>NC_042626.1:36399366-37645514 GCF_901001135.1 Rhinatrema bivittatum | reverse complement strand
ATTTTGTGAAGTAACACAAACCCCCTGCAAAAAAAAAAAAGGTGCCCAGAACCTGCAAAATCCTGGTCCGAGACAGTCAGCGACATCGGAATTTGCCTGTCAGCAATTAAACAGTGGCTATACTACAATAAACTTTCCTTAAATCTTTCCAAGACAGAATTTCTGGTTATTAAGCGTTCCAGCAGCGTTGTTGTTCCTGCTAGTTTAGTCTATTTCACTTCATGTCAAAAAGCCTGGGAGTATGGCTAGAATCAAATTTATCATTCCATCAACACATTAAGAGTGTAATAAAAAATGTTGGTTTTTTTTCAAATTGAGAGTACTGCATGGCTTGAAAAATCTACTTGAACCAAGTGACTTCAGGTTGGTGGTTCAGGCATCAGTGCTTCCGATCACTGACTATTGTAATGGCATATACCTTGGACTTCCTAAATTAGCTCTTAAACCTCTTCACTTCCTTCTTAATTCTACTGCATTCTTAATTGGTGGAGCGAAACGCTCTGATCATATTACTCCCATTCTTTTGCTTTTTCGATGGCTTCCGGTGCGCTTTAGAGTACGTTCAAAAATATTACTCATGACTTACAAATTACTCAGTACTTTTTCTCTTCCTTGGGCAAATTCATTACTACGCATTTACCAACCAATGAGGAGTCTTAGATCTCAGGAAAGGGAGCTTCTTGAAGTGCCTTCAATGAAACAGCTAGATTAGCATCCACAAGAGACTGTGCTTTCTCTGTAGCCGCCGCTCCTATTTTATGGAATTCAATACCTGCATCTTTGAGATTTGAATTATGTCTGAAGAAATTTAAAACAGCTTTGAAGGTATTCTTGCTGAATCAAGCATTCAATTAAGTAGAACCTATATACATTCAATAGCATCTCCTGCATTATGAGGTCCCATTCCTTTGCTATGTATCAGCAGAGAGTGCTCAGGCACAGTCCAACAGTCCTATAGGCTTTTATGATCTGCCAAGCAATTTTTTTTGTTAAGGACTGTCAATTTGTGATTCTGATTGTTGTTTTATGTTTATATTTTTATGTTAATTTTATTTGTTAATTATTATGAATGTTATTATGTAAATCACTTAGAGTTCACGCACAAAGCGATTAAGACATTTTAATAAACAAACAAACAAACCTTGGCATACCATACAATCACAGCTCTGACTCTCAGGACTCAAATAATAGCAATCTTATGAAAAAGAAGCAATGCAAATACTACACCAGGCCCTAGAACATTAATACACCACCTACTGGGACAACATAACAAGCCATACTGCTACAATTCCCTACAGAGAAACAACATGCTAGCAGCAATACTGCACCTCAAACACACACAGGCAGAACATAGACCGACTCTTACCTAATACCAAAATAAGGGACTTCAAATTAGAAATAGAAACATGCTAACAAAACAAAAATAAAAAGTTTGAGAAACCAGACTCTGAACAATGGAAAGTTAAAGAGCAAAATACAAAATTATAAGAAATGCACATAACCAAAAATGGCATATTCCAATTGCTAAAATTTCAAAATAATTTTTTTTTACCTTTGTTGTCTGATCTTTTTATTTTCCTAATTAGTTGGTCCAGGTCTCTTTTTTCCATTTCCTAATTCTATCTCCAGAGTCACTCTTCTCTTTTTGTTTCTTCTCTCTCCTCTATCTTCTTCTCTTCCTCTTACACACACACACAGAGGCTCATGCTTTCTCTCACAGACTCCCTTACACAAGCTCTCACTCTCACATGTTCTACCACACACAAGTTCTCACTCACACACCCAGGCTCCCATTCTCACACACAAACATGAAACACCTAGGCTCCCATTCTTACCCTCACATACACCCAGGCTCCCATTCTCACACAAACACACACAAAACACCCACGCCCCCATTCTCACACACACAGAAAACACTCAAGCTCCCATTCTTTCACACACAAATACCCATACCCAGGCTCCCATTCTCACACACACACACCAACATCCACACCCAGGCTCCCAATCTTATACACACAACAACACCCACATCCAGGCTCCCATTCCCACATACAAACACCCAGGCTCTCATTTTCATGCACAAACACCTACACTCAAGCTCTCATTCTCACACATATGCACCGGGTCTCACCATCAAACCAATTCTTCCGCCACTGCGGGGATTGGCTCCCACCATGGATTTACTCCGACAGGCATTCTTTGCTGCCACGGGCATGGGCTCCCATGGCAGCCTTGCTTCAGTGGGATGACTTCTTCGCCGCCTCGGGGATGGGCTCCCATGGCAGCCTTGCTTCAGAAGGCTCTCCTCTTCTTCAGGTACCATGATAAGTGAGTCAGCAGTGGCCATTCTTCATGCCTTGTTTGGTGTTGGGCAGCCCTGATTGGGTGGGTATAAGCCCCAAATGGATGGGCCATGGCCTACCCGGGCCCACCTGTGGCTATGCCACTGGATCCTACTTCCAAGGATGAAGGTCTGATGTGCTTAACTGTGGCACCAAGACTGATAAGAACAAAGGGACCCCTTCTGCCTCAGGCAATGTTAGATTTCTTACAAACTATATAAAAATTAGCAAAACTGTAATGATATCAGATTCAGCATAAACCCCAAAGATACCAGCACTGACAGATCTCTTGAGCCCTTATGGCTAGGAAGGTAAGCTCTGAATCTTTATATGTATATATGTTTATATAACTGAGTAGTTGTTATTGTCTGCTCTCAATCATTTGGTGTTATTTGTACCATTTAGTGTTATTTGTAAATTATTCTTATAAGCTAATAATAAATCCATTATTACTTTTACCTGGCATTGATATGTTTTAGTATTATTAAGGTAAGCCTTATCAGATACTGATATAAAAAGTGAGTGATCGGTCTGGACCTAAAATAAGCCATGTCTGTGTGAGCGTCAACATGTGAGATGGGAGCCTGTGTGTATGAAACACAGCATTTGAGAGTAAGAGCCTGTGTGTGTGTGTGTGTGTGTGTGTGTGTGTGTGTGTAAAAGAGAGAGAGAGAGAGCCATGTGTGTGAGAGACAACATGAAAATGAGAGTCTGAGTGTGTGTTTGAGGGAGGAAAGGAAGGAGAAGACAGGGGAGAGAGAAGAAATAGAAAGAAAAAAAGAGACCCTGTAAAAGGAATTGGGAAAGAGGAGGAGAATTGAGTGAATGTGCATGTGTGTGAGAGTCTGGGGAGTGAATGCTAGGAATGAGAGTGAGTGTGTGTGTGTGTGTTTGTGAGAATGAGCATTTATCTGTGAGAGAGAATATGAGAGTGAATATGCAAGTATACATAAGAACATAAGACTTCCCATACTGGGTCAGAGCAAAGGCCAGTGAGTGTGTGTGTGTGTGTGTGTGTGTGTGTGTGTGTATGTGAGAAAGTCTGTGTGCCTTAGGGCCACTAACAGTGGCTGGGTTGCATATCCCTGACTTCTTAACGTAGTCGGGCTGAATTTAAAGTGCTCCTTTACAAGATCCATTCCTGCACGTTGCTTTCTCATTAGAAGCACTGAAATTCTGTCTTAAGTTTCAGGTTTAGGTGTTTGGAGAATGATTCTGCTATATTTGTCTCCCTCTGATTTTAAGCCTGCTACTGTTTCACCTGACGATGTGACACAACCAACAGGAGAGCACCTGGATAATAAGGCTCGGTCATGTGAATTAAGGCTGGAGGCTGCCAGCTTTCCCCGCCACCCATCCAACTCTCTCCCTGCAGTAACACCTTCCGTTCTAGAAGGCCCAGGATTTGAAATAACAATGAGTCTTACCCATCTGAAAGCTGTAATTGAATCTCCTACTTCTGCTGTCATCAGCAAAACCCCTCAAGTGAATTACAGCCCATGTATTTAATTTGAGAGTGTGTATAGGTAGCACACATTTAATAATTAAACTTTGTATATTTTTGCTTATGTCAGTACCCTCTCAGCGGTTGGCTCCTTCTACCTCACTTTCATCAACCTGCTAAATTCTGTCAGAAGAGAGGGGGGAGGGTAAACAAAGGTAGCGAGAAGGGATTCTCATTATCCTGCGTGTTCAGATTTCTCTCCTGTCCGTTCTGAATGCATGTTCCCTTTACAGCCTTTCTTTTTCTTCTCCTCCCTGTCTCCGTCCTTCTCAGCACAGGGCGCTGATGAGATTATGCAGACCCTGTGAGTGAGAGGCCTACATACAATACTTGGCATTGGCCAGTAAATGTTGATAGCTTTACCAGTGATACTATTGGGTTGATTTTTGTGGGACACATTGAAGGTACACTGGAGTACAGTTGTAAACGGGTAGAAGGTTGAGATTAAGGGTCCACCATAAATAAATGCTTGATTTGTATTAATAAATTAGACTCATTTAGTGTCTTTCAATAACATATATGGTGTTAGCTTTGTCGTGAGGCATGGAGGGGGGGGGACGCGAAGGTAGAATATTTATGAGATAACTGCAGAAAAATGAAAGAGGGAAAGGAGTGACTTTCTCCAAATATGATAACAGTTGAAGGGACCTTCTTCAATAAAGATTTATTTTTCTCATTGGTACCGAATGGGGGAAAAAAGTCATTTCTGAGCGAAGCTCAAAGTGTTAGGACACTGATACAGTGCAGAAGGTGGCTCCATACACAGCGGAGGGGATCCGGTGACTGAATCTTTCACCTAGACATTGACAAAACTGCTTGAAGCATTTACTGCTATATTAATTAGAGCTGGGGCCACAGCGTCACTTGCCTCGCTGCCCTATCACAGTTGAATAAATTAGAAGCTAAATTAATTTCTAGGACTCGTCATTGCCTCGCACCCGTTATGGGGTCATTTTCACACAGCCCGTGTAAGAAAGTCAGCAGAGGGAGACATAAACCACACCAATTGTCATCGCGCACTCATGCACCTTAAGGATGCCTTTAATGTTATCCCACCAAATTTACCTGCGCACATTTACACCTGCCGTTATGCATGGGAACAAATTTGTACACCAAAAATGCATGCCTGGGGGCAAGGCCCTCCTAAGCTCCATCCCTAGGAATGCCTCTATGTTCAGGCCGGTTAAATTTACGTGTGAACGGGACGCACAAACGTACGTTTACTCGCGTCTTGGGCAGGTAGGTTTGTAAAAGGGCACTTCTGCAGGTAAAACTGCATAATTCACTTTCAATGCACGGCCAGCATGGCTCTCTGCTTCAATGGCAGGGGGGAATGAAGAAAGGTGGATCTATATTCAGGCAACAATCAATAAGGACTGAATTACATAGTCTGAATAAACAGATAAGCATGGGTGTAGCTTGCTTATTGCGGTGGTTAATACCCCTAACTAAATTAAGCTATTTCACTTAGATGCAGTTACAACACTGCTCTCTACATTAATGGAGGGGGTGGAAGGGAAATAGAATTAAAAAAAGGTTACTAAGAGCCAAGAGAAACAGATAAGTATGTGAGAGAAAAAAAAAGTGCGAAAGCTTGCTGGGCAGACTCGATGGGCCGTTTGGTCTTCTTCTGCCGACATTTCTATGTTTCTATGTTTCTATAAAACACGCCTTTTCCCCCGTGGAAGTGCCTTTACAAATGATAGGAGTGTGCATTCGTTTCCTACGTATTGGTAATCCGCAACATATAGGCCATATTCGTTGTATTTGTGGGGAAGCGAAACGAATCGCGATTCCTCACAAATACAATGAATCTTCGCCAAATTATTCGGCTGTCTAAAGGAGCGAATTTAAACAAACCCCCCACCCTCCTGACCCCCCCAAGACTTACCAAAACTCCCGGGGGATCCGGGAGCCAAAAAGTCTTGTGAGGGTCAGGAGGGTCCCGCAAGACTTGCCAAAAGTCCCTGGTGGTCCAGCGGGGGTCCAGGAGCCATCTCCTGCACTCGGGCCATTGACTGCCAGTAATCAAAATGACGCCAATAGCTTTTGCCCTTACTATGTCACAGGGGCTACCGGTGCCATTGGTCAGCCCCTGTCACATGGTAGGAGCACAAGATGGCGCCGGCCATCCATTCCTCCTACCATGTGACAGGGGCTGACCAATGGCACCGGTAGCCCCTGTGACATAGTAAGGTCAAAGGCTATCGCCGCCATTTTGAATACCGGCAGCCGAGGGTGTGAGTGCAGGAGATGGCTCCCGGACCCCCCGATGGACCACCAGGGAGTTTTGGTAAGTCTTGGGGGGGTCAGGAGGGTGGGTGGTTGTAGTTAATTCAATTTTACCCAGGAAACGAATAAGAATTAATGCATGAACTTATCGAGGGGCGCCCTTGCCAAATGCAACGTATCTGCCCCCCAGACGAATATAAATCCCGAATGCAACATATGGCGTCCCTCTGCACATCCCTAGCAAACGAACCTCTGTATGTCTGTGGAACAAAACAAATGGAGGAGGCGCTGCAAAGCAGGCACTGGACTGGTCTCGTCAGATGTGAAGGGAATGCGAGGGCGGGGGAGGTTTGATGAAACTCTGCAGCTGCGCGGCGAGCGTTGCGATGCCTCGCTGGTCGCACATTCGACAGCCCGCCGGATCAGGGCCCTGTTATAAAATGAGTCCCTGCTGTTCCCAGCTGATGGCAAAAGTCCTTTCAAAACAAGGCCCCTCGGGCTTCCACCATCAGTCATCAAGACACTCCCATTACAGTTACTGTGCACAAGATGGATATCTGGGGAAATACAGATGCTGTACCTGGGAACATGCGGATGGTGGGATGGATTTTAATGGCCTTGATGCCTCGCAGGCTGCCAAACAAAGAAGTTGCTTTGCCTGCACCAAGTTGTGTACTGGGAATGCCTAGGGAAGGAGCAAGCTCTCGTCAGTTTTTTTGCTGTCCCTGTCTTTGTGCTGCTCTTCACCTTTACTCACAATAATTTCTTAACTAAAGGGCCTCAAAGCTGTCCAGAAGTCTCCCCCTCCCCCATTACGCAATCCTTCTGTTCCACAGATGCTTTCAAATTTTGGCATTATGCAGACCTTATCCTATCTTCTATAGGGGGTATCTTCCCGGCCCTCTTTCCCCGTCACCCCCCATTCACTTGTAGTGAGACCCATACTGAAAAAAGGGGGTCTGACTCTGAGAGTAATTTTCAATAGTGTGCATTCATAAATGAGTGCACGTAAAGTCAGAACATGTTTTATTAACTACTTAGCACCAGTCACACAGTTTATAAAATACACATATGTCTTCCCCCAGATTTATGTGCATACATTTAAAAGTAAATGAGTACTTTTCTTTGGCGGAAAAATTCTGTGCATACGTTCTCTGTGTGCCATGTCCACTTCCAAACGTGCAGGGACATCTGCAAAATGATTCCACGGGCCAGGAATCCAAACTCCACAAACAGGGGGGCATTCACTGGCTCACCCACCTGACAGTGACAGCTGTTTGTCATCTGTGGGGCGAGGGGGGTCCTGCCACTAAGGCTGTCAGCCACGTTAGCTTTTTCTCCGTTTCAGAATGCTCCCCCTTCATCCAAGGTTGGGGGGGTCCCTCTGACCTCTGGGCTTCCCTTGGCCGATCCCGTGACTTCTGCTTATGAGCTTAACTTTCTGCATTGTCCCTCTGCCTTGGTTTTATTTACACAGGAGCTTACAAACAGGCAGCTCTTGATAAATATCCTTCACTTCTTCTTTAAAGTTCTCACCTGGGCAAGATTTCTTTTCTTTAGCTGTGACAGTGTTTTGGCCTCTCAGCATATTTATCTGCATCCCTCTTTGGCTACTATGATTTATATTGGGTGCTTTCAGTATTTAAACATGGGATATCTCCCCACAGACCCTCACCACATACAGAATAGAGACCATAAATTACAAATAGACACACAAACAAAATCTAAACTGGAAACTGCATCAAGCTAGAGTCTGAACACAGTGCAACAATGGAAAAACAGAAACATTACCACACCTCATAAAACAAACAACATAATCAAGAATTATAAAATATTGATCATATTAAAAACATACTAAGAAAATGAATATTTGAAAACAGCTGACAAATAGAACATTTCAATAATTAAACTCATAAAAATTGTTAAAATATCCCAAAGTTCAATAAAATATTTTTAAAAAGCAGACACATCAAACACTCAATTATTAAAACTAATAAATGATGCAATGTTGCACCAACCGTGGCATTCAGCTCATGGCCAGCATACCTTACTGCAGCAGGTCAGGCCCCAGGATGTTGCCGACTCTACCACATGCCACCATGCCAGCTGACTCCATCCCCTTTCTTAGGCACATGCACGTGCAATCGGCCTACTCATATAGGCCCCACGGCAGGAAGGAGCTTGCTGCACCATCTGATGACATCATCACAACTTGGCCATTTAAACAGGCGCTCAGCAATACCTCAGCAACAGGTCCTTCTGCATGGCAGTGCATGTTACTACTTCCTTTGTGCCGATTGCCTCGTCTTGTCTCCTTGTTATCCTTTCTTGCCTCGTTGTTACTTCCCTGCCTTGCCTCATTGCTTTATTGCTCTGTCCTTTTTCTCTGTTACTTTGCCCCATCCATTTTAGCCTGTGTCTTGGTCCCTTGTGTCTTGTTGTGTCCATCTCTTTCTGCCTGACTTCTAGTTCTGACCTCTGCTTCAGACACTGACTATTCTTTTGGACTTCTGCCTGCCTTGACCCCAGATTGGACCTGAATACTGATTGCTCGCAACCTGACCCAACCTTGGCCAGGACACGCAGTCTGATGCTAGCTGATAGCCCCTGCCTTTGGCCCATTTCAGGGCTCAACCTGTGGGGAATGGGGCTGGTATAGGTGAAACCACAGCTCCAATCCCAGTAAGAGCTAATCTGTCAGCATGGGCCTAGTAGGATTGTCTTCTAAGCTGCACCAACCACACCATGGTCCGTGACAATAAAGATAAAATATATTCCCCAAAATGATCAAGGGGATGGAACAGCTCCCTTATGAGGAAAGGCTGAAGAAGTTAGGGCTGTTCAGCTTGGAGAAGAGACGGCTGAGGGGGAATATGATAGAGGTCTTTAAGATCATGAGAGGTCTTGAACGAGTAGATGTGACTCGGTTATTTACACTTTCGAATAATAGAAGGACTAGGGGGCATTCCATGAAGTTAGCAAATAGCACATTTAAGACTAATCGGAGAAAATTATTTTTCACTCACCACACAATAAAGCTCTGGAATTTGTTGCCAGAGGATGTGGTTAGTGCAGTTAGTGTAGCTGGGTTCAAAAAAGGTTTGGATAAGTTCTTGGAGGAGAAGTCCATTAACGGCTTTTAATCAAGTTTACTTAGGGAATAGCCACTGCTATTAATTGCATCAGTAGCATGGGATCTTCTTAGTGTTTGGGTAATTGCCAGGTTCTTGTAGCCTGGTTTGGCCTCTGTTGGAAACAGGATGCTGGGCTTGATGGACCCTTGGTCTGACCCAGCATGGTAATTTCTTATGTTCTTATGTACTCTCCATATCTGGGAACGTTTGATTTCAAATCACCGTGAGATTTTCATGGAAGAGTGGGAGGAGGGGGCTGTGCACAAACTTTGTCCTCTCTTTCATTAACACACATATTCTCTCACAATCTTGCACAGGCTCACATACACATTCTTCTCAACCTCTGAAATGCACAAGCTGTAGCAGCCTCCACCTACAGCCCACACAGTCAATGGGTCTACTCTTTCTTCTTGGGACATGGGAAGACACTACTCCTGATACTTTCTTATGGCTACATGGGCCAATACTGCTCCTACTCCTTCTGGTTGTAGTGATTCTCCTCCTTCTTCCCACCCATGTGACAACTTCCTATGCTGGGACAACATGGATGGGAAGAATGAGGAGCTGCAACCATCACAGTCTCACCCCTGCTGTGCCACCCTCAAAACTATGGCGGTCTAGACAGCTGCCTATTTTTTTATTTATTTAAAGGCTTTTATATACCGGTATTCGTAGGGACATCATACCGGTTCACATTTTACAGCAGGTTTGAAAATACATGTTAACAGGGAGAAGGAACTGGGAGGGGGATAACTTAAGTGAAAGTGCAGCATGGAAGTATAGATTAACAACAACAATTGAACATATAAGGATCCTTAACATAAGGAAAGTAGTATCATACAGGGGTGGGTATTTTGTGTGGAAGACTAATCCGGATAGGCTCGTTTGAATAACCAGGTTTTTAACTTCTTTTTAAATTTGGATTTGCATTCTCATTCACATCCTCCCCCACAATACATTCTTGCTCCTTCCTCCCCCCCCCCCCTCATTCACTTCTACCTCCTCCCTATCGCACTTCACCCATACCCGCTATCCCTCTTTCCTTACCTCCTTCTACCTTACTCACCCTTCCATCACTCATCTCACCCATTACCCCCTTTCCTTTCTCACTCATTCCCTTCTCTCTCATACTTATCCCTTCCTTCCTAGGTAACCTCCTCTCTTCCTATTCACTCACACCTCTCTTCACTCACAACCCCCTTTTTTCCCTCTCACTCATTCACTCACCCTCAATTCCATTCCATTCCCTTCTCGCTCTACCCCCACCCCTTGTACTCATTCAGCTCAGCTCCCCTTCTCCCCTTCTCTTCTCTCCCCTCCCGAGAGATGGAATCAAGTATAGGAAAAGCCAACACCAACACAATGAGAAGGGAGGGGAGAAAAGGGGAGCTGAGCTGAGTGAGGGGAAGGGGAAGAATAAGAAGTTCTCTCTAACCTTCAATTCCCTTTGCTGCCAGAGCATCGCCTCTCCTCTTACCCCTGTAGTCTTCTTCCTGCCACCGGAGGACGGGTTGTTTTCAGTGCCGACGCAGCTCTACAGCCTGCAGGGAGGGGGGACCCCACAGGCAATCATCTCAATTGTTGCCGCAGCTCTACTTTGGGTCCACAGGTGGTGGGAACCCTGCAGGTAATCAAAAAGCACCACCATAGTTTCCTTACTTCCTGCCCATGGGAGGGTTAGGGATTCTGCAGGCACATCATCAAATCTGTGCCACCGCAGCTATTTTCTTAATACCCACGGGGGATAGGGACCCTGCAGGCATGTCGGTAGAACTCCACTGTTAATGGCCCTGAAGGCAGATGGAGAGTTTTTTGTCACCCTGCCTCATCCATAATATATCGGCTTGGTAGTGTGTCCGTCAGTGCTCGCGCATGTTCTCCAGCCCGCTGATAGATGGCGCTATAATATATCGGGCTTGGTAGTGTGTCCGTCAGTGCTCGCGCATGTTCCCCAGCCCGCCGATAGATGGCGCTATAATATATCAGGCTTGGTAGTGTGTCCGTCAGTGCTCGCGCATGTTCCCCAGCCTGCCGATAGATGGCGCTATAATATATCAGGCTTGGTAGTGTGTCCGTCAGTGCTCGCGCATGTTCCCCAGCCTGCCGATAGATGGCGCTATAATATATCTGGCTTGGTAGTGTGTCCGTCAGTGCTCGCGCATGTTCCCCAGCCTGCCGATAGATGGCGCTATAATATATCGGGCTTGGTAGTGTGTCCGTCAGTGCTCGCGCATGTTCCCCAGCCCGCCGATAGATGGCGCTATAATATATCGGGCTTGGTAGTGTGTCCGGCAGTGCTCGCGCATGTTCCCCAGCCCGCCGATAGATGGCGCTATAATATATCGGGCTTGGTAGTGTGTCCGTCAGTGCTCGCGCATGTTCCCCAGCCCGCCGATAGATGGCGCTATAATATATCGGGCTTGGTAGTGTGTCCGTCAGTGCTCGCGCATGTTCCCCAGCCCGCCGATAGATGGCGCTATAATATATCGGCTTGGTAGTGTGTCCGTCAGTGCTCGCGCATGTTCCCCAGCCTGCCGATAGATGGCGCAGGCGGCTCCTTAGCCGCCTTGGAGGCTCAAACACGCCATACAGCGGCCATGTCACAACACCAGCTACAAGAGGTACTCCTGGGGATATTCTGCGCTACCGTGGAATGCAGATTTGGCGCAGAATTCCTCCTTCCCACAGATTTCCTCCCTCACCTCGCTGATTTCCTCCCTCACCGAAAGACTATTCAAAACCGGAAGGACAGAGGCCATCGCGGGACAGGCAGAAAATAGCAGAGGAGACCCTGGCATGCCGTGAATGGAGCACGTCCCGCGGCACTCGCTCCATTTCCGGCGAAGATGAAGGCCCGGCGTGCCGTTCGCGGCAAAAAGGAAAGGCCCCGTGTGCCGCGATCGGCGTGCCTGGGCCTTCATCTTCGCCGCAAACCGAGCGTATGCCGCGGGACGCGCTCCGTTCGCAGCATGACAGGGTCTCCGTTGTTACGTTCTGCTCAAGGCGAAAATGGAAGGCCCCCGTGTGCCGCGAATGGCGTGCCGGGCCTTCATCTTCGCCGCGAACAGCGCGGGTCCCCTTTGAGAGACAGTGTGTGTCGGGAAGGGGAGGGTGTGAAAGAGAGCATGGGGGGGATGCCGGTGAGAGAGAATGTGTGTGTGAGAGGGGGGGTGACAGAGAGGGGGTGGGGAAGAGGGGGGGGAGAAGGTGTGAGAGAGCATGGGAGGTAAGAGAGGGTGGGTGGGGGGATGCTTGAGTGTGGGTTTCAGAGAGGGAGCCTATATGAGAGGATGTGTGTGTGTGTGCGAGAGAGTGAGGGAGCCTGTATGAGGGTGTGTGTATGTGGAAGGGACACTCTTACAGTGAGTTTCTAGGGAAATTCTGCTCAAAATATTTAAAATTCTGCAACTTTAAGTAATAACTTTTTTCTTTAATAATTTAAAATGTAATTAATTAAGAGCATATGTGCCAATAAAAAGGCTCGCCGCCCGGGCGTAGAACAGGTACAGTTGCTAGTACAATTATATGATAGCCCCTGAGGCTATCATATAATTGTAATGGTTGCTTACTGGGAGGTTGAAACAGGCAATTTTTTTTTTTTTCAGTTGCCCAAAAGGACCTTGGCATTTCTTATTGTATCTTTCATAGCCAATTTAATGGCAGGGGGGCGCAATGTGTGTAAATATCACATTGGCTTGCCCCTCTCCATACTTGGCTTGCCCCCCTGTGGCCACTCCAGATACTTCTGTCTACAGATGCCACTGTGTGTGAGGCCACAGGAGGAGCCGAGCCAAGCCCAGTGAGTGTTGAGATGCATCTCCTTTACGCTGGCGAAGGGCCGGTAGCAAGCAGAGTGTCATTAGTTAGCCTACTGTGGGGGAGGAATTCCTTGAGCCAGCACATGAGCAACAGCACAAGAGTGTATATCTGTGTTAGAGTGACAGCAAAAAAGAGCATATGTGTGCGTATCATGTCTCTCCTCCCCCTGTCCCTGCTATAGCTACTTAGGAAGCCTTGTCTATCATGGCTTTTTTCAAGTCCTCTACTGCTACCACATCCTGAGCTTTCAGCTCCCTCAGTTTCCGCTCTTCTCTATCCTCCTCCACTCTACGCTCCCTTTTCCTCCAGGACTTTCTACTGTTTGCCCTGTATCCTAACTGCCTGCACCTGTGGGAATGACTCAGTCTTTTTTAGAACTACATTTCCCAGACCACTTTGATTCAGAAGGCACTCGCTTCCTCTGTGGTTCCCACCAACCTTTCTTGACCCACCTTTAGTGTCAAACTACTGTACTCCCAGTGTATCTCACATCCCCACCCCTCCCCAGTGACAGTAGTACACTCCGTAACCTCCCCCACCCCCCAAAAAAATGTGATAGCAATAATATCTATAGTAAATCTTCAGCAATGAAAAAAATCTTTCCCTACCCTATATATTTATTTTATTGCAAAATATATAGTCTGCTGATCCACAAATATCAGCAGATTACAAAGCAACATTCAAAATAATTACAATTAAGTAATCATAACAAACACAATAAAAAAATCAGGTAATATGGGCTTATTAAAATAATATGAAGATTCATGCTTTTTCCTAGAGATCTTTACTTAAAAATCTCAAGATTATGGATTTTGTTTAGAAAACCTCCGTTCCTATCCCTAGAAGACTAATTCTGACATTTGCCTCTGTGTAATTCTCTGAGGAGTTTCTGGTAGTGATATGGACCATATCAGTGGCACTAAATGTAATGCCCCTTTGTGACTTGAAACAACAGCCAACATTAGCTTTGTAGTAAGCTAAATCATGATCAATCATACCCTGACAACTGTGATATTCTTACAATAACAAAATGAGCATTGCAGGCTGTAATCTGTAGTCTTAAACGTTTAGAGGGTAATTTTGTAATATCATGGGAAACGTATGCGGTAAATGTGGGCATATATTATACAGACTTTCAAAGGGTAACATACACTCATACATTTTCCTTTTTGAGAGGAGAAGCTTCTGCAGTGCACCCCTTGCCTGCCGGAAACTGTCTCCTGCGTATAAAGAGACTTTTCTGTGGTTTGGGCTCCTGTAAGTGAATCCCTGGCAGCTTTGGTGAGGGACAAGTTCCCGATCCAGAGGCCAGGGAAAGAAGGACCTGTGAACCCCCTTCCGCAGAAGTGGAAGGGCTGCGGTGACTCTTCACTTCAGGGGAGGTATTTTTGGACTTTTGAAAGTGTTTTTTTGCATTTTTGACGGTAAAGATGTTACAGTCTCATCGTCAAGCCTGGTACATATTAGCCTGTCTTTTCAGTACAGACCTTTCCTCCAAAGAGGTCAAACCAGAAGGAGCAGAGGAGACAGGACCTTTAGAGACCGACACCTGGATCTCCACCCTTGGGACACAGGACCCAAGCAGGGGAAGAAGCACACTTGTGTGGTTCTAAGATACAATTTTGAGACTCGGGGGGTGGGGATCCTCCACATAAATAGGGATTTCCCTGCCAGACCGGGATTTTTCTTATGAGCTCGCTCCCTGAGGGATAAGACCTAGCCCAGGATCTGACTCTGAGGATGCATACACGGAGGAAGGAAGACAAGTTCATTTTGTAAATACCCAGATGTAAAGAGGACAGTATTATATTGATTGGACGCTTATTTAATTGTGAAGAATCAGTAAATTAACTTTGGACACCCGTCACTGTGTCCTGTATAGTCAGTCTCTGCAGCACAGCATCACTGAATGGTATAGAGAGACTGCACAGCATACACGCAAAGACAGAAGAGCCACACCACCGCCTGGGTCAAGAAGGTCAGCCTTCAACCCCCCAGAAAGGGACATTGTAGCAAGGTGAGAGTATGCCTATGTAGACAGCTCCAATAGAGAGTCTTGGAATATCATAACATCTGTGGCTAAAAGGGTCATATAAGCATGAAAGAAGCGCTGGATCTGATGATCTTAATGTGGCCAAACAGGTGGATAAGGCGACAGCAATAGCCAGAAAGAAGCTTGGCTGCACAGGGAGAGGAAAGGTCAGCAGAGAGAAGGAGGTGATATTGCCCCTGCATAAGTCCCTGGGGAAACCTCATTTAGAATCCTGTGTGCAATCCTGGAGAGGCCGAACCTTCACAAGGATATAAACCAGTTGCAGCTGGCCCAGAGGGTGGATACTAAAATGGTCAATAGTCTTCGATCTAAATTTAAAATCTAAACATACAGGCCCTAGAGGAAAGGTAGGATAAAGACGATATGGCAGAGACTTCTATGTAATCTTCAAGGTTTCCATGCACAGGAGGCGAGCCTCTTTAAAAGGAAAGGGGGCCCTAGAACAAGGCTTCTTGGGATGGAGGTGAAAGGGGAAAGATTCAGGAATAATGTAAGGAAATATTTCTTTACAGAGAGTGTAGTCAAGGTATGGAACAGCTTCCCCAATGGAGGTGGTGAAGACCAGAACGGCGTCTGACTTCAAGGAAGCATGGGGCAAATACAGAGGATCTGGAAGGGAGTGGTAAGGCCTGCAAAGCTGAGTAGTTGGTGTGCATGGGCAGAGAAGACAGGCCGTATGGGGGTTTTTTATTTGGCCATCGTGTTTCTATGTTGAGAAGTACAAAGCCCACAGATACTTTCTGCTAATGGTACTTTGCGCCAGTGTCTGCTAAAGGGAAAACTTCACCTTGGAGAAATGGTTTGGCACGGTCCCCTGTACTGGTGAATGACTCGGTCGTGGGATTTGTGCACTTCTGTTTCTGTTTCATCAGGAGTGAGATGTGTTTTATGGTAACAATTGCATGGCATGAAACACCCTTCGGAATGTTCCACATTCAGCTGACAGATAATTCATTCCAGTAAGTCATCCAAAATAATTTTCAGTGCATATCAATTTTTTCTGGGAAGGTATCAGTCTGTGAGCATAAGGACCTAGGCAACAGGGCTGCTTAATTCTGATGATCTCACATAACTAAGCTGCCACATAAATGGGAGAAGAAACCCTGGCTTTCAGGATGCACTTAGGAAGGATAAGGGATTTACATACATTAAAAAATTAATTTCAGGCTAATTTTCTTCTTTTGTTTTATGAAGTGGCCTGGCACGCGGATAAGGCTTAATGGCATGCCTTTTTATTTAACTTCTGGAATGAAAGTTTGATCCTTTTCAAACTTGTCACTTGTCTCACAGGATTATGTAAAAAAAAAAAAAAAAGTTTCCTTATTTGAGGTCCAGCGTAAGATGAACCTGCATGCCAATCATTCCAGTTAGGTATCTTGTCACAAAAAGAATAAAGTTTCACTTGCTCTGCTTTCTGTAGTCTGTCTACTGCAGGTGGATCCCTCCAAACTTGACCTTCGGTTGTTTTTTGTTTTTAGAAATCCTCTAATCTGCATCTTGCAAAATGCAGAAGCCTCTATTCACCCCAGGTACCAGTTGCAGACATCAATTCTGATCTGTGCTGCAGGCTCTGGATTCTGTGACATATCAGAAATGCAATCTTGGCCACAGGGGCGGTTCTATAATAAGGTAGGGTGAGGCGGCCGCTTCAGGCGGCAAAACTTTGGAAGTGGCAACACTGTCGTCCCCCCCCCCAAAACTCCTCTAGCGGCCGCCTCACCCTGCCGCCAAAACAGCAAAGGACCCGCACAGTGGACTTTCTGGTGGAGCATGCACGGACAGGCTCTGGCTTGGGGTAAGTGTGTGCATCGTGCCCCCCATGCAGCCAGAGTGAGGAGCCGGCGGGGATAGCTCTGCCCTGGAAGCTTTTCTCTGTGGGACCGGGCGGCAGCTGACCACCCCTTCCGCCCTAGGCGACGGCGGCTGCCCTTCAGCTCCTGGGGGTCGAGCAGTACAGAGGAAGTGTCCCGGGCGGGTGGTGCACAGGGGAGATACTGCTGTCGCTGCTCCTTCTCCTCCTCTCTGCCCACTGTAGGCCTCGTTGTGGCAGGGGATGGCAGCCAAGATCCTGGTGCCCGGAGCCCAGCACTCCCCTCCTGAGAGCCAGCGCCGTCACTTGTTGCCTTTCCGCCACCCCGGGTCCAGGAGGAGAGAGCATGCATGCTGTGCACTCAGTGTCTCCGCCGCCTCCTCTTGGTCCTCTCGTCGCTGTAACTGCGCTCCCAGGATGGATAGCGCGGTGCCCAGCTGTTCTGTTGCCTGCGATTGCCGTGTTTGCCAGCAAGTCAGCTCAGCAGCAAACAGGTCCTATCCCCCCAGACAAGAAACTCCTCGGGGGGGGGGGGGCGGGGGGGGAAGAGCACCAAAAGCAAAGGCCCCGGTGAGAGTGAGTATACGTAGAGGGATGTGTGTGTGTGAAAGTTTGCGAGCCTGGGGGGGGGGGATGAGCGAGCATGTGTGAGGTGTTTGGGGGGGGGGGGGGAGGGAGCAAGTGTGAGCGTGCTCGAGTGTGGGTGCCAGAGAGAAGGAGCCTATGGGGGGCAGAGGGGGAGCAGGGGGGCGGGGAAGTGCCATCTCATCCCTCGCCTCAGGCAGCAGAAGGCCTTGAGCTGCCCCTGCTTGGCGAGTCAGAAACCAGTGCTGCAAAATTCTGCTTTGTCACAGCTGAGAACGAGAGCCGCTGGAGTCACTGAAAGTACAGATTGTGGTTATCAGCACAGAACTGTGAAACCCAAAGCCATGCTTTCAAACTCTGTATCCTATTCCCTACTCGCTGAGTTACCAGGAGCAGGACAAGTTTTGGGGAATGGGGAGGAGTGAGGAAAGGAAAGAACATGCATTGAGAGCATTATAATGAATAACACAGATTGCAGGTGGCAGTGACTCTAGCATCATCCAGCTCAGCACTGTCAAACCCATTCAGAGTCCAGTCCCAATGGAATTCATACGTTGTATTGGGAACTAGGAAACAAGGAGGGAAATAGCAGTGTAAGATTGTTGTACAAGTTGTGAGTTTTATATAGCAGGTAGTGCTCTTAGTGTACACATCTCTGTGCAAGATCAGATTCACGGTTAGCAGTCTGAAAGTTTCCCCAGATCATCTGATTGCCTTTAAGTCTATCCGGTATTTTAAGTCTTGTTATAAAGAATTCTAGATTCTGCAGTTTTGTTTTCTTGAAAGAAAAAGCAAGACTACGAATCCTAGCACCCTCTGAGAAGGAGTGAAAAAAAACCAAAACAAAATCTGGTTTGAGCCAAAAATCCTACAGGTGACTTAGGTAGCTACCACAAATGGTAAAGCTATTGGACAAAGGACCTTGTATAAATTTTGTTTTGGTGCAGGAAAGTGAAGTGGTAGCCTAGTGGCTACAAATCAAAGAAACCAGTATTCAAATCCCATTGCTGCTGCTCGTGATCTTGTGCAAGTCATTTCAGACTCCATTGCCCCGGGTACAAATTGGGGAGAGGGAATTACTTCCAGTAGCTGAATACATTTTGCTTTGAAGTGGAATATTAATGGAGAAGTGACTTGCTCAGGGTCAGTACAGTGTGTGGCGGCAGTAGCAGGCTCGGAGCCTGGATGTTCAGGTTTCTCTGCTTCCTGTAGCAGTGACAAGGATATACTGCTAGCCCTATGAGCGGTTTATCAAACTAGCTTATGACAGGTTGATCCCTACCTGCAGGTCCATTCTGTAATCCTTGTGGTCATTTGTAAATCTGGTCTTTCCCTACACGTATTCAGTTTTGATTCTTGTCTGGAGAGAAACGATTCCATCCTGCAACTCGTGCGCAACAAGTTCCTCTTTAGGTCCCTAGTGAGATCTTCTGGGTCTCAGCCTCTCAGCCCCTTGTCCGATGAGAAAAAAGTCAGATAATAAAATTACCAAAGGGATTGCTATGAGAAGCTTTTCTGCTTCTGTGATGTGAATCACTTGTACTCACCATTGTGCCATGCTCTATAAAGTCATTAACAGTTATTTCAGCTACAAACAGACCGAAAAGTACTGCAGTTGGTGTATTTAATCTACTTCACTCTTCTAAGCCAATTTTATGCTTTTACATCAATATTATGTTCTCTTCCAGACTGGAAAAAAACTCACAGAACCTAGAGGGCAAAATTCCTTTACCCCAGTCTTTACAAGTTTGGGTATCTCAGGACCAAGGAGTAGGAATGAGTAATGTGCATAGCTTGCTGCATTGCAGAAGCTGTAGTCCTCATTTTCGTCTTGATGTGCAAATCCTACCCATCCCAGAATGCACTTGATGGAGAGTTTGGAAACCTAGCGTCCATTTCCCATTTTCCTTCTCATCTTCTTTTTATATGGCTGTACTTGCTTAATGAATTTTGTAGCCCCTCCATAATTAAAGACCTGAAAATAGGGATCTTTTGGGTCAGTCAAGCAAGAGAGCCAACAATAGTACGTTTATTGGGTGGTGGGTTAGGTGAAAACTGAGAGGGTTGGTGCATGTTCGGTTGTTAGAATTCCGTCTTTCGCAGACCAGCTGAAGAGTAATAATACTTGTGCAATGCTGTGCTTTTGTAGTAGGTAAACGACATGCTGAGAATTATAGTTAGCTATGATGGGAGAGGCTGGGAGGAAGAAGAAATGAGAGGGGTATGGTTTTACCTTGCAGAGTGTGAGGTACTGATAGTTGCTATTTTCCTGTGTGCTCTTGTTTCTGAAGAGCTCCTGAAATGTACCTCTTTTGCGTTGTTACTCAGCGGTCTGCAAGTATTTACAATGACAGAAATCCTCTTAGCCTTGCACTCATAACAGGGACTCCACATAGAGGTGCCCAGGCATTGCCCAGCAGTTTTGAAGAGCATGGGATGGATGGTGTGGGGGAAGGTCTGAGCTCACTCCTCTAGCAGCCCGTTGTGCAAAATGGTCACAATCAGACCCAGAGTTTAGAGGACAAAGATATATAACTAGAGGAAATATTTATTGCTTGGGTTCTCCTTTTCAATTAACATTTTACTATATAAAAACCAAACAATGTGTGTATTTCTATTCTAGGCTCTATATCAGTAGGAGCTGTATGTACCTGTGTGCATGGTGATTATTGTGTTATTCTCCTACTGCTGGCAGGTGTGTTATTTGCATCCCATCAGTGTACAGCCGTCTCAGCCTTGCGGCAGAAATCTCAGTCCATAATGCCTCTGCTTTTCATGCCACACTCAGATTAGCAAGATGAAAATGAGTTTTCTACAGGGAGTGCAAAGAATAAAAAAAAATGTTTGTATGCCTGCTTTTTCCTCAGGAACTAAAACTAAACTCCCTGTCCCCTTTTTTGGATGGAAGAGGTGACTGCCTAGTAATTGAAGCTGAACGTTACAGGGAAGGTGTGGAATCTTTGTTGGTTCTTATCTTGTGACTCTGCTGCACGCGTGAACCTGCACCATGGTCCTGTTTAGTGCACTGTGGCCACATCCTCTTATATACAGTAGAATAGCTGTCTGAGTGTACACCACAGTTTAAAGTATTTAATGTAATTGCAGAATTCTCCTTATTTTTGGTAGGCTGGCTTCAACGCTGATGAGCCTCACAAATCAGCTGCATCTCAACTTACAATGAAACAAATACAGGCACTTGAAATACAAATATATTTATTATTTATTCTTACATGCTTCCTGAGGGTCAGTGTTTCAGTTCCGATCATCAGGATAAATAATATATCGTTTTATATTTGGAGTGCCTGGATTTGTGTCATTCTTAGTTGAGATCCATTTAAAATCATTGAAGCTGCCCTCAGACTGTGTGAGTAATGTGCCATAAGCTGATGCTGCTATACTGGGGAAATCAACAGAGGCCACATTTGCCTTGAAACGAGGTATAGTCCAACCCTTGTTTGATAATTTGAAGCCAAGTTGTCTCTCTCCCCTTTTCCCATCTCCCAGCCCCATCAATAACTGTCCCTACTGCCGTCAAGGAAGCAGCAAACCTGCCAAACACCATTGGCCATAGAATTACCTGTTTACGCTACTTTGTTGTACATCCTTCAGAAGCCAAACAAAATCCTCTCTGTGCTTCCATATTCAGTACCGTGAAGTGCAATCCAAATGCTAATCTGATTGCCTGGGTTTCTTTGTGGGGAGGAGGGTGTTTTTCATGCAGCAGGAATAAATATTGCTGAGTCAATGATTCACTGTTAGGGGGCTTGAGTGTTTGCTGCCATAGAGTCGTTAGAATGATATGAATAATGCATCCAGCACAAAAACAGCAGGAGCACACACAGAAAAGATTTCTGTAGCGTACTTCCCTGTTTGTCGTCCATAGTGCCAAATGTTCTTTATTCTAATTGGCTTCATTCAAGAAACAGCCCCTGTTATCACTTATTCTGTCCAGGTTGATGCGCTAAGGTAGCTCCTATGATACAGCTCAGAAGATGGAGTCCCTTTGCTTTTATACCTGGCCCATGCATGCTTGGGGGCAGATGGAGAGGGAGGTGGGAACATCAAGGGGAAGAGATAACCAGAGATTGAGCAGATCTCTGAGGTAACTCATTAGCCAGGGCCAAATGGGCAAACTGAGCAGACCAAGAAATCCTTATCTGTCACCAGCCACTATGTTAGTTTATTTTCATCTAGAAGAATCTGTAGGTTGGTTGGTACTATACTTCATTTCTTCCTCAGCTTAGGGAATTTGGCAAGAATCTGAGCCCATTGAAACATCAGATGCCAGTGCATGAAGTCATCTGATGTGTTTTTCTTATTGCTTTCAGACCAAAGTTCTCCGTCTCAGTGCTCTGTCTTGCTTTTGACTGAAGATATAGCTGAGGAAAGACAGGTGTATTGATGTGAATGGTCATGATTGGATATATGGAGCATAACTAACTGGATGCAATATTTCCATATGTATAAGTAGTAGCCTTGTGTTGCTATGGTAGTGTCACCGTCTTGACTCATTCCTATGCTAAAGTCCATGGGTTTAGCATACCACAGCTTATTATTCTTTTCTTCTGATTAAACTTTTTGCTTCATTTAAGATGGAATGACTTGTAAAAATCTTTTTAAAAGTTTAGTTTTACAAATTTCACTTCTTTAAAAGTCTAAATCAAACTGTGCATGGCAATAATTGAATGTGAATTCAATATTTTTTTGGATATAATAATTTGTTTTGAGGATTTTTGCTTCTCCTCTCCTTTTGGGAGCATGTTTCTGATTTTCCATTGTTGCACTGCATACAGAGACTGGCTTATTTGCTGTTTCCAATTAAGTTTTTGTCTACACGTTTCTATTCATTCTTTATGGTCTCTTTATCTGTATTTGGTGAGAGAGTCTGTCTGTGTTCTGCATGTTTGATTGAACTTGAGGTATTCTGCTAGCATGTAATTTCCCTGTAGGGATCTAGAGCAGCTTAGCTTTTTCTATTTTCTTAGTGTTATAGGGCCTGGTGTAATATTTGCAGTATTCCCTTTTCATAGGTAGGGTTGTTACTGTTTGAGTGTTGGCAGTTAGTTCGGTTTTGCTATTGAAGTTTAATATATTGTAATTCTAATTCAGTTTACTCATGACTTTTTCAAAGCCAGGACCACAACCACATGCCATAGGCCTAATACCATATTGGTTCCAAATATCTTTTTTTTACTTTTTAGCAGAGTTGTCTAATTGGCACCACAACAGTGCATGTAAATATAATATACATGTTATAAGAGATATTTTGTCTCAGATGACTGTACTTTGAATGTTTTCATATAAAATCGTATTATAAATACATAATTTTTAATTGTATGTTTGGAGGGCATGACCTGGGGGGGGGGGGGATTTAAGATTGTAAGGGGGAGACTGGAATTGGCAAGCAAGATGCTGGGATTTCATTTTGAAATTCCTGTGTTTGCTGTATAGTGTTGACTTTGAGCCTCCTACAAAGCAGGAGCAAAGTTGGTGGGTGTATAAGTACCCACAGGTCCAGGGGGTCCCTAGATTTTCAAAGAGAAACATCATAGGCAGTTTCCCAGCCTCTTACATTGTGTGCATTGGGTATGCCTGATAATACTGAATCCTCTGATCTATCCATAAGATACAGATAAAAATATTGTCCATGCTCATTATTCCAACTGTATTTGATGCGTGGATGTATATTTTTTGGTTAATCTTATGATGATTATAATATGTAAGTCATTTTGTACCTGCCTAGAAATGTAGATAGAGTGGGTTATACATTTTTATAAATAAATAAATAAATACGGCTAAAGGCGACAGGATCCCCATATTAATTCCAATTGAGCTGGAAGCCCAAAGGAGCAGGAGGAAGCTGCCAGATAAAATTAAAAATTAAATTGCCCTATATTTAACTGAATCTCCAAACTAGTGGTGCTGTGTGTTGTGTTAAGAGTGAAGGCACTTTTTCACTTCACCATAGGTGCTCTGCCCTTCTGATCCTGTCCGTGGTCTATGGGATGAAAAAGCATCAGAATCTTCCTTACCTCCTGGTCTAACCTAGCTATTGGACTCCCCAAAATCCTGCAGCCAGGGTTACCAGGACTTTCACAAGAAGAAAATCTCAAAAGAACGTCCAAAAAATTTGCAACCAAATTATGGAGCTAGCATCCAGAGGTAAAAGTCCCCCTTCCTACTTCTGAAGATATTCTAGGCTTGAGGCCCAGAGGAACAAACTCTAACTGAAGAAAGCACTCATATTTCCTCCTCACTCTGACTCAACAAGCCACACTTTGCAATGTTGCAGGCTGCTTTTATAAACATCAGGGGGCTGGCCATTCCGGCAACCTTGTAAGCAGTATAAGGGTGTTCTGTAACCTGTCTGATATTGTGCACTTCTGTCTCCCTCCCCCACAGCTATTGGGATGGGCAGTGCTACAGACAATTATCTCTATCATCTTTTAGACCTATACAATCCAAATAGCTCAGAAAAGACCACAAAGTTTTTACACAGAATCTGACTTTTATTTGTCAGACTTTTCAGGTTTAGCAGTTAGAATAAAATAACAATACACATCTCTACAGTCTTAGATGGTGTGTTTTGGTTTATACTGAGTAAAGCTCTCCATTATTAGTAAACTTAAAATTTCAGAGACCTGAACTTACTTTGGGTATATTCATAAACATAATTAGTTAACTATCCCCATAGCTTTAGGAGATTACCTTCCATCCCACCCTGCAGCAGTCTCTGGATGGAGGTCTCGGAGATTGCTTGTGTTCTTAGTCCCTGTTACTTGCTGGGCTAAAGAGACTGGTTTCAGCTCTGGAAAAAAGCAACCAGATAACAGGCAGGACTCTCTTACATGCAGACTTCTAGGACACAGGAGCTCTTCTGCTTTGCTGTAGGGAGGGGCATCATTTTGGCTGATGTGTATGGAATTATTCTGCCGGTCACCTCCCTCCCCTGCCCCCCCCAAGCCCTCTCTCCCCTGCTGCTTTTAACAGCCCAGACATGCATATGTAAATAGCTCTTGTATAGTCAAGCAGCAGCACGGGCGGGGACATTTTTTTCTTTCAGAGTGCTGTCCCCCTTTTTCCATCGGGGAAGGGGCAATCACTGCTCCTGAACCATGGCAACCTGGACCAGGGTCTGGCCTTGGTCCTGGTAACCTCTTGAGAGCTGACCTGTTTGATAAACTGCCCTATGGATAGGCTTCTTTTTTGGGTCTCTGGTCAGGCTTGGGTTGTTTTCACCTGAGTGACCTACCCTGGGCAGGTCTTACCTCATTATTTGCAAAGAAAAGCTATAGCCCTTGTCATCCTGTTCAGAAGTTCCTATCTTGTTTTTCTCTGTGGTTTCTGTATTCCTTTGCTGGAATACCAGTCAGTGTCCATGGAAGTTAGAATTAATTTTGTTGTTGCATACAGTAGTGAAAAACATTTGGTATCTCCTACAACCTTAGTGGAGGAGTTGTTCCAAAATGGTGCACCCCTCCCTCTGCTGTCTAAGTTCTACTCTCCTAGGTCAAAAGGACTTAGAACTAGGGCCATTTTTGTAATGAATCTTAAAGGGTCATTACATTACCATCATTCTGGCTACATATCTGCTACATATTGCTGCCTGTAGAGATAGGCTGGCTAATTCAAGGAACCTCTTTAAGAGAGATTCTATCTTCTGATCCTGCGTATCGTTGAGGCTGAGCCCTCTCTACTGGAATAGTGGTTTCTTCATCACTGCTATGACTGAGGCGTGTACATTTGGGACCTGAAATAATTGATCTATCTCCTTTTGCTGTAGTGGATACAAGTTCCCCATCGGACTCCTTACCCCTAAGGCTGTGGCTGGGGCCTCCCATTCTGTCATGTTCATTTCCTTAATGGCTGAATGAAGGGGAAAGGCTCTGACAGGTTTGGATCTCCATGCCCTTTATTTTCCTTCTCCTCCTCTGTGAGGTCCAATGACTGTTCCACTAAGTTCTTCTTTTCTAAAAAGGCTAACTGCAGTGTCTTTGCTTTCCTATAGGTCAGCTTTCCCCTCTCAGTCTTCCCGAGCATAATCCCACTTGTCTGGACGGCCTTGGCAGGACAAAGAGGAAATGATATATTGAACTATAGCAATCCTATATATGTGTCCATTCTACTCAGTGCCAAATGGATAGTAGCCTTGTACTACCTAGTATGACCGGGCATTATTGTGATGCACAAGTCAAGCCCAGCCTTTAGTACTAGCATTACAATAGCTTTGATTTCTCTATTGTGGTAGCTTTATAATAAGCCTGCTGTAGTGCCCCGGTAGTTTTCAGAAATCAGGAGTGAGGCTTGACACCAAACTCGCAGCTTCCTCCTGCTCCAATGTACTTCCAGCTCAATCGGGGCCCCATGCATGGGGGAACTCTTTCCGGAACCCTACAATCATGGACCCCGACTCCGGCCATGAGGTGTCATCCTTATGCAATAACTATGACTTCCTGCCCCCACCCCGGTGCTGTGAACGCTGCCTGGCCCCCGACCCTAGCATCAGAGGACCTGACCCAGAGCAATGCACAGCACACCTGAGCCACTGGGCCAACCCAAGCTAAGCACATTTATTAACGCAGGCAGATTACTGTTGGTACAGTGGCTCTCCTGCTTCCTTAGTCTGCCTGTGTCTGTGTGGACTCTGAACCTCTGACCACTGGCAGCTTGGTGATGCTACCCACAAAACTCGGGATGAAGTATAACTGAACTGAGCTAGTAGGAAGCTCAAACAAATCCTGGTCTGGAAATATTGGGACATTTCTCACTAGAACATTATGCCTACCAATGAACACCATTAATCTTGTAAAACTATAGTGACAATATGAAAGTGATGCACCAGGGGCACTAATTCTTAGGGAAACACCGCACCATAGTGACGTTGCTGAAAGCGGTGGCGTGGCTGACGCAGAACATTCCCGCTGGAATTTCACGAGGCATAGCCTTGTGCGTTGTAAGTCTGTACAGGATTTATTTGCATAATTTATCATTTTCAAGGGTATTTGGAGGAAATATGGATGCTTCATTGCCCAGTGTTTGAAGGCAGTGGAGAATTTAATTAACAAACATGAGGGAAAATTAGCTGCAAAAGAGCCTGATTGGGGTCTTGTGTGCAGCAAAGGCTCTCTTATGTTGGTTTTGGGTCCGGGATGATGGCTGCTGCCTGCAACTCTTCATTTCTCTGTTTACCTCTCCCTGGGGTACAAAAAAAAAAACCTCAAGCAAACAACAAAAGCAAATAAAATGCACCTTTGTTTGTGTGTGTAATTTCTGAGATGGCTTCCACAGATTGCTTGCTTTTTAAATCCCCTACCCCCACCCCCCCCAGCTCTGTTTAATGCAAAATGGCATCTTTCTGCTGTTGATTGCAATCAGGCGGTGATTGAAATGCAAACAGACTGTCTTGGGACACAGCCAGGAAAAAAAAAAAAAAAAGAAAAGAGAGTTTCTTGAAGCGCAGTTTCTCGTGTGACTAAGTCCTGTGTCTGGCGGCTTCATGAATCTTAACAGAGCACCGGGTAGATGCCTGGCATAGCCTACTGACAGAGGCAGTGGCATCTAAACCTGTGACAGAATTTAAACATGCTTAGGACAGACATGGGGTGCAGTGGTAAAGGCAGCTGAGACAAGCAGATAAGAAGAAATGAGGGCAAGATCTTACATAGATAGTAACATAGAGGACAATATTCAGCTGCTGAGCAGCTCGGCTAGTTAGCCGGATAAACAGGTCAGCATCACGACCAGAGTTAGCCGAATAAGTTAATGTTATAATTAGTGAGGTTTGGGTGGACCCTTGGACACTGTAGCAGCTGACCACGCCCACGGGGGGGAAGTCCCATGAGGGCCACAGGTCAGGCTCAGCTTAGGACAAACAAACACAGAGACTGATCTTTTATTAGACAATGTGGTGAGGCCACCAGAGGTGGTAGTAGTGAGCAGCAGAAGTAGCCCGGCTGGGCTAGTATCCCTCAGGCGCTGGAACAGCGACTCCTCCGGTAGCAGTGCTGTAGTGGAAAGAACTGAGAATAATGAGTACAGTGGAATATGCATAAAGCCCCAGTATGGAGAACCCCAGGATAGGAAGAGCAGGCCCTCGAGAAGCGAGTACCTGGTTCCAGGGTACAGCTTTGAGGTGAAGATGGTAGTATTCACTGGTGTTGAAGATAGCGAATCCTTCCAGGCAGAAGTCAGGGAGCATGGGCCCTCGAGGAGCGAGTACCAGTTTCCTGATAGCGACCTGAAAAACAAGTGAGACCCCCGAGGAGCGGGTACCCTGTTAGCTTTAAGAGTCCAATGGAATTGGAGAGGCAGAGTACCTGGGTACGGAGAGCGAATCCCATCCATAAGAATACCCCTTGCTAACTCAAAGGCTAGCAAACATCGTAGCTTTAAATATCCAGGCAGCGTGACGTCATCACAGGGGGACGCCCCTGAGGTTCGCGCCAAGTAGGAAATAAGAGTAAGGGCCGCATGGCGCGTGCGCGCCCTAAGGTACCAGCGGAGCATGGCGGGAGGCAGCGCCCAAGCCGGTCCGGGGACACCGGAGAGGACGGCAAGCAGACGCTGCAGAAGCCAGGCGTCCATCCATAGCGAGAGGAGGTGCAAAGAAAGAAAGGTAAGCGGAGTGAAGCCGTCGGGAAGGGACGGTTGCAACAGTTAACTGGCTAACTCTGAATATTGGAGTTCTGTGGTTAACTTATTCGGCTACCTCTGCTCCTCCTTGGAATGCCTCTGACTTATCCATCTAAATTCTGACTGAATAACTAGTTATCCGGCTAGAATTTAGCTGGATATGTATCTAAATATGTTGGTTTTACAATCTAAACATAACTTTTCAGTTATCCATCTAAATGGCTTTTGAATTTTGACCTCATCATATACAATGGTAGATAAAGACCCAGAGGTTTATCCAGTCTGCCCAGCAAGTTGTTTAGCATGGTAACTGCCGCTCCATGCAGGTCACCCCCATGCTTTCTGTTAAGGGTGGTAACTGCTGCTCCATGCAGGGCAGCCCCATTCAGAAATGCTAAACGTAAAGTTAAAAGTTATCCCATTTCTTTAATTGATCCTCTGTGCATTAGGGATCCTCTGTATTTAGCCCATGCCCTTTTGAATTCTATTACTGTTCTTGTATTCACCATCTCTTCAGAGAGGGCATTCCAGGCATCCACCACCCTTTCCGAGCAAACGTATTACTGACATGTTCCTGAGTTTGCCCTCTTGGAGTTTCAGATCATGACCCCTGTTCAATAGCTTCCTGTCCAAGAGAATTGACCATATGTGGGAATTTAAAGATCCAAAGAGGGAAATATAAATAAATATAATTATATGTAGTGGCTGAGGTCATGTTATGTTCCGTGTTTGGATGTAAATTTATAATGTTATATTTATTTTTAACTCATCTAAATGGCATTGAGTATAGGGTGAGAAAAATATGGGAATAAGTAAGTAAGTAAATAAATCAGCCAATGAGGAGAGAGCTGTGGAAAGGCTGGGGAAATCTTCATGGGGTGACCATAGTTATATAAGTTTTGATATCACCGAGTACGGGGTTGCCAAATGTTTCAGACAGGGGGCCTCACTAAAAATTGTGGTGGCTGTGTGGATCATTATGAACCTTGGTGGTGAGAGATGGGAGAGGACCTGGGCAATGAATAAAATAAGCGACTGGTAAGAACCAAAGAGGTAACAGTGGCCTACCAGCAGAGATGGTGGAGGCCAGTATTGGAGCAGAGTTTAAAAGTACTTGGGATAGATATAGAGAGGAGTGGTAGAAATAGGGCTGAGAGGTTGGTTAACAGTCATGGGTTGGGAAGGAGCTGGTGTGGATGTAAGTATGGAAATTTATAGGATCAGATACCCAAAGAGACAGGCAACCCGGGAGGAAGACAACTGGGCAGACTGGATGGGCCATTTTAGTTTTTCTATGTCATAATTCACTATATTCATTTGACCCCCCACACCCCACCCCAGCTTTATCAAAATCCAAGGCCTAATGGCACGGTGTTTTGGCTACTCCTCTAAGATAACAGGGCACATAGCAGTTCAAATATTTTTGTTGTGAAAGGCTGTATAGATTAATAAAGGTCTGAAATGTAATGCATTTCTATGGTCGTGCTGGGGATTTGACACATTATAGTGTGGGATTCCTATGGCAAGGTTATGGAGATGGCACACGATATTGCATCCTTATGGACACACCGTGGATTAAGTGGATTGATTGCTAGAAGGATGTCTGAGCTCACCAGCTTCTGGGCATTGCTGGGGAGAAAAACATTGCGATTTCTGGAAGCAGTTACTGCTGTGCGTTAGGGATGCTGAAACAGATGGGTGAGGGAAAGGAAAGTGAATGGGGAAAAAAAAAAAAAAAAAAGAAAGAAAATTACATGAGGAATAGACTATAAAGGAATGGACCAGGTACCTTTATTGTTATTCAGGAGGGCTTCCTGGAGTCACCCAAGCCAGCAGCAGTGAAAGCCTCTCTTCCTCCGTGCACTCTGATTTTCATCATTGCAGCAGACGGTTTCCTTTCCCTGGATTTGCATATTCATAAGCTTCTCATTGCCATTCATGAGAGGTGCTTGCTGGGGAGAGCACAAAGGCGTTGTGTGACCTGCCCCCCTGCTCAGGCCTCTGAAAGAGGCTCTGTGAAAGGCAAGCAGGAAGTTGTAAAGACTGGGAGGAGAAGTGCTGTGCCTACAACTGAATCTTAAGCCATGTATGCTTATTTTTGGAGCTATAGTCTATAAATTACAAGTTCTTTTTGGGGGTAGAGATTTAGATTGGTTGGGGGTATTTTTCTGCTGATTATCAGGACATATTCCAGTTTGGGGTATTTCTGTTCCTACCTTCATGGAAATGTTCCGATAAGTCCTTGCTCAGTGTTACCCTTCCTTCCCTACTCCCTGCGGTACACGGTGAAAGGTAGGTTGTGCTACAGAGAAAGGGGGATGCTCCAGCAGGCAGGCTATGCCTTCTGCATTACCAGCTAAGAGAGAGTACCATTTGACCAATAGCTTAGGTCAGGATTAGAACTGAGAGTTTCTCAGTAACCACCACTAGAAGTCAAGTAAGTGTAGGAAGGCAGATCTGTTACGGAGAGCTTTGCCACAGCTCTGCCTTCTAGGATCTTGAATGCTTGGTCACAGATGGACTCTGAGTTATATTTCCTGACCCAAAGGTGACAGTCGCCAGAGCTAGCATGCCTGGCCATGTGAATGTTGCGTCCTCTGACTCGGTAATTAATTTTCAATTTGAAAGTACTATTAAAAAAAAAAAAAAAAATTAGAACAGGCCAGCTGAGCTCCTTCTGATATGCTGTGAAACATCGGCATACAGGTCCAGCATTAGAAACAGTGTGACTGGAGGTTGGCGCCCGGGCATTGCCAGCCTCCCTTGGCAGGCCCTCGGAATCCAGCTGCTATTCTGTAATTCAGGCCTGTGCCATTTTTTGTCAAGCATTGTTGGCACCACCGTTTGCTCTGAGGGAGAGAAAGGAGGGGGCAGGGCATGAATTGAGCTGGCATCGGAAGCTGCTGCTGCTGCTGCTCTGAGAAGGGAGGAAGGTATTGATGGGGAGATAGTGTGGAGGGCTTTGCCAACTGGTGGTGGTGGCAGGCCATGCTTGAACGAAGCTGGTGCGCAGAGCTGGCAAGCCGTGGGATTCAAGCAGTGAAGCTGCAGCATCTTTACACAATAAAGCACAGGAAAACACACAATGCACAGTAATAAAAACTGTTAATGATGGGAACGGAGAACTCTTTGGGGTTCCAAAAGCCATTAAGCTTTGGACACTCTCTGGATACGCTTATTTATCATTGCAGTGGGTTTCAGAAATTAAAATGGTAGTCAGACCGTAAGTGTAGAGGTCAGGGAATTAACCAGTTGCAAATTCTTAGAAAGAAGCAAAGAAGTTACAGTAATCTATTTATTTTAAATATTGATAGCATACTGTAATATCACTAAAGGCGTTCAGGGTGTGCAACAATACAATTTAAGCCAACCCAAAATAACATAATTATACTGAAGCATCAAACCTAATCTAGAAATAAACGAGGGACACTTATGCTCACCACTCAACTGAAGGTCTGGAAATCCCAGATTACCTGCAAAGTGGTATGTGCGTCCATTCCACTCTTGTCATCAAAAGCTGGACAAAGAACTCATATCTGCATGGACACGCTGACGCCCCCTTCTCCCCGCCCCCTTTTTAGGACTCCTGAGGCCACCAATGGGCCGAGTTGGTAAGCGGAGCTGTTGAGAATGCTTTTGATCCCAGCTGGGATGATTTTCCTTGTGGGATGATGTCCCTCCCCCCCCCCCCCCATTTTGCTGTGTAGTGTGGACTCGCTTTTGGCTAAAGGAAAAGAGCGTGTGCTGGAATGGTGTTTGCACGTGCCAGCGCTATGGAACACCGGAGGAATGTGCAAGGACTCAGCAGCTTCTTTGTTATTTTTTTTTTGGTTGCAGAGAAGAAAAGAACACAATCATTGAAGGTTTGGGCCGGATTTGCCCAGGTGAAAAAAACGCACCAGGTTTATCACTGAACACCTGCCATTTTATCTTCAGTAGGGGAACACCAATATAAACCTGCAATAAATTAGCTCCATTATGTTAAATTCTTAACTTTTCTAAATTTGCTTTGTTCTTTTCTTTTTTTTATAAATATTTTCCGTCTCCTTTTTTTTTTTTCTTTTACATTTTCTCTTTTCTTCCTTCTCCCTTTGATCTGACGCATGGCTGATGCTGTTAATCTACAGCAAAACATTACCAACTGGCCTGGCCCATATCACTGTTTGATTTCTCTAGTGATATTTCCGTTGACAAAAGCTGTATCTCTTCTGCACTTTGCACTGCTTTAAAAGTATCCATCTGAGTGACTGCCACGGCACTGTTCATTTAAAAAAATAAAATGAAAAATAATCCTAGCAAAACGAGAAGCTGCTCCCAGTCCCATCTAGGTCAAGTGCAATATTCCCCAACTATAGATTACAAGTGGCAAGACTCATTATAATAACAATTACAAATTTCACTGCTAAGTCAGTATGAGGTCAATATGGGGTTCGTCCACTAACTTTTGGAGTTAGCTGGATAAAATCCTGAGATTTGAAATGTTTTTCCCGCTCCCCAGCTAAACCTTGTTGGGACAAATTGTTGCCTGTACAGAATTTACCTGGGGGTAAAATGAGGCGGCACTAGCAGGATTCCTGATTTCACTGCCTTGAGACACTTGGATATTCCCCACTGTCTATATACAAATTTACTCAGCTAACTCAAGTCAGACAAACGGCTGTCCTAAAGTTACCTGGTGAACTTTCAACCTGGCTGCGTTTGCATTGATTATCCGGATGGAGCCCAGGCTGCATTCAGTTTACATTCAGGTTTGATATCTGGATAGAGCTACCCCAACAAAGTTCTCCAGGTAGCATTGCCTGTTGACAGCTGGCTGAATATTAACCTATTTTGAAGGATTTTAAGCAACACTGTTGAAAAATAGCCTATAACCCTCTGCGTTGTCATCTTAACAACAGCCAGAAATGACCTCATGCTCCCCAGGGTCAGATTATGCATATGATGACAGATAAGGACCATGAGGCTGTTCCAATCTACCCAGTTTACTTCCTGGGGTAATGCCCTAGACCCCAGTTAATTTATGACTTTTCCTTCACTTCTTCGCAGCTAGGGATCCTCTGTGCTTATCCTACTGTTTCTGCTTCCAGCATCTCCCCTGCATCCACCACCCCCTACCATGTAGAACTAATTTCTGGTAATACTCCCGAGTGAGCTGAAAGCTGACCTCACCCAGACCAATGTGAACAGGTTGATCCTGCTCTGGTTTTGTTCTGTTGCATGTGTGGAATTCTAGTTCTGATTTCCCTAAGAAAAGTAAGATTATATTTCAGTTTTTTATTTGTTTCAAAAATGTTTTGCATCTCCTCCCTAGACCCTAAGGAACACTTGAGGCAGTTTACAAAAAAGTACCTTTAGTGCCAACATAAAAACATATTGTGCCACAAAAGAACAATTAAAAACACTAAAACACACCTATAAACCAGTCCAAGTTCTTTAACTCTCCCATCACTTTTCTTAGAATCCAAAGGGGTAGTTATAATCAGAGACATGACACATTATTCCCCCTATGTAGTTCTCTCTACCCTTCTGTTATGCCTTTTTTTTCTTAACAGTTATCTCTTTACCCAACCTCCTCCCCCAATCACTCAAATGAGGCCGATCATTTCTCCAGGAATAAAAACACCTTAAACTTCACCCTAACAATAGGGGGGTCAATTTTCAGTGGCTAGCTAGCCAGTGAAGTTAGCCAGATAAATATATCTGTCTAATAGCTGGAATGTTCAGTGCCGTGGTTGTGCCACTGAATATACACAGCTATGTAAAAATTAGCCAGAGAAGTTTTCCTGATAAAGTTGACAGCTCTAAAGTTAGCTGGATATCTTAGCCAGAAAACACAGAAAATTATCAGGCTAATTTAGCGGAGAAATGCTGACCACCCTGAAACACCCTTGGATAAACTGGATTACCCAGCTAAGTCAGGGCAGTCAGGCCACTGGGATTTTAAATCCTTGCGGTTCGTCTGGCTAAGTGTGGGACTTGGCCGGACAAACCACTTTCAATATTGACCCATATCAAGTTAGGTTCCTGCCTTACTTCCAGCAGCAGACTGTTCCACAGCCTAGGGACTGCTGCCGTGAAAGCTCTAGGATAATGTAATGATGCAAAACCAGAACTGAAGCCCTGTTAAGCCCTATATCATGACTACTTTTTATTTGATTTATATTCTGCCTTTTCAGGCATTTCAAAGCAGATTACATTCAGGTTCTATAGGTATTTCTCTGTCCCCAGAGGGCTCACAATCTAAGGGGATTATTTACTACAAGTGTTCTCCCATTTTTTCCCAGTAACTTTCAAACGGGCATGCAGACACACATATATGCGTGTGCATCGCCGCATGCCCAGAGACGCAGCAATTTATAACATGCACACGCATACTATATGTGTGCATGCTCTAAAATGGCCTAGGCACGCATATATGTGCGCCTAATTTTAAGCTTGTATGTGCTCAGATGCGTAAATCGGGTTTAAGCTGTGTAAGAGACAGAATTTTATAACAGGCGCACATCCACGCCATGACCAGTTTCACCAATTCGTCCACCAGTTTGCCCAGTGTTCAGCTAGGTCCTCCAACCCCCCTGGTTCTTTAGCCTGTACTCCCCCCCAGTTACCCCAGACTCTTTAAACCCCTCACAGATGCCTGGAAATAGTTTTATTACAACTTGAACCTCCTCCACAGCAGAAGTAAAGTGATGTGGCACTGGACCTGGGGGTGCCTAGGCACTTGTGTGCACATCTCATGGTCCTGCCCCGGAACACCCATGTCACGCCCACACCATGCCCACATTCCACCCCTTTCTTTGTGAGATATTCACCTATTGCGACTTTTTACATGCTCCAGAATTCCATACTGTATTACAAGCCTCGATAAGTCCAATTATCGACTACTGTAATAGTCTTTATGTTGGCCTCCCACACTTAACACTACGACCACTACAGCTTTTGCTAAACTCTTCAGCTCGCTTAATCAACAGTTTGAGACAATTTGATCATATTACCCCAGTTTTCACTGAGTTACACTGGCTCTCAGTTGGCGAGAGAATTAAATACAAAATTGCCCTGACTATTTTTAAACTGCTTACCGACCAATCCTGTCCATGGGCGAATGCTATCTTGAAAGTTTATCAGCCCTCAAGAAATGTATGCTCTTCCCAGCGGGGCTTGTTAGATGTGCCATCCCCTAAAGTTGCAAGCTTATATATCACCCAAGAATGCACTTTTTCAATTGCCGGCCCATCCCTCTGGAATTCTCTAGCAATGGAGTTATGTCAGTGTGATTCAGTTAAAAGCTTTAGAGAGCGTTTAAAGACCTTTTTGTTTAAGGCAGCCTATTTTTTTTGTTAATTTTATTTTTATTCAACTTTTAGAATATTATAACATTCCATTATAAATTTGAATACAGGCATTTAAAGCAATTACATAATTCTGTAATAATCACTATCCTGAAATATATTGCCTATTCTTATTATAGGAAATTCACAAGCTTTTATGAGAGAAATCAAGCGGTCTAACAAGTATAAACTATACTGTTTATCCAAAAGAAAGGAGAGTACACTGAGTCTTAACTAAGAACATACTTCTAACCGCTAATCTGTACTAGTTGGGGTGTGAAAGCTCAAGAACTTCTGGAGCTGAGATACTTCATAAAAATCATATTTATGATTTGAAAAAAAGATCTCACATTGACAAGGAAACTTTACAATCATTCTAGCAGCAATTGCTTCTATCTCAGATCTAAGGTTCAAGAAACTTTTCCTTCTGGCCTGCGTTGACCTGGACAGGTCTGGGTATATCCAAATCTTTTGTCCTAAAAATAATTGGTGTCTCTGTTTCAAAAATAATCTTAGGACAGAGTCCCTATCAGTTGTAAAAACAAAGGACACTAACATAGTGGCCCTAAGGCAGCCTATTTTTAATGTATTATGATTTTCATTTTTATCTGTTAATTTTAATTTGTTTTAATTTGATTTTTTTAAAATATAATTTATTGTTTATTGAGCTTCTATTTTATATTGTTATTTTAGTTCTTTTGCTATTTTTATTATTTTTATGTATATATCCTTGTTCATTGCCTAGACCTATTTTTAGATTTAGGCAATTCATAAATTTTAATAAATGTAAAATGTAAATGGGACTTGTGTGTGCATATGAGTAGCTTTTAAATTGGGTGGACACGTGCAGGTCCTACTTGCATGCATATCTAGCGATTTTGGTGTGTTCTCGGCTTTTAAAATTCACCTTTTTTTTGTGCCTTTGAGAAAAATGCTTAGTAAATAGGGCCCTAAGTTTGTACCTAAGCAATGGAGGGTGAAGTGACTTGCCAAAGGTAACAAGGAACAGCAGTGGGATTTGAATCCTGGCTTCCCTGGTTCACAACTCACTTCTCTCTTTCTCTCTCACTCCTATTACAATATCTCTGAATGCCCTACGCACCCTGGAGGGAAATTTCTGCTAATTTGGCATGTAGACTGATGTAACATCATTTCAATCCAGTTGTTCTGAGGTTGAATTCCAGATATGGCCAATGCAACTGTTTACTGCAGAAGAACTGTAACTTTATGATTGCAGCTATTAATTAGTATTATTGTTATTAACAGTAATTATAAACTGAACTATTCCCTCCAGTGGCAAAGAAGGGAAGAGCTAGAAGGGAGTGGAGGGTCAGCTGGGAATAATGGAAGGAGCTGAAGAGTGGATGGGGGATGAGAATGGGCTAATACTGAAGTGGGGTTTACGATATCATTCATGATATCACTAGTTAACAAAATGGTTCCCTCCATGTTTGCTGGATTATATGTTAGTGCTGCCCAAAGTTTTGAAAGTGGAAAGTGTGTTCAGTTTGGTCGCACTGTTGCATTCTTATAGCCGCCTGCAATCTAGGGCCTTTATCCTGTAAAATTCCCGAGCTGCATAAATGGCCAAATTATCAGAAACATTCAGCCAGTTGTATTTTTTACTCTTGCTGTGAAAAAGATATTCAGGCCAGGTTGGCCACAAGATATTTGGTTGGCCCCATGGGAGACCTACTACCTCATTTTTTATTATTTTACACACCTTCCAAATTTCACAAAATAGGGACCCTTATGGCTATAGTCTGAGCTGTTGGTAGTTTTCCTGTTAGCTGGGAATCAGCCCTGGCACTGGCGTGATGTGCAGTCATGCTGGTACACTTCCACAGGAAAGTGGCAATGCACCAAAGACTATACAATTACCCTGAATCCCAGCCCGATGATGATCGAGCAAGCATGGCAGCCCAAATATGTCACTCAACTTGTACAAATACTTTTCAAACACTACAAGGACCATATTCAGACACAGTCTGGATAGCAAAGTTAGCCGAATAAACATACCTGGCTAACAAAGAGCTATATTCAATAGTATATTCAATAGGACAGCTCTTTGACCCACCCAGACTCACATAACACATATTCCTTACTCATCTGGCTAACTCTGAATATTGGAGTTAGCCGGCTAACTCAACTCCTCCCAGTTACTCCCCAGAACACCCCTAACTTATCAGACTAAATTCTAGCCGCCTCACTTATTAGCTGGCAGGAATTTAGATGGATATGAGTCTAAATGCTTTTGAATATGGACCTCTAAATTTATATTTTATTTTTGTCTGCCCGGATTCAGCCTTGTTGGTTGAATTATTAGATGTATTGTGCCTGACTGTTAATCTTCCTGTTATATAGAGCGCATAGTGACAAATCTGTTCAAGCAAAAACAAAGAAACAAACTATAGTGGTAGAAGTGGTCAGCATTAGCAGAGCATGAAAAGCTAGTAATGTTTCTGACTGAGCCTTGGGGATGGCACTAGACTCTTTGGCGTGAGTTGGGGAGTCATTATTATGCTGATGGGTGGTTGGATGGTCAGTGCAGACATGCTGCTAGTAATGGATGCAATTATAATGAACGACCTGTTAATATGGGTCCAACCTGGCTCCACTCTGCGGGACCTGGTTATAATGGACTTGTACTGTGCATTACCCTTATAACAAGCTTGGGTAGATCAAACAAAAAATGCAGCAACGCTGTTCTTGTAAGTGATGTGGATTTAAATACTGAATAGTTAATTAAACCAGACAAATAGAGATGTCTCAAAGCAAATATTGAATATGAGATAATGAAAGAATTGAAGTATGTATCAGCAGTATAATTACTGATTGACATCTGAAGAAGGAGCCTGTTTGGTCTCAACAGCTCGTGTACTCCAGTGTTCTCTTTTGTTGGTCCAATAAGAGGTATCACAGCCCACAAAATAATTCCAGTTTTCTCCAGGACCAATCCGAGTAATAGAACTCTGCAGTATGGCTTTAATTTAGAAGAAATGTGATTCTAGCCAGTACCCCCTGATCTTTCCCGATTTCACAGCCATGGAAAGGGCAGCAAAATCCAACCCTTGCTATAGAATTTCCCCACTTCCCATGAAGTCGCTGCAGAAGGCAAGGGGCTGGGTTAAGTTGGAGGCAGCAGTGGGTGGATGGGTGGCAGCCGTGGCCCTAGCTTCTGCATCTCCCCCTTCCTCTTCCCTCACCAATCCTCACTGCTGATCCAGGCTTGGTGATCGGAGGAGGACCACACTGGCACAAAGCTCCAAGTAGCTTCCCCTTCCTCTGTGCGTAGTTCAAAAGTGCAATGCACTGGCCTTGGGCAGCAGAGCAAGAAGAAACAGCCCAAGGTGCAGCGCCACCACTATCACTGTCCAATCAACAAGCCCAGACTGACGGTGGGGGGGGGGGCGAAGGGGAGAGGAGAGGGCGGTGATCTGATGTTGAAATTGAGGAGCTCATAGGGGGTGTAGAGTGTGTGCATATGTGAGCGAGGGGTAAGAGAGGTGAGTTAGTGAGGGGATTGGAAGCTGTGTTTGGTTATGTAAGAGTTAATGAAGGGATTGGAGGAGGTGTGAGGTATGTGAGTGAGTGGACTGGAGATGGGGTATATATATATATGTGTGTGTGTGTGTGAATGAGGAAATTGGAGGGCATGTGTAGGTAAGTGAGCGAGAGGAGGGATAAAGTAAGGAGGAGGGGTGAGAGAGGGGTTCACCCTTCCTCCCACTTTTTTTTTTTTTTTTTAATTCTTTATTTTCAATTTTTTGAAATTAACCCAAGAATATACCTCTTGTACAGAAAAATTAGATGTTGGTATCAAAGTAAATACAAAAGAAATACTAAATAATCTTATTAGTACAATCATTATCAAAAAACAATACTCAATACCAAAAATTATAAGAAATTATGGGGAGGCAGTAAAGGAGCGACTAGATAAGGCAATACTTATTATAAGAAGAAAAAAAAAGGCTGTATTGTCAAGTAGTGCTACAGCTATATATCATTTTCATTAACTGAGCCTATAGTAGGAGCTTCCTGGGAGCATGACCGCAAAAAGACTCTGAGTTGCTCAGGTTCTTGAAAAACATACTGGACATTTGAATACTCTATACAACATCTACAGGGGAATTTTAATATATAGCTAGCCCCTATCTAAACAACCTCAAAATATGATTACGCTCAGAAAGAAATGCAAAGGAGATAAGCAGTGGTTTTCTTTGAGTTATTTCTGTGTCAACCAATTTTTTAGAAACATCTATTAAGTCCAAATTCGTTGTTTGAAGACCCTCTGGTGCCATTTCTGTAGTTTGATCTCTCTCGTTGCAAATAATATGCTTTAACAATAGCCGGAGTTGCAGTCTCTGGGATTTTTAGAATCCGATGCATATACATTTTAAAAAGATCTAAGGGGGAGATTAAATTCAACACAGGAAAATTAAGCACTCTCAGACTGTGAGCTCTTAGCACATTTTCCATCCCTTCCAATCTTTTATTCATAATTTTCTCGGAAGCTACCAATTTTTGTTGTATTTTCTCAGAAGAAGGAATTCTTTTATCAAGATCTTCTACTTGTTTATTATAATTTGAAATAAGGTTATTATTAGTTATCGTTTGTTCCCTTGTATCCATAGTTATTTGCGATAGTGTCTTGATAGATTGCTCTATCGACCTCAGAGCTGATCATATACCTTCTAAAGTTCCATTTTTTAACGCTGTTAATTCAAAACCTGCAGTCAGTGCCCTTAGGTGGCTTCCTCCTGCTTCCATACTATCACTCCCGCTCTGCACAGTACCTTGTAGCGTAGATGTTTTCGGCCCCTGTTGTTTTTCCAAGGAGGAATCCGGATTAACCACCTCTAACGCTCTTCCCGGGTGCATCTCTCTTTCCGCTTCCTTCTCTCTGGTTCCTCCAGGGTTTTTTTTCTTTGGACAGTGGCACCCGCTCCACTCTGAAACACCGTCGGAGGAGTCTCTGCCACTTCCGAATCACTAGAAGCTGTGCCGTTGTTTCCTGGAGGAGCGGGCCTTCTCGGCTCTCCGTGGCTCAAGGTGGTTTCTTAGGTCAGGGGGGGAGGACACTCGCTCCAGCGTCTCTCCCCAGCGACCTGGCTCTCCGGCCCCTTCTAATTTTAAACCTGGATCTCCCCCCTTTTTCTCCTTCCTCCTCCTTGATCCCCTTACTTTTCCTTCCCTCCTTCCCTCTACTCCCCACTCTCTGCTCCACCCCCATACTAAATCCCACAATGCCATCCTTCTGCCCCTCCCCAAGATCCTTTCTTGCTCCACCAAAATACTCTTTCACCCCCAAATTCCCTCTCCAACCCTTATTCTCTATCCCTGTCCTCCCTTCGCATCTCCCATCAGTAAGTTCCATTTACTCCTATGAAAGAACAGCTTAAATTATCCAGACTCACAAGAAATGTCAGAAAATTTTATAAAGTAAAAGATAGATTTACATGATTTAATATGCAAATCTATGCAAATCTGCAGCAGAATTGAGGCAGAAACTTTGTTGCAGAATGTTGTAAATTTTGCCGCAGAATCTACCCCTGAGCTGCCACATGTAACTGGAAGATGTGATTATAGTTAAGGGCTGAATAGAGTTTTTCCAGTTTAATGAATCGTAACTAGGGAGTGGTTGCTAGGGTTGCCAGCTCTAGTTGGACCCTGACCCTGCAGGCTTTATTCCACGATGCAGTGTTTGCGGAGGCTGATTTGTGGTCCAGTTTTCAAAGGGGAAACTCCCCGCTGAATTTCCCTTCGAGAATCCTCTGGCGGCCGGTGCAGGAATTTTTTTTTATGCCACATGCTTTGCGAGTGCAATGAATGCAGGGTAGGCAATATGCTTGAACTTCAAAACGAAATCCCTGCTCCCATGTGCAGGGTCCTGGCCTAACCCTGCGTCCAGCGCCGCAACACTCCTGTAACCGGGGGAGGGGAGGAATTTTCACAGGGGCTTTGCCCACACAGAACCCTTTTGAAAATTAGCCCTATAGCACTGAGCTTGCTGAAGCACCTTTAAACAAAAGAAGATTGAAGAGTTCACTAGTTATTTCTGCAAACCATGGGGACGATATTCAGAAGGGTTTGTTCAACTAAAGTTTAAAATATCCCTGCCTCCCCAACTGACTGGATTGATAGGTTTTAACTGGGTAAGTCATTGCTGGTGAGGGGGTGTCCAGGGGCAGGGGCTTTCATGTAGCTGATATTCAGCGCTACCTGCCAATGTTTAGCCAGGTAAGTCTGGTCATGGTGGACAGTGGGTCTAAAGTTATCTGGGCCAGCAGGACTTGTTGGCTCCTGCATAGCCTGGTCAAAGGTATCAGGATGAGTTGAAATAACTAAAGTCGCAGCCTATAGCGACCCCCATCCTTCCCTCCCCCTAGCCTAGGTTAAAAAAAAAAGAAAGTTCTGTGTGTAGCTTCCCGATCCCCCTTTCCTCTTTTAAAAAAAGAGGAGTGGCACCAGCACTCATTCCACCCTCCTCAGGGTGCCAACAAGCCAGCCATTACCCCTCCTCAGGGTCCCAAAAAGCCAGCCATTACCCCTAGTGGAAGGAGAAGCTCTTATCTCCTCCTGTGGGGTGAATATCTAAGTGTCAGTGCAGCTGACAGACACCGGCACTTACCCTGGGCACTCTCTCCAGGACAGGTTGCTTTACCAAGCAGGGACTGCTTCACGGACTGTCTACATGTTCGCTGATCCACCACCAGGCCAGAATACTTTACTTTTTAATGCATGTTAATGGTATGTGCATGTTAATTAAAAATTCCATTCATTTCTTTAAGAAAAAAAGAACATCATATACTATCACAAAATCAATGCATTCAAATTAAACCAATCATACTAATCAATTGTATTGAATAAATGTTCTTACCTCCCAAGAGCTAGATATCCTATAGGAGGGCTTTTTTTCTTTAAACTTGTTATTGTTAACACTGATAGGTTGATAGTCTCCTGAAATATTTATTTATACACCACCTTCTGATCCGAAGAGCAATGAAAGCGGTTTACAATGTGAAGCTCAACCTGATAAATCTGCTTCATAGTCTGATATGTTTGCTTCTGAGCATTCCCTCTGAGTTTTCTGCAGGGTTGCTCACAGCTGTGTCCCTGCCTGTTGACCTCTAATTCCTGGAGACTTCAGAACAACCCTGGCTGGTTGGCAAACCTAGTAGATAACCATTAAACTGAGTGTCTGCAGTGTAATTAAAGTGTAAGTACAGAGTAATTGCAGCATAAAGTGCTTTGTGGTTATATACTAGGCTAGTTAATCTGCAGCACGGTAACAAAGGTGCTGTGTACATGAATTATGCAGCATTTCCCTAATAAATAGAAAACGGGGCTCTTGCTGTGTCCTTGAGGTCTGCATCTGAATCCTTTTTCAATATGTTAGCAACTCATTCAGATCACTTCAAGATTATGGAGCAAGGCTTTTTAATTGGGTGCTTTTTGATCCATTACATTTTCTCAGCAACGAGAGAGGGCACCGACTTGCGCTGGTAGATGGATCCCTAAAAGAACGGGACGAACCGAATCCCATGGGAGCCTCTTTCCTTGAATTTGCTAGGCAGAGTCTCCCAGGCACTGAGACGAGGAATGAAGGAACTATAAAAAGCTTCATGGAAGATGGGCAGGTGGAAGTGAAGAATGGAGTGCTGGGCTAAAAATGGCTCTTTGCAAGTACAGGTGGCATATGTAAAGCTTTCTTCTATTGCACCTTCTTCAATAAATCGGTTTTACTTTGACCCAGCAGTTTGCTCCTGCTCCTTTGGTCTTCCAGTTCAATTAGATCCGGCCTCAATGGGGCCTTCATTCACATCTACCAGGGTTCCCCTCCCCCCCCACCTATTTTTAAATCCTCCACCCATCTCATGCCGACCATCACAGCAGCAGTTCTCTGTCACATCACAAATGTGAAGCCTAAGTCTACCCAAGTCCAACCAGTAGGTGCCGCCATTGAGCAATGGCTGAGATTCTCTCCCCTAGGGCACTGTGTGAATGCTGCCTCCGCTGCCTCCCTGGTCCTAGCCTGCCATTTTTCACAAGATAAATCTGCAGTGCCACATGCAACCAAGCACTGTGTAAGTTCAGAGGTGGGATAAAATACTGTTTTTCAAACTAGGCTAGCTGGGCTAGCTTGCTTTCTGTCCTGATATTCATTTTGGAATGCTGATTGGAATCCGACTGAGGTTCAGCGAGGTTTCCATGCACTTTGCATTGTGTCTTTACCATAGAAATTATTTCAAGTATGCCTCCAAGTCGTCAACAGATAAACAAAAGCTTGCTTGACGTCTCCTCCTAGTATACAGATACAGAATACAGCCTTGAAATACAGCTTGAGACAGAAGCTTGAGACAGAAGCTTAACACTGAGCATGATCTGCGTATGGGAAAAGGCAGCTATAAAGGGCTTATCCCAGTGCCCAACTATCTGTAAGACAGTCAGGGACACCCCACATTATCCTTCCATGGGATAGTGTTAATAGGAGTTAGGCAGGCAAATGGGATTTTTACCGCTATCGATTTGCAGCTACAGAGCTATATGGATGATGAGGCTATCCCGTAAATTCTCTTGCTTCATTTTTGATGGCTGACTTAGGTGACTCTATTGGCTACAAAAGAAGGGAAGGAAGGACTGAATAATATGCTCCACCTTTTTTTTTTCTAAACCGGGGCCAGGAGGGGAACCTGTCTGGGATTTGACTTTGTAACCAGTAGTAAAAGAATAAGAAATAGTTGTGCTCTTTGGGATCTGCCGGGTACTCCCTTGAGATTTGGCCTGGCCACTGTTGGAGACAGGAGGCTGGGCTCGAGGGACCCTTGCGCAGACTCAGCTGCATGGCATAACTTAGGCTCTTATGAAGCTGTAAATCCAAGGTCAGAGGTGATTTAGTATTTCAGAGGACTAAATGTCTCTGGTGCAGCACCTGCACTCCCCTTGCTTACAGTATTCCCAAGAATTCCAAGGAGAAATGGCAAGTATTTTCCACAAGGTATTATGAGAGTGCAGCAGTGAAAGTCTCAGGGGTGGTTTGTAACATCATTCATAAGTTTGCTGGCAAATATTTTCCCAGAAAAATTCTGTGCACACAATTACACTTGCTATTTAGTGTACGTAGTTTTGTTGAGAGGATTTACGCACATAGGGGCGGATTTTAAAAGGCCTGCGTGCCGGCGCGCCTATTTTGCATAGGCCGCCGGCGCGTGTAAAGCCCCGGGACGCGCGTAAGTCCCGGGGCTTTCGAAAAGGGGCGGGAGGGGGGGGCTAGGTAGGGGAAGGGAGGGGAAGGTGGGGGGAGGGCGAAGGAAAGTTCCCTCCGAGGGCGCTCCGAAATCGGAGCGCCCTCGGAGGGAACAGGCAGCGCACGCTGGGCTCGGCGCACGCAGGTTGCACAAATGTGCACCCCCTTGCGTGCGCCGACCCCGGATTTTATAAGATACGCGCGGCTATGCGCGTATCTTATAAAATCCAGCATACTTTTGTTCGCGCCTGGTGCGCAAACAAAAGTACGCGATCGCGTATTTTTTAAAGATCTACCCCATACATTTTAAAATTAAAAAGTATGCGTGAAAGACTCAACCCTGCCCAAACTCCACCCCCCCCCCCTAGAACGTCTCTCCCCCAATGTGTATATGGCCAGTTTTATGTGCGTGTCAGCCGTATAATTTTCTAAAGGCCATTTATGCAGGTACATTGCTACTTTACCTGCAGAATTCCCTTTGAAAAAAAATGACCGTTCCTGAGTATTGCGCCATCCGTAAGGGTTATTGCAGTATGCCCTGCTGATGTACCGTGTTAGGATATTAAGGTACAGAAACCAGAGAGGCTTACAATCCTGAGCACGACCTCGTTGGTAATGTGTTCGCACAAACTCACATGCACTCAGCACAGGCTCATTCAGTCCCACTCTGTTGCATACTTGAACACACCTGCATGCACGTTCAGTAGACGCTGAGGAGATGATTTTTACATGGGCCCTAAGATTGCTGGTTGTCTTAGCGTATTTTCAGCCACAACAGTGTGCAGCGGAAAATGATCTCTAAATTCTATGGCTAAACTTAGCCATTAAAGGTTTAGGCCTTTCATTTCACGAGCCAGTGTTAAATCCTTCGCTCGCCCTAAGAACGATTCCAGTGCTGCCAGTCTTTTCAGTGGCTAAATTGAGCAGCTCGGATGAGGGGAGATTCCTCTCGCAGGATGTATCTTCCTAATCCTCTAGTCGGGTGGCTAGATCCCACTGAAAATCCACCTCTTAGACACATGCATATATAACTTTGTAGTGCACACGCTCCCATTCACATGTGTGCCAACATACATACATACATAGGTGCGCACAGGGCTGCAGAGGTACAAATGCAGTAACATGACAGACCAGAACCCTCAATCTGTAACGGTCTGCGAAAAGGATACTGATTTTTGGAAAAGAGGAACCCAGGCATGCCCATATAGCAGGGAGTATAAAATTCTCACGTCATCCCTTCTCATGTGCATTCTTTCACACACACACACACACGGATGACGGCATCACCCCCTACTGTGTGCACAATGACATTTTAACATGCTTCCTCAGCTGTCCATATGCACAGAAATACTTTTGCCTGGTCTCTCCTCAGCCGCACACAGTGATTGCTTTGATTGACACTTCTTGGGTTTTTGTCAGCATTATGTAGCACCTGAAACATTAAGTCTCTTCTTCAGCTGATTATGCTGCAGCCCTGAGCTGCGTAAAGCAGAAATATTATGCACTATTGTCTAGTACAATCACTGGTGAATGATGTATGCACACAGTGTAGCCTCAGTAAAACTGCAGCTTCTGCTTCATGATGACATTACAGAACTTTCTGAGGCCTCTCAAGAGTTTTTTTCTTCAGCCCGACTCCACCATAAAGTGAGATTGGAAGCACTTTGGGGCTGATGCAATACAGTGCGCTCAGCCGAGCGCGCACTGTATAACCCGTAGTCGGATGCGGGTTGAATAGGTGCTAATGAATTCCCCCCTCCCACCCCCCACCCCCGGAATGCAATAAGGGGATTAGCGCCTATTCAACACGCGTCTAATGTGGATTGAGTCTAATAGCGCTAATCATATGCAAATGCATGTGACTGAGGCTATTAGCATTCACTCCAGATGCAAAAAAAAAATGTGCGTCTAGGACGCACATTTAGTGCTCAGCACTATACTGCCTCCTACTTAATATCATTGCGATATTAAGTAGGAGGAAAACCAAAATTAAATAAAGTTCAAAAATAGAAAAAAACATCCCACTGGCAGTCGGGTGCAGGAAACAGACGCTCGAATGACAAGTGTCTGTTTCCTGAACCCCCTGGCTGTGCGGCGTTTAGGAAAACCGACGCCAATAAACTCGGCATCGGTTTACCTAACCGGCGGACCACCGACGCTGATCGGGTTCTCGTTAGCAAGGAGGTGCTAGGGGTGCGCAAGCAACCCTAGCGCCTCCTTACTAACGCGACCCCCTAATTTAATTATTGCATGGCGCCCTCCTTGGGGGGTGGCATGGGGCACGTTAAGAAAGCGGGCGCTGACTGTTCAGCGCCCGCTTTCTGTGCATATTTATTGCATTGGCCCCTTTTGGGGAGCAAAGGTGACCAATTTGTCTTCTGTCTGCTTTCTGTCTGCTGATCACCTTTACAGTTACCTGAAAAATCCTGTCCTGTGCTCTAAGGAAGCTCCCTCCAGCATCTCTTATGCTCCCAGCCATGCAATATTTTTTGGCCAGTGCTAACAGAGGAGTTTCTGCACTGGCTTGTCCCTGGAACAGCATTTTATCACAGAGAGCTTCTTGAATAAATGAACATATTTCATTAAAAACGTCTCTTTTGGTGTTTGTACGTCTTACGCCATAAGCTGTTTCTGTCTCTGGGAACACTTTGGATGAGTAGAAACAAAGTTGAGAACTTCCTCAAACTGCCCTAAATTGCATCTCTTGAGCCCTAATAGGCAACATTTTTCACAAGACAAATTAACCTATTAATCATAGCAAATGTAATTAAAATGATAAACAATGGAAATCTGTATCTATCGGTTAATATCTGTATTTTTTTGTTTCTCTGAATAATTACCCTCCCCAGTATAAACGGAATAGAGGAAAAGCTGAGCTGTTCAGAATAAGGAGCAATGCTTTATGCATGATAAGACACCGATGTACGGAATTAGAGACTGGAATCTTTGGACAATTAACCCATTTTCTGATTGGTAATATAACAAAAAAAAAAAAAAAAGATATATTTCAAGCTTAGAAAAAGACTTTTAGAAATCAAAGTGTGAGGTTCTTGAAGGAACAGTGTAAGAATTAAGTTCCATAATAATTTCCGTGTCTCACCTCTTTTGCTATCCATCTTAAATGAGGACATTGGCTCAATAAAGTTGTGCACTGATAGCTTCTTTAAGAAATAGCAGTCCCTCCCCTCCCCTCCCCTCAGAGCAAGCAGGGTAATAGCTAAGATCAGTACTGATCCGCTGTCTTAATCCTCCAATCCCTTCCCCTTCACCAGCCAGCATTCATCACCCATCAGGATCCTGTCCTACACTATACAAATGACCCAACACCCACGCCCCCCACCCCCAGCACCCTGTCATTTTCACTCACTTCCATTACCTTTGACCTCATTGACAGTCTGCCTGGGCTCTCAGGCCACCTTCCAATTAACATCTTCATTAAGGTGGAGCAGGGGGAAGGAAGGATAAGATGTCAGCCGAGCCATTACTGACAAATAACGGATAATAATATAATTAATCTGCTGCTGCTGCTGCTGCTGCTGCTGCTGTAGTAGGTGATACCCTGGGTTTCTTATGTCCATGCTAGGGGATGCAGCCACCCTCGAGTCACCCTTTAGTTCTTGAGATGATCAGGATATAGGTTCCTATTATAACCTCATGGGAAGATGACTAAGCTGCTGGTTTTACTGTAGCTTGCAATCAAATGTGCTCTGTTACCTGTAATATTTGTTATTCATAAAGGAAATATAATAATTTCTCAAATGGATTTAAGTGATAGAAAATAAATAAGAAAGCCAGGGCAGCATGACTTAGTCACCTAGAGGTTTTTGTTATGCAGAGCCAAATTAAGAGACCCAGGTTTGATTTCAGGCACCAGTTCCTAGATTATTGGCCCTGATTCACTGTATTTGAGCAGCTTGATTAGGAACAGTGGAAGTTGGAGTTCCCCTGTAAAGCAATGCTATGCACTCAGCTAATCAAGTCATAACTGCACGCATGTGGGTGTAATGGCATGACACTTCATGTGTAATCAGAACATACTGTGTTGTCTTGGCACACGTAGGGTGCCATTATAGTATGAATCAATGCATGGGGACTGAATGCTTGAAGAAGGACCCTCACTCGGTCTCCTGGTGCAGACTTGGCAACAGCTTACATCACAGACCTGCAGTCAGAGGGGAGTTTTACCCCTGAAGTATGCAAATGGAGGCTTATGGGATGAGGAGAAACATCCAGAAGCAGATTTTTTTGTGAAGACTGAAAGCAGAGCTACGATTCCCGTGTATCATCCCACTTAATAACATGGATTTCAGCAAGCACCAGCCGTCAAAAGTTAACTATCAAAATTCTTGATGACATCCTAAAGCTGTGAGATTTTGCTGGAGTGGAGGCAAATTCCTACTGGGTCGTTTATTGGGCAACACTGCTATAAGCATTAGTTACGAAATGCAGGAGGAATGAATTGCACAATTACACATTTCAGCCTCGATAACACTATAGCATGAGTCTTGGCACATGTTCCAGTATTAAAGTGCTGCTCCTTGCCTACTTGTCTTGCAGTCCCATTCACAACATATGGTCAGTGACACTCAGTGGGGTTTACACAAAACAGAATGCCCTAGGTCTACCTAGTTACACTGTGTACATTGTCAGGTGGCCCTTCCATGATAAAGACCTGTGTGTTAGAATGAGATTTTTGGTCTTTGCTCTGTACTTTTCAGCTTATACCTACTTGGTCTAAGGCTATAATTACATAGCAGTTGTCAGTAGATAAGGAGCCTTTGGCCCCTCTGATTTGCCCAGTTGTCCTGCTTCATTTGATCTCCAGTCTCTTACCAATGTCTTTACCACTGCCCACTGTATCAGCTTTTTTAGTGCGTTTCAAAGATTTGAAAAACACTATGAATTTCGAGGGCCATCCATCTATTCATCCTCCAAAGAGCAGAAGATTAACAAGTGTGGACTTCATAACAGACCTTCAATTGCCCAAGAATTTGTATTAGTTTTGGGGGGGGGGGGGGGGGGGGTGATGGTGGCGTGTTGCATTCATTTTCTCTACAGAGAAAATGAAAACTGAAGCCCAAGAGGATAATTTCCATATTCTCTCAAATACATTGAATTTGCCCTTCTAGTCCTCGAAGGTCACAAATGGGCCTGAGTTTCAGGAAATCCCCAATAACTATCCATGAGAGAGATCTGCACACATAGTCAGAGAACCCAGTTACTTTGCATTTGCCAGGAAGACCATGCTCAAGCCCTTGCAGGATTGCCACAGATAGTGACTATAGTCACAGAAAGAATTTAGAATCTCAAGAGCTTCTGAACAAAGGAATTGTTCTCCAAATGAACTTCATTCTTCTCAGGGAAAGTCACCTAATTTTTATTTTTATAAATGTTGTTATTTTAATCTAATTTCTTTGAGGCCAATATTCAAAGAAACTGAAATGGAATAATTTTTCTGCCTAAAGTTAATCTGGAAAACTTTAAAACCTATCCAGCTCTCTCTGAATATCACCACATAAGTTTCAAAGTTATCTGAGTACAATGTACCCGAACAACTGTAAGCTTAAGCGGCTACATTCAAAATAATATAACTGGTTAAATGGCCTGGAAGGCCAAATCCCTGACCCCCTCCCCAATGCCACAAAAAATGGGATCTGCCAGCTCAAGCCCCTCCAAACATTGACAAAAGGTAAAGGGGTATGGGGGCCCATCGCTGCTGCTTCCCTGCCCCTCATCCCCCTGAGGTTGCTGGCCCTTCCTCCCTCTTTCTCCCCAGACCAACCCTACTACCCCCACCCTTCTCTGTACACTCCCAAGCCCCTTACTGCCACCAGGATCAAGATACTCGCATTTACCTCCCAGCAGCTTTCAGTGCTCCGATAATTATGCTGGGAGTGAAAGCTATTAGCGTTTCAGAATACTATTCTGCCAGCTCAACTCTGGAAGCCACCGGGAGAGGTATGAGAGCGCTGTGATCCCAGTGGAGGTAAAAGGTTTTAGAGGGTGCCTGCTGGGGTGGGAGCGCTAAGGTTGGTGGGAGGGGGAATAAGGAGAGTTCAGAGGTCTTTTTAAAACCAACCATGACGGGAGGTGGGGGCGGGATGGTGAGGGAGAGGCTATGATCAGCCCCATACCTTTCACCTTAACGTTTGGAGGGGCTTGGACTGGCAGGGTAGAGTCAGGGAATCGGACTGCCAGGTCTGCTAGGTTGTGGGGTTTTTTTTTTTAACTAGATCAGCTCTTAACAGGTTTTAATCTTTTTGAATATAGCCACTTAACATGTCCTCAGATAACTATGAAACTTAACTGGCAATATTGAAAGATATTCTTTTGAATATAGCCGGTTTACCTCAAAGTGAATATCTTTAGACCAGTGTTTCCCAATCCTCTCCTGGAGACAAACCTAATCAGTCGGATTTCCAGGATATATGTAATAAATATGCATGAGATTGTTTTGCATACATTGAAAACCCAGGGCATGCAAATCTATCTCATGCATATTCATTGTGGCAATCCTGGAAACCTGGCTGAATAGGTGCGCCTGCAGGAGAGAGTTCGAAAATACCTCTTTAGACCTGCTGATGGCCACATCCAGAATTAGTCAAATATCTTATTCAGCTAACTGCAAATATCGAAGTTGGATGGATAGGTTACCTAGCTGGGCTAACTCACGGCTGCTCCAGGACACCTCTAAGATATCCGGTGATATTCAAACATTGGCATTTATCTGGATAACTCACAAAATAGCCAAATAAATGTTTGCATATCGACCTCTTTACTTCTAGCATCCAGAGGTCCCCTAGGGAGGAGATGGTAGAAGGCCTCTTTTGCTTTTCCTGGGTTGGGAATCTTTCCCCCACATGAAGGAAGGAGAGGAAGGAATGTGAATGAGGGCCGAATCATTCAACAGGTCAGAAAACCACCTTGAATTATTTCCTTATTCCAAAACTATGCTGCTACTGCTGCTGGTACTAGGCCTCTCTATTGAAGACAATTAGAGATGTAAAAAGGAAGCCAGACAGGAAAGTGTGGGAGGGAGGCCTGGCCACTGTCAGATTTCATGCCAGCAATTCTCAAAGAAAGTGTGGAAGAAGAACCAAACAAATCACCTTCCTAGATTTTTGGTCACAGTCTTTATTTTTATGAGTGGCCCTGATAAGGAAAATTTGACATTTTCTGTATCTGTCTTATCTCTAATTGACTCAAAGCCCAGGCACAGGCTAATCCATGTGTGCACCAAAGCCCTAGATGGAGAGATGAGGCCAATTGATTTCTGCTTTTTTAATTAAGAGTTGGGCTGCTAAAAAACCAATGGAGGCAGTGCTGACATTAATAACTACTGCACTGACAGTTTGTTAGCACTGATGGGAATGGGCAGAAGGAGGGAGGCACTGGAGGTACCACCGTAATGCACAGGTTACTGTTGTTGCGTGGGTGCTGGAAAGACAATGGATGAAAGGGATTGGGGGGGGGGGGGCAGCGGGAGAGAAGAGTCCATAGACCCAAAGATGAGCTGCTGGCACCTAATGGACTCTCCCAAATTCTGATCATTTATTGGCCTGGGAGCATGTTGTTTTCTTTCTGAATCCAGTTCTGGCTAGTGCATCGTTGCTTATCTTGTTTAGGAGAGTAAAGACAGATGTGGTATAGTGCAAACAATATAAATGCAGACTTAGCTGTACTGCATACACAGAATATGTTTACTATGGCTTTCTGGATATGGGGTCCATTTTTCAGCTAAATGCAAACTAGATTGAGGCTGAAAATGAACCTAAATTAACTTAGCCAGCTGGCTGCTGAGGGGTTTACTGAAAATTTACCTCAGAAGATCTACCCACCTAAGTCCTTAAGTTAGGCAGGTAGATTCTTAAAAAAAAGATCCTTTCCCTTCCAGTTGGCACCCCAAGCAGAAAGATCTGGTTACCCCCAACCACCTCCTTTTCTATGGCATCTCAAGCCTTCAAAGTATCTGACCCTGGTAATAATTCCAACAGCATCCCAATGAGCAAATCTTCCCTTCCTCTAGTGTTTCCCCTCCCTTGTCTTCTGGCACTCCAGTTACATAATCTGATCCTTCTGCTTCCTCCTCCCTTGATCATTAATCCCCACACGACTAACTCCCCAGTACTGCAAGAACTGGTCCCTTCCCAAACTAGTGATCACCTCCCACCTGGCACCTTGCCTGGTATCCTTATGTAGCAAGATCTAATCCCCTTCCCCTCCTAGCTCACCACTCTGCCCCATTGTGATACGGAAGGATATATTCTTATCTCCTCATGCAGTGCTTTAAGTTCCAAGTTGCTGCACATTTCAGAGGTGGCTTTGCAGTGGGTTCGAGGTGCAGCAACGGCACCAAGATTTCCATGTGCATTCCTGCTCCAATTTTCAAAAAGCCTCAGAGCAGTAAAGATAACTGGCTAATTTTAACTGATCATCTCTTTAAGCACATTTTTCTGCCAAACCTAACGGGGTGAGTTTTTTCAACTGAAAAGTTCCCTAAATCTAGCCAGTTAAAATTTTACCGGTTCGATTAAAGCCTGCAATCCATTCGTCTAGTTTTAACCAACTAAATGTTGCCAGTCAGCGATGATGGCTAAATTGTAAATACATAAATAAATAAACCCACCCCCTGGAACCACCTATTTTTTTTTAACCGGATACATTTTTGCACCTTGCACATTTATTTGGTCAAAGTGGGGGGGGGGAGTCAGTTTTAACCAGCAAGGCTTATCTGGTTAACTCACAAAGCTAGCGAATGTCAACTAACTCTCTCCTTGTGCAAGGGGTGCGTGTGCTGTTGGTTCTGGGAGTCTTCTTTTTAAGCTCTTTACCTAAATATTGCATAAATATCTCCTCAAACGTATGCAGTGTGTGTGCATGTGTGCCTAGCTCAGCAGACGTACCTGCTGGGCTTGGAGCTGCAACTATGGCAAACATTCTACCAATTCTGTCTGAGGGCTGTCTAATATCCTGCTAGAACCCATTCCTATGCTGCAAAATCAGCCAGTCCTTGGGAGGAGGTGTTCAAGCAATGCTTAGTAACGTCTGCAAGGTAATGGGCTGTGAGGAGGACTCCAGGATCATTGATGAAACACCTTTAACAGGATTAGCTATGCATTCACATGAGTGAAATTTGATTTGAGAAATATATTTCCTGAGCCTGAACTTTATATTGGAATCTTAGAGGCAGATGTAATGCTCTGTAAGCAAATCTAGAGACCCACAATTACAGCCAGAAGCTTAGAGCGAATGAATAAGTTAGAAGCCATTTCCAGGGAGGCAGTAAAAGATTATGGCAGCAATAAAATAAGTTATGATTTTCTTTCCAAGCTTCAGCGGAAGAGGTTAGGTTGATATAGGGGGGGGGGGGGGGGGGGAAAGAAATGCACCTGGGGATTTTGTTTTATCAGGGTAGGCTCCACCACTCTTGGTGTGCTCCGCTATTGCAATCTCTCTTTTCTTGGAGAAGTCAGAAATAACAGTCCATGCGGACAACAGGACAAAACCAGGACTGGATTGGCCTGTCTTCAAAAAATAAAATGGAACCAACTGGAAATTCAAAATCAGGCGTGGCCAACTCCAGTCCTCAAGAACTACAAACAGGTCTAGTGTTCTGGATAGTCACAATTAATCTGCATGCAATACACTGCATTTGCACACAGTAGAGGAAGAGCATGCAAACATGTCTCATGCATATTCATTGCAGACATCCTGAAAACCAGACCTGTTTGTGGCTCTTGAGGTCTGGATTTGGTGACCCCTGCTGTAATTCAAGGGTGCACAGCTCTGGTCCTCATTAAACAGGTCCGTTTTTCAGGGCATCCATGCTATGCCAATTAACCTGGTATTTATCCCATTTGTATGCAGATATGCCCGGTTCGTTGTAGACTTGCTGAAACCCAGAACAGTTTGCCACCCTCGAGGAATTAATTTTGAAATCCCTGCTCATGATTAATGGCACAGACTTTGCACCTACTACACATCAGTGTAAAGTCCAAAGGTTGAAGTCCCTGTGGTGATGGCTGGACCCACATTTTAAAGGGAAGCTCCAAAGGGGATTTCTCATTGAACATTTGCCTCTAGGTCCCTAGTTGCAGAGCTTTCGCTGGCTTGCAAGCCCTGCATACATTTTGCAATTTGAGGACAATTTTGAAAGCCATTTGTGCATATAAACTGGTCATTTGAAAGTCCCCCTCCCCCAGTGCCTTTAAAGCTAAGCTCATTATTTTACGATGCATGTGCTTTTAGCCACATTTAGAGGAGGCATGTCTGGTGGTGTGTGTACATCGAGAAAGGACAATAACACACATTGATTGCATTTTCAAATCTATGTGTGTTATTTTTTCATGAAAAATGGACTCATAGGAAAAGCAGGTGCAAAGGATTGCAGGGATTTTCTACCTACCACAAGTTTCAAATCAAAAGTAAGTATGTCCTTTTTCTTTAAAAATTGAGGCAAAGTCCATGGGTAAAATGCATGAGTTGATTGTGTCCCATTGTGGACAGTTTGAAAATTGCCCCCTTCATGCCTTTTATTCTTTTTGTATTACCGTTTGCAAGTTTGGCTTGTGTGACACTGTGTGAGGTCAGAATGGCCAGAGAATAGATGCGGGCTAGACTCTGGCTGGACTTTCATGCACTTTTAATTAATATATACAATGAAAAAGAAACAACTCTGCACACCTTCACAGTTTATAGACAAAGAATTATTAGAACACTTACAGTCTCTCTCGATCTAGGCCTTCTCTATGTCCCTTCAATTCCTGGGCTTCCAATTCCTTCCTGGGCCCAGCTAGATATACACCTTCCCAGCAGGCTCCACCCGGACCATAATCCCCCGATATCTGAGGCTTAAGTGGACTAGACCAGATCTCTGGATCTGGTCCTTTAAAGTGTTCTGGGGTGTTCTTGTGTATACTTCACAGCTTGTCAGAACCATCCTCAAGGTCAACCCTGCATGCACTGATGGCCTCAAACAAGTCTGAGGAGCAATGGCAGAGCTGTGTGTGGCTCTCACTATTGGCAGTAGCACCCGTTAATATATTGACCACCTCTCTGCTGGATTTCCCTGCTAGGGAGAAGAAATCGAAAACAACTTCCTCTGTTCTAATGTATTCAAGCCCTCTGAAATGGTGATGCATAGCCAAAGCCATTCTTAAATATCAGTCACTCATCACCTTGGATGGGCCAGCTGGATGGCTGAATGGTAGTGCAGTGCAGCCACGAGGTATAAAGGAGTTCAGTTCTCAAGCCCAGTTTCTGTTCCTTGGGCCAGCCAGAGCTGGGGAAGCTGCAGAGGAACCATCAACAGCTCCCAGAGGAGGGCAACACCTACAGTTATACGTGTACTGAGATCCAAGATCTGTGGCCTCTGGCTGAGGTCTGTTCCAAAAGCAGGAGGGTCTAAAAATTGAGACTGAAGGCTCATGGCACCATAACCCAGTGGAGTTTGGTTCTGATTGAATTGGAGACAGAGGGAGAGGGAACTTCTAGATTTAAAAAAAAAAAAAAGGTTCATTCTGAAGATCACTATTAGATAATATCTTGTCATTGTCTTGCCTGAGCAAACTACCTTCTTTCTTTAGTGTGGTTCTGTCTTTCATTAATTTTAATGTCTCTTCCCGTACAAAGGATCATAAAGCTTTACTTTATTTTTTCCTGCAAAATCGTTGGTATCAGAAATGTGAAACAGCAGGCTCAGAATCTCAGGTGTTCATAGTAGATAACTGCAGTCTTGGGAAAGGTATGTGGGGGGGGGGGGGGGGGGGGGAGGTAAGGTATTATGGTTTGCAGTGTGCAGGAGGGAAGGGGTGAAGGGAGCATACTGCAATCTCAGAGATGGTTATCCCGTGCTACTGATTGAAAAAAAAAAAGAGGTGACAGATTATAGCACATGTCAATCTGACTTCCTATACATAGAGGTGGCAGTGCATTACTCAGAAAAGGAATTGCATCGAGAGTCCTGTGGCTTTCTGATAACACTTTCCCTTCAGAAGGTATAAAACAAATTTCAGGCTTGTACCAGGCAGAGGGAGGAGAGAAAAGTTTATGCCTTACAGCAAGGCAGGCCACATTTTATTCTGTAGGAGCTTTGGGGGAGCACAGATTCCCAACAGACACACCAAGAGGCTACCCTGGCATGCCTGCTTCCCGCTGACCTGGGAAATGGATGAATAGGAAGCCTGAAGGGGGACTGACGTGGAGGAGAGCATCTGAATTTATTCCAGTGGTTTAATCCATGGGGAGGGTGCTTTTCTAAAGCCATTTAAGTGGGTAAATAGCAATTTACCTATGTAAACTGATCTTCTGAAAATTGCCCTTCCTCACCACAGCTAAAAGCAGATGCATGTACTATGTGCCTGTATAGGTCCAGGGAAGAAAATAATGAAGTCAGTATTCAAAAAGCAAAATGTATCCGTCTGAATGGCAAACCTGGCATGTTTGGCCACTTATCTGGCTAAATTATAGCCCTTCCTCAACACAGCTAAATTATAGCCAGATAAGTAGTTATCTGGCCATAATTTAGCTGGATAAAGAAAGGGGCATTTCAGCGGGAGTCCCAGAGAGGGCTGAGATATCCGGCTAACCTAGCTAAATACAGTATCAAGTATATGTGGCTAGGCTAGCGGATAACTTTAGACCTGCTACTGAGTAAGTCTAACGTTATCTATCCTTGTGTAGCCAGATAACGTGCTACTTAACAAGATGTCTGTAAAAGATATCAGTCCAAGTAGGGCTGTCATCAGTCAAGGAGATAAGGAATGAATGGGGCAATCCCCTCTCTCCCTCACCCAAGGGTAATAGGCCCTGTTAGGCTATGCTCTCCTAGCCCCCCACCCCCACCCCACCCCCCAAACCTTTTTAATGATGTCAGCCCGGTCCCAGTTCTCAGGTAGAAACGTAATTGGCCTGACTCTCCCCTTTCCCCTCCACCCACCACAAGGAAGACTAGTGGCACCTGCCCCCACCCCCCCTCAAACCCTGGCCCTCCCCATCCCACCCAATACCTTTTTTATCTGATCCAGGAGCGAGGGACCCTCTGCCCCGCTCCTGGCACCTCCAGTGCTGCACTGGCAGAGGCAGCATTGGAAGCATGAACTTCAAAGCCAGATAACCTTAGGCTGGTCTTTTCAAGAGGTCATTGACTCCGCTGAGTATAGGGGGAGAAATTCACCGGCTAACTTTAATCAGATAACTCGATCACTACCCAGCCTAATGAATATGGACCTCCTCATGTGTGGGTTGAGCTTTCAGCTGTATGTAAGTTATTTTCCATGGGAAAACCATGCCTGCACAAAAGACCGGTGCAAATGTCCATGGTACTCGGTACCTGTGGCAAGTTTCAAAGTAAAAATACACATATACTTTCATTTTGAAAACTGGTAAAAAAAAAAAAATCCAACAGTAAAAAGCACTTGTACAACTGGCCCAGTGCAGAAATTGCTCCCAAAATGTATTTTATCCCAAGTCTTTCTGGGGGTTGGGAGGGTAGCATGTTTTCTAAATTTGAACTGCATTATCAGTTTGGATGCGGCTGGCCAGGAAGCTAGTTCCAATTGACTTGGAAGCTTAAAGGAGTAGTGAGAGAGTGCCAGCCTAAAAAAATAAGAAGCTATGCCTGTCACAGGAGCTGTCCACACCATGGTGCTGAACAACAGTGAAACATATTTTAATAAACCCCAAGATCATTCTTGGGGGTTGTTTTTTTTTTGTTTGTTTTGTTTTGTGGGCTTTTTTTAGTTTTATTACCCACATTTGATTTTCACAAAAGAGACATAGTACTGGCTATTCAGACATAGTGAGGCTAATTTTCAAACAGCACACATAGTACACAGGGATGGTAAAATTAGCATGCAGATGCCCATACATATGTGTATGAATGTGCAAGCACTCATATGCTACAATTTTAAATAGTGCAGGCAGTTGAACATGTATGATTTAAAATATACCTACTGCGTGTAGGTATGTTCCTAATTTTAAGCAGTTATGCAAACTTATTTTGTGTATCTTCCTTAAGACTGTATCAACCACAAGTAAGAGGATTTTAAAGCATTCTCACATGAAGGACATTCCAAGTTTTACCAATTAGACCACCAGTTTGCCCATTCCGCCTCGCAGTCATCTAGACCCCTCTGGTTCTTCATCCTGCACTCCCCCCAGTTTGCCCAGACCCCTCACCCAGTAGTTTTAGGCCTAAGTAGAGATTTATGCAGACCTACATCTCATCAAGAGCAGAAGTAACCATGCATGGCTAACAGCCCATTGTGTGCTGTGGCCATCAGATTTAAAATTTGGATTTATGTGTGTAAATTTTGGCTCTGCCCCGGAACATCCCTGACACACCTCAACTCTGCCCCCCCCCTTTTTTTTTTACTCGCACAGATGCATATATTCACATAATTTGCAGCTTTTAAAATAAGTGTTGCTCATTTACAGCCCATATACTCATGTATAAGGGCCTTTGAATGTGAGCAATGCTTTTAAAATTCACCCCTCAGACTTTAACAAATAGTTTTAAAGTGACCTTGCACATATAAGTTCACTTTGAAATTGCTCAGGTAATTAATGGAGTATGTGCACACATTAACTCACATAAAATTGCACTTTCTATTCAGAGAACATAACTGGCATGTGTAAGTTCCAGTTCCATCCCAATTTTGCCCCATGGAGTGTCTCTGCTCATCTTGCATAACAATACTTGTAGATCTGAGTTACACGTGTATTTTCACATACACTCAGCCCCTAGGATATGCATTTGTTATAAACATAACAAATGAGGCTTGTTTCAGTTTGTTCAAATGATATAAACAAAAAATGGACCTCAAATGAATATACATGAAAACGTGTACATTTCTATTTGTTTGGTAAAAAAAAAAATGGATCTCAGGCCTTGGCTAAGTACCATCCCCAGGGCCTAGGCCCAACATCAAGGCTCAGACTCAGGCTAGGTCCCAGTTGCCAAGACTTAGGCCTAGGCCTCAGGCCTGGGTCTGACACCAGGGCATGGTTGAGGCCAGATCCATCCTAGGACTCGGCAACTCTGACCTGTCCTCAATTGCATCCCAGTATTAGGCCTGGAGTTATAGATTTACATATTGTCCCCCTTCCGGTCATTAGTTCAAATTTGATCATGTTATGATCACTATTGCCAAGTGACCCCACCACTGTTACTTCTCTCACCAAATCCTTCATTCCACTAAGAATTACATCTAAAATAGCTCCCTCTCTAGTTGGTTCCTGTAATGCATTGAAAGCATGTACTTTTTGTACCTATTTTCTAATGATACATGTGTATATGTTGTGCACAAAAAATATTTAACTTGTACCTGTAACACCCTGATTTATACACAGAAGTAGGTATATTTTAAAGTATGCACATACTCCAGTTTTCCAATACTTCCACCAGTCTATCCAGTCTGAACATAAGAAAATGCCATACTGGGTCAGACCAAGGTTCCATCAAGCCCAGCATCCTGTTTCCAACAGTGGCCAATCCAGGCCATGAGAACCTGGCAAGTACCCAAAAAAAGTCTATTCCATGTTACCATTGCTAATGGCAGTGGCTATTCTCTAAGGGGTAGATTTTAAGAATTTGCGCGATTGCGTACTTTTGTTCGCGCACCAGGCGCGAACAAAAGTACGCTTGATTTTATAAGATAAGTGCGTAGCCACGCGTATCTTATAAAATCCGGGGTCAGCGCGCGCAAGACTGCCCAAAATCGGCAGCCTGCGTGCGCCGAGCTGCGCAGCCTGCCTCCGTTCCCTCCGAGGCCGCTCCGAAATCGGAACGTCCTTGGAGGGAACTTTTCTTCAACCCCCCCACACCTTCCCTTCCCTTCCCCTACCTAACCGACCCCCCCGGCCCTATCTAACCCCCCCCTACCTTTGTTGGCAAAGTTACGCCTGCTTTCAGCAGGCGTAACTTTGCACGCGCCGGCCGGCAGCCCCGCTCCGTGTTCCAGTCCCGGGGGCTGGTCTGGAGGCCGCGGCCATGCCCCCGGAACACCCCCGGGCCAAAACCACGCCCACGTCGCCACCCCCGAAACGCCGCGCCATGAGCGACACACCCCCAAAACGCTGTGTCACTCCGGGCACGCCCCGACACGCCCCTTTTAGAAAGCCCCGGGACTTACGCGCGTCCCTGGGCTCTGTGCGTGCCGGCGGCCTATGCAAAATAGGCGCGCTGGCACGCGAGGGCCCTGCACGCGTAAATTCGGCCGGATTTACGCGCGCAGGGCATTTAAAATCCGCCCCTAAGTGAACTTAATAGCAGGTAATGGACTTCTCCTCCAAGAACTTATCCCATCCTTTTTTAAACACAGCTATACTATCTGCACTAACCACATCCTCTGGCAACAAATTCCAGAGTTTGAGTGAAAAAGAACTTTCTCCGATTAGTTTTAAATGTGCCCCATGCTAACTTCATGGAGTGCCCCCTAGTCTTTCTACTATCCGAAAGAGTAAATAACCAATTCACATCTACCCGTTCTAGGCCTCCATTTCTTCTAGCACCTCTTAGTATTTCACCTTGTTCACCCAGACCTTCCACCCCAAATTATCAGACAACAGATGTTAATGAGCTGGTGTAAAATTGCATGAATAAGATGCTTAATGTAGTCACGTAAATCTCATAAAATAGAAATATCTGCACGTACCCCTTGGTCCCGCCCAGGATCGCTCCTCGACTGCCCCTTTTCTGTGTAGGTAAATGTATGCATGAAAATACCCACATAATTTTGATGTTTATAAAATAGCATATATGCGAATACATGCTACTTATGCACGTTTATGCTAATTTTCCGTGAGTGACCCCTTTGAAAAATGTACTTGTCATCAATGTCACTACTTGGGGTAACTTTAAGCGCAGGCATGGTAGGAAATTTTCAAAGACCCCATTTTATCCATGGGAATACCTTTTAAAATTGCTCTCTATATCAAGCAGTGACCCCTTTCAAAAATAGCATTGGATGAGATTGACATCAGTGACCCAAAATCCCAGAACTGGGCAATCATATGGCCTAGGTGCTCTGGACCCAATTTGTTAGCAGCCGTCCCACTTCGGATGTGACCAAAGCAGAAAGGACTTACATGCTCTCAAAAGCTAAGGCATATTGCCATCTTTGAATGGTGTTTCTATGTGTGGGGGCCAAGAAAACGCATCACAGCTTGCAAAGAATTGTAGATTTCTCCAGGACCCAGACAGCTGGTCAAACATGGCCCTGCAGTCCTTCATACAGAAATCCCTAAAAGATTTAAATAAAGGTTAACAGAATGTGAAAGAGGCTGAATTATGCTCGATACCTGGTCTGCAGGTCATCCCAGCCCTGCGAGAAAGAATTGTAGGAGCCATTTCTGCCTGTTCTTCCATGGAAACCTACGGTTGGACTGCTTGTGTGTTATCTCTCTCTCTGGATACCAAAGTGTATTTGTTTGTGGAGATGCTGCCGTTTCCAGGGCAGCAGATCCCTCAATCTCCCAATCACATAAATAACTGGCAGCCAGCTCAGTCAATTCATATTTTTGCTGTTCCTTAGCAGCTTGAAAGGAAATTGCATTTATTATAATTGCCTCTAATTGCGGCAGATTAGTGATTACAGTTATTGATGGCGTCTGATTAGTTATTAGGCACCAAAATCAATCCTCACCAGTGCTTCCTCATTATCCAGCATAGCACAAGGTGCTAAGAAAGAGCCAGGGCTTGCATGCATGAGGCTACCCTGTTGTGTACCATGCCACCCTCCCTCCCCCCCTTCTCCTTCATGCATGGAAGGGTTCTTAAAGCAACTAGGACCTCCTTTGTTTTTAAAGTCTAGACTCCATCCAAGGCTTACAGAGCTTATTGAGAGAACCAGGCCCAGGAGCTGAGCTATGGTTATTGGTAAGTTTTGACGATGGTAGCCCACATGCTGGTAAAGTCTAGGTTTGCTCCAGAGGTGCATCATTTAGATTTTCATGTCACAGCAATGTGGCAGTTTCAAGCCCTCCCTTTCTCCGAGCAGGGATAATTTCAGGGAATCGGATCGACCTACCCTCCCATCTGTGACCAAAAAAGGGGTGCCAGTGGAGACTTTGAGGTGGCCTAACACAGCTACATGATATGCTACAAGCAGTCAAGCTTCTTTGGCTGGTAGCTGGGATGTATTCCTAGCGATGTGGACTAGAATAATTGGGCAGACTTTATCTGCAATCATCTAATATACTGCTCTTTTACTCTGTTACTGTGTTCCTATCCATCATGCCACAGGTGGACTGGCAGAACTTTGATTTCTTTCAGTGACTTGCTGTGACAATCTGATGTGCAAAACTTACTGAGTGCTGGCCCTTCATCTCTTCTACTTTGCTTGCTCTTTGGTGAGAGGTGCCTGAAGGCTCATTACCCCAGTCAGTGAGCCTTAGCAACACCTGAATACTTTCTCACTATCTCCCTGTAAGTCTCTCTCACTGTCCTTCCCGCTCTCAAATGAACTGAGTCCATTATTGTCTCTCTTGCTCCTTCTCTCATTGCTACTGCCCCTCCCCATCCTGCTTTCATAGAAGGAATTTCTCATTCTATTTCTCTTGTCTCTCCTGGTGTCTTTGTCTCTTATACTCACAACCCATAAAATAAAAAAATCCCCTCTCTCTTTCACATACGTCACTCTTCCCTACCACCCCCCCCTCCACACACACACTCACCAACACATAAACATATACAATTTCCATATGCTTCCCCTCCTCAGGCACATTATGCATTCTCAAATACATGTACACCAACACTCCTTTCCTTCCCTAATCCCTGACACGTACACACATATCCCCATGAGTCACATAGACCCCCCCTTACACACACACACACACACACACATCTGTCTCATACATGCAAGCATACACACAAACACATCTCCCCACCTCAACACACCCCAAACCCACCCATCACACCCTCATTTCCCCTACCCATCTACCTACCACATCCACACTCATACAAACCCTGCAGCTTACACACACTGCACAAACACTCCCTACACACACACACACATTCTTCTATACACACAATGTCTGAAAATATAAGAAATGCCATGCTGGATTACTCCAAAGTCCATCAAGCCCTATATCCTGTCTCTGACAGTGGCCAGTCCAAGTTCTAACTTAAAATACCCAGCAAATCCCATAAAGTAGATCTATTTCCTGATACTCACTCCCAGGGATAGCAATAGCTTTCTTTAGTTTACCTGGCTAATAATGTTTAATGAACTTTTCCTCCAAGACCTTGTCCAAACCTCTTTTAAACCCTGCTATGCGAGTCACCTTGACCACGTCCTCTGGCAACAGATTCAACAACTTGATTGTATGCCGAGTGAACTATTTTAAGTCTGCTGATTGCTAGTTTTAGTATTATTTGAAAGATTAAATATCCGTCCTATACTTACCTGTTCCTCCCCACTCATGATTTTATTAACTTCAATCATGTCCCCTCTCAGGATCTCTTTTCAAAGCTGAAGAGCTCTACCTTGCATAGCCTCCAGTGATGTACCAAGGGGAGGGGATAGAGAGGGCTTAAGGCGGTGCATCAGGAGTCCCTTTTTTTTTCTCTTGTTTTGCAGCAGATGCATTCCCATGGGGGTAAATGCAAACAGACAGTGTCATGAGGCTTGCAGCTGCAGCCAAACAGGGTGGCTTCAAACAGTGATGGGCCAAGGGCATGATCGAGCCAGGAGGTGGGCTCGGCAGCCACCTGGGCCAGCAGAAAGCAGAATCCTCATGCTCAGGGCAGAGAAGGGCAGTACTGGAAGTGTACTCTACCCTGATGGACCACGCTGATCAGAGTAGAGTACGATCCTGGGCGCTTCCAGCGATACTCTGACGACAATGTTGAAAGCATACTCTGCTGGGACAGAGTGCACTTCCAGCATTCTCACTAGATTAACATTGTATGCCCCTGGGATTGCATTGTACAGCGATCCCAGATTTCAAACAGGGGTCCCAATTCAGGTATCAGGTGGGTGGGAGGGCTTTGGAGGGAGGGTGACAGCATGGGAGAGGTGGGGGGGGGGGGAGCGAGGAGGCAAACCGTTCAAGTCAATTTAGCAAGGGCTGGAGGGTCGGGGCCAGCCAGTGCTGATATCTTTTAAATGTATTTATTTATTTATTTATTTATTTATTTAAAAACGTTTATATACCGGCGTTAGTGGGGACATCACACCGGTTTACATATTAACAGCAGATAAGAAATTACATTGTAACAAGGCGTGGGAACTTGGAGGGGGAGAACAATAGTAAAGCAAAGAAGAAAGGAGAGCAAACCGATAAAATCAAATAAGCATAAGCAGCATATGTAACAAAGGGTATATCAGTGTATACATTTCAATGGGTTGGGGGGTCCTAGACATCAAGTGAGTTTGAACTTTTGGGACTTGGGCAGGGAGACCCATGACTGAGGGTTTGTTTTTTTAAAGCATGTTACTTACCTGGAATTTATTGCTGGAGGATGTGGTAAAGGCAGTTAGCACTGCTGGGTTTATAAAACGTTTGGACAAGTTCCTGGAGGAAAAGTCCATAAATTGTTATTAATCAGGTAGACCTGGTAATAAGCAGCTTGGACTTATCTACCCCTTGGGATCCTGCCAGGTACTTGTGACCGGGATTGACCATTGTTGAAAATAGGATACTGGGCTTGATGGACACTTGGTCTGAACCAGTATTGTGGTTTTATGTACTTCTGCAACACACACACACCCACCCCTCAAATAGGGGTTGATTTTCCGTGCACATGGATGCACTGATTTTAGAACATGCACGCGGTGGATTACAGGAATTAACATAAACATAATACAATAATATGTGTAATATCAACCCCATTGATATAGATGTATATGATTTAATAGTAAACAAACAGATATACCTACATAAGTTACTTTAAATTATGTATCAGGGTTGGCTGCAGGCAATATGTTCATGTGATTTACATCAAGTGTTGCTTAATTCCTGAGTGAATCAGTAACTGGGGAAAGGAGAGGGCTATGGAAAGGGGAGAGGCAGGTGAGTGGTAGCGGATAAGGTGAAGATGGTGTGAGAGGTAGGAAACAAGGCAGTACAGAGAGCATGAGAAGAGACACGTTTCTTGTCCTTTCACGAGGAAAAGCCCAAGACCTTTTATGTCTCATACTCTCCTCATAATCAGTTAATCACTAAAATGATAAGAGGTTGAAAACTGAAACAAAATCCTTCTGTTTTCCCCAGGCAGCACGAGGCTCTCTTTTCACTACATATAATGATTTTTAGAGACCACAAGAATTTCACATCACTAGATATAGTAAGAGAGGTAGTATAAGAAGCCTATATCTACTAGTGACTCTTATACTATAAGAATCATGTCTTGCTGCATTGAGCAGGCAAGACTCTACAACATGGGTTTTCAATCTTCTTTGCCAATCTGAGCATGATATTTCATATCCCATTAAAAATGTCACTCACAGCACCACTTACCTTGTAGCTGCTTAGCACCTACTAAAACAGTCAATCCAGTCTCTTTCCTTTCTGCTCCGGCTTTTAGTGTGGCTGGAGGTAGATTGCCCATGAAATGTGTTTTAAAAAAGTAAAACAATGTTAAAAATTCATCCTCCTCCAGTATCTTATTACTCAGGAGCAGCAGTTATCAGCTATGCACTCCTGTCTCTGAAGCACTGCCCATATTAGGCTCTCTCTTCTCCCATCACTAGAGGGGACATTTCAGGTGACTTAAATCAATCTTTCTGGCTTGAAGGTGAGTCTGGCGCAGTCAAGGGAGGGAAGCTGAGGCTCCTTCCAGAGGTTTAAAGTAAACCTATTGTAGCTCTTCAGCCAAGCCGCTTTTTGTAGAAAAGAGATGGAAAACTTGCTTTGCCTGCCAAGGACCCCTCTTCTGCTGGCTTACATGCCATGGAACTGGGGCTCGGAATGTTTGCTGAAGAACATCTGGAAAGGCTTGGCCCCTCTTCCTTTATTGCTTGGTTTTCCATTTCTCTCAAAGGAGTAGCCAGGCATTTATAAATGTTTGTGCTGGTCCAAACCACCCCACAGTAAACAGCATGATGGCTACAAAATTAACGATAGAAAGCTTTCGACAAAATTGAAAGCAAGGTCACAGCTATAATCATGATGGCTATCTTTCATCGAGTCCTGATGGGCACAGTACCATCATTGCCCCCAGTTAAGTGATTATTATAGAAAACTCAATGGCTGATGAGTGGAATAAGGCATAGGAAGATAAATCGACTTGCCCAAGCTTACAAGCACAGAGCCAAGAGCAGGAGCAGGAGTTGGATTTGCCAGCTGCCTCCATTCTGGTCAAGATGAGCCTGCCCTGGTTTTACTCCCATTAGGTGCATTTCTTAGGCAAATTACAATGGCAAGTTCTTCCACAAATTGGCCTAAACCAGGACCGGATCAGCTTGATCAGTGGAAATGGAGCCACATGTCAATTTGTGACCCTATAGAAGCAGAATGCATCATGAGGATCTAATTGGAGTTCTGTGTGCCAGTACGAGCAGTCAGCTGATGGGGCCCTGATAAAGATCAAAAGACTGAGCTCACAGTGTTCCTGCTTCATATAGCAAATATAACACACACTCTGAGGCAGCAATCTACCAGAAGATGGTGTAACGAAACAGATCAATTTTTACATCCAAGACATTAATCTTTAGCTTCCCGGTGCTTTAAGAGGTCTTCCATCTTCCACCCCCACCCAACCAGTTTGGTTTTCAGTGTATCCCTAATCAATATGTATATGCATGAGATACATTTGCATATATTAGAGATCTAGTATATGCAAATATTTCACAAGTATTTTCATTAGGGATATTCTAAAAACCAGACTGGTGAAGGGGGAGCAGGGCTGGGGACCAATTTGAGCACCATTGCTTTAGCTCTGCAGATGTGACTCCCTGTGTTGTAAAAATAAAATACCGGGCTCTTCTTTCTTCTGTATGTTTTGCATCTAAGAACCCTGTTGAAATTACAAGCTGTAGTGGTGTGGGCCATGGGAACATCTCACAGTTCTTATGCCACATTTGGATCCCTATTGATGCACAAGATCTGAAAAAGATGTAGGGACGGCAATTTTCAAGGGGTCTTCTGTGGCTAAAGTAGTGCTTTTCCTACAGAAATGGCCCTTTAGAAAACTGCGTAACCAAAACCTGTATAAAATTACCTGCATCCACCCTGGGTACACATAGGGGAGAAACACTCCCCAGAGTCAGGGCAGAGTTGGGATGGGTGCACACATTTTGTTTTTAGAAAGTATGCTCATAAATGCTTTCTGCAAAACTGCATGCATCAAATAATAGCAGAGGCAATTGTGTGTGTGTGTGTATACTGTATATATGTTTGTTTGTGTGTGAGTGTATGTGTGTGTCTGCTGGGCAGACTGGATGGACAGTTTGGTCCTGTTCTGCCATTATTTTTATGTTTCTATATTTCTATGTATGTGTGTGTGTGTATGTATGTGGGGGTGTATGTATGTTTGTATGTGTGTGTATGTACGTGTTTATGAGTAAGTGTATGTATGTTTTTGTATGTGTGTGTGTGTGCATAGTTTTGTAGGGATGATTTTCAAAGAAGACTTATACACATATCTTCACTTTGAACATTGGCGTAATTTATTCACTTATTTGCTGGCTAACTTGCAGTACTATTGAATTACTCCCAGAAAGAGCACTGGACCTGCCAGCTATGGTGCAGAGGACTCTTTAGTACAGGGGTGATCAACTCTTGTCCTCAAGAGCCACAAACAAGCCAGGTTTTCAGGATATCCACAATGAATATACATGAGATAGATTTGTGTGCACTGCCTCCATTGTACGCAAATCTATTTCATGCATATCCATTGTGGATATCATGAAAACCAAGCCTGTTTATGGCTCTCGAGGACCGGAGTTGGCCACCCCTGCTTTAGAATATCTGAAAGTTGTTTCAGTGGTTGGAAGGAGCAGGCACAGCATTTTGAGCTTTCCAGGAGGCTCTCAATTATGTCAGGGAACTAGAAAAGATGGCAAGTTCTGTTGAGACAGCTCCGGGAGAAGATATGGTAAAAAAAAAGCTATTTTTCATCCAGGCTGAGGAGAAGTAAAGAAACATAAGCCTAAAATCTCTGAACAGTTTGCCTCGTGAAAGATTGTCTCCCAGCACCAAGGATTCCTGAAAGCACAGTAGAAGGAAAAATGAAGGAAGCCTCAGCAATGGTGATCCATCACATAAGGGTTATCTCCCGCAGGATTATGACAACATGATAGGAAGAAGGAGGAGACTTTTCAGGGCTGTCGCTTGCTTAACGCAGATCGGAGATAGGGAGAAGCTGCATTCCCTTTGCAGACCCAACTGTTCCCAGCTGGCACTGTAACCTTGGAGCATCCAGCCGAGAAACCTGGTGACCCAGGACCAAATGGCATCTCCGAAGCTCTAAACCCTCGAGCTCAGTAATGGAGGTGAAGGAGGGAAGAGTTCAACTTTTTTTTTTTTTTTATGAAGAAACAACCGTAGAACAAGCATGCCAAACCAAAGTGTCTGTGACTCCCAGTGAATCACAGAATACAAATTGTTTCATATTAATACAAGAAGAGAACCCTTCCTTCCAAGCCATGCTTCAAAAGAAAATTACAGAAGCCATAAATAATTCAAAGACATCTATTCCCATCCTGTACTCCTGTACTGGAACTCCAGCTTTAACTGACCCGGAACTCGTTTAATCCCCTTTATCAAAAAAAAACACGCCTCCAGTTCATCTACGATTCAGCACTAAGCTGTGGGAATGCTTCGGGAGGCTCCGAATATCATGTTCCCAAGCTGCCAAAAAAAAAAGATCTTCTTTGTAAAAAAAAAAAAGCACTGCCAGAAGCTTCATTTTCTGTTTGAATCAAATCATGTAGAAGATTATGCCAATGCCAAGACGCAGGAGGATCTTCTTTTTTTCATACCAAAAGTATCGCCTTCTTACCTAAAAGATAACCTTCCGTACAAAACAGCTTTCTCCCTTGTCTTTAAATTTCTAACGGAGAAACATTATCGAATAGTATTACCTCTGCCTCGCAGGCTGTTTGCCCAAAGTGCTGAACCAATGGACAAGGGCGAAAAATGTGGGGGGGTGAGGGAGAGGACGGGAGGGTCAGCACTGGTTGAAGATGCAGTCACAGAGTACCATCCGCGGCATGGCATATTGCCAGAGAGGGGAGATGTAAAACTGTGCCACAATGGAGTGAATCATTAGAAAGGTAATGGGAGGAAGAAACTAAGGGTCAACACCCCAGAAATAAATCTCAAGATGCTGCTGAGCTGGGAATGACAGGGGGCTGGTGAGAAGAAAGCAAAGGATCCAAATCGAGGTTAAACAATGAACAGCGGAGGACCAAGGAATTCAGCATGTGCATTGTAAATATTATAAACAGGAAAATCATTTTAAAATGAAACACACATGCCGGAGGATCATCGTATTTTACTGTTTCAGTGGTGGGGGCTTGGGGGAGACTCGCAAACGTATGCAGGTGTGTGTGTGTATGTGTGTGTGTTAGACAGGGTGGAGGCAGTGGACAACATAGCTTGCCCCCTGGGTATGAAGAAATCTTCAGAGCAGACGACCAGCTGACCACAGATTGTAAGGAATGGGTGAGCCCTGAGTCCTGGTTTTTACATATGATCCCTTCAGCAGGTGAATGCATTAGAAGGCATGCCCTCCTCTACACCGGCCTTGCTACAGAGCACGCAGCAGCAGTCTTGGGTATAATTCCTGCGACGATCAGTCACAGCCCTTGAGCTGAAGGGAGTCCTAGCCACTGCACACAGTAGCAGCACCTACCTTCTAATCATAGAGCACACTTGCACCAGGCTCTAAAGGGAGTTGTGGTCCATACCCTAACATCAATAAGCATGGAGTGGCTGTGAATGGATGCTTCAGATAAGGTTTCACAAGTTTTGATGTCAGTGCAGATTATTACAAAACTTAATGATGAAACATGGGAGGAGGCCTGGGTGTTGGATTAAGTAAGGATCTTGTAAGATGAAAATAAGGTCTGGAATGAAGTAGCAACAGAGATGGTAGAGACCAGCACTATATTGGAATTTAAATATGTTTGGGACAGATATAGAGGGCAGTGGTAGGAATAGAATTGAGATGCAGGTGGGGGGGGGGGGGGGGGGGGTTCTGTATTTCAATATGGGAATTGATATACTTGTCTACCTAAAATGATAGGGAACCAGAAAGGGATGAACCAGTTCATCCATACCTGTCATCATTTCCTATGTTACTGTGTATGTAACCTCCTAAACGAGAGCAGTCATTGTAAGAAAACCTGAGCTAGAATCCCAGCAATGAGCAATGGTGAAGCTGCCGATCTATGAAAATAATAAGTCCATATTCAGAGGCATTTAGCCAGCTGTCACAAATTACTTGGCTAAATGCTGGCTTTTGATTATTTTCCCCTCTTATCTGACTACATTTTAGTCAGATAATATAGGGGTAATTGGAGTGTTTATGTGAGGAATTAGGTTAGCCTGCTGAATTATCCAGCTAGCTCTGATATTCAGAGTTAGCCGGATAATGTATCTGGCTGACTCTGGTCATGCTGTAGAGCTGTCCCAAAGTTATCAGAATAAACTTATCTGGCTATCTTTCCGAAAGCTATCTATATTCAATAATGCGGCTGCGCTACTGAATATCTCTCCAAAGTTAGCCGGATAAGTTTATCCGGCTAACTTTGCAAACCAGCCAGAGAGCTGTAATTCAAAATATCTATTTTTCCTTCTGAGCAGAAAAAACCATCATTTCCAATGCTTTCCAATTAAAGGTGGATTTACTTCATAATCCAAAGAGATAGGAAAGGTTTAGAGTATTTTCTGGAGATCAACGATTTTTAAATATCGAGCCACAATTTGATGATGTTCACCTGCTGCCACTGGCTTGCGAATATCTAAGGAGCTGTTCGGGTGAGGCACCCAAGACTTGTACCCAATAAATATTTGGACTTTCCATCTTTTGTGGGTGACAGTACAAAAACTGCTCCATCTCTAATTCTGTCGGGGCCTTTAGATGCTCCCTTCACTTCCTCCTTGCAAATGTTCCCCCCAGGTAGTGTTTGAAAGTTGGCCACTTCCATAATACCACTGTACATGCTAACAGATAAAGACCATTTGGTCTGCCTAGTTGCCTCTAACTACACTACACTAGTAACGTGTTAAACTACTATCCCTAGCGAACAGGGTCCTGTGGATCCTATATTTTTTAATAAGATCCTCTTTGATATCTTTCCTCCTTGCTGTTCGGGATACACCCAAGGGTCTCCCCCTGTATTCCAAATACACAGCCCGCATGCGCAGCTGCCACTCGTAATGTTTCCTCTTTCCTGGTAGGAGGAATGGTTTAAACAGCCAAAAGATTAGCAGCCTTGTCAGAGCTCTGCAGATCGTTCCTTCTATCGAGAAGGAGTTCAGTAGAAAGGGCTCTTATGAAACATGCAGTCATTCTGATTCAGTCGTAGGCTTAAGATTAGCCAGAATAAAAAGTTTATATAAATGTATTTATTTATAAAACTTACTTTCCAGTTTTTACAATAAAATCAAAGCGATATAATAATCACAAAATGAAATTAAAAACAACAATAACATCCAAACATAACATGAAATGATAGTAAGACAAATATTAAACATACAGTTTGGCCATCCTTATTTCTTCATCCAAATAGTCACTCTACCAACCCATCAGGGCAGAATCCCACAAGGGATTTAAAACAAGCTGCTCCAAAATTTAATTCGAAGCTCAGTTACCATCAGCCATGTTTTTACCTCATGCCGAAATTGCATCAAATCAGCTTCCTCTCTGATAAACAGAGGGAGCTCGTTCCATAACTTAGGTGCTCTCATAGAAAAAGATTGATTTTGCAGTTTAACATGTCAAAATCTTTTAACCGAAGGAAGTTGAAGTTGAAAGCCTAATTGTGAACGTGCACTTCTTGTTGGAGATTTCCAGGAGATCTTATCAGTCATATGAGGTGGACCCAAACCCCGCAAAATCTTAAAAATAGGCAGCAAAACTTTGCATTTGCATCGTAGCCTCACCGGCAACCCATACAAATTCACAAGAAGAGGTGCGACAGATAACCCTCTGGAACATCCCAAAACTACTCTCGTAGCCATATTCTGAACCACCTGGAGCTTCCGAATCAAATTATTTATATATATATATATATATATATATATATATATATATATATGATGAAACAGCTGACGGGTTTACATATTTATATATCCTTTAAGTGTGTACACACACAGACACTCGCACACATTCGTATTCTTGTATGCCCCTTCCTTTTGGCATTTTTGAGTGCTAGCATTGCAGGGCAGTGATAGGGATGGCACTGCCTTCTCAGTGCCGCTGCTGCAGGGCGGTGCATGGCTGGCATCACACTGCTGGAGGCCCTGTCCTTCCACTGCTGACATTGCAGGACAGGAAGGATGAAACCTTTGCCAACTGAGCCCACTTTGTCTTAGTTCCCCTAGTTCCTTTTTTTCAGTGGCAGAGCATTGTAAGAAAGGCTTAGCCGTCTCTTTCCCTGATAATGCAGCAAGCAGACTGTTCGAAGATGAAGACAGCAAATAAACTCTGAAGCTGCTGGGCTGTGCACTCGATAAATCCATTAGCAGCATCAGCATTTTCCTGCCAACAAATTCACTGTGAGACAAATAGGAGGCTCAAAATCAGCAAAAGCTCAGGGGAGTCTGAGTAACGGTAGGGCCTCTGTTCTTCGGCTTAATAACAAAACCTCTTTAGCTCTTTTTATAACAGCTGTACTTGCAAAAAGAAGTTTCACATAATCTAGTTCACAGTGAATAGAAACAAATTATTAAATATTCCACTCTCTTTATATTCTGTTCTGATTCTTATTTAATATCTGAGAAAATATTAGTGTGTGTGAGATTTTTGAAAGCTTCTTCTGCTTAGCTGCCCCAGTCCTTTTGACTGGATTTTGTGAGGGGGTTGGGGGGTTGGAAGAGGCACGCTTTGTTTGTCCTCATCAAAGGCCCATGCAGGCATCATGCAAAATACATTGCAAGGCATGAACACAGCTTACAGCTACCCTTCAGCAGGCATGGATAGGTCTGCAGAGGGGAAGAAATTTCCTAGGGTTAGACCATTGGCCCTCAGAGATGGGGGCTGAAGAACTATCCAGAGATGCAAGACCTCCCCTTTCCAGACCCACAAGTCTCTCTTCTTATCTACTTGCATCTGAAGAAGGGCACCTGTCGCATCTTAAAAGCTCGTGCACTCCAACATCTTCAGATTGCTCGTAGGCTGGTCCAAATCAAGCTCTCACAGCCTGGAAAGTATCCCGTTTTTCTCCAGGACCAATAAGTCTATTAGTCCTCCTGTGTACTACTGCATGTTCTTAGGGCGGCCCTGTACTGCAGACTTCCCTTGGCACTCCATAATCTGCATGTCTGATGTAGTTTCTGTTGAAGCTCCAGGCAAGACTTGATTTAAATATACTTCTTTTCCTCATTCCCAGAAGTGTCTCTCTCTCTCTCTCTTTCTCCTCCCCTCAGGCAAATTTCCAGGATAGGGCTTTGTTGCGACCCATCACTTCTCTGCTTCCAGTGACATTGCCGTCTCCAGTCTCTTGTCTTCTTTCAGCAGTGACAGTCTCTGTCTCCTTCGCAGTTCATATTGTACTTTTCATTTAAGACTGATTTCTCATCTGCCTTTATGTCTGTGTCATTAAATGCCAGCTGTTTTATAAGGATATTGCACTTAATTTCATACCTAACTTGCTTCCATATTTCTCTGCAATCTATGAACCTATTAAAGTGCTATTGAACTGTTGATGCACATCAAGGCTTGGAAAGGCACTGATAGTGTCACTGTCTCCCCTCCTGTCTTACCACAAGATGCAAGCAGGATCCAGCCACAGATCACAGGCATTCTCTCCTCACCAGAGATCCTCCAACATTTAGGGGGGTGCATGATGAGTGCACTGCACTAGTAGCAAGAATAATCGGGGTAACTGGATGAGCCAGTTGGTTTTTATCTGCTGTCATCTACTGTGTTACTAGCACTGAGTGTGTGGGGTTTCCTAGTTCAATTCAAATTCTGAGCCAAGGTTTCAGATCTCTAAAGCTAGTTTTTTTTAATTGTTGCTGTATTCATTGAGATTTTCTAAATCTGGTCTGCAGAATGTGACAGCTGCAGCTATGTACCGAACGGTAGGGATTTGGAACAATTTTTATAGGCGAGGTGCAGAAAACAGTTTTTGACCCATGCATAATGGAAGCCTGTATCCTTCAGGGATGCTACAGCTTCCAACATCAGTCCTCCCTCACAAAATGTCTTATTATCGCTACGACATTGGTCATTTATTAAATTGTATCGACCACTATACAGAGGCATCAGTCTCTCCCCTACCAAACAGGGGAATCAGACATTTTGATGTCATTATTTACCCATCATAATTGGGCTTCATTTCTTGCCCTCATATAGCACCAAATACTAATGTTATAACATAGTAAATGATGGCTGACAAAGACCAAAAGGCCCATCGGTGATTTTATATGCATTTTACCCAAAGTAGATCAAATTTCCTCATGGAACCCAATTCCATTATATCCCCTTTAGATCTGTAACTCCCACTCCGGGCAGGATTCCCCATGTTCATTTAGGAGACACAATGCAGCCATATCATCGCTGCCCCAGACTGCAACTGTCATTCAGTGAAGGCTGCAAATTTCCCTCATTGCCATTCTCTTGCTAACAGGGATCCTCTGCTTTTAGCCTATGCTTTTTTTAAAGTCTACCACTTTCATTATCACCACCTTCTCCAGGAGGGCATTCCAAACATCTACCACCCTCTCCATGACATTGTTTCTACAGCTACCCCCTTGGAGTTTCAAATTGTGACCCCTAGTTCTACAGCTTCCTTTCCATTGAAAAAGCTTGGCTTCCTGTGCATGAATATCTTCTAGGTATTTAAATGTATGTATCATACCCCTTCCCCCCCCGGTTCACCTCTCTTCCAGGGTATACATATTAAGTTCCTTCAAGTTCCGTACGAACCTTGCACTATTTTGGTTGCCTTTCTCTGGACCATCTCCAGTCTGTCTATAGCCTTTCTGAGATATGATCTTCAGAACGGAACACACCATTCCATCATTTACACTCATACAGCCCCATGTCTAGGAGGATAGATGGAACCAATTCTGTTTTTACCCCATGGATTGCATGGAAATATAGTTCTCATTTCCCTAATGAGTTCTGTAAGAATGCATGCAGTGGGGATAGAAACAGAAATAGCTCAGCTTGTCCTTCTTGACCGAGAGCTCTATAATCACACCATTCACAGCTTGAGCTTACTACTCACCTACTGCAGTAGAAGGGCATCACATGCCAGAGTGTGACCACATCATAGTGCAGTGTTTAATGCTAACAGCGGAATGGTGAACTATTACAAGATGCAGGAAGATCTCTTGGACTAAGGGTTGGCACTGGTGAACAAAATACATCTCTTGCATTAGGGAGAAAGTTGTGAAAAGATCTTTAAAAAAAAAAAAAAAAAAAGGAGCACTGAATGTTACATTTGCATTTAACATGAATTTGCCTTTAAGAAGCAGGGTTACATAAAAACAAAATATGACTGCAGATAACAATCTGCTGGTTTTCCTTCCTGGTGCAGTACTATATACTGTGCACCCCAATGATCTATGGCTTTATTTTCACTTCTACACAGCTAGGGATCCTCTGTATTTATATTGTGTTTTCTTAAATTCTGTTTCTGAGTTTATTTCCACCAACTCTGCAGGGAGGCTATCCCATGCATCCACCACCTATTCTGTGAAGAAATGTATCCCAGTGTCACTCAGTGTAATTTATCTATTATAGAAAAAAAGAATATACATTTGGTTGCATGAAATTAGACAGAGGCAGTACTTTAAGTGATAGCCCCAGGGATCGTGGACTCTTTCAGTGCATAATTGCCTGTGACTCTGGTTGGATGTCAGGAGTCAAGGGGTGAGGGCAACTAATGGAAAATCAGGGGTAATGATTGCTGTAGAATTTGATAGCAAGGAGGCTATTAGCTTTAGAAACTGGAATGAAAAAAAGATATGTAAACTGTAATATTTTTTTGTTATTGTTCCTTTTTAAGGCACTAAATTGCTCAGTTTCCAGTGTGCTTCTCCTCCAGATAGTGCTGGAGTCTGATCAGCTAGCAGAAAGATTTCATCTGTTAAATATTATGATATATGACACTACTGTTGTGAGAATATACGTATGTATGTGTGTATGGATGTACACACACAGTATATAAAAATCATATTATTTTACCCGGCTAGGAGTACCACTTACCTAGAGGTGAAGCATTCATATTTGTATGGGGGGGGAGTGTCCAGTTTTGTAAAAATATGCATTGGGCCTGCAAGCACATTTTCAAAGGGAATTCCCCCCCCCCCCCCTCTTTCCCTTTGAAAATTCAGGGGTTGTCCAGTGCTACCATTACTTCCATACATGTGAACTTTCTAGCTGCTTTACAGCAAGCACAGTTGACACCATGCAGCTGGCACAGGGATTTCAGAATGAAAACCCTGTCCGTTACTTACTGATCCCTGCCTCTGGCCCCATTCCCTTGGGGTGCAGATAAAAGTAGTTGTGCTGTGAAAAGGGGGTGTACTTTTACCTGCAAAGAGCAAAGGCAATTTTTAGTTGATGATTTTACCTAGGTAAAATAATTTGAGATTGTCCTTCCAATATATTAAGAATGCATATATATGTGTGTGTGTGTGTGTGTGTGTGTGTGTGTGTGTGTGTGTGTGTGTTTGTGTCTACAGCATATATGTCTCTCTTGCTCTATTATATATAAAGTTGAAAAGCTCAAACTCTTACCTCTGCCTTAGGTACCCCAGTCACTAATGATAAGACATGCTCAGTTCTAAGGGTGACTGTGCAGTCCCAAAGCGCTAGAACTAAAAAGAAACTACTGCAGTTCTGGTCTCCGCATCTCAAAAATGATATAGTTGTTGCCCTGGAGAACGTGTAGAGAAGGGAAACCAAAATGATAAGGGGCATGGATCGGCTCCCCTATGAGGAAAGGCTAAAGAAGTTAGGGCTGTTCAGTTTGGAGAAAATACGACTGAGGCGGGAGATGATAGAGATCTACAAAATCATGAAAGGAACAAGTTAATGTAAATCGGTTATTTACTCTCTCAGATAATAGAAGGACCAGGGGGCACTCCAGGAAGTTAGCAAGTAGCTCATTTAAAACAAATTGAAGAAAATTCTTTTTCACTCAGCGCATAGTTAAGTTCTGGAATTAATTGCCAGAGGATGTGGTTACAGCACTTAGGGGTAGATTTTCAAAGGGTTACGCACATAATATACGCGTGTAACCTCCGAAAACTTACCCCTGCGCGCACCGAGCCTATTTTGCATAGGCTCGACGGCGTGCGCAAGCCCCGGGACGCACGTATGTCCCGGGGCTTTCAAAAATGGGCGGGCCGGGGGCGGGGCGACAGTCCGGGGGCGGTCCCAAGACCTCCGGCACAGTGGCCGTGCTGGAGGTTCGCGCAAGTTACGCCTGCCAGAGGCAGGTGTATCTCGGCAAAATAAGGTAGGGGAGATTTAGGTAGGGCTGGGGGATAGGTTAGATAGGGAAAGGGAGGGAAAGGTGGGGGGAGCTAAAAAAATGTTCCCTCCAAGGCCGTTCCCCTTGGGCTCGGCGTGCACAAGTGTGCACCCCCTTGCGCGCACCAACCCCAGATTTTATAACAGTTATAAAATTGGGTGTACATTTGTACGTGCCGGGTAGCGCACACAAATGTACCCCACGCGCGTAACATTTAAAATCTGGCCCTAAGTGTAACTGGGTTTAAAAAAGGTTTGGATAAGTTCCTAGAGGAAAAATCTATAAACTGCTATTAATTATTTAATAATAGTAGTTTGAGATTTATTTCATGTTTGGATACTTGCCAGGTACTTGTGACTTGGATTGGCTACTGTTGGAAATAGGATACTGGGCTTGATGGACCCTTGGTCTGACCCAGTATGGCATATTTTATGTTCATCTTTTAGGGTTTTTTTATCCCAGTAAAGTAAAGTGCCAGCTATATGCACACTACACTGACCAATCAGTTGAATCAATCAATGAGTGCCAATCACCTTCCAGGTGTAGGATAGAAGTCTTGATTAGTTGATGCACCATCTCAGTTAGACATATCCTTGGCAGGTCATCAACCCATCAAAATGTATTTTATGTCTCATGTACATGAGTGGAATGTTCTAGTTACACCAGTATACACAGTAATCAAACCCTTGCAAGGTATCTTTTACTGCATTAGACAACTTGTGCAGGTGTGACAAGTCTGCATGCGAAATATGCAATACTCTTACACTAGCAGGACATTTAAAGAGCTTGAGATCACACCCAGCATAACAGGTTATAAGTGATGTTACTGCAGTATCTCCAAAGGGGTTTATTTTGTACATACCATGACACGAATGAACATCCACATATTTTTCTCTGAAAACTTAGCTATGATACCCAAGGAATTTGCAGCTAAGCAAGCTGTCTGAAAATTGCCCCCATAATTCACCATGCCAATGTAAGTTGGTAGCTGAATAGTAATAAAGCACCAATCACTGTACTCTCCTGCTTATCTGGTGTGTGTGGAATGTGGTGGGAGAGGGGGAGAGCTCATCAAACTACACTTTGTGAGGATATGCACAGAAAAAATATTAAGGTCAGTATTCAAAGGCATTTAGCTGGGTAACTTGTGAACTATCTGGCTAAATGCCTACATTTGAATATCTAGAGCACTTATCTGGCTAAAGTTTAGCTGGATAAAAAAGAGGCATTGTAGGGCATTCCAGGGTGGAGAAGAATTGAATGACTAACAGCCAGTATAAACTGTATTTGGCCATATAATTCTAGGACTGGCTCAGAGTAGACCAGACCCTGGCATTGGGCCTAGGCCTGGGCTTTGGTGACAGATCCAGATCTCTGAACCAGGCCACCAGCGTTGGGCCTAAGTCTAGGCCTGGGCCTTGGTGTGGGGACCAGGAATCCAAGCTGGAACCCAGGATTGGGTCTGCGCCTAGGCTGCAGTGATGGGCCAGGCCTCTAGGCTGGGCCCTAGCATCCATCCTAGGCTTAGGCTTCGGCAATAGAACCAGATCTACAGGCTGGGCCCCAACATCGGAAGCAAGCCTGGACCTAGGCCTCAATGACAGGACAAAGCCTCCGGATCAGGCCTAGTGTCATGACCAGGCCTCATTGCCCAAATTAAGCCTCGAGGCCAGGCCTCGGTACTAGTATTGGACTTTGGTGCCAGAGCTGCTCCTTGGTGTCAGCTTGAAACTTGAAACCAGCTAACTTTAAGATAGCTAAGTATATTCAGTGGTACGGCTGTGTATGTGCATGATTGGGGGGGTGGGGGGTGGAAGAAAGGACTGAAGGAGCACGATTACTGATGACTCGGAGGGTGGCAGGGTGGGAATGGAGAAAAAGCGAGACTGAATCCCCTTCTATAAATGTCACCGTACACCACTGCAAGCTATGACATTTGCACTGGCTTAGAAACCAAAAAAATTAGCTGTGCTGATGTGAAAGTTCACCAAAAGTCACATTCTGTGAACAAAACCCACAGTCTCACAGCAATCACTGCAGCTTTCCTAGGAGTTAAGCCAGCGTGTGCATTAAAGTGAGGAGAGTGACATCCAGCGTACAAAATCACAGTCCTATAGTATTTCCTGCAGATTTGCTAGGAACTACTAGAGAATATTCTGTTATTTCAATTCCCAGCCAATGAAGACACCACAGTCCCAGAGGACTCCCTGCAGCTTTTCCAGTCTATGTAAAGTGGCAGGAATTGTACTGTAATGATGAAACTTATATGCTGGCCTTCCATTTTCTTTCTGGATGGGGACGCAGCAAGATCAAAAGAATATGGATGCTCCACCAGGATTAGAAGCGCACATGACCTGGCCTTGTCCCTTCTTACACTTCCCTGCCACCCCCCCCCCTCCTATCTTTCTCCCTTCAAAATTGGTCCTTTTTTTCTGGAGTCCACCCTCCCCCTCCCCCTAATCCTGCATGCTACAGCCTTCTACCCTTTTCTGAGAAAGCCTCTTCCTCCTCCTCCTCTCTCTGCCCCATTATTCCATGTGAATTCTCACTTCATCTCTCCCCTCCCCCCCCCCCCCCCCCCCCTCTGACAGAAGCCCAGATAGCATTGGGAGAGAATCTGCTCCGAGCCTCTGCGATGCTCTGCTTTCTTGTCAATCACCAGGCCCGGCCTGGCAGCCAGGATTGCAATTGCCCTTGTTTACAATGCATTGTAATTGCAGACACGAGCTACCCTGTCACTTGCAATTTTATCTTGTCCTGTTCTGTAGGCTTGCGCCCTCCCCAAGGTGTCAAGCCTCTGCCCTGGTGAGAGGCACTCTGGCAATAAATGTGCCCTGGCGTCTGGCAGGAAACAAACCATTATTTCCTTCTTTGCCTCTTCTGCTGGGGGATAAGTAATAGTGGGAGACAGAATGCGATGCCGCTGAGCTTCATTTGATAATCTTTTTTTGTTGCTGCTGTTGTTGTTTTCTTATTTTCTGCTGCACTTGCTTGAGCTTTATTTTGCACTGGGGCTAGAACCAGGAGATTTAAGCAAAGAGGTACAACTTCCTGCTTAATCCTTTTATTTTGCTGCTATGGGTCTGAGGGTGGATTATAAAAAAAAAAAATGTGTTATTCATTGTTCTCAAAAAGCCGCTTGCCTATTTTCCTGGCTTTGGTCTTCCTTCTCTTGATTACATTTCTAATTTGTCTGTTCTCTTTCTCCAGAAATATTTTACCATCCATTTTTTGAATTCCTGTCGGAAATAGAAGGTGAATCCTGTAAACGGTACAGCATAAAATAGAAATGTTGTGGTGGCCTTTCGAGACTGCTGTCCAGGGATGGGATGAGGCCCTTATGGTCGCAAATGCTCATGTATTTCCTAACCTTTGGGCTAATCTTGCGTTGGGTTCAATAAATGGTATCACAGCCTATCAAGAATCCAGATCCAGGCCCAATACCGCTGCTTGAAATCTACGTTACTGAAATTAAGAGTGCACGCTTTTTCCTTAGCACACTCTTCCTGAATGTCTCCTCCCAAAAAGTCACTGCTCAAATTCTCATGGTGTATTCCTACTTTGTGTAGATTAGAAATTTGCGGACACGGGTTTCTAAGAACATAAGAACATACTGCAACTCGCTTCTGATTGGCCTTCCTAAATCCACATTAAAACCACTCCAATTGTTACAAAATGCCTCAGCCAGAGTACTTACCAGCAAGAAGAAATCTGACCACATCACCCCTGTTCTGAGGAGTCTTCACTGGCTTCCAGTCGAACAAAGAATCGAATACAAAACTTTAACTATCCTACACAACGCAATCTACAAAGCAGACAACACCGCCCTCGATAACATGATTCAACAGCACAAAACACTTCGCACGACAAGAACCACCAGCAAACTGCAACTAGTCATACCCCCCCTTCCCTTTGCTAAACTGTCCAACACCAGGAACAGAGCCTTCTCTATTGCAGGGCCGAAAGCATGGAACTCTCTACCAGACTACCTAAGCACTATCAGTGACACCAACTCGTTCAAAAAGGAACTCAAAACATGGATATTTGGACAAACATTCACAGATGGAGTTGGTTAAACCAAACCCATTTTCTCAGACATGCCATCCATCTCAGATCTGCTTAAACTAATTTTCTGTGTGATCCCCCCCACGACATTTCTCACTTACCCATTGACTTTAAATTTGTGTCCTTTGATTAATTTTGTCCCCCACTGTTTCCCGAGAATCCTTCTTCCCCTCTACCCCTAACTTACCTATTCAAGAGTCTTATAATCACACCAGCTGCTCGATGATTCATTTAAGTTATGACGTTATATGCTTAGCTTTATCTGTCTTTACACTGTTTACACACAGTAAGGCCAATTATCTGGTTGTACTCTAATACCTGTTTATACACTATTGCTATTTGCTTTAAATGTAACCAGTTGTTTGTTCACGGTTTCACTATACATTATCTGTAATAAGTTGTTAAAACTGTAAGCCGGAGTGAAGGCAGCCTGCTATACTTCGGTATATAAAAGAGTCCAAATAAATAAATAAATAAATAAACAAATAAATAAATAAGAACATGCCGAGCTGGGTAGGACCAATGGTCCATCGAGCCCAGCATCGTGTCTCTGACAGTGTTCAGCCAGAGCTGCATGAAAATGCCTGGCAAATCCCAATATGAAAGACCGTTTCACGCCACTCTTCCCAAGACTTGAAAGGTGAAGAAACCAAAGTTTAACTGGCTAATCATTATTTTTACATCTTCCTTAAACTCAGTTATGCCTCTAGCCTTAACCTGTTATAAACTACTAGTTTTAACCAAGATCCATAGTTTAACTGTGCATTGACTGAAATAATTCTTTCTTAAATCCATTCCCTGTTAATGTCAGGTTATTCCCCTAGTCCTAGTACTATTTCATGGTGTGAATAACAATTCCATAGCACACGTAACTCTAGCATATCCCCTCTTAGGGGATCCAGGAAGGAAGTAAGTGGGGGCTGGGATGAAAGATCCCTGGCACCAGCAGCTTTACAAAGGGGCAGGGCCTTACTTTCCACAGTTTCTGACAAAAATGCCGCACTCTTCTTCATGCTCTGCCTGCTTTTATGCAAGCTGCTGAGCAATCCAGGCAATCTCACAGGAGGTACCTGCAAGGGATGGTCTGCAAAATCCTATCTATTCCTAAATTAGGTCTAAAGCTAGAAACTACTGGATAGTGGGGACCTAGAGGGTCTCTATCTAAACATTTTACCTCCCATTATTATTACATTGTCAAAATTATTAGCCTGTCTAATCTCTGTTAGTACTTCAGTCTATTTCATCATTTTGGTCAGGTGGATGATTGTACATGCTACTCTTACACTCTTCTCTGTCTCACATGGAATTTATATCCATAGAGATTCAAGAGTGCAGTTAGTTTTCTGTTGAACTTTCATCCTAATTGACGCTATGCTATCCTTAACATAATTTACTAAGTCACTCCCAGTTTGATCTGCCCTTTCATATTGATATATTTTGTACCTTGGTATCACTAGGAGGAGCCTAATGATTAGAGCAGTGGGCTGCAAACCAGGATTCAAATTCTGCTCCTTGTGACCTTGAGTAACTCACTTCATTCACTTCATTGTCCATCACCTGTTATTATTTTATAATTTAATGATTTCTATGTACTATTTTAAATTGTCTGTAAGCCGTTATGACGGCTATCTCCAAACATCGGTATAAAAAAGCCTAATAAATAAATAAATAGACTCAGGGACAGACTTAGGCCTAGATGTTTCATTCTGCCATAAATATAGCAGCATGAAGAGCCGTGGCCAGAAAATGGGCGGGGGAGGGGCGTGTATCCAGCCGCATCGAGGTGGTGTGTTTTTGCCCGCCATGGTTGCAGCCATGGTGCACCCTATCGCTCCCATAGTGCCCCTGCAAAAGGTGTAGTTATTTCCGGCGCTATTGCCGGCGCTAATGTGTAAAACATAATCGCCTGCAGCGCAACCAGGCCCAAAATGTTTTAAATCCCACCCAAGCTCTGCCCAAACCCCTCCCCTTTCTCTCTTTTAAATTTCATCGTTATAATGCAGTTGTTTTCGTGTGCATTAAAGCTTTATTGCATGCGATAAGACCCTAACACACGCGATAATGGCCCGTCGCATTTTGAAAAATGACCCTGTTAGATTGCAAGCCCACTGGGGATAGGGAAATACCTACAGTACCTGAATGTAATCCACTTTGAAGTGCCTGAAATGCAGAATATAAATAACATAACATTAATTTTTCATTTCTTAAGTTACTCTGTTTTCCAGTCATGAAATGAGATATTTTATGTCACATACTAACATCACCGCTAGCATATTGGGCTTTAATCAATAGCTCACAAGCACAGAATGGGGAAAATGCCTTTTATTTTAAATAAGGCTTATTGATTCCAATATTCAAAAGTTCTTAAAATTAGGCAATTTTAAAATTTTTCTGGGCTCAATGCCAAAAATCTAAGTGCTTTAAAAAGGGGCGTGGTCAGGAGCAGGACAGGGTGGGGAGGCACACGATTTTTGGTGATATTTTCTTGAGCTGGACACCTAAACTTAGATGAGTCAATATCCTTCCCAAGTTTAGAAACATTGTTTAGGTATCATAAATCCTTTTAGGTGCCCATATTCACTGTATTCAGCCGTTTAATACACCTTCATTAAGGTGCCTTAAAGGGCTGAATATAGGCCAAGTGGCCAAGTCCTCTTTGACTATCAGGCTCATTGTGTTTTACTTCAGAATATGCTCCCCAAGCAGTGTCTTCTTTCTAGTTTTGCTCATCATTTTCTTTTTTGACAGACTGTTTATAGTAGATGCTTTATAGAAGAAAGTTGGTAAAATGTTGTTATGTCAGTGGAGTTTATGCTGACAGTGAGATGTTATTCAGCTATAATACTGATGCAATGGCTTCTTATGGCAGAATAATGGCCTACCACTGTAATGTAAAATGCCGAGGCCAAGTCCAGGCATTTATAGGAGATAAAGATTGTGGCAAAGCAGAGATGGCTACAGAGAAAGCAGGAGACCATCCTGCTGCAATATGTCTCTCAATTGGTATTATTTCAGTTTTAGAACTAATTGGAGCCCTAGAGCCAACACCATGAAGTTCATAAGCCCCCAGCCCAGCAAGAGACGAATAATGCCTCTTCCCTTCCAAGGAGCACTGAAAAGCTGAATCCTGATTGGTTCAGAACACATCACAGCTTCAACCAATTGGATAAAGCTCTTTGTTGTTTCTTCTTTTTCACTGTAGATTGACGAGACCTTTGTTTTCTGATTGGCTGATGTAAAACCTGTACTGTACTTGCAAACTCTTTCCTTTCTGATTCACTGAGGAGATTTGTTTTGATTGCTTTTATGACTAAGAGTCAGTAATTTAGCAATATGGTTGTCAAAAATTCCATTTCTTATAATGTATGGCACCAGTGACATCACTGGCAAAGAAAACACTAGTTCTGTGCACATCAGATTCTAAACTCTAATATAAAATGTTTTAAGGGTGGCTTTCATTGCATGTATGATTACAGCCATCATTCATTTTTGACACTGATTTTACACTGTAAGTCTTCACGCAATACTTTTGAACACTTGCAAAAATATTATATTAATAAAACTATGACCATGCATACCTAACAGTGCACTACAATGGAACCAGGGATTTACCCCTGCTATATTATTTCTGTGTTTTCTTGCACCTTCCAGAAGGGTACAATAACCAAACAATAGGGATTGACCCTGTCATAAGAACAGATTATGTCCTGATGTAGCTGTGATATCGTGTTAGGGCGGGGGGGGGGGGGCATTTCTATTTTCCATTCTCTGGGTCCCATCAGCTGATTCTTAGATCACTGCATAGGGCTCACTTGAAATCCTCAATTCCAATACCTGGAGCCACCACTGAACGGGTGCCCTCTGGCATCTTTGATACCTGTGGGCTTCTGTGGCACTCTGAGTAACACATAAGCATGCACATTTTCAATAATTAGGCACAGATGAGCCTGGATTGCATTTTTTAAATTACATTGAAATTAACTTAAATGCCCCACATGTATACATTCACACATCTTAAATAGTTATGAGAGAAATTATTTTGAAGAAATTACCCCCTTTCTCCCCTGGGGAGTAGGGGTTCCTTGTCTTTCTTTTTATCAGCTGGGACCTAATTATGACTTTGCAAATGACATCCCTATCGCAGGAGATGCCAGTAAATAAATAATGCTTTCCAAAGTTTCTTTAATGGGTCCTCCTAGGAAGAGATGAAATTGGGGGGGGGGGGGGAGGGGAGAGGAGGAAGACTGAAATTTTCAGACATGCTCCTTGTATATGACAGAAGTTTAGAAGCCTGGGGCCACTAGTGAGGAACCGGAATCGGGGGTGTTGTGTATCGTGTCACAGTCAGATGCAATGTGTGTGCCTGGGAGCTACGCTAGTGGGTTGACACCATTTTGATATGGTTATAGATACTAGGGATGTGAATCGTTTTCCATATCGTCTTAACGATAGAAATCGTGTGGCAGGGCAAGAAAATCGTCTTAGGCACGTTTTTTTAGTTAAAAAATCGTTAAAAATCGTTTTTTCCGATTAGTGCGCACTAACTCGAGTTAGTGCGCACTAACGGGAGTTAGTGCGCACTAACTGGGACTTAGTGCGCACTAACTGAAAATGATACAATTTGACACTTTTCAGGTCAGTTAAGGTCAGTTTAGGAATGAATATGTATTCCTATTGGCTGCCCTCTTATTTATTCATGTTACCAAGTTTCCTACTGACAGTATATGGGGGATGGGAAATGGAAACAGTTGGTAGCTTGACAAAACAAGTAATGTGATCAGTCAATGTGACTAGAACTTGTGCCCTAACCCTGATACCAGGGGTATTGTGATCTTCCTGCACACAGTGCCCTATCCCTATTAATACCAGGAGTGTTGTGATCTTCCTGCACACAGTGCCCTATCCCTAATACCAGGGGTGTTGTGATCTTCCTGCACACAGTGCCCTATTCCTGATACCGGGGGTGTTGTGATCTTCTTGCACACATCCCGGTATCAGGGATAGGGCACTGCATGCAGGAAGATCACAACACTCCTGGTATTAATAGGGATAGGGCACTGCATGCAGGAAGATCACAACACTCCTGGTATTAATAGGGATAGGGCACTGCATGCAGGAAGATCACAACACCCCTGGTATCAGGGATAGGGCACTGTGTGCAGGAAGATCACAATACCCCGGAGGAGTGAGGGTCAGGCAGCTCCCCCCTGTCTGTGAAGCCAGCCTCTCACTAGTAATGCAGGGAGGGAGCTGTCTCAGACTTCACCATCCTCCCCCCCCCTCACCCACACACCATTCACTAGCTGGGACATGGGGGAAGTCAGGAGTGAGGGTCAGGCATCTCCCCCCTGTCTGTGAAGCCAGCCTCTCACTAGTAATGCAGGGAGGGAGCTGTCTCAGACTTCACCATCCTCCCCCCCCCCTCACCCACACACCATTCACTAGCTGGGACATGGGGGAAGTCAGGAGTGAGGGTCAGGCAGCTCCCCCCTGTCTGTGAAGCCAGCCTCTCACTAGTAATGCAGGGAGGGAGCTGTCTCAGACTTCACCATCCTCCCCCCCCCCTCACCCACACACCATTCACTAGCTGGGACATGGGGGAAGTCAGGAGTGAGGGTCAGGTAGCTCCCCCCTGTCTGTGAAGCCAGCCTCTCACTAGTAATGCAGGGAGGGAGCTGTCTCAGACTTCACCATCCTCCCCCCCCCCTCACCCACACACCATTCACTAGCTGGGACATGGGGGAAGTCAGGAGTGAGGGTCAGGCAGCTCCCCCCTGTCTGTGAAGCCAGCCTCTCACTAGTAATGCAGGGAGGGAGCTGTCTCAGACTTCACCATCCTCCCCCCCCCCCCTCACCCACACACCATTCACTAGCTGGGACATGGGGGAAGTCAGGAGTGAGGGTCAGGCAGCTCCCCCCTGTCTGTGAAGCCAGCCTCTCACTAGTAATGCAGGGAGGGAGCTGTCTCAGACTTCACCATCCTCCCCCCCCCTCACCCACACACCATTCACTAGCTGGGACATGGGGGAAGTCAGGAGTGAGGGTCAGGCAGCTCCCCCCTGTCTGTGAAGCCAGCCTCTCACTAGTAATGCAGGGAGGGAGCTGTCTCAGACTTCACCATCCTCCCCCCCCTCACCCACACACCATTCACTAGCTGGGACATGGGGGAAGTCAGGAGTGAGGGTCAGGCAGCTCCCCCCTGTCTGTGAAGCCAGCCTCTCACTAGTAATGCAGGGAGGGAGCTGTCTCAGACTTCACCATCCTCCCCCCCCCCCTCACCCACACACCATTCACTAGCTGGGACATGGGGGAAGTCAGGAGTGAGGGTCAGGCAGCTCCCCCCTGTCTGTGAAGCCAGCCTCTCACTAGTAATGCAGGGAGGGAGCTGTCTCAGACTGGTATCAGGGTTAGGGCACTGTGTGCAGGAAGATCACAACACTCCTGGTATTAATAGGGATAGGGCACTGTAAGAGATGACTGTAGTAGATTGAATAAAGATCTGATGTTTCTGCTCTCCTCACACCAAACAAAAACAACACACAAGCAGAGAAGCCCTTCTTACAAAGCTGAGCTAGTGAGTTAAGTAGGAGGAAAAGTAAACATACTTGTGACAGTGTGGCTACTTAAAAAATACACTTACCAACAATCAATTACATATATTTGAACTGTGTACAGTTCCAGCCAGGACCACCTTTCTAAAATGCACAGTGATTGGCAAATTCAACATGCACTAGCATTTCAGGTGCCTGCTAACAAAAATAATAAACAAACAAGTTCTAGTCACGTGAGTGCTGATCATTACATTACTTTTTTTGTCAAGCTTCCAACTGTTTCCATTTCACATCCCCCCAACCATTACCTCAGTATTAGCCTTGGTAACATCAATAGATAAGAGCACAGCCAGCCAATAGGAATACATACATACATATTCATTCCTAAGTGACCTTTACTGACCTGGGAAGTGTGAACACTTTGTTTCATTTTCTGTTGGTGTTCGTTAGTTTCCAGTTCCATTTCCCATCCCCCCAACCATCACCTCAGTGGTAACCTTGGTAACATCAATAGATAAGAGGGCAGCCAGCCAATAGGAACACATATTCATTCCTAACTGACCTTCAGTGACCTGGAAAGTGTTTATTTGTATCATTTTCAGTTAGTGCGCACTAAATCGAGTTAGTGCGCACTAACGGGGAGTTAGTGCGCACTAACTCGAGTTAGTGCACACTAACACGATTTAACGATTTTTAACGATAAATCGTTAGAATTTCTATTGTATCGTGTTCTATAACGATTTAAGACGATATAAACATTATCGGACGATAATTTTAATCGTTGAAAAACGATTCACATCCCTACGATGGAGAGACCCTGAGCAAGGATTCCCTCACTGTAACTACTTAATATGCCATAGCATGCTGCCCCCATTTATGTAACAAAACTTTGTAGTCTGTCAAACTCTCTAAATGTCAACAATGTCTATTAGGACAGATCTGCATCCAGTCCTGCTGTGTCTTACAGATTAATGGGTGCTGGGCTACCACTTGTAGTAACTCATTATTTTGCATGACTAGCACAGCCATTTCAACTATTGCGGAGCTAGCCTCAAGCTGAAGAGGCATTCTTATTTCTGGGTATTCGATGTGATGTGTCCTGATCTGACAGTGAAGCTCATGATACAAACAATTTCCCATACCTGGTTCTGTACAAATTTACACTTACAGTTGTCCTCCTCCCCTAAGGCACTCTCCTCTTTGCATAGTTTTTTTTTTTTTTTAATCTGTACTTATCTGTGGGGATCAAGTGTTGATGGGCATGATGCTGGCACAATATGTTGCACCCTTCCTGGTGGTCAATCCCAACCTCAGCCATATTCCCTCAGGGATTATTATTAGGTCAATTCCCATGGGACATCACATCCTTCTCTCAGCAGCCACACCAACAGTGTTTCAGCATCAAAAATCTCAACATTAATTTTGTCTCTTCCCAATTTTAAATTCCTGTAGAACAGTGGATGTAGTTTTTCTTGCTATCTAAAAAGGCCTACATCACCTGAAAGAGGACATCTGTGGGTGGTAGGGTGCCTGGGAAGACCATTACTGTTAAATAAATAATAGGAGAGGTTCATAAAGTGTCTGGCTTGTGCATTGCTCATGTAGAAATGTTACAGAATAACACATTATAAATAATAGAAAAGGTTATTGAAAAATTCATTATTGCGAAGTGCTGTTGGAGGGCAGCTCCTGTGCAACCTAGGTGCTGGTAGAAGAGTAATTAAAATATATATTATTGTCCTGTCTGTGGACAAATGCATTATTAAGTGGCTACCACTGTGACATTTGAGCAAATGTGGTTCTTCCTATGTTTCAGGCACGGCTTCTCACTGCCGCTCCAAAAGCCCCCACTATACGAACATTTTAATAAACTTCTTAGAAAGAGAGAAAACCGGGAGGCTTCGCATTGTGGCAGCCTGTGAGTCTGCCTGCCTGCCTGGCCTTCCTAGCCATGCTAGTGCTGCAATAAAATTTGTTCCTTGTGCCTGGGGAGAAGCAGGTTCAGCAGAATGCAGTCTGTTAACTGGAGAGTTGGTGGATTAGACCTATAGCTGAAAATTATCCCCTGTGTAGCACCTAAAAAGTATGCTTATATTCTACAACATGCATGCTTCCATTTATTTATTTATTTACACCGATGTACATTCCATAACCTCCAACCACTTGTTTGGTGCAGATTACATTATAAACATTCATAAACTGCAAACACATAAAAACTAAACAAACACAGAAATACATATATAAACAATCAATAAAACAATGTCTCGTTAAAAGAAGGCATTCCCAGGGCTGCCTTTAGGTTGTGTAGCCCTCTGCCCCAATGTCTTCTTGGCAATGGGGGCTCACAGATGGCCCATTTTAGCTACCATGCTTCTGGGTTTTTCTGGCACAGGAGGAAAAGTACAAATCTTTCAAGGCCCTGAGGATTTTTCTGGAGGCCTTCTGCAACAGTCCAACAAAAATAAACACATTCCCCCACTGTAAGTAATAGTCAAAAATAAATCATTTTACTGGTAAAACATTGAGAGCGGGTGAAAAGTCACAGTGGATAAAATATTGTTCAGTGCATATTCAATGAGGATATGCATTGATTTTTAATGGATGCCAAAAATGCAACAAATGAGTCCATTTCACATGGAATAAACCGGTACTTGTGATTTAGATTGGCCACTGTTGGAAACAGGATGCTGGACTTGATGGATCCTTGGTTTGACCCAGTATGGCATATCTTATGTTCTTATGTTCTTATGAAAATAGCCTTCTACAAAAATACCCAAAATTTGTTGGGCATTTTCATATTCATGGCATAAAAAAAACAGCCCTCCAGTGGCCCTGGCTGGGCTTTTCCAGTGCTGAGGCCTAGTACCAGACCAGGTCCCAGTACTGAGGCCTATTACCAAATCCGGTCCAGAACTGAGGCCTGGGCCCGGTTGGAGACCTATCCTGGTGCCAATGCCTGAGCCCAGGACAGGCCCAGTGCTGAGGCCTAGGTCCAGGCAGAGACTGCTGTCAAGGCCTAAGTCTGGTGCTGAGTCCTAGCCCCATGCCAGGGCCTCCAGTTACTCATTCTAGTACCAGTGCATGAAAAACTATGTCGCCTGCCTGGAGGATGGCACTGACGTGATGTCACTTCAGCACCTTTCTCTGAGGTGGAAGGTGCCATTTTGACATATTGTTGTAGAAATGTCCAACTGTACATCAAAATGATGCTGACCCTACAAGTATCGACCATATCAATGGTGCCAACCATATCAGTGTCGTCTTCCAGACAGAAGATGTCGTTTTTCAAACGCCAGGACCAGGAGAAGCAACTGGAGGCCTGCACCAAGTTCGTTCTGTCCTAGGCCCGGGAAATGTTTGGGCATGGAAAAGACCAACTAGGGCTGCCAGAGGCCCTGTTTATTTTTGGTTCTTTTCTTTTTTTGTTTCAGAGGTGGTTTTTCTTGTTTAACATTTCTTATTTTGGTTTAGAAAATGAACCGAACTGAAAAAAAAAATTAAACAAACCAAATGAAAATGAGAAAAGAAAAAAGAAAAATCTTACTGAATCGAACATTTTGGTGCTGCACATCTCTAATCAATACAGGGAAAAAAAATAAAAGTTCCAAAAAACCACCATCTCTGTCACATGTAAATCTGCACACCTTGGCAGTAGGTACTTTTGGAAAGGAATTCCCTGTCTGGACACTTTCCCTGGTAGTAGTACCTGTAGATCTGGATGCAGCTCTCTGCAATTTAGTGACCTAGGACTGGATGCTCTTCTTTAGTCAAAGACAGATGAGCCTCTGACTGTCATGGAGGGCTTTCCCCATGCTTTAGAATCCTCCTTATGAAACCAGGTAAGAAACAAGCAACTTCGAAAGTCCACACATTAGGGAAGAAAGATATAGATACAATGGGACAAAAATTCTATCCCTGAATTTTACAAGTATTATGAATTCACAGCTGGTGGAAAATGAATGAAAGATTATATGAAGGGCCATCATACACTGCACTTAAAGCAGTCCATGACTTTACGTGCAGTCCAGAATGCTCTAATCATCAGTGCCAAATTTCAGATGAGTAGAGAAATATGATTCTTTCCATATGCATTTAAAAAATACTTAGCTTAGCTCATATCAGTCCAACTCATGGCTATCCCAACATGGATCCATGTTTCACATGAACTCTGCTTCAAGGGGTAACACCAAAACGCAGAAGGCAAACATCTTATGCCTTGATATCCTGGCTAACTAAGCTACGTTTTTTTTAAATGCATATGAAGCAGCCAGGAACGGATATTGTGCTCCTGGCTGGGGATTGGGGGAATAGAGAGGGGGGATGGAAGAGAGTGTAGATGGGTGGCCTGAAGGAGCTTGGTGACTTTACATACAGTATCAAGGTGGTGGCGGGGGGGGGGGGGGGGGGGGGGAGGCCAGACTTGGATCATTATGACCATAAGGATTTGGAAGGCTGAACAGGTGCTAGCTCAAAATATGGGGTTTTTGTTTTGGTAGTGGGGGGACTGGGGGATCAGACCTGAAGGCCCAGAAGTTATTTTTTTTAATATACTTAATCAACTATATTCTGAATGTAGCTGGTTAACTATCAAGCTATCTGGGTACATGCATCTGAATACATTTAGGAGTATTCTGAAGCAGTCCTAGAGTTCACTGACTAAGACCTAGATTCATCATTTTGTACTCTCAACCTAGTTTGATGCCCTCTCTACCTAGCTACTATCAAACTAGCTTGAGAGAACAATGTGCAAATCTCAACTTTGTGTACCTTTACTCACTCCAAATCACATCAAATCTTCACTGATGTGTACTGTGCTGTTTCTACTTCTGATTGTGCATGTAAAACTGCCCCCCAAACCCTAGATCACCACCAAAACCTCACCTCAAGTTACTAGTTGACCTTCCTACAGTGGTATAAATAGTTAATAATATGTACACGTCCCCCTCTCTCTCTATATATATCTCTCCCCCTACTCTTGCCCAAAACAGAATTTGCAATATTTATCATGACACCAGGAAAAAAAGGTGTACTTATTTTTGGCATTAAAATGTACACAATACTAAGCACCCCTCATTTTAATTTACTCCTCCCATTTGTGAAAATGTTTTAAATTTGCATATACATCTCACGATGAATTTTTTATTGCAGGTGTTATGGTGTTATTGTGGGTATTAGGGCCCTAACACCCATGATAACGCCCTGTCTGTTAGCTGGATCATGTTGAATATTAGCTGTTAGCTTAATAACATTGCTCGCTCTAAAATGTCCCTGTCCAACACTAATTTATCTGGCTAGGATTTTAGCTGGATAACAACTTAGCTGGAAAAGTCAGGGGTGGAGAAGCTGGTGAGATTTTCAATACCTACTGTTTGTTCAGTGAAGTCCAGAACTAAGCCAGATAAATCTTTTCAATATGGACCCCTATATTGGAGGACGTGCCTGTGCAACCTAGGTGCTAGTAAAAATTAATTAAAATATATATTATTGTCCAATCTGTGAACAAATGTATTAATAAGTGGCTACCACTGTGGCATAAGAGCAGATTTGGTCCTTCATATGTATCAGGCATGGATTCTCACTTCTCTTCCAAAGCCTGCGCCACATGAACATTTTAATAAACATTTTAATAAACCGTTTATTTTTGTTACTTTTTGTTAATTTTTGCTAATTTTGTTAGTGCGTGCTAACATGAGTTAGCGCGCACTAACAGGGAAAGACGGGAAAACGATTTTTTCCCGCGGCCAGACGATCCCGAAAGCGGGAACGATCGGGCACCCGATTCACATTCCTACAAAATAACAAGGGATTCCTGAAAGCCCCTAGGAAACCCCTCCAGTAAGTCATTGGCTATTCCTTTGGTGGTCCCTGGTCAGGCTTGAATTCCTGCTGTCTGAATAGGTTGATACAATTCAAAATAGCTTGACACTGTAAAAAATATCTTGATATACAAGCTCTGCTCTTTTGGGGCATAAAGCAGTATTAAGTGAGTCCAATAAAAAAAAAAGCATCACCTTATATATTTGTTGATGTTTTTATTTGTTAACCTTTATTTCTTTTGGGGCATGAAAGTGGTAGAAAAGCCTTGTAAATGATTGCACTGTACATATGCTACAGTTTTTCAGCATGAAAGACTTTCAAGATACACACCCTCTGTTTCATAGCATGTGCTCAATACAATTCTTTTAACCCCTGACTCTCTGCCCCTTATCCATTCACACATTGCCCCCCTTCCCCTCACCGAGGATCTAAATCAGGGGTGGCCAACTTCGATCCTTCAGCACTGCCACAAACAGGATATCCACACGAATATGGTACAGTACTGCAATCCTAACTTCAAGCTATTATTATGCATTTTATTTTGATTTAGTCATTCAGTTATTTTGATTTGTTACCTGCTTTTTTTTAATACAAAAGTCACCCAAAGCAATTTACTGTACATTAGAAGTGACAGCATATGAGCAAGGTTATTTGCAGCTTTACCAAACCTCCCTTTTAAATGCTTGAATATAGCCAGATAAGGTAAAGTTACCCAGGTACACCTACCCAGATAACACTGAAACCTAACTGACGACATTCAAACATAACCAGTTAGATTTCAAAGTTATCCAGTTACATTTAGCTGGATAACTTTATTTGAGGCTATTCAGCAGGGCGTTCTATAAAAGAAACAAACCAAAAATAAACATTGAACAAACCAAAACATACATTTTATAAAACCACCTGAAAAGGAAAAATGAAATGAAACAACATGAAAACATTTTCTTTGCACAGTGCATGCTCTTATTCTGAAAAAACTGGCGGTTGGGTCATAAGGACAGATATGGGGAGCCCTTCTACAGCTTGTCAGTATGATGGAATCTGACTTCCTACAGGATGAACAGTGACGATTGGGAGAGGCATCCTACTATACTACTGGCTAATAAACCAAGCATCCCCAAGCCTTAATGGGACTAATTAAGACCAAGCATTACTCTGCAGTAACCCAGAAGTTACGCCCAAAACAAATGGTGCCTACTTTCCAGAATATGTATCCATGCATACTGAACATGTGGAGCCCAAAAAAATACCCCTGTCCGAATCCTGTTGGACACCCTGACATGTCCTGAAATTTTGGCATGGATAGGACACTAAATGCAAGTTATTAGGGGGACACACCCAAGCAAGGTGAGCTTGGGTGTGTCCCCAAGCTCACCTTGCTTGGGTATGTCCCCCTAAATATAATAATGCACTTAAAAATAATAATGCACTTAAAAAACAGGGAAGAGAAATTCAGTAATCTAACTCTGGAGAAAGGAAAGATATTCTAACATCATCTTTGACTCTTCCCCTTATGGAAAGAGTTTGACCATAATATTGTTAAACTGCAATATATTTTATGAGGTGCTCATGGATACCGTGCAGAGCATCTGAACTGTAACTGAGAGCTGACATTTATGAATGGGTGCTGCAATAGCAATTACGTTAATCTGGCATTTAAGTTTCTAAACCTCAGTACTAATGGTGAGGCTCATGGTTTCTATAGTAACTAAAAACCATTCTCATTGCTCTGACAGGTAATAATAATACTGTAATGTTACCAGGATAATCATGGACCCAATGGGGCTCATATTCAGTAGGCTGGTTCTTGGACAAGTTATGCAACCAAAGATAGCCAGATAACTTGTCCCAGATAATCAGAGGGATAAACATCTGGCTGAATATACTTGCTTAAGGTTATCCGGCTACATGTAGCCAGATAACTTAAAAAACTAACTGGCTATGTTTGAATATAGCTGTTTAGGTTTTAAAGTTATCCAGTCTTATGTAACCAGATAACTTGCTACTTATTTGGATATCTTCAAAAGATATTGGGTCCGTAGTGCTGTTTTAAAAAAAACTTTATTCATCTAAATGGCAAGTTTCTTTTATTCAGCCACTTATTGGGATAAATTATAGCTGGAATAGTCAGGCATTCTGGGGGCGTTTCTGGGAAGAGTTTAGTTATTCAACTAACTCAGCCAATTTTCAGCTATATCTGTCCGAGTTAGCCGGATAACTTGCTTCAAAAGGACATCCGGGTAAGTAACGCTGTTTACAAAAAAAAGGTTGTAAAAGGGCCTGTGGTCCAATCCCCTTCGTCCCCAAGAAAATTTCACCTATGGCTTCCAAACCCCGCCAAATGATCATATAGTGTCCCCCACCCCCATTCCCTCTTCTTGTTAAAAAGCTACCTCAGGCAGACCGCAGACCTGGACACACCCCCCCAACCCATATTTCAAACGTGCTACACCCCCCCCCGGACCCCCTCCGATACCTTTAAATGCCTTACTGGCAGCGGGGTACACAGTTCCCCGCTTCCAGCGCTGATCTGTCAGAGGCTGCGCTGGAAGCGCCGGGATCAGGGAACTGTGTACCTCGCTCCCGGCACGGCTTTTAAAGGCATCAGCAGGGGTCCAGGAGTGATTTTAAGTACGTGTGCAAGAATTTTCAAAACTGTATATGTGCTGCACACTTTATAAAATACCTGCCTCCATGTATGAATTGGGATTTTTAGGCATACATGTTATATTTTTTTTTTTCTTGCCTAAAATATATGTGCATATATTTATAAAATAGGTAAAGTATGCATTTTCTTGCATTAGAAATATTAGCAGGTCTTGAAACATACACACTTAGGCCTGGATTTTCTAAAATCGCAGGCCTTAGTGGATCGCGCAGTACTGGGGGGGGCGGGGGGGGGGTGAAGTGGGGGACGGGCCTGCGAAAGCCGACAGCGATCGCACCACCGCGGTGTTATCGCTGCCGGCTTTCACAAACCAATAGCGCCACCGTGAAAGATGGTGCTATTGGGTGCGTTACTGGCGGCGATAAGGGGCCTTACCTTTTCGCCGTCAGCGATGTCTTCACCACGTCCGCCCTGGTGCCGCCCCGACTCTTCCCCTTCTGGTGACGACTCCGCCCCGATCAAGCTATTGCACGTGAAAAGGGACTTTTCGCGTGCGAAAGCTATAGAAAATGACCCCCTTACTTATAAAGCAAAAAACTCCATATATAATCTCCATGCATACACTTATACACTTAAATGCTGTACCGTGAATACGTTTGAAAGTTAGGCTCTCTGGGAGCTTTTGTTTATTGAAATGGGGCACGGCTATAATTATACAAAAAAAAATGACACGTGATTTTATTTTGAACAAATTTAAAAGATGAGAAAAGAGAAAAAAATGCCCCCTTCGAAATAGGGTCAAGAAACAATTAGGATTTCCAGTTCACCCTGAAGATATTGGACAAGTCTGTTTTGATCTATTGCATGCATGAAAATATGGATCTGTTTTTCACAGGGTTTCATTCGTGCTATGGGGCAAAACCAGGACCAGGTGTGTGTTGACTTGGGTGAGGTGGCAATGTGGCGGTTTTATAGGCACTTAACCAGGCAAACCAGAGAATTTCAAAATCCAGCCCCACTGACTGGATCTGATTAATCTGAGTAAGTTTTAAACTAGGTAATACTTCTCTGGATAAATCTGGAGTATTCCAAGGCAGGCCAAACTTATCTGCATATTCAGAGCTATCCAGGAAAGTCTGGTTATGCTGCAAGGCAGTGTTAACCAGATAAACTAATCCGGATAACTTTGATTTAACTGGCTATGTTCAGCAGCACGGACACACCACACTGAATATCGGGTTTAAGCTACCTGGTTACGTTTATCTGGATAACACCTGGCCAGACCACAGCTGAATACTGACCAGGGGCAGCTCAAGAGAATCTGCTGCCTGAGGCAAAGGATGAGAGGGCGCTCCCCCAGCCCCACCCCCACCTCGCCTCGCCAGGGAACAGCACAGGTCCAAATCATCAAGAGGGGAGTCTCTATGCAGTCTGGCCCTATTAGTGATTTGAAATGTTGCAGAAGGGGAAAAGAAGGGGTTGGAATTCCCAGAGGAGTGGCAGAGTGATAATGTTTCTGGGAAGCCGGCAAACCCAGTATTGTCCCAGAAACCCTAAGACCTGCCTCCCACCTTTCCCCCTGGAGAAGTGGGAGATGGGTGAATGGTACTAGTGGTCTGTATGTGGCGCACTCTCTACGAGCAGTTGCAAGGGCATAAGGCAGACTAGGCCCTGTACAGTCTGGTGTCCATACCCTCCTGCCCTCACCACCCACAATTACAAATTCTGCATTTATAATAACCAATTTTATATAAAAAGGGACATTCAAAATACAGTCTTCTGAGGTAAAGACTTCACAAAAAATATATATTATTTTTGCATGCATTACTGTGTGCCAACCAGAAAACCCTGCAAAAAAGCAAAACTCACACTTGGAATGCATATGGTATTAGCATATTGTAATGCATGTTGGGTGTGGGCTATGTCCTCAGAAAGCCATGAGTAAACTGAATTACAGTTACAATATACTAAGCCTTCCATACTAAAAAAAACAGCATTAATTCAAAAAGTAAAAACCTTATCTATGAAAAGGTAACACTGTAAATATTACAGCAGGCCCTAAACATCAATCTGATTTCCTATTAGGAAAACAGAACCAGTCAGGCTACCATAGATCCCTACACAAACTTCACACTAGCAAGATACCTCATCTCAGTCACACTTATTTACTTATTTGTTATTTATTTATTTACTTACTTACTTAGAAATGTTAAGGTCTGCTAATCTGAAATTTTAGTGAATAACCATAAACACACAATAAAATCGGCAAAATGCAAAACAATTAACAAAATATCTAAAAGTACAGAACACAAAAATTAAAAGTTACAAAAAATTACAAAGGCAGATTCCATAGGTAAAGCAGCATAGAAACCCACAATAAATCTGCAATGAATTTACCAAACACTCTGACAAACACTCTTGTAATACAGAATAAAGAGACCATAAAGCATAAACAAACATGTGGACAAAAACTGAACTGGAAAGCACAAACTAGACTATATGCAGTGCAACAATGGAAAAATAGAAATACCATTCCTCATAAAACAAACTAAAATAAAAAATATAAAATAATCATAATAGTAAAACTATATTAATAAAAAGAATAAATGTTTCAAAACAGCTGATGAACAGAACATCTAGTAAATAAATCTCATATAAAAATTATTTTAAAAATTTCCCAAACTCCAATAAAATATTTCAAACTAGCAGACACATTAAATAGCACCCAATAGTTAAAACTAGTAAGAATAAAAAAAAATTCCCGCTTTCCATACCTGGGAACTTTTGATTTCCGGTCACCCTGAGATTTCTGTGCATTAGTGTGGAGGGAGCAGGAAAGAGCAGGGGAACTTTCTCCTTCCTCTCTCTCACACAAGCTCTTTCATGCTCATTCATGCGCTCACATACACATAGATGTTCTCTCATACATTCACGTGCTCTTATCCATACACTCATTCTCACACTTGCTCTTTCACACACACATATACATACACAGATGCTCTCTCACACACAGATGCTCTCACACTTGCTCTTTTACACACACATACACATGCCCTCTCATACATACACATGCTCTCAGGCACACACACAGATGCTCTCTCTCACAGACTCGCAGCTGCTCTCACATATACAGATGTTCTCTCATACATCACATACACAGATGCTCTCTCTCATGGAAACCCATGCTCTATCACATACACACCCACACATGCCATCCATCAGGCTCAGTCTCCCTTTTCTGTTGAGGCGGTGAAAGGGATGAGCTCAGCAGGCAGACAGGGGCCTCTTATTTTCTTCTGCCGCTGCTAGGCCTCTTCGTTCCTCCTGCTGCTGACAGACTGTGCTCCACCGGCAGCCACGAAGCCTTTTCTCTTCCTCCAGCCTAGGCCTGGTGCTCGCAGATGGGTGGCGGAGGGAGTGGGGGCAGTGGTGGACCGGAAAAGAAAGAAGAGGGGTGCCAGAGGACCCCCATCTCACTTGCGGCAAAGGCAAGAAGAGGCCCGTGCATCAAGTGATCGGGGCAGAAGGGAGATCAGCATAAAGGAAGTGCTAGCCTCAGGATTTTTGAATACCACGGGGCCGGCACAGGAGAAAGAGCAGCAGCTGAATGGGCTCCCTCCTGCTCCCAGTCGGATCATGCAAGGGCCTCTTCTTCACCGTCAGTGGGATGGGGGTCCACTGGTGGCGCTTGAGGCCTGCTTTCTTCCTCCTACCACCGGCAGTCATGAAGCCTCTTCTTTTCCTCTTGCTGCCGGCAGTGTGCAAGGTCTTCTCCTATTTCGTTCACCGGCAGGAGGTTGGAACCCCAGCCAGCGTTAATATGGGCACACGTGACCACACTCGCTCGTCTCCCTTCACTCACTTCTCAATAACTTACCAACAGACAGAGTCGGGTTAAATAAGGCCGCAGCTTTATTAAATACACAGGCCCGAGCCATCAATTAACTATAACATTAACATTGCCTCCGGGTTTCAGCATCCGAGTACCCCCGACCATCCGCCGCTCCCCCGGCAGGATGGTTGCTACCTGCCGTCCGGCTCACTGATCCGGCCTCACACCCCGGTTCTTACTCCCGCCACTTATTTGCAAGGAGCCGAACCCAGGTGGGCTCCCGCCGCCAGTCTTGCAAGGAGCCAGGCCCCCCAGGGTCTCCCGCCACCATTACTAGCAAGGAGCCCCCAACGTTGACAACGGCCCCCTGTTGTCAACCTCCGTCCTGTACCAGCTGAAACCCCATAGTCTAACAACAACAACAGTCTGGCTCGGGCCAACCGCCTCCCCCACTGCGACAACCAAACCATGGTCCCACCCTTCTAACACAGAGGGCGGGAGGGAGGGAACGAAATTCCCCAGCCGCTCTCCGCCGCGCCGACGCCCGAGTCCGTTCGCGCGCACGCCCCCTCGTTCCCCTAACTTATCCCCCCGTATGACTCCACCCCCCCCCCCCTTGCCGACCCAGCCCCTCATCCCCCTGGCAACCCTCCCATGTCCAATCCCCTGCCCTTCTCCTGCGTCCTTCCTAACGCCCCCCCCCCCCCCCTCTGCCCGCATGCTGACCCTAACCTTATCGGGCCCCCGCTTCCCCCCCCCCCCTCCTTTCCTCGCCGTGGGCACGGGCCCACATTACCTCGCTCAACCGGAAACAAGTTCCGGTCGAGCTTCCATAATATGGGCACACGTGACCACACTCGCTCGTCTCCCTTCACTCACTTCTCAATAACTTACCAACAGACAGAGTCGGGTTAAATAAGGCCGCAGCTTTATTAAATACACAGGCCCGAGCCATCAATTAACTATAACATTAACATTGCCTCCGGGTTTCAGCATCCGAGTACCCCGACCATCCGCCGCTCCCCCGGCAGGATGGTTGCTACCTGCCGTCCGGCTCACTGATCCGGCCTCACACCCCGGTTCTTACTCCCGCCACTTATTGCAAGGAGCCGAACCCAGGTGGGCTCCCGCCGCCAGTCTTGCAAGGAGCCAGGCCCCCCAGGGTCTCCCGCCACCATTACTAGCAAGGAGCCCCCAACGTTGACAACGGCCCCCTGTTGTCAACCTCCGTCCTGTACCAGCTGAAACCCCATAGTCTAACAACAACAACAGTCTGGCTCGGGCCAACCGCCATAGACACGGACATCCCATGCCCGTGCCCCCCAAAGATGCGGCCCTAACACGGGAACAAGTCTTCAAGGACCTCCTGAATGGTTATCAGAAAGAGGTCAGTCCCCAGAAAGGACAGATGAACACCGTCCTCCCGGAACAACCCCGAGGCCTGCCCCCACGACCACGCATGCCGGATATGCCGGCCCCCCAGACGGGCCAACCAGGCCCCTATCTGCTGGTTGGCCTTCGACCGGCTCCTGCGCCACCGGACCTGGTCCCCCAACGCCGGTCGCACAATAATGTCCGACCAACACAACACCGTAGTTGGCAGCAGGAGGGACACCGCCATCAAGTCCTTCCTGACTATACGAATGAATTGTCTCCCCGACATCGTACCCCAATCGTTGCCCCCCAAATGCACCACCAGGGCCCGCGGCGACCCCAGTCGCGCGCGCTCCCTGCGAACACAGGGGAGCAACTCCTCCCAACCCATGCCCCGCCGCCCCAGCCAGTACACCCGCACCCCTCTGCTGGTCAAGTCCAAGTGTGGCCCGTAAGGTCGTCCGCAGGCATGTCTGTAGGCCCAGTGCACATACGAGTGCCCCAAGATCCATACGGACGTTCCTTCGGCCGCCGCACCTGCAAGGAAACAAGTGTTAGACTACTGCCAGGAGAGCCCGGGCCCCGGGCGAATATACCCCTGGAACGCCTGCGACCCTCCACCGCCCAATCCGCTGTATGACCCCCTCCTCCAACCCCGCTTGCGCAGCCGCAGTGGCCGCTCCAATCCGGAAGGAATGCGTCCCAAACCTGCTCGCATCCAGCCCCACAACTCCCAAAGCCCGACGCATTAACGCCTCGAACTGATAACGCGTCAACGGGCGCCGATCCTGGTGCACCAAAAATCCTGCCGGAGCAAACGGTCGCACCTGGCAATAACGCCCCCGCGTTAGCTACCGGACACGTCCGCAATCCGGGAACCGCCGAAAGCACCACCGCCATCCCCCTGCCCTGCTGGTCCGTTTTAGACCGCGGAATCCGGATCACCACCGAGCCACTGGTCACCACCACGTGACAGGCCAGCAATCCCAAGCTGTCCGCCCTCCCCGCCGCCCTAGCCACCAACTCACTAACCCGAAAGGCGCCGAAAAAAGCGAACACAAACGCCACTCGAAACAGCAAGGTCTCGTACTCCGACGCACACAACCCCGCCAGCACGTCCCAGAGCTGCACTAAAATGTCATGCGTAATGGGTAATCTATCATCACAAGGGCGTCCCGCCATGCGCAACCAGCCCGCCAACATCCGCCGCACCACAAAGCGCCCAGAAGGGAACCCCCACCCATGAGCCCTCATAAAAAGGAGAATCCCCGCCAACTGTCTCCCCACGGCCGCCCGTGTGCGACCCCCCCTCCTAGCCCATACCACATAATGCGCCAAAGCCACATCCGAGACTGGTCCCCCCTTCCACCCCAGTGCAGAAAAGAACCCCCGCCACCCTTCTGGCGCCGCCTACATAACCTGACCATGTCGATGGGGCGAGCGAGGCCCGCAGCAAGTCCCATGCCTCAGGGCACCAAACCTCCAGAGGGAAGGCGGCACTGAGCTCCACACAGGTCCGCCTCTGGCGCCAGTTCTCGGAACAACTCCCACTTGAAACGAGAAAGGGAGTCAGCTACACTGTTGTCCACCCCCGGCACATGCCGGGCCCAAACAGTCACGTTGATCATCATGCAGCGTAATACCAGCTCCCCGTAACAATTCGGACACCAACAAACACCGCGCCGCTCTCTTATTGATGACCTCAACAACTCCCTGATTATCGCACCAGAACACTACCCTCATGCCCCTCAGCCGCTCCCCCCAGACATGCAGGGCCACCACAATAGGAAACAATTCCAGAAACGTTATATTGCCCGTGACCCCCGCGATCGCCCAGTCCTCCGGCCAGCGGGCCGCACACCAAGCCCCTTGAAAGTACGCCCCGAACCCCACCGATCCCCGCTGCGTCCGTCCACAACTCCAGCGTGTGATTGGACAGGGGGCTCGACTGCCAAATAGCCTCCCCATTGAACCCTTGGAGAAACGTATCCCACAGCCGCAAGTCCACGCGCATCGGCGCCGTTATACGAATCCGATAGTGTCTCCGCCGAACCCCGGACATTGCGCGCGTAAGCCGCCGCAAAAACGCCCGACCCATCGGGATCACCCTACACGCGAAATTTAGACTGCCCACCAAAGACTGAAGGTCCACCAGCGACGTCTTAGGCCGGTCCAGCACCGCTCGCACTGACCCGCGCAACCTCTCCACCTTATCCCGCGGCAGCCGCGACACCATCGCCTCTGAGTCTAGTTCTATCCCGAGGAACACCAGCCGGGTCCGAGGCCCCTCGGTCTTGTCCGCGGACAGCGGAATCCCGAACTCCCTCGCCACCGACTGAAAGCATCCCAGGCTCTCCTGACACACACCCGACGACGCCCCGCCCCACAAAAAGGAAGTCATCCAAATAGTGCACGATGTCCTCAGAACCCGACCGCTGCGCCACCACCCAATGGAGGAAGGTACTGAACGCCTCGAAATACGCGCAGGCAATCGAACAGCCCATCGGCATGCACTTATCAAAGTAAAACTCACTTTGAAAGCGAAAGCCCAGCAGATGAAAACTCCCCGGATGCACCGGCAGCAAACGAAACGCTGCTTCCCACGTCAGCCTTCGCCATCAAAGCCCCACGGCCACAACGCCGCACACACCTGCACCGCCGAATCGAAGGAAGCGTACCGCACCGCGCAGAACTCTCCGCGGAATCCCGTCGTTCACCGAACGCCCTTCGGGGAACGAAAGGTTGTGGATAAGCCGAAACTTCCCCACCTCCTTCTTGGGGATTATTGCCAACGGGGACAGCACCAGGTTAGGAAACGGCGCCTCCGTAAACGGCCCCGCGATCCGACCCAAATCGATCTCCCCCTGCAACTTCTCCCGTACCACCCGCACCAACCCCCGGACCGACGGACAATTCGCCCCCCCCCGCCCTCCACACCCCCCTCTGGACACGGAATTCGGAAACCCGCAGTGAACCCATCCCGCAACAATTCAGCCACCCGCCCCTCCGGATACAATCGAAGCCAGGGGAGCATGGCCGCCACCCTCACAGGCGTGACGGCCAGCCGCGACAGACTACTTTCCAGAACCCTTGGCTGCGGGAGTGGCTCCCGCGCCCTCCGCTGGCCGCTTCCCACAGCGGACAGCGGGGTGACTCGCTCCGCAGATGGAACACGCATGCCGGAACTTGCAGTCCGGGAAGATGCAAGTGGTCCGGTTGTATCGCCAGCAAACATCGCTGCGTCCCGTACTCGGCCTGACCCCCCCCACCGCGGGCGTCCCGCTCCGAAAGGGCCGCGCCCCCCCCCCCCCCCCCCCCCGCCGACACCCCCAGACCGGAAGCCCCCGGCGACACCTTGGCCGCCATCTGTGTGAGCCACAGGCCCACGTCCTGGGAACCCCAGGACATGAACCGGTTCTCTTCCATGCGATCGCGGAAGCGCTCGTCGTAGTTTAACCACGACCAGCCCTCGTACGTCTTACTCGCCGCCAAGATCCCATCCGCGTACGCCAGCAGCGGCCCGTACTGCGTAGGATCCCAATGCCCCACTACGCTGGCCAAACGGAGGAACGAGCGCATCCAATTATGGATGTTGCGCGCCACTGCCGGCGCACCGCCCCCCGCCTGGGCACTCTTCTTGCGCCGCTTCTTCCCCTTTCGGCGCCCCCTGCGCCCCTCCATCAATTGAAAAATATCTATGAATTGGCGCCGCCGGATTCGCCGCCGCAACGACCGAGGCACCTCCTCCCACAGTTCCGTAAGGGCCACAAGCGCAGGGGCGCCAGGCACCGCCGGCCCCTTGTCCGGAACAACCCCAGTCGCCCGCTCCCGCGAGGAGGACGAAGAGGACGACGATGCGGAACTGGACGTCGACGAGTCCGAAGAACTCCCCCGGTCCCGCCTCCGACGCTTCCGACCCCTCCCCCTCCTGCCCCCTTTTCCAGCTACCCCCCCATCCACCGCAACCGACCCCTGCACCTCCCCCTGGCGCCCCCTCCATCCCCCCCGTGTCGGGAGCCACCCCTCCCCGCACACCCCCAGGCAAACGCGGGAAAATAACGGACTCACCTGCCGCTCCGAGGTCCCCTAGGCTCGCTCCTGGCTCCGGGGGTCTCACCGCCAGTCCTGGCCGCCCGGCCCCAGGCGCCACGTTCCGCCCGGCCCCAGGCGCCACGTTCCGCCAAGCCTCCCGACTGGACGACCCCGCTTCCGCAAGATCCTCCTCCGGAGCCACCCCCTGCAACGACAGTACAGCCAGCGAGGGGGAGGGCGCCCAACCCGCCCCGTCACTCCAGCCCTCTGCCGGATCGCAACCTGTCCCCCCCGGCCCCCTGCCAGTACAGCTACCCCCCCCAAGGCCCCCCCACTCTTCCCAACCAGCCCCCCTCAGCACCCCCGACCACCCCAAAACCCCAGTGTCATCCCCTGCACCCCTCGACCGGCTCCGGCCACCCCTCGCCCCCCCCGCCCCCCTTTACACCCCCCCGCCGGGCTGCCGCCCTCCTGTCCAGGCCCCCACCCGCGGCCACCGCAACACGCTCTGCTGAGGCGGCCGCCCCACTTGCACCGCCCCGGGTACCACGCCCCCGGCCTGCCCCCGGCCGACCTACCCGCCGTCCGGGCCCTGTCCCCGCTCCCGTACACACACGCCCCCAACCCCCCGCCACGCGGCCCCCCACTCTCAAGCGCCCCCCCTCGCCCACGCAGCTCCGACTCCACTCGGCCCGGCCAGGCCCCCCCGCTGCGCCTCCTTGGCCCGGCCCCGCCCCCGCGATCGCGAGACCCGCACACTGGGCCCACGGCCATGCCATTCATCCTCCGCCGCACCTACCGGCCCCACGCCCCCTCCGCAAGCAACGGCACCGCCCCCTTGCGCCTCCACGGTCCCAGCCGACTCCCCCACAGCACCCCGGGCCTCCGCAGCGGCGTCCCAGAAGCTCACCCGATCTAGCACCGCCAGCCGTGCCTGTAAAGCGCCCGACCGACGGACTCCGCCTCCGACTCCGCTCCGGCCTCCTCTCCAGGTACCCACGCCGCCTCCTCGGACTCCGCGCCGCTCGGGTCGTCGTCCGCTCGCTCCCGGGCCGCCATGGCACGCCGCTCCGCCGTAGCTCACCGATTAGCGTCCCGGCCTACCCCCACGGAACCAACGAAATTCCCCAGCCGCTCTCCGCCGCGCCGACGCCCGAGTCCGTTCGCGCGCACGCCCCCTCGTTCCCCTAACTTATCCCCCCGTATGACTCCCACCCCCCCCCCCTTGCCGACCCAGCCCCTCATCCCCCTGGCAACCCTCCCATGTCCAATCCCCTGCCCTTCTCCTGCGTCCTTCCTAACGCCCCCCCCCCCCCTCTGCCCGCATGCTGACCCTAACCTTATCGGGCCCCCGCTTCCCCCCCCCCCCTCCTTTCCTCGCCGTGGGCACGGGCCCCACATTACCTCGCTCAACCGGAAACAAGTTCCGGTCGAGCTTCCATTAGCTAAATGTATATCAGAAGGCAGGGGGAGATGGGCCACCGAGAGTTTTGGAGGGCACCTTTTTCCGCGCCTGAAGCAGCCACCTCACCCTGTCTCATTATAGAGCTGCCCCTGAACCTGACCTCAGTGAATTTCACATTTTGAAAGTTTCATGCTGTATTGCTGTGATAAAATAAGCTGGTATGTCATAAATGAAAGAAAGTGGACGAACAGAAGTGAAAAAGAAATTGTTAAAAGATGTTGAAACTGTAGCCAGTGGTGTCTGCAACATTTTGACCTCCCTCATGAAGCCCCCCAAAGAAAGATCAGAGAGGAGCACAGCTGAGAAACTGCAAAGAGTCAGCCATGGCCTGGTGGCTTGAAATGATGAAGCAGACTGCAGCTGTGACCAAGAGGCATTTTGACAGCTATTAGCTCCAGGTGATAAGATATGAAAACTTAACCTGTTGTTGCTGCTTGAAAACCGGAGCTGACAATAGGTCCAGTTAATGGGGGAAGGGGAGATTAGTTTGCTTTGCAGTGGCAACAGTCCAATCTTACCCTTCCTTCCCCCTTCAATTTCTCTACACTTTCTGGCAAATAGATTTTGATTCTGAGGTAAATTGACCTTGAAATAAGTTTCAGGATACAGGCTTGCTCTTCCAGCCTGAATGAATTCAAGATTTGCAATGCTTGCTTAGACAGAGCTGAAAACTACAGAGATCTTCTAGCTGCAGAAGCCCATGCTACTTGCACCCCCAGACTACATGTTCAATAACAATGTACTCCAAGAGCCTGATCCGAAATTATATGCAACAAGGCTGTCATGTTACCAAGGGGATCCATGGACTTCACAGGCAAGAAAAAAAGAAACTGACATCACGGGATGCCAACTAAATGCAGTGATAGGCATTTTAATCTCAAATAGATAAATACAGTGTGGGGCAATTTTTTAATATTTCCACCTAGGTGCAAAGTCCATAGGTTGGACTTAATTTTTCAAAGGGGAAGTATGCTTATACTTTCCCTCTGAAAAGTGCCACAGGCATGGAGTACCCATAGATTTTTCCACCTGCGCTGTGTGGGTAAAGTTTCTATGGAAAATAATGCATGTAAATTTGAAACTACAATCTACGTACTCTCTGATCCTGCTGGAAATACACCCCCAGAAATTCTTTCCCTCTATCAGACTAAAAATGCACATGTGCTATGGAAGCCAGTGCATTTCGAGCTGTATTAAGTGAGTGCCATTTCAGACTCCACCCCACTTCATGAAGTGGCCAGCACGAGAGGGAGATGAAACTGATTCTGTCTACGTCTCTGCTGAGACCTCCTTTGGAGCACCTTGTAGAGTTTATTTATTTATTTAAACATTTTTGTGTACCGCCATTCCAAATCAAGATCGCAACGGTTTACAAAGTAACATTCATAATATTGGAAAACAAATTTGACACATTTCAGGTGCAGTGTGCTATTACAGTCAAGACCACTTATTAAAATATGATGCACGTGCTACAGAAAAGATATCTTACAGCTAATACTTAATAATCAGCACATTATAAACTAAATAATCAGTGCATTATAAATCATCGTGTTTCATTACATTTTAACCTCTATGTTTCCAGTCCAAAGAACTCTTGTCATTTTTAGACTTGTAATTCCCTCACTCTCTCGTTATAGTTAATTCCTCATGATTCAAATTACAGTTTCTCATCATTCTAAAAACCGTGGTTCTCTTACTCTCTCAAAATTAAGTAAGATTATAAGCATTTCTAAAGAGTCATGTTTTTAGTTCACATTTGAATCTTTTTTCTGGTATCAGACATAGCATCTCAGGCAGTGAATTCCAGAGCTTAGGACCGGCTATGGAAAACACTCGATCTCTTATTTGGGTCAAGTATGCACTCCTTATTGTTGGAAGAGTCAGCAGCCCTTTATTTTTGATCTTAGTGCATGCTGAGGTGTGTGTAGATGCAAAGTCACACCAATCAGCCCAGTGACATTTGAATGAGCAATTTTGAATATTAACTTGAAGATTGCCCCTTCAAAAGGATATAAACTGAATTGTCTAAGGCCAGAGAGTAGCTACTAAAATGGTCAGTGGTCTTCAGCACAAAATATATGGGGACAGACTTTAAAGATGTAAACATTTATTCATTTATTTGATATTCTGCCTTTTTGTAAAGGCAGGTTACCAAGGTGGATGACATAAAGTAACCAGATTTTAGAGTTGTTCTGTCCTCAGCACTTGATCTCTAGCTTGAGTCCCTACTTCCTAGACAGTCAGTTAAATCTTTTTCCCAGCTTCAGATACCAGATAACTCAGTTTTTGAACAACAGTCAAACAACATTTATTAGTTCAGCACTCACTGTGACAAGGCACCAGACAGCAGAGCTTGATTCAGCCTTTATAAGTCTCAGCCCAATAGTCAGACAAAGACAACTGCAGCTGTAGTAGAAGTTATGCATACTAGTGAATAGGTGAAAAAGTGATGCATCTATGAGCCTGAAGGAGGATTCAGGATGAGCTGTGAGCCAGAACAGCCTTTTTCTCAAGGACAAGTAGGAAGCACCCCTCACACATGGGGAGCCTGGCATGGAACTTTGATCTCAAAGATTCTAGAGCTTTCAGTATGCTCTGCTGAGCATGTGCAGCTGTAGCCACTTCCCTGTGTCTCAGGCAGAGTCCCTTGGTCTCTCTTTTTCTGCGTAGCCATGTAGTCACAGGTTCAGCTTTGCTCTGACAGTTCTGGAGCTGCAAGCAGCTGTTTTTTCTGGCAGAGCATTGATGTTTTTTATTTTCCCTCAATTCTGTTGCTGTAGTTTAGGTGTGGTTTAGTATTTTCTCTCTCTATTTCTTCTCTGTTGGCTGCATGGTGAGCCTAGGGCACTGTGTAGCTGACAGAGGTTTTTCCCTTTAATAAATAATGCTGCATCTACAGCTTATCTCCTTTGTCCTCTCTGTTCTTGCCTTTGTGAGGTGCCTGGCAGTATTCAGTCCATTGTGGTCCGAGTAAGCCTCTGGCCTGGGGATTTGCCTGAGTTCCTACCTAGGCAGGAGCTCCCAAAAGCTCTGTCTGACCACTGGGCATTGGCAGAGGCTCAGACCATGAAGGGATTCAAGACTATATGTTCCCATGGGGAGGAGATCTCATCCTCCCCACACTCCTGGGAATTAGTCTCCTTGGCTGGTATCCTGGATGACATAGACTCTCCTCCTGCTTGTTAGATCGATCTGGCACTGCATCTCCATCAGATACTGTGGAGGCCATTGACGTAGTGCACCATGGCCATCACTGAACGCCATTGGGCGCCATGGTCACCATAAAACACTATGTTCGTCATCGAGTGCCTGGGGTGTCATCAGGTACCATGGTCACCATTGAGTGCCTTGATCAGTATCACATGCCATGGATGCTGTTGAGTACAATGGATTCCAGGCACACCAACAGGTGCTGGGGCACCTTCCACATTATTAAGTACTGTGAGTGCCCTTGCTGTCAAGCATGAAGATGTTTCAAGATGCTGTCAATGGCAGCAAGTGACGCTGTCAAAGGGTACCTCCAATTGATGTAGGGTGATGCAGTTGGCGCCGTTGCCCTTTCTTGAATGTGGAGAGCGTGGTTGTCGCCATAGAGCATCATCAGGACAATGGAGCACTGAAGGCAGGGTGGCCACTTCCTGGAGTCGTATATGCCTCTGATGGCCATGGACATCATCAGGGCGCTACCATTGCTGTCAGCACCATGGATTGATACCGTGGATGGCAGTGTTGCCATTAATACCATTCAATGACATTCCTGTAGTAGAGGATGCCAGATGCTGTAGACTCCTTGTGTGCTATTCCTTCCATCGCACTGTGGTAGGTACCATACAGGGCAGTTCTGATATCGCACACCATCTCCACATGTACCTATTTATATCTTCCATGCCGGACTGCCTATTGCAAGAGCATCATTGCAGTGGTTCTTGATTGCTATCAGAAGCCGTCAGCAGGTGGCGCCATGGGTGCCTTCTAGTGTTTTCATATGTCTGGCACCCGGAAGTGCTATATGACACTAACAGAGACACCTCACCCGCTGTCCACCGCCACAATTTTTGTGCCCATCCAGGCCATGGTATGGGCTGCTAGCTTCATAGCTGTTATGTCTTTCCAAGCATATGCATCACTGTCAGCTCAACTATTGTGGTAGGATGCAGATTCGGTGAAGGGGTACTTCCATTACTAGGTGTCCTCCTGGCTTGTGTGTCTGTGTGTTCTTGTGCTGGAAGACATCACATATCTGTGCATCACAGTCGCTGGTGCACTGGGATGTCATGGCCAAGAATGTATTCCTATTCATTTTTGGGGTAGAAATCAGGGATACCTCCCTCTATCAGGAGGAGATGGGCCCTTATGGACCTCCTCCTTTATTGCTGCTCTCCAGTGCATATCTCTGAATGGGGCTATGATATAGCTCTTGATTCACATGAATCAGTCTAGCAATGTGTCCGGCTGGATCATTTTGCTACCCTTTGCTTTGCTGGGTTGCCATGTTGACTCTAGTGTCCAACTAGCTGGCCATCAGCGACTATCCCTTTCACAAATAGAACCTCATAGGTCAGCAATGGTACCCCACTTTCATCCACTGAGGGGGATAGTTTACGAAATTGTGCTGATCTGGTTGAGCAGTGTGCTCTCCCCTCGTCTCAGGGCTGAGAGGTCTGACTATTGGCTTTCAAGGGGTATCCTTGGTAGGCTCCCTCTTTTTGTCTTGTTTTCTGCTTGGGGATATGGTTGTTTTTAACACCCCATTCTCTGGGCTGGCTTAACCTCTGAGTGGCAACCACCTTCTGTTTTTGCATGGAATCTGAAGGCCATCCATCGGGAGCTCTCACTCCACCGTTGCACTACTGCACAGTGGAAATACCTTGTGGTTGGTGATGAGCTCCCCAGATAGGTACTCTTTGTAAAGCAGTCTGCTTCCCAGTAGCAGAGGTGGATTCCTCTCAAGTAGGCAGAGTGCCTCTTCGGATACCTGCTGAGCGCAATGTGCATGGTTTCACTTCGTGCCGCCCCTACTCATTAGTGTCGTGTTTGGGTGTCACTCTATCTCTTGACCGACTTGTCAGCCTTCCAACAGCTTGCTGTTTCTATGGTGGCTTGGGTCAGGGGTGGAAGATCTCATAAAGGCAACTCCCCATCCATTTTGCAATCACTTAAAAGTTCTTCTTTCCTTTTTCGGAGGTAACCTTGTCAGTAGATGCATTCGTGGGCTGACATGGCAGTTCCTATCCATGCGTACATTTCCGCTTGTGTGACATAACATTTTCTTGAGTCATAGGTTTGATACTTCTGCTCAGTTGATGAGCTGTATGATTTGTTTGTCAGACTGCTCCTCCTCTAGTATACTCAAGGTTCCCAGATTGGTGAAGAAATCCTCTTCTATAGGGGCTGCCTTTTGTAACATTTCTTTTTTTGCTGTCAGCAGAGAGGTTTGTGGACTTCTTTTTTTAGGTTGCTCTCACCCTACTGGCATCTAAGACTCTCTCAGTTTATGTTGTCTGTGTTTACTGAGGGTAGATGGGCCCTGTGTTTGATTCAGAGGCAATTCCCTGCTGGGATTGACAGGGAGTTCCTATGGTTGAGAAGTCTCCCAACTGTATTTTCAACAACCTGAAGACTGTTTCCTTTCTCCTGCAGCTCAGGGGTCTGCCTCCTTGTGTTGTTCACTTCTGACTTTCAGTCAGACAGTCCAGGAGGAAGCCAGGGGGCGCATGGGAGTGGTCATTGCATATATCTTCATGGAAAGGTACGCAATCCTTCCCTGCTTGGGCCAGATCCCTGGCCAGGTGCTTCCCTTTCGCCTAGCTTTCCCTAATGGTAAAGCACATCATTTAACTGAGCTTTAGACACAGCTCACTCCCTGCTCAGCATCTTGACTTGGGGTTCCCAGTAAAGGAGTAGCCCTTCATGCCTTGGCATTTTGTTTTTTATCGCATCTGACCTTGGAGGTCAGATCTTGTACTTTGTAGTAGTTCAGTGTGTGGGGTCTGCTGCAGACCCTGATGCTTCTTGAAAGACAAAAATGAATTAAAGCTGCTGATGGAATCTCTTAAACTACTCAAAACGTGGGAGCTTACAGAGTTACCCCCAGGAAAACAGGCTATCAGAAGTAAATGGGTTTTCAAAATCAAATGTGACCGAAGATAAAGGTCATAGGTATAAGGCAAGATTAGTGGCAAAGAGTTTTTCTCAAAAAATATGGGGAAGATTGTTATGATACTTTTGCACTAGTGGCTAAGCAAAGTACTTTCAGAACTGTCATTGCTATAGCTGCCTTGAGAAATATGGAAGTGAGGCATTATGACATTAAAACTGCTTTTCTCAATGGTGATATTAAGAAGAGCTGTATATGGGACAAACTGAAGGCAACATTAAAAAGGAAAAAGAACATCTTGTATACAAATTACAAAAATCTCTCCATGGTCTTAAGCAATCAGCTAGAGAATAGAACTGCAAAATAAACAAAGTTTTGCTAGAACAAGGGTTTATGTGAAGCAAAGCAGGCCATGCCTCCTATGCTCTAAGTCTGAGGATGGAAAATGGATGTATCTATTGCTATATGTAGATGATTTGATTATTGCCCACGAAGAAAGCTAAAAAGTGTCAAAGCTAAGCAAAGTTCTTAACCTGCACTTCAGTATTAAGGATCTAGGAGAAGTGACTTACTGTCTAGGAATCCATATTCAGCGACAAGAAGATGGGAGTTTTCTTCTAAATCAGGCTGCTAAAATCAGTGCAATTCTTGACCAATTTGGGATGTCAAGCTAAGGGTGTAGCAACGCCATTGGATGCATCTTATCTGAAGCTGGAAAGAGAGGATGATCTCTTACCAATACCAAGTAATGATTAATATAGGCAAGCAGTGGGGGCACTTTTGTATGTGTCAACCACTACTCGACCAGGTATTGGACTGGCAATGTCTCATCTTCATACCTGGGAACTCTCAGGATTTCACTCTGTGACTCAGGGAATTTGCATCAGTTGCAGGATCTCAGGGGAATCACTAGAAATCTCAGGGCCTAGCTGTATATAGCTCAGCTACTACCCTGCCTCAGTAAGCCTGAAGAGAACAGGAGAAGTAGGGTAAGTTTCGAGCAGTCGCTGCAAGCAGCATGTGGAGAAGAACTGGAGAGGGCCTGCAATACACACAAAACTCAGTTTGCAGATGTAATTCCAGTCTTGGGACTCACTCAGCTAAAGGGAGAGAGAGGATATACAAGTCATGGAGCTGTGACTTATAGGGGGTGGGAGCAAAGTTGGTGCTGGGGTCAGGAAGAGAGGAAGTGGGTTATCTCTGGAGGAGGGGACAGATGATGATGGTGGGTGAGAAAAAGGATTAGTTGAGGGAGTGGAAGGGAAAAAGCTGCAGACATGTCAGTAAACCTCAGCCAGGAGACTAGAATGACATTTAAAGAGTCATGTAGTATCTTAAATACACTCAAGATTTAATTATAAAAATGTCTGCAAAAGGTGATCTTGAGCTCATAGGATATGTCAGCTCTGATTGGGCCAGTGATTCCAGTGATTGTAAATCAACAAGTGGCTACTTGTTTAAACTTGACAACAGTCTAATTTATTGGTCCAATAAAAAGCAAATGTCAGTTGCAGTATTGTCAACAGAAGCTGAATACATCTTAATGGCTTGCGCTAGTCAAGAAGTTGTTTGGCTGCGTCAGCTACTATATGACATTGGAGAATCAGTTGCTCAGTCAACAGTCTTATTTGAGGACAATCAAGGATGTATAAACCTTGCAAACAGTGAGAAAATAAATCCCAGAACCAAGCATGTCGATGTCAAACATCATTATCTTCAAGATTTAGTGGAACAAGATGTGATTGTGTTTGAATATTGCTAGTCTGACAATATGCTAGTAGATATTATAACTAAGCCGATTCCAAGGCCAAAGTTTCAGAGTATCAGATCTAAGCTGGGACTTATCTGAGAAATAATTGTTGAATGGGAGTGTTAGACTTGTATTTTGAATCCAGTCTGTTATTATAACAGCTGTGTACTAATTTATTTATTTATTTATTTGTTGAGTTTTATATACCGTCATTCGGTAGAGCCATCATAACGGTTTACAAAAATATACATTTTTCTTAGCAGTTGTGCAACAATAAAAAACAATTTGAACAATATCAGAAATAAGCATATCAAGTCCAGAGAGCATTATTAGGTTGGAAGAGGAGGGTATGCACTTCAGGGTAAAGAGAATGTATTAAGAGGTTTATAACTGAGAGTTCAGTTGAGAGTTGGAATGATTAGACGTCTGAGGATCAGTGTAGAATTTGCGGAACATTAGTGTTTTTAGGTCCTTTTTGAATATTTTTAGGTCGTGTTGGGTTCTCTAATGTTGTATAGAAACTGAAAGTTTGTCTGTATTATGCTGCTTAAAGTTTTACGAAAAGGGGGCTTCTTCCTTAGCACAAGAAGCAGGAAGTTATTCTGTCTCCACTTTTTTGTGCGAACTATTAAAGGTGTTCTGTGTGCTTTACAGATTCTGCTTGTCTTGCATTTCTGCTGTCATACCCGGTTTTTGAATATAGCCAGTTAAGGATAAAGATATCAGGAAACAAATTCCTGGATAATTTTAGACCTTCTCTCAGGCTTGTCTAGAGTTAGCTGAATAACTCATCCGGCTAACTCCAAATACCATAGTCAGCAGGATAATTTATACAGCTAACTCAATCCCGCTCTGGAATGCCCCAATATGCCCCTTTCTTATTCTGCTAAATCTTAGTTGGAGAATGACTTATCCAATTAACTTTTAGCCAAATAAGCAAGAAGATTATTAAAAACTTGTGTTATCTGTCTAAATGGCTTGAATATGGACTTATCTGTGTTTTAAATTTTATCCTGTTTTTAACCTGGAGCCAGTGTAGATGATGCAATATTTGTTTAACATGGTCATTGGATTTATCCCCTATCAAAGGGAAAAGAGGAAAAGCCTACTCGTTAGAGCAGTGGGCTATGAGCCAGGGAAACCAATGTTCAATCCCACTGCTATTCCTTGTGAGCTTGGGCAAGATACTTTATGCTCTGTTGTCTCAGGTAGAAACTTAGGGCCTCATTTACTAAGACTTTTTGCCCCATTCTGTGTCTTTGGGAAAAATGCTTAGTAAATCAGGCCCTTAGATTGTAAACCCTCTAGGGCAGTGGTTCTCAGCCCTGTCCTGGGGACCCCCCCCCAGCCAGTCGGGTTTTCAGGATATCCACAATGAATATGCATGAGAGAAAATTTGCATGTTATGGAGGCAGTGTATGCAAATTTTCTCTCATGCATATTCATTGTGGATATCCTGAAAACCCGACTGGCTGGGGGTTCCCCAGGACAGGGTTGAGAACCACTGCTCTAGGGATAGGGAAATACCTGCAGCACCTGAATGCAATCCACGTTGAAGTGCCGAAAAACGGAATACAAATCAAATAAGTCTAGCTTCCATGCTGTATAAAAGTCAGATGCATTTGAGAATGTATTGTACAATGCCATGGAATACAGAGTTACAGTAGTCAATGCTGTTGGTGATCAGAGTGCATGACGGAGCTAGGTTGCATTTTTCAAAGTGTCAGTGCAAAAAAGGAGGTCTTTATCACTGCCGAGACATGGGTTTCTATTGTGAGATGCTGGTCAAGATTTAACCCCAGACTATGTACTAAGTCTTTACGCTGGAAGGTGGTTTCTGACAAGAAAGGTAAATTTAATAGAGAATGTCCTTGTCGCTTAACCAGAGAAGTTTGGACTTGGGGCAGCTTTAACTTGAGTATGTTTAAGCCATAGGGCACTTGCTGAGAAACAATTGATGAGATTAACAATGGCTGCAGTTTAGTCTGTCCCTGTTTTGATGCAAAGCTGGATGTCATTGGCAAATAGGTGAGGTTCGATGTTGAAAGATTGGATGAGGTCACAGCTTATGTGGATGTAGATGTTGAAGATAATTGAGGAAAGCACTGAACCCTGGGGCACTCCACAGGTAAGATCTCTAGATGTGGGTGTTTTGTTGGCCCATGAGACAGGCTGTTATTAGGTAGTCAGGAATGATTTGAACAATACAAGAGCAGAGTCCCCAATACAAATGTCTCTCAAGTGTTGCAGCAGGAGTAGACAGTCAACAGTAAAATGTGATGGAAAGCTCTAGTAGGACCAAGAGGGGATTGCCACCTTGATCAGCTTGTACATAGATGCTGTTGTTTAAGGCTACCAGGTCAGATTCCATTCCATGGCTGTTCCTGAAGTCAGATTGGAAAGGGTGGAGGTAGGATGCTGATCTCCTCTAGGAAATTTAGGAGTGTATACACTGGAAGAAAGAGGGGAAAGTGAAGATATGATACAGACATGTATATGCCTCCATGGAATAAATCTTTCAGTGGAAAGGAAGCTCTAGAATGAGAGGTCATGCAATAAGGGTGAAAGGGAGAAGGTTCAGGAAAAATCTAAAAAATGTGTCTTCAGAGAAAGGGAGGTAGACACATGGAACAGCCTTCCAATGGAGATAGTGGAGACAAGGACAGTATCAGAATTCAGAAAAGCATGGGACAAGCACAAGGGAAATCTGAAGGAGGAGAAGAAGGAATTGTAAGGATTTGTACGGGCAGACTGGATGAGCTGTACAGTCTTCGTTATCTGCTATCATGTTTTATATTTCTATGCTGTTTAGGTTTGAGCTCCAGAGCACTAACCTGACAGCTCTCTAGGCTGGATACAATGAACCTGCTGCAAAACACTTTAAGCAAATGCCCTCAAGGTTTTACTGTCTGAAATGTAAATACTAGGATTTAGATACAATGGGACCTATGCAATAAACATTAGTATGTGTGTTAAGACCCTCATGTGCACGCTATAAACAGCAAGCTATGCAGGAAGGCTATGATTATGGTTTAACTGTGTAACAATGTGAGACATTTTGTTTTCAGGAAGAACATTGGCTTATACATGTAGATAAATACATTAATTGATTAATTAAACGATATCATGAAACAATATGAACAATTTTTGCATATGCATTCACCTCTAGTGAGGGCTCGCTCAATAGCATGGAGTGTAAGCAAACCATGATATTTAATGTGAATTCAGAAACTCCTTATTTGCATAAGATATTCTTTCATTTGCATGCAGGGACATGCAAAAAAAAATTGTGGACCCTTCTAATGTGCACAATAAGGCCTTCCAGCAAATTGGTTACCAGAGGACAAATCTCTTTGCCGTCATGATATTGTTAGGGTGGCCAAAGATCAATGTAGGAATTCTGAGGCTTGAGGCTAAAGTGCAGCTTGTACCTCAAAAGCCTTTTTTGAGCTCACTTAGAGCTCATGTTTGTGAATTTTGAGGTAGTAGTGTGGCACAGAGACTCTGCAACGCCTACACTACAGGGTGGATTGGTCAGATGCCAGTGCTCTTCTGAGACGGGGCAGCCAGTTTCCTCCTTGGGTCTCCTATTTGCATGATCCCTTCTGTTCTTAACCATGTCCTCTCATACCCCTCTTTTAAGATCCTTACTGACCCAGAAGACAGTTCTAAACATGCAGTCATGTCAGGTTTTTGTGCTCTTGAAACTCCCGGCTTTCCTTTGACCTCTTCATTAAGTGTACTAGCTCTCCCACTTCTCTCTGCATTGACAAGTAGCCTCCATGCATCGGGCTTAATTGTAATCCCTTTGGCAGCCAGCAGGAGACAATAGGAAAAGAGAAATGATCATGCTCAGTTTAGTGTGCGTATACTATTTAAAATATGCTCATGCTATTTAGCAAATACATTTTAATATTTCTGTGTGCAAAAATTGATTGAGCATACTATTTCTGACATTATTTGCTGCAAGTACGCTAAACCATTTTTCATAATTTGATAAGGGGTTTTATCATGTGCCCATTAAATTTTCTTGCAAGCCCAACTAAAATTGGTTGTGTGTGAGTTTTATTGCCACTAGCAATCCTCCAAAATTGATTACATAATGACAAGATACCATTAACCAGCAACATGCTAACACCCATAGGCAATGGTTCTATGGGTGCTTGAGCACCCCCAATATTTTCTCTTGCACTGCTGTGACTTGGGAGCTCAGACCTCCATGCTGCAGGACTGTTGGGGGCAGACAGTAAGAAGTGATTCTGACTCCTTGCTACTGCTCTCCCTTCTGCCTGTAGCCTATTGATTGTCTGTGGAATGTCTGACCAATGGGCTTCAGGGGAAGGTGAGCACTGCACTACAGTTTCTCAACTATTATTTCTGCCTTCTCCTGACTCATCACATGATTTGAAATAGAGCAGCCTATTGGCTGGCTGTGAAATGTCTGCCTAGGGACCAGAGAGAAGCAGCAGTATAGGATGGACATACTTCCTGAGGTGCAGTGGAGATGGGGGGGAGCTGCTGATAGGCTAGAAAGGAAAAAAGGAACAGATGAGCTATAAGGAGAGTGAGAGAGGGGCTAACTGCTGAGAGATGATTGTAAAAGGGGGATATTGGCTGAGAGAGGAACTGAAAGAAGGAATTCAGGCTGGGAGAGGAGGCGAGGAACTGTGAGAGGGAAGAGGGACTGGGAGAGGAGCTGTGGAGCAGGAGTAGACACAGGCTGTGAGGGTGAGAGGGGCTGGAAGAATGACCCAGATTGAACACAGATGTGAAGTAAGACAAGTAGCCCATCAGTTGGACATTTATTTAATTTCTGCTAAATCAAAGTAAAGTTTCTTTTGAACACCCACATCGTGTCCTGCCTGTTTCTATCATCATCATCAAGGGAGACCGTAACACGCCTCAGGGAGGATTTCCATTCACCACCTGGGCCTAAAAGATTAAGCCTTTCCCCCCCAGAAAGAATCCTCTCCTTGGGACTTGTTAAAATTGGGAAATTGGCAAAAGGAGACAGCCCCAAGAGAACTTCCTTTGTGTGCCCTTAGACTACCATAAAGTCCGAAAAAGAGTTACACAAAGAAGGGATGGGTGCACTAAGCCTGCAGAGGAGGGCATCTGGCTAAGGAGGGGTGAGGAGGAACCTGCTGGGGAGTGCAGGGGTGAGAAGAGGAACTGGGAGGGGAACAGAGAAGGACAGGTCAGTGAGAAATGAAAAACAGAGCACTCTAAGGAAATGTAGAGCTGGAAGAGGGTAATTAAACCTCCCCCCCCCCCCAATATAACATTCAAAGCATGCCCATGCAGGAGGGGGAGAATTAAGTGTATAGTGGGAGTAAGAAGGAGAAGGGAAGAAGAGAAGGAAAAGGAGGTCAGGAGGATGAGAGAAAGGGAGGTTAAGAGAGTGGGGCTGGCAACAGGAGAAGGTGAAGGAAGAGACTCTGATGTGTATGGGCTGTTGGTAGGGATGGGAGGAGACTGCGAGTGGGGAGAAAAATGAATTGAGGGGCTTTGAGTGCTTCCCTGGCTCTTGATTTGGTCTGAGTCTTCCCCAGGACCACACTACCTGCTCTTCTCTGGACATTTAAATAAGGATGGTCAGTCATACTCACAACCCACTGGGATCTTGTTCTCTTTTATGTTGAGGTACTTTGTGTTGAGTTCAGCACCTCCAATCTTTTTCAAAAGTTGGCTCCTATGCTAATACCTTACTTAGCTGCAGCCACTTCAGCAAATGCATAGAAATTATAAACAATTACCAGCTGGCATATATCAGTGCTTTCCTCTTATTGTCCATATATTCCCTTCACATGTTCTTTACTACTCAAGTCAAGGTAAAGTTTTAGAAACAGAGTAACAGCAATTACAGATGACAGAAGATTTTTAATTCTGAACTAGATTTTCTTGTAAGAAGAAGTCTCTCCAGCCTACAAGAGAAGTTGGTTCTGCAGGAAGAAATGTGCTGGGAGAACTTGGGAAAAAAATCTATTCCTCGTGCTGTTTTTGAATTGGTATTTTCTACTGGCTATTTCTCTGCAAGAGCAGGCAGAATCAGCTTCTGCTGTGGATATGCATCACCATGTCCTCATGGAAACATCAGTTGTGTTGGCGGAAGAGGACATGATGGCTGTTAACAGCAAGAACTAGCAAATGACAAAGGTCAAAAGTCCTGCTTCTGTGGAATCATGCACACTGATAATAACCGAATAATGTGTGAAATATAGTATGGGAAGACTGTGCCTTCTGTATGAATTTCAGAGTATTCCCTGAGGTGCCTGGCGCCCTTGAAGTAAGATACCGCAGCTCTTTTGAATTGCCTGTATTCTCAGTGCTCCCAGCGACCCAGGGATGCCCGTGGGGAATCCTGCGCAGCTGGGTTAGAAGTGAGGGTAAAAGTGGCAACTTGCAGAGTTCTTGCTGTGATGTTTGCTGTTACCCTGGGAACCAGGAGGCTCTTTGCTGCAAGAGAATTGCACTAAAAGAGAAAAGGAGAGAAAATTCACAGTAGGAAGAGCAAGCCAAGATACTGCACAGAGTTAGACACAGCCATCCAAGTCAAATGATTTCATGCGACTTAATGCTATATATAATTAGGCCCCACGAGTAGGACACAACCCAAGTTGTTTCACAACTAGCAAACTCATTACTGTGGGAAATGACCAATTATTATTCTGAGATTGTTCAGGACTTTTCATCTAAACAGGATCCTAATATGGTTCGGAGTCTCAAAATTTCAGAAACATGCATGCAGTCACCAAGGGGGGCAAATGGCAAGGCAGTGCATTTTGGAAACATTAACTATACAGCAGTTTGCAAAAGCAGAGGGGGGCATAATACAAGCAACAGGAAATGTGTAGACTGGTTGTCCCTCCTAGCAGTGCATAGTACTGCTACCAGGCTGTTAAATCCAATAACACATTTTTTAATGAGGGAAATCTGTACACACCACCTACTAAGTATTGTGCGGTATTTACAACACTGGCCAGACTTAATGTTGAACAACATGCACCCGGCCTGCACTTAACTATGCATTTCAAGTTGTCAAATTGCCAATTGACTACTTAAAAAAGAAAGGCATAACCACAGCCTCGAGTGAAATAACATACAAACCAAAAAATAAGGATGGTATATATCAAAAGTTGAAGAATAGTATTAGTATTAAGCAAAGCAAACACCCACAAGATCAAAATGAGCTATAAAAATTTCAAGGGATATCAGATGAAAGGGCTTGCCTATAACTCAACCTGCCAGGCCCAACACTATCACTCATTCATCCCAACAGACACAAAATCAGTCCTCTATAAGATCTCTTTGGTATATATTTTTTGGTTATTTTCTAGAAATGGAGATAAAGGTTCTGAACATAAAATCACACAAACTGTGTGTATGTAGGCACATCAAATCCCCAACCTGGGCTCTGAATGAAAAGCTTAAAGCCAATCCAGACTTTATGACACCCCCTATCTGCTCCCACCCCTCCTTGATACATTTCCTACTTCAGTGTTTATTGCAAATGGTTGAAGCAGCAATATACTACAATGCCGTGGGACATCTGAAAACTAGAACTGGTCAAATATGATGGAAATCCTTTGTAAAGTATATTGATATATTCCAGCAAAATCATGCAAGCCAGCAAGACTAATATATTATAATTTCAAATGAAAACCAAAAGGCTTCATCTAGTACACTAGTCATTCGGAAGCTCTGAGTAGCCTTGAAGTTTTCGGGTTTCTGTGTTTCTCATCCCCAGGAACGGCGACAAATGACGCCATCTCGGCCCATGCCTTTTCGGTTCCTATAAGCTGTGATATCAGACTTTCTCTTCACACATGCTGCATCAGATGCTAGCGTGCATGCTATCAGTTAGTTGGAGCACTCATCCAACGAGGACTCAGTGCTCGTGGGGCAAGGTAATTCTAGGGAGCAGCAAAGGATTTTAAAAAATGGAACCCATAAAAGCCAATTTGTTTCTTGACAGGTATAGATATCAGTACAGGGTCGCAAATGCCCCTCTCCCCCCCCCCCCAAAAAAAAAAAAATTGCTTGCTACCCCTTTGCCACCCCAGCTTGAGTGCGCTTTGTTGGAGGAAGAGCCAGAACTGCCCAGCATAATAACTTAGCTGGTGGGGGATCTCCAGGCCCCATCAGCCAAAGAAATGCAAAGCTTCTAAGCAGGAGAAGGAACGGAAGCTGGTTCCTTCACCCCACCTCCTCGTTTAAGCTGCTGGCACCATCAGCACATTCCATACTTACAGGCCAGTACTTTCTGTTGCTGATCTCTTAAGATGGCCTCAGTAGGATGTGCTGGCTTGTGAATATCAAAGGTGCTCGTGGTTCTGGCAGCTTGAAGGATGAGGCAGAGCTGTGCCGAGCAAAAGGACAGGCTCCTGAGTGAGGGTTGAGAGACAGAGGCAGACAGCACACACTGTAAGTGGGTAAGGAGAGCGTGGCAGACACTGGGGGGTGGGGTGAGAGAGGGGATCATATGCTGTCAGGGGAGAGGCAGAGCCAGGAGCAGATGCTAGGAAAGGTGGAGAGGGCAAGAGAAAGGAAGGGAGGCTGGGGAAGGAAGGGAGTAGATGCTGGGGATGGAGAGGCAGGGGCAGTTGCAGGGGAAGGGAAAGGGGAAAAAGCAAAGGGATAGATTCTGAGGAAGGGGAGAGGCAAGAGGGAGGGAAAGAGCAACTACAATGGGAAGTGGAGTCAGAGAGGCAGGGAAGAATGCTGGGAAAGGGAGCAGGTTGGGGGAGCAAGCGGGGGCAGAAGCTAGGGAAAGGGGAGCGATAGGTGAATGGATGGTAGGGAAGGGGACGAGGCTGGGGGAAGGGAGAATAAAGCAGGAGGGGCAGGCAGCTGCTGGGAGGAAGGGATAGGAGGCAAGAGGGTGGATATTGGGAACATAGAGATGGGGAGAGCAGGGGCTCAGAGTTAGATGGGCACTTGGGGAGTGGGGATTTAGAGATTAGGAAGATAGTGGGGACTCGGTGATTGAGTTGAGTGTATGAGGGGTGTGTTAAATCACCTCTAGGGTGGGATGAGGTGCAGAAAATTGGATTTGGTGTGAAGGACTTGGAGGGGCAGGGAACTGTAGAGAGATACCTAGGAAGGGGACAGGTCTTTGAAGGGAGTTAGAGGTGGATATGGAGAAGGTGAAAAGGAGAATTGGGAGGCTGAAGAAAGGGATTGGAAAAAGAGACAGAAGAAAGGGGGAGGGGATGAGTGACAGGGAAGGTGCTGGGGTTGATGTGAACGAGATTATGAGAGAGTGTCCTTAGTTTTCCCCTATAAACGTGTGCAGGACCAGGCTAGATGCCGGTCCACCTTAACTCCCCCAAAGGGATTATGCTGTGTGGGAGGGACCCTGTGGGGCAGGAGGAGCTCAGAGGGCGTGGCCAGCTAGAGAGGCCCTGTCCCTTCAGGAAAGGGAACTCCTGAGCCGCTCTGAGAATGTTGTATGTAAAGAAGACTGCGAAGGTAGACAGTAATAGTGAAGGTGAGTTTGCTGTTTTGATTTAATAAAGAGAAATAGTATAAGAAAAGGCTGGAGTCGGCATGCTCACTGCTCCAGCCCAGAGGATTTTGCTTGGCCAGTTCTCACAGAGATATAAGCTGAGAAGGGGGGAGTGTAGAGGGTGGGAACAAGGGACTAGAGAGTGAGTGAAAGACAGAGGAGAGAGGATACTGGGGAAGGAATAAGAGAGGAGGGAATGGGATGACTGGTGAGATGAGAATGGGAGATGCAAAGCTGATAGGTAAGTTAGAGTGAAAAGATGGAGGCTGAGGATTAGAAGGAGGAGAAAGAGGAGTAAAATTTAGCTATGGGTGGATAGAGAGACAAAAAATGGAAAAAAAAAAGATGAAACAGATCACTGTCATTCCCTAGATTCATCAAAATGCTATCCATTTTGCACGAATAACTCCCTTGATAAAATAAGACTTGTGGTTAGGGTAATTTTAGAGTTACCTGGGTACTATCAAGCTAGGGCGAGAGAACATTGTAGAAATCTCATCTTTGTGTACCTGTCCTCATTCCATATCACGTCAAATCTTCACTGATGTCTGCTGTGCTGTTCGTACATTTGTCTATGCATGTAAAACTGGCCCCATAACCCTAGACCAGCACTAAAACCTTACCTCGAGTTATTAGCTGACTCTCTTATAGTGGTAGAAATAGTTGACGGTGTGCTACTCTAGCGGCTCCCTCTACTTTCTATTCCTCTCCTCTCCAAAACAGAATTTGTAAAAAATCCCATTTCAGGTATAACACACAGCTATCACAGGTACTAACACTAGAAAAAAAGGTGTAGTTATTTCCAGCATTATTGCCCACAATAGCATGCATAACACATGCATTGTGCTAGCACACACAACATTACCATATCTCATTTTCATTTACTTCTCCCAAAATCCAACCCTTTGAATACATTTTGCAAATTTGCATACAAGGCATACGCTGCGATAAATAACGCATGCGTTACTACGGGAATTAGGGCCCTAATGCGATTTGATGAATGACCCTGATAGACAGATGTAGTTAAGGAAAGGAAGAAGACAGGGAGATAGAAGAAACAGAAAATGGAAATGGAACCCTGGAAAAGCTGTAGGAGAAGACCTATAAAAGAAATAGACCGAGACCAACCTGGTTTGAAAAATAATCAGACAAAGGTTCAATAAAATCATTTTATTTTCCATTTTTAGAGTGAAATATGTTAATTTTTGAAATGTGCATTTCTTTTATCTTTCTCTTTAGCATAGTACAGGAAGAAATGCATTTCTGTTTTTTTCTTCACTGTTTTTCTGCTCACAGAATCTGATTTCTTGGGGTTTCCTTTATTCATATTTCTCTAATTTTTATTCTTTGTTAGGTGATGGTCAGTGTACAGGCATGTGTGACTGAGGTTAGGGATTTTGGTAGCATAGAGTTCCTGTGTAGAGATCTGTAGCAGTCCAGCTTATTCTGTTTTCCCACTAGGAGATGTATTGGTGTTCTAGGGCTGGTGTAATATTTGCAATGCTACCTTTTCATAGGTAGTATTGGTGCTGTTTGCGTTTTGGGAGCTGATGGTAATGGTATGGTAAGGTTATGAGCAGAGCTCCCGGTTTCCTGCAACAGATTTTTCAAGATTCTGCAGCAAGAGATGACAGATTTAGTGGCAGATTTTTTAAAATCCTGTGTCAATTGTGTGGTGAATTTGCATAATTTTGCATATATTTGCAATTAAAATATATTTTTTTTTACTTTATACAAATAATGTCCTATTCTGATATATATTTGATTCGTTATTAATGGAAAAGGGATCTTAGTGATTGGAGCTGGGGAGGAAGGAAGGGAAGGGGTCTGGGAATGAGTAGTCGGGAGATTGCAGAGGAAGGAAATGAAGACAGAATCTTAGGCGAGAGAGAAGTAAGGGATGGAGGAGGAGGGTGGGAGGAGAGGATAGGGGATTCAGTGAGGAAAAGGAATAGGAGAGAAGGAGGGGAGGGATCAGGAGTGGAGAGAAGGAGGGAGGATTAGGGATGGGGAAGTGAGACACAAGGGAGTATTTGGGATGAGAGTAGATGAGAAGGTAGGGGATGAAGGATAGAGATGAGGGTGAAGGAGGGAATTTTGGGATGGGGTGAAGGAAAGAAGCTATAGATTCCCCCCCCCCCCCAATCCCACTCCATCCCCTCTTTCCCTTATCCCTCTTTCCAAAGCCCCTTTGATCCCCTTACTCTCCCTCTTTCACTTCCTTCCCCACATAAACTCCTCACCCTAATTTCCCTCTCTGCCGCAATCAGCCTGGTTCACTCTCTTCCATGGTTCCCTCACTTTCCCTAGTCCATTCACTCCCCACTCTCCCAGCAATCCCCTTTCTTTTCATTCTCTTCCCGCACCAGCGATCCTTCACTCACCAGCTCCTATTATTCTTAAACAGAAGGAGGTTGGTAGCCTTGCACCTCCTCCAGTGTGTCCTCCTTCCTCCCCTGCTGGGGTTCGAGTATTGCACTTTCAAGCACATGGTTCAAAGTGCACCATTCAGGCCCCAGCAGGGAGGCCTGTTAATATAACACGACCCACATTCAGAAGATGCAGTCTCTCAACCTTGCTCTCTTATATTCTTTTCTGGTAAGGGATGGTAACAACACATTCTGATTCAGGTGGGAGGGAGACCGAAGGCACTGGTTGGAAGGAGAAACTACAAAGTAAGATTCTTTACGTGAGAAAGCTTCTAATTCTGAAATGCATCTGGCAGAGCAGATTGCTACCAGTAAGGTAGCAATCAATGACAGATCCTTAATGGGTTCTTGCTTCAAGCATCCCATAATGACATTCGAAAGGTGCCCCTACTTGTGCTCTGAGGATCAAGTTAAAATCCCATTGAGGTGTGGTCTCATATTCACCCTTTTCTAAAAGCACACTACATCTGAATGTGAGGCTACCTGGGTATCTTTGATGTGGCCCCTATATGTTATGGGCCTAGAGTCCGGGAAACCCATCTGGGAAGTGGCACGGGACTGCAAGGCAGGACCCTGAGCAAGACCAAGCCCGGTCTTCCACCTAGCCAGCCCTCTCCCTTGCCGGTTGAGCCCCTGTGTTCTGGGGGCCAGCAGGCCTCTGCAGCAGCAGTACATCATAACTGAGTCCACACAGGCTGGAACATGACTAGGCATGGCAAGGCTGGACAGATAAGGCTAGAGGCAGGGCTGGACAAGGATGGCTGGGCAGGCGAGGCCAGGCAGGCAAGGCTGAAGACAATGCAAGCTGGTAAGGCAGGCAGGCCAAAGCATTCAAGCTTGATTAGCAGGACAAGGCAAGGCTGGATACTAAGCAGGACCTGGAATTAGACAAGACAAGGGTGAGACAAGGCAAGGACAGGACTCTTAACACAGGCAGGACAAATCTGGGGCAGACTAGACAAGATAAACAAGGGAAACAAGGAACACAGAAGCCCGAAGGCAGCATAGCTAGGAACAGACAGAGTAGGCCCAAAGGCCCCAAGGTAAGATACATGAGAGAATAGGCCAGAGGTCTCAAGATAGGGAACAAGGCAAGACAGGCCCGAGGGCCTCAAGGCAAAGCAAGAGACTAGAAGGCCTAAAGGCCTTCTAGGGCTAGGCAAGGCAAGGCAAGAAGGCCCGAAAGTCACAAGGCAAAACCAGAAGGCCCATAAGCCGCAAGGCAAATTAAGGTCAAGGGTCAAGTCATGGAGGGGAATGTGATTATGCCAGGGAGATGGGGAGGGGGTGCAGGAAAGGGAGGGGAAAGTGATGGGGGAGAGGGAATGGAGGGGAAAGTGATTATGCCAGGGAGAGGCGGAGGCAGAAGGAAGGGAGGGATGCTGACTATGCCAGTGATATGAAGAGATGAGATGGTGATTATACCAGGAGGGTGGATGGAGAGGGAGGGGAGGCTGATGAGGGGCATTTACTGAATCCCCTGATTGTCACTGCATGCCACTGTGCTTAGGAAATTTACAGTTTGCAAATTTTGAGGGGCTTTATTTTGGTTTGCTTTTGCTGTTTGTTTTTTCTAACTTATTTTGCTTTAGTTTTTGTGGTGAAGAGAGCGAGGGTTTTTTTTTAATTTCATATTTCCTTTACTCCCCTCTCCTTTCTTCCTTCCCTCTGCAGCCTCTTCCTTCATCTTCAGCTTTTTACCTTCCTTCTATTTGTCCCCTCCCTGTCTCCCTTCACTGAAGCTTCCTCTGCTGCTTCGGCATCGCGGGACGCCTCTGCTGATCCTGTGGCGCAGCTTCGCGTGTTTTGCTCTCCAGAGCCCTGTGCTGAGCCACAAGGTTAAGCACAGCCTGGCAGTGCCAAGTAAGACATTTGGGCCACTAGGCTCCTAAGACTTTGCTTTCCACCTCATCAGTGATGCTATCACATGATTATATCTTTTTTGTTGATGTCAGCAATTAAAGCACGTTTGTTGATTGTCAATCACATTTTATAGTATATTTCTGTAAATAAATAAATAAATGTGCTTTAATTGTAATCTAATCTGATATGTCAAAGGCCGGAATGAAAAAAAAATCCCACAGATCAATATTTTCCTACAGTCTGCCTCAGACTCACCTTCACCCCAGCCTGTGGCTAAGTAAGTGCTGCCGTTTTCTCAGGTCCTCTTCAGCTGCTGCTTGAAACGGGGGGCCCGTGGGGCAGAGCAGTGGCAGTAACCACACAGGTGCAGAATGGCACCTGCTGAGGAGCTTGGGAGGCTCCTTTTGCCGGCTGCACCAGTAAGAGCTCAGAGCCACAGCATCTTGAGTGCGGGAAAGCTTTCACCCCTTAGAAGATTCACAACATATTTTTCTGGGGTTTGTTGTATTACTATGATTTTTTTTTTTGGTGATTTAAAAATTGCTAGGAGAGGGATGGATGGAGCTGGGGGCGCGCAGATGCTCCCGGGTGCCATTGTATGCCCTCTTCTTTTGGTCTTGGGGAATTTGAATCTCTGACGTTTTGTACGTTGCACAGTTCAGGACAAAATGCATTTCTGTTTCTCTTTCTCTACTGTTGCATTGCATGCAAAATTGGGCTTCTTGGTGTTTCCAGTTCAGGTTTTGGTCCTTTATTCTGAATTTTGGTGAGGGTCTGTCTGTGTTCTGCTTCTGTGGCCAGCTAGCTTATAGGTTTTGAGTAGAGATCTGTAATACAGAAGAAGATAAAGAGAGAAAATATCAAAATCCTCCCAGTGAAATACAATAGTAATTGAATAGAAAAATTCACTGTCAAAAAGAAGATTATCGTGTTTTCACTTGCATCTATAACAATTAGAAAATACATTGGAAAGAGTTTGGGGGTTTTTTATTTTACCTATGATAGAAAAATTCTGAAATTTTTCTGTTATGTTACTCGGGCTGTATAATAATCATCCAGCTTGTTCTGTTTTCCAATCAGAAGTGTATTGGTGTTCCAGGGCACTTTACAATATTTGCCGTTTGAGCGCACATTTTATGAGCTGCATCTGCGGTAAGGTTTATGCTCCTAAAAGGAGCGATCTACTGCTGGTACAACCGTGCATTTGGCTGAGCGCACCTCTCTGCATCAGACTAAAAAGCTTTTTCCATGGGTAAAACGGTGCTTTACCTGTGCCCTGTATATGGGTAAAAGTATGCACAATAGGGCCCTGTATGTGCTTCTTTTACCTGCAGTAGGAGAAGGTAGTCCTGAGGCTGGGCTCAGGGACTGGGAGTGGAACTTTATGCATATTTAGGAATTTTTTTTTAAAAGTGTGCGCATAATCTTTTGTCATGGAAGCTACTCGCACAAATTGGCAAGTTTAAATGTGCGTGGGTAGTTTTGCCAGGGTAATTCTCAAAGGGACAGTGTGCAAGTAATTTTCTTCTGAAAATTGGTGCAAAGTCCGCAACTAAGAAGTGTTGTCTTAAAATTACCTCCCAAATTTTCTCTGGCAGTTGTTTAGGATAGGCTGTGGTTCTGGAAATGCAATGCAATGCATATATAGGGGAAAATATACAGGGAAAGCCGATAGGGTTGTGCAGGGAAAAAAATTTGTTTTCGTTTTTGGTTCATTTTCAGGAGTTATTTTCCAATGCAATGTGGTTCTGGAAATGCAATGCAATGCATAATTCCAGAATACCAAGTCTTTTATGGCAGAATCAGATCTAGAATATATTGTGGCAGTCATAGAAGCATGGTTCAGTGAGTCCCATGACTCACTGGGTTATAGTGCCTGAGTGGTCACCAGATTTCGACAGCTGGGTCAATGTATCCAAATGAATCTGAAGTAAAACCGTTTGAGAATGTTCTTCCTATGAAATTATTTTTCATGAACAATATTTACTTTGAATTGGATACTTTTTGAAATGTTTATTATAAAAGCATTATTTTGGACATAGTGAGGTAGATATTCAAAAGCCATTTAGATGGATAAATTACAAGTTAACCATCTAAACGGCAAGTGTGGTATATTCAGCCACACTTGCGTTTCTGCGGCGTTCCTCAGAGGAGTTGAATTATCTGGCTAACCTAGCTGAATATCGGGTAAATCCAGTTAGGTTAGCCGAATATCGCGCTCGTTAACCGGATATCTATAAAAGATATTCAGCTAGGTAGCGCTGTCATTAAAGAATGAAAATGCAAGCAAAGGCATGGGTCTGGGACAATCCCATCCCTCCCCCCTCCCCTAATATCTTATAAAGGCCCTTTCAGGCCATGCACTCTTTACTTCTTACAACTTTTAAATGGTTTGGCGACCTCCTGTCTCTCTTAGAGCAGCGCGGAGGTGCCAAGAGTGGGGTGGAGAGTCTCTTGCTCCCGGCACCAAATGATAAGCTCTTGGGGGGGATGGGGAGGATCGGGGAAGACTATGTGTGTGTGTGTGGGAGGGGGGTTGCCACAATGTTTATAATCCTTGCAGGTGGGTGGGTGGTAGGGAAGGGAGGAGGGGGCTGGCTCATATTAGATTTAATAAAACACTGGGACAGCTTTCACTGAACCATTTAAATTCATTTTGTGATATCCCATCTCCAATATTTGGGGTCTTACCAGGCTATAATCTTTTCAGGAAAGACAGGGTAGGCAGAAAAGGGGGAAGAGTTGCACTTTACATAAATAATAAAAGCATTAAAGCCACAGGTATGGTGAAAGGCAGAGGTGCTGTGAGTTGCCTTAGAAAGGGGAGATATCACTTCCATCTACATTTGCGTTGCCTACACATCACTTACATAAAGGCCAATACCATAAAATTGGCGGTAGAGCCTGCGCTCCAAGGCGAGCGCCCGCTCTCCCAACGCACGCCCAGTCCACTCTTCTGGGCACGCGATCAAGTATTTAAATGAGGGCCAGCGATAAAAGGAGGCACTAGGGACACTAACGCGTCCCTAGCACATCCTTTTTGACAGGAGCGGCGGCTGTCAGCGGGTTTGACAGCCGACTCTCAATTTTGCCGGCATCAGTTCTCAAACCCGCTGACAGCCACAGGTTCAGAAAACGGATGCTGGCATAATTGAGCGTCCGTCTTCCGACCAGCGGGCCGCGGGCCGATTTTTAATTTTTTTTCAATTAATGGGGCCTCTGACTTAATATCACTATGATATTAAGTGGGAGGGTGTACAGAAAAACAGTTTTTTCTGCTTTTCTGTTCACTTTCCCGGTGCCGGCAGAAATTAACACCAGCCTTTGGGCAGGTGTTAATTTCTGAAAGTAAAATGTGCGGCTTGGCTGCACATTTTACTTTCTGTATGGCGCGGGAATAACTAATAGGGCCATCAACATGCATTTGCATGTTGCGGGCGCTATTAGTTTTGGGGGGGTTGGCTGTGCGTTCTCGACGCGCTATTACCCCTTACTGTATAAGGGGTAAGAATAGTGCGTCGAAAACGTGCGGCCAATCACGGGCTAACAGTGCACTCCGCCGGAGCACCCTGTACTGTATTGGCCTGATAGAGAGAAGAGCTCTAATCAAACGCATTCATATGCTTGCATTGAGGGGAAGATGCTGCTGGTGGGACATTTTAATCTGCATGTTATGGACTGGAGTTCAACCATGCCGTCTGTGGAATCACTTACAAGCAGATTGATCCTAGACTCTCTTCAAGAGGAACTTATCAAGCAAATGGTCATGAAACCCATGAGGGAGGATGTGCTGCTGAAGTCGCTGCTTGCAAACTGAGAAGATGTTTCTAATATTTAGATACGTGGTCACCTGAGCTTCAGTTATCATCAGATGGATTGGTTCAATATGTGAAGCTGCTCACCATTGAGTGGACTGGTTTAAGGGGTCACTCAGCTCCCAAGACTGCTCACTATCAACCTGGACTTCCCCTCTCTGCCATTTTACTTCATAGGTCCTGGGATCCCGGGGTTCACCAGCGGGGAGGAGGTATACACCTCCGGGGCCCTTGGTGCTAGAGTGGAGATCTGTATCACAGTCGTTCACATTCACCCCGATCACAGTCACTGATCAGATGGTACTCACTGGTAAAGGGCACCCCTCATACAGCAAAGAGTCAAAGAATTTCCTTTAACTTGAAAAATAAGATTCAGGCTAAGATGTCAAAAATCATAAACAAAGCAACACAAAACTCATAATTCCAAAACCCACTGCACCTTTATCCATGGTGTATGTTCTTACAGCTCCTCTCACTTCCTCTAAATCAGTGCCCAGATCAAAGCCCCCCCCCCCCCAATAAAAGGTGGGGAAATTCTCTTCCTTCCCTGGCATTTGCTGGAGGGGAAAAAAATTAAAAATGTTTCCGCCTTCAGTCCTGATACAAAACTTCTTCACAAACAGCAGTTTAAATCACTGTTGACTGGACAGGGGATAGCAACCACCATCAAAATCCAGCCCTGCCAAAAAGGGTATTACTGGTCCTCTTCTAAAGATGACTGATCAAAACCAGAAAGAACTCCAGTCAATAGACAGCCCCTCACTTGTACACCCTGAGGCTTCCCCAAAAATCAGCACCACCATACTCTCCGCCTCCTCCAACCTAGAATGGGTCTCCTCCTAAACATGCTCAAGAAGAATCAGATATATGCACCCCATGGGCCCATCCCAAAAATAGAAAGGTCAAAAGCTAGGGAAGGACCCCGAGAATGCAAAAACCCAACCCAGGCAAGGAAATGTTCAGAGAGAGGTCATATAAAAGTAAATGCCCTGGCCTTTGTTAACACTGAGGGCTTACCTTAAGAAGGGGCAGGCAGGGGAGAAAGTCATTTGTAAAGGAGAACAGTGGGGCTAAACCCAAGGGGACATAGTTAAGTGCAGCAAATCTTCATGTTAGGTAAATAAAGGAAAGCGGGAGGAAAATGAGACTGGTATCATTTTCTGAGGAGGTGACTGTAAAAGCAAGGGCAGAAAGATTAGCAATGAAAATGTACAAAGGATCTTAGAATGAGGGGGGGTGGACACAGAGAAGAATATCTGATAACGCTGAAGGAGTCAGGGAAAGCAGTCAGGATAGCAAAGACTGGAGAGAAATAAAAGATATCGAAAATGGTAAAGTGAGGTGACAATACTTTTTTTTTTTCCATGAAGAAGAGATTGGAGAAAGACTGTCGATTATTGGCAGAGAAGTAGATGCCACAGCATTTATAGGTGAAAGGGGTTATGCTGAAATACCCTCCCCCAACCCCAAATACCCTCCCCCAACCCCTCCCTGACCTCCCACCCCTCCCCTCTCCCTACCACCCCTATGGCATCCCATCCTCCTTCACCCCCCCTCCCGCCCTCTCCTCCTTGTCTCTTGTTCTTCAATTTTTGCTACACAGCCCTCTATCCAGCCCGCCTCAGCTGATTCCCCATGGCCCCCCCCCCCCACCCTATCTCAGCTCCCTGCTAGAGTGCCCCAGTGACTGTTTTAGTCACCAATCTGTTTACCAAGTTATTTAAGTTATATAAGATGTTATATTCGTATTTGTATAAGTTACCAATTGGTCACCACTATGTATAAGTTGTTTATCCTGTAAACCGGAGTGAAGGCATCCCGCTATACTTCGGTATAAAAAAGCCTCAAAATAAATAAATAAATAAATAGTAAAACTGCAAGTGAACAAAGCTATGGACTGAATGAGATACATCCTAGGATAGTAAGGTAGCTCAGAGAGATTCTGCCACGTCTGCTGAAGGATCTGTTCAATAGGGTTTTGGAGATAGGAGTGATCCTGTGGGACTGGAGAAGGACAAATGTTATCCCTCTTCATAAAAATAACAACACAGAGGAGTTTGGAAATTACTGGTTGTTTAGTCTTACCTCAGTATCGGGAAAAATAATGGAGATTTTACTGGGAAAAGTATTGTGAATTATTTAATAGGGATGTGTGGACCCCAAAATGTTCATTAAACACCAAACAAGAAATAAAATGGGACTTACTCAGGCTCCCCCAAGTCCCTGCTGCCACTTCCTGGGGGCTCCTGGATTCCCTTTGACCACCCCCCCCCCCCCCCCCCCCCCCCCCGCCAATAAGCTGGAGACTAGGCCTACCCAGCTGGGTTCAGCCAAGCACAACTGAGGCTTCTCCAGGCCCCTCTGACCCTCCACCCCCACTCCCCTTAAGTGAGCCAGAGCTGGGGACTTCCTTGATTCCCACTTATCCCTTCCATAGGGGTCCTGCAGTAAGAAAGGGGCAGCAGCAATGCCCACTTTTGTCCTGCCATAGACCCTTAAAAAATGCGTCCAACAGTAGGGTACAGAACATTGTGCGTGTGTACACACACACACGCACAAACACACTCTCTCACTCTCTCTCTCTCATACACACACACATGCACACACACACACACTCTCTCATACATGCGCACATACACACTCTCATTCTCTCTCTCATACCCACACACACACACACACACACACACATTCTTTCTCTCTCTCTATCTCATACATGCACACACACACAATCTCTCTCTCTCTCTCTCTCTATCTCATACATGCACACACACATATACACACACGTTTTTCCTCAATTCATTTGCTGGATAAGATAGTAAGGCACTGTATTTGGTGTGCTTGACAAGCTGCTATCTTTGGATAGGGAAAGCTGTCTGCCTTCAGTGGCCGGGATATCAGATTAATTAATGTGAAAAAGGCAGCGTTTGATGTGTCAATGAAATTCTGATCATAATAGTCGCTAATTATGTTGTAGTGAGAGATTCTTAGTGCTCCCAGGTGTTTCTCTTGTTTTGAATTTTCATATCTACAGCGAACAAAAGAAGGTTAGATGAGGGCCTTTGTTAGGTTGTCACATTAACACTGGAAATGCCAAATGAGTTGCTGTGATTTTAGGCATTTGGGGAAGGTTAGGTTTGAATGCATGTCCTGAATTTCTTGTATCGTTTTATGTTTAAGCTGAGAGGTGATTAACAAATCAGTAACTGTAGCATCTACATTTGTAATGAAAACACATAGGAGAAGCTGGCAAAGCAGCGTTTGCTCTGAAGCTGGTAACTAGATCTTCTTTCTACAATGCCAGTCACTGATTTTGATGTGACAACATTTAAATTTACCATGAAAGACAAGTCTTCTTTGAGGAAGAATGGCAGAAGTCTCAAAAAATTTGCTTATTTGCAAGTGATTTTCACTGTTCTGTTTCCTGTCCTTTCACAAACTGATTATAGGTTTGCTGCCCTACCGCTGGTTCCAATGATCTTTCTTTGCAATGAAATAAATATCCATTTCTTCTGCAGTATTGAGAGGCAACATCATTCAGTGAACAATACTGAGGAAAACATGGTGATCGATACAGAACCCATGGGCAACCTGGCTAATTTATTCAAATATCCTTAGCCAAGTAACTTAGGATATTTAGTGGTGTGGCTGCACCACTGAATATACCTAGATACATCAGTTATCCGGATAATTTTTCCAGATTAGGCCTGCTCTGTGGCACGACCAAACTTATCTGGATAACTGAGCTACATCACACTGAATATCGGCATTATATAGTTAAATTATCCAGATAAATCTGGTCATGCCGCATAGCAGGCCTAAACTTATCCAGATAAAAAAATTAGAAGGATAAATCAGTGGCAGAGAATTTCATGATTACACATTTTGTCCAGCTAAGTCTCAAACTTGGCCAAACTGTTTGGCAATGCCATACATCAAAATGGCGCCATCCACTGGGGTGAATGCGCTGGAGTTATTTAACTCCAGTGTAACCTCAGCGGACGGCATAGGTTGAAGAAGAAAGATGAGGATGTCATTGGTGCTGCTTTGAGGCCTGGGCTCTGGGTCTGGCCTGACCCTAGAATGAGGCCCAAGTATCAGGACCCTGCCTCCAGCCAGGTTCCAGCATCAGGCATGGGTCCGGAATGAGCCACGGTGTTGGACCTGGACCCAGGCTCCAGCCTAGCCCCAGGTCCAGGAGTTGGGCTACGGTGTCGGGCCTGGACCTGGGCTCCAGCCGAGACTAAGGTGTTGGCTTTGTGTAAACCGAGCCTGAGATCACAGCGACTTACCATGTCCCCAGCCTACAAAAGGCCAAGACTTCATCCTGATCCTAGACTTCACTGGCAGATCCCCACTGACTGGGTAGATGGGGGCCAGGGAGAATCCTGGCCTCGGCATTTTTCCAGGTGGGTGGGAAGGAGGGATGAGAGGCCTTGGGAGGCCTCATTTTCATTTTTTTGTCCATTTTTTTTAACTGTTTGATTCATTTTTTCACACGAACGAAATGAATCAAACATTTCATGAACCGAAATTCATGGGAAAATAACTCCTGAAAATGAACCAAAAACGAAAACAAATGTTTTTCCCTGCACAACCCTATCGGCTTTCCCTGTATATTTTCCCCTATATATTTTCCCTGTATATTTTCCATCAGAGAGGGGTTTGCATTTGGGAGTCCTTCCCTTGCTTTATTCCTACCTTTTTATGGGATGTATGTCAGGGATATAAATTTCCCTCTGAGCAAGTGCAAAGGGTCATTGCCTCTCCCCAAGAGGAGTGATCAAGAGGTGGTCTTTGCTGCTTATTAGTGCAATGACCAGGAGAGTGGAGAATTTGAGAGTGGAGACTGAAATTTGGAAGATTCTTGAATTTTTGGATTTGAACCAGTTCCTGATAAAAGGACAACTCCCTGATGTCTCGAAGAGCTGGGTTCTGAATCTTTTGCCTTTGCTACCAGCAAACAGCAAGGGTCGGAGATTCTGGAGGTTTTGAGACTTTTGCATAGACTATTAGAGTTTATCTATTTTGGAAAATCTATTTTTGAACAAGGGGTTTTGTCATCCTTTCCAGCCCTTGTTTTATGCTGGAATTACAGAGAGACTTACCCTACCCTCCAAGGGGAAGGGATTTTAGAAGTGGTCACTGGTTCAGGTGAGAGAAAAACATCTTGAGCATTTACCATGGACAAAGAGATTATGGCTTTTTTGGTTTTGATGTTTCTGATGCTGACCTGGATTCTTATTTCCAAACTTTTAAGTAAATGTAATGTTGAGCACCATTTTTGGACTCCGTGGTTCTTTGCTACTAATACTCCAAGGGCCGGACTCTTCCCCACTGAGGAGCCCCTGACCAATTGGCAAGGCCATTTGGAGTTTCTGCGATTTGGATGACTGCATCCTCGACAACACCAAGGGCCCAGGAGTTAAAGCCTCCTCCCTCCCAGTGCCAGATAAACCCTAGCAATGTAGTTCCTTGCTTTCAGCCAACAAGCCAAGTGGAGATTCAGCCATGCAGATGCTGCTGGCCAAGGAAGCGGGGAATAGTAGCATTCATTTTCAATGACCAGTCAGAATGGTACTCAATACCCTACCTCTCCTCGATAGAACACTGGCAGCAGCTCTTGCAGGGTCACACGAGCAAGGTACAAGACGGGCTGTGCTGCTCTCACAGGGGATGGACCAGAGCCATATCTTGGCCCATATTTTGATGGCAATAAAGGGGATGATGAAGGGCTGGCAGCTAAGCCAGAAACACATGGCCATTCCTGGTTTTATTGCTATAGATGGTAGCAGGAACATAACCAGGGCACTGGGAGATGGAGGCTACCGGGGGAGCCAGTGCTTTGCAATTTTGTAGCACCTAGCAGTAAGGGGACTAACTGGGGTTGGGAACCCAGAAAGACAGCCGCTTTTTCCTGTGGGAGCTACGACAGTTGCAGGAAAATAGCAAGGTATTTTAACTGGAGCATGAAGGACAGGAATAGCCCCATGAGAAGCAGGAAGCCGTTGGGGCCCCTGTGCATCACCTTATTCAGAATTTCTCCTATCTGATGATGCAGAGGTTAATGGAGCAATGGCTACCCCTTCACAAGGATCAGTGTGGATCACCCCTCTGATGCATCAGGAATCTTTTCGCATGATGCAAACAGGACAAGTCCTGAAGCCCTTTAAGGATGCCATAGAGGATCTGAGTTCAATAACAGCCAGCCCGGGCAAGTTTATCTCCATAATTATTATCCTGGAAGAGAAATTACATGATTTCTGACAGGAACAGGGACTGGCACCAGAGGTATTGATGCTTGTGGACTATTTGCAGCTTTAACTGCAAAACTGTCTCCAACCCATCACCCAGCTGGATTCTTACTTGCTGGCCACCTTGTGTAAAAGGAAGTTTCGTTCTCCAGTCCAGCAATCTGATTTACTGGAATAAGTCGCTGGGGTCTATGTTGTAAAAATGGCAATGCCAAAGGTAGAGGAGCAGTGGGGGTAGAGCGCAGGAAACAGCAGGCTTCCCTCACAGAATCAGCAACACCCTGAAAGCTATCACTTCCTCTCCCACCTTTATTCCCCACCTCTCTCTGACCATCACACAACAGGCTGTCCTGCCATATACCATGGATTCAGTGGTTGACAACATATACCAGAACCTTCTCCGGGGAAGAAGACATATACACAAATTGCAATCATGCAGTATCTTGGAAAGCCCATTGAGGTTATGGGCACAAAGTTGTTGGTATAATGTACACACAAGGCCACAATCTGGCTGGACCTCAACAACGTTGCCCAGCATTTTCTTTTCAACCTACCAACTAATGTGCCTAATGAATACGTATTCTTAGTGGCATCAGACATTAGGAGGCCACGTGATTCATGGCTGGCAACAGAGTTGGTAGAAAAGTAAGTCCTCCCTAAGAACAACCTCCATCTCCTGGTTTTCCCTGAATTTCCATGTGTGTGGCAGGAGGATTGAGTGCCCGCCTACACTGAACCACACTTTTTGACCTTAACGCCTTGCTGTGTTCAGGGGCGGATTGGCCTATTGGGGGATCGGGCATCCCCCGGTGGGCTGGTTGTGCTAGTCACGTGGTCTGCCGAGCACGGCCGTGACAGAGCCGCACTCGGCAGACCACATGGTATCTCCTGGGCCGGCCTGGGTGACGAATCCCCGGGCCGGTCTTCATCGGGAATCCTCTGCTGGCTGTGTTGTTGCCAGTTGCCACTCTTGCTGCTGCTGCCTGGCCTGCCCCTCCTGTCCTGTGTCTCTCCTGGTTATTTAAAACATTTCCTCCCCTCCCCCTCTCTGAATGCCTTGGGATCTTGGAGCCTTGCTACTTCTGCTGTCCACTGCCCAGCATGCTCCTCATGCCCTTCCTCTCCTCTGGTTCAGCACCTTGCTGAGTTGTTGCTCTTCCTGCCCTGTTTTTTTTCTCTTGCTTCAGTGCCTTGCTGCATTGATGACACTCCACTTGCTGCTTCACTCTGCAGTCTGTCCATTGGGGTATTAATGCCATTCATCTTGCTTGACCTACTCCTCATTCAATGTTGGGGATATTGATGCCACTCCTCTTGCTGTCTCACTCAGCAATTTCTGTTTCTTTCTTTCTTTCTTTGAATTGATTTGTATTCCTCTCAATCAACGAATCTTGGTGGATAACAACAGAAATTGATGCTAATCCTCTTGATGCCTAACCCCTCACTCTATCTCCTGGCGTGTTCATGCTGCTGTGCTGCTTTCTCCTCCTGTGATGCCTTGGGGTTCTCATGCCACTCTTTGTGCTGCTTTGTGGCACTCTCAGTGCCTTGGGGTGTTCATGCTAATGTGGTTGGTGCCCTTTGCCTCTCTTCTGATTCCTTGGGGGTCTTCATGTCTCTGTTCTTGATGCCCTTTATACCTCTCTTGGTGTCTTGGGACATTCATGTGCTGCTTTTCCCCTCTCGGTGTTTTGGGGTCTTCATGCCATTGTTTTTGGTGTTCTTGGCCCTCTCTTGGTGTCTTTAGGTGTTCTTGTACTGCATTTCCCCTATTTTGGTACCTTGGTGCCCTTTTCCTCTCTATGGTGCCTTATAGCATTCATGCATCATTTTTGCCCTGTTTGGTGCCATGGGGTCTTCATGCAACTGTTTTTGGTATCCTATGCCCATCTCTCTTGCCTCAGAATATTCTTATGATACCTTTGCCCCTTTTTTGGTGCCTTGGGGGTCTTCATGTTACTATTGCTGGTAACCTTTATCACTCTTCTGGTGCCTTTGGGTATTTATGTGAGAATTTTGACCCTTTCTGGTGCCTTGAGGGTCTTCATATACTGTTGTTGGAGCCTTTTTCCCCTCTTTTGGTGCCTTGCAGTTTTTCTGCCACTAATTCTGTTGCTTTATATCTTAAATTTTCAAAGCAGCTATGTGCATAAAAGTAGCATATATTGCAACTGCAGCAATTTTTAGAATCCCATTTACACACATAAAGTGTATTTACATGCATTCAGCCTTATGGAGTGAATTTTTTAAGGAGTTACACATGTAAAAGAAGCAGTTTTCAAAAGCCCATTTATGTGCATAAAACTTGGGTTTTATGTGCATAAATCTTTTTGAAAATTACTTCCTCTGTGCCTTAAGTTGTTCCTCCTACTGTTGGTGCTCTTTTGCTACTCTCATGGTGCTTTGAGCTGTTCTTGCTACTGTTGGCGCTACTTTTTCCTGCTCTTGATGTCTTGGAATGCTGTTCCTGTCTACCTGCCTGCAAGTTTCATTAAATTTGGATAGAAAACTCCAATGTAAGAGTCTGAAATGGGATGCATTGTTTCCCCCATTGACTCTAATGTAAATAAATGAAACGAATAAATGAAACAAATGAAACTGGAAACTGAAATAACAAAACAAAAAATGGCAACCAAACTGAAATAATGAACCGCATCCAAAATATTTTCAATGCATACCTCTAATAATCAACGTGCCAGGTACCTAGTCAAATGCTGATTACATTAATTGCACGTCTTATTTGATAAAAGCTGTAATATGGGTCATGGCAGCTAATAGCTAAAACCAGCAGTGCTGGCAGCTTGCCAACAAGTCAACCACCTTGACTTTGATGATGACTTGAACACTGCACTGTGTAGCAATGGTAAATGCTGAAAGATTACAGACTATGAATATTGAGCTAGGTTGTGCATTCAAAATAAGCCAGGGGGGAAAATAGAAATAAAAAAAAGTGGTTATCTGTTTGGAGTTGTAAATCCATTTGCAAATTGGTTTGAAGCACGCTGAGAAAGCATCGGCTTATAAAACCCATTTTGCTTCGTCGTTGAGCTGAAAAGGTATTGGATAATGGCTTATGAGTTGTAGATCAGTTTGAGGGCATTGTTGCAAAGTTGGAGTTGTTTTGCAACATAGACTGTTAATCACTGAGGCGTCCCTGATTGAATGCGTTAAAAATTGGTTGGAATTGAAAGTTAACTATACTGGAGACAGCTCATTCTTGTGTATAATTGAAAATAAATTCTAATACCTCTTACTGAAAGAACTGCTCTGAGGACATTTCAAACATAAAAAAGATTGTTCTGGTGCATACTGAACTTTTTCTTCCTTAATAAAATATGGAAGGAAAGACTTAGGACATGTTGAAGCAATTACTTGCTGGGGGGAGGTGGAGCAAAGGGACAAGTGAGTAATTTTGTGAGGACTCTCTTCACCCTGGTATGAAAGCAGTGTTGTAATGCCATGGAATATGAGAGGAGTTCAGACAGGTATTATCACCTGTTTTGAAGACCATTTTTAACAGCGACCAGACACATTTAATAATGATTAAAATGGCTTCATTTTAAGGTTATATGGTAGTGACATGAGTATAGATGTAAACATTATTTCTATAAATGCTAGGGGTATCTCTATCCCTATTAAACAAACCAGGCGAATATTACATTGCTTCAAGAGACCTATTTACCTAAGGACGAACATATCAAATTACAGAGGGATTGGATGGGTGAAGTTTTCTTTGCCTCATATAATTTGAAAAGTAGGGGGGTTTGTTTCCTTATCCATAAGGCATTGCCCTTATCTGTCATTCAATCCTATATGAACCCTGAGGGTAGGTTCATTATTTTAGTGGGAACGCTATATGGAAGGAACATACCACTGGTAAATTGATAAGGTCCCCTTTTCAGACCTTATGTACTTATTTTTCCTCAGACCTCATAATTGGGGGAGGGGGACTGGAATATTGTGTTACATTTTGGGCTTCGTCATTCTCACACTTCTTTGGCCAATGTTCGTTTACCTGATAATCTTCAGACTGAAATACAATGTTTTTTGCTTGAAGATGTCTAGAGGAAATGGTGTACGAGTAGTAGAAATTATACTTGTTTATCAGCACAACATAAAACCTACAGTAGGATTGATTATTTTCTAAGCATTCCATCTCTGCTGGCCTAGATACAAAATTGTGATATACTCCCTAGTTTTATTTCAGATCATCATCCTATTTCGATTACATTGTCTATTCTGACTGACAGGGTGTGGCACAGAAATGAGCAGTCAAGGCTTTTTCTCTTTGTGTATTTTATTTACAGTGCAAATAAACCAACAGTATTCCATATTCATAATTCCAACTCAGCCATACAAACTCAAACAGGTCAGTTATCTTGAAGGGGCTGCCTTTTCCTTTTTTACTCATGGTGGGTCCACAAACTGTTCTCCTAGAGTCTGGGGCCTCAACCTGCCCTCCTCGCAGTCTACATTATATCTCAAGGCAGAGGAGACAACCTATACCTAGAATTCCCTGTCTTAAGGTGGACCGGGTCCTGATAGCTAAGCCCTGTTTTTAAGGTGTTCCAGGGTACCTGGGTATATACCCTTTCATACAGAGGATCTGGTAATAATTGATGCTTGAAATCCTTTATTAAAAACCAACTGTTAGATTTTAAAACTCCTATGTGTGCCAAAGCCGGGAGACAGGCGCGTATCTCCGGCCAGCGCATGCCGTGCAGATTTTATAAAGCGTCCGTGTACGCATGTATCTCCCGGCACGTGCACAAACCCAAAAGACAGAAAAGTGGGCAGGGTGTGGGCAGAGTCTGGGAGGAGTCTGGGCAGAACCTGGGTGGGGTTTGGATCCATAAGTAACAATGTGTGCGTAACTACTTATGTGCACAAGTGTGCGCCGGAGTCCCATACCGTGTAACTTTACTTCTGCTATGGAGGAGGTGTAAGAGGAAAAACAAAAAAAAATTAGGCTGCTCAGGAGGGTTTTAAGGATTGGGGCAGCTATGGTACAAGAGAGGCTAGTTAGCTGGGGGGGGGGGGGGGGGGAAGCAAGTCCTATCCTTTTACTGGGTGAATGGGGAATGGACTGAGGAAATGGGTATTGCCATCAGCATGCATATCTTACAAAATCCCTCCACTTACGCGGTAGACATGGCATTTGTGCACACCCATATAAAGTGGTGTGCACATGAACATGCATCCTGCTGATTTTACAACATGCTTGCATATTCGCCTACATGTTATAAAATGGACGCATCCATGTGTGTGCACCAGCAAACATGCGCACATGTGCACCCCATGCTAGAATGAAAGTTACCGTCCAAGATTTTATTAAATTGGTCAAGGAAGTGGTGCTTGATTTTTGCTATCACCATCCATCAGATGAATATGATCCCTTACTCTGGTGGGAAACATTAAAAGCAGTGCTTAGAGGTCACATTATTGCCTTTTAAAGACTTTTCAAGAAAAAGCAATTTCAGAAACAGTGTGATCTCTTGGCACAGATAGTTTGATTCCAATAAGGTATATAGACTCCTTACGTTGGCCATATTGAGAAGTCTATATGCTGTGCTAAAAATGGCTTTATGAACAGGGTAACAAACCAAATTCCTTTTGGTTTAGCAGCATAAGCTTTCTACCATTATTAGTGTTGTCAAAGATAATCAGGCTATGGCTAATCATCTGCTTAGGATGACATTATCACTTAGGCAGCATATAAATATTTTTATATAAATAAATAAATCTTCCTTCTGATATTGTTCAGTTATTTCAAACACATTTTCAGACTTTTTATACTGAATCTGGGCAGGCTTCTGATGAGTAAACTGAAGAATTTTCTAATGTCCCTGGCTCTCCTTAGACTATCTTCTGAAGCCCAGGGCTTTTTGAAAGCTCCTATTGGCTAGTTAGAACTCTCTCAAGCTTTTAAGGCCCTGACCCAGATGGATTTCCTTTGGATTTTTACAAAGTTTTTTTTTTTCCCAGGGAATATATTTCTCTTTTGCATGAGTTATTTCAGTTTCTAAGAGAGAAGAGGCCTATCCCAGGCTCTTTGTTGGAGGCTTTATATTGCATTAATCTATAAGAAAAGGAAGGAGCCTTTGGGTTGTTCTACTTACAAACCAATTTTGCTTATTAATTCTGATGTAAAAACGTTGGTGAAGGTTCTCCAGCATAGGTTAGATCAGGGCATGCCTTTTCTCATAGATTTATTAAGGTCAGGAATTTGATTAATAGCACAAGAAGATTATTTAATATTATTTGTTTAGCAAAGCGACATGGAATTCCTGGTTTGCTTCTCTCTTTAGACAAGGAAAAAGCCTTCGACCGGATCTCCTGGTGGTATATGTTTGCCACCTGGACCGGATGGTATACACCCCAGGGTTCTGAAGGAACTAAAAAATGAAATTTCAGACCTATTAGTAAAAATTTGTAACCTATCATTAAAATCATCCATTGTACCTGAAGACTGGAGGATAGCTAATGTAACCGCAATATGTAAAAAGGGCTCCAAGGGTGATCCGGGAAACTACAGACCGGTTAGTCTGACTTCAGTGCCAGGAAAAATAGTGGAAAGTGTTCCTCAAGATTAAAATCACAGAACATATAGAAAGACATGGTTTAATGGAACACAGTCAGCATGGCTTTACCCAGGGCAAGTCTTGCCTCACAAATCTGCTTCACTTTTTTGAAGGGGTTAATAAACATGTGGATAAAGGTGATATGGTAGATGTAGTATATTTGGATTATCAGAAGGCATTTGACAAAGTTCCTTATGAGAGGCTTCTAGGAAAAGTAAAATGTCATGGGATAGGTGGCGATGTCCTTTCATGGATTACAAACTGGCTAAACGACAGGAAACAGAGAGTAGGATTAAATGACAATTTTCTCAGTGGAAGGGAGTGGGCAGTGGAGTGCCTCAGGGATCTGTATTAGGACCCATGCTTTTCATTATATTTATAAATGAACTGGAAATGAATAAGACGAGTTAGGTAATCGAATTTTCAGATGATACAAAATTATTCAGAGTAGTTAAATCACAAGCGGATTGTGATAAATTGCAGGAGGACCTTGTGAGACTGGAAAATTGGGCATCCAAATAGCAGATGAAATTTAATGTGGATAATGCAAGGTGATGCATATAGGGAAAAATAACCCATGCTACAGTTACATGATGTTAGGTTCCATATTAGGAGCTATCACCCAGGAAAGAGATCTAGATGTCATAGTGGATAATAAAGTTTAAAATTGTCGGCTCAGTGTGCTGTGGCAGTCAAAAATGCAAATAGAATGTTAGGAATTATTAGGAAGGGAATGGTGAATAAAACAGAAAATGTTATAATGCCTCTGTATCGCTCCATGGTGAGACCACACCTTGAATACTGTGTAAAATTCTGGTCGCCGCATCTCAAAAAAGATATAGTTGCGATGGAGAAGGTGCAGAGAAGAGCAACCAAAATGATAAAGGGGATGGAACAGCTCCTCTATGTAGAAAGACTAAAGAGGTTAAGACTGTTCAGTTTGGAGAAGAGACAGCTGAGGGGGGATATGATAAGAGGTCTTTAAGATCATGAGAGGTCTTGAATGAGTAAATGTGAATTGGTTCTTTACACTTTCGGATAATAGAAGGACTAGGGGGCATTCCATGAAGTTACTAAGTAGCACATTTAAGACTAATCAGAGAAAGTTCTTTTTCACTCAACGCACAATTAAACTCTGGAATTTGCTGCCAGAGGATATGATTAGTATAGTTAGTGTAGCTGGGTTTAAAACAGTTTTAGATAAGTTCTTGGAGGAGAAGTCTATTATCTGCTATTTATCAAGTTGACTTTGAAAATAGCCATTGCTTTTACTTGCATCAGTAGCATGGGATAGACTTAACTTTTGGGTACTTGCCAGGTACTTACTTATAGCCTGGATTGGCCACTATTGGAAACAGGATGCTGGGCTTGATGGACCCTTGGTCTGACCCAGTATGGCATGCTCTTATGTTACTTACTTTGTTTTTCCTCCTGAATTTATTGATCATATTGCTGTTTTATACTCGAATCCCACAGCCTTTGTTATTACAAACCAATAGTAATCTGCTGTGTTTAATATATAAAGAGGTACCAGACAGGGCTGCTCCTTATCTCCATTGCAATTTAACATAGCGTTAGAGCCCATTGCTATAAAGATATGGACCTCTGCAGATATTGTTGGGTTTCAGTTTAGTTGGTCTTAAGCAAAGATAGCATGTTATGCAGATGATATTCTTTTGTTTTTAATACAAGCAGAGGCCTCTATATCTGCATTACTTTGTCTCCTCAAGATTTATAATTCTCTATCTGGATATCTAATAAATCTGTTGCTATGGGTATTGGGTCACCTCGTGATCTCTCATAGCTTTCAGGTAACCACTTGCCAGATTAGATATTCGGGTTTAAAAGTATCCACGAATCTCACGAAGCTTTACATGGTGAAGTTCCCTGAGATTATTCAGAAATTGAGATTTGACCTTACTCTCTGGACGCCCTTTCCGGTATCTTTTTTTGGAATGTGTATATTTAGTGAAAATGTTGGTATTACCATACCTTCTTTATCTGTTACATTTACCTTGTGTAGTACCCCCCCCCCCCCAAATTTTTCTTCCCTCTGGGGAATTATTACTACTTTTATTTGATGGGATAAAACACCTTATATTTAGTTCTCAGCTTTGCAGATGCTGCAAGATTGTGGTGGTCTTGACCTACCTGATTTATATTTGTATTATCTTTTGGCAAGATTAGTGGGATTAAAATATCAAAGGTTGAGTAGTTACAGTTTATCTTATCCTTGCCGAGGGGCACAACTTGGTCTTGTCGTTATGTTATGCGTCTGGCTTGGCGACTCTTATTAAACTTGCTAGAAGTAGCCCTGTTTTGTCTCACACTTGAGGTTTGGTCTACAGGCAATACATTTCTGAGGGTGAAAGTGGGAGTTTTGTCTCCTATTTCTCCTGTCATGAATAATCCACAATTATCTCATGTAACTTTCTCCTTAGATTGTAAAGGGTGGGTCGAAAAAGAATTAAAGGTTTTGGGGCCAATTTGGAGGATCTTTGAGGAGTTGATTTGTTCATTTTATTTTATTTAAAATTACTTATTTACCTCACACTCTGGAAATTGTGGCAGACACAAAATTAAAACGTACATAAAATTAATCATAACACATATGTTCTTCAGAGCCTGAACACAATTGCTCATTAATGGTTATAGAAAAAGCCATTTTGCATATGTCTGAATTTTGGATTTTGCTTCATACTCCTTTTATGTATTTGCAATTTACGCAGGGATGTTTATGGCATTTGGGGAGAAGCCTTGGAACTGAGGAGTAAAATGTTCTGGAAGGAATTTTGCTCAAGGACTCTTCAAGAAAAGTTATATCTCAGATTTATTGTTATTTACATGATGAGATCTATTATTCTGAAACCAGCAGTGCATTAATCTCCAAGTGGAACACTGGCCTTTCTTTAAATGTGGATATTACAGATTGGTATGCTATCTGGGGCTCTATTCAAAAACTATCCATTTGTAATAAGAGAATAAGGCACTAAAGTTTAAATTACTATATGGATTTTAACAGATGTCCTTTATATTTTTCTAATTTCAGTAATTAATGTCTACTCTGTTGATGAGGCAGTGGGATTGAAAGACTTCTTTGGAAATTAAAGGGTCATGGGACAGGGGCAGTGTCCTATTGTGGATTGGAATTGGTTAAAAGACAGAAAACAGAGAGTAGGGCTAAATAATAAATTTTCCTAATGGAGAAAGGTGACTAGTGGAGTGCCTCAGGGATCTGTTCTGGAACGATGCTTTTTAATACGTTTATAACTGACCTGGAAATGGAAATAATGAGTGAGATGATCACATTTGCTGATGACACAAAATTATTTATTAAATCACAAGAGGATTGTGAGAAATTGCAAGAGAACCTTGCAAAACTGGGAGACTGGGTATGCAAATGGCAAATGAAATTTAATGTGGGCAAATGTAAAGTGATGTACTTAGGGAAGAGAAACCCAAATTATAGCTTCACAATGCAAGGTTCCACATTAGGAGTCACCACTCAGGAAAAGGATCTTGGTATCATCGTTGAAAATATATTGAAATCTTCTGCTCAGTGTGCAGCAGCAGCAGTCAAGAAAGCAAATAAAATGCTAGGGATTATTAGGAAAGGAATGGAGAATAAAACAAAATATCATAATGCCCCTGTATCGCTCCATGGTGCAACCTCATCTTCAGTATCGTGTTCAGTTCTGGTCACCACATCTCAAAAAGGATATAGCAGAATTAGAAAAGGTTCAGAGAAGGGCGACCAAAATGATAAAGGGGATGGGACAATTCCCCTATGAGGAAAGACTAAAGAGGTTTGGATTCTTCAGTTTGGAGAAGAGATGGCGGAAATGTACTTTCCGCCTTTTTTCAGTTATATTGTAAACCGGCATGATGTTCCCACGAATGTTGGTATAAAAAAGTTAAATAAATAATAGCAGTATATAACATAATGAGTGGTGTGAAAAGAGTAAACATGAATTGGTTGTTTACTCTTTCAAAAAGTACAAAGAGTAGAGGACACACAATGAAGTTACTAAGTTGTACATTTAAAACTGAGAACATTTTTTTTTCCTTAATGCATAATTAAGCTCTGGAATTCATTGCCAGGGGATGTGGTGAAAGCTATTAGTGTAGTAGCTGCATTTAAAAAAGGTTTGGGCAAGTTCCTGGAGGAAAAGCCCAAAAATTATTATTAAAGTGGGTTTGCAGAAATCCACTATTTATCTCTGGGGGTAGCAGCATGGAATCTATCTACCCTGTAGGATCCTGCCAGGTACTTGTGGCCTAGATTGGCTACTGTTGGAAGCAGGATACTGGACTTGATGGACCTTTGGTCTGACCCAGTATGGCAATCTTATGTTCTTATTATCATATCTGGTGGGATTGTTCTATTGTGAGCCAATTCTGGATGGATATTTACATGGCGATTAAAGCTATTGCTGGCCATTTGTTTACATTATTGTCTCTTCAACTATGCCTTCTGAATCTCTGGGAGACTGTTCTTTTGTCAGCTTCCCATAGATGATTAATATCTCATCTTATGCATGCTGTCAGAATTACAGTCACCTTTTTTGGGAAACTCCCCTCCCCTGCCCCGTATGGATTATTGGCGGTCAGTGACTGCTGAAATTGGGATGACGGAGAAGATCACTCATTTGCTCAAGAACCAAGTGGGAGGGATAGGATCATGTTTGGAATCCTTATTGGACTTGACGTCGATCGCAGAGATGGGGGCTGGGCTGGTTTTCTTTTTCTAGCTCGGTGCTTTTTGAGGGCTTCTTCTACTCTCTGCATTTGCTTTGTGATATATCTTTTTCCTAATGTCTATTTCATGTCCTGTGCAATTAAAAATAAAGAGTTGTAAAAGAAATGGCTAGGTTGCCCCATTTGAAAATTTACCCCACGTCAGTCCTGGATTTACACACAGGCATACTAGGTCTGTGTCTAGGGTGGTAAAATTCTGGGAGCAGCAAAGTTTCTGTCCTCCCCTCCCTTCACCACCCTGCAGGTCTCCAATCCCCCAGTCTCATCCAAGCTCCCTCCTGCATGGACGGTCTTCTGATTCTTGCCTGCTGTCCCGTCTGACAAGGCACTGTGCACTGAGTCAGCCCATGGCCCTGTGCTCACTGCCCTCACCCATGAATGTCCTAAGGCTGTTCCGATATCAAGGATTCCTTGTAAGTTCTGTTGTTGGCATCTCTAGAACTGAAATGATGACATTTCTTCTTTCTCCGCACATCCTCCTGGTGTCTCACAGCTACTCAGCATCCCTTTCACTGAAATGGAGCATTAGGGAAACAGTGTCTCTGCTGTTTTAAAATGATGCATCATTCTTCAGCGATACATAACAGTTTTGACACAGGTCGGATGCAAAGTTGGCAAGATATGTACAGTAAGGTTAGTGCAGTGTAACACAGTAAGAACCATGGCATCCTTTCAATTCAAGATAATGCAACATGTCACAAAATGTTGCACAAGGTATTTTGTGGTATTGTCAGGTAATGCATGATGCTGGAGTGCTTCAGTAAGCTCTGGTCATTTTTTTCTATTTCTTTTTTTTTTTTTTTAACACAGACCTAAGGAGCACCTAAAGAAGTTCGACTTTGGGTCAGTTCTATTCATTTTTATAAGATTCCATTTCAGAGCTTGCTGGGACAGTCATTTTTCTTTCACTGTGAAGGAAGGAAAACTGTATATCCCAGCATGCTTAGAAATGAGGGTTAAAAAGCTGGACTAGCTTAAAGTGTCTGCTGTTCCATTATATTAAACAAATATTTAGGTTTATTAGTGTTCTGTTATGTTGGTCTTATGTTAATTTTATGACTGTTAATGGTAACCTGCACAGAATGGTAGATGGGCAGGCAATAAATGCTTTAAATAAATTGGTAAGTTGCAATAGTTGATGTTGTGAAATCAGTGCATGCAGGAACATCATGCTATGTGTGTCGAGGATGCTCTGACCAATAAGTAGCACACTGGAGCTGGTTTGGAAGCTTGTGCCTGAACATACAAATAGCCATACGAGATCAAACCAGCTAGCCCAGCATCCATTTGTGACAATGGCAAGAAGCAGGTTTAGAAGAAGAAACAAGGCCCTTCCAAATACCTGTAGTCATTGAATTCGGGGTGGCATTGTGACTGTTAGTCCAATCAAAAGCTAATAGACGTATCTTCCATTGACTTGTCAAAATCCATTTTGAACCCAGTAATTATATATTTTTTCCTCGTGAGTTCCACAGCTGTGGAGCCAGACATTGCCCCTTGCCAGGTGCTCAAGGTGGATTTTTATGAAACCTACTAACTAGGAGTAAAGGGGGGTAGTCTTCCAGGTCTGCAGGCTCAGTTAAAAGTATGACTTCAAAATCAGAATATACTAAATCATTTTTTTAAAAATCTTGTTAGGAGATATCAAAGAGCAGAAGAGAACTCGGAGGTACATGCTCAGCCACTGCCTGCTTGTAAGAGTGTATGAATGCAAAGAAAAGCTTTATGGCAATATCATTGTAATGGTAATAAAGTTCATTTGACAATGATAACATTCATTTCGGCAATATCACAATGCATGTCGCATTGCCAGAAGCCCCTCAGGGACACGTCGCCTCTCTTTGTGAGAATCAATGAATATTTATTTACTTTTTTCTTTTCTTTGTGTGACTAATTTGTGTCCTGTGGGATCTTGATCGCACCATTGCTTACTTGTTTTTCTTGTGACATTTAAATAAAAGGCATCATGCTTTCAGATTCAAAACAGTGTAGAGAAAGAAAGAATATGAGAGGCGATGGAGTGAGAATATTAAGGAAAGGGGGGAGGGCTGATTCAGTGGCAGTGCCATGTAGAGGACAGAATCAGGTCTTCTGCTCCTCAGGCTGGACAGTACAGGATAGGGACCCTCAGTCATTGAAAAATGGCGACACCTAGTGAGCAGATTTAGGGTACACATTAGCTTGGACAAGGAAGGATCCTGGTGTGTGGCCCCTGGCCAAGCACTGTCCCTACGATAGCTCGTCTGAATTCGGGTATTGGGGGGGGGGGGCATAAAAAATAAGGGGAAAAAACCCTGGGTAGTTGTGAATAAATGCTCACAGTGCTGTCACCCCATAGAGGTCAATTCTGATTGAGCTGGAAACCCAAAAGAGCAGAAGGAAATTAAACAGCCAAAAATAAAAGTGTGTGTGGGGGGGGGGGGGGGGGGGGGGGGGGCAGATCAAGCAAATGAGAACCAGTACAGGAGGCCAAGGGGAGGTATATTTATCCGGGGCACACAGCGTGTGCAGCACTGTATGAGGTAAACTAAACCACTTCTTTACAGTGGTACAATGAATGCCTTGAAGGATTAACATAGGTCATACAGATAGGATTCACAAAGGATCCCAGCCCCAAAAAAGCAACTCCCAAGGGTGCTGACAGATTGTAAAGAACGTGGAGGGTTTTGCAGAGATTAGCAGCGGTGTATCATGAATTTGGCATGAGGACAGGCCCAGCGCCATCGGGTGTGCAAACCGTGCAATTGCACGGGGCAGCACACCTGGTGGGGCGGCTTCGGGAGCAAGGAGAGGCCTGTGTTGCCAATGGTGGACCTGATCCCACCGGCGGCAGATTTTCACTTTTTCTGGCATCAGTGGATCGGGTCCACCGGTAACAGAAAAAGCAGGAAGTAGTTTCGTATTGGGGGAGGGGGAGGGCAGGAGGGCATGTCACTTTGATCGGCGGGGGTCATGTTACAGCTCCCACCCCTTTTTCAAAGCCCTGGGACATACGCGCGTCCCGGGGCTTGCGCGCACCACCGAGCCTATGCGTGCAGCAGGTGGATTCCTACCTGCCAGCAACTGAAATGAAGATGAGGGCCAGTTGCTGCTGGTAGACCCCAACCAAAGAAAAGTTGGAGACACCTGCAGGTTTGTCTGTGAGAGAGCGTATGTGTGTATGAGCTTGTATGTGTGTGTGCATCTCTCCCACTAATTCATGAAAATCTTGGGATGACAGGAAATCAAAGTTCCCAGGTATGGAGAGTGTGAATTTTTAAAATCTTATTTAGTTTTATTTTTCAGGTCTGCTGTTTTGAAATATTTTATTGGTGTTTGGGATATTTAAAAAAAACTTGTATATGAGTTTTTTAAAAAATATTATTAGTATGTTTTTAGTATTATGATTATGTATTTATTTAATTTCTTGATTTTATTGTTTGATGTTTGAGAAATGGTGATAGTTATGTTTTTTCATTGTTGCACTGCATAAAGTGTCTGGCTTCTTGCGGTTTCCAGTTCAGTTTTTGTCTGCATGTTTGCATTTCTATTTTATGGTTGCTCTATTCTGTATTTGGTAAGGATCGGTTTATGTTCTGCATGTGTGACTGAGGTGAGGCATTCTCCGAAAAGGAAGTGTATTAGTGTTTTAGGGCTTTCAGAAGGTCAAATCCACACCAAACACACATCACAAAAGGCCTAATACCATATGGATTCCAAGTGTCTTTTTTTTTCAGGGATTTCTGGTTGGCTTCACAGTAGTGCATGTAAATATAAGTGATATTTTTACCTCAGAATACTGTAGTTTGATATTTTTATGTAAAATATAAATCCATAACTCTTAACTGAGAGTGTGGAATGGGGCGATGGCTTTATGCAAGGCTATAAGGTTCGCTTGGGGCACCTAATACTATGCACCAGCCATGGGTTTGGGGGGAGTGGGATGGTGTCAGTTTTTAAAGTTTGCATCACTGAAAGGATCTAGGCATTTTTTTAGTGGTCCCAGGACAGAGAAAGAATGAACAGCGGGGGGGGGGGGGGGGGGGGTCAGCACAGTAATTGTTCGCATGGGGCAGCAAAAAAGCTAGCACCGGCTCTGCATGAGGGTGATGGTGGAGGGCAGGGAGTTTGCTGCATTGAATTTTGGCAATAGGGCAGGAGAGCAAATGCAAAGGTTTGATGGTGAAAGTGAGCTTGGTTGGAACTGAGAGGAGAGGACCCAGGTGCACATTGCAGGATGTGGAAAGAAAAGGGAGGAAGCAGGAAGAGAAGAGACAGAAGTTACGTTTTTTGTTTTGCTTCAGTGGCAATTAGGTCATATTAGTGCCAAACATCAGAAAGAGTGAGGGAAGGAAGATGACCAAAGAGCAGATGGAATGCTAGAGGAGGGATATCTAATAGGGGTAACCTGCATGGAGAGGTAGCTATGACCCTAACAGAAGTGGTATGGCTGATACGGGCTTCTGAGAAGCCTGGGATAACCTGCATGGAGTAACCATGCCATTCTTTACTGGGCATTAGAAGGCTAGATGTTTTGGACAATGGCGTTGCTGGTTTGGGTGGCTGTGTGGTTTGCTGGAAAGCTTGGTGTTAAAACATGGAGAGAGACTTCGGTGTTGAATTTAGTGTTGGTCTTGTAAGAATCAGAGAGGGAAAATAACAAGACCGAAAATGGCCTAGAAATTGAGGTGGTAGCGGCCAGGGCATTAACAATTTTGGGCATGCTTGGATGTTATCTGGAGGGCAGTGGTAGGAAAACGGTGATAGGATAAGGAAAAAGTCATGGGTGAGCTGGGGAAATGGTACTGAGTTGAATATGGGTGCTGTTGTATGCTGCTTATCTAACCAAACTGGAAGAAGAAGTTTAACTGGGTGGACTCAATGGGCTAATGTGATTATTTTTTTCAGCCATCATCCATTTACTGTGTTACTATGAGATGGGGGTAGCGCAGTAGACTGATTCTCCTGCAGCCTTTGGCTCTGCCACTGGCCCTCCCTGACTTTCCCAGTTGTTTAGGGGCTGATACCACTGTTGTTCCTTTTTATCTGTGATAGGACCTTGTCCTGTAGCCTGCAACAGGCTGCTCAGTGTTAATGTGTAGAAGAAAGAAGCCATCCTGCTGTGACTCATGATCTTCTGGGGCTTTTCTTCCTCCCACAGTCCAGCAACCCCATGTTTGAATCTCACTCTTTGATCTGGCAAGATTTCTGCTTGTAGGGAGGGCAGAGCAAAGGCGTAGGTTGGCCGCATTTACTATTTGCTGTGAGGCAGAGCACAAGTGGTCCTTGTGAAGATAAGGGGATGTGCTTCTGCCTTGAAAGGAAAGCCAGAAATTGCACAGAAGCAAAGCTTTCCACAACTCTTCCCTAGCCTTCCCAGCTTCGCTCTCCTTCAAAGACAAGAATCTGTGACTGCGATAATTAAAACATCTAAGGACATCCCAGGTGTGTAAAGTCACTGTTCAGTGCTGGCCATGCCAAACCAAACCCTGCAGGAGCTGCCAGTGCTTGAAACAGAATTAAAGTCCATTTTATCTTTTCCTTTTAAAGTAATGTTTTGTAAAAAAGAAAAAGAAAGAAAATGAGAAAAATTGAGAAAAGTCATTTTTCTGTTCTGCCAGGTGGCTTTTTTTAGCCTTAGCATTGCTTAGTTTAGCTCCATGGCGTCATGGGATTTTTGGAGCATCTCTTTTTTTTCTTTCCTAGCTTATAACCTGATCCATTTCTGACCCTGGTAAGTCAAGGGGGAGGGGAGGGTGCACCTGTATAGAAAAAGATGGTCCCAACACCGCTCACATGTTTAAGGAAAGTGAATGGAGAAGCGCACAACTTCCAGTTGCTCATATTAGTTCTTTTGGGTAAGAGGCAAGTACATCATTATTTTGGGCCTCAGCACAAGAATCATGCAAGAGACAGCAGATTGAGACAAATATGAATGGACATATTTTATTGTCAGTCAATAGTGGGGGTTTCACAGTCTGCTATAGAGGAAAGCTGAGATACACTGATAAAGCCTGAAAGCTCAGAAGTTTGATATCAGGTCCAGATTGTGGTGCTTTAATAGAACTGTATGAGTTCTAATCATGGAATTTCAAGGTTGCTGTAGCTAATGATTGGTAAAAATAAAAAAATAAAAAAATTATATATATATATATATATATATATATATATACATATATAATCAAAAAGTCCAATATACCCTACCATATCCTTTCAGTACAAAAAATTGTAATGTCTTTGTTCATTCTTATATTACAAATCTTTACAATTAAACCATGTATTAATACCCTCCATCCATATTAACCAATAATACAACACTCATCCACACCAAAGATACTTTAAACGTGCCTTAAACACTATAGGTCAAATTTTCAAAGGCCTGCGCCTGCAAATACCGGCGGTTATGTGCGTGGCTGGGCCCTGCGCTCGCTGTGCGCATTTTCTAAAGGATGTCCCGGGGAAGCGCCTGCTAGCAGCCGGCCGGCACACGGAAACTACGTCTGCTCTGGAGGAGCAGTAAGTAGCGAAATAACAAAATATTTGAGGTAGGTAGGAAGCTAGGGGGTCAGGGTGAAGAGGGGGAAGGGAAGGAAGGTTAGGCAGTGGAGTAGGGAAGTTCCCTCCCAGCCCTGGGGGAGGCCCGATTGCGTCGCCACGCGTAGTTAGCAAATATCCTTCCCCCCTGCGCGCACAGCCATCAGATTTTATAAAATGCAAGCGCCGGGAACTGCACACAATATGGATGGGCAGCTTTAAAAATCGACTCCTATGTCTCTAAAAATACATAGAAATTATAAAGACACTATCACTCCTAATCTCTTAAAAACAGCGTTCAATATCACAAATACAGCATTTTTTCTTATATTCAACGATATTCGCAGAAGGAGACAGGGGCATATTCCTGGAATTAGAATTGCAATGCTGCTCTCCAGGAATTTAACATTTTGGCAGAGAGTGTATAGGAATTCAGTAATGAAACAGCAGGGCAGATGTTGGTAGGTTTGGGTTAGAATCATTCAGAGGGTAATTTTACAACCGTGCACATTTGGTAAAGTCTGCCATTTACATGCAGACTGTACCCAGACTTTTCAAAGTGGACTTACATGCATAAGTTTGCTTTGAAAATGTGCATATAAGTGTCTGAGTGCATGCACTGGTCATCTCACATAAAGTTGCATATCCTCTTTGGAGGCTGTAATTTAAGCAGGTAAATAAAATAGGCCGGTAAACTTACATGCACAGGAGTGAATTTTCAAAGGAGTTACACACGTAAAAGGTAGCATATATCATAACAATTTTCATAAGCCCATTTATGCATGCACTCCATTTATGCACATAAAACCTTTTGAAAATGCAGCCCTACGGGTTGAATTTTCAAAGGAGTTACACACACAGAAGTAGCAATTTTCAAAAGCCCATTTACGTGCATAAAATCAAATTTTACACAACTAAATTCTTTTCAAAAAGTATGGGGCAGATTTTCAAAGGCTACGCATGTAACATACGTGCGGAACCTGAGAAAATCTGCCCCTGTGTGCACTGAGCCTCGGGCAGGTGTAACTAATGCAACAAAGGTAGGGGGGTTTTAGGTAGGGCCGGGGGGTGGGTTAGATAGGGGAAGGGAGGGGGAGGTGGGGGGGGGAGCGGAGGGAACGGGGAAAGCCATCGGGGCTCCCCTAGGGCTCGGCGTACAGAAGTGTGCACCCCCTTGCGCGCCGACCCCGGATTTTATAACATGCTCGCGGCTGCGTGCACATGTTATAAAATCAGGTGTAGATTTGTTCGCGCTGGGTTGCGCGAATAAATCTACGCCCGCACATATTTTTTAAGATCTGGCCCTATGCATGTAAGAGCCAACTCTGCCTCCTACCACGGGACTCCTTTCTGCAGTTTACATTCAGGTGAATTACGTGCATAAATGTAACATACTATTGTAGCATTTTTCAAAAGCCATTTACACACATGAAGTATACTTATACAGGTAAATCCTATGGAGAATTCAATGGCATATATTGCAGCAGTTTTCAAAAGCGTGCATTTACACGTGTAAAATCCAGTTTTTCGTGTTTAAATGCTTTTGAAAATCAGGTCCCTAATGTGCATGCGTACTTTTTACCTGCGCTAAACCTTGTGCTATTTAGCCATTTATGCCCATAAAACTGTTAATTTTTTTACATGTAAATGGCTTTGACATTTTGGCGCTCTGAGTCTGATTTACCAAGGGCTTTTTGTCCCTTTCTGTATGTATGGGAAAAAAAAACAACTTAGTACAATGGGCTCTAAGGCAGCTGTGTTGGGGTCAAGCACCGGAGTATCAAGAATAGCTGCAGGTCAGAACTGAAGAGTGCCAGCACAAAAAAAGGAGACAACAGGATAGCACTAGGGAAGTGGCATTCCCCAGCGATCCATTAAGTTTCAGTATACAGTATTTCTTTGCTGGCAATCTATGTACTTCATTGTTTAAAAATAATAGGCATTCTTTCCTGGTAGAATGTGACATGTAAACTTATTGAGAAGCATGTTAATGAACTTGATTCCCACTAACACATTGCTTTACATTTAATATGGTTCTGCAATAGTCATATTTGGAATTTTATGATCTAATTATATGTTGTTATATTGCATAAGGCGCACTGAGTCAGTTCAGTTCAGTTCACTAACAGCATCTGGATCCCTATTTTACAGCCAATATAATGGTAAACGTTATTTAATTAAGTCATATTTTTATTTCCTGGAGACAGTTTCCATGGTTTTTATTTTATTTCTCAGTATTTTACATTTTTGCACTAGATTGAAAAAAGCGAGGAGCTTCTTACAGGGTATTATGTAAACCAGTCCTATGTCTACAGTATGCTGAAGAGCACATGCATTTTGGCTGCCATTTTTATTTTCAGCCTAAAGTAGTACTATAAATCTCTGATGTGGACTATAGAGGAAATAAAGCATGAATTTTCTTAATTAAACCATAACATCAAACAAATATGAAATAATTAAGAAGACTTGCAACAATCTGATACGAAAAAATAAAGACAAATTGTTGATCCTTTCTTTGCAATGCAAGACCTTTAATATATTCAGGCCCAGATTTCCCATTAGGTAGTGTAGGCAGCTGCCTAGGGGTGCTGTGCTGAAAGGGGGGGTCTCTTTCTCCATCACAGTGTTACTTCTTCCAAGCGCCGCTCAGTCTTAGCAGCAGTGCCTCGTCGGACTCTCTCCCTTAAAGACACTGGCGCGGGCTGGTGGCATTCAGAGCACTGTAGAATCACTGCCAGCTCACCCTTCTCCTTTACGGGAATGCTGCTGCTTTAGCAAGATGGCTGCCTCATGGAGGAAGGAAACTTTCACTGCGGTGCTTCCTTGGGAATGGGAAGGACAAACCTTCCATGATAGCATCCTTGTAGGGGACCCCCTCCCCAATGCCTAGGGCAGTGTTAACCAACCTTCTCCTGGAGGCACACCTAACCAGTCGGGTTTTCAGGATATCCATAATGAATATGCATGTGATATATTCGCATACATAGGAGAACCAGGGTATGCAAATCTATCTCATGCATATTCATTGTGGCAATCCTGAAAACCTGACAGGATGGGCATTAGAGATGTGAATTGAAACCGGTATCGGTTCAGATTCCGGTTCCGATTCACAACATGAATTTTTTATCTTGCAGTCCGATCAGGTTTTTTTTATTGGCTGCGCCCGAGCTGATAACCAAAAAATACAGCCGACTCTTTAAAATGAGTTTGTTTGTATCCCCCCACCCTCCGGACCCCCCCCCAAATTTTTTTTTAAATACCTGGTGGTCCAGCGGGAGTCCCGGGAGCATTCTCCCGCACTCGGGCCGTCGGCTGCCAGTAAACAAAATGGCGCCGATGGCCCTTTGCCCTTAGCATGTGACAGGATATCCGTGCCATTGGCCGGTCCCTGTCACATGGTAGGAGCAATAGATGGCTGGCACCATCTTTAAAAATGGCGCGGGACATCCAGTGCACCTACCATGTGACAGGGGCCAACCAATGGCACTGATAGCCCCTGTCACATGGTAAGAGCAAAGGGCCATCGGTGCTATTTTGATTAGTGGCAGCTGACAGCCCGAGCGCGGGAGAATGCTCCCGGGACCCCCGCTGGACCACCAGGTATTTAAAAAAATTTTTTGGGGGGGTCCGGAGGGTGGGGGGATACTAAGAAACTCATTTTAAAGGGTCAGGTTGTGTTTTTAGGTTGTGTCCTTTCTTCCCGCCCCCCCCCCCCAATAACGATAAGAAAACCCACTAAATTAATCGTGGGGTTTCCTATCGCTATCGGGGACCCCCCGATATCTGACGATATTGAAAATATCGGACGATATTTTCAATCGTCAGATAAACGATTCACATCCCTAATGGGTATGTCCCCAGGAGAGGGTTGGGAAATACTGGCCTAGGGTGCCAAAAGGGTACATCCATCTCTGGATGTATAACATTATAGTAATTAAAGACTTTAATTTTATGAGTGTAAAGTTCTACCCTACAAGTAAAAGATGCCTAGGACTTTGAAAATTTACTCCATTGGAAACTGTGGATTGTGCAGCACCAGGTGCATTAATGATGGTACATAAAACATTATTTTTGTAATGTGAAACATTAATAATTTATAAATATCTCACAGTGATAAATGGTAATGCTTACTGACAATGCAATGTGAAGAATTGGGATATAGTGCCGTACCATGACTAAGGTCCACCATGAGAAATATTTGGACTGGATTCTCCTTTTGCTAATGAGAGATGAAACTCATGCTATCCATGTTCACTTTATCTCTTATCTGTCTTTTCTTGAGCAAGACTAAGACACAACCTCCTATGATTGGAACAGGGTTGAAAGGCTGGGTAAAAAACATAGGTGGGGGAAAGGGCCTGAGTGTTGGAATAAGTATGCATATTTATATGCCCATCTATAATAAATGAACCAAACAGGGAAGACGACAAAAATAACTTACCTGGATAGGTGAGATATCCTTCAGGCAGTCAAGAATGTATGGCTAACAACTGGGCAGCCTGGGTGGGCCAGTTGATCTTTAGCTGCCATCTACTATGTTGTGTTTATGTTACTACTGTGAAGATTCTCATTGAAAGAGGGGTACCCGAGATGGTGAGCGGCCCAGAGCCCAAGAACAAGGTAAGGAAAACTGCACAACCAAGCACCCCTAGTACTGGAATAAGGAAGGTATGGTCTTCTGCCTGTAGCAGCTGCCTTTACCTTAGGTTGAGCCCTCAGGTGCTGATGGCCACAGGGCTGGTACGAGGGGATGAGGTACCCAAGACAGCAAAACATAGCCACAAGAAAAGCTCCAGCTGTACACTCACAAGGTATGGTCCACTTCGGAAAGAGGGCTGAATCACAGCCCGAACCTGGAACAGAGGAAGCCTAACCGAAAGCCTAGTTCCAGGAGTAGCAGCAGGATCACCATAGGGACAATTGGTAGCACAGAGGTGCACACTAGACTAGTGTAGGACCAAGCTCTAGCAAAGAAAGCAGGCAAGGTCTAAATATATATACATAGCAAAGCAGGAAATGACCTCAATCAAGATGGCCTCTAAGAGGCCAGTATGAGTAACCATACAGTATGAAAACCATACTGACTCCTGCTGGTCCAAGATGGAAGTTCACTATATCATGAGGTACTTTTGAAAATTGAGCCATCCATATATTACCTACTACTAATATATTAGTGATAATCTTTTTGGTACAGGCATCTGGCAAACAAATCAATTATCACATAGGATGCTGTGCATACTGGCGGCACAATAAAAATCTAAATAGCATAATTAGTATACTATTTATGCTTATTGCTATTTCACTATTGCAAGGAATAGCAGAGGTCACTGTATGTGAAAAGATGTTTTTCCAAACTAAAATCTGGGTCTCCAGTGGTAACTGTAAATGTAAATGTAAATATTGCATTGTTCAATCTCTCCCCTCTTCCAGCTCCAAGTTAATTTTCCCTGTTTTATTGTAACTTTCTCACACCCTTTAATTGATTCTCTGTATTTAAAGCTCACAGTTCTATTGGGAATATTGTTTATCACGTTACCCTATGCTTTACACACATTGTTAATTGTAAACCGGGTTGATGTGATGCCAGTCATGAAACTCTGTATAACAAAAACAACAAATAAATAAATAAATAAATAAATAAATAACTGGGCATGTCACTGCATCAGGGACATAGTGTACTGTATGACTATGGCAGTGTGTTGCAAACTCTTAACTTGGCAGGCTAAAAAATGTTACCATACATATGAAAGTGTTGGTGGCTGAAAGAGAGTATACAAAAAAATCATATCTCTAATAAAACCAATAAAAAATTGAGTGCAATTCTATCATTAGGACTGCATACATTAAGGGGGTCATTTTCAAAGGAGTTACGCATGTAAATGTGACATACTATCGTAGCAATTTTCAAAAGCTATTTACTCGAGTAAAGTGCACTTACTTGAGTAAATCCTATGGACAATTCAATGGCATATATTGTAGCAATTTTGAAAAGCCCACTTACTTGAGTAAAGTGTATTTACTCGAGCAAAAACCAGTTTTGCTCGAGTAAATGCTTTTTAAAATCTACCCCTAATTGAGTGTCTGCGCCAATATGGTGATGATGTAACAATATCAGTAAAGACCATGGCTGTCTAGCTAGGCTCGCTCTAAAAAGTATCTTTGAAGCACAAGCTCAGATCTGCCAGCAATCTCATTGGGAATGGCAGTCAGCATGATGTCCCAATTTTGCTTTCAGGATTTAGTCTTTGAGACAATGGGGGTCACCCAATGATTTGCATGTTATTTATTTTTATCAATTTGGTAATCACAGCCCTCTATCTAGAATTAATCTAAGTGGAATTATATCTGTGGAAAAATACCAAAAGGCACCTGCCTGTCTACCAACAGTCTGCAGATGATGCTGATTTATATACCTTCCCTATCGTCTTCCATTTATTTTCAGCCATTGGCTCCGCATGCAGCTGTAAGGCGTTTGAAGTCCTATTGCTGTCCCAGTAAAGCTGCCTGTCCTGATGAATTATACACAAATCTTCTGGCAACTACTTCATCTTTAGAGCCAACCCAGATGGGAATGCCTTTTATGTATATGTGTACATACCGCATATGTCTAGCAGCATTTTAGAACTGATAAATAGAATAACAGAAGTATTTTCCCCTCAGCACCTTTGACTGTTGCAGAGTAAGCTTAAAATAATGTGCAAAGAGAGGAGAGAGCTCAGTTATGCATGGAAACGTGAGGGGCTGGAAGAGTAAGAGAGTTCATTACATCAACCTATATGGGAGAAATTATGTCCTCATTGTTTGTTTATTTTAGATTTTTATATTCCGCTTTTCGGCACTTCAAAGCGGATTACATTCAGGTACTGTTACTATTGGGACAAAATCCATGGCTAATTTTTTTGTTTTTTTTTATCTGTGGTCTTTGCATCAATGTGCACATAGACATGAAAATACAATCCACCTGTAACCTGCGTTCAAAGACAGGGTCAGGCTTTTCTGACTCTGCTCACTTGTCAACTTCCCCAGTGATTCGCCAAAGGAAAAACGTCTACCTCTGCTCCACATACTGAAACAAATGGGGAGACCCCCAAATTGGGCCCTCTTTTTAGGTTCTAGTTATACAAGATATTGTGGGTGGGGGAGACATGGGACCTATCATATTTTACATACTTGAGAAATGTGTTTGAATGTTGGAATTATGTTTAGAGCACATGGTCATTGGATGGCATTTTATAGGGTGAGCAGTGCAAAGTCTTGTGTTAAATATTTGTGGGTTATGTAATGTGGGGATTCCTTTAAGGGTCCCAAGTGTGTGACTGATCGAATGAGATTTAGCGGGAGTTTTTGACAAGACTTGTCCTTCCCTTCTTCTTTTTATCCTGCCCTCTCTAGTATGGGGCTGGCAAAGGAAGGGGCTTCCAGGATATAGTGGCCTAAAGTTGCCAACCTATGGGCTGATGGCCTGGGGACCCTCCCACAGGGAGTGGGGCCTGCAGGGTCTCTTCCCCTCAAGGGAAGAGGTTTTTTCCTTGTCTCGAGGAGAGCACCGGAACCAGGGGATAAAAGCGGCTGCTCCTTCTTTTAAGCAAGATGGCCAAGAGTTTAAGAATTGGGGGTAATTCTGAAAACACAAGTGCCTCAGGAGGTTTCCACTTCATAGAGGATGCTGGGGAAGCCTACGCACTATGATGGTAACGTTCAAAGTGGCAAGCAGGCACTCATGTGCGCACGTTCATCGGCCTGCGCCCAGGGCTGCAGCTATTTTATAACGTACACGCGTATATGTGCACATGATATAAAATAGCCTGACCACTACCCATAAATTCTCAGATTTTTTCAAAGGTGACAAAAGATTTAAACAGATTTTCACCCTAATTTTAGGATGATTAAAAAGCTGCTCCAGAGCTGCAGATGCAACATTTCAAGACCTCCAGCCACTGCTGGGAGCCAGGGTGGGCCAAAGCACGTGCTGTGTTTAGTCCCACCCTCCACCAGTGAAAGCGCGTGCCCTCCAGTGCCGCCCATGCCAAGTTTCAAATCCCACCTCCTCCTCCCCCCCCCCCCCCCCCCCCCAAGAGGCCAAAGGATCTACTGTCTAGTGCTGCAAATGCATTGGAAGAGGCCTGACCACCAGAAGCACTTCCTGGCCCTGGACAAAAGCAGAAGTGCAATGCTGCAGAGCATGGGAGTAAACATGCTGCTGAAGGAGGGGAAAAACCTGGCGCCACACCAGTAAGGATGAATGATGATGTAGTGGGGAATGGGGAGGGGGGATGGAAGATTCTTAGCAGGGTGGGGGAGTGGGGAGAGAGAGACATGCTGAGTAGGTGGGCGGGAAGATCTGCTTAATATTGTTTTATGGTCCTGTCCACCAAAATAAATTCTGATATTTACCCAGAAAGATAATTAGCTGTTTAATTCAACTGATTTTTTTTTTCCTGTTTTTGTTCTTGTCATAATAAACCCTGATAAATTCTGGGAAAAGTAATGAACAATATAAACAAAAAATGAAGGTCCCTATGGATAATTCACCAATGCTGCTAAATTTAATGGGGATTACATGTGTGCATTATTTTCTGATCCAAGCTGAATCATGCCCAGGGAGTGCCTCCCCTAAATGTGGCTAAACATTTGCATATGTTCAAAAATTCCTATACTTTTAGCCTTATTAAGGTAGGACAATTTTCAGACTGTCAATGCAGGTAAAGTGCTATTTACTCACATGAACCACTTTGAAATTTGTTCTCTGACCCCCATGGGTCTCTGCAACTTTAAGAGTGCCCTTTAAGTTTGGCGTGACGCATTAACCCAGCACTGATGCCATATTTGTATTTGAAAATAGTGAAATCGTCATGTTAGGTAGAAAAATGATTTTCAACCAAAGGAGACATTGAAAGGATTTGTGTACAGCCTGTCTGAGTGGTACTGAACCTTTTCTTTTGAGAACATGTTATAAAAGGGATGAAATTGTTCTGTGAACAGTGAGAACTTATGGCTCTCTGATGGCAAGGTGCTTACGTGCAGAAGGCAGAGAAAGATGCCATATTTTCAATACATTTTGCTAGGTGGACATATCAATGGAACTGGGCAATCACTTGCTGTACTTACACTGCATTCGCAGGATTTTGTGGAGCTGCTGTTTAAATGCTGCAGGATAAAGGCTTTTGTTTTTATCTAGAAGGATACCTTGTAGGTTGTGAGCTCCTTCATTTGGACAAACCAAAACAGAAGATATCACAACCTCAAAAGTGTCTCGCCTTTCCTGGGGCCAAGAAGGCCTCCAGCCTTCTACATTGAATTCCATGACATCCATCCCGGTGTTGTATGATACCTGTGACTCTGCTTTACTCTTCTGCTTATGGTGGATTGATAGTTGGACAACAGGTTAGCAGATGCGCCATGGTATTTATGCAATGGGATGTCAAGAAAGGATGTGCATGGAAAAATAATTTTGTTTCATTTTATGTTATATCAGATTTATGTTATGAATATTGTTTTATTTTCCCATCTCTGGTCTTGATTTTCAAATTTATTTTTTGTGCATACTTTTTATTATTTCTATTATTTATTTTCTTTAATTAATTGCATTGTCTTACAATTTGTAAATCAGCATGATATACATGAATATATAAAAATCAAAACAAAAAAGAGCAACATATAACACAATTTTTATTAATAAATAGTACAATTAAAAATATTACAATGCTAAAATATACACATTAAAACAATAAAAAGATACAAAATAAACAAATAAAATCAATAAAACAAAAATATAAACTGAAAACTAAAAAATCAATAAATTACAGGAATAAATCTTATATTTGACATTCCTGATATCCAATGTGACAGAAAAATTCTTTAAGAAAAAGAATGGTCTTTAAGGTATTCTTTTTCCAGCCATAAGGATAGTGGAAGGAAATTCAAAAACTGGGTAATAAGAAAAACTGGTATCTCTCTTGTACTTTCCAGTTTTATTTCCTTTGGTGATGGTAATACCAATAACTCCTGTTGAGATGAGTGAAACACCTGGTAGGGCGATGGGGAATTATTAAACTAGAGAGATAACAGTGGAGTACCCCACTGCAGGATCTTAAAGATAAGACACCCAGTTTTGAACTGTATATATAACAAAATTGGCAGCCTATGTAAATCTTATAGTACAGAGGTAACATGATTGTGTTTCTTCTTACATAGCAACCTAGTAATGATGGTAGAGAGAGACCAGTCTGCCCACAAGTTTCTTATGTTAGTAATTGCCGCTCTGTGCAGGTCACTCCCAACCAAGCCTTATGTTAAGGGTAGTAATATTTACAATCACAACCAAGCAGCTGTCAAATTCATAACAAAATTACTGCTAGCTGCATTTTTATGAGGTGAACAGCCTTCTTGATAACTCAGACAATGCTGCTTGAACATGCTTTGCTTTTGGACTTGGCTGTAGCAGCAATCCAGCACTTTCCCCCTAATGTTTGCGTATCAGTACCCTGGACAGTAAAAGTCAGGGCCCAGTGGTGGCTATCATCTGAATTAAGTCCAGAAATGTGGGAAACAAGATTAAATAGCTTTTTAGACCTGATACTAGCTTTAACCAATATTTTCCTATAGTGATCTCTTTTTATCAGCTTCATATATATTTATTTTTATTTATTTATTTATTAAGTCATATTTATAATCCATTTTCAGGCCTGTGCGCACATGTTGTAAAATTGGGGGTCGGCAATCGCAAGGGGGTGCACAATTGTGCAACTTGCACACGCCGATGCCTGCTGCCTTCCCCCGCGCTGATGCCCACTGCCTTCCCCCGTTCCCTCCCAGGCCGCCTCGGAGGGACCTTCCCGACTCCCTAACCTAACCTCCCTTGCCCTATCCTAAACCCCCCCTGACCTTTATTTTACCTGTTGTGCCTGCCGGCAGCCTGCCAGCACACAATCTTCCAACACAGCAACAAATGGCCGCTGTGACAGAGGCCTCTGGCTCTGCCCCACCCCAGACCTCCCTGCCCCCTCCCCGCCTCTTTTTCGAAGCCCTGGGACATACTCGTGTCCCGGGGCTTTTCGTGCATCACCGGGCCTTTCTAAAATAGGCTCCGCATGCGTAACTCAACCTGTACGCGTAAATCCAATGGATTTACGTGTGTAGGCTTTTTAAAATCTACCCCATAGTGTTTTAAGCTTCTTTCTAAAGATCAAGTTTTCCCCCTGTATCGCTCAGGAAGGCTGTTCCACAAAACAGGCCCAGCATAGGAGAAAGCTGAGAAATAGTGCTTAGCATTTATTTTATTTAGAATTATTTGTTACCCGCAACCCTCCAAAGTTCGGGACGGGGAAAATAGTTACATATACATATACAAGTTCCTCAGAGGGAACTTTCCTTCGCCCTCCCCCCACCTTCCCCTCCCTTCCCCTCCCTTCCCCACCCCCCCAGCCCTATCTAAACCCCCCCCTTACCTTTGTTGGCAGATTTACGCCTGCTAAAAGCAGATGTAAATCTGCGCGCGCCAGCAGCCCGCTGGCGCGCCATCACCTGACCCGGGGGCTGGTCTGGAGGCCTCGACCACGCCCCGGGCTGGCGCCACGCCCCCGGGCCCGCCCCCGAAACGCAGTGTCATTTCAGGAACGCCCCCGACACGCCCCCTCCCCGCCCTTTTTACGAAGCCCTGGGACTTACGCACGTCCCGGGGCTCTGCGCTCGCCGGCGGCCTATGCAAAATAGGCACGCCGGCGCGCGAGGGCCCTGCGCACGTAAATCCGGCCGGATTTACGCGCATAGGGCATTTAAAATCCGCCCCTAAGTGTAGATTCGATCCAAGGAGATGTAACATTATTCAAAAGGTTATGAATTATGGAAACGAGTTTGTATTGAATTAGTGCCTGAATTGGAAGCTAGTGAAGAGACTGCAAAATTGGTGAAATGTGTTCTCATATATTTGAACCCAGAAAGTAAAAAGTGCAGCAGCGTTCTGAATTAACTGTAGTGGTCTAAAAGTATTATGATGGAGACTGATGTACAGTACTCTCACAAGGGAAGTATTACTTCTTATTGAACAGTATAAAAGTTGTTGGTGTCGAAAAGTAGCCTAAGATGGTGCAGAAGTTTTAACTTAAAGAAAGATGAGTGGATCATTGATTTTATATGATCATCAATGGAGAGGGTTGGGTCTAAAAGTAGTCTGAGATTGCATACTGTTTGTGTGATTGATATGGTATAATGATCAAACTGAAAGGCGGGAGGGATCTCAAATGATACTGAATGGCCTAAGATCATGAACTCTGTTTTGATAAGGTTCAAGAATAGTCTATTATGACTTTTAACTTCTGCTAATCTTCTAGAAGCTTACTCTTTATCCATTTTCTCTCATGATGCCTTAGCTGTTTCTTGAGAATTCTCAACCCTGAGTGATAACATAAAAACTCATTCATATTCCTCTGAGTACTATAATGGACAGATGCAGCTTGATACAAACCCTTTTATGGCCAATAAGGAGACATGTTCCGGGGTGGGGCAGAAGTGCAGCAGAGTTGCCACTTACAAACGTGCTTTTTAAATTTTAAAATGTATGTGCATAACGTACACAAATTATACCCTGCTGGGAGCAAGTGTAGCTTTTTGTAAGGTTATTTGAGCAAGTATTTGACTAAATATCCAAAGATTTTCAAAGTAAACTTATAAGAACATAAGAAGTTGCCATACTGGGTCAGACCAAGGGCTCATCAAGCCGAGCATCCTGTTTCCAACAATGACCAATCCAGGATAAAAGTACCCAAATATTAAATAGATCCCGTGCTTCTAATCCTGGTAATAAGCAGTGGCTGTTTCTTAAAACAACTTGTCTAGCAGTTTATGGACTTCTCCTCCAAGAACTGTCCAAACCTTTTTCTAAACCCAGCTAAATATCTGCCTTAACCACATCCTCTGGCAACAAAGCTTAATTGTATATTAAGTGAAAAAGATTTTTCTCCAATTTGTTTTAAATATGCTACTTGCTAACTTCATGGAGTGTCCCCTACTCCTTCTATGATCTGAAAGAGTAAAGTCCAGGAAGAAGAAAGTCTTAAAATTGTACAGTCTTTATTGCTATTCAGGCTGTTATAAAACAATTCACCCTAACATTAGTTTCACACACTATTTTTTTTACAATGCACACTATGGGACGGATTTTAAAAGCCCTACGCTTGCTGGCCTATTTTATAAAGGCCGGCAACGTGCGTAAAGCCCCGGGACGCATCTGTGTCCCAGAACTTTACAAAAGGGGTGAGGGCGGGGCCAGAGGCTCAGCAGCCATTTGCCGCTGTGTTGGAGGATCGCATGCCGGCAGGCTGTCGGCATATGCAACTTGCAACTGCCCAGAGGCAAGCGCAAAAGGTAAGACAGATGTCGGAGGGGTTAGAGTAGGGCTGAGGGGGAATGGTTATGGGAAGGGGTGGGAAAGTTAGTTTAGGGGGAAGGGAACAGGGGAAGGCCGCGGGCGTCGGTACACGCAAGATGCACTAGTGTGCCCCACCTTGCGTGTGCTGAGCCCTGATTTTATAATATGCGCAAGCATCTATGCCCTCTCATAGGTATGAAAATTTACCCCTGTATTTTTACAATGTGCATACTTTAGTAAATTTAGCAAATGTATACTAAAATAACAAATAATATTGAAGATAACGTTCAACAACTACGCATGTAGGCCTATATGCACAAATATGGCTGCACATAGTTTTACCATAGTATTTTATAACCCATGCGTATCACATATCGTATGTGTATATTACAAAATATGTGTTATTTTTACCCTGCAACATATGTGTGTATCTGTTACATGCATTGAAATCATGTAATATATATAATGTATTGAACACATTTTCATTATATGCGCGGGTGTAGATTTGTGCACGCAACCCTGCGCGCATGTTATAAAATCGGGCTTAGATTTGTTTGCGCCAGGTTGCGCGTACAAATCTGCGCCCTGTGCGCAGGTTTTAAAATCTGCCCCTTATTATTTAAGTTGTGCCAGCCTCCGGGCAGGTGTAGGTTGGCCTCTGGCCATGCCTCCGCCCTGCCCCAGACCGCCCCGCCCCTTTTTTCGAGCCCCGGAACATATGCGCGTCCCAGGGCTTGCGCTCGTCGTCGAGCCTATGCAAAATAGGCTTGGCGCGCGCAGGAGGGGTTTAAAAGGGTCACGAGCGTATATTACACACGTAACCCTTTTATAATCCGCCCCTATGTCCGTATATTTTAAACACGAAAGTAAAGTAGGATTTAGGGGGTCATTTTCAATAGCTTTCGCACGCGAAATTAGTCCACCGTTCACCCAGTCCTTCTCTAGGCCATTGAGACCTTCCTAGTTTTTCAGTCTGAACTCTTCCCAGTTCACCCAGAGCTCCCCCCCCCCCCACTCTGTACTACACAATAATCACGTTTAATATCACTTATGCCAGCTAATTAGCAGGTGTAAAAATACGTGAGTAGGTTAGTATATGTATGCATGTGCCTTTTAAGATAGCATCTTACACATATGTTAACCCCACCCAGGAATACGCTAGTTGCTCCTTATTTATGCCGGTATATGTGTGCATGAAATTGATAATACACACACATTTTTTACTTTTTTAAAACACAGAATACGCGCCTAAAAGCTAATTCCATATGTAAATGTGCATTTTTGCGTGCGTAAACTTTTGAAAATCCCACCCATAAATTATATTTTGTTCGTTTTTTAGTCATTTTAGATGGGAAGCAGTATAAAATGGTATAACAAATATCATGGATGTTTTCATGTCATTCTAAAATGACAGCGCATCCCTATTACTCCCTGATGCGGAGAGAGAAATGGAGGGAATCCGTCCCCCTGGCTTGGAAAAAGAGGTCGGGAGTTCTTAGTAAAAATGGCGGACTTGTCGAAAGAGGAGAAGGAAGCCTATTTTGCGCCTCTGGAAATTAGAGATCATCATCTGTAGAGAGAATGGAAGGCCTCGAGATTTTTATATCTGTTCCTGCCGGAGCCCAGAAAATCGTTCCCCCGATGGCCTGTAGCCAAGAACCAGTATTTGCATCACTCTTGCTAAGGCTTGACAGCCAGCAGAAAGTGTGTGGAGCATTGCAAATGTAATAAAACTTACTTAAAATGTAATAAAACTCCTGCCCCCATCCCCTCCCTGAGCTAGGATGTTAAAAAAAAAAAAGATGACAAATCTGGGAACTGGGATATGTTGTGGAGGAGGACAGAAAATGTCAGACTTGGAAATTAATTCAACTTAAGAGAAAGCATTTTAAGACTTTCTGGAAGAGACATAATTTATAATATAGAAACACGGGGACTGGTAATTGCCCTAATCACTGGAGAAACATGACTGAAATGTAGGGAAATAAGTCATAAAACTCATTACAAGATAACAAGATTCTATCTGTTCTCTCGGGTCACAGGAAAGCTCTGGAGGTCAGGGAGTTAATCACCTCTTTCAGCGGCGGCGCGGCTGATAACAGACTGGATCGTGAGCTTAAGCCATGTGCAGTCCGCTCAGCATATTCTCGGCTCGGTGGCAGACGTGGCCCCAGCCTTTTCTAATTTGTATTTATGTGGACTTTTTGGTCTTCCGCCTCTCCCCTCCTTCCGCTTTCATTTGGAAATCCATTTTCATGGAGATCACTTGGCAGCCCTGAATGTCAGACAACCACCGCTGCTAGAGGTTTACTTACACGGAATTGCAGCATTTTTTTTTTTGACTGAGCCCAGGGTTTGGAGGCAGTGGGGAAAAAAAAAATGCGAAACACAACATCTTTTGTCACCCAGCGAGTTTGGGGCACTTTGCTAGACTAAAAAGTTTCTTTTTGGTTCGTCGTTTCCCCCTCCCCAAATGCTGGAGGTAGCTTTCGGCTTCTCATGTCGTGCTGTACTGTTTTTCAGGGTGACTGAATTATTTCACTGTTCCCTTCCTCCTGTGGGCCAGGCAGGGTGTTTTTAAAATTTCACATTCCGCTGGTTATGTGCACCCCAAGAATGGAAAATGTTAACTTCATTCATTTTTTTAAACTTGAGCAAATTATTTGGGATTTTCTTGCTCCTTGAGGGTAAGCCATGTAGATAAGCACTGTGTATTGGACATGTTGCACATCCAGAAGTCCACCTTTTCTTAGGATTGCGGTCAAAATGCCAACATCTGCAGCTTTGGCTTCCCCCATCCCAAAAACAGCCCTGTGCCTCCTGTTCAAACCTGTTGACTGCTTCTGCTTTGACTTCCTCCCTTCCCCCCCCACCAAGACTTATTTCCACCTTCCCTCAACAACCTGCTCTTCTAGCTGGGGTCTCTCTCCAGAGACATGGACTACTGCACTGCCCTCAGTGAAACAGTCCCAGAGAGTAAGAGGAAGCAGCAGCAGCATCTGAGCTTGGTGAGAAGGTGGAGGCAGTGGTAGTGTCCCTTTGGGCCTAACGGGGGAATAGAAGGCATCAGCGGTGTCCCAGCTGGGAAAGGAAATAGCGGTGCTAAAATAGGTGACCCAAATTGGTTTACCATATTGACCCGAGTACAAGAGAATCATTTTATATTCAGGGCCAGCTCATAATCGGATCCATATGGTATGTTGCAAATGGGACCACGTGAGCCAGTTCTGGAAAAGGGGCATGGGGGGGGGGGGGGGCAATTTTAAGCACTGCAAAGTCCACGGGCACATTTGACCTTCAGTCTGTGCACCAATTTTCAAAGGGAAAGCATTTGCATATTTTCCATTTGAAAATTGCTGCAGGTCCAAAATACTAGCAAACGTTTGCACCTGCTTTTTCTATGGGTGAAATCCAATCTTCACATATTGTCTTAAACACAACGCTAGGAACATCTCTTCCTGATGCATTGTGGAACTCTGTGCATACATTTTAGCGAAGTTAAGGCTGGTCAGTTTTCTGACAATCCTTTTACATCAGTATTTGCCTAGGTAAATGGCTTTTGAAAAGTGCCCTAACATCATTGGTAAGGTTGGGCAAGAGACCTGGAAATCATGAACATGTTTTTCATTGATCTTGTATAATTTAATTTGTAAAGCGCTTTCATTTTAACTAGAAAGGCAGTATAACAAGAAATAAAATAATAATAATAAGAACAAGCTCTATGACTACCAGAAGCGTTGTGTACATCCCATACAAGGCACCAGGCAGGGCAGTTCTGGAAGGCAGTTGTGACCCTGCCAGTGATTTCATGGTCTGCAGAGAGACCATTATGACCAGACCATGAAACTAGGCTCAGTGGCTCCCATCCTTCGCATGCTCAAGGCACAGCTACATTAACAAAAATGATGTGTAGCACACCAACCTCCACAGAGCGGGCAGCGCAGACATGGATAGGAAGAAGAGGCATGCACGATTACCATGTTATCAGAAAGGACATCCTACTTCTTTTTGCTATGCGGTGCTGAGAGCAGAGCCCAAGTGCTGACCTGGATCTGAGCATTAAGCAGTGGTGAATTTTCCAGGGCATGCCTGATCAGGACTGAAGAGACACACACCAGTGTGCCGTGGCACACTGATTGGGAAATACTGAACTAGCTACTTGAAAGGTCTAATTTTGTTCATTGATGACCCCCTTGAGAAAATGATGGTGGACAACTCGACATTTAAAGGAGTTAACTTGGGTGTAGGTTTCCTGATTGAAAAGCAGGTTTTGGGTTCTCTGAAGCAGGGCCGGTGCAAGGGGATTCGGCGCCCTAGGCACCTTCAGCCTTGAGCTGCCGCCTCCCCCTATTGTGCTGCCACCAGCCTGCCCCCGGTCATAGCCCCAACTCTAGGTGCAGGGACCACATGCCGCCACTCCCCCACCCTCCCAACCTCTCCCTCCACCCCCCAAAAAAAACCTCACAAAACACCTGGTCCAGTGGGGAGCCCGGGAGCGATCTGCCGCTCCCGGGTCGTCGGCTGCCACTAACCAAAATGGCGCTGGTGGCCTTAAGAACATAAGAAAATGCCATACTGGGTCAGACCAAGGGTCCATCAAGCCCAGCATCCTGTTTCCAACAGTGGCCAATCCAGGCCATAAGAACCTGGCAAGTACCCAAAAACTAAGTCTATTCCATGTAACCATTGCTAATGGCAGTGGCTATTCTCTAAATGAACTTAATAGCAGGTAATGGACTTCTCCTCCAAGAACTTATCCAATCCTTTTTTTAAACCCAGCTATACTAACTGCACTAACCACATCCTCTGGCAACAAATTCCAGAGTTTAATTGTGCGTTGAGTAAAAAAGAACTTTCTCCGATTAGTTTTAAATGTGCCCCATGCTAACTTCAAGGAGTGCCCCCTAGTCTTTCTATTTCCGAAAGAGTAAATAACCGATTCACATCTACCCATTCTAGACCTCTCATAATTTTAAACATCTCTATCATATCCCCCCTCAGCTGTCTCTTCTCCAAGCTGAAAAGTCCTAACCTCTTTAGTCTTTCCTAATAGGGGAGCTGTTCCATTCCCCTTATCATTTTGGTAGCCCTTCTCTGTACCTTCTCCATCGCAATTATATCTTTTTTGAGATGCGGCGACCAGAATTGTACACCATGGAGCGATACAGAGGCATTATGACATTTTCCGTTTTATTCACCATTCCCTTTCTAATAATTCCCAACATTCTGTTTGCTTTTTTGACTGCTGCAGCACACTGAACCGATGATTTCAATGTGTTATCCACTATGATGCCTAGATCTCTTTCTTGGGTTGTAGCACCTAATATGGCAAACCCAACATTGTGTAATTATAGCATGGGTTATTTTTCCCTATATGCATCACCTTGCACTTATCCACATTAAATTTCCTCTGCCATTTGGATGCCCAATTTTCCAGTCTCACAAGGTCTTCCTGCAATTTATCACAATCTGCGGCCTTCAGCCCCTACCATGTGACAGGGGCTACCGGTGCCATTGGTTGGCACCTGTCACATGGTAGGGGCTAAAGGCCACCGGCACCATTTTGGTTAATGGCAACCGAGGCCCCGTGAGCGGGCAGATCGCTCCCGGGCCCTCCGCTGGACCACCAGAGGGGCGTCGAGAGGATGGCATGATGGGGGGGGGGGGAGTAGGGTGAGGCGGGGGCTGGGCAGAATTTTGAAGGGACACTTTTTGCCCTTTCAAAATTCTGCCGCCTGAAGTGCCCCCTATGTCTCGGCGCCCTAGGCACAGGCCTAGATCATCTAGTAGTTCCTCCGGCCCTGCTCTGAAGTGTTAAGGAGACAATGGGTTTAGGACTCAACTGCATCTCCTGCTAACAGAATTCAGCAAGAGAGAAAGTTTCCCTTCCAACTCTCACCCAACAGGGAAACTCAGCCTAGTATAAACACTTGAACAGCGGAGCAGGTAAGGGGAAAACGGTGGCTGACTTCTACATGGTAGCCTGGAAACCCCTGTTGTTCGAGAGCATTACTGAAGGGTGATATTGGATGATGCTTCATTTCAAGCTTCCACTAAGCGAACTGCCTAGGGGGAGTTTATTTAAACTATGGGAAGAATGAATTGCTAGGGATTGTTTTCTAAATAAATCATGGTGCACTTCTATATTAATGTAGCTTTTAATGGTCTTGTTTTAGGGTGTGATTTAGTCCAACAAGAAATAGGAATAAGCATAGGAAAACACCCTTCTGAGTTAGGTGCTGTATAAAAATACAATTCATTTTAAGTTGATAAGGCAAGGAGATAGTGGAAAAAAATAAAAACATGGTAATGTCACAAAGCAAAGAAATAAGCTAATATCAATAAAGCAAATTGTGAGGTAAGTGAAGTACAGAAGGGTTGAAGGTTTTTTTTTTCCTTAATCTACAATAGCTGGCACAAAATCCTGCAGATGGATTGAATGATCCTTTTTAAGTGCAAACCAAGAGCAAAAGAGATAACCAAACTGTTAGCTTCATTCCAGGAAAACAAGGAGTAGACCTTGAGATACACAGGGTTGAAATCGATTCTTCTTTGGCCTGCACTTAAAGAAGAATCCATGTTTTAATACAAAGCTAATGACCTTTTTTGACCTTTAAGCATAATGAATAGGTGTTTTTTGAGGTGTGCTGTGTGATCTCTTTTGCTCAGAATGAAGGGAGTAATTTGTGGAGTGGATTAGTCTAACAAGGTTCAGAATGAAGGGATAAAACTCTAGGGCTGGATTAGTCTAGCAAGGTTTTGCAACTTCATTAAGGTATAATTCATTCATCTTTCTATTACTTGAGGATATGTTTTTTTTCCTTGCATCCTGAAGAATTGTTTTCTGTTTCTTAAACTTAACAGTGCATGACTAAGCTGCAATCAAGAACCGTTTAGGACAGACATATATTCCTTTAGGTCGCAGCCTTAGAACATAAGAACATAAAAAAATGCCATACTGGGTCAGACCAAGGGTCCATCAAGCCCAGCACCCTGTTTCCAATAGTGGCCAATCCAGGCCATAGGAACCTGGCAAGTACCCAAAAACTAAGTCTATTCCATGTTACCATTGCTAATGGCAGTGGCTATTCTCTAAGTGAACTTAATAGCAGAGCATCCTTTGAGCCAAAAGTGAGATGTGACAGCTCTCTAATAGTGGCTCTCTTGAATTTGACAGGGAATGATTCTATGTCATCATTTGTTGGGTTTCACAATTCCACCTACTGGTTGGAGCAGAATTGTGAAACCTGGGACCCAGGTTCCAGTTCTCTCTCCAACTAAGTCACTTAGGGGGTTACTCATCAAATCTCATTAAGGTCTTATTGCAGGCGTTAGGGTCCTAACACCCGTGATAACGCCATAACACATGTGATAACTCATCGCGAGATGTGTATGCAAATTTTCAAAATGTAGTCAAAACGGAGGTGTTTGGGCGGAGTTTATGAAAATGAGGGTGTTTAATGTGTGCGATAGCGTAAAGCATGCTGTCACACAATTTAATGCTGGAAATAACTACACCTTTTTTCCTGCCCGCAATGGGATTTGCAATAAACATTACAAATCCTGTTTCGGAGGGGTGTGTGTGTTTGTGTGTGGGGGGGGAGGGGAGGGGGTAGAGAGAGCGCCTCTGGGGAGGAATACATATTAGTCAACTTTTTCTACCACTGTAAGTGGGGCCATTCTGAACTCAGGGTGAGGTGTTGGTGGTGGCCTAGATTTTGAGGGGCAGTTTTACATGCACAGTCAGGGGTATGAACAGCACATTACACATCTGTGAAGATTTGATGTGATTTCAAGTGATGAAAGGTACACAAAGATGAGATTTGTATATTGTACTCTCGACCTAGCTTGCGAGTACATCAAGCTAGGTCGAGAATACAAACTGCCCCCCCCCCCAAAAAAAAGCCTAAGCCACCACTAAAACATCATCCCGAGTTACTAGCTGCCCCTCCTACAGTGGTATAAATAATTTACTTATATGAGAGCCTTATAAAATATCTCTCTTTCTCTCTCTCTTTCTCTCTCTGTCTCATTTAAAATTTTACATGCATAGCACTTTTTTTATTTATAACGGACACTACTCTAGCAAAATGATGAATCTAGGCCTTAGTGGGGTCATTAACTAAGCTGTGCTAATGCATTAAAAAGCCTTAGAGCAGGAAAATAGAAATATAATACATGGAATATGCTAGATCCATGTATTATTTGTCACCTAAAAAATCAGGCCCAATAAGGATATGGAAATGAGCTGCTTAGCATGTGAAGCCATGGAAACCAGCTTATTTCCATGGAAAAGAGTAGCACAGTGCATGAAAGATCTTTGTGTGTTGTGCAGCTCCCTGTGTGTTAGCTACACCTCGAGAGCAACAGAAGGCTAAAATATGTTCTGTTGCTCCTGGGGTTGGCACTTCAATGGTCCATCCAGTTCCAGAACCCCATAAGCCCTGAGTAAACAAATTCGGGGGGGGGGGGGGGGGGGGGGGGGAATCTAAATGGGACTACCGTTGCATAGAGTAAAAATAAAAAGCAAAATTAAGTCACCCTTAGTCCTTGCCCCCAACAGAAAGTCCCAATCATTTCCCAAAATATCCGCAGCCCCATCCCTAGGAACTTCTCAAAGTTTCCCTGCAGTCTCTGGGGTCTAATGGGGAGCGATCCCCATTTGCTTCTATCCTGCCATCACCATTTTTCAAAATGGCACCGGTCCCGTCCCCCCCCCACCCCCAACGCTCCTTAACTTCTCTGCTTGGGGGGTAAGAAGCATCAGCGGTCAACCTCCACCATTATGAAAAGTTACATCAGCCGATAGAGCAAATGGGGAATGCTCCTGTCTCCATTAGACCCCAGTATGAGGAAACGTTCTAGCTCTCATTTGCACCCACTATTTGGGGGGAGGGGGAGTTTCTGCACAGAATATGTTTACAAAGCTCAGGGTGCCAGGATTTATATTGAGGTTCTGTCCCGTTCTCTATAGGCTCCAGATTTCACTTCCATAATAGAATAATTGCTTGAATGATGATATCATATATGGTATAGGAGGCCCGCGGGCCTTTTCTTTTTTTTTTGTAGTGTCTTTTATAAGCAATTTAAAGGCCGGAGCCTTGCTGTGGAGGTGTGTGCAATACAAAAAAATATATTTGCCTTGCCTCTCTCGATGCCTTTTGTCCCCCTGTGCCCTCCACCCCCTGAAATAGTAAAGACAGTACCGCTGGTCTGTGATCCTCTCCTGAACCGAGCACTTCCATGACTGTCACTGCTGATACTGGTTCAGGACAGCTAGGAGATGAAGGGAGGGTGGGGACTGGGGGAAGAAATGGGAAATTAAATGTGGGGAAGGGGAGGAAGCTTGGAACTTACACCATCAGTAAGGAGGCTCTTATAGCTAAGAAATAAGAACAAAATGTATGAGATGTTGCCCTCCTTCTCAATACACTTTTTTTTTTTTGCTCAGATATTGGGGTAATTTTATGATTTTGTGGTGTTCATTGAAGTCTGCAATACCACTCATGCTAGATCTGAGGCAAATTCTGCCCCCTGAAAATAGCGTTTGCCCTTCACTTGCATAGCGTCTGTGGCTTCAGCTGGTCTTCATGTGATGTCAGTGTAGTGTCAACTTGTTAGGGAGGTACACAACTCCCCGTTAGGAAGGGTATAAAACCCCTGCACCCATGTGAATTCCAGAGTGCTAGGGTGCTGTCACTTCTCAGAATGGTACCAGTGGGCTTGTTCCTCAGCAGGGAAAATCCTGGAGAGGAGAAGTAGATCCTGTACAACGGGGGTGGCTGGGACCTAGGGAGAGGCTGGGCAGGCCTTATCTAACAGGAAGGACTATAGGAGGGGAATATCCTGGGAGTGCAAGGAAGAGGTGTTCCTGAAGAAAGTCAGAATCTGAGGGAGACCCACAGGTACAGAGGTATGGATGAATTTATCAGAAAGGGGTCAGAGGAGAGGCATTTTGACTGGGAAAATCAATGGCGGCAGATGAAACCCAAAGCAGCCAGAGACTCCAGAGAAAGAGAGGAACTGAGAAAGAGGAACTCTTGAGAAGAAGCTTCCATCGCCCAGGTGGTAATGGGAGGGCCCAGGATGGAAGGGTACGAGTTTGGTTGAGAGCATGAGAAGAGAATGATTTTTATGTATTGAACTATGGACTTGTGTTACAGGACCGGTGCCTTGTTCTTCGGTGCGCCAGAGTCTCTTTGGACTTTGTTTGCCCTGCCAGCAGGTACAGCAAAGAACTTTATTCTTGAACAACAGCTTGGGAATGCAGAGTGATTTTCATGTGACTGGCCCGGTGAGCAGGAAGAGCCCCTGTGTGACAAAGAAAACCCCAAGGGCCTTATAAAGCAAGAACCCCCCTCCCTGTGCAGGAATCCCAGGAGATCACGGGGCCTTACGTGGTCCGTGGCCCTCCCCTTGTGCTCCTGTGCACAAGAGCTGACCGGGACAAGGGATACATGTGATTCTGGGTTGAAAGAGCCTAAAAGAGCATAGAATAAAGAGAAAACCTAGAAAAGTACAATAAGCTTCAGTTTCCCCAAACCCAAATCCCTTTTCTTTCATCTCATATTCTTACTTTTCTGGCCTCTTCAGCTCCCAGTGTCAGTGCACTGATTTGTAAGGGATGGGGGAAGGAGAGTAGGATAAATTGATGATTTCCCCCATCTTGTTTCCATTCAACTCTGTTTGAAGAGGCTTGCCCGATTTAAAAACAAACAAACAAACAAAGAACAACAATCTGAGCATTAGAAATAGTCTGCTTTGATTCTCAAGCAACCCCTGTCTCCCTGAGTATCCAGAAGGTGTGGTCTGGTGGGGAGAGCAATGGGTTTAGAACCAGGGAAAGCAGGCTTCAAGTCCCGCCGATGAAGCTTGCTTATGACTTTGGGGTAAATTATTGCCCCAGAAGATACCCACTTAGACTGTAAGCTCTTCGGGGCAGCAACTGATTTTACCTCAGTACTAATAATGCTGTATGCCACCTTGAGCATTAGTTGGAAAGGTGGTCTAAAAGTCCAAAAATAAATCAAATAAATTCTATTAAGAGTGATCAACCTGTTCATGATAGGCATGTCACAGGAGCCTGCCATGACTCAACTTCACACCCTGCCATAAGGAACCGCCCATTCATCATCACGTGCAAGAAAACAAAATAAAAATAAAGCAATTTGCTCTGACCATCAGTTGGTGAACGAATCAAGGCTCCTAGGGTCTTGGTTTATACCTGGGTGAGGGTGAAGAGTGGGTGCCACTTGCCGTCTGCACTGGAAATAGCTGCCGTGTCCCACCGTTCAGCTATGTGTGAAAATGTGATGATTTACTAAATGTGAAGGGTGCTCTTGGTCCAGGATCCGCCAGCCCCATCTGAAGCAAATGGGGGGGAAGCAGTCTGGAAAAATGACAATAATGGAGCCAAAAAAAAAGATATAAGAGAAACGCCCAGCATCTGCCTGCCCTATTAAAGATGCATTAGAGTGCAGGGAATTGTCTGCTGCTGCTTATTTACAACTTGATGGCAGCTTGGCACCCTGAAGCATACTAAAACAGGCCTAAGTAACCAAAGTGCTTTTCCAGGCTTCCTTCCGGCATCCAGTCTGGGAACATGCATAGACCTGGTGCGTTTCTCCGGCGGAGGGTCGTGCGAAGCTGTTGCCGCTGGTGATCAAATTCTGGATTTGACACTTGCTGCAATGGTACACATAGTCCTGCTGTTGCAGGGTGCATCGTGGAAGTCAGAGTTCTGAAGGACCGGACAGACCTGGAAAGCACTGACTTTTATTTTCTCTCCTAGTTTCACCAAGCAGGGATTTTAACAGGCAGCTTTCAGGAGCTCTTGCACTGCCACTGAGCTCCCACTGTAGCTCATTACAGAACCTGGAAAATACAGTTTAAGAAATCATAGGCTTGGGAAGGCTAAATTACTGGTGATTTTGGATTGCTTTCCTAATCCCTGTCCAGCCCTGTAGGGTGGGGTTCTTGGAAGGTGGGAAGTCTGGATGTTGAATTAAGTATAAATAAATTAACTTTGTATGCTTATCCAGAATGATAGCAAGCCAAGGAAGACAACAAAACAGATTCGGCTAAGAAATGATAGATAGCTTGCAGGTGGTCAAGTTTACATGACTTTCAACTGGGAGATAACTTTAGACAGCGCAGTGTAGGAGGAAACATCTACTGTGTTATATGGGTATTTTCCTTTGGAAGAGGTTAAGTAGATCGTGATACCAAATGACATAAAAATGAGCCCAAAAATAATGATAGGGGCACTGTATTAGTTTGTGCTTAGCATTTCTATGTGATCTAAGATTGCCCTTCATTTACCTTGGAACTATGAACTATTCATAGGGACATCCGTTTTCATTTATCTTCCCCAGAAATGTATCAGTGTTTATTATAATGAACCCAAAAGAGAGAGAAAAATCAGTGAAAAAACAAGTCATTTTTTTCCACTGATTTTTCTTCTCTTTTGTTGTAATAAACACTCATAAATTCTCAGGGAAAATTAAAAAAAAAACAAACCTGAAAATGAAGATCCCTAACTATGCAGCAGGCATCTTACATGAAAAACAGGTTGCATGTGTGGTTGCTTGAAACTGTAAATTAGAGCATTATCCAGGGATCAAAAGTTGCAAATTGCATAGTAATTAGTCTCTGAACTATGAAGTAACATCAAGTACATTAACAGTACTAAGTAACCAGCAGGGATGTGTAACAGCTCTGCACTTATATGGGATAAGTCCTATAATTATGGGGGCTATTTGCATATGATAAATGAGCCAAGACATGTAATAAAGATATTTGATGAATACAGAGAGGCTAAACAGACTGGCACATGGTGGTAGACCAGGGGTGTGTCAACTGTAAGTTTTGAAGCCCCAAAATAAGTCAGGTGTTCAGGCTATCCCTGATGAATATGTGCAAGATATATTTTCATGCACTGCCTCAGATGTAAGCAGTACACGTCTCATGCTTTTTGGTTTGGGGTATATCCTGAAAATCAGACTGGCTTGTGGCACTGGAGGATTGCAGTCCCATGCCCCTACGGTGGATAGTTTGCTCTGCTATTTCCTGTCCTTGCATTCTCTGAACCTTTTACCATTCCTGTTTACTGCACTCTGGCCTCTTCAGTTTCAGCCATCAGTGCAGGTACCTCAAGCTAGAATGTGCTGAGGGGTTTTGTGCTTTTTGCTGTATGCTCGGTGCTCCCTCTAAAAGTTGATGCACAGCGCTGTGTATGCTTAAAGCCCTATATAAAAATGAAATACATTTCTATTTCCTTGCACTGAATACAGTAGATCCTTTTTATATGGAAACTGATATTTTAATTTTTTAATGTAATCTCCCTCCATTACTGGATGGGACAGGGGGACACATCTGGGAGCTGCTGGGCCATCATGCAACTCATGGGGCTTCCTGTGTTTTTCTGGCAGTGTGCGGGAGGGTGGGGGAAAGACGTGCTTGAGAACATTTGGGGCTTGGGACACTCTCCTGAGATCCAGGAACCAAATCACATATCCACAACCAACTGGGTGTTCCAAAAATAATGCAAGTTTTACTGAAGTGTGTGTTGAAGGGTAATGAGTTGACAGAAAACACATTTCTTCCAGGTGATATCCGTAAATTAACTCTAACAGTCATAAATATAATTCTTAAGCATGTAGGGGCTTCCCTGGTACTCCACACCCAATCCCCTTCAGGCTGCTCTCAGGAATCCCCTTATTGGTACCTGAGTACTGGTGATGAGCATCTTCCTCTCCCAAAATGTCTGAATGTACAGAGTATTGCACAAGAATGCTCTTCTGTTCTCTTATGGTCCTTTCACTGGAAGGACCTCCCTGTAGAAGCATCTGCTGACCCCTTTCCTGGGACACTGTCTCATTGTATTGGTAGACTCTATGGATGCACTCCTCTCCTGGCTCTCTTTCCACTCCTTTGCAGCAGACAGAGCTAGGTAATTCCTCAGAAAGAGCAAGGTACCAGGAATCGGCTTCCTCTCAATAGGAATCTTACCAAGACTTCGCCTTCCCTTGTAACGCCAGGGACTTTGAGCGGGGGATTACTTCAGAAGAGAGAACCCAGAAATGTCTATGCTTCTTTTATTATGTGATGTGGGCTACGCCCATCACTAAGTATAGTCCCCAGATTTTTCCAGAATGGTCCCAGGGAATGGGATTTGCATTTTGAATCCCCCCCCCTTGCCAAAACCCTATCTTTTGGAGGGATAGGCTTCAAGGGGGTATAAAATCCTTTGGAGAATGCTCAATAGAGAGTCGGGCGTGGCTGACTCTGAGGATCTCAGCAGAGAGGGCGAGGAGCTGGAGATCACCCCTTTGATCTCAGAGCAGAGAGCTGTTTATGAGATTCATCCAGAGTCTCAGATGATGAGAAGTGTTTGGTTTTTGAAGATTTTTCACTTCTTGGTCTGAAGGGAAGGTTGCCCCCCACCCCCATCTCCCTGAGGATTGGGATTGGATATCTTTTTCTCCAAGTGGCCAGACAAGTGAGGGTGGGGAGAGAATCAAGAACCTCAACATTGGATAATTGGATTACAGCTTAAGGTTTTGGGAAGTTTGGAACCCATTCTGGATATTTTTGGATTGGGGATATTTTTCCAACAGATTGGCTGATGCTAGAAGCTGCACTCTAATTGTCCTGCCCCACTGGCGAGGATATATTGGCTGAGGATGAAGGTGCAAGAGAGGAGAGTGAGGAGAAGGTTCACCATGGACAAAGAAACCCTGCGGTCAGTATTCAAAACTGACCGGTTTAGTAACTTATGGGCCGATACAGTACAGTGCACTCTGACACACTGTTAGCCGGCATTTGGACGCGTGTTTTGGACGTGTGTTTTGGACGCGCTAGCTTTACCCCTTATTCAGTAAGGGGTAATAGCGCGTCCAAAACGCGCGTCCAACCCCCCCCCCCCGAACCTAATAGCGCCCGCAACATGCAAATGCATGTTGATGGCCCTATTAGGTATTCCCGTGCGATTCAGAAAGCAAAATGTGCAGCCAAGTCGCACATTTTGCTTTCAAAAATTAGCGCCTACCCAAAGGTAGATGCTAACTTCTGCCGGCGCGGGGAAGTGCACAGAAAAGCAGTAAAAACTGCTTTTCTGTGCACCCTCCGACTTAATACCCTCCGACTTAAAACATTAAAAAAAAAAAATTTTAAATGGGCCCGTGGCTGTCGGGTCGAAAACCGGACGCTCAATTTTGCCGGTGTCCAGTTTCCGAGCCCGTGGCTGTCAGCGGGCTCGAGAACTGACACGGGCAAAATTGAGCGTTGGCTGTCAAACACGCTGACAGCCGCCGCTTCCGTCAAAAAAGAGGCACTAGGGACGCGCTAGAGTCCCTAGCGCCTCTTTTTACCGTCGGGCCTAATTTAAATAAATTAACTTACTGTATCGCACGCACAGGAGAGTGGCCTGTGTGCGCGTTGGGAGAGCGGGCATTCGCCCGCTCTCCCATGTTTTTACTGTATCGGCCCGTTAGCTGGTTAGAACTTATCCGGCTGTTACAATGTATATTCAGCGGCACGGCTATGCCGCTTTCCTGATAAGTCTAAGCCACTAAGTTTAGACCTGCTCTATGGCACATCTAGCTTAGCCGTACAATTTATGCCGCTAAGTCTGAATATCAGGGGACCTGCCTCAGTTGTTTCTTACATACCTTTAGGCACATCCCTTTGAGGAGTATTTGAAAAAAGCTACACCTCCTCTGATCTCACTATACTGGGTTCCTGTGAAGACACTTACATTAATATTTCTCTCATTGGACCAGTAGTAGGGATGTGCATTTATTTGAAATGAAATAATAAATGTCAAGAACATTTCTGTTTTCAATTTGTTTCATTTTCAAAATAAAACAAAAAAATGAAAAAAAATTCTGTTCTGTTTTCATTTTGTTTTGTTTTATTTTGAAGCCATCTTAAAAACAACAACAAAAAAAAAACTAGTCCAGGTCCCTCTTCCTACCCACCAAACCTGCAAAACTAGAAATCCCCCTGCAGGCCCCTCCAACTGCCCCACATCTCTCCAACTGCCTTCTTACCCCCATCCAAGGTCTCTCAGTGGCAAGAATGATTTCCAGTTGCTTCTACCCCACAGCCACTGCTCATTATGTTGTTAGGCAGTTGGTGCCATCCTCAGAATGACAAGTGGCCATTTTGAAAACCTGGAACTGGGACAGGAACATCTGGGGATCACTCCTACCCCACGGATGGAGTTAAGAAGGGGTTGGAGGGGTGTGGGGAGGTTTGAGAGGCCTGGGGGACCAGAGGGGGATTTTACTTTTGCGAGTTTGGTGGGCAAGAAGAAGGGACAGTTTTCATTTTGTTTTGTTTTTCTGGATTTTTTTTTTTTTATGGTTTTGGATAAACGAAACAAAACAAAAGAAAAAATAAAACAAAATGGACATTTTTTTCCAGTGCACCCCCTAACCTGTAGTTTCCGCCTGCTTTTTTTAGTCTTGTAGCTCAGCTGCCTCTGTTGGGAGTTCAGTGCTATGAGCTTTCATTCTTAACTACCCAGAGCTTTTATCCCATTTTAACCCTCTCCCCCACACCACCTATGTAGCTTGGCAATCACAGTGGCCATCTTTGGCCAAGAGCCACAGACAACAGCTCCCTCCAGTATACCCCAACTCTGGGCCTTAGGTGTCACCATAGAGTGATGGCTGAGATTCCCAGCCCCCAGGGGTTGTGAACACTGTCTCCGCTGCATCCGCATCCCCAGCCAGTTCCAAGAAGGTAAACTCAGGCTTCTACAACTCTGCTATAGCTGATTTCCTGGTATAGTGAACTTTCCTAGACTCCCATCACTGCTGTAAGTAAGAAGATGACTCTTTTTCCTTCATCAAACACTGAGCTTAATGTAAATTTGAGGTCAGGTATTATCATATACATCTTTAATGTTCTGAAAGCCATTCTGTTTTTATGGATTGTTTAATTACATCTGTTCATTCTCATTTTTCTGCATAACAATCATGATATCCTCTAAAAACTTGCTCTGACACTTTACAATGATGTGCAAAGTGTCTGTATTTGGGAATAAAAGAAATGGCTTAACTTTTCTGTTCCAAACATTGCCATGGCTCTTCTTCAATTTTTAAAATAGTTAAAAAGGGCTGTAGCTGTGCTGGGTGCTGACCTGCAGGACACGAGTTTGGTTTCCTCTCCTTTGCTTATGCTCTATGCTTAGAAGACAGCATCCACTGCCCTTGGAAGGAAGTATGGAAGAGAGTCCCTGCCGTCACGCAACGGTTGAGTTGTAACATATCAAGTTTCGTCTATGGCCCCAGTCAAGAATGCCCAATGTGAAGTCTGAGCTGGATATGAGGGGATTAAGAATTGAGAACCCTCTCCCAGTTAGATGCAAATTCAGGCTCATGGTGGCATAGGCCCGGCTGGAGACCGGTCTTGTTCAGCTGGAAGCCCAAATGAGCATGATAAAACTCCTACTTCTACAAACAGTAATAAAACAGCTAAAAACTGGGCTATGAGAATTCACAGCTTTCCTCTGAAAAACAGCAAAACTCATTAATTATCTTTCTTGTGGTTGTCATGTGAGGCGGGCGTCCTGACTTGGACCGCAGCCAGCCATTCTCACCTGCTGATTTCCTTTTCTGTCCGAGAAATGAAACTGGGGCTTAGATTTTGGAAAGAGAGATGACCCACAGCTGGTTAGCAAGGTTGCCTGCCCAGGATGAAAATCAATAGATGTGCAGCTGTAAGATCCAATAGAAACAAAATAGGGCATGGAATGAGGAGAGGCAAGCCAAACCTTCTGAAGAACACACAGAAACAGGAACCGAAATAAGCACCTTTGTTGGTGGATCAAACATCCATTATCATCTTGGTGAGACAGGACCAATAGGTTTCATGGAGGTGCTAAGGTCCACAGGCCCAAGTGAGTGAGATTCAAAGGTTAGAGAAAGATAGGTGTTTGATCAATGGATTAGAAGACTATACTTGCAGATGAGCAGAAGTAATCGCATGACCATGCAGTAATATTCCTCCTATTGAAAGGCAACTGGGGGTTCTCTCTGTCCAATCAATGATGTTAAAAAAAAAAAAAAAAAGCATTTCCACTCTCATGCCCCTTCTCACTGAATTGCCCTCAACGCATCATTTGATAAAAAGCATGCGGCATCATGGGAGCCAATGAACTGGGGCACCGTCAGCGCGGGGCCAGTTGCAAGGAGCCAGGAGGTGTGCACATCAGTGCAGCTAAGTGGGGCAGAAGGTGCCACCACGTGGTCCAAAGCCGAAGAGCAAAAGAAGAGGCTGCAGTAGTAGGAGGATCAGCCAAGCGACATCAATGGGAACAGACTCCCCTTACAGAAAACATATGGGAGAGGCTGTGAGGGAAGGGAGATCGATACTAGACTGCTGGGACAGGGAGGTAACCCTGAGATTTATTAGGCAGGTGGATAAGGAACTGCGATTGAGACTGCTCAGGATGGGGGAGGAGAATAAAAGTGAGACTGTTGGTGATGGGGAGTTAGAAAGCAGTGAGAACGGGGATGGAAAAGAAGGGGGGAGGTGAAAATGAAACTGCTGGGAATGGGTTGGGGCATAGCGGATGATACACCCTGTCCCCAGCAGTCTCTCCTCTCAACCCTCTGTCCTCAGCAGTCTCACTCTCTCTCAGTGCCCTTCCATGCTTGCTCTCCCCACCAGGGTCTCTCTCTCTCTCATATCATGGGGAGTAGGTGCATTGAGAGAGACTGCTAGGGACAGAGGATGAGCACTGAGAGACTGATTCAGAAAACTGGATTGACATGACAAAGTAATACATCAAGAGGTTAAAATAAAAGGAAAATGTGTAAACAAATTGCATAAAAGCCATAAGAGTAAAATGGAATCACAGATTAAAGAAAGGACAATAAACAGAGCAATTACCAGGTTCTGGTGCTGGTCAATATTGTCCTTGGTCAGATTACATTTCTGGCCTGTGGCAGGATAGAATATATTTTGTTGCTATAAATGCTTTCTCCTGTTGCTGTGGCAGAGGATGGATAGGTTTTTGAATTAAAGATGGTATTTTCTTAGATTGCTTTCTGAGGATGTATTTTTAGATATTTTATGCTTGTTATTGTTCTTCTATTCTTCTTGTAAACCACATTGGGTCTCCTTCAGGTGAGGAAGGCGGTATATAAAAGTGAATGTTATGTTGCGTTCTCCCAGGATTATACAGAGCTGTTCCTCTTCATTCTTTTGGTGGGAAGTCTTTGATTTTCTCTCTCACTTTGTGAAATGTGCTTCTGTCTCTGATACCTTTGTTGTACAGAAGGAAATGAATTTCCGTTTCTATTTCTCCGGTGTTGCACTGCCTGCAGAGTCTGGCTTCTTGAGGTTTCCAGTTCAGTTTTTGTCTGCATATTTCTGTTTCTAATTTGTGGTTACTTATTCCTTATTCAGTGAGGCTCTGTCTGTGGTTCTGCATGTGCAGCCGATATGATCTGTTCTGCCAGCATGCACTTTCTGTGCAGGGTCCTATAGCAGTCCAGCTTGCTCTGATTTCCAATCTGAATCTCCCAGTAGCAGGTCGTATTGCAGGGGTAGGCAACTCCGGTCCTGAAGTTCCAAAAACAAGGTCTGGTTTTCATGCATGCACAATAAATATGCATAAAATATATTTGCATACAATGGAGGCACTGCCTGCAAATATATCTTAAGCATATTCATTGTAGATATCCTGAAAGACTTGTGTAATGACCCCTAGGGGTTCATTACTATAAAGTCCCTTTTAGCTAAGACAACAGGATAGTGATTAAGGGGAGGCAGTATTCGGTACAGCCCCTCCTTTTTGAGGGTGCTGGGATGGCTGATCCCCTGGTGAGGAAATACAAGCAGCTCTCTCCTGAGAGCTAGGGAGGCAGTACGGTTTGAGCTCAGAGTTTGGAGGAAGTGGGGGAGATTTTTCCTTCGTTGTTTTTTTGGGCCTACCTTTTGGGCACAGCCACTTCAGTTCACTGTCCACTCATTGGCTGGCTGGGTTTGCCTCCAAGGTTGTTTTGAGCTTTCAGCATTTTTCCTTTGAAAGAAGCCTGCAAGACCCCTGGGTGTTGCCTGGAGAGAGGTCACGGGGATACCTTTCCCTGGGGGGCCCAGGATAGGGATGTCCTGCTCTTCTGCAACCTCCTGGAGGACAGAGGTATGGTGGTGACCTGCTGCAGAGAACATCTGGTGTTTTTGGGAAGAGAAATTTGGTGGAAAAAACTGGGAGGAAAAGTTTTGCAGCCCCCTTCCTGCCCTGAACAGGAACTTCTGAGAGCCGTGTACTCCCGAGTGCATCCTTCCCATCTAAGGATTTGAAAGACTAGATATCTGGAGAACTGTGAGTAAGATCAAACTAAAACTAATTCTGAGGACCCCCTCCCCCCGGACTTGGAGTCTTCATCCATGGGGGAAAGAGGAAATCAGGACTCTCTGTTCTTAGACTGTTTTATCATTTTTTACCAGCATTGGAGAGGTTTTTCCTGCCCACACAAGGATGCCCTGTCCACTTAATCTCCTCATTTATCCATGCCCTGGAGTGTTTTCCCTTGTCCTGGAAGAAAGAGACCCATGCACAGATAGAGAAAGGACTGTAACCCATAAAGACCAGCTGTGGTGTTGAGATCTGTTTATTGAACTGTGCCCTTCACTTCACAAAGTCACCTTCAGTAAAGTTTAGTTCTTGGACCCTCCATCCGAGTCTCGTGCATGTTATTGGCACTGATTGCAGTAAAAGATTTACCCCTCTCCAGGGAAAAGAGTTACAAAGTCACCCCTACCACTCAGGGCCTTGAAGGAGGAATTCCTTCCCCCCACCAGTAAAGAACCTAAGCCCTGGAGAAAGAGACTTGTGAGTGAGCTAGTACGAGTGGATCCAGCCCCAAGAACTATAAATTCTTTATGACCCCATGGGTAGGTAGCTGCTACCCCAAAACGGGGGTTACACTTGTATGTGCCAATCCAGGACTGGTGTTGCCTACCCCCGTTGTATTGTGTTCTAGGGCAGTGGTCTCAACCTTTCATGACTCCTGTACCCGTTTCAAGAATTTTAAATGACTTGGGTACCCCTAGGGTCACCAAATTTCAAAAATTCACATTAAATCCTATAGTCCTTAGTCACAAAGGTACATTAAGCAGTTACGTGCCAGAGCATGCACTATTTCAGGGGAAGGCAATGCCATTCCTGGAGTGCCACAAACAGACCTTGTTTTCAGGATGTCTATAATGAATATGCATGAGGCATATTTGCAAGCACTGCCACCACTGCATGCAAATATATCTCACACATATTCATGGTAGCTACAGCTATCCTGAAAAGCAGACCTGTCTGTAGCACTTGAGGACTGGAGTTGGTCACCCCTGGCCCTAAACACTGATGTTGCTTAATTCAAACCAAGCCTAGCAGGAAGTGACATTGGTGTCATGTAGCCAGCGGTGCTGACGTAGCTAGAGGGCACATTGCTTGTGATCCTTTGTTGTCTCTTCCCAGTAAATTGGCACCAGTTTGAAACTCCAGGGAGGGAGCTAGAAGTTCTATTCCAATGCCTAACCTGGATATAAAATATCTTTTTTTTTCTACCTTGAATCTCAAACATCAGAAGCAGTTAAAACGGGGCAGGAGCGATCCCCTGTTGCTTCTTCCCCACCAAGTCTTGTTTCCAAAATGGTGCCAGACAGGCGGCACTGAGGTCACTGCCATTTTGTTGTACAGACATTTCAACTGCTTCCCTGTGCTTGCAGCTCCAAGGATGGGGGTGGGATATGGGAAGGGGGAGGAGCTTCATGTTTTTGTTTCAGTAGTGCTTCAAGTTTTTGGCAGTGGACGAGGGGGGGGGGGGGGGGAGAGGGAACCCGGCCTCTTCCTTCTTTTTTTCTATTTTCTTTCCTTTTTTTTTTTTGCTTGCTTTGCCATTTGTTTTAGTTCAACTAAAGAAAATGAACTGAAATAATCATAAAACAAAAAGAAAATTTGTGCACACCCTTATTGAGAAGCACTGTTCTTTGGCACATTGCAATCGATAAGGTTGCTGCTGTGTGAGTCCTGGGAGATACTGCTGGTTTGCTACATGTTGTAGGTGTGGAATTCATTTTGTATGGTTTTGTGTTGAAGGCTATGAGCTAAACCATGGAAAATATTTTGTCATTAAACTAACAAAAAAGTCCATAGGCCAGACGTTTTTACCTTCCAAACAACAATCAATACTGGAAAAAAAACTCAAAAACGTGTGCTTGTAATAGTTGGAAATACTTTGTCATAATATCCAACACAGTTTTAAAACACCTCACAAGATATTCTCATTCATATTGAGATATTTGTCTTACTAGTACACTAGTGTCAGGTCTTGTTTAAATTAAGTTATGGGATGCTATCTCTTGAGACATCTTTAAATATAATGAAAATGTTTCAGTAACTATATACATGGTTTAGCTTTGGTGAGTGCTTGAAGTCACTGAATTTAAAATATTTAAAGTGTTGTGTTCCCCATGATGGATGATGGCTGATGCAAACTATTTAGAAATCCATTGTCAAGTGCAATCAAAGGCATTATGTATCAATAACTACTGTGGCTCTGACCTCTGTGCCTAGTGCCCAGTCGTGTTAACCTTGGGCCCTGCCAAAACATAATTTCTGGCAATGCCACTTCTGTATTTACCAGGCTGATGTAAGGCATGGAGCAAACCTACAGCCAGGGCATGTAGAAAATTCATTACACACCCAACCATATTGTTTACATAATTGTAATCTCCCCATCTGTGTGATCCCACTGAAGTGAGCAAAGTTAATAAGAGCATTCTGTAAGACTCCTGTTCCAATCACAGAGGTCTGACATATCAGAGAAGGTAAATAAAGATGTATTTGTTCACTAAGCTCAACGGCCTGCAACTTATGTTCTTTTGTGCCCTAATTTTATTTTTGTCTCTCTATATTATAAAAATATTAGGGGCTCTGGGTGAGTGCTTCTGCATATGAGTGCAGATAACATCACACAGGAGCCACTAACATTTTGGTTGCTTTGGGAGGAGTTGACAGTTGGAGGTAGAATAATGGCTAATGCAGCCCCAGGTTCCAGTTCACATCACCTGAAGAAGGGAGGTGCAATGGTGGCGAAGAAATGGCTGACAGGGAACCCCTGATCCCGCCAGCCAAAGAAGGGAGGAGCACTGTAAGGGAGGCCATGGAAAAGCAGCCAAGCCTGCTGCTCTTCCGTTGCCACAGCTCGGTCCTCAGAAGTCTCTCCTCAAACTGTTCATTGCGTGGTTGATTACAGTACACTAGGCAGGAAAGGAAGAGGAGTAAGGGGGGAAAGTGTGAGTTGATGTGGCAGAGAGAATGGGAGAGGCAGGGCCAGTAGGAGCGTGAACACACCCACAGCTGCCCCCCCCCCCCCACCAGTAAATGAGAGAGGGAGATTAGAGACAGAAGTGGGAGAGGAGGTGTGAGTGAATGTAGAAGAGGGGCTGAGGTAGAGAGCAGGGAAAGGAGTAAATAAGAAGGGAGGGAATGGGTAGGAGAAAGGAGTGATAGGAGAGTACTGAGAGAGAGGGGACAGATAATAGGGGTGGGAACAAGTGAAAAGAGTGGAAGAAGAGGGGGTTAGTGACAATGAATGGGGAAAAGGGGTAAATAAAAGATACGAAAGAGGAAAATGGTGAGTGAGACGGGAGGACAGGAGTGAATGACAGGAAGAGGTGTCTGAGGAGTGAGAGAGGAGGGGAGATGGTGAGTGAGAGTGAAAAGAAGGAAGGGATTGAATGGGAAGGGAGGGATGAGGGGAGGCAAACTGAGGCAGTGAGAGAAGTACGTGAGGTCTCTCTCCTCCCCTCTTACTCACCCTCTCTTCCTTTTCCTTTTCTCTCACTCACCTCCTCCTCTTCCCCTTCATACATACACATACACTCTCACTCTTCCTCCACACACTGCCACTCGGACATACATCCACTCCCCCCAAAGACACCCGCAGGAGGGAGGAAGTGGAGAGTGGGAGGAGGAAAGGACAAAATGAACAGTACAAAGGGGAAAGCGTGCCCCCAGCGCGCACACACACACACACAGATCCCAATTATGCCACTGCTACTCCTGCACATACACGGTGGGGGAGGAGAGGGACAGGAGAAAGAGGAGAATGCAAGAGGGGAAGGTTTCAGGGGAGTGAAGGGAGAGGGATGGGGTGAGTGAGCGTGAAGGCTACCCAGGGAATGGGGCAAGGGAGGAGGTGAGTGAGAGAGGGAATGCAAGGGAGGGGGTAAGGTAGGAGATGCGAAGAAAATGGATAGTGAAAGCAGGAGTAGAGAGTGCAAGGAGGAAAGTGTGCCCACCATCTACATCCACTCACCTCCAACACACCCAGGAAGCAAGAGGGACAAAAGTGAAGAGTGCAAGAAGGGTAGAATGCCCCTTAATTCATACACACACAGAGTCACATACCACAACCACCAGACACCAACACCCCTATATCATCATCATACCACTGTAACCCCCCCCCCCCACACACATACATACACACCCCACACATCTACCACTATCCTCCTGTGCACAGGGTAGAAGAGGGGAAGAACAAGGCGTATGCAAGGGGTGTGAGGGGAGGAAGAGAAAGGAGGAGAAGGGGCGAGTGAGAAGTCAAGGAACCCAGGGAAATGGAGAAAGTGAAAAAAAGAGGTGAGGGAGTGCTAAGGTGAGAGGGAAGGGGAGTGAGAGGAATGAGAGAGGAGGAGGAGGGATGAGTGAAAGGATGGGGAAGAAAATGAGTGGAAGGAGAGAGGGATGAGGGAGAAATTGCAGTGCAAGAGGGAAAGAGTGCGTCCCCTCTCCCCTATCCACACAAGGGGAAAAGGAGTGAAACATTCAAAGGGAAAAGTGCATCTCCCCCTCCCCTCGGACAAACCAATAGCACCACCCCCCCCCCCCCAATACACACAACTCCTTCCACCACTACAATACATCTCCCCCTCCCATCCTGCCAGCCTACCAACCCAGTCCCACACGGAGACAGGTGCTCAGTGGGGTACATTCCCCACTGAGCACCTGTCTCCGTTCCTCCACATACAGGCACCTAACCCCGCTCTTCCATCCAGTGTCAGTCCTAAAAAACACTGTTTAAGTTGGCATGCAATTATAAACTTCTCTTTTGGGAGTTTTGCCTTAAGAATCACACACATTCAGTCATGGAAAAGAAAAGGAGGAATGAGATCAAGAATTCTACAGCAGCTCTTTCCCCAAACTTCCTTCCTTTAAGTATCCAATCAGTCAGTCGCCTTCCCAGCCATTCCTTGCTTTTTCTGCCTAGGTATGAGCATAGGGTCCACAGTAAAGAATTCATTGGCAGGGTTGATGAGCAAAGTAAGCAGAGATCCAGCCCCCAGTAAATCCATAATTTCTAAGATCAGCCCAAATGTTAATAGGAAGTGCATGTTTAGAAAATCAGAGGGCACAAATGTCTAAGATAAGTGCATATCTTGGCCAGTAGCTTGAAATAACTGTAAAATAAGCATATAAAGAAATAATTTAGTGCCTTCTGTTAAGCTGTTGAAATAAATGAAGCAGCTAAAATCAGACTGATTTTAAGTCTGTGTGACAGGGCCCCCAAATTGGGTCCACAACTTAAAATATGCGTTAAAAGGGACTTTGGATGGTGAAGCCCTAAAGGTGCCTTTATGGATGTGGAAAAAATGTGATATATGCAGTATGCATGAACCACCACTAGATGGCATAATGAATAGCTGTAAATTTCTTTGTATATTGTTCAGTGGGAATGGTCCAAATAAAATTAATGATGGATTTTGTTATATGATGGTTCCTGCAAGAGGGTTGGGAAGAAGATCCTCTAGGGGAGTGGTTAGCCTGAATTCAAGGTTTGGCATGAGATTCTAGGAGACTCCAGAATGGCTTAGGATTCTAGAGGGAGACAGATGTTGGGGGCTGGTGGGCCTGGTGAACCCTCCTTTTGGAGTGGGTCCTGCAGGGGGGGGGGGTTTGCCCTCAAGGGGAAATAGCCTGAGACCTGGCCTGAGTCAGAAAAGGAGGAGTTGGAGAAGAAGTTGATCCCACAGTAGGTGAAGGACAATTGAAAAGAAGTATGGGGAGGATGCCGGGGAAGGTCTGGGAGATAAAGCACAGGACCTGGAGAGAGAGAGAGTACCTTGTGGCCTATGGTGTGAGGTTCCTGTGAAAGAGAAACCGATGTTAATGAGTGGAAAGGAGGATGAAGAATCTTACTAATGGTGGGAATAAGATATCTTCCTGGGATTTTGTGAAGCATTACAGAAATGTGAGCAACTTATTTCTAGTGTAGTGTGAAGGAAGAGACGTAGAGCTTTGGGAAAGAGTGGAAAACATTCTTGCACGTTTGCTATGACCTGATAATAGTAGCAGTGATTTTTTAAGCTGTACCTTGGCTGTGAAGCCTTGCAACTCTGATTCAGTTGCTGTGCTGGTCACCCAGAAACTGAAGTTCAATTGTGTGAACCCTAAATTGGTGTGGATCGTGATTGGGGGCCACCTTTACTACCAGTGACCCCTGTAGAGCAAGAGAGGGATTGGGGTTCACAGAGGGGGAATCCCAGGTGGATGGGTCTCCCTGTTCCAGCTCAACAAGAACATACATCCTTTCCGCCTCTAGCCCGGCCCTCCTACGTCATCTGCTTGACCTGCTCTGCTGAACCCTAAAACCAAGAGACTGGCTCCCAGCCCACACAGGTGCCGGATTCTTTCAGCATTTTGTTTACATCTGTATAAGTGGAAGTGAAAAAAAAAAAGCCTCAGAAGGAAAAATCAGTGAGGGAAAGATGTTTTAAATTATTTTTCTCTAAATTGTTAGCTTTACTTTTGCTGCCCTTGAGATATATGATATATAGTGCTTCATGTGTAGTGCTGCACACATTGCTATCCCATTTGTTTTGTACCGTTATGTATAAAAGATGTGGATTTGATGCAACTGGCTTTCCGACCTGCCTCTAACAGTTAAATGTGTCAAAATCGCTCCGGCAGGAGGTAACGGGAGATGGGTGGCTGTTGTCCTCCAGCCAGGATTTATCCTGTCTCTGAGGTAGAGTAAATATATTTGGATCTGAGCATTGCCAGAGGCGAGTAAAGAGGGCATATTATGGACACGTGTGAACAGGTGCTTGGGGTACAGGTGTTTGGGGGTTTGTGTGTGGCAGCCTGGGCCTTAGGGAGGCAAATGTTTAGGGTAGGAGGTTGGCTATTATTTGCTGCTTTCCAGCTTTGCTGAATCGCCTTCAGCAGAGAACAGCCCCCCTGCTACCCTGTAACAGACCCTTACGGGTGGGGGGGTGAAAACAGCAAACGAGTTCTAAATCCGTCCCTGGCTGTGGGCAGAGTACTATCTATGGTGATCCCCTCCCCCCTATGCAGTGCAAACAACTTTTAAGGCAATGGCAGGTATTTTCGCTGTCTCTTAAGACGTTTGGACTCTGCTGATGTTGAGCCTCCAAAGGTCAAAATATTTTTGGTGGGCAGAGTGAAGGATCCAAGGTGGCTGCAACGTAAACACAGTGAGAGCGCAGAGCTCTGAGCTATCCACATCAGCCCAGCTGTAATTTCTTTTTTGCTGGTATTAATTGTTCCACTGCATTGTGATCAGGAGCAAAGCGAAGGGGGAGGGCTTATCTCCCTGAACCCCTCACCATCCCTATTATCTGTAGAATAATCTGTATAAACCTCGATGGTCTTCTTCGGTGTAGAAGCAAGTCCTGGGATTGGTGTAGGAGCAGCTTCCCGGCTGGAGCACGAGAACAAGGTGTCATTGAGCCCCGCTGCCTGGCTCAGAGTGCTGGGTCATTCATCACATTGGCAGTCACCAGAATTGTACAGTCACCAGAATTGTACAGTCCAGCATGCTTGCTGGGGGAGATTTATTTATTTATTTTATTTATTTAAGTTTTTTATATACCAACATTCAAGACAGTGGTCCCATCATGCTGGTTCACAAGAAACAGGGGTGAAACTTTACCATTTAACAAAAGTGCAAAAAAGCAGTTACATATAACAAGGACAACAATAACTTGGAATGAGAAGGGAAAAGAAGATTAGATATTGAAATATAAGTATAAATAACATTTTGAAAGGTGGCTATTAACGCTAATACTAGCGGAGCTTGTTGCGTGAAGGGAGATTAGATGGGGTTGGAGTTAGGAAAGGCCTGCGTGAACAGCCACGTTTTGAGTCTTATCTTGAATGTTGAGATGTTGGGTTCCATTCTAAGATCCGGGGGAATGGAGTTCCATAATGTTGGACCGGCTGTGGAGAATGCCCGATCTCTAAGCGTGATGTGTCTGGTAGTCTTGGCTGGAGGTACTTGAAGTGATCCTTTGTAAGCATCTCTTGTCGGTCTTATGGAATGGTGTAATCGGAGGGGAATATGGAGATCGATTGGGGCTAATTGATGGATATTTTTGAAAATGGTGAGAATGGCCTTGTAGATTATTCTGAAGTGGATGGGCAGCCAATGGAGGTCCATCAAGATCGGTGTTATGTGTTCTCTTCTCCTGGTGTTGGTGAGTATACGGGCGGAGGCATTTTGTACCATTTGTAATGGTTTGGTGTGTGATGAAGGGAGACCAAGCATGATGGTATTGCAATAGTCCAGCTTTGCGAAAATGATTGATTGTAGGATCGTTCTGAAGTCATGTGTGTGGAAGAGAGGTCGTATTCTTTTCAGCACTTGGAGCTTGTAAAAGCAGTCTCTGGTGGTTTTGTTGATGTTAGCTTTCATATTTAGGTGATTGTCAATTTGAACTCCTAGATCTCTCACTTGTGTAGTGCTTAGTACGGTAGGATGAGTGTATGTGATGGAGCTGTTTTCTGGAGTGATGAGTAGAAGTTCCGTTTTTGATGAGTTTAGTATCAGGTTGAGATGCATGGACCGTGGACATACACGTCATGGAGAGCAGGCGGCTTTCATTCTGGGTGGAACTTCTGCTTTATGTTTACTTTTTACCTACATTATCACAGTGATTTTAAAACTTTTTCCACCCAGTGGAAGAAAAACTCCCCCCCTCCCCCTCCAACCCTGCATGCACATTCCCCTGCCCCCATTGCTCACTTTCAACCCACCCTCTACTCCCTGCTCTCGCCCCCGCGACCTTCCTTCCCAGATCTTGAAGCCTCACTCTCACCACCTCCCTTCCCTCCACCCCTGTCACTCACTCTCTAGCATTCCTGCATAGCCCAGCTCACTCGCCTCGAGCTACTCTGAGCCTGTGCACTCAGTACTGTTATTGCAATGAAAGCCAGGAAGCCCAAGAGTGAAGGCGGGGCGTGCTGCTCTGAGCCACAAAGAGCAGGAGCATTGGGAAGGAGTCTATGACCCAGTCACTACCATGCCGTGACCCACTCCTGGGTTGTGACCCCCAAATTTCAAAACCACTGATATGTATACTTCATTTTCTGCGTCAAGTGGATCTGATGTTTAAAATGTTGAAAACTGCATAAATAAAAAAATTAAAAAACAAAACTATATTTTTGAGCTTTTAGACTTCCTTTGCTTTGTGGTGCTGGGATGTGGTTTGCTCCTTTGAGTCTCAGTGAATGAAATACAGTTCTAACCTGCCACATACCGTGGACTTGTGGAGAATGCCATAGAGCAGGAGTGGCCAGCTCCGGTCCTCAAGAGCCGCAAAAAAGCCAGGTTTTCTGAATATCCATAATGATTATGCATTAGATAGATCTGCATGCACTGCCTCACTGTGGATATCCTGAAAACCTGGCCTATTTGTAGCTCTTGAGGGCTGGAGTTGGCCAACTCTGCGATTATGTTTGACTGCCAAACTGTGTTTGAACTGTGCTTTGGGGTCCCTTAACATCGTCCCCTTTGTATCTAGATGCATTTGCAAAACCTAGGGTTGCTAACTGGCTCTGTTTTTCCAGGACTGGTTGATCCAGTCCGGGTTTTCTCCCACTGTATGTTGGAACCTGTAGTTCTGATTTCCCTATTGAGAAGCCTGGACTACAATTCCATGAATGCAGCGGGGGTAAAAACGAATATTGTAGCAGCTGATTCTGAAACAAATTGAAGAGTTAACTCCGTACTGAATTTTTTTTTAGGAAATCCTGTTCTTTGAATAAGTAAAGAACTTATCCAATTCAGTCTCTGTAAATAAAAATGATAGTCTGTGTGAACCAAATTTTTTCTGAACCTACTAGATTTTATTCTGACAAAATGTACTGCTATGTACTTGAAAATAATAGGAGAGAAAAATGCCAGGTAACAAAAACAAAATAATACAATGCATTTTTTTTTTATTTATCACTTTCTTTTTTTTTATTCACTTCCTTTCCAGGTCTTAGCTGCAGCATGCCAGTCTGTGCGCTGCTATATGCAGACCAATGCTTCCTGGGCATTTCTTTATAAGTGCTCTATTGTACCTCTGTACAACAGATGCCTGTGTCATCAGGACAAAAAGCTGTAAACAGGGCCACTGGAAAAAAAAAAAGGCTTAAAGGACAGCAGGTTCATTTAAGGGTGAAGGCTGCCTGTTCTGGCGGGGGAAAAGGCACTGAATTCGGCAAAGGGAATAAGCTGACATTAAATGGCGTACAAAAACAGGCCTCTGTTTACATGACAAATCTGTGTTTCAGAATTCTTCAGAATGCTTTTAAGAGATGACAAGGAGGCAGATAATAGTGGCATGGGATCCTAGGCTATTTTGGACACCACCTCTTGCCTCCCTATTATCCTCAAGTGCCACGGTGGACTGCAATTATAAAGTACAAAGCCAATGGCCAACTGGTGACCTGCTAGCAAACACACACCATACAAAGTCGACTCGGCGGCATTCTCACAAAAGCTGAGGATCAAAAATAATGAACTTCACAGAGATAAAAGCCGACAAGCGGGCAATCGCTATTGTAAGGTCTGTCGGCATGGTCATGCTTAAGAGACCCAAATCCACGTAGGTTTTGAGTCAGCACATAAGATAATGGGTCATTTCTAGGGTAAAAGTGCACTTTTATAAAATGTTGAGAAAAAAAACAAAACGGCTTGGCTCTTGCCTTCCTGCTGAACCAAAGACTTCCTCTGCCATGGCTGCTCAGCTCCTGGTCAAAGCATGAGAGAGACTTTCTCTTCTAAGCGTAGCTGAGTCAAGCAGACCTGACTCTATGGTTCGCCACGCTGGGCGGGGAGGGTAGAAGTCCCTTTTAGGAGAGGTCAGGCTTTTCCTTTTGCTCTGCGTGTTTACTTGCAAGCACCACAGTTTTGGCCCAGGAGTCTTTCTCTGCAACTTTTTTCTTTGCTGGTAGTGATGATGATGATGGTCTTTTTTTTTTTTTTAATTAAAACAAAGGAAAAGAAATGAAATTTTATTTAAAAAAATAAAATGCAACAAAATGACAAATTTCGTTTAAAATGTTCCCTTTCCTTTCCATTGAATGCACATCCCATCTGCAGACCTCCCAGTTCTCCTGGTCAGATTATCCTATGTTGGCCTTCAGCTACTCCTCCCTAAAAAAAAAAAAAAAAAAATCCCCCAGAGAAGTAAGAGCTACAAAATTGGTCCAATCGATGATGTGGATCAGTGCCAGCTAAATCCCCGGGAGCAGCCCATTACCAGTCTGCAATCCCATCGCAGTCACTGCACTAGTTGGAGCAAAGACCTAAACTCAGCCATCACTGCTATTGCCCCAATGAAAGGATTCCAGTTCCAAAATCCTCAAACCTATTCCCTGAACTGAGAGAATTAAAACAAATTGGTAGAAGATTAGAACATAATCAGCACTGCAATCTGACAAAGAGAACTGCAGGCAACACCAGATATGCTACTGCTGAGCTATCATAGAAGCCAAGAAGGCTGACTTCTCAGAAACAATAGACCAAAGTTAATATCTCAGCCAGAGAGACCTGTTCCAAACCGTAGACAAGTTCTAGGAACAATGCATTCTCTATCTCCCGCTGTAGCCACAAAATCAGGAGGACAATCCTGCAAATTTCTTAACAAGATCTCTGGAGAAAACGACACTCTGATGCTATTAAAAGCAGGCCCACTGGTACTAGGGATGTGAATCGTTTTTTGACGATTTAAAATATCATCCGATAAATTTTAAATCGTCAAAAATCGTTAGAGCCGCGATACAATAACAATTCCCCCGATTTATCGTCAAAAAATCGTAAATCAGGGGAAGGGGGAGGGGAAGGGGGAGGGCAGGAAAACCGGCACACTAAAACAACCCTAAAACCCACCCCGACCCTTTAAAATAAATCCCCCACCCTCCCGAACCCCCCCAAAATGCCTTAAATTACCTGGGGTCCAGAGGAAGGGTCCCGGTGTGATCTTTTACTCTCGGACCTCCGTGTGTTGTAGAAATGGCGCCGGAGCTACCTTTGACCTGTCATATGACAGGTCAAAGGTAGCGCCGGCGCCATTTTGCGCAAAATGGCGCCGGCCGTACGGCAACATGATTCGACTGCAGGAGGTCGTTCCGGACCCCCGCTGGACTTTTGGCAAGTCTTGTGGGGGTCAGGAGGCCCCCCCAAGCTGGCCAAAAGTCCCTGGGGGTCCAGCGGGGGTCCGGGAGCGATCTCCTACGCTCCTGCCATCGGGGGACAAAAAAACAAAATGGCGCCAGCGCTACCTTTGCCTTGTCATATGACAGGTCAAAGGTAGCGTCGGCGCCATTTCTACAATGCACCGGAGGTCCTAGAGTAAAAGATCACACTGGGACCCTTCCTCTGGACCCCAGGTAATTTAAGGCATTTTGGGGGGTTCGGGAGGGTGGGGGATTTATTTTAAAGGGTCGGGGTGGGTTTTAGGGATGTTTTAGTGTGCCGGTTTTCGATTTACACGATATTTAAAAAACCCAAACTGCAACGATCCGATTCCCTCCCCCTCCCAGCCGAAATCGATCGTTAAGACGATCGATCACACGATTCACATTTCTAGCTGGTACTGAGCCAGGATGCACCCCTCCACAAATTCCCCACCTCCCTTCAGCAAGAAGTCTGGTAAGTGTCCCTCAGCCTGCAAGGCATTTATGATGGGCTGGAGAGTAGCAAGAAGGGAGGTGGGGTGCATCCTGGCTCAATACCAGCGTGCCTGCTTTTAATAGCATCAGAGTCTAGTTTTCTCCAGAGCTACTCTCCAGCCCATCATAAATGCCTTGCTGGCTGAGGGACACCTACCAGACTGGCTAAAAGAGAGCAATAGTTATTAGTTAGACTGATCTTAAAAAAACATAAAACCTAACCTAACCTAGAATGATCTAAACCAGGGATGGCCAACTCCAGTCCACAAGAGCCACATCCAGGCCTGGTTTTCAGGATATCCACAATGAATATGCATGAGACAGAGTGTAAGCATATTCATTGTGAGTATCCTGTCTGTGGCTCTCAAGGACCAGAATTGCCCTGTTCTAAGAGAATAACTCTGGGGCTCTCTTTGTAACTTCTTTCTTGAATCACTTATCTATTTGCTGTGTCTGTCTCTCTCTTTTTGTGTACACATTATCCCCCCAACCACTCAACCTACAGCAAACACATTTTCTTTATAGGTAAGGCCCATATAAAAGCTAAAAACAAAAATGTTTTCCCATTGGATATATGGACATAGCCTGAAATTGTTAAAAAAAAAAAAAAAAAAAAAGTAAAAAATAAAAACAGAGAATCATCAGCCTGTTTTTCAACATCTGTGGCCTTCCCCCTCATAAATGAGTTCATCAAGTTGGAATTCCTGTTATTGAAACCAAGAATTTTTTGTTAGTTAGGCTTTGATGTAATTTTATCCATGATTGTACACCACTTTGGACAGATTGACTAATCCGAAGAAGCATTATACAAATGTTTTAAAGGAAATTAAATAAAATGTCTTAGTCACAAAAGCTCTTACAAAATCCCTGTCACCCTTAGTTTAGGACAGTGTTACGGTGGCAGAGCTAATCCTAGGGGGGTGCGGGACTCTGGGAGATTCATCCCCAGTGAGCAGTCCCCTACCCGAGTTATTAAGAGCTGGGGGTGGGTCACTGTACCTTCTGGCCCAGCACAGATGTCTCCATCGTGGGCTGCTGCAGTTTCGGTCGCATCTGTTTTCTCAAGGAACAGGAAGCACTATTAGATGTTGGGGGGGGGGGGCAGGACTACTGCGACAGGCTCTTAAAAGCTCCACTTGTCCCCCCCCCCCCTCCAAAGATGGTACTGCCTAGGAATGGTGGAACGGGACATGATTTACAATTTTTTATATTTTTTTTTTTAGTATTTTCTTTAGAAAAAAATGTTCATGCAAAATGCTGTGCAATTCTTATCTACTCGTTTTGGGTGCTTTATCACCATATTTTTTTTGGTTAAGCAAAATAAACTTTATGCTGAGAACAGCTGAAATCATGACCTTGTGTGTCATTCTAATCCATCTTACCCCGCCGTTCCAAAATCTTCTACAAGAGAACCTTTTCTCTAGCTTGACCCCTGGATGTCTAATGTCTCAGTGTCTGAAGACTGGAAATTCAGATCCTCTGCTGTTTATGGGCCAGAATTCTTGGCAGAAGCGTTATGCGACTTCAGCCAGGGGAAAGGATGAAAAGGGAGAAAAGGAGAACGCAAAGCTCTTACTCCCACAGATTATAGGCACAGTTTGGCTGTCACTTCTGTTGGTTTTATGATGGTCCAATAATGAGCAGCTGGTAATTCATTGAAATTGCCTCACTTTGCAGTGCTCTGTACTAGGATTGCATATCAAACAGGCAAAGCCCGTGGAAAGATTCCCTCCCTGCTCACTGAGAAGTGCAGCAGTGAGCAGGGAGAAAGCCCGCTTCATAGTACTGTACCTTACGAAAGAAGGCGCTTGGAGAAAAAAGGGTTATCTTTTATCGTCAAAACCATTAATACAAATTCTGCAAAATAATTTGAGAAGGGCTGGTCCTGAATCTCTGCTAGGATAGGCAGGTCCAAGTTTGGCAATAGCTTCAGCAGCTTGGGTCCCTGGACATGAGGTGTCCCTGCTGAACTGATACCCGGGCTATTTAGGGAAGTGTGAACCTCGAAAGTGGGTGAAAGATAAAATTAACGTAACAACATAAGTGCCGTGCTGGGTCAGAGCAAGCTCCAGCATTATGTTCAGGTCACAAGTGCCCTTCAGATCTCCAATAATTGATCTATTTCTTGTATCTCACTCCCAGGGATAAGCTGTATCATTCCCAAGTCTACCTGGATAATTACTATTCATGAATGTTTCCTTCAGGAACTTGTCCATTCCTCTTTTGAACTCCATTGTTAGTTGCTTTGACCACATTGTCCAGCAGCAGATGCACCGAGTGAAAAAATACTTCTTACAATTTATTTTAAATCTTCTGGTTGCTAGTGCCATGGAGTGTCCAAAGTCCTAGTGTTGTTTGAAAGGATAAATAACCCTTTCCTATTTACCCATTCCATCCCATTCATGATTTTATAAATTTCAATTATATCCCCTCTCAGTTGTCTCTGTTCCAAGCTAAAGAGCGCTAATCAGTTTAGTCTTTCTCCATAAGGTAGTTTTTCCATTAACATTTTCTTCGACCTTCTTTGTACATTTTCTGTGTCTGCTATATCTTTTTTAAGATGGGTCGACCAGAACTGCATATATTACTCAAGGTGTGATTGCTCATGGATCTATACATAAAGGCATTATGATGATCTCAATCTTGTTCTCTACCCTTTTCCAAATAATTCCTAACATTCTATTTGCCTTTTTGACTGCTGTTGCACGTTAAGCTGAAGATTTCAAGGTATTGCCCACAAGGAATCCTAAGTCCTTTTCCTGGCTGGTGACTCCTAACATAGAACCCAGCATCGTGTACCTGTAGTTGGGATTATTCTTCCCTAAGTGCATTATTTTGCACTTTTCTACATTATATTGCATCTGCCATATAGAAACCCAGTCTCCCAGTCTCTCAAGGTCCTTCTGCAGTTTTTCACAATCTGCTGCTGTTTTAACAACTCAAAACAATTTGGTTTCATCTGCAGATTTGGTTGCCTTGCTCTCCAGATCCCTTATGAACATGCTAAATAGCACAAGTCCCAATACAGACCACTAGTGACCTTTCTCTATTTGGAAAACTGACCATTTAATCCTACCCTCTTTTTCCTGTCTTTTATCCAGTTACCAATCCACAAAAGGATACTGCCTCCAATTCCATGACCTTCTAATTTCTTGAGGAGTCTCTCATGACGGACTTTGTCAAAAGCCTTCTGAAAATCCAAATACACTATATCAACTGATTTACCCTTGTCTCCAATTTTATTTACACCCTCAAAAAAATCCAGTAAACTGGTAAGGCAAGACTTTCCTTCTCAAAAACCATGTTAACTCTTTCCCATTAAACAATGTCTATTTATGTGGTTAGTATTTTTTTTTTTAAGAATAGCTGTGACCATTTTGCTAGGCACAGACATCAGACTCACTGGTCTATAGTTTTCCGGATCACCCCTCAAGCCCTTTTTAAAAATTAGCATCCCATTGGCCACCCTCCATTTTTCTGCTACCGTGACTTTTTTAAATGATAGGCTTCAAATCAGTAAAAGCAAGTCTGCAATTTCATTTTTGAGTTTTTTTAAAAAAAGCCTGAGTGAATACCATCCAGTCCCAGTGATTTAATATTTTTTAGTCTGTCAAGGTGTGATGGGCTGGTCTTGGATGTAGTAGTAATGATTTATATATTGGGAGAGAGATTATTATTATGGATTGATTTTATTGTATTGATCTGTAAAGATGATTGTACAATGCTTTGACTGACTTAGATCAGATGATGGTATATGAGAATTTTAAATAAATAAAAAGCAGTACATGCCAGAGTGTATCATACCAAATAGGACATACCAATCCAAATAGTCACTGTATACATGGACTAAATCAGATTTACGAGTCCCTGCATGCAGCAATGAGACACAACTAGGGCTTGATCAACCTGTTCCAAAGAAAATGGAACCAGCTGGCGACCCTAAATCCAAAACAAGCTAAAATTAGGTCCATTTATGTTTTTGATCCTGTTCTATAAGCACTGGATAAAGAAATCACACGTAGTGTACACTGTTGTTTTAAATGAGCAAATAAATTTGTGTCCACCGGTATATTTTCCTGGATTTATTTTTCCCATCGCAAGGCATTCTCAATCTTTTCTGTTTTCTCACTGGCATGACAACATAGCCCAGAATGCTTTTGATTATGAGTTAAGATATCGGGATCATGCTTAATAAATCTTGATTATGTGTAAATCATTCTGAAACCCAGCACACAATTTTCTTTCATCTATCTTATCTCACTTTGACTATCACAGACAACATTTTGGCAAGCACTTCAGTAACATATGTGCTAAAGTTGTCCTAGTTTTTGAAGCTATTAAAGATGTTACAAGTGCATCATTTGAAGTCCATCATTCTTTGGTCCATCCAGGGCTTGGAATAAAAGGCACTGAGCTGCATTAGCTCGATTTAATGATAGCCAGTAATTGGAGAAACCTTTCTTCTCCTTCCTTTCCTGCATGGTACAAGAAAATCTGGGACGCTGTGGTAACATTAACCATGCTCAGATGTGACTCTCATTCAGGTTATATTCCTAGTTTTTATTTTATACCGAGAATAATGTGTCTGTCTCCAAAACAACTTTTCTACCCTTTTTCACGCCTTAGTCATTTATCCTGGTGGGACGGCATTTTTTTGGAATTGGTTGGTCCTATTGCTGCGGTCTCCTAAAGTGTATTCTGTGGTTTCTACATGTGTTTTTTGACTTTTTCTTCTCCTCCATCAAGAACCAGTTTATACATATAGATTGGCACTGAATTCAGTGTGTTAGTTCTCTTTTCATTTGCTCATGAAGCCAAAAAGAAATGCTTCAGGGAAAATCAGAATTGACCCAAAACATCCCAGCATTTGCGGAGCTGTCTGGCAACCGTGCTGTACACCTGTAGCAAACAGCTGGGCTCGGTTGAGTTGCTTCAATGACCAGGCTGCTGATACCATTAGTCAGCGGGCTTGCCAGCTACATGAGCTTTGGTTACCCAGTGGAGGTAGTGGAGAAAAAATGCTAAGAGAAATGATAAGCACAGAGCATCCCCAGTGGCGAAGAAGTAAAAAGAACACCAGAGATCAATTGGGGCCTATGGCATTATACCAGGAATGAAAATGGGAAGATTAAATTGACCTAATGGTCCTTAACTGCTCTCTTATTCTGTTACAGTGGTTGAAACAGGGTTCAGAAGTTGCATTTTTGCAAACAACCCACGCTTCACTTCTACAAAAGCAGAGGTAAGGGGAGAAGTGGAGTGGAGGAATAGTATAATAGTTAAAGCAGCATGTTGCAAGCCAAGGTTCACATCCTCTGCTGCTCCTTGTGACCTTGGGCAAGTCACATAAGAATGTGCCATACTGCCATGGTGCATTTTCAGGGAGGTCCCACTATCGTGGCGACACCCCCCCCCCCCCCCCCCCGATAGCGGGACTCCTACGAAAAAACATCGCGGCTTGATGAATCTAGGGGTTAGATTGTAAATCCTCTGGGGGTAGAGAAATACCTACAGTACCTGAATGCAATTTGGTTTGGAGCACCTGAAAAGGCAGAACATAAATAAATAAGTTATAAAAACAAAAGAAAAGGAGGAAAAAGGAATCCCCATCACGTGATACTGCAGGCCTTGGGGTAGCCAGATTGGTTACAGCAGGCTCCAGTGCCACAGAAACCAACTGGGTCCATGGTAACTGGACACTGGCCACAGGAACCCAGGAGGCTGAAAAATTTTAGCAACAGAGTCACTAGTTTTGGTAGCTGTTTAGATTAATGCAAAGCTTGTCATGGCAAGAAACAGGAAGGGCTGAATGTTGGATTAAGTATGGGATTTTGTATGTTTATCTTCCCCAAGATATAGCGAATTTATATGGACGAAAGCAAAACTGGAAAAGGAGTGAAGCTTCCAGGCTTCTGTGACTGCCAGCTGGAATACATCCTTGCAATGGGTGAACCCTAGGGTTACGCATTCATTTTGAAAGGATATATAAAAAAAAAAAAATTGCAACAAAACACCCTCTTTCGTGACATGTCATTTGAAAATGAAACTGAAAAGAAAGCACCAATGAAATTTGTTGTTTTGTTTTTTTTTTAAATGTGGTAATGCAGCCCTCGCCTCAGTTTCCTGCCACTGCTATCAAACCTTCCCTACCCCCACCACCACCTAAATACTAACGCCTGCCTCCCCTGGCCCTTCCCCTAGCCTATCCGAGGCAGCTGACGCCATCCCTGTGCTCCTAGTAATCACGAATGCTCAGTTGTTCCTGCCCCGCCCGGTTCTGATTTGGAAACGGCCCTGGCCAGTCCTCAGGCCAGCATCATTTCGTTTGGCCGCAGAGCATGCGGCCTTACCACAAAGAAGAGCTATCCCACGCCAGTTTCAGATTGGCACCAGGGGATGGTCGCTGCACCCCCATTTGCACTACTGGAAGCCAATGGATGGTGTCAGCTGCATTGCTGGGGGGGGGGAAGGCCCAGAGGGAGGTGAGGTAGGGGGGAGGTGAAATATTTTATTTTAGTGGCACTGGGGAGCATTTTGACTAGAAGAGGGGGAGGGGAGAACTCATGCCACCTTCCTTTCCTTTCTTCCTCTCTTTGGGGTTTATTTCAGTTCCGATCAATGAAGTAAAACATAATAAACCTCAAACAAAATGAAGAACGAATTAAAACAAAAAAAAAGAAAAATATTTACATGCACACCTCTAGAGGACAGGAATAACCGTCAGGCTGGGAGGGCCGATCGGCGTTTTCCTGCCATCACCTACTGTAGATGAAGATTCACTTAGAAATTCAGGTGAATTATTCTGTGTGATTTCCTGGGGATCGGATGAAGAACAGTCCTCACGTAATGGGACCCAAAATAGAACAAATCACCAAATCATGCAGGCTAGTTATGACTGAAAATTGAAAGAAACCTGCTTATTGTACAAAAATTAGAAAGTGTACCGCTTATTCAACAAAAGCCAGTGCCTGTCAAGCTAAAAGCAGAGCAGTGTATAAGAAAGGGGTTTTTTTGTTTTGTTTTGCTTTTACTGTCATTTTATTGATTTATGAGTGCTGGTTAGAATTATCCAAGAATCCTTAGGCCTGATTCAGTAAAACGTTTCTCTTTTTCTCAGTCAGTGGCATGGGATAGAAATGTTCTAGAGAAGATGGCACGGGGAGGGGGGGGGAGGGGGAATGAATCGGTGCTGCTGCACCGGGGGGCCCTGCCGCCATCAACGTAGGCCTGCGCTAGTGCTCGCCCAAGTGCCAGGCGGAGGAAGGAGAGAGCAGAGAACAGCAATGCCGGAGGGGGCCAGGTGCCCACGAATTCGCTGGCGAATTGCCCGTGCAGAAGAAAAATGCTGCTGGATGACTCCTCTTTGAGGCCTGGAATCGCTTTTAATGGCAGCTAAAGGTCCCCTGCTGCTGCTGCTTCCTAGTGCGCACAGTAACTGGCCTGCTGTGATCTGTGAAACCTTACACTAAACTGGGAAAGATGGAACTGAAAAGTGATGCTGGATCCTGCCTTTCCTTATGACCCGCATCCTGGGTCAGGAAGGTTAAGGAAGGGGGCATTGGGTGAGGATAAGTGAAACTGAGGTGGGGGGAAGTAGTACTCAAGGAGGATGAGGGGCTGGGAGCACTGGGGGAAAATGAGTGAGGCTGGAAGAGGAGGAGGAGGAGGAGGAGGAGGAGTGAAGCTGCGGGAAGCATAGGAAGGGAGGCGAAGGAGAGGAAACAGGAAGCTACAGAAGGACTGCAGTGGAAAAATGGGTCACTGAGAGGGGGAGAAGAAGGAAAAGGCCGAGATGCAGTTGCGCATTATAGAGGGGGGATGGTGAGGAAGACGTGCAAGAGGTTGAGGGTGAGAGGGAATGTAGTTTATACGGGGGGGGGGGGGGGGGGGAAGGGTATAAGATGAGCGAAATGGAGAGAAGTACAGGGGGTGCTGGACAGAAATGAGAAGTGAGAGACGTGGAAGTAGAGGAGTAGATGGAGGAAAGAGGAGACACGAGGAAAGGTTAAAGAAACCCAGAAAAAGCATTCAGAAGACAGACAGGAGGACAGATTGCTCAACGTTATGATGGAACCCCCTCCCCGCCCCTCCGAACATCAAAGATAAAAATACCATTTGTATTGTTTGGAATATAAAAGGCCATGTGACCGATGAGACCACACAGTGCGCCTCCATGCAGCCATGTTGGGAGCCCAAAATAAAAATTTGCATAGCTCCTGTCCCCATCCGGTTCCTGGTGACAGGGTCTCACGGGGAGGCTCAAAAGACCACGAGCAGCAGGGCCCCATGACCTCCCAGGATTCCTGCAAAGGGAGGAAAGGCGTCTCTCCTTCACGGTCCTCTACTGGCATTGATGGTAGGAAAGCAAAGTCCAAAAACAGACAGCAGGAACTGCTAAACAGGACAAAAAAATTCCCTCTGGGCCCTCCTCAGCACCTGCTTTGAAGGCAGCGCTTCTCCTGTATCGCAGGAGGTGCTTCTGGCCGATTTTATTTCTCCAGCCAGGAACTCCTTAAGACTCCTTCTCCAGGCGGCCAGTTTCTTCCTTTCTTAAACTCCCACCAGGGGTAAAATCTTTCCTTGGTGAACACTTCTCCAAAACTTCTCCTCAGATGGGGGAATCTTAAACACTTCTGCTTGCTGGTAACGTCTTCTCTTCAGAGCCCTCAGTAGGGGGACCCTTTTCCTTCTTGGAAGTACTGGGTTACCCCTCTGTCGGCTCTCAATCCCCTTCACTGGACAGGAATTCTTCTGTCTCCAGACTCCCCCCTCAGTTCTGAGAAGGTCTCACTCCAGGTTGCTTCCCCCGTGATTGGAAAGATCCCCGCTAGCACCACTCCAAGGGCAGGTGGCACCCTCAGCCTGCAGATGGCAGAGTGGCTCCTTCTGACTCAGGCTTCTCCCATAACTCCTCCGGCGTCACATGGGCGCAAGAGTTTTATGAAGCCAAATGCCCCTCCTGCTGGGGATTGTCAAATCCCCATAGCACACGTCCACCTTCACTGACCTCGCTAACAGGGTGCAGGGACCTTTGAGACCACAGGTTTCGGGGGGGGGGGGGGGAGGTTCCCCTTAAACTTACACCAGGGCCCACGTGATCATTGCTCCGCCAGTGCGACGTTCCCTTTGCACGCAGAAGCGTGCTGCATCAAAGAAGGCGGGAGCTGCAAGAGTGGGCGTAAGAAGAAGCTCACGGTGCGCTGACACTGGCAGGGCAAGGCATGGAAGCCATGGGACAGCAGCTGGGCTATGTGGGTAAGCCACAAGAGGTGGGGGGTGGGAGAGACCCATGCGAGGAAAGGACTCATGCTACATGGTGCTAGGACTCATAGGAGAAGGAAGGCACATCTTGTGGTATCAGCTTCAACAGTTGAACAGGTTTTTTTTTAATTCACTCCTCCATGCATGCATATCCCCAGATGCTGCAGTCATTAAAATAAGTACAATTCTGTAATTATAAGGAGGAAATGTGAATCTGCAAAGGTACCGTGGCGTATGAAAAAATGAAAATACCGCAATCAATTATATTCAAAGGAGCAGTAAGTTTGGAGATGTTAAAAATCCAAGGAATGAAAAAATGACATATGAATGCCAAATTAGCCATTTTCACCTCGGAGGGAAACAAGATTTGAAAGAGAGAGATTTTTGGTTTAACTTTGTTTTGCGTCTGTGTGAGTAGTCTGGTATGGTTTTAATGATGGCCGTGTTTTACTTGTTATCCTCATCAGGTGGAATGTAAATGTTTCAAACAGATACAGTAAAAGTAAAAGAGGCCGAGCAAATTTCAAATGTCACGCGGTTCAGTTCTATGTTCAGTTTGCTAAGAAAAGCAGAACTACCATAAGACATTATGGTATGGCTCAAAGGTGCAGTATAACTTCAAACTCTTTTAGTGTTACAAATGTATTCTGCATTGATTAGGAGAATGAAGCGAAAAGAGAAAGACCCTGAAATAATAATTTAAAAAAACCCCAAACCTCCATGTCTTTGATTATAGGCCTCCTGAAGTTTTGGTTTCCGTGTCTCTGGATTTGCTTGGGTTTTGCAGACCTCCTGCCATTCTCAAGGACGGGAGAAGATAGAGAGGGCTGTATATTTTGCAGTGAATGAAACCTATTCCAGATTTAATGAAGGAGAGCTTTATTCAGGGAATGTACAAAGTTTCATTATTTAAAAAAAAAAGCACACATTGTTATCATTTCAAAGTGGATTCTTGAACTGATTTGAAAGGACTCTGCTAAATGGGTTTCTCCTTTCTTCTCCTGCTTAGCTTTCTTGTTTTTTTGTTACAGGTAAGTGACATTTTACTCTGATCGTCCCCTAAGGCAAAGTTGGATATTCTAAAGTAGAAAATAGAAAGAGAAAGGGATAAAGCTGAAGAGTAAAGGGAAAATAAGAAGAATGGAAGAGATGAGAAGTGAATTGGAAGGGGCTTTGAAGGTAGGTGACTTTCTAATTGGAACGATCTTCTCTCTCATTCCACAGCTTTCAAGGAAGGTTTTGTCACTCCCTGATGTCAGGAGATTTTTTTTTTAACAAATTCTTGGCCTTTGTGCATGAGTTGAGTCCTGAGGATGACTGTGGATCAAAGCCCACATTTTATTCTTCAGGAGAGATTTTGTGGCATCTTTGGCTATTAATAACCTTAGAGAGATTCTCTTACTAAGCAGATTGCCAGGGCAGGATTGACGTGTTTTTCTCGCCTTTGTAACGTCTCCCTTCCTCTTTATGCCCTTTCTCCTATTGTTCATCTTTGCCTCATCTCATTCCTCTCTTTTTTGCCCTTCTTTGTTCATTTTCTCTCTTCCCCTACTTTATTTCCTCTTCCATTCCTTCACTTTCACTATTTTTAATTGACCTGTCGTCCTCCTTGTCTTCAGTTGTCTCCTCTCTCCCTCTGTTTCCTCAGTTGACCTCTCTCTCCAGTTGGCCTCCTTCTCTCTCCAATTGGCCGCCCTCTCCCTTTGTTTTCTTAGTTGACCTCTCTCTCCAATTGGCCTCTCTCTGTATCCTGTTGGCCTCTCTTCTTCCTGTTATTCTTGCCTCTCTGTTGCCCCTGTCTTCCTCATCCTTCCTCTCTCCTTTCTTAATTGGCTTCCATATTTTTTACTTCTTTATTGACTCTAGGGCCTAACATTTCATGTTAAGAACAGTCATTTCTGACCCCAAGGTAAATCATGTGCAATATTTGCTATAGCACTGAAATTCAGCTGTGGTAAACTCCCTCCATAAGTAAGATGTGAGTTTCTGGGTTTTTTGTGTGTGTACTTCTTTTCTTTCATTTTTTTCTCCTTTGCTCAGTTCCCCACTGTACTATCATGTACAGAACAGGATTCTGTATAATACATTTTATTCACTGTATTGATAAAATGCTAACTGAATGCTTGTGATTAATGGACAGCCAGGAGGTATTTGTTTTAAATCGAAAGCCATGCAAACTAATTTGCCTGATTGTCAAACTCCAGAAGGCTCCCATACATGCAGGTGGCTTCTAGAGCAGCTTCAGGTTGTTAGAGAAACTCTGCCTATTGGATAGAATAGATCTGAGGACAGAGAGGAGACGTGAATTAGGAATCGGACAAATATTTACTGTAGACAATGAAGGCACTTGGCTGACGTGTGCCTGGTGGAGATTTTATACACCACCAAGCCACCAAAGTTTCAAGGCAGCCTGTTGCAATATGGGCAGAGGGAAATGCGCTGGAATTCATTTCCTGTTTTGGTGCATTCATTGGCTTGGATAAGTCACTAGTGCCATCAGTCTTTTGACAGCCATATGCTTTTTAATCTCCAGTAGGGTGGAACTTTCAAACTATCTACCTAGGTACAGAGTCCACAGGAACTTTGTATCTGCAACCTGTACCTAATTTTCAAAGGGAAAGAGCGCAATACTTTTCCTTGGAAAAATGCCATGGTACTACAGTGCTGAAAGACTTTTACACCAGTTTATTCTACAGGTAAAATTTCTATGCATATCCCTCCTCCCCACCCTTTCCTCTGTCCTCTGAAAGAAGGGAGAAGCTGGCAGACTCTTTCCCATCATGGTGGAAGATAATCTTCAGGGTCCTACTGGTGCCTCGCTCAGGAAGCCGGGTAGTGAACGTTCCATCACCACTCTCCACACACAACTGTTCTTCCAAAGAAAGGCTTTACTCAAAATACACTTCTTTAACCGAAATTATCTCACAGTGCATTTAGCTGCAGAAGAATCCAAACAGTCCATTTATTATCCATGCTACCTCTGAGGATCATTTATTCACTTTCACCCCCACCCTGAAGTGAGCATGGCATACACTTTGCATTCAAGGTTTCTCTGCCCAAGAATTTATGGCTCCAAAATTCAGGGAACACTGTTGAAGATTTCTCTACCTCTCGCTATCCCCGACTGGCTATTTTTTTCTGTGGACCAATCCCTTAAAGCTTTCTTCTGACACAACTCCTTTCAAAAGACTGCAGTACCTGAAGATCCTGGCTCCTGAAATTGCTCTCCTACAGCGATCTGCAGGTAAGATTCCTCTCCAGTGCACCCCATTGTACCAGATGGATAGGCTGAAAGTGCGATTCAGGCTCTCCATGCTCCTACACCCTTTCAGTCCGCAGCTGCTTGTTGCATTGAACTTCCATAAAACCTCTGGAGACCCTCTAGTTAACCCCTCTCCTAAACTGAGGGGGTTCTCTCCTTGTTCCCCATTTGGAACCAAGAATTTTCTCCTTTTCATCAGAGAGCTTCTGTCCTAACCTCCTCCCCAACTGCTGCTCCTCAGGTTCCTTCTCTTTTATACACCCACTAGGGATGTGTACAGAAAGATGTTTTGTTTTGTTATATCATTTTTATTTATTTTTGTTTTGTTTTGTTTGTGCTCTGTCTGGGCCATTGGCATCATTTCATTTCATGTTAATGAATGGTGTGCTCTGAATTTCACTCAGCCCCCATGTCACAAGACCTAGACTGGACCAAGCCTCTCCTGCTCACCCTCTCAATTTTGTGTAGAAAAAAAAGTGTCTCGGAGACTCCGGGACAGTCCCCCTAATCAGATTTCCCCCACCCATCCATGCCCCAAAATCGCCATGCAAAACCTTTCAGGGATTTACATAAAGGAGAAGGGGGGACAGTATTTAATGAAATAGGTTAACCCACAAAGCCATAGACTGGGAGAAGGGGCTGAGACAGAGCCATGTAGATCAGGATTAATAAAGACAAAATAATTGCAACAGTTTACAATACATAGAAATCTATCATACGTTAAGAGCGCAGCGAATGCACCAATTAAAACAAAAGGTATTATTTTTCAGGAGCACTTTTGGATCCAACAGGAAGACTCTGCACTGTGGTCAACAAAGATAAGTACCGTTGAATTATGATAAGGCTTTACTGCTAAATAACTGTACGTTCCTTTGTAACAGTTTGTTTGTATTGCAGGCAATGCATCAGTAGAATCTACTGTACAGGGCAGTCACATAGCGATGGCAGAAAAAGACCAAGCTACCCATCCTGCTTGCCCAGTTATTCTGTCCACACTGCCAAGAATATAAGGATACATCAGAGGGTGACCTCCCACAAACTATCCAGGATGGCCTGGGGTAGGTAAGCACCCTCCTTTCTCATGTCTAAGCTTTGTAATGTAAATAGCCAGCAGTCCTCGCATGGTCATTGGCCAGACATCCAGCCTCCTAGGTCCCCTGTGTAGCCTGCCAGAGAGAACTGCCTATAGGTTTGTCTGCATTCCCATCAGGACAGACAGACAGACCCAGCAGCTAGACTGATTCTAGCATCACAGCCTGATCTAAATAGCTGCCAGACAGACCTCACTGTCAGGCCGATACAGTACAGTGTGCTCCGACGGAGCGCACTATTAACCTGTCATTGGACGCGCGTTTTCCCCTACCCCTTATTCAGTAAGGGGTAGGGGAAAACGTGCGTCCAACCCGCCGAACCTAATAGCGTCCTCAACATGCAAATGCATGTTCATGGCCCTATTAGGTATGCCCGCGCGATTCAGTAAATAAAATGTGCAGCCAAGCCGCACATTTTACTTTCAGAAATTAATTTCTTTGGGCACCAGGAAAGTGCACAGAAAAGCAGTAAAAACTGCTTTTCTGTGCACCCTCCAACTTAATATCATGGCGATATTAAGTCGGAGGTCCCGAAGGTTAAAAAAAGTAAAAGAAAAATTTGAAGTCGGCCGGCGGCTGTCGGGTCGAAAACCAGATGCTCAATTTTGCCGGCATCCGGTTTCCGAGCCCGTAGCTGTCAGCGGGCTCGAGAACTGACGCCGGCAAAATTGAGCGTCGGCTGTCAAACCCACTGACAGCCGCTGACAGCTGCTGCTCTGGGCCAAAAGGAAGCCCGTTTCTACCGCCGGACCTAATTTAAATACTGCATCGCGCGCACAGGCGAGTGGCCTGTGCGCGCGCCGGGAGAGCGGGAGTTTGCCCACTCTCCCGCGGACTTTACTGAATCGGCCCGTATGTGAGCCATTAAAATATTCTTTCAATTTACTTAGTACTTCTAATGTAAAGGTTCCCTTTTTTTTTTTAACCTGATAGTTCTTTCTTTCTCCTATTTCTTCCAGCTCAGTCCAAATGGATGCTGAGATCTTTGCACCATGAAACTTCAATCACAATTATGCCGTGATTTTTTTTCCCCCCTATTTTTTAAATAGACCTTCCCACTTTCCCTAGACTGGCCATGGCTGCAAGTCCTGAGGCTGAGCCATGCACCATCACTGCTTCAAGAACTTAATATTTTGGGCTCTAAATAACAACAATATCGATAATTTTCAATGGTGCCCGGATGAACATGTGCACCAGATTTTTAAATCCTGCTTCTACAGCCTAAATCGCACTGATACCATCCCCAGTTTTACCAGTTCGTCCCCAATTCATCCAGTTAAGGGAGAGGTCCTCCAAACTGCCACAGAGCTGCTTAGTTTTCTTTATGTTGTTAACATACACGCAGTCCGTGGCAAGAAGGAGTCTCAGCGTGCACTGGGTCACATCAGTATTTACGCACACATCTCTGGTTGCCATCCTGAAATGCCCACGCCCCGCCCCTTTTATGAAATCTTTGACGCTGCGCGTGATACGCATGCATCTGGGTGGCTTTTAAAATCTGCTCGGCGAGCCTGACTTATTCACGCAACCCCTAATTCGGGCGCCTGCCGGGCTTTTTAAACCTACCTCTAAGTGTCGCTCTTATTGATAATCACAAACCCACCCCCGTGCCCCCCAGCCAGGGGCTGTGAACACTGCCGCCACAGCCATCCCTAATCCTGATGGGCCTGGGGTAGGTAAGATTGAATCTGGGAATCGAACCAGGGACCTTCTGTGTAGCAGCGTGCAGCACTGCCACTGCACCACTGCCACTGAACCAGCACCCTCCCCCTTTATAATCTCTTTCTTTTACAGGTAAGTTAAAAAAAAAAAGTAAGCATGCATATTTATGAATGTATTCATTCACATTTGATAGCCCACTATTCATAATTAAACATAGTGGGGTATAACCCAAAAAAATGAAACGCATAGCATTCCCCCTACACACATCTCCCACCCATTCCCACCTAAACCCATGAACATCCCTTCCACCTAGCAATACCCCCCCAGACGCAGACCCATCTTCCTGACCACGCCTAACTCCCACTAAATCAGAGGAAAGCATCCAGGCCCCAAAACCTGCCTTGTTTCTTCCCAAAAAAAAAGAAAACTCCAAATACCTGCACGCTGTCCACAATTTAAGTGGAAGGGAACGCCACAAAACTGGCAGCACATAACCAAAAGCCAGCTTCCTAGAAACATCTAACCATACCTTTGCTCATGATAGCAATGATAACTCTCTTTGTACTCGTGCATCTCCTGTCCTGATCTGGTCCTGGGCACAGGGGCTGGCAGGGGAGGCTCATGGTTTTAGCACAGGGTCCCCTGCTGAGGGTGGAGAAGATTAACCTCTTCAGGGTGCCTTGGTGTTTAATCCTCACTGGAGCTCTTCTGTCCCTCAGCCCAGCCACTGCCAGCAAATGGAACCAAAAAGCCACCACAGGGACCTCCCAGGCTGTAGAAAATAAAAGTTCTTTACCTGCACCGAAGTCCAAAGAAGAAATGATGTATTAATGGCTGGTGCACCGAACAGCAAGAAAAATCCCAAACGGCTACTATACTACCTTACTACTATGCTTGATTTTCCTTTGTCTTGTTTGTGGGGTCTTTTTTTCTTTTTGTGAGATGGCTTTTGTCCCCCAAGTTATGGTCTGATTTTTTTACGGTGAAGTTGCTTTCCATATAAGAGTGTTTCTGGGTTCTTTTTTTTTTTTTTTTTCCAATCATTGGTGTGGATTTCAAAACCAGTGTATTCTTATTGTAAACAAAAATTCATAAATAAAATGATTTAAAATCCGAAACAGCTCGAATAATGAATCCGTCATTTTCAGCAACAATAACTGCTCCCCTAAATGGGTCAGCTCTACAGGCCAGGAACTTTTGAAGGCAGCTTTTTTTTTTTTCTCTCTCTCTCAACAGCTTCTTAAACTCGGGGAACCTTCTGGCTGACTCCTTTGCAAACCGGGAACTCCTTAAGACGCCTTCCTCGGATAGGTTAGCTTCCTTGGTCCAACATTCTCACGAAGGACAAAATCTCTTCTTATAATAACTTTGTTTTCCAAAACTTCGTCCAAGAAAGATGAGGAACTTCAAACTCCTCTGCTTCCTGCCCACCTCCTGTTGGAGCTCAGGACCTCTTTCCTTCCTGGACTTCTATCTTGAGATCCCGCCCCCTTCACAGGGAGTGCATTTTTCTTTTACAGACAGTCCTCAGTTGTGAGAAGGTCCCATGCCAGGTACAAGCGCCACTTCGTGGGAAGGTGGCACCTTCAGCAAAGGCTTTTACTACAACTCCTTTTCCCTCTGAATTGTGTCACATGGGCATAGCAGTTTTATCAAACCTAGGGCACCTCCCACCTCCCTTAACACACACTCCCCTTAAATGACCTCACTAACAGGGGCAGGATCTGATGAGACCACTGTGGCCATAATAGTTAAGGGTGACTCCACTGGTAAGGGGCACACTTGCTTGCGAGAGTTCCCTATAAAATGTGAGTTGAAATAATCTAATCCGGTCGAAACCAGCGCATGAACCAATGTTAACAAACCCTTAGTATCCAAAAACGAACAGAACCTCCTAATCATCTACAGATGGTTAAATGTAGATCTTACTATTGCTGACATCTGTGGACCCATAGACAGCAAACAGTTCCAACTTTTCCCCCAAATTCTTCACTCGCTCTTCATTTGCGATATTTTATTATGACTAATCAGTTTTGTTTTTTAGAAACATCATAAAATATGGAACCTATGCTGGTATTTTAAATGCCCTTTATAAACAACTCTGTGTGCATTTGCATGACTTTAATTCTGGGCAGAATTGTACATTTGTCACTTCTAGTGAGCTCCCAAAAACATTCTGGCAGACAATAGGTATGATTCAGGAACACCCTGGGTCTCTCCGTGTTGCCACTGTCTGGCTTCTTAACTCTTAGAGAACACCCTGCCTCACAAAGTAAAATTAAAATAACATGTCTGTCTTCTCTTGCAAACATGAAATTTCTTCTAGTTATACCCACACACATCTGTATCCAACCTAAAACTGTTTTCCCAGCTAAAAAGCAAAATAAAGGTTCATTTCCCCCATTTCTATGGCCTAATAGGACTTTGATAACTATTTAAAGTTAAAATCAGGTCTGAGTAAATGAGTTACACTCAAACTTAACTATTTACCTTGCAACACTTTTTTTTTTATGTTGAAATTATAGTTTTTATTGTGATGCAATAAAACAACACATTATTACAAATGTCAATCCTTGCAAACTTTTTGTTCATTCCAAATGACTACACAGGAAAACTCCTAAACATGTACATAAAATCAAACAATAATTGATCCTGATTCCCGGTATGGAGCAAACATATCCTTATACATCTAAGACCACTACCAAACTGTGAAAAATGCATCGCATCCTTATTAGTTTCCCATAACCCCACCCCCCATCCCCCTCCCTCACTCGTAAATATGATTATCGGAAATAAAAAAAAAAGAAATAACAGATTCAGCATATACAGCTCAACCCCTTCTCAAGCTATGATCCTTAAAAATGGCTCTGAAACAATCTGGAGGCTATGAGAAGTCTTAGCACCATCCAACCCTAAATTCTTTAATCTCATGTAAAATATATTGAAATGGTATGTTGCTGAAATGACCCCAATTAAGCTAGGGATTGGTCGAACCTGATACTACAGATGTCAATATATATATATATATATATATATATATATATATATATATATATATATATATATATAATTACTTTGGCCTTTGCAGCAAGTCTGTCAGCATCTGCTGTCAACATCTGCCTTTTCTTTAATACTTCAGCATTCCTACTATTTATTTATTTATTTATTTATTTATTTATTTAAGAAATATTTGTATTCAAATGCTTACATTCGCACTGTACTCCTTCAACTAAAACATGCATCCTGTGTGTGAGCACTAGCACCTTTTTTTTTTCCAGAAAGATAGCACTGCTTATAGGCACAGAATCAAATTAAAATGTTATATTCCATACCCTGGAAAATATACTTGTTAAATAATGTTCTTATTTATTTGGTTCCTGGAGCCTAGTGTTCATGAAATATTTACTGTGGATGCAAAGAACTCATTTTTCTTAGCAGTTCGATATGTACCATGTTCAGGTTAGTTTAATATTAATTAAGAAAACGTTGAACAATGTTTCTCATGGTTTAACTGTCAGTTTTCCCATTCTCATGGAAAATAATGGAGAGTTGGCAACATTTATATTTTACTCAAATTTACGTATAGCTCAGAATTTAATAATGCTCAGAACATGAAGTCCAGAGCCTCTCCAATTCACACAGAGTTGAATTTCAGCTTAGACCAGAGAACTATATGGTTTTAAAACAACCGAGTGAATGTCTCCTAACACCCTTAGGCTATTGTGGTGTTAATATTAATAGAGCCTCTGGTTCCCAGAAAATTAAAAAAAATAAAAATGCCTTCTCACAGGCATCGCTGGAAAGGTCTGTTCATGATGTCCTAATGACCACTCATTCAAACCATTTACTTAATTTGAGGCCAAGATGCTGCAGATTTTAATGTTTTCTGATTCTATTTAATATGAGGATCACAAAACACAATATCCCCTACATTTGCTACATTGAGTATGGGTGATATCATCAGCTGGTGCCAGTTCTCCCAATGTAAACAATACGAGGCCAATATTCAGTGATACTTAACCGGATGAGTACAGATTTATCTAGCTAAGTGGTAATGGCTGAATATTCAATTATATTCAGCAGTCACAACTTACCCGGCTAATGACTTTGTTTTCCCGCGGTTCGGGCCGATTTGTTTTTTAGCTGTCCCGAACCGATAAAAGCCCCCCACCCCAACCCTTCAGATTTAATTAATTACAACCCCTCACCCTCCCGACCCCCCCCCCCAAAAAACGTACCAAAAGTCCCTGATGGTCCAGCGTGGGTCCCGGGAGCGATTTCTTGCTCTCGAGCCGTCAGCTGCCAGTAAACAAAATGGTGCCAGTGGCTTTTTGCCCTTACCAAGTGACAGGGGCTATAGGTGTCATTGGCCAGCCTCTGTCACATGGTAGGAGCAATGGACGGCTGGCGCCATCTTAAAAAATGGTGCGGGCCATCCATTGCTCCTACCATGTGACAGGGGCCGACAAATGGCACCGATAGCCCATCACATAGTAAGGGCAAAGGGCCATCGGCGCCATTTTGATTAGTGGCAGCCGACAGCCTGAGAGGGGGAGATCACTCCCAGGATGCCACTGGACCACTAGGGGCTTTTTTTTTGGGGGGGGGGTCGGGCTGCAATTAATTAAATTTGAAGGGTTGGGGTGGGTTTGGGTTTTTTGGGGTTTTTTTAATGTGCCCTTTCTCCCCCCCAAAAAACGATAAGAAAACCACACACAATTTCGTGGGTTTTCTTATTGTTTCGTCGGTCCCCCGAACCACGACAAAATAGGAAATATCGTCTATATTTCCTATTTCGTCGCAAACAAATGCACATCCCTACTAAGTGGTGGGTTGAATATGGGCATTCCAGGGAGGAGCTACTTATCTGACTAATGTAGCCAGATAAGGCGCGATATTGAAATGTATCTGGTTAAGTTAACCAGACAAGTTAGACCTGCTCAATAGCAGGTCTAAAATGCAGCTGGATAAGACTTCTCTGGCTAACTAACGATGTATTCAGGTGTATTTAGTGGCATAGCCATGCCGCAGAATATCCTGTATGAGTTAATCGGGTAAGTTATATTCAGCTAATTCACTTAACTGGCTATGTTTAAATGTCTACAGTCTGTTTACGTGCCTCTATGCATGCTGCTCTTTGAAACCTCTTTCTGGCAGTGGCAACTGCATTTCAAAACATGCCCCTTCCCTCTTTGAATGTGTTCTATAACCTTTGAGCTAATTCCCTGGTTCCTGCCACAAAGCTGACCCCTTAAAGGGCCAGGCTGCTCAATTCCAGTAAGTGTTATTCATACGCTAAATAACTATTAAGGAAACCAAAATTCTCGTGCCCTAGCCTAGAGCTGGCTACAATATAAAAGGTTTGCGAGGTTTGAAAGGAGCCAGGAAAGCTATACTTGTGTGAGCCAGGAAGGACACACACATGAACCTGTGTGAGATGGGTAGACAAGAAGCGTTCTGTGAAGGTAGGATACTTGTTAGCTGATGTCTAGAAGCTTACTGGTTGATTTTGAAAGCCCTAGGTGCACCGAAGCCAGGAGATACACGTGCGACTTGGCGTGGCGCACGCCGCACGTATTTTAAAACCCGCACGGGTACGCACGTATCTCCCACTATGCGCACAAATCCTAAAAAAAACATAAAAGGGTCGGGGTCTGGGCGGGGCATAGGTGGGCCGAGTCTGTAAAATAAAGTCAGTGCGTCAGTATTTATGCACACGAGGCACGGCGGGATCCCCTACTGCGTAACTTTACTTCTGCTGTGGTCAGCGAGTAAGTCATGTAACAAAAAAAAAAATAAGCTGATCAGCGAGATTTTAAGGGTCGAGGCTTTAGGGTAAAAGGGAAACAAGTTAGCTAGGGGGATTAGGAAGTCATCTTCTTTACTAGGGCGAAATGGGAGAGAACTTAGAAAAAGGGATATTGAGTCAGCATGCATAGCCACTAAAATTCCCCCAAATTAGCACTCGAGGCGGCATTTGCACACACATATGCACACCAGTATAAAATGGTGCATGCATGTACACGCATATAGCCGATTTTCTAAGACACACACATATATGCGTGTATGTTATAAAATCGCCGTGTCCATGTGTGCACTCCAGCAAATGCACACGGGTCTTAAGATTCACCTCTTGAGTACTAGTGGTATCCTCTATGAACCTTTATTAAATGCAAAAGAAAACACATTCTCAGTTGATATTGAATATTGACTCTTGAGGAGTGCAAATCCATTGGACAACATCACCATATGGTAAGTGGAGAGAGTAGTACATCTGTAGTTAACAGCCACCGTCCAGCTGGAGGGAGCAGTTTGAAGGCTATTGATCCTGACATCCCCCGGAGGTTCCATCATCTCACATTTTTAATGGGTAATCATTTGTTATTCTGAATTGATTTCCCTAATGCTTGTTTTGTTTCTAGTTCTCCCAACAATGAAGATTCACATTTTTCACTGGCGCATTCAATCAATTCTCATCATTTTGCTTTACTTTTACTGCAGCCCTTCGGTGAACACCAGTGTTCGCAGAAGGCCCTGAGGGAGCTCTGTGTTATGCTCTGCCACAGCAGAGCGAAAAAGTAGACATTGGCCCTATGTGTCAACATACTGGCTTAGTTACAGTGTGCTGGAGCAATTCAGAAAACCTGCATGACCACATGTATGTTACAAGGTGTGAAGTTGGGAAAACAGCTGTATGACAACACCTGTGCTAGGAGATGAGGAAGGGGGAGAAGTGGAAAACAGCTCTATGATTTGGCTTATCCTAGCAGAAGACAGAAAAGCAGATATATAATCAAGTGTTTCTTTTTTTTTTTAAATTTTTAATTTATTGATTTTTCAAAATATACTACAAGAATATTTCTTGTGATTTGCAATGACAAAGAAACTGATACAATCATCCAAATTAATATAACAATTAAAGGTAATCTAATACATCAATTTCTATTTATAAACATAATAGAATTTAAGTGAAACCTCTTAGTCATGAGCATTTTTGATAATCAGAGAAATAAAATAAGTGAAAAAAAATAATGCAACGTTCCTGCCCCTTCTCTATTCCTTAGCCAGTATTACATTTGCAAGGAGACTTTTAAGGTGATCTGGGTCTGAAAACTGAAAATTTTCCCCCTCAAGTTTTATAACACATCTGCAAGGATATTTAAACAAGAAAAACCCACCCCTATCTAGTACTTCTTTCCTCATTTGCAGGAATTTCTTCCTGTGAAGCTGAGTACTCTTTACTAAATCATGAAAAATCCAGATTCTTTGACCGTAAAACATTTTCTGTCTATTACGGAAAAAGAATTTCATTACATTGTCTTTGTCTGTAATAAAAGTAAATTGAATCAAGAGTATACCTCTATTTTTAACTTCAAAGTCCTCATGGGACTTTTGTAACAAATCTGAGATATTTATGGAATTATCATCACCAACAATCTTGTGTTCCACACCTTTTCCTTCCTGAGCTAGTTGAAATTGCTCTTGTCCTCCTTTCCGGGTACCAACACAGAAAGCTCTTATAATTACAGGTAAACACTTTTCAGGGATATTAAGAACTTAAATAATTCCATTGGACTCAGTTGTTTTTTAATAGGAAAATTAATAACTCTTAAGTTCAAAGTTCTAATTGAGTTTTCTAGATTTTCACATTTTTTCTGAAACTCATCTTCTGTTTTAATTTGATGATTCTGTATTTTCTCAATTTGTGTCATTCGTTTATGTATTCCTTCAATTTGTTTTTGTTGGTTCTCAGTTTTTTCCATATTTTGCTTTAAAGAGTTATTAACTTCCTTTACTGCATCAGTTAAATTTGTAATGGAAACATCTATTTTAGCAATATAATTCCACAATATTTCTAATGTTATATTTACTGGCTTCATCATTGCTGTAAATTTTAATACAACTGTAATATCCTGCTTTTTTCCTTTAGGGGGGATTCTCAAGTTTAGGGGTACTTTCTTGTTTAAGATTTGGGAACAAACTTTCTAACTCTCCCAATTCAGAAGACTCATTTGAATCCTGGCCCTCTAAATCTGTTATTTTTAATCTTTGTTTATCTCTATTATCTTCTACTATTGTCTCCAGACCAGAATACTTAAAGTTCCTTGTTCATTTCCTGGAAATTCTAAAGGGGATACCCCCTTCTTTTCCAGGTGGTGAAGGTGTTTCTGGTGCCCCTGGACTTAAGGATGTTTCTTCAACCTGAGGAGATGGGCTCTGCTCCAAACCCACTCCTAATGCGGTCTGACCTACAGGAGATTCATGGGGCATATCTAGCCATTCCTTTACCATCCTTTGCCCTGAACCAATATTTGAAACACTTGAGGAAGGCCTCAACCTTGCCTTCCTCAAGTGTGTGGCATATTTACTTAAGCAAATCACAAAAGAAATCACAGCTCCCAGTGTGAACAGTTAGGTAGACTATGTTGCAAATATAGTAGTAGGTTTCACTAATGGAGATCTCGAGGTAGAAGTGGTTAAAAATATTCAAGGAGGTATAATAACTAAAAAGTACCTGAGATATAATCACGGAAGTTTTCCAAGTTTGAAGAAGAGGATAATAGTTGAAACTGAGCAGGAGTGACAGTCAAAACGCGAGCAAACTGGTTATAAAGATGATCCACATAAATCCATGCGAAGCCAGGCAAAGCCCGGCAAGACCGCGCGCCCCTTAGGCACGCGTGGCTTTGGCGGCGTGCCGGCATCAGCTGTGCACCACTAATGGCCCATTCTTATAGGTCACTTCCGGGATCCCGCCCTCGACGTCACTGACAGTCACTGCTGCTGTACACCATCGGGACACGAATCAAACTCTTACCTCCCGGATTCTTTCAACAGCCAGGTAAAATTCACAATCCTTCTCCTCTCAATCTCAGAAGCAATTTCAAAGGGCCTGCTCTTATAGGACCACTTCCGGGGTCCTGCCCTCGATGTCACTGATGGTCACTGCTGCTGTACACCGTTGGGGCACTAATCAAACACTTACCCCCAGATTCTTTCAGCAGCCAGGTAAAATTCACAATCCTTCTCCTCTCAATCTCCTAATCAAGTGTTTCTAAGAGAAACTGTGACCATAGCTATACTAAGAGAAGTTATGATCAATTGTGTACTATGAGAAACTGGAAAAACAGCCATATGAGCCAGTATGTGCTAGAAAAAGCTGTGTGACCATTCCTGATCTAGGAAAAAATGAAAAAACAGCTGTATGACCTTGCAGGTAGTATAAGCTGCTGAAGAAATAGATGTATAGTCATGTATGTGCTAAGAGAAACTGTGTGACCATATATGTACTAAGAGAAAGTGGGGAAAGAGCTGTATGATTACATGTGATTGTGTGTTAAGAGAGGCTGTGTGACCATATCTGGAGGAGAATCTGGAGAAACAGCTGTATAATCACGTGATTGTGTGCTACAAGAGGTTGTGTGACCATACCTGGAGGAGACGTTGGAGAAACAGCTGTATAATCACATATGATTGTTTACTAATAGAGGCTATGTGACCATATCTGGAGGAGAAGCTCTAGAAATATCTGTATAATCATGTGATTGTTACTAAGAACGGCTGTGTGACCATTTCTGGAGAAGATGAGGGAAACAGCTGTATAATCACATGATTGTGTGCTACGAGAGGTTGTGTGACCATACCTATAGGAGAAGCTGTAGAAACATCTGTATAATCTCGTGATTGTTACTAAGAGAGGCTGTGTCACCATATTTGGAAGAGAAGCTGCAGAAACAGCTGTATAATCACATGATTGTATGGTAAGAGACCCTATGTGACCATACCTGGAGAAGATGAGGGAAATAGCTGTATAATAACATGAGATTGTGTGCTGAGAGGCTGTGTGACCATACCTGGAGGAGAAGGTGGAGAAACAGCTGTATAATCACGTGATTCTTGCTAAGAGAGGCTGTGTGACCATATCTGGAAGAGAAGCTGCAGAAACAGCTGTATAATTATGCAATTGTATGCTAAGAGAATCTGTGTGACCATGCCTGTAGCAGGAGAAAAAGGGAGAAAGAGCTCTATGATGTCAGCTGTGCTAGAAGAAGGAAAAAAAATGGTTGTAGATCCATGTCAATACTAGGTATGACTGAGAAAGCTCCTAGTATAACGTGGGCTATGTGTCTATGCACAAGTGAGGAGGGTACTATATAATGTTTGTGGATGAGGTCTCATGCTCATGCTTTTGAACACTGTGTACAATTCTGGTCGCCGCATCTCAAAAAAGATATAGTTGCGATGGAGAAGGTACAGAGAAGGGAGACCAAAATGATAAAGGGAATGGAACAGCTCCCCTATGAGGAAAGGCTAAAGAGGTTAGGACTTTTCAGCTTAGAGAAGAGACGGCTGAGGGGGGATATGATAGAGGTGTTTAAAATCATGAGAGGTCTAGAACGGGTAGATGTGAATCAATTATTTACTCTTTCAGATAACAGAAAGACTAGGGGGGGCACGCCATGAAGTTAGCATGTGGCACATTTAAAACTAATCGGAGAAAGTTCTTTTTCACTCAACGCACAATTAAACTCTGGAATTTGTTGCCAGAGAATGTGGTTAGTGCAGTTAGTATAGCTGTGTTTAAAAAAGGATTGGATAACTTCTTGGAGGAGAAGTCCATTACCTGCTATTAATTAAGTTGACTTAGAAAATAGCCACTGCTATTACTAGCAATGGTAACATGGGATAGACTTAGTTTTTGGGTACTTGCCAGGTTCTTATGGCCTGGATTGGCCACTGTTGGAAATAGGATGCTGGATTGATGGACCCTTGGTCTGACCCAGTATAGGCATGTTCTTATATTAAATGTTTCAGCCATGTGCATACCCACATACTGACTGCCCTATACACATTTACTAGTTACAGTAACCTGTGATCTTTTTGGAAACTCAATCTAAATCAGCAAACTACGTTTCTTCATTTTTCCATCAGCTGTTGAACTGATACTTGACTTCTTAAGGGGAATTTGTGGGGCCCCAAATGTCTCAAGACTTAGTAACAATTTTTTTTTAATGTGCTGGAGCATTTTTAGTCCTACCTTCAACATATTTATGTCTTTTTAGTGGAGGGGCAGTAAACAAAATGTGATCAGAGATGGGAGGAGTAATGGTAATTGGTATAAGAGATTACTTATGAGTCGTATCAACATGAATCCTGCTAATGTTTCTGCCATGCATCTCACCTACACAGTCCGTGTAGGTGCGCATTGGTGTCTGATATATGCCGAGGGTGGTGGGAACAATGGAGAGGAAAAAGAGATTAGGAACATGCAAACCACTAGATTGTAAGCCTCCATGGAGCAAGGATTCTTGTATGTGTGTCTTTACAGCACTGCAAACTGTACTATAGAAAATAGTAGTAGTGTGAATCTACCAAATTCCAGAAGCCGAAAGTCTGAGATTCCCTCCCATCCTCACGCACACTCTGCCTCTGTAATTGCTAGACCAGCTTTGTGTTAATTGTCCTGCACAATCTGGGTCCCTGTTTTCTGCTGCTTATTAATGCCATGTGACTCCCAGGTGCTTTTTGGAGTACTGTACTTTGAGATAATTTTATTTTGTTTGGCGTTCTGGAGCCTTTCCACAGTAACCCATAATGGGTAATTGTTTTTTTAAAATGCCTTGCATGCAAGCCCAGTTTTGAAGATGCAAAGTATGGAGGGTAAACTACTTACTATGTCATACAGTGCACATTCTTATAGCCATATTCCAGAGGAGCAATATTTAAATGGTGTTTTTTAAATGGGTAAACAGTTACCCATGTAAAATCTTTTGAAAATTGCCTAGAAAGAAAGATAAAATGACTATTCTATAAACTATGCAAGTACCCTTAGCAGTAATATTTCAGCTGCAGCAGACTGAAGTGGGGCTGCAGTCTGAACCGCCAAAGTTCATTTTATTTTACATTTAGTAGAATTAAGATTTGTTTTTACCCAGTGACTCTTCTTCCCCAGTAATTGTTTCATGAGGTTCCTGCCCGCGGGTTGAAGGAGAAAGTGGAGGTTAGAAGTCTGCATTGAACTCCCCTCCCCACCTCCTGCATTGATCTGTTTTTCTTAGGGAACTCAGAAAGAAAATCAGAACTGCATCTCTCTGCATGCATTGGGGTAAAACCAGCTTGGCTCAACCTGTCCTCCTGGACATGAAGCTGCATGGTCACCCAATTCAAGCACTGATAGTTCCAGTGAGCAGGAGTTTGAGTTTCCTTTCCTAGCACGTTGATGTGTAGTTTTGTATAGGGATGTGCTATCGTCAAGGACGAATTAGGCAATTTCAACGTTGAAATTGCCTAATTCGTCTTGGTTCGGGGCACCGAAACCTGAATAGATTTTTTCTCAGAACTTTCGGAAAAAATGTGGTTTCGGGCTAGCGCGCACTAACCGAAATTCGGGTCCCCCCCGAATCACAAAGGCCCGAACCGCAGGCACATCCCTAGTTTTGTATAGGACCAACACACTGGTTCAGTCCCCATTTAGCTGTGCCTGTCAAGTTATCTTTTAAATACATTTCATTTTTCTTTCAAGCACAAATTCTCAGTGTTGGGGAAACCTAATAGAATTCCCATCTGAGTGAGAGTTTCAGCAGGAAGGTATGACGAGAGCCTCCCCCAATATCGATTACAATGTTTTTATATGCTGCACCCCTGACATTTCAGTGTGCCCCTCAGCACAAGCCCTGTTGTTCCCTACCCCACATCACAGCTCTGGGTCCACGGGTGCCTGTTGGATATGATGCCGCACATGATATCACAGTCATGCCCTGAGCCAATCTGGACACTGATCCATGCATGAGAAGCAGTTTGTGACACGGTTTGTAATGAGGGCTGGCCATTCCCCAGCTTGTTGGGAGAAGTGGAAAATTGTTTAAACCAGCTAGAAAAGCAATGTGTTAAATTGATGCCAGGAAGGTACAGGGACTTTTGCATCAGGGTACAGGGTGTGTGCACTGGTGTTCTTTTCCTTTAACTCAAGTAATAGAACCCTGAGCTGGGCTTCCCGTTAGACTCCAATTCCTCTTTCCCAGTGAGATTATTAGCTGAGCCTAATTTTTAAGGAGGAATATGGCACCCTCTTGTGGTCCTTGTGCATAGAGACACTCCAGCATTACTTGTGCAGTGCCTGCATTTGTAGGTAAGGCAGGAGGTGTGTTCTGTAATAACCGGGGAGCTCTTCTGCCAGAGCAACCAGGCAGCATTGGAGCATTGTGCATTGAGACAGGGGAGACGTGACATCCCCCCCTCCCCAATGGTATCCAGTTGGTTCAGGAACCGAAAAGAATGCCATTTGTGGCATCTTGGCCGAAATAACATAGTAATGAAGGCAGAAAAGGACCAGATGGTCTATTCAGTCTGGCCAGCAAGCTTCTTAAGGTAATAACTGTCACTCTGTGCAGGCCTCTCCCAGGTTTCTCTTAAGGGCAGTAACTGCTGCTCCGTGCAGTTATTCTCAAGCCTTATGATGACCCATAAACATTTCTGCTAGCAGCATTTTTTTACTGGGTGATGAGCTTTCATGAGAACTCAGAGAGTGCTGCTTGACGTGCTTTGCTTATGGACTTGGCCGAAGAAGCAGCCCTGTGCTTTTTCACTTAATGTCTGCATATCAGTACCTCACACCATAAAAGTCAGAACCCTCTTGGTTGTTGTCTGAATTCAATTCCCCTTTCACCCCACCCCCACCCCCACCATCAAAGCAGGGAGCAATGTTGCAGTTGCATTAAAAGCATCAAAGTTTATTGGTTAGGGTAGTAACTGCTGCACCAGCAGGTTACCTCCAAGCACACTTTCATTTCCTTTAGGACTTGGCCATAAAAGCAGTCCTATGCTTTTTCCCTGCGTATCAGTGCCTCAGACCACAGGAAGTCACTTACGACTTCCTTTGCAAGAAGGCTACTCCTGGAGCATCCTGGAGTGATGGGGGAGGAGAGAGGCAGCACTTTAAAGAAATGTAACAATAATGGCTGGAAAGTAAAAGTTATAATTTGAGAGAGTACAAGCAGCTCTGCTTACCATACGTACTTAAGAAACATTGCCTGGTGCAGCCAGGTAAAGGTTTTTCAGATACACTGTATCTGAAATAACAGTTATTCTGCTTCTGTTCGGTACTATAGAGTGGTGACTGGTGATGTAGGGAAGGAAGGGCAGGGACTGTATGCCAGTCCCAATTTTTGGTACATCCGTGAATCCAGCAACCACCCCTAGGCAGGAGGAAATTCTTACCTTAAAATGATCTTCTCAAAGTTAGACTGCATGGCAGAAAGACCATCCAGCATTCAAATTGGGAACATGCACATAGGTGTCATTTCCATCCCTCTGCATAAAGGTGGATACCAAGTTAACTACGTCTCATATTTGTTACTGAACATTGAATTTTGATCCCAATGTGCTGAGCTAGTGGGTCTATGGCCCTACTAGGGACAACTCGTAGGATGGTGCCGACCCGCTTTCTGGTCTGCCCTCTCTTCTTAAGGTGGTCAAAGCAGTAAGCAAAACACAAAAAAAAAGAAGATGGAAACAGGTCCCCCTCATTATCATCCCTGTTTTTTTTGCACCAATGCAGGCACTGGCTGGAATTAAATTAACGAACACAATTTCTCCCTGTCGCTGAACTTTGACTAATGAGTCTATTCCTAGGTAATAAGAGAGAGCAGGGAGTGACAAGGCAGCATAATGAATTACTGGCCTAGAACCTCGTTAGTCAGAATAATCTTTCCACAAAAGATAAATGAGGCAAACATTAATTATAAAGCTGGTGTCGAAATGTATTCCATTATCTGGGTATCCAAAGAAATCCATCCGGATTGTTAGAGAGGTGAAGGGGTTTCAGCACTCATAACAGAAAAATCCTCGTCTCTGTCCAAGAAGAATCTCAGTTGGCCTTGTTCTGAACCTCTGTGGCTTACTTGCTAACTAAGGTGTAGGCAACTTTGATCCTGAAGTACCACAAATAGGTCTGGTTTTCAGGATTTCCGCAATGAATATGCATGGCATAGATTTGCATGCACTGCCTACACTGTATTCAAATATATCTCATGCATATTCATGATGGATATGCAGAAAACCAGGCCTGTTTGCGGCTCAGGAGGACCAGATTTGGGCAGCCCTGATCTAGGGCCTGATTTACTAAGATTTCCCTCTTATTCTGAGTCAATGGGAAAAGAAATCTTGGTGCATCAGACCCCTGGTGCTTGACTCTCTTAACTTTTCAGAATATATCTCCAGTTTCCTTTGCTTTTTCCCTGACACTTGTCTGTTTCCTAAGTGCTAGCAGTGCTATTTCCACATAGACTTTAACCAATAAGAATTCCCCCAGGTCTTCATCGTCCTTTTGAAACCTGGTGAGGAAGGTAAAGAAAGGGTCCTTCTTTTCCTAGAGAAAAAAAAATGACAACAAGAAAGATGAAAAGAGATACCGTAATCACTTTGCAAATTACCCCCAGAAAATACATAAGCCTTTTCTCCTTTAATGCATGGCTCCCTAAATTTGGTCTTCAAGGATGCAACCCAGTTGTGTTTTCTGGATTTCCACAACGAATAGGCAGGAAATCTATTTGCATAGGATGGAGGCAGTGCATGCGAATAAATCTCATTCCTGTTTGTTGTGGAAATCCAGAAAACCTGACTGTGCTGAGGACGGAGTTTGGGAACCCCTGCTGTAATGGATCTGGAACCAGACGAGCCTTATTCTACAATGGCGAATAACAAGTTTCTGCATTTTGCCGAGCAAACGTTTGAGCTTGCTAGGGAGGATTTGATTTGAACTCTTACTTCTAACCAGTATTCTCCATTTGGGAAGTGTTTCATGCTGAGCTGTTATGACACAGAGATATATACAATATAGTGGGGTGTGTACAGGGGGAGGAGAGATGGAGGAGGAAAGATGAGGAGGTAGAGGGGAGGAGGTAAGTGATTGAAAGACTAGCACGTAGAGATGGAAGAGTGATAAGCCACAAGCAATCTTTCCTCTTGATCAAATGCCATTAAGATCCAGAAAAAGGTCTTTCTCTAGTTTTAACAGCAGAATACAACTCAAAGCTCATCTCTTCTCCTCTGTCAGTCAACAGAAAAGGAGCCGACCCCTTTCTTCCCTGTCCTTCCTCAGCTGGATTCCCTCTTATATAGACAACATCTTTGCTGAAAGCAGGAAAAAAAAAACCCCGGGATGTGCTGTAAGTGTGTGTGTGAGACAGGCAGGCGCTCTTCTTTGACATGGTGCAACTGCACATTGTGTATTTTGTGCAGTTCTGGCCACCCCATCTCATAAAAGATATAGAGAGGGCAACCGAAATAATAAAGGGGATGGCATGGCCCCTTATGAAGATAGGCCCAGTAGGTTAGGGTGAAGAGGAAAATGAGTGGGGTGGAAGGATTAAAAGGGAAAGGTTATTTATCTTTGTAGCGCCCTGTCCACTGCCACCAAGGGAGGGGGTATTCTGCCTAAAGGCAGATAGAGTGAGGGTTGCAGGTTACCATTCAGCTACTGGGATAGAGGAGTCCTGCATTCTCCTGTGCCTCCTCCCCTTTTTCTTAACAGGACCGTTTTTCCACCTTATTCCTTGGCACAAGCTACCACAGGCAATCACCACACAAAATGAGCACTTTATTTCTTTTTTTACTAATAACCTATAACTGAACTCGGGTATAAGGGAAGAGGAGTGGGAATAATAGAGTGTAAATCAGCAGAAAGAAACAACAGTCAGAAACAACCACTGAAGTAAAATATACAAATATCGCTGCAGATAATAAGGTCTGCCAGTTAGGTCATGCAACTGAATAAAGTTGCAAACTTTTATCAGACCTCAGCTAGTTCTTAACTTCTAGGTAGCCAGGAAATGAATACATCTTTTAGTTAAAGTTCACTTTAAATGTGTGATGTCCATTTGTATGTTTTTAAAAGGATTGTTCTTGGGGCAGGGAGGAAGGTGATCATGACTGTTGAGTTTATTTATTTTTTATTTATTTTGGAAACGTATTACTTACTTTATCCAATGCTTAAAGGGAAGTACAACATTTTGTGAGGGCAAGGGGGCTCAAGCCTCAAGTCTTTTAAGTACAAAGCAATGCCCTTGATGCAGCCAATCCTGTCTGCCCACTTATTCTGTTAACATACTGCTCCCAGTTGCCAACCAGTGAGTGTGACCAATCTGCAAAATTTCTTCTTATCCAGGTCAGTCTTTTTTTTATCTTCTTCCTTTGTTCTTCATCATCTGAGGTAGAAGAGAATACAAGATACCTACTTAGTACTTAATTCCCTCCAGTATGCATTTTTCCTCTGCTTAACCATAAACAAAAAAACTATTGTGACCTTTGCCCAAACATCTGGTTTCTGAGATCCACCTCATAATCTGTGTAAAAGGTGGGCAGAGTAGTGTTATATTATGTCGTAAAATGAGCACACACAATCTTATAAAAGCAAAACTTAGTTTACTAAATATGGTAAACATTGTATGAAGATCAGCAAAAACAAATATCAAAAGTGAATCAGTAATAGGCACACAGTATCACAATAAGCATACATAGATTAATCAAGGCAATTAGTTACTCCAATAACAAAGAAAGGACTAAAGAAAGATTTTGTAGGTGTGTTCTATGGTGTAATATAACACCACTTAGCCCACCCTTTGCAATCTGCCAATCCACTAGGATGTCTAGTTACTTCAGAATTTGCAGGCTGGTCATTCATGACATGGCAGGGGTGTGCAGCTCCCAAAATATTTTCACATGTTGTCTGGGGGAAAGCGAGAGGATTTTTTTCATGTTGTTTTTCTGTTTTCTTTTGGGGGAGGGGGGTTATTCCATTCTCAATTTAGTGTGTTCTCTTTGTAAATAGTATATACCGAAAATGAAATGAAAACTAAAAATGAAATGAAAACGGGACTGGTGAGCGTAGGTGCAACCTAAGCTCACTAATGTCTCATATTGGCTGCTTCTTGTGCTTATAGCTGCACGAGTGGGGTAAGATCAGGTCTGGGGAAGCTGAGGAGGATACAAGAAAGCCTGGGGGTAATTTTTAAATGTTGATGGTGCTTGGGGGTTTTCTCCTGTTTTTAAAATAAAAAGAAATGGAGGGCAAAAATCCCCCAAATTTCTGTGACATTTTTTTCTTTAATTCATTTTCCAGCAAAACAAGTTTTTCATTGTGTTGTTCATTGTGTTAGAAAACAAATGCACATCCCTACAGTGCTAGAGATGTGCATTTGAAGAGAGGTAGCAGAGAGAGAGAGATGATAGTGATTAGAGTTGGTCAAGTTTAAGAGAAGAATCACATTGCTGAAGGCTCAGTGGCAAAGATGAAGAAGTGACAAGAGAATATGTTGGTGTGTGGATGTGTTTGGTGTCCTGAAGGGTGATGAGACATCTAGCATGGTTACTCAAATCCATCTGCAGCAGTGCTCTGCAAGAATAAAAAAACATCAGGGCTGCAGGAAGCCATTCCTGAGGGAATCAGCACCCTCGTTCCCATATGAACTATTTACAAATCATGAAAGCAGCAGTAAACTGTCACTAGCCCTCTATCAGGTAGTGGCAATTGAGCCTGTAGCCCTGGTTGTTCAAGATCAGGGGATCTTGTAGTGGAGCCACAGGGACCCTGACTCAGCAAGAATCCTGTATAAACCATGAAGCTAAAACAGTGTAATGGGGACCCATCCTCTGGGGCTCACTATTGGACCAGCATTAGATGTGTCCCAATTTGAGGGCTGTATATAAGGAACCCTAGCTTGACACATCTTTGCTGGTCCAACAGTACATACAGAGTTTGCTCCATGAATCCCTGTTGCTTGGCCTTGTTCCTGTGTCTCCTGGTTTGATGGTCTTCAGACTCCTGGGTCCTGCTCTATTTCCGGATTCCAGCATCTGCCTGGTAAGTCCTGGCAGTTGCCTGCATCCAAGGGCCCAACTTATGGAGAACAGTGACTGCTACAGGCAGAAAACCTTGGCTCTGGACTTCCCAGTCTCTCTAAGGGTACACCGCTGCTTGGGTGTGGTAACATCTGTCTGTTCCAGTGCAGCAGGCCGTGACACCTTCTCTTTGAGCTTTTATAAGTCACGAGAACGGCATTAAGCTAACATAGAAATGATGTTAAGACTGTATAAAACACCAAGCATCTGGATTTACCAGGATAGTGAGTGCCAATGTCAATGAGATTCCATTCATTATCAGGTGGCAGTGTTGCTTCTCATAGACCACTAGTATAGCCATTGGTTTCACAGTGGGCATAGATTCACCATCACTGGCCGTGATCATGCCCCCATTACTTTGCTTGTGACCCTCTGGTTTCTGTAAGACACTCTAAGAAGTTTCCATGCGCTAAATTGATGACATCACAATTGACTGGCAGAATGAAAATGGCAATATCCTTTCCTTATTTCTGGCAGGCTTAGCTAATTATTTTCAGTGCTACTTGTCTCCATTAGAATAACTAATATAATATTAATAATGGAGCCTGATGAGAGAACTCTTCTATTGAAGGGCTTCATTTCCTGCTTTCTAAAGGGGAAGCACTCTGTGTTGGCTTGTGGTTCCCATAGACTGCAAAGGAGTTTATTCTTTTAATTAGCATGTCTCCTGCAATACCAATAAGCTTATATAATTATGAAATGGCTTTGAGCAGTGTATAAATGTATCAGTTGCATGAAAGAAAGAAAACTAAATAATGCTTCTGTATTTTCAATTCCTCGTGCAGAAATTGTAAAATTACTCACTTTAAGAAGAGTGATATTAGTTTTACTGTCATGTGCCCAAAATGCAATGCATTGGATGGCCAGCTGGGTCTATTCATGAAGGATAGGTTGGTCCGGTCCAGATTTTATGCCCCAAACCCCCCCCCCCCCCCCCAGGGAAAGCATAGACTTTTAGATCTTCTTGTATTAGGGAAAGCAGAACAACAAGACAATACATATATACATTAGGGAAAGCTTATCCTTGAAAAATCATTAATGTATTTTTCTTTTCTCTATAACATCACCAAAACCCATGCCTTTCTTTCTGACCAGAGTTTCAAACCCCCTTATTCATTCTCATCATCTCCTGCTTAGACCACTGCAACCTGCTCAGCACAGGTCTCCAGCTGAACCATCTATCCCCACTATAGTCTATTCAAACTTCAGCTGAACGACATCTTCCTGTAATGTTGTTACAACTATGTAACCCCCCTTCTCAAGTCCACTATATTGACTGCCCATTTGCTTCCGCATACAATTCAAACTTCTACTCGCCTACAAAAGCATTCACTCTATTGCTCTTCATTGCCTCTCCTCTTATCTCTCCCACACCCGTCCTTGTGACTTCTGTTCATTGGAAAGCTGCTGTTAACTGCGCCCTTCTTCTCCATCACCAACTCTTGATGTAGCCCTTTCTACCTTGCTGCACTTTATGCCAGGAACAGCCTTCCAAAGTTGGTGCATCATGCTTCCTCTCTGACCATATACCAATCCTGCCTAAAAATCCACCTTTTTGAGGCTGCTTATAAATCTTAAACTCTGTCTCTTCCGGATCATAGCCTTGTTGATTTTAGCCATGTTTTCCATAACAAATACATTTCCTCTTATTTGGCTCGCCTGTGTATCTTAACTAGATTGTATGCTCACAGAGCAGGGACTCTTTCTGTCTATCTGTATAGTGCTGCATATGCAGAGTAATGCTATAGAAATATTAAGTAGGAGTAATAGGATACAGCATGTAAAAAGAGTCCTCTAGTAATGGAGGCTTGAAAAGCTCATGACACAATGGTGGGAGGTCATATTTCCTTATGCCAGGAGTAGGTTTGCAGGATTACAAAAATACACACGTTAACAAGCGTGAGGAATAGTTAATATCATGGTTATTCTAAAAGACAGGAGCCATTCACAGTTCTCAGGGATGAGAGTTGTCCACCCCTTCCTCTGCTGTCATATGTCTGTTCTACTGGCAAACACAAATCCAAGCCTTAGAGCAATATTAGGCACCAATGTGATAATAGAACTATGGTTCTAGAGCAGCTTTATTAAGTTTGCATAAAGATATCGTCATCCACATTTTGATGATGTCACCCCTCTCCTCCGGTTGCGCCCCCTCCCCCCACCTGTTCGGCTGCTCGCAGCTCTGAGAAGCACACAGTCTCTATTTCTCTTTCCTGCAAGCGGGATAGGCCCCACTTGCGGCACCACGTGGGTGCTCTTTGGCGCCCCTTACGGTTCGGCACCCTAGGCGACCGCCGAAGTTTGCCTAATGGATGTGCCGGCCCTGCCTCCAGGGATCCTCTCCCTTTTCCCCAGCCTAATCCTCCCACCCTCCTGGTAGCTGAAATTAGAAAGCTTTTAAGCTCAGATCAAAGTAGCAGCTTACCATGACCAGGTCCCGGCTCTTCTACCATAGTGTTTCTAGCATAGCTCCCCTAGCAACACTAGAAGTGCAACACTGGAAATGTGTGCTTTTAGTATAGTGCCCCTAATGACAGTAGAAGTGCCAGTCCCAGGTCACAGAAGACAGCTACTAGGATCCAGGCTGAAGAACCTACTAATTTAAGGTACTGATGGTAGGAGGGCTAGGGCTGGGGAGGGGGAATGAGGGAAGGGAGCCCTGGAAGTTACCATTTGGTAAGAATTTGGCATGACCCAGGAGCGTGTAGGGGGAAAGCACTGGTCCTTTAGATGTATCATTAATGAGTTGGGTTTTAGGGGGGCCCAGTACAGCCAAGCTTTTGCAGCTTGGGAAGGCACAGTGATAAGGCCACTAGGCCCGCAACCCTTTATTTTTTGAAACTGCTGTTGCAATTAACTAGCTATATCTTTTTTGAATAAAGCTGGTTAAGTTATACCTAACTGGTATTATTCAAAAAATATCTGGTTAGATTTCAAGTTATCTTGTTAGTTAGCCAGATAACTTGTCCTGGATATTCAGTGTGATAAATATCCAACTGAATATACCCGATTAAAGTTATCTGTCTGCTCGCTGGCTTACTGAATATTGACCTCTAAGTTACTTGTGTGAATAACATCAACTTTACTAAATCTTCACTGGCTGCTGATTCTAGTACCAGCCACAATTTAAGATGTTAAATCTTGTTTTTAAAGCATTCCAAGGCTTTGGATCATTTTACCTAACTATCTAGCTTGTAGGAAAATTTTAAAATCCTGATTCTTTGATTTGGATTTTACTTGTTCTAATTTCTACTAGATATATACTATTGTATTCCTTTATTTTGTTTTTAGATAGAGCTGAACTCTGCATATTTTAGTTTAGAAATCTCAAATTTGATGCACTGTTTATTTTTATTGTTTATATGTACTTTGTGATTTTATTTTAGATTGTTTTATGATCATATTTACAGAACTTGTACCATATTTTGAGATTTCACTGGTAAGCATGTAACAAAAATTCTGTAAATTCGATTGGAAACCTAATAAAGGAAAATGGCACCTCAGCCTTACAGGCCATACTCCTCTCTCATACTTTGCAAGTATTGGAGTCACTGCTGAAGGAAAGACTAGTAAACTATCTACAAGCAGCAGAATTGCTGGACCAGAAGCAGCATGGTTTCACCAAGGGAAGGTCCTGTCAGATGAATCTGATAGACCTTTTTGATTGGGTGACTAGGGAAGTAGATCGAGGAAGAGCGCTCAATGTCATTTACTTGGATTTCAGCAAAGCTTTTGATACGGTCCCACACAGGAAGCTTGTGAATAAAACAAGAAGCTTGGGAGTGAGTGCCAAGGTGGTGACCTGGATAGCAAACTGGTTGAAGGACAGAAGACAATGTGTGATGGTAAATGGAACTTACTCGGAAGAGAGTGGTGATGAGCGGAGTGCCACAAGTGTCGTGTTGGGACCGGTCCTGTTCAATATCTTCGTGGGCGACATCGCAGATGGGACAGAAGGTAAGGTTTGTCTATTTGCGGATGATACTAAGATCTGCAACAGCGTGGACATGCCGGAAGGAGTGGAGAGAATGAGATGGGATTTAAGGAAGCTGGAAGACTGGTCGAAGATATGGCAGCTGAGATTCAATGCCAAGAAGTGCAGAGTCATGCATAAGGGGTGTAGAAATCTGAAAGAAATGTATTTGATGGGGGGTGAAAGGCTGATGTGCACGGAGCAGGAGAGAGACCTTGGGGTGATTGTGTCTAACGATCTGAAGTCGGCAAAACAATGTGACAAGGCAATAGCTAAAGCCAGAAGAATGCTGGGCTGCATAGAGAGAGGAATATCGAGTAAGAAAAGGGAAGTGATTATTCCCTTGTACAGGTCCTTGGTGAGGCCTCACCTGGAGTACTGTGCTCAGTTCTGGAGACCGTATCTTCGAAGGGACAGAGACATGAAGGAGGCAGTCCAGAGAAGGGCGACCAAAAAGGTGGATGGTCTTCATCAAATGACTTATGATGAGAGACTGAAGAACTTAAATATATATACCCTGGAGGAAAGGAGGAGCAGGGAAGATATGATACAGACTTTCAGATACTTGAAAGATTTTAATGATCCAACGTCAATGACAAACCTTTTCCGTTGGAAAAAAATCAGCAGAACTAGGGGTCACGATTTAAAACTCCAGGGAGGAAGACTCAGAACCAATGTAAGGAATTATTTCTTCACGGAGAGGATGGTGGATGCCTGGAACGCCCTTTCGGAGGAAGTGGTGAAACCAAAACTGTGAAGGATTTCAAAGGGGCATGGGATAAACACTATGGATCCTTAAAGTCTTGAGGATGTGAATGAAGAGAAGAGGCATGGGGGTGGCTTGCGGGAATGTTGGCTAGTACTTGGTGATTAATACCCTTATTCAATAAACATACACATGGTTAATGCGACTCCAACATTGCTCTATGCTTCATCAGCAAGAGGAAATATGGGAAAAAGGATTGGCATTCACAAATAAGTATGGGAGTAGCTTGCTTGTTGCAGCGGTTAGTACCCCAAACCAAATAAGCCTGATACTTCACTTTCAATGCATATCCAGTGTAGCTCTCTGCTTCAATGGCAGGGGGAATGAAGATAAGAGGATTTACAGTCCGGCAACTACCAACAAGGACTGAATTGCATAGTCCGGGTAAACAACTAAGCATGGGAGTAGCTTGCTTGTTGCGGAAGTTACCACCCCGAACCAAGTAAGCCCAATACTTCACTTTGAATACATATAGGGGCGCTCCAGGCGCAAACAAAAGTACGCTGGATTTTAGTAGATACGCGTGGAGCCGCGCGTATCCACTAAAATCCTGGATCGGCGCGCGCAAGGCTATGAATTTTGTATAGCCGGCACGCGCCGAGCTGCGCAGCCTACCCCGTTCCCTCCAAGGCCGCTCCGAAATCGGAGCGGCCTCGGAGGGAACTTTCCTTTGCCCTCCCCTCACCTTCCCCTCCCTTCCCCTACCTAACCCACCCGCCCGGCCCTGTCTAAACCCCCCCCTTACCTTTGTCGGGGGATTTACGCCTCCCGGAGGGAGGTGTAAATCCCCGCGCGCCAGTGGGCCTCCTGCGCGCCGGGCCGCGACCTGGGGGTGGGTACGGAGGGCGCGGCCACGCCCCCGGGCCATGGCCACGCCCCTGTACCCGCCCCCAAAACGCTGCCGACACGCCCCCGAAACGCCGCGACGACCGGGCCCGCCCCCAACACGCCCCCGACACGCCCCCCTCCGAGAACCCCGGGACTTACGCGAGTCCCAGGGCTCTGCGCGCGCCGGGAGGCCTATGTAAAATAGGCTTCCCGGCGCGAAGGTCCTGCTCGCGTAAATCCGCCCGGTTTTGGGCGGATTTACGCGAGCAGGGCTCTGAAAATCCGCCCCATACAGCACAGCTCACTGTTTCAACGGCAGGGGGGAAGAAGAAAAGAGGATTTATATTCCGGCAACAACCAACAAGGACTAAATTGCACAGGCTGGGTAAACAAATAAGCATGGGAGTAGCTTGCTTATTGCAGTGGTTACTACCCCTAACCAATTAGGCTTGAAACTTCACTTTGATGCAGCTCCAGCACTGCTCTCTACATCAATGGCAGGGGTGGAAGGAAATTAGAACCAAAAAGTTACCAATAAGGGCCCTGATCTCAGCAGTCAGAGTAACAGATAAGTTTGAGAAAAATAAGTGTGAAAGCTTGCTGGGCAGACTGGATGGGCCGTTAGGTCTTCTTCTGCCGTCATTTCATTTCTATGTTTCTATGGGGTACTAATCGAGCTGTAATGGAATCTTAAGAAAACAGGCAGATTAAAGTCCAACAGTGCTAGAAAGGTGCATTCCAAAAGGTGCTCTTTACATTATGCACTGCATTCCAAAATGAGCTTATGTGTGTCCATGGTTTTCTTCAACTTATGTGCGTGCATTAACTTTCAAAATTATGGGGCGGATTTTAAATGCCCTGCCCGTGTAAAATCCGGCCGGATTTACGCTCACAGGGCCCTTGTGCACCTGTGCGCCTATTTTGCATAGGCTGCCGGCACGCGCAGAGCCCCGGGACGCGTGTAAGTCCTGGGGCTTTGTAAAAGGGGCGTGTCGGGGGCATGCCCGGAGCGACGCGGCATTTCGGGGACGGCGACGCGGGCGTGGTTTCGGCCCGGGGGTGTTCCTTTGCCAACAAAGGTAGGGGGGGGGTTAGATAGGGCCGGGGGGGTGGGTTAGGTAGGGGAAGGGAACAGGTAGCGCGCGCTGGGCTCGGCGCTCGCGGGATGCACAAATGTGCACCCCCTTGCGCGCGCCGACCCCGGATTTTATAAGATACGCGAACAAAAGTACGCAATCACGCAAATTTTTAAAATCTACCCCTATGTGCGGAACTCTCAATATTGCAAGCATTTCAGCTTTGGCACATAAATCTCAAAAGTGTGGTATGTAACTCTCAAAGATGCCGCTCATAGTTATGAGCCTAATGTTTTTTGTCAAGTTGAAAAATGATGCAGACAAGCAAACTGTCAGGCACATATGGCATTGCACAGAGTGTGTACTGTAAAGAATGCCTATATTTGCTTATGCTGCACACTGCCTAGAGCCTCTTTTAGGATAGGCAGCACAAATTGAATTAAATATATATAAAAGAAAAAGCTAAAAGAAAAAGACCCACCAACAACCCACAGATCTTTCTTAAGCTTCTCTTTTGTTCAGTTTATTTATTTTTTTGATGTGACTGGCAACACTTACTAATGAAGGGGAAAAAAAACAATTAGAGCGGAATGAATTTTAATCAGGCCCGACTATTCATTTGTAAGCTTGTAATGAGTGTTCTATCAAGCTATTAAGTTGCGTGCACTTGAATCCGAAAATGAGAAAAGGAAAAAAAAAAACTGGGGAGATGGGTCTATTGTGGTGGGGAGGAGTGTGGAGGAATCCTTTTTCCATTTCTCAGCTGCTTGCAAATTCTACTGGGCACTTGAGTTAGAAAAAAAAAATAGGCTATAACAGTCTGCTGAGGGAAACGATTTCTCTGTGCGGATAATTAAAAGCCATGCGACGAAATACATTATTACGTTTATGATCCTTTGTGTGCCTATTGTTGCTTGTTTCAGTCTTCTTTCTTTTTCTTTTCTTTTTTTTTTTAATGCTGGGTAGAGTTCCTGCAGCTGCGACGGGCTGGCATGCTAACTGCTGCTTTTCAGATGGGGAGGGGAACGAACACATGCAAAGTACTGGGGGGGGTGGGGAGGGGGAGAGAGAATATACCAATCCCTCTTCATAACAGAACCATTATATCAGTTCTCGTTAAATACATTTGAAGCCTTGTTCCTCACAAAATAGCAAATTTTGCATACTCTGAAAACACTGCTCTGTGTCAAATCAATCCTTTGGCTTCACTGCCCAGGACGACCGCGTGGTGGAGCTGGGAGGCATGCATAACATTTTGGGGTTTTACCACTGTTTAGTATGCATCACTTGCAAGATGTTTTAGGGTAAAGGGGGGGGTGCTTGGTTTAGAAATCTTTTTCAGAGTAGGTGCCAGTGCATGCCTACCATGCATGATTAGCAGGTAGTTGGGGGGGGCGGAGCATGTATTTGTATATTGACTTCTGCTAGCCTGGCAGATCAGATTTAAGATTCTCATTATTATTCACAACGTGTTAAATGCAGGAAGTTCCATTAAAATTGGGAGAGACGCGAATATGTCGGGCCGACGCGCACCGAGCGGATTTTAAAAGGCGCACAAAAAAGATTTTTCCAGAAATGGGAGCAGGGTGTGGGCATGGTCTGGGCAGGGCATGGGAGTTTCTGGATTTCTCAACAAAAGCAGTGTGTAAATACTTAAACGCACAAACACTTGCTGGGGTTCCTTGCCATGTAACTTTACTTCTGTGAATGGCGTGTAAGTCATAAAACAAAAAAATATAGGCAGATCAGCGGGGTTTTAAGGGGCAGGACTAATGGGGAAAAAGGAGAGGCTAGTATACTAGGGGGGTTTGGAAGTCCTATCCCTTGCCTGGGTGAACTGGTTATAGACTGGTGAAACTGGCAACGGTGTGGACGCGCGCCCCTTTTAAAATCCATTTACTGGTGGAAGCGGGATTTGCGCGCACGTGCGCACGTGTTCATCCTATATTAGACCATGCACGCATATAGGTGCGTATGTTATAAAACAGCTGTGTCTCTGGGCGCGAACTGGCAAATGTGCGCGCCTGTTTAAAAGTTATCACTTGCACTTACGTGAAACGAGAGGGCGTATCTTTGCTGTGGCAGGCCCGCTGATGTGTGAAGCATTGTCTGTTACCCATTTTAATCGCCTGTATATAAGATTGCTATTATTTATTGCTGTTGTTTTAATGTTATTTGTTATTTATTCAATTTTCTCCAAGTTCATTTTCCTGTTCTATGTAAGACACACATGTTAAGTCACTCCAATGTTTTATGTAAACCGAAGTGATTAGCAACATTGTTGCTAGAACTTCGGTATATAAAAAATGTTAAATAAATAAATAAATAAACTGGTTTGAAACATTTTAGAAAGATTCTAAAATCAGCTTTCTTCGCTGAAGCATTCACAGGATGATCAGGGCGAGCTACCAGCTGATGCTGGGGCCAGTTTGCTTTGCTTAGTTAAAGCACAACAAGTAGGCTTTATGTCAATGCTGTTTTGTTTCATGATGTCTGTTGTTATTTGTTTTTATAAATGGTTTGTTGTAATTCGCCTAGGGTATTAGAGTGAGTAAGAAATATTTAAAATTAAATGTTCAAGAATTCATTCATTTTTCACTTGGGTGTCATGCATCTTGAGGCCTTGGGCAATTGGCCATGAGGAACAGGATTAGGGTAGTTATTTCATGACTCCAGCTCCACAAGGGATGGCTGAGCAGGTCCTGCTTCTACCTTATTTCATTCAGGGATTTGTAGTGTTTGAATTCCTTAAAGAAAACAAGGAAAAGAGATCCACATGTGCAATGGGACAATATCAGGAGTAATTCAGCATATCGCTCACAATCTAGAACCAACTGATCACACTTGTGCCATCAGTTTTCCATCACCACTTCCAGCTCTCTTCTGCTTTTCTTCCTTCTGTGCCATGACCAACTTTAAACATCATTTCAAGCCAGTTTTTTTGGTATGTCCAGTCCCTGGCTGGAGAGGTTTCTTACCATTCCAAAGCAGACCGAATACTTTTTCTAGATTGTTAGTAAAATTCTTTACAATGCTGCCCCAGATGAGTTCTTCATGGTAAATTACTATTGGACATGGCATAGCAAGCACCATCTGTGGAAGAGTTCCTTGTTTCTCCCAACACCATCATTACAGAGAGTTCTGGGACTTCTGGCATGAGTCATATTGGCATCCGAGCATTGGCACTTAAACGCTGGTTGAAAGTAGATTTGCCTAGTAGCTCTTATTTTTCCAACCAATGGGCAGATTTAGTCCTACATTTGTTCCATTGCATGTTTGAAATCATAGTCCTGCTTTTCCTACAGTGGAGTGGTTTAGCAATTCGAACAGCAGGCTGCAAACCAGGAGAGCCAGGAGTTAAATCCCACTCACTCTCCTTGTAACCTTGGGCAAGTCACTTCACCCTTCATTGCCTCAGATACAAACTTAGGGGGCCATTTACTAAGCATTTTTCCCATAGACATAGAATGGGAGAAAACCTTCAGTAAATAGGCCCCTTAAGATTGTAAGCCTTCTAGAGGTCAGTAAATACTTATGGCACCTGAATGTAATCTGCTTTGAAGTGTCACAAAAGGTGTAATATTAAAAAAAACTAAAATATCATAAGAACATAAGTCCATATAAGCTTTGTGACAAAAGAAGGACTAGAGCTGCCTATTGGGTAGAAAAATAGATCTAGATTACTCACTCAAGACATTTGTGAGCAGATGGCTTTGTTTGTACAGACATCTACCCACTTTGGCTGGCAACTGGGATATATCCTTAGCAACTCAATGGGTAACCATTGAAACAAGCCATTGGAGTTGAAGAGGAATTCAAGGGAGAGAAGAGGAGAAGGACATTTGGAGACCCCCAAAGGTGATTCCACACTGCCAGGTTGAAGATCGGGAGAACCCGTGGACCTCAGGAACTTCACACATAGCATACCTTAGCCAGCTTGGGACGATTATCATTCTAACCCCTGAAGGCTAAACAAGTTCCAAGCCCTTGTACAAAGGAACACATCCACAGAGGTAAAAACACTTTACATATGTGCTACCATGTGGCTGAAGAATCTGGATACAGCTGGACATTTCTTATTTACTCATCTTAATTCTTTTGAAATCAATGACAGAAAGCTTTAATTTGAACACCCATCTAGTGAGTCCAGCTTTTTTGTCAGTGTACCTGCCCCAAAGAGCCAAAGTAACACAGAAGGGATTCCACCCATGCCCTGGTCCTTGAATGATATCCTTCTCCCCAAGAGACAAGCCCACACCCCAGGGCATCAAGTTTGAGTGACTGTAAGATTGGGATTTTTGCCCCTGGATTTTTATGGTCCCACTAAGATTCAGTCCATGCACTGAATTGGGGTTACATGTGTAGTAAATTAATCTTAAGTAGCATGGAATAAACATTTTTGTCTTTCTGTTTCTGGTGTTTTTCTGTATTTTTCTGCAGCCACCTCTCTATCCTTCCACCCCACCCTACCAGCTCCCCCTCCTCCTTCAATAGATGGCTCTCCTTCTCACTACTCCCCCCCCCCCCCACCCCCAAAGGAACTGGTTTGCTACTGCCCCTCAACCTCCTGTCCCCCTTCCGCATCAGACTGACTGGCACCTTCTGTTCTCAGCCCCCCCCCCCCCATTGATCCATTCTTCCCTTAGACCCTCTCCCCCCTTCCTATATGAGTCCCCTCCACCCATTATAATTTGGCTGAGGAATAAAAATGTGAGATGGATGCATGGGACAGGGTACAGTGAGATGAGTAGAGCAATAATGCCTGTCAGGGACTGATCTCCCATCTTCCGCTGTCATGCCTAGACTGAGTGGAACCTCCTTCACAGAATGCTGATTGTACCTATATCCCTTACCTCCTATCTTCCTGAACCTATGCAGACTCAGAGAGCTCTGTCCTTTCCCCTGGGCATAGTTTTGATAATCACTGCTGCTCCCCAACCAGCTCCCAGCCACACTCCCCTGTCCTGAGCAATGACATCTCTCCTCGGGTGGCAACATAAAAAAATGGATGCCAGGAACGTGACTTACTCTCGGGCTTATGCACGTGCCGCTTCGCCACTCTCCCTCCTAAGGCTCAGCAAGAGACGCCCCAAGCTCCCATATTCCATCTGATCTTTCTTCCTCCTGCCTCCGGCTTAACTTCACAGCATGAGGCTCTAAAACGAGGGATCATGGGATGAGGGTGAAAGGAGTACTCTAAGGACACATTTCTTTACAGAGAGAGCAGTGGATGCATGGAACAGCCTCCCCGAGGAGGTGGTGGAGACTAGAACAGCATTCAAGAAAGCATGGGATAGACACAGGGGATCTCTGAGAGAGTGATGAGGGTTGAAGAGCTGAATTAGTTGGCATAGATGGGCAGACTAGATAGGCTGTATCAGCCTTTTTCTGCAGTCATGTTTCTATGAGTTCACAGCTTCCATCACTGAATCTGGGCATCTTGTACACAAACAGGAACATGTCACCTCCTGATTGGTGCCTGGACTGCCCGAACGCAAGCTACCTGTCTTTATCGGTCAATCAAAGAAGAGATGTCAGGATCCCTGGGGAATTGGGAAAAATTAGTGCTATTATGCCTCCTGTGATGAGTTATGCACAGAAAATTATGCAGGCACCTAATTGCATAAATCCCAAGGATGTACAATGGGCACAAAATCACAGTGGTGAATACGTAGGCTCTCCTTTTCATGTACTGATACTGCCTGTCAATAAAATTTCTAAACTGTTCCTCTGCCTGCTCGTGTTAGGTGCCTGAGGATGTGAACAGTAGATCTGAGAGGCTGGCAAGGGAAAGCACATCCTAAAGGTCATTTACATCAGATGAAACCTGGACAGAACACTCTTGAAACTATTTCGTTTCACTCCCTTGTAAAAAATAAGCATGCAAAGGACGGAAAGCATGTACATGTAATCAAAGGATCAGTAGACCAGGATATTGGTGTAAATGGGATACTGGTGCCCTCTAGTGGACAGATGATTTTCTGCCTTCACTGCTCTGAGCAACAACAATCCCAAGAAGTCAGACGAGCAGCAGTTGTTGCTCAAGGAAAGTTGCAGTTTTTTTCATAATAACTTTTCTGTTCTCATAGTTTACTGCATTGCACAGTCAGTGGTCACACTGTTAGCTAACCCAGTCGCTTTTATTTCCAACCTTTCAGGACCACAGAACTGGTCTGGTTTTCAGAATCTTCTGAATAAATATTCATTGGATGTAGTTGCCTGTGTTTAATTCCAGAATCAGTTTAATTTGCATATTTTTGTTTCCTTGAAAAACAAAACAAAAAAAAGACCTGATTGCAGCCCTATAAGAATCTAGTCTTCACCCTTTTATAAGAAAGCTTGGCTAGAAAATAGTTTTGTTCCTCCAAACTTCTTTTACCTTGTTTAGACAAAATTCTTCTTCCTCTTTGCAACACGTGAAGGAAGTTTCCCATAGGCATATAATGGAAGAACCTCCTTAATGAATTAGATTTAATTTAGTAAACTGTCCAGAGAAAGGACTTTGTAACCATGTGATTTTCCCTAGGCCATCGCAGAAGTCCAGAAAGTCCTAGGCCACTTCCAACTTTTGAGACCCTTAGCTATAATAAAAAAGACATTGGGATGTGTAAAAATGATTAAATGCCAAAACATTAACAAATATCTAAATTTGAGGTCACTATGGAGCTTGAGGCCCTTCTCCTCCCAGTGATGGTGGAAACACTTAGGTGGAGCCTACAGCTCCTCGGTTTTAGGGGCAGTGTGACAATTCCATCTCCTCCTTCATGCCTGCGCAGGCCCAGAAGAGGAAATAGTGTTGCATGGGTGGGAAAAGGGAGCAGGAGGCAGAGTTGCTTTGGGCCAATAAGAGATGAGTAGGAGCAGTGTCAGTCCGAAGAAAGAGGAGAAGTCCCATTAGCTGTGCAGGCTGAAGGAGGGAGGCTACTGCTGCTGCTGCTTGTGTATTTCAGAGGGGGAAAAGACGGCACAAGTGTGTGAGTGAGCATGTATCTAGGAATGAGAGGGAGTACGTAGGAGTAAGTGTGTGAGTAAGTGAGTGAGTGGGAGAGCGTGTGTAAATGAATGTGAGTGAGAGAGAGTAAGTTTGTGTGCAACAAACTCCTTTTCCCAAATCCATGAGAATTTCAGGGTATGTAGAAATCAAGCATTCTCAGGTATGGAAAGGGATTTTTAAAAAAAAATCCTTATTAATTTTAATTGTAGGGTGTTATTTGATATGTCTGCTGTTTGAAATATTGTGTGTTTATAAAATTTATACTCAGATTAACACAACAAAAATTACTTGTTCTACCCTCCTCAAGAGACATCAAGCTAGAATTCACTAGAACTCTATCTATGATTATTTGAATAGAGAAAGACTATCCCAAATTTAGAAAGGCTTTAAAAACTTATTTCTTTGTGACAGCATTTGAGATTCAATAATTTTATTAATGATTTCTGTTTTATACTATGCTATTTTATGTTTTAAGCTTGTTTTTTACTACTTTATGTGTTATTTTATATTATCTGATTTAAACGTAAAGATGTTTTGAACTTAATTTTTCTGTACATTGCTTTGATTTACATTTGTAACATATTGTGATTAATGAAGTCAATAAATAGTAGTAAATGAGTTTTATTACATTTTTTTCTATTTGTCAACTGTTTTGAAATATTCTTTTTATTAGTATGTTTTACTATTATTGTTTTATAATTTTTAATTTTGTTTGATGTTTTATGAGAAATAGTAATGTTGTTGTTTTTCCATTGTTGCACTGCATACAGAGTCTGGCTTGTTGTAACTTCTAGCTCAGTTTTTGTCCGCAAATTTCTATTTGTATTTAATGATCATTTTATTCTGCATTTGGTGAGGGTCTGTCTATGTCTCTGTCTATGTCTGTGTGCATGACCAAGGAGAGATATTCTACTAGCATATAGTTTCTGTTGTGGGATCTACAGCAGACTGGCTTCTTCTGTTTTCCTAGTAGGAGATATATTGGTGTTTTAGGACCTGGTACAATATTTGCAGTGTTGCCCTTTCATGGTAGAATTGTTACTGTTTGAGTGCTGGCATTTATTGCTGTGATGGTATGGAGGTTTATATTATAATTGTAATTCAGTTTACTCATGACTATCTGAGGGCCAAGCTTGTACCCAAAATACATTACAATAAGCCTTATACCATTTGGGTGTCAGGTGTGCTTTTTGCTTTTCTTTTCAGGCTTTTCTGGTTGGCACCACAGCAATACATATAACTATAATATACATGCTATTTTAAGTGATATTTTTACCTCAAAAGCCTATACTTTGAATATCTTTTTTCATGTGGTGTTATATTTATTTAAATTATTCAATGCAGAGAATAATAGAAACATCCAAATCACAGTTAACAAACAAAACATAATGGGGTAGATATTCAAACGTCGTTTAGATGGATAAATGAAAAGTTATTCATGTAAATGGCTAATATGGCAATTTCAGCCAGCTATCCAGCTAAATTTTAGCTAGATAACTTATTTGGCTATAATTTAGCCGCTCTCCTCAAGATGGTCCTCATGCCTAAGTTACTTTATAAATTGCATATGTTGCCCTGTTGGCTTACTAGTAGAGATGTAAAGTGGTTGCAGTCTTCCTTTCAAAAATTTCTTTGGGCGGGGAAAAAAGCAAGGTTACATTATCAGGTGTTGATGTCTCAGAGAGGGGAGGGGGGCCTTGGTCTGCCGGATGTTAAGTTATATAATGTGGCATGCCAACTCCGATATGTGGGGGAATGGATTCTTGATGAATATGCATACTGTGAAGATGGACTGGTTATTAGCATGGTTGCACCTTGGTCTCCTCTGTACCTGATCCAGGCCAATCCTGGGGCTTACCGGACCTTAAATATCCCTCGCAGTTTGGTGCAATCCTGTCGCCAGGTCTGGCGATGGATATGGTCCCGCGGAGGACTGGCTGGTCTTTCATCTCTCTTCATGCCATTAATGGGTAACTTGGACTTTCCTCCAGGCTGAGCCAACCATTTTCTTTTTGATGCCTGGCTACAGAAAGGTTTAACATTCATTTTTCACTTCTATGTTACTGACTCACCAGTAGTGCATGAATTTGCATCTTTGGCCCGAGACTATGATTTACCTGCTAAACACTTTTATGCCTATTTGCAGACCCGTCATTATCTGCAATCTTTTCATTGGACTGAGGAGACCTACCATCGGGAGTCAGCTTTTTCACAGCGTTTTTTTGATGGGGCTTTAAAATGTAACTCCATCAAAGGTTGGTGTGCATTTGATAGAACGTATCGCTCTATGCCGCATGTGGCCTCTTTAGCTCGATATTGGACTGAGGCGTGGACTATGGATATTCCGACTCCATATGTGCTCTCTTGTTTTAAGCTTATGCCTAAAAGCCTACCAGATCTCTCCCTTCAAGAGTTACAATTTAAGATCTTGCACCATATTTTTTGTGACGATGTTCGCCGCTGTCGGATGAGACGGTTATCCTCACCTAAATGTATTAAATGTCATCAAGTGACGGGTACTTTGGCACACAGGTTGTTTCTTTGCCCTGTATTAAGACCATTTTGGATGCAGGTGCTTGCAGTAGTAGCTCAATGTACTGGCTCTTCTATTGGGTGGACAGGCAAGTTGCTTCTCTCTGGTTTACGAGGAGCCTTTCCCTTTTACAAGTTGTCTTTGGATAAATTTGGCCATACTGCAATATTGCTGGCATGCCGCACTATCTTAGCTGACTGGATAACACCAGATACGCACCCAACCTGCGGGCCTGGTTTGGGCGGCTGGCATTTTCCATGCAAAAGGAATGGCTGGTTGCCCTGAACAGCGAGAGAGAAAGGGATCTGCTATACCAGTCTTGTTGGTCAACCTGTTATGGCCTATTACTGTCGGATCTTCAATCCACTTTAACTGCAGCTGGATATCAGTCCTCTTGGAAGTGATTGGAACTTTTACGCTGCCTGGTTTGTCTTGTGACTTGAACCTTGATCTGTGATCATTGTTTATTACGGGGGGGGCTGCACTTTGAAAGGAAGGTTGATATCTCTTCATTGCAAATGTTGGGCAATACTAGTCATGGACGGGGTAGTCTCCCAAGGTGGGGGGGGGGGGAGGAGGGGGTTGTATGTAATGTGTGGAGTGTTTGTGGTTGTCTGTGTTGTGACTGGGTGGTGGGATATGATTGGAGTTTTCTTTGCTTCTCTTGGTCCGGAGGACCTCAAAAGGAGAGTACATGGGGTGCTGTTCCAGCTGACCTTGTTATGTTGGGGAATTGCTCTTGTAATGTACTTTGCTATTACTCTTTGATTCGAATTGTGCTCTTTTTCCCAGAGTTTGGTTCTTGATTGTACCTGTGTTGCTCTTTAATAAAAATGATTTTGACTAAATAAATAAATAAATAAATGGGACATTCTGGGGGCGTTCTTCGGGGGGCGGGGGTTCCATTATGTGGTTAACTTCTTAGCCGAATATCAGGTATATCCGGCTAAGTTAAACGCATAATTTTAGACCTGCTCGGAAGCAGGACTAAAGATATCCGGCTATATGTGGCCAGATAAGTAGCTACTTAACCAGATTTCTTTCTATGATGCCCAGCTAAGTAGCACTGTCATAAGAATGGAAAAACTATAAAATATAGGAGCCTCCGGGGCTACTCCAGTCCTCCCCTCCCCCCACAATATCTTATAAAGGTCTTGTCAGGCCGTTCTCATCTCAACCCCCAAACACCAACCGTCCATTACCCACATGCAATATCGGTCATGTATACCTTGCTTGGGAGAAACCCCCCCTATAGTTTTACTTATTTTTATCAAGAATTTAACTCTACTTATTTATTAAACATAATTTGAAATAGAAAGGAAACTTAAGCACTAGGTGTGGATGCCCACAGTTCAGCTTCCTTCATTTTGTATTGCAGCCATTTTCTGTAACTAACACTTTGTTTATGTTGCTAACTCCTCTACATTACAAAATAGGGTTTAATGCATAGTTTTTAACTATGTGTGGGGATGACCAGTGGGGTAGGGTTTGGGGGCCTGTAAGGTTTGCCTAGGGTGCCTAATAGTCTTGCAATAGAGCTGTCCTGGCTTCTCAATTGGCTAAGCTTACCCTTGCACAAAAGCATTAATCTAGACATCCAAGTCTAAATAATGACATTTCCATTGGTTATCTTTTTAACCATAAGTTGTCTACAACAAAATATCTTGTTTCCTAAAGTGATTCTGGGGATAAATTTTCAATGGTTTAGTTGAGATCTATGTGAGTGAAAACAGGAGATATTTGGGTAGAATGGCTAAGTGGTTTTTCAATAAGTTAAAAAGTAGGTGGGTACTTTAGCGAGACATGTGCCATTAGAAAAGTTTCCCCGGAGGCATAACTTGGTCCGGGGATCACTTGCAAACACTCCTACAGGCAAAGATCTGAAAACAAGGCTAACCTATAGCTCCCTGCTCTCAAAGGTAACAGGCTGGCCCGAACCCATAAGCGTGTCTTCACCCTGTTCATCCCCAGGCTCTGGAATTCCCTCCCAACCAAAGCCAAGGCTGACTAGCAACATTCTAATGATCTGCCATACGGTAAAAACCTGCCTTTTTTGCCAAGCCTATCCCTTTAGCTGGCAACATCGCCAGGAGCACTCCAAGTAAATTTAAAATACTGCCATTCACTTCTGACACTCCCCATCACTCCTCCAATCCCCTCTGTCATCAGCATTGGCTTATTGCTAAATTGTTCCACAATTTATAATCTTCCTGATCACTTGCGTCAATTGGATGATATAAAAATTGTCCAGAAACTTCTAAAGGCTCATTTGTTTCAATCTGTATTTAGTGCAGAACAGTCATGAAGTGCACTTGTTTGTAGTGGCAAAGATTTATTGTATTGTTTTTTATATTGTGTTTTATTTGTATTTCATTGTGTGATATATATATATATATATATATTTCTTTTCAACACTATTGTAATTCACTTAGCACTATTTTTAGTTATTTACAGAATATAAATATTCTTAATAAATACAATATATGTATGCTTCTGCCCATGTAGCTTAGACAATGTAATTGTATCTGTATACAGTGCATCATGTCCTTTGTTTTCTTTTATTATCTTTTATTATTTATTACTGTCTGTCTAATGGATCTAAACTACTCAATCCTGTATCTCACTCCAGGTACTCTGGTAGGAGAGAAAGTCATAAGTCCTTGCTATATATAAATAGACTATAAGCAGACATGAAAGTTTCAAAATGTATGCAGGCAGGCTAATGTATGTGCATGCTTTATGCTGTTTCAGATGGTGTAAATGTATGTGTGTGCCTTTAGCTGCAAAACAAGCTGATATTCAAACACAATGTGCATAGGGGATCAGGCTGTCCAGTTGCTAGCAAATGGTACATTAGGACAGGTGTTCCTGAAGAGGCTGGATGGCCAGATGAAGGTAGAGCTCACCCCAATAAAACCAGACTCAACTTGAGAGGCATCTCATCATACAACTGTAACACTTGAGCAGGCATAGGATCAGGAAGCCAGGAGAAAGGCCTGGAGCAGGAACACTGTAACAGGACTGCAGGACTGAATGCAGAGCAATAGTGATTTCAGGGGGAAAAAAATGTGTTAAGGTTTATTTTATTTTTTGGGTGGAGGGTATTCATTTTTTGGTTAATTTTGGGTTTATATCTGTTCGGTTTTTTTTGCTAAACCGAAATAAACATTACATTTTAAAAACCCCAAAACAAAAAAATTAACCAAAAGGGCCTTCCTAATATGATCTGGCCTCTCCAGACAGATTAACTCTTTTCTTGTTCTTTGTGGATTCCTCATCTCATGTAAATTCTGGTTACAATACATCTTCGCACACCTATTTGCACTTTGTTTCCTAGTGAGATGGTGAGTGCTGCCTGTCTTTGTTTTTACTTTTGTTCTTTTGCTTTTCCCTTGATGTCTATTTAATGGCACTAGCCTCATTGGAGACAGATGCTGAAGTGATGTCATTTTGCTGCCGTTCTCCAGGCAGCTGGCAACATTTTTAAAGATCCAGGTGCTAGGTCAGGAGCCCTTTCCACCTGGAAAGATCAATCTGCAAGACTGGATTTACGCCAGATCAGGACGGTTCTACTATAGATCCATAAGTAGTTGTAGTTGATGGAATCAAAGGCCACACTCATATTGATAAAGACTATGAATGCATCCTTCCCACCATCCACTCTTAACCTGATCTCATTTACCAAGGCAACCAAGGCTGTCTCAGTACTATGGTCTCTTCTGAAACCTGACTAATGTGGGTGAAGTATGTTATCTTGGCAACAAAGTTGTTCAGCTGTTCAGGTACCACTTTTTCAATGATTTTAGACACAGAGATATTTTGGGGTATCCTTTAATGGTTTACAATGGAAGGATCCAAAGACTCTTTTTTCAGTAATGGTTGAACCATTTCAAGGATGCTAGGATATGGCGGCCGGCGCTATCTTTAAAAATGGCACGGGCCATCCAGTGCTCCTACCATGTGACAGGGGCCGGCCAATGGATTGGATACCCTGTCACATGGTAAGGGCAAAGGGCCATCGGCGCCATTTTTATTAGTGGCAGCTGACGACCCAAGAGCGGGAGATCGCTCCCGGGACCCCCACTGGACCACCAGGTACTTTTAAAATGTTTTTTTTTGGGGGGGGGGGTCGGGAGGGTGGGGGTAGCTAAGGGATCTGTTTTAAAGGGTCGGGGTGGGTTTTTTGTTTATCGGCTCGGGCACAGCCGATAAAAAAAAAAAAAAAAACCGATCGGACCGCACAAAACAAATTTCACGATGTGAATCGGAACTGGAATCGGAACCGATTCCTGTTCCAATTCACATCTCTAATGGATAGTACACAAAAAAGATCAGTACCTACTGGAAAGGTCTAGTTAAATGAAGAGAAAAGACTGCTGAAGACAGAGCTAAAATGGCATAGTTGACAGCCTCGTAGGCAGACCTGCGAGACCTATAAGGGCAACTGGCAAATGCACCCTATAGTGGGACAGCTTAGAGCTTCACCTATACCAGCCACTTTCCCCACAATTTGAGCCCTTGGGTTCTGGTGGCCGGCAGGATTTGGGTGGGTCCCTAGGGCAGTGAAAAGTGGAAGAGGCCAAGGACACACCAGGATTAGGACAGGACACAGGCCAAGAGTTGGGGAAGGCAACGGGCAAACGTGGTCAGATCCAGGTGGCAGGCAAGCACAGTCAGATGGATCCAGACCAGAGTGGATGAATATACACACAGAACAGGTGGCAGGCAAACTCAGTCAGATGGATCCAGACCAGAGTGGATGAATATACACACAGACCAGGTGGCAGGCAAACTCAGTCAGATGGATCCAGACCAGAGTGGATGAATATACACACAGACACTGGATGAGACAAACTGGATGAGACAAACAGGAGAAGTAGGGCTGGATGAGACAAGGCAGGATAAGGCAAGGCTAGAGAAGGCAGGAATAAGAGGAACACACAAAGCACAGGAACTAGGAAGCAGGAACAGACAGGAGGCAAGATGCTGGAGCAAAACGCATTGCTGGATGCAGGAAACCTGTTGCTGAGGCAGAAGCAGACAGTCTTATGAGCTCTTAAGTAGTCAGGGCCTGCTGGCATCATCAGAGAGCGCCGTGAGGATTTTCCCACCGTGGGTCCTTTAAAGGTAAGGGCTGTGTGCCTTAGGGGAAGTGTGACATGGCAGCGTGTCAGGATGCGGTCGGCGGCGTCCATGCTGCACTGAGGTGGGAGCCTGCCGGCGGCATTGGGGTGAGTGCTGTGGCTCACAGGGCCCTTCCACGAGCCGCAAATCCTGCTAATCGTTTGGTGGAACTATGGGAACATAATACATCCTGAATAAATGCTGCAAAGCCATTGGCTGAAAGATGACTATCAGCCAATAATAACTTGACTGATCTATTAGCAAATTAAGAAATAAGTTTGAAGAGCTGCGTTGAGCAGTTATCAGCTTGTTTAATCTTTTTAGAAAGATGAGCTTTTAGCTGATTTTATTTTGTTCTGGTAATGTTTCATCACTTCAGACTTCTACTGTCACCTGATTTCTTTATATGCCGGAGCCTTTCATGATGGCAAACTAGCTTCTTTAATAGTCTTCATCCAGCATGGCACCAAAGCTGGACAGAATACGAGTTGACCTGGTTATGTTTAATAAGGACGATATTACATATCACATTGCCTAATATACTGTTCCAGCTGGTGATCTGATAATCTAATGGTAGAGCAACAAAATCCCCAAGAAAATGACAAACCTCCACAACAAGCAAATCCAGGTCAACTTGTAATTCCTATACTGCATCACTGATTTGGAAATAGCATCAGAAGGCACACTAGGACATGGCATGATAAGAAAGTGATCTGTCCACGACAGATGGGAGGGCACCAGGAGAGCCACTGATAATCATATCTTAACCTGAGGTCATGCTTATGGCCTGCAGTATGAGTGGGACAGTTCACCCATTGAACCAGGCAAAGATCTGCCATCACAGCTAGAAAACTAACGTCGGCTGCCTTCACAAGGTTATCAGCAATGTATATATTAAAATTGCTCAACACAAGAAGTTATCATATAAATATAAATCTGAAATGTCAGCAATAAGTTCCTTAGAAACTGGCACACTGGCAGATTATAAATCAAAAGAAAAGTGAATTTGGCAGAAGCATCGACTTGTAACAACACGGCATCAATTCTCTGAAGGGGTACTAATTTCTAACTCCTTAAACTTAATGGATTTAAGAAAAATCACCACTGTTCCACCCCCTGTTTTCCATCTTCTGCATTTGTAGAAGAACATATAGTTGGGGGAGGGCACATTTGTGTCGAGCATAAAAGATCACCTTCTTTCAATTAAGATTTGGTAATCAAAGAATATGGAGATCAAGGGAAGAAATTAGATCCATAATAAGCGTGTATTTAATTGTCATCGATTTAGCATTGAGCAAATCACATTTTTTGGGCAATAGGGTAGAGACTCCGTTGTGATCTGGGGTGAGCGGGTTCTAGATAAGATTATTATGGCAGGGTTGAGACTGCCTATGATTGGAAGAGGATGAGTCACATTAATGGCCCCTTCCAATAACAGGAATTCTGGAATAATTCTCAGGAGGCACAGTCATTGGTGAGCCACCCACAATAAGAGTAGGTATCAAGAGAATATCCTTCTTCTGGATGCTGTGGAACTGGGTCTGCATTTTTTAAAACCATTAATCAAGTCTTTCAAAGTGTTAAACGGCCTAGCCACCAGTTCTGTCCCATAGCCTATGCTATTTTGGGGCTGGTACAAGCTATCAGGGTAAGTGTTAGTGAAGCAAATGATATGTTAAGTAGACGCGTACCTGGAGTTGAGCTAAGGCTGGTAAAAATCAGGCCTTTCTTGGGAGATGTTTCGGCATAGGGCCATAACACTGGAGCAGGCTCAGGAACAGGAAAGAAGCCTAAATCAGGAATACTAGATGCAGGGCTAGATGCAGAGAAGGAACCTTGGAACGGAGTTGCATGTGGCACAGGATCCCTGGAGCACAGCTGAAGAGCTGGATGTAGTGCAGGAGAAAGGACAGATGAGTAGAAATTCCAGAGGACATATCCCAGAAGTATGTTGTATCAGCGAAGGTGTGCCTCTCTTGCTCTCCTTATATATCATCACCTTTCAAGGCACTCCCCTTCCTAAACCAATGGCACATGCTGAGGGTACGTCTAACCACCTGACAATTGAAGGATAAATGGCCCCTGGTTTTCCCCTGCCTCTGTGGCTTCTCTGCAGCTTCCCAGCCTCTTCTTTCTAGGATTGTCAGTTCAAGCCCCATCAGTCCTGACAATAGGCACCTTATGTTCAGGGCCAGTGCTAGCTTTGTGCCAAAATTTCCATGCTTCCCCACTCCTCATGGTCTTTTTTTTTTTAACACTTACATTTTATTGATTTTTAAATAACTAACACGCAGTAGAAACAATCTATCTCAGCTGTCTCTGTCTCACACTCTGCCTCTCTCACACATTCTCTCTCACTGTCCGTCACACTCTGTCTCACTCTCTCAGAGTCACTCTCTCTCAGCTCACTCTGTCAGTCTCTGTCCCTTTCCCTGCCGAAGAATGCCCACAGAGCCATAAGGATGACATTTTGACGTTTTAGACCCATGGATGGGTTAAGATAGATTTGGGAGACTGGGGGAGGGTAAAGGCTTGGATTGTCCATTTTTAAATTTTGGAATGCGAGAGCTGGCCAGCATCCATCTTCTAGTCTCCAATATCACCTGCGCTACCTGACTGTCAATGCTGCCGCCCCATGCAATTGTACGGGTTGCACACCCGGTAGCACCAGGCCTGCTCATGTTTAAAAATCATCTGGATTTGGGTGGGCTAAAAAGTAAGCGCATAGAAAGCCAGTTAGGTGCCCTTCTGAAAATGTCCCCCTATATCATAAAATAATAAAATGATGGCAGATAAAATCCAATTGGCCCATCCAGTTACCTTCGTCTCTGATTTTTTAGCTATTTGGGCAATTTTAAAGTGTCTACGGGGCTTGTAGTCTCTTGGGTACTTTGTGCCCATGGACCTGCAAGTATATTTTCAAAGGAATGCTCCATCCCTCCCACAGGGTTTCCCTTTGAAAATCTGGTCAGTGGCAAACAACACATACTTCAGTGCTTTGAAGCAGATGCAAACATACCCACCAAAAGCACAGGGCTTTCAAAATGAAGCTCAAAGCTCCACACATACCTTCCCTAATGTCTTCTCTTCCTCGACAGAGTTGGTTTTTTTTTGCCACGGGTAAGAGTACTCATGCTGTTAACAGCGTGGGTACCTGGGCCCCACAGTGTGAGGCGTGGGGCAATTTTCAAAGATCCCATTCCTGTGGGTAAAGCAACATTTTATACATGGAAACAGCTTTCGGATTGCCCTCTCCAGGGACAATTATCAAAGTGTCTGCATTGAGACAACGTTCACGAGTACTTTTAACCCATGAACTTTGTGCCTGTTTTCCAATCAACCGGACTGGATGGCACTGAGAATCAAGCAACAGCTATGGGCATCCCCGACCACCCCACCCTCCTCTCCCACCCCCTTTTCCTCTGACTTCCCTTTCTGCTCCCTGTTAGTGAATCTTTCTCTGGTTTAAGGGCACCTTGTTGTTTTTTTTTTGTTGTTATTCAACCAAGGCACCTATTTGCCATCTGTGGAAGGGCTGTTAAAGGTATGAATTAATGCTTGTCAGCCGCTGCTACTTAGAGGTAATGGAGTTTACTTGAATTGTCAAATTATAAACACTCTTCAAATGGCCCTTTTTTCTTCATTAATATGCAGATCTATGCTAATTCATGAGTCTCCAAACAGAACTTGATGACCTTCTAATTTTTATTTATTTATTTAGTTTATGAAGCAAGTTTTATTGAGGGAATCGAAAGTGCAATTAGCATTATGAATCTATGGTCCCTGATCTTTGTTGTTTCTGTTATGTGTTTAGACTCAGTAGGGAATAGGAGGCAAAGCACGAACTGCTCTTAAAAAGAAAGGAAATGTGAGAAGCGCAGGTAAGAAGAGGATATCAAACATCCCAGCGTTCTGTTGTCCTGGATAAGAAGACTTACCTGAAAGGGAACGTTGTTAAAGATACACCTGTAACATTTGTATGGTGGCAGGGGAGGGGGCTGGGGGCAGGAAATCGTCGACTTTGAAAGATAAAAATACCAGTTGCTGGGTCAGATTCCTTAGACAGAAATAACAGCACTCCTGTGATGAAGTATTCTCGATTGCTGGAAATCTCATGAGCCCAGAGAGGGCAGACTGGATAAATGACTTGCCTCAATTACTTGATTTCAGATGATCATTGTCTAAAAGATCAGTTAAATACTGTTGGACATGTCAGATGGTTTTGTTTTTTTTTTCTTCATGGGAAGCACTAACAGACAAAATTAAGAGAGAGAAAACACATTGGGGTTTTTTTTTTCCTTTTGGGAGGTGGGGGAGGGTGGTTTATACTAATTGGGCAGGGGTATGGTCTAGTGTTTGGAGCTTTCGGGAACCTTCCTGGAATGAAGGTTCAAATACTCTGACCTTGGACCTTCTCTGTGGCTCAGTTCTTTTTTGTCAGCTCTTGTCCACTTTTTAGCATACTCAGCCCTCTGTCCCCTAACCCTAATTTCTGAAGCGAGTGCCGAGAACTATGTGTGATGCGGTCATGATGCGGTTCTCTTTGGTAACTGAGGAGACATCAATAATGGCATCACTGAGGGATACAATGAAGAACTCCCATTAAAAAGCACATTTTTTGTTCCGTGGTACCTGCAGGATCCTGGTATATGAGATTGTTATGTAGATTATTAAGCAGAAGTCGGTATGAAATTAGTAAAAGACAGCCACAAACAACACCCAGCCAAAAGCAGAAAATCAAAAGTATTTTGTGCTGGCTACCACACTTCAAATGTTGTAACATTTGACATCTCCTGAGAGAAAACCTTTGGTAATGTAAAGAGGGATGAGTCTTAATTTCTGACTAAATGCTCAAGGAGAGATGTTTTTGATCAAATAAGAGGGATGCCTCCTCTGAGGAAGAGTCTGCCTTGGATTCATAATAAATTGAAGAAGATGGGAAATTTGCACATTGGGAGTACAGTAGTACTATTGGTTGTTTGTATTTTATGCTGTGCATGACCTGCTTTCCAGTAATGTACTATCAGAAAACTGAAAGGCATATAGTTGTTGCGCTGCATTGGAAGGGAGCGCTAGGGGACACTCCCCAGCACGGGACAAGTGGCGTGTGCCCCTGCGGTGAGACAATTCCAAGTCTGGGAAGGACACAGGAGATGAGATGAGGACTGTAACTGAAGATCCGATGAAACAAGGACTCAGACAAGGACTTGGAAGGACCCTGAGCGCTAGGAAGACTCAGATGTTAAGGATGAGCAGGTGCAAGGAACTCTGAACCAGGAGAGAGTAGAGTTCTGATTCAGGTTTGGGATTAAAACAAGGTCTCGGAGACTTGCACTGCTGAGGAGATCAGAAACATGGAGGATCCTCGGTGATAACCACTGGAATCCCACCGAGCGTCCTACACACTCCATCACGGGTGGTCGCGGACCACTTGGCCACTGCACGCCCTACACAACCCTACCGGGCTGGTCGCGGACCACGCAGGAACAGGACAGTGGAGCCACATGAGACATCAGGAACTTGGAACATCACAGAGCTTGGAACAGGAACTTGGAACATCAAGGAACTTGGAACAGGAACTTGGAACATCAAGGAGATTCCAGGCTGGAGCGGAAGACAGGAAGTCCTGGAGAGAACTTGCTCTTGGAGGACTAGCTCCTTGCGAAGGCAATCTTAAAGTGGTGGCAGGAGCCTTTTGTAGGCAGAAGGGGACTTCGCCCGGGGAGGAGCTCACAGGAGGGCCCCACCTCCACTATCCCTTTAAGAAGGGAATGGCCATGGGCCTGCCCCCTAGGAGGAACAGGAAGAGGAAGTCCAGGACCTTGGACAACAGCGTCCCTGCCGCTGCCCTGCAGGAGGAGGAGTTAGGCCTCAGAGCAGGCCCCATTGAGGGAGCGGCGGCATCTAAGCCACAGGAAGGCCTCCGGGAGTGGCTCCATGCCGCAATTGAGTCCAGGGACTCCGGGCTGTGGAGGAAGGACTAGCGCGGCTCCGTGCCGTGAGAAAGAACCCTGGCACGGCTCCTGCTGTGCCGTCAAGGTGGCGGCCTCAGCTGCGGAGACTAGCCCTGGCACGGCTCCTGCCGCGCTGGCACAATGGCAGCCCTGGGCCGCGGAAACCAGAGCATCGGGAGAGCAGCAGGCAGGTAAGAGGCCTTCCGAGGCTCTGGCCACGGGAGGAATCGCAACAATAGCATTAGATGATTCCTGATGCCCCTTTGTTTATCTAGCATTGCCAAGCATAAATCAGCAACTCTGCAGTGGCAGTATAGTAACTGGTGATCTGGTGCAATAGTCGGTCCATCTATCAGCTGCTAAGGTTTTTATCTTTCCAACCAGAAAGATATCATCTCATCTAGTGGTTAGGTCACAAAGCACATCATTGATCATCCCCCCCCCCCCCCCCCACCCACACACACACACACACACACATCCTCCAGCTGTCCTCAATATGAATATTGCTGTAGATAAGGAAAAGGTGTTAAAAGTCCAACCAAAGCTAGCCTGGTGGCTGAGTGGCAAATGCTGTACACTTCGATGCAGAAGGTCCTAATTTGATTTCTAGACTGGGTTTTCCCACCCCAGAGTGGCTGGTTGATGTGAAGATAACACTGACCATAGAGACTGTTAATGCTAACACGTAGTGGCTGGGTTGATACATATTATTTCTAATTTTTGAAAGGCTACATGCACAAAAATTATCTTTTGTGCAGTTGTTTTTTATAAGCTGAGTTCAAATGTGTGTGTGCTATGAGCCAATATAATGTAATTATGGCAGACCCTGCCAGACTATTCCTGTCCATTTAGATAGGAGTCATCCATACCCTTCAGTTCCTCCCACCAGGAGGCTCTGGATTGGATGTCTCAATATTATTTAGCCCAGTCATTCTATTACAACGTGGGTTCAGTTTGCGAAGCAGACAGCGGATAAGGATGTATTTTTTCCACTCTCTGGTGAGGCCTCCTGGTCTTGTCTTAAGGAGTTTTATTTTAGAGGAGATACCTCATTGTGCACTCCCTGTTAGAGGGCCCTTCTTACTTTAAGTTACAGAGAGCTAGATTGGTGAGCGTGATACCCTTTAGGGCAAATGGGCTCTCACCAGGAGACTATAGACCTGTGAGCCTACTCTAAACCCTAGGTAGGCAAGCACCAGTGATGGATCCCACTGTGAGAGGTGGTGAAGGGTAGAAGAGTCCTATTTTTGGAAGGAGCTGTGTTCACCTTGTTTCTTTGGGGAAAGTCATCCTCACTGGCCGTACCCAAAGGACAGGGGCTGAAGGCCAATGAGCCCATTCACACCTTGAATGTGGCAGGCACCTGTGACAGCATGAACCCCAGTTTAGGAAGAAGTATCCAGTTAAGCTTTAAAGTATATTTGGACTTCTGAGTTAAGTGGGAAGGGTTTTTGGATCTCCCCCTCCCCACTGGGATTTCAGTGCAGGATTAATAGCCTGATCCCACAGATTTTTCCACAAGAGAAATCACCTGAAGAAACAGCTAAGGATAAAAGAACATCTGAACTAAAAGAAGAATGAACAAGAGAAGGAGAACCCATCCCAATCTCCCAGGACGGGCTGGGTGTCTAAGGGAAAGAAGATGGCTAAAGGTAGGATTTTTGCAATGCAAGGGGGACCCCTCTACTAGGATTCCCACACAGTCGCTGGGAGAGTTATGTGCATTTAAAATCACCAGGGGCTCTACCCAGATGTCTGTTACAAGGACACCTTGCTACCTAAACAAAATTCCTGTACTTGCATCCAGATGTAAACTCATTTTTAGACTAAGGGACTTTATTTAAATTTATGAATCGGTAAAATATTATTTTACACCCAGTCCTGGTCCTGTCTAATTCTTAGTCTCACCTCATGGGAGGCACTAACAGACAAAATTAAGGGAGAGAAAACACATTGGGGGTTTATTTCCTCGTCTGGGCCATAAGCGAGAGCTTCTCCCCGTAAAAAGAATCCCCCCAGGGATTGAGAGTAAAGCTGGGGACAGCTCTGAAGAAATGAATTGGATTGTGTGCCCTGGGATTTAACACACCTCAGGTCAGGGTTCCATAAGCAATATTGGGATTTCTTGTGCACGCTATGTTTTGCTATATGTGCACCGAGGTTCATGACTTGTGGGCGCACACACAGCTTAGAGGGAATCAAGATTTAGACCCCCCACAACGCAAGTTTCTGGAAGGAGCCCTTGTATATGGCCCCCAGCCTCAGGCCCATTGCTGCCGTGGCCAGTCTAATACCAGAGGGAGGGTTTATTGAAATCAGGGAAGAATCCCTGGGTAACTGTAAATGAAAGCTTATAGCCCTGATTCTGAATGAACTGGAAGGAGAAAGGAGGAAAAGACCAGGCCAACTCCCCCCCCCCCCCCCCCCCCAGTTGAATGGACTCTAACAGCATTCAGACAACAGGAACATGCTGAGTGGTTTAAGATACATGAAAAATTAAAAAAAATATATTATTGTGAATTTTAAATAAGCCAGTCAATTAGTTCCGCATTGTTAAGATATTAATGTGAAGTTGAAGGAAGAGCAGGCGCACCATAATGGAACAAATATATACGTGTGTGTTTGCAGTAAAATGACAAAAGATATAACAAAAGCATGTTATTATATATCAATTACTCCTAACCTAAACTTAGGAAGGATGAGGCAAATATCCTGGCATAGAATGAATTACATTCTTTAAATCCTTCAGTAAAAGTGAATTTTAAAACCGGTGCGTAGGTGCATGTCATCGGTCTGCTTGCGCCCAGGGATGCGGCTATTTTATAACATATGTGTCTGGCCACACCCACACCCGTGCTGAATTTTAAGTGGATGCGCACCCTGTGCGTTCAAATCCCACTTCTACCACGTAAGTGGGGGGAGGGAGATTTTAAAAGTGACGCAAGCTGATGCATTTGCCAGTTTTACCAGTTCCATACCAGTTAAAAGCTTGGTCCTCCAACACCCCCCTGGTTTGATAGCCTGTACACCCCCCAGTTACCCAGACCCTTTAAACCCCTCCGAAATAGCTTGTTGTTTTTAATTTTGGGGGCTTACTACACCATCTGTAGCAGAAGTAAAGTTATGCGGCGGGGGGCCTTGGCGTGCCCCGGATCATTTTACATGCAAATTTGCTGAAGCACTCATGTGCCACTCATGCCCCGCCACGTCCCGCCCCTGCAGTAGCATTTACATGCGTATCCGGGCGACTTAAAATTCGCTCAGTGCACACGAGCCCAACATATTCACGCAACCCCTAATGAATGCGCGTGTCGGGCATCTAAAATTCACCTTATGGTGTCAATGTAATTAATACATGCCAGGAAACCATGGCCCACATGTATCTAAAAACCTTTTAACTCTGAGAATATATTATCCACAATAATGTGTAGGTGTAATAGAGGTGAGTTCCACTTTAAATGTTTGAAAGATGGGACTAGACGCAATGTAAATTATAAAGCACAGGATCTGCTCATTCCTTGCCAAAGGCCTTGGTTTTTCCGGTGGCTGGCTTCATCGGCAGGAAGAGGAAGTCAACATGGATGCGGCTCATCAGTGAGAGGGGATTTAGAGAAAGCGTAATCATGTCGGCATCATAAATTTACCAAAGTGATCTTGTTAAATCTCTGGCTTTCGTTCTCTAAATTTCAACATTAAGAAATCATAACGAGGCCTAATATTTGCCTAATCCTTTCTAAGTTTAGGTTAGAATAGACATAATTGATATATATATAACAAAATAACATAAAAATAGGAAAAATCTTAAGTTTTTGGAAAAAAATGTTATCTTTTATTTTATTAAATGAGTGTTCATTTAATATATTTGATATAACTATACATGAACACTTGAATGTTTACAATTATCTGTCTAATATATGTTTTCTGACTATATATATATATCTACAATTTTTGTCATCACCTTCCTTTTCTGGGTAAACTTTTTAAAAATTGGAATGCATAAGACTGATTAGTTAGCCTTGGTTTTGTTTTAAGCTGTAAATGATGAGGGTGTTTTATGAGAAAACAGATGGCTAATCTTCTCTGTGCACGCCTTGAAAGAGGAACAGGGAATTTATATGGACAACATCCTAGGGAATGGGCGTGGCAAGGCCAATATTTTTAAATGCGGCTTTCAGTCCAGAGCTATGCCGCTACATTATAGACAGAGCTCTCATGTGAGCAGTGTCATACTATAGTTTTTTGCTTTGGTTTTTTTTGGCATAAATAGAGCCGCCCTATTTGCTAACCAACATTCCATCCTGATGGCAATATTACACTGTCGGGCCAGATATGTTATAAAGGATAAAAGGACACGGGAGGAGTCGATTTAAAAACTAGACAGGGTGGTAACCAATGGATGTTTAGGCAAATATTGAGAGGGGGAAGCAGTGTATAGAATAAATACATTCAAATACCTTAGACTGCTCTTGTCACAGCAAGGCAACTGGAACACAGCATCCAAACCTAAGCAAGCTGGGGGGTCAGTGGTGCAAATGGATTTTAATTGGAACTGTTCTGATCCCACCCCTCCTCACAAAACTATTTGGGACCATCAACACAAAAACCTCAGTCTCAATAGCTAACTACAGTGTGTAATTGTTTACGATGCTTGTTTCTCACCTTATCATTTCAATGCCCTAAGCGAGGAAAAAAATATTTAAATAGCAAACAGACTACAGAACACATCTCATAACATAATAATTGAATGTAAACATTAAAAAGTCAACAAAACAGAAAGTGAAAAACAACTTATAATGCCTAACAAGGCTCAGAAATCTGCTCAGGATGTTCTAAGACGATTTTTAGCTCTACCTTGTATATCTGATCATTGGAAAGCACTTGAGCCTGAGGAGCAACCCTAGTGACAAAGCAAACCTAGAACAGATCCCCACCGCCTCTCCCTGTAGGAGAGCCACTTCATCCAGGTCAAACCCAACTTGCTAATCCAGTCCTGGTTTTCTTATTGTAGTTCTGGAGACATCTAAGAAAAGTAGGGACTACTTCTCTGTACATGTGTAGCCCCCTGTACGCCCTAGGTCACCTTCCCAGCCTTGGGGAGCATTGTAGTCACTATCCTGAGGTGGGGAATTAAATCTCCGGGGCCGTGAGGTGGGGCAGGATAAGCACCCCACACACACACACAAACCACTCTCCAGACCCGAGTTGTGCTCCAAAACATAGATAGTTTACTAGTGCAGAATCTTCTGACTCAAACATAATGACAGTTCAGGTAGATGCAGAAATTAAATAGAATTACAGTTCCTGAAAATCTTTAACTCTTCTCCACATAGCTCCTTTCCTTAAGTTTCTTCTTTTAGCAACAAAACGTCTCTGGTTATTTTGTTTCTTTTCTCTCCTCGGTCTATGCACAACCTAGCCTGGTCCTCGCTTGAATTTCCTCAGTTAGCAAAACAGTTACAAGAATGAGCTGCTCAGCTCAAGGGAAACATCCTTCTGGTGCAGCGTCAGGATCCTCCGAGCCCCAAAACGAGTTCCCTCTGGCACGGTTTGGCTTCCTGGTCCAGATATGTTCTTGCCTCCCTTAAGCACAGGCTTAATCTTTCAACTTCCGGGCTGTATTGCACCCCTCTGCTTCTTCTCCTCTGGCCTCTGGGGATTTTCATAGGAAAATCCCTGCCCCACCCCTGCTGCTCCGTTCTGTAACCCTGGGAGAGGATCAGCGCTCCAGTCTCTATCCCTTGCCATCTGCAGCAGCTCCAGACTCGGTAGAGTCAGGGTTTTTGCCACTTCTGCTCAGTGACCGAGCTCCTCAGGGGAGGTCCCCCCTTCTGACACATAGATGACCCAGATGTTTCAGCAGATGTTTACACACTGTTTACAACCATTCAGGGCTCCCATAAGGGGGAAACCTTTATCTCACCGGGAAACCTGTTAGCACTGTTAACGTCTATAGATTTTTGTGGCATGGGGGTCACACAGGTCAATGGGGCAAGACCAGGACTAGATCAGCCTGTTTGAGTTGATCTTGGCAAGGCCCCCTCCCTAGTCACAAATCTTGGGGGCCTGAGTCAAGAAAGCAGCAGAAATTTTGGCTGGATGCTTTAAGGACCACCTCAGCAGCAGAAACACTCCCGTACTGGCAGCCTATTTTAACCCTTCCCCAATTCTGGCCCAGTGAAGAATAGCAGGAAGGTTTGACCCATGGCTGCAGTACAAATACCCTCAAACCAGTAGCCTCTCCCCCCCCCACCCCCCGCCCACCAACTAAGGCCAGCCCAGGGGAAGAAGAGCGGCAGCAGCGGGTTTGGCCCTACCTGGGACATGCCCTCGGCCACAGGTGGATCTTTCCTTACTCGGACTGACAGCAGCCTCACCCTGGAGAGGTGGTGGTATTTTTGTCCAAGATTCAGCGTCTCTGAAGGCAGGCAGCCAAGAGCAGTACCGGTGGACTGGCTGGAGGTTTGCAGCAGGGGGAACGTGGCATTCGTTCCTGCCTCCAGTGCGCCCCTGGTCATCTAGCGGCCCTCTCTCTCTTTCACTTGTTTCCCCTTGTGCTCGCCAGGTGGCCAGTCGCAGACTTTCAGAGCAGATGTCGCTGGCTACAGCAAACTTGCTGGAAGAGGGGGAAAGGGGCGGGAATGGGTGTCCTCTCCGCACCAGAGGCAGCTGCCCTGCTCACCGTGGCAAGACAGGAGGAGATGGCTCTGCTTTACAGCCCTCGTGTTCAGCTGCTGTACATTGGCAGTACATCTTCCTGGTACTGTATACCCGACCCTACTGGCTTCCTCGCACCACTGCTCCTTCCAGCTGAATCTCAGTCCTCTGGGATCTCAGAGAGCTGCAAGCTGTATCTGCTTTAGCTTCTCCTCTTCCTCCCCACCCAGGGACTGCCTTCTCCAGTTTCTCCCCTCTTTGTTTCCTTGCACATCAGTTTAAGGAAACGTTGCTGTATGTTTGGCCTGGGGATGCTAGGGACAGGACGGAAAGCGATGAGGCTGGAGAGATCACAGCAGAAAAGACAATTTGCTCTGCACCTCCTTCAGCCCGTTCCCTCCTGTTTCCTGCCTGCAGCCTGAAAAGGAAGGGCTAAAGCAGTAGCCAGAACTGTTTCCTGCTACTTGAGATTCTGGGCACAGGCCAGCAAAATAGGGGCATTAGCCCCATGGGTTGCCAGCTGGCTTTAGATTTTCAGGGTAGTTTGATCCTGCCCTGGTTTGACCCCATTGCATGCAGGAACTTGTAGTTCTGATTTCCCTATTGCATGCTTTAAGAAAAGCAAGACTACAAGTCCCTGCATGCAGAGGGGGTAAAACCAGAACTGGACCTGATTGTTTTGAAAATCTGGAGCCAGTTAGCAGCCCTAGTCAGTGCTCAGCTGCTGTGAGTGTTTCTGGCAGAAAATGACTTGTACATGCCACATACCTGACTGCACTAGTTTTCTTGCAGTTAGCTGCACTATTTTGAACAGTTCTGAAATGTCAGTTTTGTTTATTCTTACTTCATTTTTAACACATTTTATTGGATTGCTGTTGTGTTTACAAAATGGGGCTGAAATTCTTTAACTCACACACACAAGAGTCGGATATTAATTACCAGCTTGCCGCTGTTTTAGTGAGAAGTGTGATTTCCATTTCCAGCCGGTTAAGCTAAACATATGAAATTCCAGTGACCATATTGAGGTCCAAAATATCTGTTTGATAATCTTGATTGGTATAAACTGGGTGGGCCCTTAGGTCATCATATGGTTTTCAGTTGGTGGCAGCCCAAACACATTCATTATGCTAAATGGCTTTTGTAACGGCAGCACCGTAGTTTTGGAATAAGCCTAGTCCTGGTGCAAGCTGAGCTGAAATATTGAAATGCTGCAAATATTTGTTTCCGAGTATGGTTTTGAGGTGATGTACGTTGATAGTGGGGCTTAGATTTTATGTCAGCTCTAAGGGCTATGCATTAAAAGCAGCAGTGATGGTAGTGATGGTGCACCTTTTAGATTGTTGTTGTTGTTTGTTTTAATATTATTAATGTTTTTCTTAAACCACTTTTATAGTTTTCACTGATTATGTGGTATATACATTTTATAAATAAATAATAGTTATGGGATCAGTTTTCATGAGCATTAAATGGAAAACATACTGTAAAAAGCAGTGGCTTCCTCCATGACATAGGACCAAGAAATACTTTGATCAATAATCGTAAATGGACAGTGGTGGAATGATGGCATCAAAGAAAAGGGATCCATGCTTGCATTTTTTTTGGTTCTGTGCCTAATTGACAGAGGAGCAGCTCGTTGAGAGCCTTCGCTGGAGGTTTCCTCTCCTCGCCATGTCCAGTGTCCTGGGGGCCTCATTAGTGGAAACTGGCAGGGACTGTGTGCCTGCACAGCCTTGCCTGGCATAAGCCCCACAGAAACACAGCAGTAGCCAGCTGCATAGCAAGCTGGCAACAGGGCGAAAGCTTCTTATATGGCTTGAAAGAGCTTGCATTGCAAAGCAAGCTAAAGCCTTTCTTAATGGAAATCTCTCAAGAGGTGATGCATGCTGATGGGAAACTGCTTTTTTTTTTTTTTTTTTGACCAGGCTGAAACCTTGTATATTATGCAAGGACAAAGGAAGGTAGCTATAACCTATTTCTCATTTAACCTTTGTAGCCAGGGGTTTTAACTGTTTAAAATGCAAAATGAATTGTTTCCAACCAAAATGGAATGTATTTAAGGCTGGTTTCAAATGCATCAGAAGAAATTTAAACCAGGGCGCCACTGTATGCCATCAGTTTTAAGTAACACTTTAATATGCAATCTAATGTAACCCCTGCTAGGGGCACATAAAACAGTCTTGGTGCTGGGGGTGGGTGTTTCTGCCTGGCACAAGATAAGGTATTGAATTGGTGGATGGCAATAGGGTGTATTATTCTGCAGGACAAGGAAAAAGGAAAACAAAAGCCTTTCCTCTTTGTGGCCATCTAATCTGCTTTCCCCACCATGACCGTCAGCCTTCCTCCTTTTGACCTTCTTCAGAATGCCTCTTCTTTTGGACACACCCCCAGGATCCACAAGGGTAGTCTCACACAGCACAGTACAGTCCCAACAGGTTACATTTTATTTTATCTTCTGGGGGGGGGGGGGGGGGTTACCAGCAGTAAAAATCAGCCATAATCACAAAAACAGTAGAAGGAGTCACAGGATCCTACTCCCTATAGCAGTGCAGCCATTGTAACTTCAAACAGCTTCAGTAATCAAAAAGAAAGTGGGGGGAGAGGTGGGAAAGCCTCTAGTTTGACCTCATATAAACACCAGTCACCAGGTAGTGCTGGGTAGCCCTGAATCCATTAGCAGAAAGAGGCTTTCTAGTGGAGACTGCTCTGACAGCTTAGCTGTGCCATAATTCCCCTTGAGCTTTTGATAAGGGGCTAGGCAAATTGCACCTAGGAGCAGGTCTTTGGCTCACCAGCATCTATAGGGAAAGGAGAAGGCCCTGCTGGATTGGCAGAGCCTTTGATGTCTGAGATCTATGTCAGGTCATTTTCTGAAAGTGCGGGAGGTTAAAATGTTTCGACATATTCGCCTGAAAGCAAGATCTTTTTCAGGAATGATTCCTTTAACGGAATGATTTACCATCTAATGATTCCTTTTTTGGAATGATTTACCATCTAATGTGAGAGAAGAGATGGATTTGCTTATATTTAGGAAAGCTTTAAAAACTTGCTTGATGAAAGAATGTTTTATATAGAGTGGATGTTTACTTTATTTCATTAGTTTTAAGTTTATTTTACATTTTTTGTATAAATAGTTCAAATTATTGATGTAAATCGCTTAGGATGATGTATTCTGTTAGGCGATACATAAATGATTTTTAAATAAATAAATAGGGGATATTCCCAGACCCCTAAGACATGTCCTGTCCCTCTGTGCTCAAACTCCAGAATCCTCAGGAACCTCCCCTTATATACACGTGACACACTTCCCCTAGAAGTCATTTCTCCACTCTTAAAGGAACTGGCAAAACTACCATCCTACCATTCTCTTAAACTCAGTGGTAGAAATTATGGGAAAAATTGAGGACAAGTTGAAGAATACAATTACTCATGGCACAGGAAACAGAATTTGGGACCTGGGCCACACTAGCTAACATGGAAGGAGCAATTTTTATGTTTGGCAATGATGCTATTCATGACATGTTTCAGTTTGGTGAAGACATGCTTTACATGGTGCAACAAGGGCAAAAGTGGAAAAGTAAACCACTGCTGTTTAAATGGGCTTATACTGAAGTAAGATATGCTATGCATGATCAGTGACATCACTAGAAAACAAAATGGCTGCCTCATGATAGCCATTGCCTATAAACATAGCCTTCTTTGTGAACTGAAGTGGTTCTATGAATCCAAGCCCCAAATCAATCATCTAAGGAAAGTAACTGTATGTCCTGGATATACAGTAATTACCGGTTGCAGCAAAACAAACCCATCTGGAGACACCACTTCTCTTTTTTTTAGCACTGGAAGAAGAAAGAGTACACTGAGTTGCTACAGTTACTGATGCATTTATTCTTACTGCTCAGTACACTCAGATCAGTCCTCCCTGCTCTCACAATCATTTGCAAACAGGAGAGTCTGGACTTCACAAGTTATTTTCGGTATAAAAATTAAGCATAAGGACAATAATAGTTTGTTTGCCTGGCAGTTTCCTCCTGTTCCTTGAGACTTCCAGCTCAATCGGTCCTGGCCTCGCTTTGACTATGGCTCCACGAGCCTTCATCATAGCTTGCAAGTTACCCAGTTTCCGAAGGGAGCCTTCAGGCCAGTCCTAGATTTATCCCGATGTAATATGGGACCTGCAGCACTGATTTCAGTGGGCAGGGACTACAAATACATTGTGATGCAAGTTCAGAACTAGGACCGGTTAAAATGTCTCCCTCATGGTACTGGGTGATTTGGCAGCTCTGCTTCATTCACAACTACACAATGTATTTCCTCCCTATTCTGTAATCCCTCTCAACTTAGCCCGACCATCACAGTGACTCGGGTTTTGGGCCATAAATCATGACTCCTTTTGGAACCTGGATAACATGGACCCTAAATCTGACCACTGAATATTTTTGCTGCATGATGAGCATGGCTCCTTCCACCCTCCCATTCTCAGGGGCTGTGAATGCTGCCTTCGCAGCATGCCAGCCCCAGCTGTTCCAGGGAAGAGAAGATCTGGCCTGGGAACTTGACCCAGATCCTTTATGTAACAGTGTGCAGAGTCACCTGGTCTAGAAAATACATGTTGCCAGGGAGTTGGGTAATGATATCTGTGTATTTTCCAGCATCACTAGTGGGAGTGATTTTCTTTCTTTTTTTGGTTTAGGAAGAAAGAAATTAGCCTTGGGGAGGGCAAATTTCAAATGTTTTCTACAGATTGAATGCATAAAAATGTGTTTTGATAATCACTTCCCCCCTCTCCCTGCTGTGAATAAAAGTGTGCATGCTGCGTCACAATGCATGTATTTTTATTTGTAAGGAAAGTCAGGAGAAGAGGCATGATGACATTACTAGCAGAAGTCAGAGGGCAGCTGAGACTGCTAGACAAGGATTAAACTAAAAAATATGAATCAAATAATTAACCTTTGGGGAAGAAAAACATTATTTACTGCTTGGAAAAGCATTCAGTGCCATATTATACTTTATCATCAAGCCAAGCATTACCAGGGTGTATTTCAGCCTACTTGACTTTTGGTTGGCGAGGGTGAACTCCTGCTCTTAATAAAATGAAAATGACTTACTGTATGCAAACTTGAGAGCCCTGCAATAATCCACCCTGACCACTGGGAGCCTCCCTTCTTTAACAAATGTGCTGTGGCACACAGCAATCCACTTTTTCAAGAAAACCCAGGAAATGAGAACCTAGGCAAAAAGGATAATAGCTCCTGCCTTATTGTATGCAGCATTTCTGAACACTGTAAGTGAAGATGTAATGTAATGATATGAGCTAATTTAGTGCAATCACTGAGACCAAGTGAGAGACACCAGCTCTGTGAGTGCTCTGGATGCCGAGTACCTCCAGTATCAGATCCGCCTCTCATGTCTCCTCTTCAACCTCTTCTCCTCTCCTCTCAGCTGCCCTGAGTCTGGGAGACTGAAGAGGTGATGCAGGAGGCAGATCTGATACTAAGGGTGCTCAAGCACCCACAGAGTTAGCACCACTGGATCAAGGTAAATCCTGCAGCTGACTTTGGACAAGTCACTTTATTTCCCTGTGCCTTCTGCACTTTGTAAGCTGTGACAGTACCCAAGCTTTGCACCATAGTTGAAGCATTGGTCTACATCATTACAGCTGTAAAGTGTTATAGAAGTTTGTCTGCATGACAAGTGTTATGTTAAGGGAGATTGTTAACTCCCTTAACATCGTTTCATCGTTTTATGTAAACCGGAGTGATTTGTAATTCCCACAAGAACTTCGGTATATAAAAATTAAAAATAAATAAATAAATAAATAAATAAATAAATAAATAACTAACTCGTAAACACAACTTTCTTAAATACAGATTAACTATATGTATATAGATATATCTGCATGCAAGGCTCAACCAAGGGAAGTGTTGGATCCCAGAGCACAATCCTCTTCCCTTCAGCACATGGAGCGCAGCTCTTCTTACCTGCATCTGCCTCTACTGATTCAATCTGAAGTCTGAACTTCACAGTGCCCTGTAGTCTCATGGTACTCACTGTCCCTAAGTGATTCAAATTTTAGATGAAAGCTGGCAGAGGAGAAGGCAGGCACTGGTAAGAAACTCTGCTCTCCAAATTCTATCTAAGCACCTGCTCTTGCTGCTGGCTTCTCTACTTCCTGTGCAGATGAGCTTTTTGAACTGCACAAGAGGGAGAAAAGTCAGAATCAAGAAGAGGTGCTTAGATAAGTGAGCAGAGTCATGGCTGGCTCTTCTACCTATAGGGGTATGGAAGTGAAGAGGATGGCAAGTGAGGAGGGTGGGTTGGAAGAGAAGAAGGTTTGGAATATGAAAGGTGAGGGTGCGGAAGTGGTTGTAAAGAGAGGGGTGTAGGTAGGTGATGGTAGAACATGGGGGAGGATGATAGGTGAGGGGGTTGGAAGATTAAGGGGGAAGGGAGAGGCATGGGGAGGGAGGAAGGAAGGAGGGGTTGGAAGGCTAGGGGTCAGAGTGTTATAGGCATAGTTTGCTGTCTGGAGGCAAGGGATAGGAAGGTCAGATTGGGAGGGGAGCCAATTCAGGTCCAGCACCTGGAGCATTTTGGGGGGAAGATTACTATCATCCATACCCCCCAAACCCTATGGAGAGAGGGGGGGGGTAGAAGGTGGAGGAGGGGGTATTGCAAAACAAGAAAGGATGCAGCTGTTAAGGGGCCCAGATAACTAGAGATGATAAAGGGAGCAACCCAAAGGGAAGAGTTGGGGAGTTGTAGGGTTGGGACATAGAAAACTTCAGGGGACAAAATGAGGGTTGAAATCGAACTATGAGTGTACAGTAAAGCAGATAGAGGAAGGAAAATGGAGAAAAATGAGATGGTAGAGAAAGATCAGTGTCAGAGAGAGATGTAGGGAGGAACTGAAGAATAGAAGGAGAGAGAAGAATCAGAAAATACACAGAAGACTCTGGAAAAAGAATTTAGGAGACCAAAAAGAGGAAAGCTGAAAAAAAAAAGATGGGGTCCAAAGTGATTAGAAAAATATCCAGACAACAAAAGCAGAAAAAATGTATTTTATTGTCAGTTTAGTGAATAAAATATGTCAACTTTGGGAAATGTGCTTTGCTGATATCTTTATTTTTTGCACAATTCAGGAGGAAAAGCATTTCTGTTTCTAGTTCTCCAGTGTTGCACTGCATTCAGAGTCTGACTTCTTAGGGTTTCCATTTCATTTTTGTTTGTATGTTTCTATTGCTAACCTTTAGTCATTTATTCTAAGGGGTTTTTTTTAGGCTCAGTTCGTGTTTGTGTGTGTGATACAGGGGAAATTATTCTGATACCGGTAGCATTTAGCTTCTGTATATGGCTCTGCAGCAATTATGCTTGTCCTGTTTTCTCAAAGGCAGGTTCATTGGTATACCAACCTCACTGAATTACTTGCAATGCTACCTTTTCATATCTAGGATTGTTGCTGTTTGAGTTCAGGGAATTAGTGCTGTTTTGATATGGCAGGTTCAACACATAGGTTCTGAGAGACATTTTTCCAGGGTTTTAAGCTGCATCCCAGAATTTCTGATATTGGGGAAAGTTTGAATTGCTGTTACCGAGGAGACACCAGATTTGGAATATTTTTTTTGTATGTTGAGTTGAAGGGGGAACCTCTTAGTTCTTCTCTGCACCCATTGTTGTGGAAGATTATATAAATGCAGGGTATATTTATTGAATTTGAGGTACAAGGCTTATTTTGGGCTTCTGTCCAGACTTCATTACCGTTGTCCTATCTATTTGGGGAGGCGGGGAGTGGGAGGATTCACAGCACCAGCAGTACCTAGGGGTGGCAAAAACCTAAATTTGTCACTGGGAGGAGGGAAGAGTTAGGGGGAGGATTAGGTAGGGGTCAGGAGATAGATCCTTAAAGAGGCTGCAGACAATGGCACAAGTGAAGTTGGTATTTTTCATTGCAGTGGAGGAGGCATCAATTTCAGTTGCACAGAGCACCATTTAGCCTAGAGTTAACCCTGGACCCAATTCAAAGTATCATGACTTGGTTATATCTCTCATAGAGAGAATTTACAAGAACTGAAATTGATTGACCTTATCTGGCATACAATCAATTCCCTTCTCTGCAGAGTTGTGAACTTTGCATTGGGTCCTTGTATTTTGTTGTAATAAAATTTGCTTGTAAGTATCTAGAAATTGCCTATTTTGAGAGTGAATTACTACAGATTTTTTCCCAATAAACTGCCTGCTCACTCGTAGCACTTTGAATAATTAAAATTGTTATGCATTTTATTATATGTACATTTTTTTGGAGGGAGAAGGGAAGAGATGCGCAAGTGTTTGGGTATGTGTTGGGGGGAAAAGATGATGGCAGCAGCATGCTGATAGGTCCAAGTCCCAAATCTTTTAAAGAACCTAACAATGCCTCTGCCTAGCTCCTCTTCTCTCTGCCTCCCTCCAGAATACCAGGGACCTTCTCATTCCTCCACCAGGAATCCCTCGACTCAACATATCTCTAGGGATGCTTCTGGGCAATACAGTTTATGCCATGTCTGAACAACCTTCCCTACTGGACATTTGTCATACACACATACCAACAGCCAAACATTTCCATCAGTAAGTGTGGAGCTGTCTTAACACTTTCTTTTAAACAAGAACTGTCCAATATCTTAGTAACCTTTGTATTATGTAATGGGGTCTAATGTCCCTTACTATAGAGGCATGTATCTGCAATGATGTTAGAAGATGGTCAGATACTCTCCAATGGGAGGGAAGGATTTGGTAGACGGAACAAAATCAGGAGACTGAGAAGCTTCTGATCTCTTTCTCTGATTAAGTTGTCTAAGACTCAAGGTCAGAATCTCTGGAGCTGCAGGAGAGGAAGCACGTGTTTGGAACAGTCATAAGGGGCTCTGAGTAGGAATCTTGATGAGGTACCTAGTGTAAGGAAACCTATCCCAGGTTTATTGCTGTCTTGGGAGTCATTCCAAATTTTAGGTGTTTAAGAGAAGTGGAGATACATACAGGAGTAGGACAAGCTTCAAAGAGTGTGTGTCTGCTGCACACATGAGAGTGTCAGCAGAAGTTTCTACTAGTGTGTGTTGACCGAGAAATCTCAGTGAAGAGCCATGAATGAGAAGAATCTCATTCTGCTGCAGGGAATCTATCAAGGATTTCATGATCTGTACTTGGGTAACGATAAGGGGAATTTTCCACTGGGTTAGGAAGTCCTTGGAAGTAGCCTCAAGGGGTGTGAAGTCAGGAAGCTCGTATCTTCCAATGAAATGTAGATATGGTTTTTTTCTGACATATTTGTTTTCTATCAGCTAGTATCCTTTTCCATGATTGCCTCAGTGAATGGTTTTATTTTTGGAAGAGCCCAACGTTGTAGATTTGTCTGTTTGTGCTTGTGCATTCCAAGAGGGTCACCTGGCTTTAAGTCTCTCAATACTTCTCCCTTGCCAGAGGAACCCAAAGAGCCCCTATGGATTGCATGATAATCAGGAAGCTCCCAAATATTTTAATGCTTTTTATTATGTATGTTCAACTGTAACCCACCCCGAACTTTAGAAGGAGCAGGCTCTAAGTAATTTTAAATAAACAAATAAACAAATGTGCCCCTTTATTCGGTTTGGAATTGGAAAGGGGGTTATACTTAATACATTTGTCACTAGCTTTGGATAACATGCCAGGCTAATGGATAACATGGTGTCATCCCCCCTCAGATGATTCGGCTCACGGGTGCGTGAGGGAGAAATGTCCCCCTTGGATAATGCAGTGATAGTCATTGGTGTTGCAATGGCAGCCTTCCCAGTATGACCTGCTGGCATCCCTCTCCCTCCACTGGCCTAGCACCCCAGTTAGCTGCCTCATTGCTTGGTCCTTCTAATAGCCCTAATAGAAATAAATTTTAGGTTGGACTACAATACTAGTGTTTGCTCTGAAAAATGTAAAGCGTGGTAAAATTAGGATTTGGTATCCTTCCATCCACTGTCACTGCGATAGGGCATCTCTTGGCTGGCTGCATTATTCAAGAGGGACATTCCTCCCCACCCACCTGGTGAGCCGCATCATCTGAGGGGACTTCCCCCAGTGAACCATGTTATCCATTAACCTGGCATGTTTGTCGAGAAACGGAAAGGACTCAAAAAGGAAAGATGAAATGACAAACATATAAAGAAGCAGGGTTTGAAGCTACAGGAAGACTACATCCAGTAATGAGAGAGGAAACCAAAATGTCTGTCAGCTCCCTTTGTCTTTGTTTCAAAGTGACTGTTCATTTAAATTTCAGGTGTCTTGCATGTCTGGGTAGTTTGGTAAACTCTCATTCAAAATGCTGTAGAAACTGGACTTTCACCTCATGCTGGGGTCTCTTTCTTCTCCATGCTTATCGGATTTATCCGCCGTGGACAATTTTCTTTCCAATTAGACTGTTCTTCAGAACAAATATGGTCATTTTTCTGTTCCTGAATGTTTCCAAGCTGGGTTGAGCGGGGGCTGTTCCTTTATCAAGTCTCTGTTTGCTTCTCATGCTCTGCTTATTGTTTTTGTGCTCATGCTTTCTCAGGAACGCTGTGTACAGCTGTATGTGTGTGTACTGCATCTTTATAAGAGATTAAGAGGCAGCTTGAAGATAATCTGGTATATCCACTGACAACGCATTCGGTTATCCAGATGGCCCTGCCACTCTATAATGTTGCATGAATTGCTTTGTTTGTTGTGCTCAGCATTTAAGGACAAGCAAGATCATTAATATTCCCTTTTTGATTTTTCATTTTTAATTAATTCCTCTCCCATTGCTGTAGATTTCAGCATTGTCTGATAGGGTTCTACTCTGGCTGGTTTTTCATGAGTCTTAGGCTAGCATTGCTACAATGCTGGGGTAAACTACTAGTCATAACCTAGTCTGTGCACAACCTGAGAATGGCCACAGGAAGCTCTGTCAGGTCCTATGAATGTTTGGAATGACCTGATGGCTTTTTTTTTTTTTTTTTGTAAAATTCTGCTGCTTTTGAATGCTCTGTGGTATGCCTCTAGGGATAAGTTTTCAAAGAGGATTTTTAGGCATACTGATTTATGTTCACAGAAAACATGATCCGTTTTTTGTATTAGAAATATAAATGCCCCAATCTGGATATTAGGTCAGCTGGTTGAATGGGGGCCTAGTTAAATATCTAAACACCTAGTGATGTACACATCTAACATATTAATTACTTCTGTGCTTCCAGTTGCAAGGCCTCCCCTCTTGATCACCCAGTTTTTTGCGTATCTACATTTTGATGTCTGATGTTACTTGGTCTCTTATAGTAATGTTAGATGTCTGACTGCCATGCACTTCTGAAATAATAATAATAATAACAATAAATGGATTTCCTTCATTTTGCAACATCCACAGAAAAAGTGACGTGGTAAATCTATGACTCTGGAGTTTCTTCAATAAGGCAATCTCTAACAGATCCCCCTCTACTCTGGTGGTGGTTGGGGTTCTCTTCTGGGATTCTCACGCTAGCAGGGTTAATTCAGAGATCTTTTTCTTTAGAGATATTTTTCCTGTTTGAGGAGGAGAGAACTGGCTTGTTTTGGACTTTCTTGAAAGGAAAAATTTCCACTCTTCCTCCCCTCTTTCCTATTCCTCTCTAAGAACGACAGCACCCATCTAACCAAATGGGGGTGAGCACGGACATTCATGTAGTGCCCGAGCGAAGTAAAAGAAGTAAGGAAGAGGAATGACATGGCACCAATCCGGTGCACACCCACTACTGTAAATACCTAGCCAGTATGCAGGGATCAGAGTAAAGTGGTACCTTTCAGGCACACCAGGCATAAGATATTGATACTAGGACGTTCGAGTCAAGGTATGGGGACTTAAATTGTGACGACTCTTGGAATACAGGCCACAAGGTATAAAGCCTAGGATTTAATTCTTAAGCAAAAACCAGGAACTCAAAAGAAGTACTACTCACTCTCTAACTAAAAATCCACACTTCCACAAGAGATCCTGATGAGGGACAGACAGACAGCAAGCAATGCAGCAGCCTTACAAGGGGGTGTTGTAAAATCGATTGCAAGCTCCTCAAATACTTCTCTACCTTTCTGATCTCTCTGACTAATACAGGAATCTGATGGGGCCCTGCATAGGATATTTCATTGCACTCTCTGAAGACCCTGTACAGGTTAATGGTGAGGCCTCACCTGCAGTACTGTGTTCGGTTCTGGAAGTCATATCTCAAAAAATGATACCGAGAGGACTGAAGCAGTCCAGAGAAAGGCAACCAAAATAGTGCCGGGCGCGCCCCAAAAGTCATATGAGATGAGATTTGAGAACTTAAATATGTATACTCTAAAGAAGAGTAAAGACAGAGGGGATATGATACAGACTTTTAACTATCTGAAAGATATTAATAATGAACAAGAAACAAACCTTTTCTAATGGAAAGGAAGCCATAGAACTAGGGTTTATGATATGAAGCTGCAGGGGTGGAGAGGGGCAGAATCGTTCTAGTCATTACCAATTCCTTATTACTAATTGCTTTTTCTACCAAAGGAGGCTCTAGAACGAGGGGTCTTAGGATGAGGGTGAAAGGGGGGTAAACTCAGGAGTAATCTCAGGAAATATATTTTTACAGAGAGAGGAGTGGATGCATGGTTCCTCTTCCCAGTGGAGCTGGTGGAAATGAAAACTGAATTCAAGGATGCACAGGATAAATACAGGGGATCGCTAAGGGAGTCATGGGAAATATAAAGCTAAATTAACTGGGCGGATGGGCAGACTAGGTGGGCCATACTGTCTTCTTCTGCCATCATGTTTCTATTTTTACCTATTGGAGGTCATGCCTTATCTTTTGTGCTGTTAGCTGGAAAATATAGGTAAGCCATCATATCATTTATGCTAGGTGACTTTCCTTCTCCCCACCAGCTATACCTATGAATATAGCAGAGCGCCTCTGTTCCATACTGATAAACTTTGCTACTTCCTCTTGAGAGTTTGATGCAGCCCTACTGCTATTTCATGCAAGTCAGAAAGAAGTAACAAAGGTAAAAAAAAGGTGATGACCAGAATTAAAGTAGGGGTAGGCAGCAGTAATCAGGCTCATGCATGGGCCATTGTCCCTTAGATTCCAAATTCTATTATGTTGCTATATTATTCTTTTGTCTCGCTTCTAATTGGAATCTTCTAGAACTGAATGTTGGTCTTTTCAACATTTGCAAGATCATTTTGCTTAAGAAATATTGTATTCACAGGATCAGAAATGAGATGTGGGTTGAACTCGGATAATACCTAGAAGGTATTAATTGAAAAACTCAAGGAGGATGAATTGAAATATTTTTCCTCATTAGGAGGTCTTTTCAGGGGATAATGGGTTAAGTAGTAGAGTCCTGATGATGGGGTGAATCTATTTTTTAGTTCTCCCTTAAATTAAAGTCTTTATTTTGTCTTAATAAATATGTTTCTCGTCAAGTGATGATTTTTAGACATTTAATGAAAAGAGATCTTGAAAGATAAATTTGACATAGGCAATGGATTATATACAGACCAATAATTAAAATGGTTCTGAAAGCTGCATTTTAAATGAATTAAGTTACCTCAGCCAGGAATGTGGTCATTAAACCTCAGGGTGCCATATAAAAATTGAATAAATACAATTAAGGCAGTAATATAATAATTTAGAATAGCAAAGACTGCTGTGATGAGGTTATGAGACCACTTTTGGATGATAAATATAAAAGACGCAATACAAGATTGTAATCAATTAAAGACATTTCAAAACAGGTTCAGTCCATTTGTTCATCCAGAGGCAGAATAACTTCCACAAATATGCACCAATCGGTTTCAAACTTGGGATGGGGGGGGGGGGAGGTCTACCATTGTCCTACATGACATGCTATTGAATATGACCAGAGGTCATTTTATTTTTTTTAATTTTTTAGTTTGTTTTTGACCTGGCAGTTTCCTCCTCCTCCTCCTTTGGCCATCCAACTCAGTTCGAATAAGGGTTGGGATCTGTTGCCATGAGCTTTCATTCACATCTACTCAGGGATTTGTTTTCTCCTATATCAAGGGTAGGCATCTCCTGTCCTGGAGTGCACAAACAGGTCTGGTTTTCAGGATATCTCTAATTAATATGTATGAGGTATATTTGCATGCACTGCCTCCATTGTATGCAACTAGATCTTATGCTTATTCAGTGGGGATGTCCTGAAAACCTGACCTGGTTTACGCACTCCAGGATCAGAGTTGCCTACCCCATGTCCTATATTATATATACCATCCCAGTTTACTTTAGTAACTGCAGTGATAGTCTTTGACCAGGTGTCATGGACCAGTGTTTCTTTCAGAATCCTGCAGTTATGGCTCCTAAATCCAGCCACTAGGTGTTGCCAGTGTGCAATGACTAGGACTCCCTCACCCCATTAGGACTGTGAATGGAGAGAGGAAGTTCTGAGCTCGGAATCAAGCCCAGATCCACCAATTGCAGGCCAGCATAAGGTCACTTTTAATTACTTCTTTGCTAACAATAATATTGCAGAGAAGGAAAGAATATGACCTTGTTATTGAAAATCCTATCCTTTCAGTGCTCTGTTGGAGGAAAGCCTCCAGGTCACTCTGTGTATGGAACACCATGGCCGTTTATTGATTAGCACTGGCAGGGTTTGTAGTGGCTTTACCTTCATTTCCTAAATACATTACAGGTTTACTGGGTAAATTAATTGATCTAGAATGGGAACATGGGTTTTTTCTCCCTGTGACACTGAGTCATTTTCACATTACCATTTATCATAGAAACAAGGAAAATGGCAGATAAAGACCATACGTTCTATGTGGCCTGCCCTGTTTCATTGCTGGTGCTGTACCATAGACATCAATTGAGCATAATGTGGGTTAGAATTATGTTAGGATCTAAATCTGTAAATTATTCAACCCACAAAATATTATGGATATTTTTCACCAGAATTGAGGGGCTGCTATGGGGGCCACCTGAGCACCTGACCATGCTATTTTTTTCATTCTTGGAGGGCCTTTTTCCAGAGGGTTTTTCAACCTTCAGTATTAAAAAACCCTTATTTAATTGTGTAAGTTTATAAATGATAACATTTGCATCTGGAAACTTAGAATAGATTTGTTTAATGATTCCATGATTGGTTTGAATGATAATAATCTTAATTTGAAATTAACCTCTGTGCATAATAAAGAATTTATTTTTTTTTATATTAGAGGAGACTGAACAATAGAGATGGATTTTGTTACAAGGTTCTGTAAATAGATTTGAGAGGTTAAGATGATCTGAAAGAAAAACTGGGCAGTATCTGCTTAATGGATATTATCGATGTTCTTCCATCTTTCTTTTCAATTGCTTAACAAAGGTCGGAAAATGTGAAAAATATATTATATGTACATTTAAAACAGAAAATCTTAACAACAATTTACTGACATCATTGACAAAGATTATTTTTAAATGTTTGTAGTAGTCAGTCTATAGCTGTTTAAAAAAGGATTGGATAAGTTCTTGGAGGAGAAGTCCATTACCTGCTATTAATTAAGTTGACTTAGATAATAACCACTGCTATTACTAGCAACGGTAACATAGAATAGACTTAGTTTTTGGGTACTTGCCAGGTTCTTATGGCCTGGATTGGCCACTGTTGGAAACAGGATGCTGGGCCTGACCCAGTATAGCATGTTCGTATGTTCTTAAAATAAAAAAGATGGGCTTGACCCAGTATGGCATATTCTTATGTTCTTAAAATAAAAAAGCTAAAATATTTGAGGATATTAAGGGCATGTTGCTACAGGGTGGCAAGTGCCACCTCAAAAAATGGCTTGCCACATCTTTGCCACTCCAGTTTCAGGCACCAGATTGGGTCTGGGGTAACCCAAACCTCTACCTGATCCGATGCGATGCAGTGCAGTCTGACAAGCTAATCCTCCTTCGCAAGCAAACAGTAAAAGTAGCATGGGCATGAAAAGGGAAAAAGGGGGAAGGGGGAAGGGGGAATTGCCAAGGGAGGAAGGGGTTGATAAGAAGAGAAAAGCATCTAAAGGAAAGGAGGAGATAAGAAGGGGTAAGACCATCTGGACTGAGGGATAGGGTGAGAAGAGGGTAGAGCATCTGTTTATAGGGAGGAGTGAGAGAGGGAAGATCCTCTAGAGGGAAGGAGAGCCTGTAGAGTGAGGGAAAAGAGGCAAAGAGCTAAGGTGAGAAGGGAGATGAAGAGCCTCTGGAGCAAGGGTAGGCAATTTCAGCCCTTGGATGCGCAAACAGGTCTGGTTTTCATAATATCCACAATGAATATACAAAAAATATTTTCTTACACAGCCTCTGTTATATACAAATATATCTCATGCATATTTATTGAGGATATTATGAAAACCAAGCCTGTTTGTAGCACTCGAGGACTGAAGTTGCCTACCCCTTCTCTAGAGGGAGAGAGGGAATAGGAGGGAATAGCCTTTGGTGGGTGGGATGAGGATGGAAGAGCCTTTGGAGGGAGAGAGGTGGGGTAGGGGGTAAGAGCATCTGGGGGAGGGGGATGAAAAGGTGGAAGAAGCTTGGGAGGGAGGAAATGAGAATGGGTAGAGCCTTTCAAGAGAAGGAGGGAATGAGAAAAAGAGAAGAGTATCTAGAGGGAGGAAAGAAATAGGTGAGAAGAAGAAGGAGAGATGGTATGAAGGACCTGCAGAGGCTGGGAAAGGATTGAGAGGCTGTATAAAGACTATGGAGAGGGTGTGAGTGGGAGAAAAGGAATAACTTGTTGAAGGGAAAGAGAGAGTATGGCAATGGACTGTGGAGGATTTGACAGGGTGGGAATGGGAAATACGGTAGGGAGCAAGATAGAGAAAAAAGGGTCTGGATACCTGGTGGTGTGAATGACAATAAAGGACACGGAACTGGTGGAAATGAAAGTTATAGGAAGGTAAAATGACTGGAGTCGGGTGGCACCTTATAGACTAATTATTAAAGCATGAGCTTTCGAAGACAGAGTCTACTTGTCAGATGCATCTGAAGATTAGAGGAAGGTAGATGAACTGGTAAGTAAAAAGGGTGGAAATGAGGACTAGAGAGTGGGTGAAAGATGGATGGAGAATAGGAGCTTTTAGTCAATCCTTAGCCTTTTTGATCTACCTGCTACTTTTTGACACTGTTGATCACCCCTTGATATTCTGTCCTCACTTGGATTTTGGGACTCTGTCTTGTCTTGTTTCTCTTCTTACATCTCCCATCACATTTTTAGTGTTTCCTCTGGTGGATTCCCCTCTATTGCCATCCCACTATCAATTGGTTTGCCTCAGGGTTCTGTCCTGGGCCCTCTTCTCTCTGTATACTAATTTCCTTGGTGCTCTGATTTCCTCTCATGGCTTTCATTGCCATCCTGGTGCTGATGATATCCAGATTTACCTCTGTACATCATAAATTTCATTAAGAACAGTCCCAGATCTCAACCTGCTTATCTTCACATCCCACCACCACCTAAAACTCAACATGGCCAAAAAAGAGCTCATCTTTTCCCCAAAGCCCACTTCCCCTCTTCCTCTTTTCTCTATTTCAGTGGATAACACTGTAATCCTCCCCATCCTTTCAGCCTGTACTCTTGGTCATCTTCGACTCCTCTCTCTTCTTCTCTACACATATCCAGAAGACTGCTAAAATATGCTGTTTCTTTCTTTTTAACATCACCAAAATCCATCCTTTCTTTTCCGAACCTGCCACCAGAACCCTTATCTACTCTCTCATCACCTCTTGTTTAGACTACTGCAACCTGCTCCTCTCTCCACTACAGTCTATCCAAAATTCAACTGTGTGACTTATCTTTCACCAAAGTCCCTACACCCATATAACCCCCTTCTCAAGTCACAACATTGGTGCCCTGTCTGTTCCCACATAATGTTTGAGTGCCTCTTGCTTACCTACAAGAGTCTTCACTCGGCAGCTCCTCATTATCTTATCTCTCTCTACATGCCTCCTCATGCACTCTGTTCACCAGGAAAGTCACTCCTATCTATGCCCTTTTCATCTACTATCAATTCAAAACTCCATGCTTTCCACCTGGGTGCACCATATCCTTGGAATAGACTTCTGAGCTCATGCTCCCTTTCTTGCCTTATTTAAATCCCGTCTTTAAAAAAAAACACCTTTTTGAGGCTGTTTTTTAATTTTTAGCCCCTGATTGTCTCACAACCTTGTATAAGCAAATTCAAAAAGACATTAAAAACTTTACTATTCAAACAAGCCTATCCAGAATAGACTTTACCACATGGTGTTTACCACATGGCGTTTTATGCTTTCCTCATATTGAGGTACCAGTTGTTTTACTAATCTTTTCTTCATAACTGCTCCTTGTTACCCCCTCCCAGTTCATCTTTTTCCCTGTTATCATGTAATTTCCAAGCTTAAATTGTTTAATGTAAACCGATATGATGTCCACAACTAATACCGGTATATAAAAATCTCTAAATAAATAAATAAACAACCTCATTTAATTTTTAACCATTGTCTTAATAAATTAAATTCCCAAAGTCCCTTTTGCCTGTATGTTTGTCTCGATTAGATCATAGGTACTACTGAACAGGGACTGTCTCTTATATGTTGTTTTGTACATCACTGCATATGTCAAGAAGCACTATAGCAGTGTTAAGTGGTAGTAGTAGTGGTAGTTGTAGAAGTGGAGATGGGCTGGAGAAGATGATAGCAGGAGATAGAAAGCTAATAGGTGAGAGGTGAAGAGGGAGACTATGAACTGGAGGGTGAGAGAAGGGGAGAAGCGAAGTAAAGTCTAGCTATGAATGAATAGAAAAGAGAAATAAAGAAAAAATGAAAGGGCATGAAGGAAGACAAGAAGACAGAAAGAGATAGAAGAAATGAAAAAATGGATAAGAAACCCTTGAAAAGAACTTAGGAGAAGATTGACACCAAGAAAGTGGAAAATAGAGACCAGGATCAACCCAATTGCAAAAAACAAAATGCCCAGATATCAAATGTAGAAAAGGAAACATTTTATTTTCAATTTTAAGAGATTGGAATACATTGGCATTAGGAAATGTGCATTTCTTCTATTTTTATATCTTGCAAAGTACAGGAGGAATGCATTTCTGTTTTTCTTTCTCCAATATTGCACTGCTCATAGAGTCTGGCTACAAGTGGGTTTCCATTTCAGTTTTTGTCTATGTGTTTCTGGGTCTAGTTTGCAGTCCTTTGCAGTTCTGTATTAGGTGAGTGTCCATTTTCTGCAGATGTTTCCCCAATAGGTGTATTGGCATTCTAGGTCCCAATATAATATTTACAGTGCTGACTTTTCAAAGATAAGTTTGTTGCTATTTGGCTCCTTGGAGTTAGTGTTGTTAATATATAATAGACTCGTTATATAGGTTCTGAGTGTCTTTTTTTGCAGGGTGTCTGACAGTGGAAGGTGTTTGTGTTGCTGTTACTGAGGTGACACCAGAATTTGAGTATATTTTTTTCCCTATAGCAAGCTGTAAGAATCGGTGACCTAGATCCATTGTTGAGGGAATGTCTGTGGATGCGAATTGTGTTACAGAACTGGAGGTAAGGAATTTATATTGAGACTCCAGACTTCACCCTCATATCCAGATAGAAGAATTGGTTCAATGAGGTTAGCAAATCATTTTAATGGTGGCTTTACCAGGAAGTTGAAATTGGCTGGGTTTTTTACAGTTGCACTGAAAACTTTATTGAGATATATATTCATCGAATATCCAGCTAGGAAAGGTAGGTGGATAAACATATCTGGTTAACTTAGTCAGGATATTCAATGGCACAGCCACACTGATGATATACCCAGATAACTTTTAGTTAGTCAACTAAATTTATCTAACATAGAAACATAGAAATGTCTGCAGAAAAGGAGCAGACGATCCATCCAGTCTTCCCAGCAAGCTTATGGTAGCATTAAAGGTATCAGGCTTATTGGTTAAGGGTAGTACCAGCCGCATCAGCAGGTTACCCCCAATCTTATTTGTTTTCCCAGATCTTAAAATTTAGTGTCCTTGTTGGTTGCTGTCTAAATCTGATTCCCCTTTTTTTCTTTTCCCCCCTACCATTAAAGCAGAGAGCAATATTGGACAGAGAGCAATACTGGAGTAGTATCAACAGTATGCAGGCTTATTGGTTAAGGGTAGTGACCACCGCACGAGCAAGTTACCCCCATGCACTCTTTTCTTTATTTCCATCCTTTAGTCTTCAGGGATCCACAGTGTTTCTCCCATGCCCCTTTGAAATCTTTCACCATGTTTGTCTTCACCACCTCCTCCGGAAGGGCATTCCAGGCATCCACCACCCTCTCTGTGAAGAAATATTTCCTGATGTTGGTTCTGAGTCTTCCTCTCTGGAGTTTCATTTCGCGACCCCTAGTTCTACTAGTTTCTTTCAAACGGAGATTTGTCGATTTTGCATCATTAAAACCTTTAAGGTATCTGATGGTCTGTATCATATCTCCCTGCACCTCCTCTCCTCCAGGGTATACATATTTAGGTCCTTCAACCTCTCCTCATAAGTCATTTGATGGAGAACCTCCCCCCACACACCACCACCACATCATTTTTGTTTTCTTTCTCTGGACTGTCTCCATCCTGTCTCTGTCCCTCTTGAGATATGGTCTCCAGAACTGAACACAATACTCCAGGTGAGGCCGCACCAAGGACTTGTACAAGGGCATTATCACCTTCCTTTTTTTACTGGTTATTCTTCTCTCTATGCAGTCCAGCATTCTTCTGGCTTTAGCTATCGCCTTGTCACATTGCTTCGCTGTCTTCAGATCACTAGACACCAAGGTCCCTCTCTTGCTCTGTGCACAGCAGTCCTTCACCACCCATCACATACAGCTCTTATGGATTACCACACCCCAGATGCATGACTCTGCACTTCTTGGCATTGAAACCCAGCTGCCATATCTTCGATCAAGCTTCCTTAAATCACGTCTCATTCTCTCTACTTCTGGCATGACCACTCTGTTGCAGATCTTAGTATCATCTGCAAATAGACAAACTTTACCTTCCATCCCTTCTGCAATGTTGCTCAGAAAGATATTGAACAGAACTGGTCCCAACACTTATCCTTGTGGCACTCGGCTTAACATCGTTCTCTCTTCAGAGTAGGTTCCATTTAGCATCACACATTGTCTTCTATCCATCAACCAGTTTGTAGTCCACTCCAACACCTTGGTCCACACTCCCAAGCTTCTCATTTTATTAAAAAGACTCCTGTGCGGAACCGTATCAAAAGCTTTGCTGAAATCCAAATAGATCACATCAAGTGTTCTTCCTCGATCCAATTCTTTAGTCACCCAATCAAAAACATCAATCAGATTTGTCTGACAGGACCTTCCCCTAGTGAATCCATGCTGCCTTGGGTCGAGCAACCCATTGGATTGCAGATAGTTCACTATCCTTTCCTTCAGCAGTCTCCATTAATTTTCCCACCACTGAGATGAGGCTAACTAGCCTGTAGTTTCCAGCCTCCTCTCTGCTCCCACACTTGTGACGTGGGACCACCACCGCTCTTCTCCAATCTTGTGGCACCACTCCAGTTTCCAGGGATCTATTGCAACGGTCCTTTGGCGGACCCACCAGCACATCTCTGAGCTCTTCAATATCCTGGGATGTACTTCATCTGGCCTTGTCCACTTTCAGTTTTATTAGCTCTTCCCATATATTCTCTTCTGTAAATGGAGTTTTGTCTACTCCTCCCCCAACCACAGTCTTGTCAATTAGCATCGGTCCTTCTCCAGGGTCATTTTTAGTGATCACCTAACTGAAGTAATTGTTTAATATTTCAACCATTTCTTTGTCGCTCTCCCCCATTGATCTTTGTCTCCTTTTAATTTCACTATGCCACTTCAGCTAACTTTAGACCTGCTCAAAAGCAAGTCTAATTTATTCGGCTATCTTAGCTGGATAAGGCTGAATATCGCCACTTATCTGTCTAAGGGCTGGATTTTCCATTCTCACAGAGAATGGTGAATCCAGCGGTAAAGGAGGATGGGGGGGGGCAAAGGGGTGGCAGGTCTGCGAAAGCCGGCAGTGATCGTACCACCGCAGTGTTATCGCTGCTGGCTTTCATACCCAATAGCACCACCGTGAAAGGTGGTGCTATTTGGCGCCCTACTGGCGATGATAACGGTCCTTACCTTATCGCCACCAGCGAAGATAATGCCGCGTCCGCCTCCTCGTCACTCTGCCCCGACTCCGCCCCCGGCAAGCTATCGCACGCGAAATGTCCCTTTTCGCGTGCGATAGGCTTAGAAAATGACCCCCTAAGTTAGCCAGATAAGTAGCTCTTCCCCATCCTGCCCATCACTTAGCTGGATAGTTATTTGGTTAAGTACTGGCCACTGAGTGCGGCCAGATATTTAGATGCTGCTGCTTCACTAGATAACTCTAAACTTATCCAAGTAAATGACGCTGAATATCGATCTCCTTGTGTCTTTTTATAGCCAATTTAAAGGCAAGGAGCCATGCTGTGGAGGTGGGTATGATGTTATCACTTTAGCTTACCCACCTCCATACTTAACTTTCCCCCTCGTCATCCCTTCTTCCAACCAAATACTTCTCTTGAGAGATGTCACTGATTAAGGGGGTTATTACACAGATTTGTGTTTTAAATTGCCATAGTCATATAACTCATTGCATATGGTGTAGATGTTAAAAAGAAAAAAGGCATGAAGGCTGCACAAAGAAGACCGATGAGCACCATTAGCAAAAAATCATCATCAACTTCATCAATCTTTATTTATCATTCACATTTCCAATTAACAAATGCTCAAGGCGAATTACAATCATTATTATAAATTACATAAAAGACAAACAGAATTAAAAAAGAGACTCAAAATAAGACACTCCAAGGAGACTCAAAAGAAAAACTTTAATTAATGTAAATACAGAGATTCAATCAACGTTTTGCATCTAGGGATTGTTCAGTGTTGAAAAATAGGAAGAGAGATGGTGACTGGGGCACTGCTGAGAAAAGACATGGTTAGTTCAGCCTAGGGATTTAAATCAACCAACTGACTTGATGCCTCTTTTTCTGAAACCCTAAATCAAATGATTTATTTTACATAGAAATCAATGTGGATGGATTCAATATTTTATTTTATTTTTACCTTTTCTAAGCCTAACAGGTGAAGGATTCTGATCTCCAGTCCATTTCTCAAGGGTCAGAACAGGGTCTGGTTTTCAGGGTAACTATCACAGAGTCAGAAGTGCAAAGAAGCAAGGTCTCTGCTTCAAATTTTAAAAAATTCAGATCTTTTTAATTAAAAAAAAAAAAAAAGGACAAAAAATGCATATCCGTGCAGGCAACTTGTGCCTGGACTCTGCTAGTGACAGTGTTTGCTTATAAAATCACCTGAAGAGCATGTCACGTGCTGTCACGCACTGACTTTTGGCTTTGCGTCCATTGCCAGAGCACCGGAAGAGTCAGAGCCCAGGGGGGTTTATATTTATTTATTTATCGAGTTTTATATTCTGTCATTCGGTTTTGCCATCACAATGGTTTACAAAGTTTCGATGTTTAACAGAGTGTTCAAAAATTCATGTGCTTGTTAACATATCTTAGTCGTTATAAACATAGTTTGGTTGTTAAATTTTACAGGTTAAATTACGTGCTTTGGATTGGTTCTGCATGTTTATATGGGCCGGTAGAGAGGGAAGTCAGGAGCTCCACACATGATTCACTTTCCTCTCTTCCACTCCCCCCCCACCGTCACCACCACTGCAATATTTTCCTTTATGTAACCAATTGCTTGCTTGCCGATCGCAGGGATACGTTTTGAAAACATTGGGCCAGATTTTTAAACTTATGCGCGGGCGTAAATTTATTCACGTAATCCGGCTTGAACAAATCTACCCCAGATTTTATAACATGTGAGCACAGCCGCGCGCATGTTATAAAATCTGGGGTCAGCGCGTGCAAGGGGATGCACACTTGTGCACCTTGCGCGTGCCGAGCCCAAACGGGAGCCCTGATGGCTTTCCCCGTTCCCTCCAAGGCCGCTCCGAAATCGGAGCGGCCTTGGAGGGAACTTTTTTTGCGATTTCTCCCCCACCTTACCCTCCCTTCCCCTATCTAGCCCACCCCCCAGCCCTAACTAAATCCCCCCCTACCTTTTATTTCCGAAGTTACGCCTGCCCGAGGCAGGCATAACTTGCACACACTGGCTCGCCATCCCCCGGCACAGGACGCTGTGCCGGAGGACTCGGGACTACCCCCTGGACCGCCCCCGAACCTCCGCCATGCCCCCGGACCACCCCAAGACCCGCCCCTGGACCTGCCCCCGACCACCACCAAGCCCCCGGACCCGCCCCCTTCCCTCCCCTTTTTCGAAGCCCCGGGACATACATGTGTCCCAGGGCTTGCACGCGCCGCCGAGCCTATGCAAGATAGGCTCGGTGCGCGCAGAGGCAGCTTTTCGGGGGTTACGCGCATATGTTACGCGCGTAACCCTTTGAAAATCTGCCCCATTGTTTTTAAAACCTGGGTTTTTTTGTAGTCTTTTTTGTTGTTGTTATTCTAGCATTTTGTCAAAAGGTAGGATATTTGTACTTTTGTTTGGAGAAGAGAGGAAAACAAAACCAGGTGAAATGGAGGAGGGAACAAGTAAGTTTGTTGGCCAATAAGGAAAAAGGTGGAATAAATTGCATTCAGACATCACCACACTCATACAACCCTCGAGTAAATATACTATCCTCTCCTTTATTTTAAGGTGGGTTTGTAAGCAGGGATAGGGCATCTTTTAACACACTCTGAGAAGCAGAGAGAAAATGAAATTGTGTTTCAAAGGTGAGCACTCGAAAATAACTTAGTGCAGCTGTCTCTGTCTCCCATCTCAATAACCAAGCTAAGAAAATTAGTCTTGTTCTTAGTCTATACATATGCAAATGCATCTGATGAATATCCTGAATATGTATCTCTCTATCTATATATACTAGCAAAAAATGCCTGCTGTTGCTTGGGTAGACTGGTTTATAACAGCCTTTATGCGTGTGTGTGTGGCCTCAGACTGTGTGAATGCCTGTCCTTGTGTGTGTCTGGCTGAGCCTGTGAGTGTGTGTGTGTGTGTCAGTATGTGTGCGAGCCTGTGCACATGTGGGAACCTGTGAGCGCTTTTGTAAGCTTATGCAAGCTTGTGTGCACATGTACAAGCTTGTGTGAGCTTCTACATGTTTACATCTGCTCTTATGTACACTTGTCCATGCTTGTATGGGTGCATCTGCGAGCTTGTGCACACTTCTGCATGTTTGTATGTGAGCTTTTGCGTGCTTCCGCACACTTGCATGAGCTTGCATGCATGCTTGTGTGTGCCTGTGTGTTTATGCCTGTCCCTGTGTGTGAAAGTATGAGAGAGAGGGCTTCACAGACAGATCATATTAACAAATATTACCTGATGCAGCTTAGGTTGTCTGGTCAATAACAGACTCTGTGTGTGTGTGTGTGTGTGTGTGTGTGTGGGTGTGAGTGTGGATGCCTCTGTGGGTGTGTTTCGGGAGTATTTATTTTATTTATTAGATTTATATACCACTATTCTGTTGGACAATCATAACGGTTTACAGTTTATAAACAATTAAAACCATAACACAATTATAATAAGTAAAATTTAAAATAATAAATAACTCAGCTTGAAATAAGATAAAATAGAATAATGCAATTACATAATAAAAAATATGAAAAATTTAAATAAATAAAAGTATAAAATAGAATAAATAAGCCACATAGAATACAACAAAATAAAGAGTATTTTTGTCTGTGTGAGTGTGTATCTGCTTCTGTGTGACTCTGCCTGTGTGAGCTTGCATGCATTTGTACCTGTGTCTGTGTGTGCATGTGTGAGTTTGCAACAGTGCTTTGCAGACAGAGCATATTGTCTTTGCATATTGCACCTTCCACTGTTCTGGGTGCCACCTGGTGGCTACAGTCAGACACGACAGTGTGACCTACATGACCAGTTGACCGACACAAGCATTTTATATCTATATAAATAAAAATGTAAATGTTCGTTTGTTCAAAATCTTAAATCTCTGAAAGCTCTTCACAGATTGCTTTGAAATTTTGACACAACATTGCATTCGAATACGCGCGTGTTTTTATATACCTATATTATATAGATGTCACACCTGTGACAGGTAAAAACATGCTTTTTTGGAAAAACAGCGCCATCTGTTGGGCATACAAACAACACACGCTATCTACAATATAAATGGGCTCTGACCCATGGCCCGCAAATGCACAGTAGAGAGCAGCTCTACCGCGCATGTGCAGACCATTGAGCTCTACGCTACGTGCTGGGTGTCACAGAGGGGAGGAGGAAAGGGCAGACAAATTGCTGCTCCTAGAAACGGCTCAGCCCATTCCTCCCCTGCTGGGGAAGGAGGGAGGGAGTAGGGACTGCCGGACAGTTACACACAGGAGGAGGAAAGGGTAGAAGAGTCGCCGAGCCAGTCCGTCCACCGCCGGGCAAGGGGGGGAGGGAGTTGGGATGGCCGGAGTAGAGCAAATGCAGTAGAAAGCGGCTATGAAGAGATCACAAGCAGCTGCAGCCTGCAGCAGCCAAAGTGCAAAGAGCTGAACAGAGAACAGCTCGCCCTCCTACCCTGCCCCCTGAGTCCCGCCGATAAGGTGAAGCCAAGTAAATATCCCGCAACTGTGGGGGGGGGGGGAGGGAGAGGGGGAAGGCAGTGCTGTCAGCCCGCCCATGGGTCTCAGCCACCACGGGAAGAGTTTACATGGGCATCACTATACCCCCACTCCCAACAAAGCACCGGGACGAAAGTGAAAGCCAGAGCCCTGCTCCCTTCTCCCTCTCAAGCCCCCGATCGGATTTCTTAAAGGCACAGGTCTGCCAGAAAGAGCAAAGTAAGCTAGGCAACGTGTCCCAAATCTGTTGCAGTGCCTGCCGCCTGCCCTTTGCAAGGGGGGGGATGGAGTGTTTTCCTCTCTCTCCCAGGCACAACTGCCGTAGGAACTTTGCAAGCTCTTGCGAGTGCAGAGCAAAGACTTAGGTGGGGAGGGGACAAAAATCTCGCCAGTTTTAACTGTGTGAGAGAGAAGTGTGGTAATGTGCGCTGAAGGCGAGTGTGAGTGCCAGAGAGAGAGAGAGACTATGTGAGGGATTGTGTATGTGTGTGAGAGGGATTGGGCATGCGTGTGTGAAGGTCAGAGGGAGAGTGTATGTGCAAGAGAGAGAGAGGAAGCCTATGTAGGGGGCTGTATGAAAGAGAGATTCACTACCACCACCCCCCCCCCCCCAGCTCTCCACTTATAGGTTACAGTGGAAGGGGTTCAGTGAGAGGGGAATGGGAGAGCAAAGGAGTTGGGGCCTGTAAGGATAGAGTGAAAGGGGTCTGAGCCTGTCCCTCTGCCACCGGGGAAGGGGGGAGGGAGTTGGGATGGCAGGACCATTAAGCCTCGTGAGATCCCCCTCGGCCACCGCTGCAGCTCCTGCCACTGCCTCCGCCTCTGGCCCTTCGTGGTGCTGGGATGGGGTGGGGGGAGCGGAGCAGAGCAAAGACGTAGGAGGAGAGGGGACAAAAATCTCACCTGTTTTAACAGGTTTAATGGCTTGGACTAAATATTTTACGATTCCATTTCAATGTTTCCGATTGCATTGTTAAATTGAATTTTCATAGATTTCGATTTATTTTCATTTTGATTTAATTATTTCGTGTGACATTGCGTTGGAATTGAGCTGTGTCTTTTACCATATCTTTCATTTAGTGAGTATAGTTTATGTTGTTTCTTTTTTGATTCTTTTTCATTTCTAGAATTATGCGGTTTACATCTAGACACGGATTGCTTCTCACACGGACAATTATATGTTGCGTGTTCTAGAGTCGGCAAACCAGACAATCTCTATATCTGCACAGACAATGGAACAACAAAAAATATTGTATACCCACAAGCATTGTGAAATTAACCATGTTCGAAATGTGCGCTTTCTCTTTTTTTTCTTTTCTATTTAACCAGACTGAGCCACAGCAACGCGTGGCCGGGTACAGCTAGTATATAAATAAATATATAGGGGTAGATTTTAAAAGAAGCGCGTGCGGGGTACATTTGTGCTCGCTACATCAGGGCTCCCCTAGGGTTCGGCACCGAGCCCAAGGGGAGCCCCGATGGCTTTCCCCGTTCCCTCCAAGGCCACTCCGAAATCAGAGGAAACTTTTCTTCCGCCTCCCCCCCCCCACCCCCAGCCCTACCTAATTCCCCCCCTACCTTGTTTCAAATTTTACGCCTGCCTCTGGCAGGCATATCTTGCACACGCCAGCCAGCCATCCCCCGGCACAGCCCTGCCCCCTTCCCTTTTTCAAAGCCTCTGGACATACGCTTGAAAATCTGCCCCATAATGTGTGTGTAGGCAAAATGTGGAGACCGGGGCTGGTACTGGGAGAGAAGAAATGGAGAGAGGTGGAAAGAGATCAATTCATTTTTTTATTTAGATTTATATTCCACTTTTTGCAGTGTTTCAAAGTGGATTACATTCAGGTACTGTAGGTATTTCCCTATCCCCGGAGGGCTTATAATCTAAGTTTGTACCTGAGGCAATGGAAGGTAAAGTGACTTGCCCAAGGTCATCAAGGAGTGAAAGCAGGACTCGAAGCCTCGTCTCCTGGTTCATAGCCACTGCTCTAACCACTAGACTACTCCTCCACTCATCAAGAAAAGAGATGTGGAAGGCTGATTAGTGAGGGGAGATAACTGACGGGCTGATTCAGTAAAGTCCGCGGGAGAGCGGGCGCCCGCCTGGGCGCCCGCTCTCCTGGCGTGTGCACAGGCCACTCGCCTGTACATGCGATTCAATATTTAAATGAGGCCCGCCGGTAGAAACAAGCAAAAGGAGGCTGTCAGCGGGTTTGACAGCCGACACTCAATTTTGCCAGCGTCAGGTCTCAAGCCCGCTGACAGCCACGGACTCGAAACCGGACGCCGGCAAAATTGAGCGTCCGGTTTTCAACCCGACGCTCACAATTTTTTAATTTTTTTTACCGTTCGGGACCTCTGACTTAATATCGCCATGATATTAAGTCGGAGGGTGCACAGAAAAGCAGTTTTTACTGCTTTTCTGTGCACTTTCCCGGTGCCCGAAGAAATTAGCGCCTACCTTTGGGTAAGCGCTAATTTCTGAAAACAAAATGTGCGGCTTGGCTGCACATTTTTTTTTCTGAATCGCGCGGGAATACCTAATAGGACCATCAACATGCATTTGCATGTTGAGGGCGCTATTAGGTTCGGCGGGTTGGACGCGCGTTTTCGGCCCCTTACTGAATAAGGGGTAAGGGAAAACGCGCGTCCAATGGCGGGTTAACAGTGCGCTCTGTCGGAGCACACTGTACTGTATCGGCCCGTGAGGGAGGTAAAAGACTGAAAAGCTGGAAGGTTCTGAGATATGGGGAGAAGACATAGGAGAAACAGAAATGGAGGACTTGGAGATGTAGGGAAAAGAATCAGAGGAAGGGTTGGGAGGTGTGTGTGTGTGTGTTGAGGGTGGTGGTGAGAAAGCCAGAGACCGAGATAGAGGGCTGGGAAACATGGACAAAGGGTTAGGGAGAGGGAGATGGGGTGAGGGAGGGGCTGAGCATGCAGGGCCATGGCAGCCACAGTGCGTTAATATGGGTGGGATTTTTAGGCCTACTTTGCCACATGTCCAGACACAAGCAGCTTCTACTATATTTCCTAGCTTAAACAGTGCAGTGTCAAACCTTACGAGAACTGTCTGCACAGTTAACAAAGGAATCCCTGAAATGTTCCATAGGAGTGAGAAATGGAAGAGACAGAGGTAAAACAGAAAAAGATGGAGAGAAATTAAATGAAAGAAAGATCCGAGAGACAGGTGAGAGAGATGGATGGAGCAGGCAGTCAAACACAGCAGGAAAAAGAAAATGGAAAAGAGAACCAGGAAACAAAGATGCCGGACAGGATGAAAGTAAAATTTAGAATTTTTTGCAAACCCGGGGGGTACATGAGGCCTCTCAAACTCTTCAGAATAGTCATAAAAGCTTAAGAATCACTTTCCTAGGTAAGCTCTGACCACGCTCAGTGCTAGCGCATGACCACTAGATGGTGAGAGAGAGCCGCCAGTCAGACATTGGACCTGCTGTGCAAGACTTCACTGCTGCGTGGAGAAAAGCAAAGGCTACAAGGAGAGCGATAAGTTTGGAAGACAACATTTATACAGTCAGCCCCTCTTTCACCTTCCGTGTCCTTAATCCAGGAGACAGCTTACACGCTGCCGCGCATGATGGGTCACTCTCGATCTGCGTCCTGCCCGCAGATTCGGTAAACAGGGCTGAAATAAAGCCAGAAATTATAACGCTAGGTGCAGCTACCAAAGCCTCTGCAGCTTAAATCTCTGCCAGAATATTCTATTTTGCTGTGCAAAACTAATTTAAAGACACGGAAGGCATGCAGTACTGTTATCATTATTATCTGCAATATTTTAAAATTCCTTCCTGTTATCATCTGGTGAGTGTGTGTGTGGGGGGGGGGGGGGGGGGATTCTAAGGAGGCTTTTGTTCTGAGGTGGAAAGAAGGAGATTTGTGCAGGCTGGGGAATCAAACGAAAATAAGAAAGATGGGAACCGCAGCACAAAGATTCTCTCTGCTGCTGTGACATCCTGATCTTTTAGGTTGCTGAGGATAAGGCTGGTGCAAGAGTACCCGACGCCCTAGGCGAACCTTCGGTCCTGCACTCCCCCCCCCCATCTTACCTACCAGCGGTAGCTCCAGCACAGCGTGCCCTGCTACCGGCAGCAGTCGCTACAGCACAGCGCAGGGCACCCCTCTGGGCCTCTTGCTGGCAGGATTTTGCCGCCTCCAGAAATGTTGCCACTCTAGGTGACTGCCTAGTTTGCGGCGGATGCACCAACCTTGTGTGAGGAACTGTCTGGGGTTTATGCAAAGGGGGTTAGTTCGAGAATTAACCAGTTCAACCTCTGCTGTTCGAAATGTGACCCCCCCCCCCCATCTCCGTGTGCAGGCTACACACCGACGGGGACCCTAAAAAATGTCTGTTTGTCTGGGGGCTGTAACTCACAAGCTAGCTCAAAAACAACTTAGTCTCTTTCCCCTCGGCCTGAGTCTTTTGTTGGTGGGGGAAAGGAATTCTCTCCCAGGGCCCGGAGTGCCCTGGGAGAGGCATAGTGGCCCCTCTCGCTACCGTGTGGTCCTGTCAGTGCCAGTAATACATGGAGGACTCTGGCTGGGTGCCCAAATAAAACACTTTTACTGATGGTGAATCCGATGAGATACGGCACAATAAATACAGTTCCCAGCACCACAGATGTTTTTTTCTGGTGTACAGTCCTTACCTCTATCTGTGCAAGTGTTTCTTATCACCAGGGCATGGGAAACCCTCACCCTCTAGGGCTTGGGCTAGGTGAGGTCCCCAAGTAGACGGAGGCATCCATAGGTGGGCAGGAAGACCCCTCCAACTCTGGTAAAACTTAAAAAAATATAATCTGTGCACAGAGAGTCAAAATTCCTCTCTCCCCAGGGCTAGAGAAGGTGTTCAGAAGTTTTGACCAGCATTTCGTTGTCTCTCCCCCTCTCTTGATCCCTGGTACTCTTTTTTTCTTTCTCAAATCCCAATGTGGAAGGGATCCCCTCAGGAACAAGCAGCCTTCGATGTTACTCTTCAAGGTAGGAAGGGGCAACAAAACTCTTCCTCCTGGACCTTCTAACAGAACTGAAGTCAAACAGCAGACTGTCCTTCCACCAGGTCACCCCCATTCCTCTGGTCCCTGGATAGGTTATCCTCATGTTATCCTTATGTTAAGGATCAAGTTGCGTTGTTAATCTATTTTTCCTAGCTGCTCTTTGTTACCCCCCATCCCAGTTCATTTCTCCCTGTTGACATGTAATTTCCATATTTTAATTGTTCAGATGTAAACCGGTATGATGTCCACTACTAATACCGGTATATAAAAGTTTCTAAATAAATAAAGTTGCAGAGGGGCAGGCCTTCCTTATCCTGGGGAAATAGTTCCCCCGTGCCCTTCCACCAGGAGTCTTGCAAGGCTTCCTACCAACCTGAATGCACACTCAACCAGCCAGCTAGTGGACTGGAGGGGATGGCCTCCCGACCTTGCTTAGGATCACTAGGCAGGGCTTGACAGGCTCCTCTAAGCAGGCCCAAAATCCAAATGCGGGAAAATGTTCCTTCACTGCCTCCTAACTCTCAACCGAAAAGTGCTGCCTTCACTCTCTCAGTAGAAAGCTGCTTATAAATCCTACCCTTATAAATTCTAAAATAGATTACTGCAATTCTATACTTTTAGGACTCCCTGCAACAACAGTCAAACTCCTTCAAATGCTACAAAACGCCACTGCTAGAATCCTTACCAACACACGTAAAAATGAGCACATCACCCCCATCCTAAAAGACCTACATTGGCTACCCATTCACTTTAGAATACGCTTCAAGACCCTCACCACAATACACAAGACTCTACACAATCAAGACACATTCTGGCTCAACCCATCCTTCCACTATCAAACCCCACGCAGGTCCACTAGATCTGCCAACAATGGAACCCTACCAATTCCCTCACCCAAACTCACACACTTCAACTCGACCCGAGAATGAGCGCTATCACTAGCCAGTCCCTCTATCTGGAACACAATGCCCCAAGACCTCAGGCTTGAGCCAAATAGTCAAAACTTCAAAAAAAAACTAAAAACCTGGCTGTTTAAACAAGCCTTCCCATGACACCCATTCACGCCATGTCATTCCCAGAACCCACAACACCCCACCAACAACCATTGTATAAAATTGGATGTTTTCCCCCTCATCCCTGCTATCTCCTATTAACTACTCCAATCCTTGGTTAAAATATACTGTTAGAAGTTCCTTCCTCTAAGCTCCAAACTAACTCTATAATTGATCTGTAACTTTTCTGACCAGTTTTTTGTTCAATTTAAAATTATTCACTGTAAACTGATGTGATATGCATACGAATGTCGGTATATAAAAATAAATAAATAAATAATAAATACCCAGGAGGACGGCCATCCCAGTGTACCAAATGGGTCCTCCCTCTTATGCTAAACTGCTCGTCCCTAACTAAAAGGAGTTTCCCCCCAAGCCTTAATGGTCATGAGCCTGGAGGAGCCATTTCTCCCATGGATCCATCTAAATTATCCAACTTAAATTCACAAGGCAGCCAAATTTATGCAGGCAAACATAGGGACGGCTCCAGGAGCATTCCCAGAGCAGTTCTTATATGTAATCAGTTACCGTTGATTTTAAGCACCAGCTAGCCAATTATATCCAGCTAATACCAGGAGCAAGAGAGACCTTGGGGTGATAGTGTCTAACGATCTGAAGTCGGAGAAACAATGTGACAAGGCGATAGCTAAAGCCAGAAAAATGCTGGGCTGCATAGAGAGAGGAATATCGAGTAAGAAAAGGGAAGTGATTATTCCCTTGTATAGGTCCTTGGTGAGGCCTCACCTGGAGTACTGTGCTCAGTTCTGGAGACTGTACCTCCGAAGGGACAGAGACAGGATGGAGGCGGTCCAGAGAAGGGCAACCAAAAAGGTGGATGGTCTTCATTGAATGACTTATGAGGAGAGATTGAAGAATCTAAATATGTACACCCTGGAGGAAAGGAGGAGCAGAGGTGATATGATACAGACTTTCAGATACTTGAAAGGTTTTAATGATCCAAAGACAATGACAAACCTTTTCCATTGCAAAAAAATCAGCAGAACCAGAGGTCATGATTTAAAACTCCAGGGAGGAAGACTCAGAACCAATGTCAGGAAGTATTTCTTCACGGAGAGGGTGGTGGATGCCTGGAACGCCCTTCCGGAGGGAGTGGTGAAGACCAGATCTATGAAGGACTTCAAAGGGGCGTGGGATAAACACTGTGGATCCATAAAGTCTAGAGGACGTGAATGAAGAGTGGGTGGCTCGCGGGAATGATGGTTACTACCTGTAGATAATACCCTTATTCAATAAACATACACACGGTTAATGCGACTCCAAAATTGCTCTATGCTTCAACGGCAAGAGGAAATGTGGAAAAAAGGATTTGAATTCACAAAAAAGCGGGAGAGTAGCTTGCTTGTTGCGGCGGTTACTACCCAAACCAAATAAGCCTGATACTTCACTTTCAATGCATATCCAGCGCAGCTCACTGCTTCAATGGCAGGGGGAATGAAGAAAAGAGGACTTATATTCAGACAACAACCAACAAGGACTGAATTGCACAGCCTGGGTAAACAAACATGCATGGGAGTAGCTTGCTTATTGCGGTGGTTACTACCCCTAGCCAATTAAGCTAGATACTTCACTTAGAGGCAGCTCCAGCACTGCTCTCTACATCAATGGCGGGGGTGGAAGGTAAATAGAACCAAAAAGTTACTAATAAGGGCCAAGAGTAACAGAAAAGTATGAGAAAAAAATAAGGGTGAAAGCTTGCTGGGCAGACTGGCTGGGCCATTTGGTCTTCTTCTGCCGTCATTTCTATGTTTCTATGTAATAGTCCTAAATCTAGATGCTAGATTCAGGAGAATTTTGAGCCAAAAACCTAGCTCAGTGGCTCTTTGAAAATTGACTCCCATGAGGTTAATTTTCCAAAGCATTTATGTGCAGAAACTCCAGTTTCTGCATGCAAATCCCCATTTAAAAATCAGTTTGGGAGTGTATGCACATAACAATATCAGCAAAATACGATGTTATACGCATTTTTATGCACTGGGTTTTACTCAAGTAAAGGCACTTTAGTCAAGTGGGCTTTTAAAAATTGCTGCAATTTATGCCCTTGAATTGTCCATAGGATTTACTCGCGTGTAAATCTATACGCATGAAGCGTGTGTAACTTTGTGCGTGTATGCCGCGGGGGGGGGGAGAATTTACATGCGCACCCATGAATTTTCAAAGCAGATTTATGCACAGAATTCTTGCTAAAGCTCGTGGGGTTAAAAAAAAAACGCCCACAGAGTTTAGCCTACGTGTGCTGTTTGAAACTTCCCCTCCCAATGTCCACGTTCTAATTTACCATGCCGACTGACCTTCACATAGCTACCATGAGCAAGAGTGCATGTTCCTGTCAACCAGCTCCGCACCATCTGGAACACTTTTTCACCCCCCTTCTCCTCTCTTAAACCTTTTGGAAAAAAAAATTTTTTTCCAGCTGCTACCTGGGTCGAGAAAAAGCTGGCATGTGCGCGGCAGTGGAAACCAGGACTGGCCTAGTTCATTTTCATCTGCTCTATCGCATTTTAAAAGACCTTAAGATCCAAGAAGATCAGTGAGGCAATTTCACCTCACTTACTTAGCTTAATAGCATCACTAGTGAAATGTCATTTAGAAAGCAACAGCTTAAACACTACCTTCAAGTCGCTCCGTCTCTCGCCTTCTGTTGTTGAGTTAAACCTTGAGAATCTCCTCTTTAAGAATAAAAACTCTTTTGGGTCCTATTATGATGAAGCCGGTATAGTTTTTGGACTGATCAAATGTGACTCCTTCATCCCTCGGGAGCCTGGTTTCTAAAGATGGTCATATGGTCAGCCCCCCCCCCCCCCCCCCCGCCCCTGCATTTTGCAGTTGACAGGAGCTGTCCTGTTAGAATAGGGGGGAAGCAGTAGAAGAGAAGGCTCTGATAAATAGCAGAGACCAGGCAGTGCTCTGTCTCTTCCTCCTCACTCCCTCCCTTCCTCCCTTCTTGTGGGCACACAGTCTTCACAGACTCTCTGGACTTTGCCCTGTCCATCAATGGACGCTCGGGAGCCACTGGTCTGCGGTCAAGACTTTCCACGCTAGTGCAGGAAATGCAGAGACAGCTCCTTTGGGTCAGTGGCTCAGGAAAGGGGAGTTTTCATAATGACTATAAAATTGGCCCTATATTTCCATGTGCAGAATCTGCAATGAGTAATAAACTCTTGAGTAATTTTAGTACTATGCTAAAAGGGAACTGTGGCAGGAAGGCATGTAGGGTTTGTCATCTTCATGGGGGAAATATGCATTCTTTATGCCATTTCTGTTGGCGCAATGTAATGCAGTACCAATCTGCATGTTTTTTGGACCAGGTTGGACAACTGTGTAACTCAAAGTCCTCCAAACAGGAGCATGTCATGGGGTAGCAACCAGCATTACTGTCGCTTGAGCGGCCTATGAGAGGCATTGGTTGCACAGATCAGTGAGGATGCTATCAAGTTTCTTTAAATGTGTGTGTGTGTGGGGGGGGGGGGTGTCGGGAAAGTCTGGCTGTGGTTGTGACCTTGGATAAGTCACTTGCACCTCCATGTGCCTTCACAACCTCGGAGGGGCCTAAATCATTGTGCCTTCTCTCCTGCAGAAGTCAGACCAGCAAGGAAGGCCACCCGCTGTAGGGGTGTCCGCCTGGTTTCTTCTATCTGGCACGATGTAAACTTACCTAAATCTAAAATTGCGTTTCCTCAAGGTATCTGGAATGCCGCAGTCACTTTCTAACGTCTTTTGAGCCGAGAAGGCAAACTCAAATGCCAGTACTGGTTGGTGAACTGAGAATAAAAGGAGCCTGTGCAGCAAGCCAAGGACGTTAGACGCAAGTAAAGAGGGCGATAGAGAAAAGCCTGCTTACACAGGCTCACAATGTGAGGCCACCGAGAGCTGCATTATTTTAATGCAGTCAAGAGAAAATGTTCTGGTGCATTAAACAGAAGCCGGCGTTATTTTTCCCTCTGTGGCAGCAGCACAAAGCATCTTTATTTTGAAGATTTCCAGCTCATGTAGTGAAGTATTATGAAGAAAACCGAGCAGGCGAAGGCCGTGTGTGTTAAGATCCCAGTAGAGCTAGATGAGTGCTGCTGGAAAGGTGCCTTTTATAAAATGCCACAGTGCACTGCTGTTATTCCGCTCTTAGCCTGAGGTAACCAGACTTTGTCTTCCACTTTGCTTATTATTTTTTTTTCCCCTCTCCTTCTTTTCTTCCTCCCAACCAGCTGCTTAAAGTTAGGTTCTGCTGCCTAATGCTAAAGGTGTATCTCTAATGCTCTCAGCTTTCATCCTCCTTCAGCCACTGCTGGCAAACTCTCGGTTGCAAGTGTCCAAAATGCCAGGGCTGCCCTTGGAGCCATGGGACAGAAACCGTCCCTGTCTGCCATCAAAACGATGGGGATTCCTGGTCAACGCCATTGCACGTGATGTCGGGCAAACCTCGATTTTAATTTATTTGTGAGACGGTGCATGGAGGCAGTGCGATGCTATCCCCTAGGCTGGCAACTCAGTGGGTTTGGCTAGGGGAATTCAGATTTTTGAAAATTAAAAAAATCATGTGTGTAAATTTGGTAGTGTTTTTACATTTTTGGACATTGATAACAAATTAGATTTTTTTTTTTTTTTTTGTAAATGGTAAAGAACACATTTTGAAAGTATTACTTCTCTATAGGGTTTTTAGGGGGGAGGGGGTTATTGGGGTTTTTTTTAAGGGTTTTTGACTTCCAACAATGCAGTGTTGAAGGTGTGTATACTTCTGGTTCCTCCTGAGGACAAAGCTATGGAGAGTGTGTTGCATTAGCCACAGGACCACCTCTCGTTGCCCTGGGAGACCTGTCCTGAAGCCGACAGCAGGCCAAGGCTAACGCTTCTCGGCCCTGCCAGGGTGTGAAGAGCACCGAGGGAAGAAAAGAACTGGACTCACTGGAGCCATGAGCTCCGCTGGCCTGAAACTGTGACAGCAGCAGATAGGAGCACACACTCCATATCATTTAATAAACCTAAGGGAGGGAGTCAGTGAACAGAAGTAATTTCTTTTCCCCAATAGCAGGGCAGCTGCTGGATTGAATAAAGATTATTAACCTGAGAGCAGTTTTCTTCTTGCAGAAGTCTCCTCCAATTTATCTTGGAGAGCGGTTTTCACACTGCGGAGGCTCAGCATGGCATGCTCCCCTTCCCCTCCCCCTCCCCCTTTACATTTCCTGTACCATAGGAGGCTACGGATGGAGGGGGGGGGGGGGGGGCAGAAGGAGGGACAGAAAAATCAAGATTTCTGGGTTCGGACCCCAGCAGTAATAAATTAGGGTTTCCAGGGTTGAAACTGCAGCTTCAAGGAGACTCTGTGACCTTGGAGAAGACACTTTATAGCCCTTCCATGTCCCATGGGTCTCCAGCACCCAGGGGCCAATGCTTTCATTTGCATCTCTCCCCTCTACCCCCAGCCCAATCCTTCTCATAGTAATTCTTAAATTTAGAGAAAACGACACCAGAAAACAGAAAAGAATGAACTGACAGACTGCCTGTTGTGAACCACCGAAGCCTGCCTAACCAAGGAATGTGCAGGGTGACTTACTGCATTAATTCCCTGCCACAAGAACTTACTATGGGGCCAATGTAATAAGACCCGCAGTGAAATCAGTGCTATTTTTCAGTGCATATATATATATATATATATATATATATATATATATTTTTATTTTTTTTTTAGCGCTCGCAGAAAAAGCAAGCACCTCTGTGGGATGTACTAAGGGGACGGCATGCAAATGAGATACGCATAGAAAATCCCCACAAAATAAATATCTGCACAGATAGGCGTGCTGAAGGCCCTATGCAGAAAAACCGCGCATTAATGTGGTGACCCCTGATCGATTCTCGGTTGAAAGCCTTTAAGACAGTAGTGAGTTGGTGGTCCGGGAGTGGGACTGAAGGTGAGTAGAACAATGTCTAACCCCTTCATGATCCATTACCAAACGCGTGGGAGCTATAATGGTGGATGCCAATGAGCGGGGGAAATGCAGCAAAGATTTGGAAGGGGCTACAAAAGCATTCAGAATTTCTGATGTGTCTGTTCCCTTGTAGACCTCTCTTCTGGCTTCTGCCACTTCATTTTTCGACCTCCAGACAGATGCATTCACTAAACTCCTGCCCTGACCCAAGTGCTAAAAAAACCCCACACTAAAGCCAGCTCCGCTCTCTGCATTGTCCAAGAATAGTTAATTGCCTCCTTTGCATGGCATTAGCATGGGCTTGCGCTAAACCAGCCGTGGCTTTTTGAGCATATTTGTGCACGTGTTTTTTCCACGCTAACTGCATTATTACATACACGCATAAGATTAGCATGGGAGAATGAAAAACCCATAGTAGGTCTACTGCATCTTATTACATCGACCCTTTTATGTGTACCCTGTCCTGATACAAAACTAACTCCCCTGCCTTCAGTCTCCTCTCTTTTCTCCCTGTCCAGCACCAGTTACCCCTGCCCCCAAACCTCCCTCTCTCTCTCATGCCTAGCACCAGTTGTTTTCCCTGCCCCCAAACCCCTCTCCCCCACAAGCCACGGATCAGTTCCCCATGCCATCCAACAATGCTCAGCAGCAATCCTTCCCCTACCTGGGGCCAGGTGGAAAAGCCATATTCTCTCCCTTCCAGAGTCACACTTTTTCTCCTACCACCTCATTTCAGCAGTGACCTAGGTCCTGACTCTTCCCTTTTCCTTCCTTACTGCCATGGCAGCAGATGAGCTCAAGAGGGCTCTTGCTGGTGGCGGCAGCAGTACAAATAAAGCACACGCCACCATGAGCCTGCTGAACTGTTCTGTAAGTGTTCTGCCCCTGCACAGTTACCTCTGCTGCTCTGCCTTCTACCTGATTTGATTGGGTGCAATCAGCAGTTGAAGAGTCATGTAGAAGTGAGATGGAGGCATGGGTGAGTCCATTGACAAGAAGGGGCACCTGGCTCCAACACAACTTGACTCCCTTATTCTCGGGCATGAGTTGGCTTCCCTGGGCGGCAAGATGGAGTACGGCCACTAGTACTTTCTGAATTCTGGGCTGCCTGCTGGCCACTGCTCCCTCTCCTCCCAGGCCAGCAATCAGGGATCATGGCCCCCTTACCTTCTTGGTATGCCGCCGTCTTTGCACCAACACATAATCACTACTTTCATCTATAGAAATCCATGAAATTTATATTAGATGTACTGAATTTGATGCAAGCATAGATTATAGAGTAGAATCTCTTTAAACAAGAGTCACTCACTGTAAAAAACAAAAACCAAAGAACTGTCACTTAGTATTTTCTTATAGCTCCTCCCTTTTCCTTGGCAACTCGAAGAGACTTGCATTCGGGTACAGGAAGTATTTTCCCTGTCCCCCAGAGAGCTTGCAATCTAAGACTTTTCTCTCATTCTCAGGTCGATGGAGCGCACTGTTAGCCTGCTCTTGGACACGCGTTTTCCCTTACCCCTTATTCAGTAAGGGGAGGAAAACGCGCGTCCAACCCACGGCACCTAATAGGGCCCTCAACATGCAAATGCATGTTGAGGGCCCTATTAGGTATGCGCGCGGGATACAGAAAGTAAAATGTGCAGCCAAGCCGCACTAGTGTCCCTAGCGCCTCCTTTTCCCCGTTTTTACTGCGTCACCTAATTTAAATACAGAATCGCGCACACCGGCGAAGGGCCGGTGCGCGCGCCGGGAGAGCGGGCGTTCGTCTGCTCTCCCGCGGACTTTACTGTATCGGCCCGTCTGTGAGAAAAATGCTTAGTAAATCAGTCCCCAGGTTTATACCTGAGGCAATGGAGGGTGGAGTGAGTTGCCCAAGGTGCAGCACTGGGATGTGAACCCTGGTTTTGCTGCTCTAACCACTAGGCTGCTCTTGCGTACCTCAATAGGGCTCCTTTTCACACTCATTATTTTCAAATGGTACGGTACTTCTAGTACTATAATCTGTTCTTCTGCAAGCCAGTAACAAAAGCTGGAATGCCACCTGTCGTGCACCATTCAAACGACACAAGTGTTGCATCCTGAAATTGGCTGCATGCCTATTGCTGCTGTGATGTTGATGCAAAGCCTTATGGTTATATTTAATTGGTGTACGCGGCAAAGCCAAGATTATAGTGACCATGTATTCCATCTAACAATGCAGCTAGCAGCGCCCCTAGTTCCCAGTCCATATTTATATAGAATTGATTCATGACAGCGCAAACATTCACATCCCAGGTGTCCTTCAACTTGTTACTTGTTGATATTATGATAATGATAATATTTCTCAGATAACTCCATTAGTGTATGTCAAACTTTACAAGCAATATTGCATGTCTATTTGTGTAGAGTTTGCAGTATAGCCCTTCTGGTCTCTAGATGGCGGAGTGATGTCAGAAATAGCAGTAGAGCAGCTTATGTGATTAAAATGGGGGACTTTCTAGCTAGTGGGGGTTCATTGAGTGCAAAGAGGTGTGGGTGATTTCGGAATGACAGTGTGGCCCTTCCCCTAAAGGGGTATATACAACTGGGAGTATAAAGAGGATGTTTTGTGTAAAGCCAGGGTTAATCATAGAGAAAAGGACCTTTGAGGAGAGGTCTGAGCAACTGGAGAGGGAATAGGCTCTACCCACTGTGGTGCTACAGGTGCTAAGAGAGAAGGAGAAGCTGAGGTGCTTCAGTGAGCTCTCAGGAGAAAGGAGACCAAAGGCCAGAGAAGAGCGAGAAAAGTGAGAAACTGAATTCTGGAGTAAAAGAGAGGAGCTGCAGAGGAGTCTGGCAGGACCCATGGGAGAGCAGGGCCTGTGTGGCATTCCACATTAGAGCTGGGGAAATGCATCTGGCTAGAGAAGGGGGTGAGTTACCGTGGAGCCATCCCATGTGCTGCGTGAGTACCTGGACTGTGAGAAAAGAAACTGATAGAGCCTTTGGGATGAAGAACTGGTAAAAAGATTTTGGGAAGAGAAGTTGGTATCCGGGACCACAGAAGACCTGGGACAAGACAAAAGAAGAGTAACTTGGAAGGAATACGTGGTTGGAAGAGTGTGGACTGTAAGTTTTTAATTCTGGCCTATTTTTTCCTGATTTTTGCTACTGTAGTGGACGGTGAATTCAATATGTGGTTTGTGTTGCTGAACTGGTTATTTTTGGAAGTAAACTGTTTTTATTTTGGAGCACAATAAATGGCCTAGACATTTTTTTTTTTCATGGGAGCATCCTCAGCCCAATCTGGGCCTTGCAGGGTCTGCAGTTCCCCAGCTCATGCAACCTGGAGAGACTGAGTGTTCCCCCACCCTGGCAGAGCCAGATCAGTGCTCCCCAAGCCTGGGGTGAAAGTAGGGATACACTCTCTTACTTTATTTTTATTTTTTGACGTAGCACTTTCTATTATGGGAGTGGACCCTTGGGCCGGCTGAGACTGATGGTGTTGCACTGTGGGGACCCACAGTGTACGTCGCAGCTGGGAGGCAGCACTGAAGAGATTTCCGGAGAAAGCTTCACCACTGGAAGCCCGAAGTCCCCCCAGGAGGAGCCCATAGGGACCCAGGCCTCTTGGACTTAGGTGTGATCCTCTGCGACCAAGGACCAGAGGAGCAGCCCGAGTAGAGTATCCAAGGGAACAGCCAAGCCCGGGAGGCAAGAAGAGGCTTCACCCTTTGAAGCCTGCGGCCTCCCTGGGAGGAGCCCGTGAGGGCCCGAGCCGCTGGGACTTAGGCGAAACCTCCAGGCAAGAGAAGAACCGTATACCTGCTGAAGAGACGGAAGCTGAAGCCGGAGTCGTGGATGGAGCCGGAGTCAGAAGCCAGGAATCAGAAGACGGAGTGGTCAAGCTGAAACGGAGTCATGGACGGAGCTGGAGTCAGAAGCCAGGAATCAGAAGCTGGGGTGAAGATGTAGGTCAAAGCTGCAACTAGACACTCTAGGACAGAGGAACCTCGTTGCAAGGCAAGGATTAGGTCAAGCTGCAGGGTTTAAATACCCTGCAGCATCTGACGTCATCTGAAGGCCGTCCCCCTGATTTCCCGTGCTGGCCCCTTTAAGATTCGAGCCCCCGCACGCGTGCGCGCGCCTAGGAGGCGGGGCCCAGCGTGTCGGAACAGCGGTGTCTCCCTCGTGAAGGGAGAGCTGTGGCAGGAGCCATGTCGGGCCTGGATGGTCGAAGACGAGTTCTTCCGGCCTGGGCCGGCCCCAAGGTATGTGGAGGGACCGGGGCATGGCCCGGGACCGTAACACTTTCCTCCTGCTTTTTTGGGCTTCTAGCTCAATTGGAGTTGAGCTTGGAATTTGGTATCATGAGCAGGATTTTTTGTTCTGCCTCCCAGCTCACTTAGCCCAGTTACTGCACAGCTTGGACTATGTACCAGGGCTCCTTTTGGAACTCTGCAACCATGGGTCCTAAATCTGTCCATTAAGTGGTCATCTCCACAGGATCCTCAGCCCTGGCTCACCCGGGAAGGCCTTACCTGACACAAGCTTAGGTCAAGCCACCAATTTGCAGTCTTAGGTTTGAGCACAGGGAAGTTAAGCAACTTGCCTAAGGTCACAGAAAAAGTATAGTAGATAGCCTACACTGAGCAATTGTACCCCAGGCATAGATCCTTTGAGTTGGGAGAGGGGGGGGAACTGAATCTCTAGGGCGCAAGGTATACAGAAGGAAGTGTTCTCTCTTTTTCACACAGGTGTACTCATTGTTGGATGCCCTTGCTGCAATGATCACATCCAGCCCCCAAAACACAGTGGACACTTGATTGGAGTGTTTCAAACTCAAACTTTACTGTAACAAAAGTCCTCAACAAAATCAGCCGATACACTTCAATTAATCTTCAGAAAAAATCCAGGTGCACTTTTGGTTTCAACCCTACTCATCTGAGAGGGTGTCCCTCAAGGTAGCAGGCACTAGGGGAAACCTGGCCCTCTGAGTGGTGGAAGATGGGCTCCTAGTGGGGCACTGGGGTTTCCTGTTCTCTTTTGATGTCAAAGTGGATCTTTCAGTTAAAAAATCCACACTGCAGCAAATTTAACCCCTTACTTTCTTGCCCGAGCAGGAATGGTGACCAAAATTCCTTCTTTAACCACACAGACTGCTTCTCTCTTGTGTGGCAAGGAAACTACTCTCCCTCCCCGAACTGTAGGATAGAAGCACAGATCCTCTTTTTCCTGCCCTCCACCCTCCAGATGGTGGTGGGGAAATCCTTCCAAAGGCAGGAACAGGAATCCATAGAAACACTTCAAAAATAAACTCCTCAAAAAAGCTCCAGCATCTGAGACATGCCCTGCCAGGGATGTTGGGAAACACGAACCTCAGGGGAGGTGCTGATTTGTAATGTATGATCCCCTCCTCACTCCCTACCCAAACCCTGAGCTAGCGACATCATTGTAATCTCACTCATTGATAGAATTATTCCAGACGTCCTCCATTCTGATGCTATTGGTCTCTTAGGCTTAACCTGCTGTGCGATCATGGGGGTGAAAGAGCACTCATGATACAGTGATGTGATGTTCTCCCAACCCATTCTGTGGCGTAATATACAGTGCTACTCATTTGAAGGGCAGGGACTGAAACCTGATAACTAGACATACTGTGGATATATGTGCCTGTCTTCTTTGATTTAACATATTACTAGGACTGATAACATGCACTTTTACTGGATTGTGTTGTTTGCTTTTCTAGGCTCGTTTCTCTTAAAATAGTTTATTTTTAGGCAGGGAAAGTTTGCCAAGTAACAGTTCTGCCAGGCATCTGTTCTCCACCGTGTTTGTGCCTTTTAATCTGGTCTCTTCTATGCTTTCCTTTAGGCAGCAAGATACTCTGGCATCATATAATTTCCTTTGTTTTCAGTTGGTTCTTGTTATCTATGTATGTAAGGCACAGAAATGTTTCTGTTTCACATGGTTGGCTTCCTCCGTTGAGCTTTTTTCTTTCATTCTATGTGTCTGCTGACGCCTTATGCCTCGGGTGTATTGTCTTAATGGAGAATTAGCTGCTGCTTCCAGCTGTACAAAGCTTTGCATTCAACCATAGAGATTCTTCCAGTCTGCAACACAAAGACTGAAGAAATAAATCTTCCAGAAGAACATTCTAGTGGCAATCTGTCTGTGGTGTATTTTGCTTATTGTAGCTTCTCTAGATCCAAGGGCCCATGTGTTCTAAGCTGGTCCTGGAGCACCCTTTAGCCAGTCTGGTTTTTAGGATATCCACAATTAATCTGGTTTGCATGCAAATCTATCTCATGCACATTCATTGTGGATATCCTGAAAACCACATTGGCATGAGAAAAATTGCATTCGAACTGTGTAAGTCCAGTTCTGGCTGCTAATAGGACTTCTTGGTCTGCCCAGTTATTCCTGTCTTACCATATCACTACAGACCCTACTCCAGGGCTTCTCAAACCTATCCTGTGGACGCCACAACCAGTTGAACTTTCAGAATACATACAGTGGCCGCATGGGATAAACATACCTCCAGGTTTAACTCTGGAATGCTTAAGGAATTTCTGGGTCTCTGGGCAACCACCAGAAAAGTCCATGTATGGCAGTGAAGTGCCCACATGGCCCCAGAAGAGGAAGTCCCAGAAGTGAGCCTGTATGGATGTGGAAAATCCTGGCAGGGAAATCCTGGCATCCACAAGTGTGCCAGAAGGAGGAGGAGTCAACGCCTCCCATGCCTGCCTGCACAAGACAAGATGCAGAAGGAGCTACTTGGGCTCACGTGGCCTGAAAAAAGAGGAGTAATCCTGGGGCTGCACCTACCCAAAGAAGGAGGCTGCTGCTGTTGGTGGGTGCTTGGGGGTGGGGGAAGAATGAGTCCGTATGTTCTGGGCAGAGAGAGAAGGTGAGTATATGTACGTATGAGACTGTGGCAGTGAGCAAGAGTATGAGGCAGAGAATGAGAGGAAGGGATGTGACAGTGAGCGTGTGAGTGTGTATGAGAGGAGAAAGTCTGTGCCCAGCACCTCCTTCCCACCTGCCACCATTATCTCAGGATGACCAGAAATCAAAAGTTCCCAAGTAAGGGGATAAAATTTGCAGACTTTGGGAGCATTGTACATGCAAATTTAGCTCATGCATATTCATTGTAGATATCCTGAAAACCAGACTGGTTGCAGAGTCTCCAGGACAGAGTTGGGAAGTCCTGCTCTATTTAATACACAATCATCTTCCTTCCTCTCCCTTGCCACTATTAGGACTGTCACTTCACACAGGACTGGCTCAGTCCTGATTTTACTGTAGCAGGTCCCCATTTGGATGGTTTGTCCACATTCAGAAGTGCTACAGCTCAGGGTCCATGTCCGGAAGGGGTCCATGTCCGGACGGGGCCATGGCGCAATCAATCACAGTCAGTTACAGCTCACAGTCTAGGTATAGGATTTCCAAAAGGTGCCAAATTGTCCAGAATAGGAGCAAGGAAGCCAAAATCAATAAATGGGATAAATAGCAAGACTCACACCTACGTCCATCCATTCAGTTCTTACAGTGGAATTTGTGAGGAAAACAATCAACAGAAATCCAGAAGTGGTGTTCAGAATAGAGCATTATTACAACTTAAAGAGAAGGATTCAAGCCAGAATCACAAAAATCAAAATCAGCATACAATAATCACCAAAATAAAAGCAGATGGTTTCCTTGTCCATTGTAGATGTTCTCATAGCTCTCCTACCTCTTACAACTTCATCCAGAGAAAATATATCCTCACCAGTGAGGGTGGGATAACCAGAGTGTAACTCCAGCTTCAGCATTAGAGTGATCAGATAGAAAAAGTATCCTCAAGCACAAAATATCAAACTGTGTTCCAAAAGAGTCAGCACACGTCACAGAACTTTAACTGTAGTCCAAACTCTCAAACTTCCAAGTCTCTTGAGTTATTCTCTCAAAAGTCTTAATCCTTTTGTCCACCCAGGCTGTTACCTGGGCAAAAAGTTCTTTGAACCAGTCCTTTGGGATAACGTCACTGGTCAATCAAATCAAATGTCCTTTCAAAAGTCTCTTCTCAAAACCTCTTGCTTGAATGCATGAATGGCCTCTGAGATCCTGGAGGAATTTTCAGTTCTCCAACCACCCTGCTTTGAGATCTTGGGGAAATCTCTAGTTCACTCTCCAGTCTACTTCTTACCCACTCTACTTTCCTCTCCAACACCCTCTGAACAATGAGCTTTCTCCAAGGGATTAAATACCCCAAGAAGCCTATCCTCCAAAAAGGTGGGGGTCATAGCAATGGGAGGAAACAGAAAATGTCAAAACCCCTTCTACTGCCCCTAACTAAGCAAAATTAATGGGGACAATGTTAGTGAGTGGCATAGCCCTGTCACATTACTCTATTGCTTGCATGAAGATACTGTTCTGCATTTCTTAGGGAAATCAGAACTATAACTCCATGTATACAACAGGTCAAACCCAAGACTGGATCATCATTTTCAGACTGACCTGCCTGAGGTGGGTGGCAGTTATAACGACCACCTTCAGATTCTGTCCTAGACATACCTGAATTCTGCCACTGCTTTCTTCTGGGAGGCATGTTTTGGCTTTTATGATTTTATTAGAAGCATATTGTTTGTATGGTTTTGGTTTTTTTAATTTGTACTCAGGCACTCTATTTGACCAGGGAGGTCAAATATAAAAAAAATACCCACTCAATAAAGGACTTTAAAAAGAGGGGTGTTGATGTATACGTCCTTGTATGGTACCTGAATCAAGATATCTCCGAGCGCCTTCCCTCGATAACCGCAGCGAAACTGGAAATGCTCTCTGAGATGGCCTCTGTGTGCCAGATCTCCTTTGCAGGACTATACCAAGCAGACACTGTGCTAATGACTTTGAAGGGAACAAGTGTTTGCCTTTTTTTATGTGATTTGCTTATACTGTTTGCTTTGCATTTATTAAGAATTTGCTTTTCTCGTGCACTGTATTGTGCCCTTGGAGAGCTTTCCTTCAGACTAGCGCATACTAAATTAAATGTACAAATTAGCCATTACTGTTATGTGAAATGGGATTCATGTCAGCATTCACACACATTATTCCTGCTCCCGTAGATTAGTTTCTGGGTATTTTCATCTGCAGAACACTGTACAATGACTTCCATTAAAAATCTTGCTGGGTAAGTAATAGACAAGTTGTTGTTTTTTTTTTTTTAGACCCATGCTGCAGGTAGCGTTTGTTTGGCCCAGAATACCAAAAGTAAATCAAACACCCTCCCACCCCAAATCCTTTATGCAAATCATCTCCAGAGACAGATTAGCAGCTTTTTCCATTAGGGGAGTCGACTGGCTCTATTTATTTAGGATGGGTTGATCCTGTCCTGGTTTTACCTCCACTGCATACATGGACTGTAGTTTTGATTTTCCTGAATAGCAAGTCATCTCTCACTATGTAACCTCCTCTTCTTAAGTCATTACATTGGGTCCCATCTGGTTCTGCGTACAGTCCAAGCTTCTGCTATTCATCCACAAGTGCATTCATTCTGCAGCTCATCATTACCTCTTTTTTTCTGATCTCTCCCTACACATTTCTTCGTAGTTTCCATTCGTCAGGCAGGCTGCTCTTATTGTTATGTTTTGTTTCGCATATAGACCACCGTTCTTGAACAAAGTCCAAAGTGGTTTAAAAACAAACCAAATAATACAATAAATAACAATAAAATAATACATCGATAATTAAAAGCACATCAATAAAATAAGACACATCAATAAATACAATAATATGTTAGCTAGGAATTGGCAAAGCCAGTGGCATACCGAGGGTCTTCGGCACCCAAGGACTAATGCATTTGTGTGCCTCTACAGCACCCCCCTCCCATTCTTCTTGTACTAATGCTTAAGCTCACAGAAAATCAGAGGCGTCTCTAGACAGAAGAATTTGGGGGGAAGGGAACCAAAATAACATTCACTCATATCACACCCACCTCCATAGCATGGCCCCCTGCTTTAAAATTGGCTATAAAAAAAAAAAGTCTTAATAAGAAAGTCCAAAGGGTCTTCTGTGTAATTTTAAAAAGCTGGCTAGTTTCACACCTAGTAAAACTAATATTAAAATTATTTGATAGCTTAATTTAACTAATTCTACATGGCTATGAGAGTGAAATCCGAAATGTATACAGGAAGGGACAGAATGTCAATATAAATCCACATCTCCAGTTCTGTAACACAGTGCATCCACAGAAATTGACCCAAGAATGGAGCTTGGATGTTTCCCTTACAGCTTATCATACAAAAAAGTATTTTCAATTTCTGATATTATCTCACAGTAATAGCAGCACAAACACATTCCACTGCCAGACATGTAGTGAACACAAAACCCTGCAAAAAAGATACTCAAAATCTATATAGCAAACTTATCATAACACAAAAGTAGTAACACCAAGGACTCAAACAACAAGAACCCTACCTGTGAAAAACACATGTAAATATTATACTGGTCCCGGAATATCAGTATACCACCCACTGGGGAAACAAAACAAACTCGATTGCTATAGATCCCTACACAGACACTACATGCTAGCAAATCTCTCCCCTTGGTCACACACAAAGCAGACAGAACCTCACCAAATACAGAATAAAGGATCAGAACCAGCAATATGCAGACAGAAACTGAAATGGAAACAGCAAGAAGCCAGACTCTGTGTGTAACAATGGAAAAACAGAACCACCATTCCTCATAAAACAAATAAAATCAAAAAACATAAAGCAGCAATTATAATAGTAAAACCATACTAATAAAATAATATTTTAAAACTAATGACAAATAGAATAACTTCTATTAATTAAAATCATATACATTTTTAAAAGAATTTCCCAAGCACCATAAAATATTTCAAAACAGCCCACATATCAAATACCAACCAATAATTAAAACTATTAAGAATAAAAAAAAAAAGCCCCTGCTGTCCATACATGGGAAATCTTGATTTCCAGTCACTCAGAGATTGTCGAGGATTAGGGGGGCACACAAACTTTATCCTCTTTCTCACACATACTCGCAGGAGATTGGAAGTCCCAGTTCTCACAAAAAAACATAAATTGCCTCTCTACTCTATAAAAAATTATGACAAATCTTCTGAATTGCATTCAACTAAGTCAGCCTGATACTGAATGTATGCAGATACTATTCTAAGTACTGTCCTTCTAGCTATAAATGAAACAAAAGGTCAGGAAATATTTGAAACTCACTCTTTTCCCTCACTACAAAATAACAAACCACTGCTTTCCCGGCACAGCTATATAATTACTATTCTACAGATTGTGGCTATGAGGAACACTCCCATCTATCTGCAACTGCTCTTTCCTTTGTGGTAGCAGCCATGTGGCTGGGGTAGGAACCTCACCTCATTGCTATGTCCTGTCTTTTCCTCGCTTTGCCTTGCTGACTGTACGAGGGAGACATCCTTTGGTTTATACCTAATTTAAAAAGTTTATTAGCAAATGATCTCCTGCGCCTCATTGGCTCTGGTCCAGGATTACACCCTACGTTCTGATTCCAAGAACTGCCATAGGTCCATTCAACTCAAAGTTTTCCTTCTGTGGAAAGATACATTTAATCCTATCAATTGTAGCCAGGTCCATTTGGTGTCACTTCAGTTCAGGAGATAATACCACTGCCTTCCAGCCTTGGTACCACCCCCCTCCACCCCCCACCCCCCTTGTATTAGAGCCAGAGGGTAATTTAACAATTGCCTAGGTGAGAAGGATTTCTGTAGGCTTCAAAGGAAAGAATTTGCATTGACCCCTCTCTGTCTTGACCAACAAAGGTACTGCCAAGTAATTCACATGTCACCATTTGCCTTTATAGTTCTCCCCTTACAAATGAATTCACCTTTTGCTAGTCAGAATAAGAACAATATCTTAAGCTTCTAACTCATAATTAAACATGGAGATTGGAAAAGACTGGGAACTGCTGCCCCCCCCCCCCCTTAGCTTGGTGCCCAGGGGCATTCTCCCCCCCCCCCCCCCCCCCCCCCCACCTCTCATAGGTACGTCACTGGGCAAAATCCAGCTGCTATTTGTGCATTTCGGCTTCATTGCTCCATACTTTCCACCTTGCCGCACCGTATGCTTGGAACTGCCTGCCCAAGTTGCTGCACCATTCCCTCTCGCTGACCATGTTTAATCCCTGCCTTAAAATCCGCCTGATCATAGCCTTGTTGATTTTAACCGTGTTTTCAATAATAAATACAATCCCTGAAGCCTCTGATTTGTCTTGTGTGTGCGTCTTGACCAGATCGTAAGCTCTGCTGAGTAGAGGCTGTCTCTCACGTGCATCTGTACAGTGCTGCGTTCATCTAGTTGTGTGGTAGAGGTAGAGGTAGAGCTGATTTCCCAACACATCTACATGTTAGAGAGGATGGCCTTATGTCCTTTTTCATTAACTTCTGATGCCACGTGGAGACCGGTGGTGAATAGCAAAGCACAAAATAAAAACTGTGAAACATTAAATCTCATGTAGAGATCTGCTATGTGGTAGAGTAGCTACTGCTAGTGCCCTTACACCTCAGCAGCAGCCTGCAGGAAGCAGAGAGAGACTTGAAAGGTGAGCTGAGCATGCTGTGCTTTTTTAATTACATGATAGTCCTTCTACTGCTCACTGAGGTCCCTGTGAAGCAGTCTTGTGCTACTGGCAATGTATAGGGAATGCAATCAGTATAGCCAGTAGTCGGTCTTGGAGGTGGCAGGGTGCAGTTTGTCACCCTTGCTTGCATTTCCAGGCACTAAGGGTACCAGCAGGCTCCAGATTTTCAGGGCAGTTTGATCCATTCCTGGTTTTACTCTACAGCCTGCATGGATTTGTGGTTCTGGTGTCCCTAATGACCTCCCTAAAAAAAGCAAAACTACAGATCCATGCAGGCAAATGAGATAAAATCAGGGCTGGATCTGCCTGTCCTAAAAATCTAGAGCCAATTGGCAACCCTACCAGGCACCGAGCGGTTCAATTTTCCCCACTACTAATGCAAAAGCAGATATGCAGGGTTTATGTTTCCTGAAGACAAACCGGCATGAAGAGTAGAGAGGCAATGATCACCAGGTTCTTTATCAGGGGGTAAAAGGTGGGCTGCTGTGTCTGTTCTCCTAGGCAACGTTGGTCCTGGAGTGCCACCAAGTCTGGTTTTCAGGATATCCAGGACTGGCGGAAGCACTAGGCGAATCTGGCATGGGCCTAGGATATTTTAGTGACTATCCTGCCGGCAACTGCTGAGCTGCCACTACCATCGCCACAGCAGCGGCTGTCTCTTCTATCTTGCTGCCAACTGACGAGCGACCCAGCTACTGGCTGGAGTCGACTCCAGTCAGTAGGGGGCAGGGTGACGGGGGGGGGGGGGGGCAGGTGCAAGGCAGAAGGTTCGCCTAATGCGCCTAATATCCTTGCACCAGCCCTGAGGATAACCACAATGAATATTCATGATGTATATTTGCATACAATGGAGACAGTGCATGCAAATATGCATATTCATTGTGAATATTCTGAAAAGTAGACCTGTTGGTGGCACTCAAGGATGGAGTTGCTTACCCCCTGCCCTAGGGATTCGATGCCTGTGAGAGTCAGTCAGTCATTGATTAGCTTGCTTGGTTACTGGTGCTTACTTTGCAGCAGCTGCAATGCAAGTATATTTAATAGGGTAAATCATCCAGACTGTGCGACACTGCATTGACTAAGCAATAAGGTTCACATCTCATGCCAGCTCAATTGAACTAGTTCATCCAATCCTGCTTTTGTCCCACTGCGTGTATGGATTTGTAGTTCTTTCTTAAACAACTCAGTAGGAAAGTCAGAACTAAAGTATAAACTATATGTTTATACTTATCAGATGCCTTGTTCAATGTAACGCCTCAGCCGCGATTGTTTCTGTTGTAATGGAAACCGATATGATTTGTTATTTTTACAAGAATGTCGGTATACAAAAATTCTAAATAAATAAATAAATAAATAACTAACTAACTAACTAACTAACTAACTACAAATCCATGCATGCAATGGGGCTGAACCAGAACTGGATCAGCCTATTTGCTTGACCTTGGGAGAGTTGGGCAACCCTAATATTCAGCCAATGTGGTCTTTCACAGATTGGATGACTTTTGCTTTTACTCTCTGTGCTATTTTAGGCATTTCCTTTCAGAATTATTTTTATCCTACTACAGCTGGGGCAATTTGGGGAAGTTACACTGCCAATACATACCTAGGTAAGCTCTTCCCAAACCTGTCATGGTAAACCCCCATGACCAGTTGGGTTCCATAATAACCTCCATGATAACATACGAACATAGTAATGATGGCAGCAAAAGATCAAATGATCCATCCAGACTGCCCAGCAAGTTTCTTATGGTGGTAACTGCCTCTCCGTGCAGGTTACTCCCAAGCCTTATGTTAAGGATAGTAATACAATCAAAACCAAGCAACTGTCAAACCCATAACAAAATTACTGCTAGCAATAGTTTTATGGGATGAGCAGCCTGTTTGATAATTAAGACAATGGTGTTTGAACATGCTTTGCTTTTGGACTTGGCCATAGAAGCAGTCCTTCGCTTTTTTCCTAATGTCTGTGTATCAGTACCCCAGACCCTAAAAGCTAGTGCTCAGCATAGGCTGTTGTCTGAATCCAATTCCCCTTTTTCCCCCCACCGTCAAAGCTCAAATTTATCTCTTATGTATTCATTGTGGATATCTTGAAAATCCAACTGGCTGTGGGGTTAACCAGGACAGGTTTGGAAAGCCTCTTATCTATGGTTTCCAATGGACTCCATTTCTGCTGATTCAATTCCTGGTTTTATCTCGCTGCATTCATGGACTTGTAGTTCTGATTTTCCCTAAGTTAAGCTAGCTCCAGCCACTAGGTGGCAACCAAGAGTATTGTAGTTGAGAACACTCGATCCTTAGTCTGTAGCTGTATTTGCTGCAGTGTTTCTGTGCCCTGCCTAAGTAACACTTGCAGGTCTCCAGCTCCTGAATGAGCCTGTATTAATCATTACCTTCTGCCTCTCTCCGCTCACTCTGTGCTCCTTTTTTTTTTTTACATTTCTGCCATGCAGTTGAAATCTAGCCTTGGTTCCAGACTGCTACCCACTTGAGGATGTCCCAGCTGGTGTTCTTGCCTTTATTTAACAGTCACTTTTCATTTCTTGGTTCCCCAAGTGACATCATATTGAAACAAAAGGTAGAATGTAGGAAAAAATTAGAGACAATTTTATACCAGGGAGATGAAAAGCCAAATATCTATCTATCTATTGCTCTCTCCCTATATATATATATATATATATATATATATATATATAATTTTAGATTAAAAGGTAAAAACCTTCAGAGTCAGTGAAAAGAAACATTAATTTATTCTTGCCATGGGCCAGCAAAACAGTGGGAGGCGGGACTCAGAATCCAGACCTTTCTCTGGGTGCAGAAATTGCTGTATCCCCCTGCTGAAACCTAATTTTCTATCACTTATTACCTCATCTCATTATACTTATTCTTTGTAGAGAGAGAGACATCTGATCAGCTTGCTAATCATTCCCTTTCTTCTTTCCTTAAACAGTAATTTTGTAAGAGCAGCTCAGCTACTTAATGTGTGTTAGTGGCCTCTCTCTCTCTCTCCTTCCCATGTCTTTTCTTCTTTTCCTTCCCTCTTTCTCCTTCATTCTCTCCTGCTCTCTCCTTTGCTCTTTCTCCTTCCATGTTCCCTCGTTTCTCCTTCACTCTCTTTTCTACCCTCGCATTCTCTTTCCATCTTTTTCTCTTTTGCATTCTCTCTCCCACATTTTCTCCCTCTCTTTTCCCCCTTTTCTCCTTTGTTCTCCCTCTCCCAATCTCACCACTTCTCCCCCTTCTCCATCTTCTAATTTCATGGTGTCTGGTGAGCCATCTGGGAACAGTGCACAGGCTGATATTGCACAGTCAGCTCTTGCGCTCTCTCCATCAGCTCGGAAGAGTGAGTGCAAGCTGAGGCAGTAGAGTCCTCTCTCCTGGTCATAGTAAGAGGAATGCCATCAACCCTCCAAAGAAGCACTTACTGTCATATCGCTAGCAAAGCCCACATGCGCCCATGCAGGCTGTTTGCAGATTTCTTTCCTTCGTTCCTCCCCCCCCACACACACACACATCACCCCCTTTATCAATTACAAATGTGTTAAATATGAAAGCTGTTGAAAACTGTAAGGGGGCTATATTTCCTCCATCTAATAATAGAGTATATAACTTATCATATCATGGTAGGCTGAGTTTTTAAATAATCAAGGCTTTCCTCCAGTGCAAAAATTGCTCATGGCTTTATCATTGAGAATATCCCACAATTTTAAGGAGAAATAGTGGTTCAAAATTATAGAAACACAGAATATGATGACAGATGAGGACTATCATCTAGTTTGCCTAATTTCATTCCTGGTGCAATGCCATAAACCTCATTTGATCTGTGATTTTTCCCTTCTTTGCAACTAGGGATCCTCTGTGTTTCTGTGCCCTCTGCCTCCCATTGAGAAGCTTTTCCATGCATCTGCCACCTTTTCAATGAAAACATTTTTTGCTGTTACTTCTAAGTCAACTCTTAGGGAACTTTGCACTGTGACCTCTTGATCTACAGCATTTTTTCATCTGAAGGTTTGCTTCTTATCTATATATACCTCCTTGAGTGCAGAGGCAGTGGAACGCCTTTTTGGTTGGGGGGGCAGCTAGGCTCCACCCCAAGCTCCGCCCACTTTCACATTTAGGGTATTTTTTTTAAATTTGATTTATACTCCACTTTTCAGTAATATTCTAACTTACATTCATTCCAAGCACAAATTGGAGTATTGTTCATTCCCAGATCAATTAAATGCATGATGCTAGTGTAATGGCTCCCTCGGGTACATTACCATTAAGCCCTGGGGGTGAACTCTTAGTGTATCTGTAGCAGTGTATTTTAGAGAATGGGGGAGGTTACCATTCAGTAATCAGTATAGCTCTTCCTGTTGAGGGTGCTGGAATGGCCATCCCCCTGGGAAGGTGTTTTAAGTAGTTCTCTGTGGGCAGTCCTACTCCTTTTAGGTTTGCTGTCAGCTAGGAGGCAGTAGGAGTGTTTCTTGCATTTGGATTTTCAGACTCACTTGGAGGAACCAGGTCCACCCTGCCTGGGGAATCTGAGCAAGGTCAGGAGGTGATTCTGTCCAGTCCTCTCACTGGCTGGTTGGGATTTCCCTCTGGGTTGACTTTTCAGGTTTTTCATATTTATTGTGTTAGGAGCCTTGGAGACCTTTGGGCATCATGTGGACCCAGGGCATGGGGTGCCCTCAGTAGGGAAGACCCCCCCTTGCTCATAGTCAATGAGGAAGGAGGTTTAGTGGTGGCACGCAGCAAGGTGGAACTCCGGGGTTAAATTCTTTTGAAGAGGTTTGAGAAAATCCAGATTTTCGGCTGCCCTTTCCTTCCTGTATTGGAGCAGTAAGAGCTGCCTGTTCCAAGTGGATCCCTTTCACCTGAGATCCAGAGAGAGACATGCAGAACCACCTAACTGTGAGTAAGGGCAAATTTAAGACCATTGAGGACACCAATCAGGAGTTTTCACCTCCTGGGGAGAGAGAGAGAGAGAGAGAGGATTGGACTTACTGTGCAAAAAGACTGTTTCACCATTTTTACCAGTCTGGAAAAGGGGTTTCCCACCTGGGAACTCTACTTATCCAAGCTCTGAAGGGTGGATGTCTCCCATACCCTGCTATAGAGATTCCTGCAAAGATAGAGAGAAAAGAACTATGAAAAAAAAGAAAATCTGTGGTGCCATATTTCATCAAATTATCAATCAGTAAAGACTTTTAATTTGGACCCTAAACCAGTGGCTCTGTTGTGGTTATTGGCACTAACAGCACAAAATGGTACAATGGGGCAAGAAAAGTTAAAGTCACCCCTAGCACTTTGGGCTTTGAAAGGGAAATCTCCCCCCACCCACCTAACAAAGAATCTAGGCCTTAGGGTTTAAGAGACTGTGTTCAAGCTAGCCTGACGCTCCAGTCCCAAAGAGACTTTACATGTTTTATGGCCCCATCCATGTCTAGCTTACACCCGGGAATGGGGTTATACTAGAAAATTAGACCTAGTGTAAAGGTGAAAACAACAAAAGCAGCATTACTGATAGAAATGTCAGTACTAAAGAGACTATCATCAAGTAGCAAATGTGAGGTGGCCTGCCCAACCTTTGTTTTTCTTGTGCAGGGGTAAGGGTAGAGGGTCTGGGTAAGGGTAACAGATGGGAACAGGAGGGAGAAAGAGCAAGAGAATGAAAAGAAGGAGGTGGAGAAGGGAGGCTGAAAGGAGAGGAGGAGTAATGGGGCAGGCCAAAGAGAGCAAGGGTGGAGAGAGAAGAAGTGGATGGAAGACAAGAGGTAGGATGCTGGGGATGGGAGAGAGAGGCTTGCCTCTGGTTCCTTCTTGCCTCCCAAATTCCAGTTCCTTCCTCCTTCAACAAACCCTAGTTCCTTCCTTCCCCACAAAATCCTCACTTTCCCCAGTTTACTCCTTTCCCTCCCACAAACCCCCTCACTTTTTCAGTTAACGCCCTCTCTCCCAAGGCCCTCACTTTTCCCAGGTCACTCGCCCCCCCCTCCCCAAATCCCTCACTCACCGTGGATTGTTCAATCCCTCCCTCCCTTCCCCCTGTGATTCCTGGTTCACAATCTCCCTGCCTCTTTGGATCCCCTCATTCACTGCCACTGGCTCCTCTCATTTGCAAACAGGAGGAAGACTGCAGCCTTCGAGCTCCTCCAGCACGTCCTCCCTCCTCCTGTGCCTGGGGCGGGGCCCAAGCATAGTGTTTTGGACCATATGGTTCTAAGTGCCCCTTTCAGGCCTTGGTTCGCAGGAAAGGAGGAAAGAGAGAGGACACTTTAGAGAAGCTCCAAGGCTGCAGCCCTCCTCCCATTTTCAAATGATTTATTTTATGAGATCTTGGTATGAGCAGTGGGAATTCATCCTTGGTCAAGAAACGATACTGCAAGACCATCTTCCTTGATGTGCTTCCCCACCAGTGAGAACAGAGCGCATAAGACATATACAGTAAGCTATAAGGAAAGCAGGGGAGGCACAGATGAAGGATTGGCAGAAAGTATATCTATTTTGCCTATAAAATAATTTAGTGGCTAATGTACTAAAGAGTTTTTACCGTTTTCTGCTTAGAACTCCTGGTCCTTTGTGAGATATTTACTCTTTTCGCCAATGGCTGCAGTGGTAAAAAAAAAGTTACTGAATTCTCATGAAAAATAATGGGAGCGCAATGGGTTCAGACCAAAATGCTTATAAGTATGTGGTAGATTCTTCACATCGTTCCCCAAATGATGCCGAAGATCAGGGATATGGAGGGAAGACTGCAGAATTCACACCAAGCACTGTTTTTGGTTTTTTTTTTTAGCTCCTTAAAGACCCCTTTGAGAATGCAGATGTGCCTGGGATTAAGACACTTAAGGAATGAACCTAAATCTTAGTCTCTGACGGCTTGTCCATTTCTATTCCGCAAGCTATTTTTGTCTTGTACCTGAAAGTAGTCTAATCTGTCAGTGATGACAGACTTTATGTGTACACCATTATTATGTTACTTTTAGTTACATTTTTCTTGTCAGAGACATTTGACAATTGCTATCTTTGGGCCTAATTTCTGGGCTGTGGTTGGACTGGAGATTGACACGTCTTGGATATTGAAAGAATCCGTCCCATGGAAGCTCTGTTTGGCCGCCTTGCTAAGAGTGAGTGGTTTCTACTTTCAACCTTGCCGTTTCTTAGTCCTGGAAAGATTAATCTGTCATGCTTTTGAATGACCTTTATTGTGATTTATTTTTTAAACCATTTAATTGAGTAGAAGTTGTTTGTGGAGTTGAGTAGTAGGCTATTAACAAGGGAAGCTAGAGTTTGAATCCTGTCGCCACCCCTTGTGACCTTGGGCAAGTTACTACACCCTCCATTGCCTCGGGTACAAACTTATCCCTAGATTCATCATTCTGCTATATTTATATAGCACGCCGCACACTACCACCCCTATAGCACCACGGGAAAAGGTGGTATTTCCCGCAGTGCTGCTGGTGATAATGTGGAAAACATTATCGCCGGCAGCACTGTCGGAACATAACCCTGCCCAAATCCCACCCACATTCCTTTCCTTCCCCTAATTAGCATGGCATCGCCACATTGCGGCCATTATTGCATGTGGTAGGGCCTTATCATGTGCAATGAGGCACTAATGCATGTGATAACGGCCCATCGCAGAATAAAGTATGACCCTGTTAGACTGTGAACCTTCTAGGGGTAGGAAATACAGTACCTGAATATAATCCACTTTGAAGTGTCTGAAAGGCAAAATATAAAACAAATAAATATGGTACAGTGGCAACTAGGCCATATTGCACCAAACATATGATTGGCAGGCTAAGCGTGGGACATAGCAGGCCATGTGCTTGGGAAACAGCCACACTAGTATTTGTATTTAGATTATTAAGAAGCCTTGTGGTTAAGAACATAAATAAGAACTAAGAACATGCCATACTGTGTCAGACCAAGGGTCCATCAAGCCCAGCATCCTGTCTACAACAGTGGCCAGTCCAGGCCATAAGAACCTAGCAAGTTCCCAAAAACGATTCCATGTTACTGTTGCTAGTAATAGCAGTGGCTATTTTCTAAGTCAACTTGATTAATAGCAGGTAATGGACTTCTCCAAGAACTTATCCAATCCTTTTTTAAACACAGCTATAACTGCACTAACCACATCCTCTGGCAACAAATTCCAGAGTTTAATTGTGCGTTGAGTGAAAAAGAACTTTCTCCGATTAGTTTTAAATGTGCCACATGCTAACTTCATGGAGTGCCCCCTAGTCTTTCTATTATCTGAAAGAGTAAATAACTGATTCACATTTACCCGTTCTAGACCTCTCATGATTTTAAACATCTCTATCAGTTCCCCCCTCAGCCGTCTCTTCTCCAAGCTGAATATTCCTAACCTCTTCAGACATAGGGAAGAAGAGATTCAGGGTAAGAACTAATGGCCGGATTTTAAAACCCTGGTGCGAGTAAATCCTGGAGTTTACGCGCATGGCTGGGCCTTACGCGCACTGGGCCCATTTTCAGAATGGGCCCAGCCATGTATGTAAACCCTGGGATGTGAGTAAGTGCCGGGGCCTCAAAAGGGGGCAGTTTGGAGGGCGTAGCGGGGTGGAGTGGGGCGTCCCGGCTGCCGGTACGTGCAAGTTACTTCAGGTCAGGCCCTGAAGTAACTTGCAAAATAAATGATTTAAAAAAAAAAAAAAAGGCTTTTAGAGGATGGGGAGGAGAGAGGATGGGGAAGGGAGGTTAGGGTAGGGGGTAGGAAAGTTCTCTCCCAGTCCACTCCTTAATTGGAGCGGGCTGGGAAGGAAATGGGGAAGGCCCCGATGCATCGCCTCGCGAAAGTGGCCAAAGTCGCCCCCCCCTTGCGCGCACCGCCCCCGATTTTATAACATGCGTGCACCGGCGTGCGCATGCTATAAATTGTGCGTCCATGTGTGTGCGCCGGGTAGCGTGTGCACATGGATGCGCTGGCGTGTTTTAAAAAAAATCTACCCCTAAGTGGGGGAGGGGGGTTGTATGCTTATCTGACCAAGATTTGTTGGTTCTTTTATTTTTATATTCCTCTTTTCAGCACTTTATTTATTTATTTTGTATTCCACTTTTCGGCACGTCAAAGCAAGATTACGTTCAGGCACTGTGTGTATATTTCCCTATCCCGCTTACAATCTAAGGACCCAATTTACTAAGCAATTTTCCCATAGACATAAAATGGGGAAAAGGCCTTCGTTAATCAGGCCCTAAGTTTGTACTTGAGGCAACAGAGAGTAAAGTGTCTTGCCCAAGGTCAGAAGGAGTGGCAGTGGGACTTGAACCCTGGCTTCCTTGGTTTACGGCCCACTGCTATAACCACTAGACTACTCCACCAAGGAGAAAGATGGCAAAACCTTCCCTGGATAAGGAGTGATATTTTAAACGTGCTTACACTTTATAGCTGGCAGCTGAAAAACATATCCTTAGCAATGTAGGCAGGAATAACCAGGCAGACTGCAGGGCTTGGCTGGCCTTTTTTTTTTTTTTAGTAATAATCTGCTGTGTAATGTTGAGGACAGGAATTTCATTAAGCAGGTACAACAATGTGTACATAATTGTAGACAACAGCAGATTGTATGTAACCCATCCCTCATCCTATTAAAATAATTATCTAATGTATCCACAGAACCGGACAGTCGCTCATGTTACTTCTGATGGTTCCTAAGGAAGATTGTAAAGTGAACCTAACCACTTGGTAATACTGATTTTAGAAGCAATGTAATTCACATTTCATAAGTGAAAACTATTAAACCTGAGTGCTTGATTCACTAAGGCCGTTCTTCTATTGTGCATGTATGATGCTCTAAATGCCAGAGAATCAGACCATGGAAAAATGTTTTTTTTGTCCAGATGAATATGTGTCCATAAGTTTAAGTGCGGAGCATTATTATTTATAAATATTTTTTAAATACATCTTGAATTAAGCACTCAAGAAAGGTGGCAGATGGTGCTGGAAAGTGAAGTCTTCTATTTATCCGCAGGCAGCAGCAGGGCAAGCTTCCTCCACACTGCCCTACCAATGGGCCTCAGCCATGCTCTGGAGTGACCACGACTGTAGATGAGAGGAGAATTCAGCCTCCAGCCCTGTGCAGTCTTTAGCCTCTCTGCTCATACTACAACAATAGTGCCAGCTAGTTCCACGTTTTGATGGTGGTTTTATTGATATGGACACCTGGCCACTGGGACCACCAACTCATTTCATCTAGGTCACCTGTCTAAGTCCCTACCAACATGAGCTGTTTGAACCAGTGACTTAAGGTCAAAGACTCCAGATTGATATAGTGGGGTGTACAAATTATTAAATAAATAAATACCATTGCGAAAAGCCCCTGGAACCAGTCAGTTCTGCTATTATGTGAAATGTTTCATTTAGCTTCTCGCTTTCTCACACGTCTATAGCAGGTCCTTTGCAATGACTGTTCATTAAAATCTCAAGATAGAAACCACACGTTTTCAGCAAGGCTTTGAATAACCTTGTCAATATGTTGCCAGCTGCTTCTCTCTGTCAGGGTTTGGCACGTGTCCTGTGCTAAACATAGTCTCTTCCACTTGTCTAGGTTGGCTTGTATCTGCATTTAGCCACATCCTCCTGTGCAAGCAGAGACTTTGAGAGCAGTGATCTGCCATTCTCTGGAGGCTGACTGCATCAGCATGTTTGAAATCACTATTGGAAGAATCCTGTGGGGGATCATCTACACCATGAAGTGGTTTGCTGACATGCTTTTTGGACAAAACAATTTATTTATAAATTCTTGTGTTCTGTGTACTCCAAACACAATTGTTTGGTGCAGGTCATAGCAAAGCATTCACATTAATAAAGCATATCAACAATAAAATATAGAATTTTTTATTTTCTCCAGTGAAGAACTTTTTTCTGGCTAAAGTAATACTGTATAGTAGGGATGGGAAGAAGTAGAAATGTATTTTTATTTCATTTTGGGGGGGGGGTTCCCCACAAATTTTATAATGTTTAATGTTTATTTCATTTATTTTATTTAAAAAAAAACCAAAAAGAAACATTAAAAAAAAAGAAAAAGAAAAAAAAACAGAAACGGGGCCTTCTGAGGCCTCCTATCCCCAACACCCATCCCTCCCACCCAAAAAAATTCCAGGGCCAGGATCCTCTTTGACCCACACTTATTCAGTCCAGGAGGGATCTGATACTGAGGCTTAGGCCGAGACAGAAGCCTCGACTGCGTAGGCCTAGGCCCTGGTAGGTCGCTGCAAGGCCCAGAATTAGCTATTTGGTCTTGACACCGTGTTTCAGTCTGGAGGTTTGGTCCCAATGCTTGAACCTTGGCACGGGCCCAGGCCCGACACTGGTGCCTGATCTAGAGACTGGGTCCTGACTCCTGGGCTTAACTGGGCCTCTTCTGGGAGAACTGGCCCCGATGCCAGGGCCCAAACTGGAAACCGAGGCCTCATCCCTGGGTTTGGCCCAGGCTTCAGAGGACCTCTTTACAGGTCTTCTTTCTACTTCTTGAAATGATGTCCATTGGGGGTGCACCAGATTAAATTAACTCCGGCGCGTCCTTCCCAGTGGAGGACACCTTTTTGATGTACAGCAGTGCCATATATAATAATGGCACCCTCCACTGGGGAGGAGGCACCAGAGTTAATTTATTCCAACGCATCTCTAGCAGATGGTATCATTTCAAGAAGAATAAAGAAGACAGAAGAGCTGTGAAGGTTACCTCCAAGGCCTGGGCTCCATAGCCAGTCTCTGGTCTGGGCCTTCCCTAGGCCAAGGCCCAGGCATCAGGATCTGGCCACCAGGTTGGGGCCTGGTGTCAGGCCTAGTTCTGAGCTGAGGTCCAGGCATCAGTACCTGGTCTCCAGACCAGGCCCTGGCATCAGGCTTGGGCCAGGACCCTGGCCTAATTTGAGGCCCAAGTGTTGGGACCCAGCTTCCGGACTGGGCTGGAACATCAAATCAGGTAAGTGAAAAAATTTTGGGGGCCTGGACTTTTGCTCGGGTCTTAATTGAGGTCCAGGCCTCAGGCCTAGGTGCTGAAGTCATGCTCAGGCATAGGCTAGGGCCCCTGCTTTTGGTCTCAGCCTATTCCCTAGATGAGACCCCTGCTTCAGGCCTAGGCCTAGGTTCAGCTGTCGACTTTTTCTTTTTTTTAATCAATTTTCAAAATAAAACAAAATTCTGATGAAATTTTGTAGAATTTAAATTGTTCTGTTTTGAAAACAACACGGAATGGAATAGGAAATTTTGTCTCATTTCCTATTTATTTATTTATTTTATTTTAATTTTTTATATACCGGCATTCGCGATGGGAGTTGCATCATGTCGGTTTACAATTAACAGGGTGTGACAAGAGGAGAAAAACTTAGAACATTAACATGTGATATAAGAAGAAATAGCAGTTACAATAAAACAGGGACATAAAGTAACTTGGAAAGTAAGGAAAGCGATAGAAAATTAACAATGTGATAAAAAGAGTAACAAGGTAATATACCGTATATAATAAATTTATATAATATAATAAAATATAATATATAATATATAACATACCGTATATATAATATACCGTATATAATATACCGTATATAATAAAAGCAACATAAAAAAAACCTGCTCATTTAATGAGAAATAACATTATGGAGTTGTTAGAGTTTATATTTACCCTGAGGGGAGGTCTTAGTTGATTTGGTTGAGAGAAAGTTCAATTTGTGTCTGGAAAGGCTTTCATAAATAACCAGGTTTTGAGTCTTTTTCTGAATGTAGGAAGGCAGGGTTCCTGTCTCAGTTCTGGTGGGATGGAGTTCCACAAGGTAGGTCCTGCTGCAGAGAAAGCCCTGTCTCTGAGCGTTGTATGGTGAAAGGTTTTGGCAGGTGGAACCTGTAGTGAATCTCTGTATGACTCTCTGATAGGTCTGGTAGAGGTATGTTTTTTAAATGGTATTTGGAGGTTAAGCGGAGAGAGTTGATGGAATGCTTTGTAGATGATGGTGATGGACTTGTATAAGATTCTATAGTGCACTGGCAGCCAATGTAGGTCTTTGAGAATCGGAGATATGTGTTCTCTTCTTCTTGTGTTTGTCAAAATTCTGGCCGCCGTGTTCTGAACCATCTGGAGAGGTTTAGTATGAGAAGATGGGAGACCTAATAGAATGGAATTACAATAATCTAACTTAGAGAAGATTATTGATTGCAGAACTGTTCTGTAGTCGTGGAAATGGAAAAGTGGTTTAATTCTTTTTAAGACGTGCAGTTTATGAAAGCAGTCTTTAGTGGTTTGATTAATGAAAGATTTAAGATTTAGCCGATTATCAATGATGGCTCCTAGGTCTCTTACGTGTGATGTTTGAAAGCCGGATGGAGGATTTGCGGTGAGATAACTGTTTTCGGGGGAAATTATGATGAGTTCAGTTTTTGCAGAATTTAAGATTAGATTTAGACTGGAGAGGAGGTTGTCAATATTTTGAAGGCAATTTTCCCAGATTTTAATAGTTTTAATAAGGGATTCTTTGATAGGGATGACAATCTGGACGTCATCTGCGTATATAAAGTATTTGAGGTTCAGATTGGTTAATAGTTGACATAGGGGTAAGAGGTAAATATTGAAGAGCGTGGGGGAAAGAGAGGAGCCCTGAGGAACTCCCAGAGTGGAAGGATAGAACTGTGATTCTTTGTTATGTATTTTGACTTTATATCCTCTGTTTCCCAGGAATGATTTGAACCAGTCTAGTGCAGTATTTCTACCGAATGTGCATTCCTTCGAATAGGCTGTGTGTAGATCGAGGAGTTTTTTGTGGTTTTTTTTGTAGAGAGAAGGGTCTTTAAAGAATAACACACCACCTCTTGCAGGGTGTAATATTTTAGAAGTCCATATAGCAGTGAAAAATGCACATTCTGTACCAATTAAAAATGATTTAAATTCATTATTCAATGAATTCATTCTTCTGAACCCATTAGAAGTGGCCATTTTTGAAGCAGTATCACAGATTCCATCAAGCAGAATTCCATTGTTCATTTCTGAGTGTAAAGAAATTTGTGACATCATTGATGCTATATGCCCATCATCTCCTGTGTGTTTGAGTTAATTTGTGGGTTCTTCATGGGTTGAGATACCTTTTTATTGGACGAGAAGTGCTCAGAGATGATGGTATGCATCAGAGATCGATCACAGAAGTCTCAATGCTGTTGTTGCAAATTTGGGAACTTCTAATAATACAGGGGACCCATGGATGCAGAACTTCAAAGAACATAAAATATGACAGCTTAGCATTAATTAATAATGCAATTTTAACTGAGCCAGGGTGTGCTTACTGATTTTGCATGCCATGTAGATTTTTTTTAAGATACTGTCCAGTTCATGGTGTATGTTAAGCAGCAACTCTATGCCTTATTGCCAATATTGACTCAAACTGAAAGGATGTCCTGTAACAGGCGTTCAGATAAATCCTTAGGAAATATCTGCTGTACTTGATAATCCTGTTTCCCCCACCTTGTTCTGAAGCCCTATCTGTGGTTTTCAGGATATCCACGATGAATAAGCATGAGGTTACTCCAACCTGGAGTAAACATAAGAAAGGGTCTCTGCTGAAGTCAAAGAAACAGCATTAAAGGAAGGAGAAGAGTGTTTATGATCTTGCTTCGTTTTATGTTTAGCAATAGAAAAGGCAGTCCCCTTGGTTTAAGTTTATTAAACGTAAAGTAGAAATTGGAAGAAAGATTATGATTTCAGATCATGATCCTAAGCCGCCCATCCTCTGGGCATTTTCTGTCAGGTGAAGTGTAATGGATCGTGATCCTATGAAAACAATTGTGGGGAAAAATCAAGGTGGAGGGTGGGGGAAAGAGAGGTGGGAGAGAGCTTGTCTTTCCATATCAATATCTTGCAGTCTCAGATCGTGCTCTATTAATACTTATCTCAGGAGTAGATACCTGGATGATGTGTGGGGTTCAGGGTCATACCTCTTTGCCACTCTCTATGCTAAACACAATCAAACATCCTAAAATAAAATCTGAAGTAAAAGTGGAAAGAAAAATATGTCAGTTGATGAAAGAAGAACCTGGAGAACAAATGGAGTGTGTTGCTTCTTTGTCTAATAGCATTCTTTGAGCCCCCTCCCTCCTCAAGTTTTAATGGCACCTTCCACTGTGGGATTTCCGCTCTTTGCAGGGCGACACTGCTGGAGCACTCGCTGCAAATTCGGATAAGCTCGGGGAAATCACAGTTAATGTCGGAAGGCTGATAGCCTCATTGAGCTTGGCTTCAATGAAATCCTGCCGGGAGCCCTCCCTGCTGACTGTGAGCTGACAGGAATATATCAATACTATGGAAGTCTCAGAACAACGTAGACACAAAGCAGTAATAAATGTTTAATCTTCACACATTTATCAGATCTGATTCCAGAATAAGCAGTTGCTGATACTCCAAAGGGTTCCATTAAAATGCCATCTCTCTTTTTGTGCTTCCTATTTCTTTCTTCTCTCTCTCTTTTTTTTTTCTTAACAAATCGTCAGACGAAAAGGTTCTGTGGCAGATTACAGTCTATTATGAGCTGCATGCAAGAATCCATTCTCCATAATAAAAATTATATATATATATATATATATATATATATATGTATGTATGTATGTATATATTCCCTTGCTTTCTTCCATAAAATTAGTAGCCTGGCCACACTGGTAATTATCAAAAACAAAATGCACTTAGGTTCATGGTTAGATTTTTCTTGGGTGGTCAATGTATTTTAAATTCCTGCTCCATCTCTTAGTGGCCCTGTAAATACTCAAAGATGCTTTTCTTTAATGAGCCATAAAGCATCCTTGCAGGCTCTCATCTGGCTGCTTGACTAGTGTAGAAGATGCAGAATGACAGAGGAGTTGGATTTAGCTCCAAGAGATTCCAGACACAAATGGCACCAAAGGTCTAAAATCTAAATATTTTTGGAGGTCTTCATGGTCTTCTCTTCCATACCCAAGAAGATTTGACAGTATCAGATGTCAGTCATCCTAAATGTATTTGTGCATGTGTGCCACAAGTCCGTATGTGCACCTTCAGATAGATTTTAGCAGAAGAATCCACTATATACTTTTGGCCATAACATGATTGTTGGAAGCTACCTATGTACTTTCCAAGACCACATGTGAACAAAGGAGAATTGGCTCTTCACTGCTTGGACTGTAAGAGAGCTCAACCTCACCATCAAGTTTATCAGTTGTTTATGTTCTTTGATCCCAATAGATTTGAAAGGACAATTGCCAAACGAACTCTGTTCAATTGGCTAATAGACTGTATAGTACACTGTTATGCATATGCACTGCTTGGCTTACAGATTGCATGCATCAAGTGAGAGCCATGGAGACTTCAATGGCTTGTCTCAGGACCCCTTCCACTGAAGACATTTTCAAAGCTGCTTCTTGGTTATCTGTGCACATCTTCATGTCCCACTACTGTCTGGACAGCATGTACCACGAGGACACAGTAACTTTTGATAAGCAGTTCTGTGCAGTATGTTCACCCAGTAGTCCACTTTCCATCTGGTGGGACTGAGTTGGCTTTAAGTAAGGGCTTCTGCAGTGCAGCCCTCAGTCTGGGACTCCCTATGAATAATGGCTAATTCATACCTGCTTGTCAATGGAGAAAGCAGGTTTGCTTACCTGTAGACAGCAGAATGAAGCAACCATTCTTAATACGCGTGGAGGTCCCTAGAAAATCAATTACCTTGTTAAAGCTTAAGCTCTGGAAGAGACTGAAGGGCAGTGAGCACACATGGAAACTCTCATGCATGATCAGTAAACTCTTTACTAACTTCTGAGAACTAGGTCCATGTTGCTGTTGTCAAAAGACATCACCCATGATTAATAGATACCCTTAATAGAATGCATAGGAGTAACCTGTACAGAACAGCAGTTACTACCCTTTAGGGATGTGCAGCAGGGACGGATTCATCTCATTCGGTATTCATATTCGTCGGGACCCAAATCTGTTGCATCCATTCTTAGGGGACCCCAATCCGTTCATTAGTTACATATGTATTTGTTTCCCAAAAAAAAAACCATCCCAACTCTCCTGACCCCCCTCCCCCAAAGACTTGCCAAAAGTCCCTGGTGGTCCAGTGAGGGTCCTGGAGCAATCTCCTGCACTCAGGCCGTCGGCTGCCGGGATTCAAAATGGCGCCGATAGCCTTTGCCCTTACTATGTCACAGGGGTAACCGGTGCCATTGGTTGGCCCCTGTCACATGGTAGGAGCAATGGACAGCCGGTGCCATCTTGTGCTCCTACCATGTGACAGGGGCCGACCAATGGCACCGGTAGCCCCTGTGACATAGTAAGGGCAAAGGCTATCTGTGCCATTTTGAATACAGGCAGCTGATGGCCCGAGTGCAGGAGATCGCTCCAGGACCCCTGCTGGACCACCAGGGACTTTTGGCAAGACTTGGGGGGGTCAGGAGGGTGGGGGTTTATTCGTTAGTGATTCGTTGTATTTGTGGGGGTTCGCCATACTTTTCGTGACCCCCACAAATACAACAAATATGGCATATACGTTGCGATTGCCAATACGTTGCAAACGAATGCACACCCCTACTACCCTTAACAGAAAGCATGGGGGTAACTTGCATGGAATGGAAATTAATACTCTGAGCAACTTGTTGGGTAGACTGGACGGACCATTTTGTCTTTATCTGCCGTCATTCCTATGTAACTATATACTCTGTTAGAAAAATCATCCTGCTCTCTATGAAGAACCCTGTTTTTAGGTAAGAAAACCTGCTTTCTGATTTCCCCTAGCGAACTACATTTCCATGCATGCTCCAAAAAAAACCAGGACTAGATGAGCCAGTATTGCTAATGTTGGGCTGGCCGATTGCTCTAGAGAAGGCTGAGCTGAGGCATGGGAAGTTGACGCCATCACAAAAGAAAAAGTGAAAAATCTGGGACTAAAGGTAAACATATGCTCAAAGTACCTCCTATTAGACGAGTGCATCTTCAAGAGACCTGCACTCAGGATTTTTCAATAATGGGTCCAGCAATGTGGAAAAGTCTACCAATTGATCTTCGGCAAACTACAGATTATTGTTCTGCAAAAAGCTGAAGGCATTGCTATTCAGAAAGGTGCTTTCTGGGTATAACTGGTCTGCTCTGTTGTGGGTGAAGAGATTTGCACATTATACTATCTACACCTGTTAATTTTTGGGGTTGCCCATTTGTGTCTGTGACCTATGAGTGTTTTTATGTATTACGGTAACTTTTATCGCAATCTGCCTAGTATGGCTAGTTCGAAATATGCAGAATACAAGAATTTTTAGATGAAGAATATCTGACTATGTTACTGGTTATTACATATGTTTCTGATATGTCATCCCATTATCATGACCTTTATTGACTTTTAGTTAAGAAAACAGCTTATCTTACATTACTAGAGTCAGCAGATAAATTACTATTTCTATAGGAATGAGGTGGCTGTGGGGGAGGAGGGGAGAAATTTGTGCAGTGTTTCCGAGTACATCCTGACATTGTATCCTCATAAAAAAAAAATGGAAGATGCATTCAACAAACTATCTTGTATAAATTATAAATCAGCACTAATGCTAGGTCTCCCCAGAGAAAAGGAGGGAGGGGAGGAGGGGAACATTGGCTGCATCGGGGTATGATCATGAGCAGAGATGATGCTAGGTTTAAGAAAAGGTTTCCAACATGTTTCTGGAAGTAAGATCCATTAAAAAACTATTATCCAAATAGGTTTGGGGAAAGCCGCCTCTTACTGCCAGGAACTGGAAGTGAAACACCAGGGAATGGATCCCCCCTCATTGGAATCTGTTGGGAATTCCTTCCAAAATGTCTCGGATTAGCCACTGCTGGAGACAGGATACTGGGCTCGATGGGACATTGGTCTGACCCAGCACTGGCGTTTCGTATGTTTCTTATGTCGTGGAATATTTATTTAAAACATTATTTATAATAAATGCTGAAAATCGAGGCACATACACACCACTGGGGTAAAAGAAATTTTATCTGATAGTACAAATTATATACAAAATTAGTCACATAATGATATTTGGTAAAAAAAAAAAAAAACAAAACCAAAAAAAACCCTACAATCTGATTCGTAAACTGAAAATATAGATGATAATGGGCATGGCTTATGTATGGATAGAAAGATGAACAAAACTTACAAGTATGCGTGTGTTTGGAGAGGAGTGGATAGCAAGTAACTCACTCACTGTGAGTCTCTTTGTGTGCGCACCACTTAGAGAGAGCAGGGCCTCTGCCCCTTTCCCCTGGCTTCATCTTCTTTCTGGGATGGGATTACTAAGGGACCTGAGTGGGCCTTGACTGAATTTGGGGCAGCGGGGTGAAATAGAGGGCTCAAGGAAAAGCAGAAGAGGGGTTAATTTAATGTTTATTTAGGTTTGGCAAATGAACTAAACCAAAATGAACCATTAAATGAACAAAAAAAAAAGCGGAAATGAAAAAAATAAACCTAACAATTTTTTTTTTTGTGCAAATTTCTAATCAAGATTGATTGATCCTTCAGTCTTTACGCTCTTCCTTTCCTTTCTTGATTAGAAAACGCCACTGGAGAAGTTCCTGCTGCACTTTTCCATTTGGTAGCAGGGCTGACAGCTGCAGCCGCTGGAATCCGCTCCCTTCCCTCGTGTCTCTCTGATTTGTTTAAATCACTGAAAAGGACAAACCCCAGCAGAGTATAAAGTTCACGCTATGCCTCCTCTCTCCGGGAATCCTCCGCAGATTTCTTCCTGGAGCCCCTCACGGGGCTGCTGCTGCAGAGGAGGCTCTCTCTCCCTGAGACCAACAAGCTCCCCTCCTTGTCCAGCCCAGGATCTGCCTCACAGAGATCCCTTGAAACTTTCTCAGCCTCTTCTTTCATTTCTTTTTTTTTTAAATTCCTTCTTTAGTTCTTTAGCAAAAGAACTTCTTTTGAGAACCGGAAAAGATGTAAAACATTGATAAGGCAGGCAAAAAAGAGAATTTGGAAAGAAGCTGGTCACAGAGGCAAACACGCATAATAAAAGCTTAAAAAAAAAATATATCCAAAGCAGGAAGCTTTGTGAGGGAGCCGGTTGGACCGTTAGGTGCTCGAGGGGGATTAAAGGAGCAGTTAGGGAAGACGAGGCCATAGTGGAAAGACTAAATGGAATCATTGCTTCGGTGTTTGCTGAAGAGGATGTGGGAGAGATATCTGTGCTGGAAATGGCATTTAATGGTGATGAATCAGAAGAACTGGAACAAGTCACAGTGAACCTGGATGATGTGATAGGGCAGACTGACAAACTGAAGAATAGGAAATAGCCTGGACCAGATGCTTTATATCCCAGAGTTGTGAAATTGCAGATCTATTACTAGTAATTTGTAACCTATCATTAAAATAGTCTATTGCACCTGAAGATTGGAGCGCGATCTGAGAAACTATAGACTGGTGAGCCTGACTTCAGTGCTGCTAAAAATCGTAGAAACTATTCTAAAGAATAAAATCACAGAACATGGTTTAATGGGACACAGCCAGCACGGATTTATACAAGGGAAGTCTTGCCTCACCAATCTGCTATATTTTTTTGAAGGGGTTAATAAACATGTGGATAATGGTGATCCAGTTGATATAGTGTATTTGGATTTTAAGAAGGCATTTGACAAAGTCCCCCATGAGAGACTCCTGAGGAAAATAAAAAGTCATGGGATAGGAAGCAATGTCCTATTGTGGATTGCAAACTGGTTAAAAGACAGGAAACAGAGATCTGTACTGGGGCCATTGCCTTTTAATATATTTATAAATGATCTGGATAAGGGAATGGGAACTGAGGTGATCAAATTTACAGATGACACAATTATTCCAAGTATTGAAATCACAAGTACATTGTGAGAAATTGCAGGAAGACCTTGCAAGACTGGGAGATTGGGCATCCAAATGGCAGATGAAATGCCCATAGGGAAACGTAATCCACACTCTAGTTAAACGATGTTACAACCCAAGAAAAGGATCTGGCCATCATCATGGACAATACTTTGAAATCCAGCAGTCAAAAAAGCCAAACAGAATGTTAGAAATGATTAGAAAAGGTGTGAAGAATAAAACAGAGAATGTCATAATGCCTCAGAATTGCTAAGACCACACCTGGATTACTGTGTGTAATTCTGGTCACCGCATCTCAAAAATGATATAGCTGAATTGGAGAATATATAGAGAAGGGTGACCAAAATGATAAAGAGGATTGAATGGCTCCTTTATGAGGAAAGGCTAAAGAGGCTGTTCAGCTTGGAGAAGAAATGGTTGAGGGGGAAATGATAGAGGTAGATAAAATCATGAGTAGAAAAGGACGAGTAAATGTAAATCAGTTATTTATTCTTTCAAATAATAGAAAACTGGGAGCATGAATTTAATATGTAGCACATTTACAGCAAATCAGAGAAAATTCTTGTACACTCAATACACAGTTAAGCTCTGGAATTCATTGCCAGAGGAAGTGGTAAAGGCAGCTAAAAATCTGGCAAGTTCTCGGAGAAGGTGTTCATAAACTGTTATTAATCAGATAGACTTGGGAAAAGCACCATTAGTTAGTGCAGGTGCGAAGCATGGGAAATACAAAATTTCCCACAGTGGGCCGAAAACAAAGCCCGAACCAAAGGATTCGGGTTTTGCACATCTCTACGAAATATCAGAGTTAGCTGGTTAACTTAAGTGAGTAACTCCACTCCTCTTGCCTGCTCCCAGAATGCCCTTGTCTTATCTGGCTAAATTCCAGCCAGGTAATTAATTACTCGACTAGAATTTAGCCAGATAAGGGATGAACATAGCTGAGTAAGCCATTTAGGTAGATCACTATTATATTATCTTATTGCTGGAATACAATATGTATATCCCACTACTCTTCCACTTCGCAACTAACATTTTCAGTGACGGCAAACAAGAGGCTAAATACAGGCTTAAGTGAGACCTGTGAGTGCTAAGGCAGCAAAGCAGAGCAGGGGTATGACGATGCATTATAATTATAGTGCAATATAGGGGCAGATTTTAAAAGTTACGCGCGCGGCCTACATTTGTGCATGCTACCCGGCGCGCACAAATGTACGCCCGATTTTATAACATGCGCGCGCAGTTGCGGGACATACGCGCATCTCAAAAATGCGCGGCACAGCGGGACACACGCGCATCCCGGGGCTTTACGCACGCCGCCGGGCCTTTTGAAAATAGGCCTGGCGCGCATAATCCCCCTACGCGCGTAAATTCTCCTGGATTTACACGCGTAGGGCTTTGAAAATCTGCCCCATAATGCGTATGTCTAGTAGCATTTATAAATGATAAATAATAGTAGTAGTATTAACAGTAGTAAATAATTATACATCCAAAATACACCTGGAGATACAAGGTTGCAAGTGGCTGGACTTCATCCACTTGAGATCTATAATGCTAATGTAACCCCTGCTTGTGGTTTGCATCAGTTTAGGGACACACAGGGTTCTTGGGGCTAATATACACACTCCAAACACACGTCTTGGCCCCAGTGCTGGTTCTTTTCTAGGGGGGGGGGGGAGAGAGAGAGGAATCTCTTCTCCAAAACCCTGGGTAGTAGCGGTGAAACTGTCTCTTTTACCTGGGAGAGGTAGGGGATCCTTTTTAAATTTAGGGATGTGAGTGCCAATAACCATACTGATTATTGGGGGGGAGGGAGTTAAAAAATACAACTTTACTGTAGAAGGTCTTGCATGAATAAATGGCACAGCTCACTTGAGTTCTTGGCATAACTGATGGACTCCAGTTCTCAGTCTCTTGTGTATCTTTGCATGAGTTTTTCTCTTTCTCTCTACCTGGGAAGCACTCACCCTCCAGGGCTTGGATAAGTAAGGTTCCCAAGGGTATTCTTGTCTGGGCAGGAAAAAAAACCCTCTAAACTGGCAAGAAAATGGCAAAAACTCATGATGGGGGGGTCCTTAGAATATTTCACAATGGTCTTATTCATAGTTCTTTAGAATGTTTTTCTCACTCGGGATCTCTCACTGTAAAGAGGATCCAACCAGGAAAACCTCAGCTCTCAAGATGTTCCCTCTTTAGGGCAGTTCGGGGGCAGCAAAATCTTCCTCCCATTTCTTCCAACTCAAAATCTTTCCCCAAAACACCAGGGTCGGATTGAGGATGAAGGGGGCAGTGTGCTCCCTATCCTGGCCCACCTAGGGAGAGAATCCCGTAATCGTTCTCTAGGCCAAAACCAGGGATCTTACAAGGTTTCCTAAAACTAAAACTGGAAACATCCCCAAAACAACATGAAAGACAAATCTAACCGCCCAAGGAGTGAACTGGGAAGGCAGCTTCCCGACCTTTTTCCCAGGGACAACAGGCTGGAGTGCCGGAGCCCCCAGAGGCAGGCTCAGAAAACAACCGACGCTAAATTCCTCTGCTTCCTCTTCACTACCCCCACTCTCTTAGGGAGCGAGCTGCTTTTATACCACATGGGAGATGGCCATCCCAGCACCCCTCAAAGGGAGGGGCTGTACCAAATGATGCCGCCCCTGATTCACTAGAGCTGCCTTTCCTAGCTCAAAGAGTTAACTAGGCCCTTTCTAGTAATGAACCAGTCTACCCATGGCATAAGAGCTTCTCAAAGAAGTACTTAAAGAGCAAGGAACAACCCTGAAGTCGTTTATTCCCTCTGGCGCTTTTCAGAACTCTTACAGCTCTGTATTGTAATAACTTTTTTTTCCTTCCTGAAATTGTCCCAGTTTCTCTCCAAGAAACAGAAAAAGACCCCTAACTACAGCTGTTTCTACCCTCTCATTTCCAGTTCATTTCCTCTAGCTCATGCAGCGCAAACTCTAACCTGGGTCCATTAACAGCGGAGAAGGGTCACAGCTGGAGGTTCTGTTAAGTACCTTTTTCCCATGCTTATTCTGGCTTGCCAGTCTTTTTCATTTTTTTTTTTTGATCCTATCGAAACAATTGGAAAAGATTTGGCTGCAGAGCAGTGTGTAAAATATTATTTTAATGTACTCTGACCAGCAGGCAAGAGAGAGGGGTAAGGGGAGGGAGAGGGAGGCATCCTCTGTGCCAAAACCCCCAAAACAGAATAAATGAACACTAAGACAAATAATTCCATGGAGCCGTTTACATGAACGAATGGCTCAGAGAACCCTTCGGTAGATGCGTTTCTATCCTGAAACAAAATGTAAGCTCAGCTGGAACATGTAGAACCGGCAGTGGCAAGAGAAGAGTTGGGTAAAGGAAATGGGGGTTTCTGGGCATTAGATTAGATATGGAAACTTATCTACTCATCCACACAGATTAGTAGAGAACCAAAACAGGCAGATGGTATAGCTGTGTTAAACTCCCAAGAAGAGGAGGCAAGGACAACCCAACATGCAAGGGCAGCAGGATTTTGATGAATTCTTAGATAGAATCAGGGAGAGGTGATGAGTTTTCTAGCATGGACAGAAAAACTGACTTGGACGCACTTCCCAGCTACAGACAAAAAGGAGAAGAGCAATCTTGGCAAACTTGTAGAGATGACAATTGGAGGATATCCTTAGAACAGTAAATGCAGGTAAGGGCTGCCAACTAGAGCCGCATAGGCATTGGCAAGCAGATAAACTGGTTGTCCAAGTGATCCTTATCTGCCAACAAACACTATGGTATTATGTAACCATAGAAAATGAGGGCAGAGAGCGACTGCAAGACCTATCTGGTCTGCCCATTTCCCCTGCATTCTGTAGTAGCGTGGAGTGGACCCTATTTGATCAGACATTATCTTTGCTTCCCTAACATCATGGAGTCTCTGTGCTTATCTCATGCTTACTTGAACCTTGTGTAACCCCTGTGCCAAGGGGCCACCTTCCCAGCCCTGGGGAGCATTGGATGCACTCACCCAGGGTGGGGTGTACTGTCTCTCAGGGGGCAGGACATCCTGTTGGGTCAGACTGACTGAAGACACATTTATAAAAACTCCACTGTTCACAAGTCTCTTGTGCTCCAAAAATAACTGACGTTATTAGCACAACAAAAAGAGGTAACCAAGACAGATTTGTAGTTATTCCACAGTCCAGAATCATAATCATATCACTTGCCATTTTGTTCAAATCACAAAAAAATCAGTCCCAAACCCTTATCCTTTCTCAAAGGTCTTCTTTGGGCTGTAGGTTACTCCTGAGTTTTTAGAAACCCCAGTTCACCTCTCCTGTGCTCAGTTTTTGTGGAAGTTACTCCCATCGCACACAAGGCCCAGTTCACCTTTATACAAGTTCTGATTTTACACACTTTTTTTCCCACAGAAGGCCCACGCAAATCCACTCCACACTCCTCATTCCTTTTACCTCTCAGTCTCTGTTCTGTTTGGCGGCTCATAGCCTCCTGTGAGCCGCCGCACTCACCTCTGGATCCCTGCTGCTCCACTCCGACGCCAAGAAGCCCATGCTCTAAATGTGCAGGAAGCCACCCCATGACATCGCAGGACTCTGCTCTCCACGAGTGCGGCAGGATGCCAACACTGCTAGGCCCCGTTCCTCCCAGAGCATGCGCGCCTGACCTCGTCAAACTTAAAGGGCCAGTGGTGGGAAACACCAGGAGGCGCCCTCTGATGACATCACTCGTCAAGCCAGATAAAAGGCCCCTGCTGATGCCTCTCCAGTGCCTCGGCAATTGCTCCACTACATCCTGCCTCAATTATTCCCACCTATAATCCACCCAGTTTAGTTTCCTTCCCAACCATGGCCTTTCTGTTCATTCAAAGCCACTGATTTGTGTTTGTCTGTCTTATCAAGAATGTAAGCTCTATGTTGCAGAGAACCCTCTCTTATATGTCTAGCACTATACAAATAACAAAAATAATAAAGATCAGGATGCAACATGCAGGAATTGTTATTTTTGGGCAAGATATCACTCCTCATCAAACACTTCAGTAAAACTTTAATTTTGGAACAAGACATCTTGGTGTTGACAGTGAATTATTTTTTGAATGGTGTCTGTCTGTGTCCTGACTGTGGGCTCCAAAGCTTTTGCTTCTCCCTATAAAGATGCTCTGCAACATTCAAAAGTGCCCCTCTGTTATAACCAAGGAAGACAAAGTGGGGGCTACATGACGTTTGCAAGAATTGCTGTATGAAGTCATAGACTTTCTCACCAAAGTTTCTATTTGGGCTTAACACCTTACTATTTCAGATTCTTTATCACTCTGTGTGCCTGCTGGCTCACTAGTCCAGATGAAGAGAAACTAGCTGGCATACCATGCAGACAACAATATTAAAAGATTTTTAAACTATTAGAAACTGTTGATGGCACTACAGCATTATTTTATTTATTTATTTATTTATTTATTTATAACTTTTATATACCGGCATTCGTAAAAAAAACATCATGTCGGTTTACAGACAACTGAGAAAGGAAATTACAATGATAGATGGAGGAAGGATAGGAAGTTAAAAGGTGACAACTTTACTGTAGAGCCAACGGGCGCCACAGTTATTAAATGAGATTACATGTGGTTAACCAGGTTGGACATAAATTAATTATATACAAGAGGCGACAGAGTGGGGGGTAGCGCGGGGTGGGGGATGAAGCGCATAGGGGAGGCGGGGTGGGGTAGGAACTGTACAAGGGGGCAGGTGGTGGCGATGGGAAGGAGAGGTGGTGACTGAATATCAGGAAGCCATAAAATGGGTGGGGTGGTGAGGGAGGGAGGGTGTGTAGGGGGGGGGGGGGGGACACTGTACTAGGGAGAGGGAAATAATGAGTGTTGAGGAGAAGTCAAATGCTAGGGTTGAGAGGCGTTGGGATAGGCCTGTTTAAATAACCAGGTCTTGATTCCTTTTTTGAATTGATTAAGTGAAGGTTCTAGTCGGAGCTCGGTGGGGAGGGAGTTCCAATCTGCAGTGCAGAAGATGTAATAGGAATCATTTACATCCTGGCAAAAAGGAACATTCTCTTTGAAATAACACACTGTTTATTCCCAATCTAATTTGCATTATTCCTTTAACTTCTTTCTTTTTCTACCTGAGAGACTAGGAAGATCATAACATGTTGGGCTTATCTACTAATATATATTAAAACAAATTCTGCATATTGCTCCTGAAGCAAAAATCAAGTGAGCCCGGGGTAGGCAGCACCACAGACCGGTCAGGATAGCCAAAATATGCGAACCAACTTAATTCTTAGTCCAGATGCAGGCAGATAGGTCTGGTGGCTAACCTGGAAAACCAAGCCTATTAGTGGCTCTCGAGAATGGGCGTTCCCCTACCCCTTCTCCAGCCTGTAGATCAGATTGGTCATTAGCTCTTCCAGGTCCTTTCTAAGGGATAAGCAGAGTCCTCTTGTGGCAATAAGGTATAAAGAAAAGCAATACTTTTTGACATTTTGTGCACATCCAATCCTTTTGGGATCAGTTTGACTCGACAGCAAAAGCTCTGAGGTAATACTTTTTTGTGGTTTCATCCAATCTTTCTTTAATAGATTCTGTGCAGTTACAGTATTTTGGATAGAAAAGCTTTGATGGATCTCTGGCATTTACCATGTATCCTCTGGCCTCTCTGTATTGCATATGTGGCACCCCTACTGGGTCTGGTCACTAGATGCCACTTTCCCTGTCCTTAAAATATACTTAGTGGGAGCCATCCATCCCTTCAGGTCCTCCCACCAGGAGGCTTTGGATTGGGTGACTCAGTGCTATTTAGCCTGGCCATTGTAACACTCAGGGGGTTCAGTTGGAGAGAGCAGCTGCAGAGTAAACACGCATGTTTCCACACTCTGGTGGGGCCTCCCAGCCTTGCCCAAAGGACGTTTCTTTTAGAAGAGACCCCCTGACCGTGCACTCCCTCCCAGAGGGTCCTTCTTGTAACTTACAGTGAGATAGACTTTTAAAGCCTGATACCCCTTTGGGGCAAAAGGGCTCTCTACAGGGGATCAAAGACCTGTGAGCCTTCTCTACTCGCTAGGTAGGCAAGCACCAGTGATGGATCCTGCTGCGAGAGATTGTGACGGTACAGAAGCTATCCAGATTAAGACTTGAAGTATGTTTTGGAAAAGAGTAGTGGGGAGGATATTTGGATCCCCCCTTCCCCACTGGGTCTTCAGTGCAGGATTAATAGCCTGGTCCCCAGATTTTTCCACCAGAGAAATCACTTGCAGTAACAGCTAAGGAAAAAGAACAACTGAATCAAAGGAAGCAAGAGAAGGAGATCCCATCTGGATTTACCCGCAAGGAATCAGGACAGGCTGGGTGTCCACGGGAAAGAAGATCTGTAAAGGTAGGATTTTGCAAAGCAAAGGGGACTCCTCCACTAGGATTCCTACACGGCCACATTTAAAATCACCACGGGCTCTACCCAGGGGTCTGTGATAAGGACACTACCTACACAGAAAGAAACCCTGTAACTATAATTAGATGAACACTCGTCATTTTGAACAACTGATTTTATTTAACTTAAAGAATCAGTAAATTTTATTTTAACACCAGGTCCTGGTCCTGTCTGAGTTCTTACAGACTCTCACCTCATGGGAAGTACAGCACACACACTGGCGACCTTCTTTCATCGTCTGGACCATAAGTGAGAACTTCCCCCCCATAAAAAGAACCCCCCCCCCCCCAGGGATTAAGAGTCAGCATGGGAGTGAATGGTTAGACGGAGCAGCCCTTGAGACTTAACCCACCCTGCTAGGGATTACACATACAGAAAGAATACAAGTAGCCATATTGAGCCAAGAGAGAGGGTTATTTGCAGGCTGTGATACTCTTTATGGGACCACCTAAGGACTAACTCAGTAACTAATGATGGTAAGAAAAGGCATCAAATTTGACAACTGTCCTCAGTTAGGGTAGTTGGTGGGAGGGGGAGGGGGGAGGGTATCCCTCTGTCACCAGTCAGCGAGCTAGCGTCAGGGAACATCCCCCGCAGAAGTTCAGGATCGCTGAGCCAGACTGGAGCTGCTTAACCAGCTCTCTCCCCCACAGATTGAGCCCTTGGGTTGTGAGGGCCGGTAGGACTTGCCTTCTTGAGAGCATCATGGTGCCGGCACTGAGAGGGAACAGGCTGGGAGCTGAGATCAGGCACAGGCTGGGATATAGTGCACAGACTGGGGGATGGAGTACAAGGGCAAGTCCTAGGAATCAGATAAGGGACTAGACTGGGCAGCGCAAGACAGAACAAGGACTGAACAAGAACAAGACACATAAGGGCTGGACTAGACAGAACAGGCAACAATATTCAGGAAAGCCCAACAGGGCACAAGGCTGGCTAGGAGAACCTAGCAGGCAGGCAGGAAAGCCCAAGACGGCACTAAGCATGGCAGGTAGGCTTGGGAGGTCGCAGAGCAAGGCCAGAAGGTCTGGAAGGGCGTAAAGCAAGGCAAGAGACCAAGAGAGGCTACAGAGCAAGGCCTGGCTAGGCTTGCGCAGCTGGGCTTGCTGAGGGCCCCTGGTGGAGGTGAGGCTGCGCAGCAGGCGAAACTGTAACACCAGTGTATTTCAGTGGGGAATTAAAATCTCTTCTTTCTTTCCTAAAATGTCCTTTAGTTCCAGGAGCTTCCTTCTTCTCCTTAGGACTTCCAACTCTGGAACCTATCCCAGTAGGAGCTATGGTACCATGAGCCTTCATCCCTCATTTTTATTTCCTTACCTTCATCTCAGCTACCGCTGGCTAACTGGTAGCTGGGGTAGTATCCAGACTCCTTTCAGAACCTTGTCCTTGTACACCCTGAATCCCACCCATAGGTGTCACTTCTGTGCAGTGGTTGGTATTCCCTTTCCCCAAGGGCTGTGAACATCACCTCTCAGCATTCTTAGATGGCCAAGGAGCAGAAACTGGGTTTGGTAATGGAACCTAGATCATCTCCTGCTTGCACTGATACTAGGTAACCCCTAAAATCTCTCTCAAATGTAGGCTGCGGTGGATGAAGAAACTCCGGCAGACCAATTAGGAAGAGTGCTTCAGCCCCAGAGATGGGGCTGGGCCAGCGCCATCTTAAAATATAAAAATCTGAATTGTAGAAGGCCGAGGGCACGTGAAAAGAGCAAAGGACTATACTGCAGGATAAATGTTAAGGTTGTGCCAAACATCCAGTTTTGGTATCTAGTGAAATGTCATTAGTAAATGTAAATGTATAATTAAGTGGAAACTTGACAAAGGCAGCACAGTAAACAAAGGGTAAGAAAACAGCAGAAATGCAGTTTAATTATCATTAAACCATAAAATCCTTATTGCTGGAAACCTAACTGTCATCAATTAACAAAGGTCTAACACTTAGGAAGGTGTACTAGATATCCAGTTTATTAATGGCCATACTTTTAAAACCATGGCTGCACACATAATCAAAATATCAAACATGGGAGATTAGTTACTCTTTGTTCTCCATCAGCTGACCCGGCTTTGCATCATTAAGTGTTGTTAGCAGCAAGATGATAAAATGGCTGGCCTGTAATTTATAAAACAATTTGAACTCGGGCATGCTTTGTATTTGAGGTCCTCTCATTATGGCTGTGGGTGAGTTGCTTGCCCCTTAGATTGTGTTTTCATCGGAATTCCTTCTGCAGCTTCAGTTTGAAAGTATGTCAATAATAAATTATTGTGTTCTGTCTGTGAGGCACTTGGGATAAAGGCACCATATAATAACATAATATCATTTATAGCTGGATGGATGTGCTGTAATAGATGATAGGCAAACACACTTTTACATTCCCTACTGGGGAGGGGTGGGGGGAGCGTGTAATATTGTGAACGTCGATCTCTCTATGAAGCTGTTCTCTGAGGGCTAGTGCAATATATGAGCCAGTCAAGTGGGAGGTGTCATCCAATGGAGCTGGCATAGATAGTCTCACAGAGACTTCCTGAAAAGCCTTTCAAAGAATGTGTAGGAGTTCCCAAGTAGCAGCAGCCATCTCGTGGGACCCTCTCCGTCCTTTTATTTCCACAGTGACAACTGGATAGGTGTCTTCTGCTCACATTTTTAGAGAAGCAAGTGCAAAAGCACACAGCGAAAGTAGGCATGGGTTTTTTTTTTTCTGTCCCTGCCCGAAACCTCACCCCCAATGCCACCTGGCATGTCTGAAAGTATACGTGCTGTTATCCATGTTCATTTTTATTATAAGGATAACCTTGTCAAGAAACAAGGGAAAGCATCACAAAATAGGAACATTTATCTATATGCAGAGAGAGAGCCATATTAGTCTGATGTAGCAAAAATGACACGAGGCGGGAGACATCTTACAGACTAATCAATATACAGGCTGATGCAATACCGTGTGCTGCGGTTCAACACGCAATTGGATGCGCGTCCATAACCCCCAATGCAAAACAGGGATTAGCACGTCCAAAATGTGCATACAGTCAAGTGCCTAGCTAATAGCATTCATCACATGTAAAGTACATGCAGATGAGGCTATCAGCTAATCACCGCGATGCAAAAATTTCCCACACAACCAATGCACCCTTGCGACGTGGCAGATTTTACACCAACCGGGGCTCATTGTAAAAAACCAAAATTCCTGCTTTCTGTGATCCCTCCTACTACTATCGTGGCAGTACTAAGTAGGAAGGACCACAAAAAGCCCTTCTGAGCTGCAACAGCCAGCATTGTCCTCCCCCTTAATTAGCTTCTTTCTCGTACCAGCCTGGCTATGAATCTTAATATAGGGGCCGTGTTATTCTATTGCTGTGCCCAGTGTGGTATTGTCTAGCTGCCTAAATTTCTAGCATTAGCTCTCTGGGGCAGGCACCTACAATCACAGGTTTTTTTTGCTTTTCCTGAACAGTTTGCACGTTACACAGTGCCAAAAGTGCGTTTTGTGTAGCCGTACGTGCCTGCCCCAGAGAGCTTATGCTTTGATTTTTCTTGCCCGCGCCTTTCCAAAATAGCCTTGCATGCGAGCTTGTGCACAAGACCTTTTCGGCAAGGCATGGCCGGAGTTGAACAGTATGCAGCACTTTGACGCTGTGCATCCCAGCTTGGGCACAAGGCCATTTGGGTCACGTTTTCCAACCAGAAAGAAACAAGATAGCAGTTTCCAGCACGTGCCTCACTTAATTAAGCCTGCGTTTATTGCGCGCGCGCACCTACACAAATTGTACTTTTCTTGTTCTTCAGCCACTGCCGGCTTGGGATGCAGTGGCGGCCCGCAGCCTGTTGTTTTTTTTTCTTCGCCGCCTCCTTGGACTCCAGCGGCAGCAACCTGCAGTCCCTTTTTTTTTTCTTTTTTGGCCACCCACTGACGACCTGCAGCTTCTTTTCCCTTTCTCTGCCACCGCTAGCCTGGGCTCTGGCGGCAGCACGCGGCCTCTTTCTTGTTCGTTGGCCGCCACTGGCTCCAGCAGTGGCCTTTCTTCTTCCCCCCCCCCCCCCCCCCCCCCCCCCCCTTGGCTGTGCCCGCGCTCTTCTTTTAAATTATTGGCCGCCAGCGACCTAAGCACAGGAGGTGACGAGGTGCTTCCTTTTTTTTTTTTTCCTGCTGCCGCCGTTCTGGGATCCGGCAACGGGTCGTGGGTCTCCTTTCCCTTTCTTTGGCCGTCACTGGCCTGGGCTCCGGAGGCGGCCTGCGGTCTCTCTTCTCTTTATTTGGCCGCTGGCGGCCCGCGGTCTCTCTTCTCTTTGTCTCCACGCCGCCAGCGCTGCAGGTTTTCCTGCCTGCAGAATTGTTTGCCTGAATGAAGGGTGAGGCGGCTGTGTTAGGAAGTTTTCGGGGGGGGCGATTTTGCCGCCTCAAAAGCTTGCCGCCTGAAGCAGCTGCCTCACCCTGCCTCATTATAGAACCGCCCCTGGTCGAGCTGGTATGAACTGGGAAGTACAGAGCAGGAATACATGGGCAAAACTGGAAGGGCTTGTTTTTGATTACTCTTCGCGCTGGGGAGAAAATGCCCTAAATATGAATTTATTTGGCTCGCGGATTGTCATGTGCTTTTTTGCTTCTGGCCCAAGCTGAAATCGGTAAGAGGTGCAACAAATCAGACAACAAATAAATGCACGGTGTTAAATACAAGTGTTTAATTTATACAGTTAGGGAAATTATTTCATTTATAGCAGTAAGGTTTGTGTTGCTTCATGTTATGAAACAATTTTGATTAATCTGATAAGTGGAATTTATTTACACGCAATTACTCTAATTAAAAACCAAGTGCGAGAGCAGGCCCCATTTATTTTTAATTCCTTTATTTTGGAGAAAATTTTATTTCCGAACTTTTGCCCTGCCCTGGGGGGAAGCGAAGCTGTAGGTGCTGCTCATTCCTGGAAGCATCTTTCAGAGTTTTCTTAAGAATTTCCCAGGTTTGCAGGGGGATCCAGTGGCATCTTAACCTATCTTGGGGTCCCCTCGAAAGCCTTTGAGTGACTCTGTCATAAAATTATACTACGGATGTGTTAACGTTATCTGCATTTGCGGCTGTTTTATTCTCTCGCTGTTTTTAAAGCGATTCACATTACCAGTTGCCTCATTCTGGAAAAATGTTAATACAGAAGAGAGTTCAGAGAGTTTTTCCTTTTCCAGGACTGTTTTTCTTCTTTTCGAAAAATCACTTGGATTTTGTAGTAAAAAAAATAAAAAAACCCAACCCGTAAATAAATCGATTCCAGCATTAAATATATTTAAAGTAATCACTCACAAAGCTGACAAAGAAAAGGAGTTGATTGTCTTACCTGCACCACCGCCTTTTATGATGTCATAAGGAAGAGAACCTTCGCAGGATCGATCCCAACTCCATGAAAACGTCTCCCTCCCAGTATCCTTCAGAAAACTGGTGACGTGAACCCTGCTAACCTCTGTACCTAACTTTCCTGCAAAATACGAACCCACCCAAATGATCTACCCCTCAGCCACAATGAACTCCAGATTTAGCCTTTCTACTTGTTTCATAATCACTGTGCTGTGTCATGTTGAATTCTAATAGTATCTGTACTATACTGAAGTCAGACTAGCATTTCTATCCCACCCAACCGTGTACCTCCCCTACTGCTCTAGCTAGAATGGAACTAGTGAATATTCTGTAACTCCTTCCATACCTGTAACTTATATCCGTTTATAGATCCTACAGCGCTAACCTACTGCAATGCGCCATATAGAAGAGCTCTACTTCTAACTCGCTTTGAATTCCCTGGTTGGAAAAGCGAGAAATAAATGATGATTATGATAATCATCCGTCCAAATTTCAAAAAAGAAAATTTTAAACATTTCTCAAAGTGGCTGTGCCACACAATTTCAATAAATGTGATTAGTGAAAACAAAACAATGCAAAACTTAAGACTCCCCAATGTTCATAAATTGCTAAAGAGTTCAAAGTCTGACAAGGGCCCTAGTTCGTGTGAACTACGTCGGGAACAAAGGCCTCCTTGGAATTTTTAATACATGAACTCTGTGAGACCAGTGCTCTTTATAAAGCAGACACGGCTTGCAGTCATTTCAGTTACCAATGGTTAAACCGGGGCTGTCAGCTGTGACTGCCCGCTGCCCACCAATGTAGCCTACCAGCCCCTTGGCCGAAGAGGAGGGGGGCCGAGGCTGCTCTGGGACAGCTGATGGCTTCCAGCGCTGCACGGATCTCGGAGAGTGTGACCCACAGTGACTGAAGTCCCAAGGCTTGCGGCCTCACAGGAACAATACGGGATTTCAGGCACTGTGTGGCTCCTGCTGAGAGCCGTGTAGTGCCAGAACAGAAGCAGTCAGTTGTGCTGGCGGCAGCAGCAGCAAACAAGGTGGACTACGATAAGGTGTGCACCGTGCTCTTCCACCAGGAATGGGGCCGTGGGGTTTCCATGTCCGGCTTCTGAAATGTTTCTCTGCCGGTGACAGCGTAAAAAATACAGCATTGCCTCTCTGCTGTAGTGAACTTATGATCTTTTGTATCTGGTTCTAAGCAGTGGGGCCTACAGCGTGTAACTCAGTGAATCCGGCTCTTTGGTATTCCGGTCTTCGCAGTGCCCTAGACACAGATTTGTCAAGAATGGAGCCATTACAGGCACATGCTAGCTGAAGGAAAATCGCAGCAGGTAGATGGAATTTGCTGAACCAGGGTAACAGCTGTCCTGCCAGTTCTTTCAAAGGTCCATGTTTGCCACCTTAAAATCTGATAGATTGATAAACGTGTAGGATGAACCTAAAAAACTAAAGCTGACAAGGGAGAGAGAAGATCCTCAGAATTTCTGAAGGCTTTGCTAGTTTGAGTTCCTTCCTTATTTAGGGTGACCATAGAGCTCCATGTCCCTAAAAGGAACAAGATGAGGCAGATTTATCCCCATTGCATGCATGTACCTAGAGTTCTGATTTCCCTAAAAACACAGGTGGCTTTTAGCATGTCCCATTTGCAACGGAACTACACACAGTAGCTGACATATTCTTTCCTCATTTCCTTGTTGACACTGTTGTAAGACATGGACAGGGGTAAGCCCTGCTGTCCATAGTCTGATGGATGTTTGCTTATGATTTTGGAGCAAAGTTGGGGAAACGCAAGTCCTCCTTTCATTCAGCTCAACAGCTGCTCCCCAGGTGGATTTCGCTGCTGCTCTGTCTTGTTTGACACCTCGTCAACCATGGGTGATTGAGACAGTGTTGTCAGTACCTGGGATCCAATCCCTACCTGCCAGAAAACCTTTCACTGCCTGGCAAGGAAAAAAAAAAAGAGACAGATGATTAGTCCTTGCCAGCTGATCTCATTATACTGAAGAGAATCTATTCCTGGCAAAAAAAAAAAAAAGAATTCCCCCAAGAGCCATCTTGTAGGGATGATGAGGCAGATAGACAACTTCCCATTGTGCTAAAGAAGTTTACATTCTCATTAGCTTGTTTTATACATATGCATTAGGATGTGACGCATGTATTATCTCAGTGTTATGAAGGAATACAAGAAGAGGTATTCCTGGTTAGGAAGATTTCTGTATACCCAGCCGGCATGACCTTGATTTGTATAAGTCAGCAGCTACTGTGGCTGAGGCTGCAGAAATTGCTGACAGCAGTGTGATTATTTTTACGGTAACCTGAGGCCCGATGTACTCAGTAGGCACAATATTCTGCCATTCTGTTCATACCAAAATATTGAGATTTTTAAAAATGCATTTTTGGGAGTTGGGAGGTCCGTAATTGTGCTATTGAAGATATAGCAATTATCAGTGATGTCCGAGGCCTTAGCAACAGAGCGCACCAAATTGCTACAAAGTCTGGGCCATAAGCCCTGCGAGATAAGACTTAAGGATCAAAATATAGTAGGTCCATGTTCAGCTAAAGTTATCCAAGTGCATTTTATCTGGATAACTTTAACCGTACCTGGCTATATTCAGAGTATAGCTGAGTAACTTAAAAAAAAAAAAAAAGGCAAAGGTCAACAGCGTCCTTATTCCCCCTCCTACCCCTCCCCCAAAATATTGGAAAAATGTTGGGTCCTCCACTGCCCAATCCCCTGCCCTATTTAAAAGAAATGTTAATATGCTGCTGCCAATCCCTATTCCATTTCGGAAAAAAATGGGACTCTATTCCACCCCCCCCCTCCCACATACCTGCCCAACCCCCAGTACGAATGTACCCCTGCGGCAGGAGGAGAAGCAGATACCTTTCCCCGCAAGGTCAATACGTCAGCGCAGGTACATAAATCTAATTTGCTTTGAGGTGGTCAAAAATGTCACATTGAAATCATCGGCTCAGTGCGCCTTGGTGGTCAAAAAAGCAAACAGAATGTTAGGAATTATTAGGAAGGGAATGGTTAATAAAATGGAAAATGTCATAATGCCTCTGTATCGCTCAATGGTTAGACCGCACCTTGAATACTGTGTACAATTCTGGTCGCCACATCTCAAAAAAGATATAATTGCGATGGAGAAGGTACAGAGAAGGACAACCAAAATGATAAAGGGGATGGATAGGCTCCCCTATAAGGAAAGGCTAAAGAGGTTAGGGCTGTTCAGCTTGGAGAAAAGACGAGAGGGCTGAGGGGAGATATGAAAGAGGTCTACAAATCATGAAAAGACTTCCTAATAGAAAATGTTTAAGGAAACAAACAAATTAACCCGCAGAACACAGCAATGCTATAGTGTACAGTTCTACTCTGTTTGAAGACATTTTGATCCGCTTCCAGGCCTTTAATAATCCCATCTCACCAAAGACAGTCATTGCTGGGTACTTGCAAATGCAGGCTCATGGCACCAGATCCCAACCTCCATTTCTGACTGAGCTGGAAGAAACTGCTGGGCCAAAATAAAAGAATGGTGGAGACCTTCATTCTCACCACAGTTCCCTTTCTCACACTTTCTCCTCCCCTGCCCCACCACAAAATGAACAAGGATTCTTGGCATGGTTAGCCTTTCTTTGCAATTAGTTGAGGATTTATTCCCCCGTTTCAATAGACGTTTTGTCCACTGTTCCTAGTTAGGTCATTGCAACTACAATCCTGAGGCCAGGAGTCATACACCAAGGTTCCTTTTGGAGTCCTGTCTCATGGGCTCTAAATTCAGCCACAGGTGTCGTCCTTGTTGATGATCACAACTCCCTCTTCCTCCTCCTGTGAATGCTGCCTCTATAGCAGGAGTGGCCAAATCCGGTCCTCAAGAGCCACAAACAGGCTTGATTTTCAAGATACTCATAATGAATATGCATGGGATAGATTTACATATAGTGGAGACAGTGCATGCAAATCTATTTCAGGAATATTCATTGTGGATATACTGAAAACCAGACCTGTCTGTGGATCTTGAGGACTAGAGTTGGCTCTACAGCATCGTCAGCCTCAGCTCACCTAGGGACGTGGAAAACCTGATCCAGGAATCAAACCAGGAATTCTCCATGTAGCAGCACACAGTGCTGTCACTGAGCCACCAGGCCAGCATATGCATAGATTTTCTAGTGCTTCTCAACGGTGACCCTGTTGAAAATGACCTTGATCCGATAAAGTTGAAGTTATTTTCAACAGGGAGGTGCCAGACATTTCCTTCACATATCTGCCTCTCACCCCTCCCTTAGTTTGGACCCAGTCAATGATTTTTTCTTGAAGTTTTCATGCCTCCAGATGGATGGACAGATGGGTGGATGAATTAGCACCCCCACCCCTTCTTTTTTTAACATGAGTTGAAAAGCACTAAGTACATATAATATATACAAGTTACTACTGCCTTTCACTGTCTGTCTGCTGAGGTAGCGTTTATGGTGATATGACTGGTTTCTGAGTTCACTCATTATTTCTTATTATAGTTGTCATTGCTCCCCATCCAGAGCTCCCATAGGACCATCAGACATCATTCCAGTTTTACCCTCCAGATGGAGTGGAGGAAGGAAGATTAATAGACTTGTGCATTGCTGTGTTCTGCGGGTTAATTTGTTTGTTTCCTTAAACATTTTCCATTAGGAATCGAGCGTTTTGACTTTCTGCCCTGCAGTCAGCGATGGGCTCCCCTCCCTTATCACCCCCCCCCCCCCCCCCCCCCCGTGACACACTGTCATCTGCCCCCAGAAGCAAGAATATTAATACCTGCTATGGCCAAAGTCCTTGTGGTTTTCATTTGTTTGATTTTTTTTCCACTCGGATGGGGATTTCTTTTGATTTGAAAATTAAATTCCTAGATATAAAAAAAAAAGAAAAGACAGTTTTGTTTTGTTTTGTTTTTTTGCAGGGACAAATTATTGTTGGGGGAGGGGGCATTGCTTGTCTTTCTTGCAGCTAGGCAGTAATTGTACTGTAGATCAAAATGACACTTGCAGTTCAGTTTTTTCCTCACGGATGTATCCGAAATTCGGTAATGGCAGTACCACTGTAACATATTAATGTAGTAGTGTTGTAGGGAATTATTGTTGTGGTGTGGGTGTGAGTGTGTGTGTATGGGTGAGTGTGTCTGCATATGAAGGCTTCTACAGCTTGAGATCTAGTTGTGAATTCGTGTCTGAATGTATGTGACTTTGATGGTGAATGTCGGGTGCCTGCGGTGTATACCGGATCAGACTGATAATGGTCCGTCTCCCACTGATGCAGATGATTTGGTTGTGACTCTCTGTCTGTGTTTGCTCTTTCACGTGCAGTCTGACTGTGAACGGAGCGTATTTGAATGTGTTTTCTAATTGTGACTAATTCTTAGTTGTAAGGGTTTATTTGCTGTTCTCTTTCAACTGTTCTAAAGCTAACACAGAATCCTTCTTCCTTTGGGTCTCCTTGATTCCTGCTTTCAAGCCTTCATATAATGTTGTTCAGCTTGTTTAACAGCCAATATGTTGTTCGACCAACAGCTTTGCTAGTTTTGGCAGCTGTTCAGATTATTGCATGAAGACATGAGGAAGGGGGATGCTGGGCCTTGAATTAAGCATAGGAATGTGTATGCTTGCTCGCTTATTTATAGACATTTGATATTCCTCTGGAAGATGTGGTCAGAGCAAGTAACAATAGCTGGTTTTAAAAAAGGTTTGGGCTAGTTTCTGGAGAACAGATCCATTAACAATTATTAGTCAGGCAGACTTGGAAACTTACGTCCCTTTCTCCTGGGTGCAAGCAGTAAGAAGAAATAAACATTCCTATTAGCATCTTGCTGGATGGATACTGACTAGTAACCCAGATTGGCCTTTGTCAGAGACAGGATGCAAGACTCAATTGACCATTGGTCTGACCCAGCATGGCACTTCTTTTTGTAAACAAACTGTGACAAACCAGCCATCTTAGAAAAAAGTAAGCAAGCCAAGTGTGATTTTTTTTTTTTTAACTGGATTTTAACAACAAATTACCACCTTTAAAATCAGGCTCAGCCTGTGGTGTTTACACACACAGGACAAATAGTATCCTCTCACCTTCAGAAATGCTTGAATGCAAGTGAACCAGAGGTAAAGCAAAGTAAACAAGGAAATATAGCCTTGAAGCAAGTAGGCTTAACTCATGTATAGCGCGTGTCTTAAAGAGATTCCTTTACGTAAAAACGGCAGAGAAAGAGCCTCCTGGTGGTTTCCAGGGAACGCACAAGAAGAGATCTAACCGCAGGCACTGGCTGGAGACCCTTCCCGGGTCAAGTTTATCATTTCCACTCTAATCTGAGGCCTAATGAAGTGTGTCAGCCGAGCTCCTGTGAAAGGATGCAAGGAAAGGATAACGAATGGCAATGCAGGGCTAAAGACAGAGGCGCCTGAAACCATGTAGAAAGTAATCTCTGAAACTTTATTTCCCTGCCAATGAACTAAAAATAAAAACGGGCCCGCAGACTGTAAAAGTCAAGCGGCACTTATGAAAAGGCAGTCTGGGCATTCAAAAGGGCCCATCTGTCTTTGGGAATTACTATGTCAAGACATTTTAAGACAGGGAAAGGTGACGGCTTCCAAAAGTACAGTTAAAGGATGCTGAGGAAGAAGGTCTGGGCTCATTATCTTCTGTCTTCCTTGCTCTCCTGAGAGCTCGGGCCTGGCTCAATCAGTTGTAGGCCATTTCCTGAAGTTTTAAAGAGATATTTATAGCAGTATTTGACCAGGAGAAGTGAGATGCAAGGCAAGTCAGAAGGATATGGCTCTGCCAGCTCAGTGGCAGTGACTGGAATGTGGAGGTGGGTCCCTGATTTGATTCGCATATTGGGTCTTCCTCACCCCGGGTTGGCTAAGGCTAGGGATGCAGAAGAATCACCGGACACAGCTCCCCTTTTGGGGAGGGAGTCAAGGTTATTTTTAAAGGCGACAACTGGTGGGTGGATGAGGAACCCCCATGATACACGGTTCCTGAAGGAGCCCTGGTGTGTAACTTCTGATCTCAGGACCATTCCTGCAACGATCAGATGCAGAACAGCAGGAGATCCCTGTCAAAATAGGTGGGAAATCCCCAGGTAGTTGTGAATGAAGTGGTGCCAGGAGCCCAGCCCTGGTTCCAATTGAACTGGAAATAAAAATAAAATGTAGAAAGGAGAAGCTGCCAGTCAAAAAAAAAAAAAAGAATGTTATGGCTACCTGTAATGCAGTCTCTTCCTATGCTCCCCCCCCCCCCCCCCACCAAGGTTTCTTTCAAAGCTGATTGGTTGTCGCACATGGTAATGGTCAGTGTGGATCTGGGTGGGCAAACCTTTTTGCCTAATGGCCACATTAATGACCTTGCTGCTAAAGATTGGGTGGAGAGGGAGGGGGGATTCCCATCCAAGTCAGGGCCAGTGCAAAAGTATTCAGTACCTTAGGTGAACTTACAGTTATGCACCCCTCTCCCTATGGGTGGCAGCTCCAGTATAATGCCCCCCCTACCAGTAGGAGGGGCACAGCACTCCCTTCTTTGGTGATATTGCCTCTGGCACAGTACCCCTTTGGGCCTCACACTAGCTGGATTTTGCCACCCCAAACATTTCGGAGCTCTAGGCAACCACCTAGTTTGCATAGTGGAAGAACCATCCCTACTCCAAGTTCTCTAGTAGGGCTGACACCATGGCCCTCAGATGCCATTTCCAACAGAAGCGACATGCCGTTGCTGCTGCAGACTGGGTCCCATCTCATCATCATGAGCTGGACAGAAACTCCCCTGGGCTGGATGTGGCCTGTGAGCTGTAACTTGCCCATTCCTGTTCTGGGTACACATATGAGTGTGTGTATGCAGACCATTGTAACAGTAGCTGATGGCCGATACAGACCAATTGGTCCATCCAGTCTGCCCAGTTATTCAGATCTACACCACTAAGGATATATCCCAGCTGCCAGCCATAGAAACTTGACCACTTGTAGGACATCACTCCTTGTCCAAGGATTTTTTTTAACTTCCTTTTTGGTTCTCTGTCATCCTGAATAGATCAAATTACACATATCCCAATACAGTCTGAAGCACTTCCAGTTTCTACAGAATACAGCTGCTCGAATCTTGGTAGGAACCAAAGCAATGGCCACATAATACCAATAACTACATCAGATGCCCTGGCTCCCAGGGGAAAGCAGGATACAGGTCAAAACCGTTTGCTTTGACTATAAGTGCATGGATAAACCAACCCCTGAATATCTCTCTCAACATCTTCTCTACGCTCCCATTAGGGTACACCAATCCTCCCAAACAGCTCTTTCCTCCTCTCCTCCTCTTGCTTTGGATCGTCTATCCTGTATGACGCTTTGCGCCTTATGCTCCAAAAATCTGGAACAAGGTACTGCTTCCCCTATGCCTTGAGCTGTCTTACCTCATTTTTCAGGAAAAAAGCTAATGCCTGGCTCTTTCGCCACCCCTTCCCTTAGAGTCCCCTTAGAAGGGATGCTCAGTTTTTCCAGCTTGAACCGTCAATTAAGGATTATAAAATTATACATCTTGGCCTCTCAATCAGGCCGATTCAGTACGGTGTGCTTTCCACGTGGTTTCCACACACTATTATTACCCCTTATATAGTAAGGGGTAATAGTGCATGGAAAACGTGCATCCAACCCCCCCCCCCCCCCGAAACTAATAGCGCCCTCAACATGCAAATGCCTGTTGATGGCCCTATTAGTTATTCCTGCGCGATTCAGAAAGTAAAATGTGCAGCCAAACCGCACATTTTACTCTCAGAAATTAATGCCTGCCCAAAGGCAGCAGTTAATTTCAGCCGGCACTGGGAAAGTGTACAGAAAAGCAGAAAAAACTGCTTTTCTGTACACCCTCCAACTTAATATCATAGCGATATTAAATCGGAGGCCCCAAAAATAAAAAAAAATAAAAAATCTTAAAAAAATAAAAAATCTGCCCACGGGTTGGAAAACAGATGTTCAATTTTGCCGACGTCCGTTTTCTGAACCCGTGGATGTCAGCGAGTTTGACAATCAACCCCAGTAAAATTAAGCATCGGCTGTCAAACCCGCTGACAGCCGCCGCTTCTGCCAATAAGGAGGCGCTAGGGATGCGCTAGTGTCCCTAGTGCCTCCTTTTTACAGCGGGCCCTCATTTGCATACAGAATCGTGCACCCAGGAGAGTGGCCTGGGTGCGCGTCGGGAGAGCGGGCACTCGCCTCGGAGCGCCGGCTCTCCCGTACATTTTACTAAATCCGCCCGAATGTCAGTTAAACTTGTTTTGTAATCTGCCTTGAAGCCATTTCTCCTAATGAAGGAGGATTCCATAGGGGAAAATAGGAAAAATTTGGGCGGATTACTTGGATGATAGCTGCTGCTTACACAAAAAAAAAATAAAAAAACATATATATTTCCCTATGAAAAAAGCCAGATTTGCTAAGAGCCTGCTATCTCTGTAACTACAGCATATATGTACCACAGTGCAGAGCATAGGATTTAATAATAGTGATAGCTTAGCTGGCCTGTGGTTCAGAGGCATTATATGCTACCACGTGAATGACCTGGGTTCAATTCCTTGAGGCAGGTCGTCCGTTCCTCAGGCCAGCCCGGGATAGGCCTGCCACAGAATCAGCAGCCATCGCTCTAAGGCGATACCTAGTGGCCAAACTTAGGGTCCATGTTACTGTGCTCTGCTGCCTGCCGTCTGTGGCCCCTGGCGGCCGAGGGCCATCACTGTAATGGCTAGGCTAGGTGAGATGGGGGAGGGGGGAAATATGAAAATAAGAATAAAAATCTCGGGCACTTGCATATGAAAGCTCAAATTGCCATATCTAAAAGGAGACTGGTTCCAAGAAAGCTGGAAGTCCAGAGGAGCAGGGAGGGAACTGTCTGCCCAAAATAAATAAATGTAATAACAATGCTAGCAAATTTGGTCCAATTGTGTTACAGCTACTGTAGTTTATTAAATAACATTTATTAAATAATGTTTACCAATCTTCTGGCATGATATAATTGGTACAGACAAGGTTTCCATTCAGGTAACGGAACATTAGTCTAGAAAAATATTGCACAGATCAAGCGACAAAACTCTGTGCTTGCAACAAGAAGGTACAAATACATATTTTTTATATTTCATAATTTTTATTGTTAGGGATATGTCATGCTGCTCAAGATAAATCTCATGCTTACAAGGTTTCCTGATCAAACAGCTTCAAGTGCGCGTGTGAAGGGAGGGATTAAATGATTTCCTTAAGGTCAAGAAGAAGAGACTCATATCAGGGGCTTCAGAAACGGTGTTCCAGTCTCTAGGATATATTGCCAGTCCTCAAAACCAGCTTCCAAATGCGCTAAATACTTACGTGAGCATCAGATAATGCGACCTTGCAATTTTGCCCTGTGTAAATTAGTTTTCATGTAATTATATTGCAGCCGACCACCTACTAATCCTCCCCTTGATTTTTTTGTCAGCTACAACAGATCATCTTCCTTGGGTCTGAGCTTTCAGTGCAATCCCCGCCCCTCTCTCTCTCTCTCTTTATTTTGTTCCTTCCTTGCTGTAAAACAGAGCTGCAGGCAGTCAATTTCAAGTCAGTGGGCTGTGAAAGGCTGTTAGAATAATAGTTTATTGACCCTGGATGTGCAGCTGGAGCTGGAGGCAAGCACAGCTCCGAAAGAACTTAATCGGCACTAAAGAAGGCCTATGATGATCTGGGAGCACCTGCCATGATCTTTATGGTGATGGGCCCTTGGGTCTCTGTGCCCCTCAAATGGTTCTTCTCCTTCTTGGCTCGCCAAGGAAACTGGGGCTTTACCCGACATTATTTCTTTAGTGATAATAGATTTGTAGGGTGGGGAATGCACTGCTTGGGGATCCTTTGCAGATAAGAGAATGCTTCAACTCTTGGCTACTTATGGGGTATTTCTCCCCTCTTCCTTTTTTATTTTCTTGAACGTTTGGCCCTTCAGCCTGACACCACTGGAAAAGCCCTTTTCCAGTTCAGATGTTCTAGGAAGGGAGATGCTGTTGTCTCTGGATAAAGAGGAGATTCAGGGGTCTATAATAAGGTTTCCCAGCCAGCGCGCCACAGAGAAAGTCACCACTGCCTGATGCTCAGATCCAGACCAGCACCTGGGCTCTGTTCCTGTCATCTCACGGCAACAAGGGCTACCACCAGCAGTGCCTTTTAGACTTACCAGAGCTCCTTTCTGATCAGGCGTAATCATATATATTATCTCTTCTTCCTAGCTACAGGATGAGCCCCAGAGAGTGTTGGGAGCATCACAGTGGAGGGGATCTGGCAGTCACATGCGGCAGTCTGCCCTCATACCAACTTCTCCCTTCTTCTGCACTTGTATATAGATGGAGCGGGTCCATCGCGATGGGCTCATGTGTTTCTCTGCCCCCTACCTTTTCCTTTGGCCACATGAGCCCTTTCCACGTCCGCACTGCCTGCTCCGTGGATGCTGGTGTTGCACACACCATTGACAAGCCTGGGGAAACTCTGCTCTATGCTGTTTGGGGTGATTTCGAAGACCATATGTGATCTTTTCATGTGTGCATGCACTGTGTGCCAGGCAAGTGCAGATGATGCAGATGAAATGCCATTTTATTTTCAAAACAAATAACAAAACTTTTGTTGAAGCTAATGTAGCTCCTGTCCCGTGTCTTACCTTCAAAAGAGGGAGGGGGGGGGGGAGGATTTCCTGGTAAAGCTGCAAGGGGATATATTCTCCAGGGCCCTTGGGTTTTTTCCTTCTTCACGTGGACATAAACAAATCACTCTTGACTCTCAGATTGTGTTCCAGCAGCATAATCTTTGCTGAAGCTGAGCTTCATCAGGTGTACAAAGTACATGGAGATGAATTTGCATCCTCCCTATTGTATTCCCAAGCCACTCTATCAGGGTCCCCTTTCGCCTCACTGGCAGGAAAGACTCTGGGGATTTCTGCTACTCTCGAAGATAAACCGGGTACCTGTTTTTCCAGTGTTTTGCTCTGCTATGCTGCAGGCTTGTTGCCTCGCCTTCTGTCTCCTATCCTTCTGTACTATACCAGATGGGCACACTCTCCTTTCTCCCTCTATAATAACGCCTGGGTGACACAGGTACGTGCTGACTGAAGAAATCTTTTTCTTCAATGAGCTTCTGTAGAGTGTGTGTATATGTTTTATCGACTGATTATTGGTGCTTGTTTTATGTATTTGCTTTGTATGTTTTAATTACTCTAATCCACTGTTGTAATATATGTGTTGATATTGTCCTGTGTTCTGTGCAGGATTGTTTTTTTTTTTTCTGACATAGCAGAACGCAGGCTTTCTAAATTAAGAAATAGAAGGTCAGCAGGCAGCTGACTGGTTTCAGATATGCTACTGACAAAGCAAAAGAAAACGTAATCTCCAAAACAGGACTCTCTTCTGGCAAGTAAATAAATCCTAAGGATAAGAGCTGATGGGGAAGGCCTACACCTTTAGCTGACCTTTCTCTCAGGACCAAGGACAGCAGGCTGAAATCCCACTGCCACTTCTGACCTTAGGCAAGTCACTTGGCCCTCCATTTCTTCAGGTACAGGTTTGTAAGCCTTCTGAGGGTAGGGAAATATCTACAGTATCTGAATGTAATCTGCTTTGAAGTGCCTGAAAAGAGGAATATAAGTCAAATATATAAATGAATAACCAGGGGACAGAAAGTTTCAGGAATTCTTCCCTTTGCATGCCTTCCACAAATTAAAAAAAAACAAGAGACAGCTTCTCTCAGATCACAGGCTGTCTGTGTCTCTCTTGCAGCTCACATGCAGGGGAAGAGGAAAACTAACGCCAGAGCCCTCCCAGAGCCTTCTGGGAGCCCCTCCACATCACCACAGGAATGATCCACTCTGGCAGTCTCCTATAGGGGTGCTTTAGGAAATATCTATCTACATACACCGCAAAATATATTCTTTGTTAAAGGGTCACATTGCATAGCAAGGAATTCTGTAAGTCTTTGCACAAACATATCTCCAGTTAAATACATGATAAAACCATTCAATGAACCTGAATAGGTAGGGTCATGACTCAGACATGTGTAAAGGAAAAATAGCGATGAGGATATGAGGAGAAGAGACACAGAGAGAGGTAATTTCAAATGAATGCAACAGTGGAGAAAGACCTGCCACCATGGCCAGAGAGAAGTTAAAAGTAGCACCACCAAGTGTAAACAATACGCTTGCCAATTAAAATAATTAAGCTTTCTCTGTTTCTCTTTAATGTTTCTGAAGGGCTTTATGTATTTAAAAGTTTTGAAAGCTCTTCCTAGTTAGCCTCTGCCACCATGCTGAATCCCAGGGGGAGGGAAGGTGGGTACTTACTACACTGTTGATTCTCCTTGAAATCCCATGCAGATGTCACACTGTCATGTGGTAAGCAAAAATGAATGGGTAACTGAAATCAAATTGTGCTTGCAGTCATCATATAAAGGAAAAGGCATTTAAGGATGAAGCATGAAATATATCAGAGCAACCCCCCCCCCCAAAAAAAAAAAATTAAAATAAAAAAATTAACTATAAGATCAAAATAAGAAGTTGGAAACTCAATAAAGGGACCAGGTTGCTAGTTTGGAGATTCCAGAGAAGATAGTTTAAGATTAAGGGAAGCACCATCCCCAGTTGCTCTGTAAAACAGAAGCCAGGATCATCTGTAGGGAACATCCTTACCTCTTCAGAGCCTGCAGAAAAGGTTCAAATAAAGATGGGAGAAGGCTGTGAAGGTTTAAGAGGCAGAGAGTTATCAATGGAGTATGCCATAGGTGTGTCTGCAGAAACTGAAAATAATTCTGAGCTAGAGCAGGAGCAAGCATATTGAATTCTTTTAGAAACTGCTGAATAGAAAATGGAGTAAATAAATGGATAAGAGATTATATATATAAACACAGAGGTAAACAGGTATAGGAAGCATGAGACAGCCGACAGGATAAGAAGGAATGAAAACAGGCTAGAATGTTCTACAGTATCTGATGTGTTTGAACATGCATGTCTACATATATGATGACCTTTAGTTCTCTGTATATAAATATGTTGTTGGAAGACCCCCACTTGTAGTAAAAGGGCTGTCCATGGGAGAACTATATGATGAAATTCTTCCACGGATGTCAACACCAGTTAATTCTGTCCAGCTGCCATTCCACACTGGGCTGTGCGTGACTTTGGTGAATGATTCATCTCACTGTAATCCCGTATGAAAGCCCCAGGGAGACATTTCATTTCCACTATCACTTGGAGCCGTCAGGCTCCCCGGCTGTTGGAGATAACTGAAAAGGACAGGTAGATATCGGGAGGAGGGGGAGTTACTCTGCTAAAAGTCTGTGCTCTGACGGAATCCAATTTCAGCTCACATCTGGAGACACCATCTTCTTGGCTTTGCCAGTGGATTCACCTTTCTGAAAGGAAAAAAAAAAAGCTTTCTGTGAACAGTGTTTTGAAACAGATTCACATGAAGAGGAAAGAGGAGAGAATGGAGGAAATAAGGTGAGAGTAACAGACGAGAAAGGTGTAGAGTTGACCATGAGATACTGATCCAGTACTGGTTTTCTAACTCTCTTCAAGAGAGTTTGATTCTTGTCATGCAACTAGTACTTGGATGCACGATAGAAATACACAGGAATATGGTACATGCCCTGAGACTGGCAAGACTGTCACAAAGTGGGAAGAAGAGATGGAATGAGAGGACCAGTGAGAGAGAAGAGAGAGTTAAAATACAGGGGAAGGCTGCTATGGATAAGGAAATACTAACAATTTTAGTGAAAAGAAACATCACAAAGTGTAAGAGAAAAAGAGAAGAGGGAGGAGGAGAAAGCAAGGGGAAGGAATAAGAATGGGAGGGAAGAGAAAAGTTCTAGAAATGAATAGGACAGAGTAATAGGGAGAATAGATGGTATATTGTATGGTTACCTCTTTCCTCTCAAAGGCGGTATGAGAGGAAAGAGGTAACCATACAACATACCATCCATGGTTAATGATTGCAGAACATGGAATTTGTGTACTAGGAAAAGTTAACACCTTCCCATAAAATTATTCAAACATGCATGTAAAGCTGGCCTCACTCTCATAAATTTCCAGCAATGGGAGGCTCCATGGGTACAGAGTTGCTTGGAGTAAAGGTTGCACCCCCCACAAGATAGGTCATTTGTCCAACATCAATGACCACAAGTTCCTGGGAAGCAAGCGTTGTTCACCAGAGGTGCAGGCTGTAGCTCTCCAGGCTTCGGGAGAAGGAAGGGCAGTTTGTCTTTCTTCTCCTTTGAGAGTTACTCTTTCCCAGTCAGTTGGAGTGGGTTCCAGGAGGGACTCATTTACCCATGGTGCTCGGGAAGGCTTTTGTCCCTCATCCCAGAGATAAAAGTGTTTTGTTCAAAGGCTAAAAGCACCAATTCAGGTATTTGTTCAGTTTGAGGGGGGGGAGAAGAGGACTTGACTAAGAGAGAAACAACCCATTGTCAATTTATTCAAGTGGCATGACAATAAATAATTTTATGCTTCTAGACTATCAAAACTTTAAAACTGTCTTTTGTCCTCTTTTTATACTGTGAGATCCTTTACTTTTGTCATTAAAAAATGTTAACTATATTTGAACTATCCCCGTCATGTTTGGACTGTTTATTAAGATACTGTGACAGATCCCCTTGGGTCTTGCAGCATTTTGGAGAATCCTGCTCCAGAGTTACAGGCAGTTTTCCCCATTCTGCAGTATCTGAAGGGGGTCCCAGGCCTTTTACAATGAGTGCTCTAAAAAAAAAGGAGGCTAAGGTGGCAAGATGGCAGCATGGTCAAGGCTACAGTCCTCTGAGCTCCGTACTGATTTCCGCATAAAGTTTCTTCTTTTGCAGAATGCCTCCTAAAAGGAAGGGGAAAGTGAGGATATTTCCCTCCGAGACTCAACTTACCTAGGCTCAGCGTACCATCATGGACTTTCCAGTCTTTTCTCCTGGGATTGAGGGTCTGAGTCCCTATGCAGCGGTAGGTGAGGGAGCGTCTCTCGTTGCGGGGGAGGAAACATCTCTCAGCCTCTTGGATGAGCGATTACCTTTGGCTCCGCATGCTTCCCTTCATTGGGCATCGCTGGCTCGCAGCCCGCTGAGGCGAACGTCTACCCAGTATTGGAGGGTGCCTCAGGTATGGAGGATGAGCTCCTTTTGATACCATCTTTGGTTTCCTCAAGTTTGAAATTAAGTGAAGATCTGGGAGTTGAGTATGCTCCCCTCCCCCTCCCCAAGTTCATTTGCAACTGCTGTGCTTACTGCAGTTTTAACGCCGGAGATTGTAACTCTTCGCTATGGGACATTATCCATAAGCTGGGGTCTGCATTTGTAGAACATTCCTCTAAAGTGTCTGATATCAATGAGATTGGATTCAAGGCTCAGGAGTTAAAATTTCAAGATTTGTCGTCAAGAGATTCCACACTTGAAAATTAGCCTAGTGGAGTTCAAGAAGTTAATCGTGGCCTGGAATATGTGGAAAATTACCAAAGAAGGTTTAATTTAAGATTTTTAAATTTTCCAAGAGTGGTGGGAGAAATTCCCAAATTGACTTTGTGGAGATATCTGACTGAATGTTTGAATATTTCGTCTGAGAGGATACCACCTTTCAACAAGGTCTACTTTTTGCCACCTAAGCAAAATCTTGGTCAAATTAATATTCAGGACATGAACTTGACAGATTCCCTAGCATCTTTGGCTTTGGAAGTTTCTGAGCGGGCCAGTTTGCTTGTTTTTTTCTTTTCTGATCAAGATCTCAGTTATATTATGAAATGATACTTTCATAATTTAAGTATGGGTCAAATGGTTAGAATTTTCCCAGATTTTGCTACAACCCAGGAGAGAAAAAAGGGTTTTTTTTGGCTCTGTGCCCAGACATACTTGCTGTGGGTGCCACCTTCCTCCTTAGGTATCCATGCTAACGTTTTGTTAAGTTTCAAAATAAGTCTTACATATTTTTCCTACCAGAACAACTTAAATCCTTTGTAGTGTGATGGTTATTATATACCTCGGGAGAGGTTGAGGCAGGAAACCTGGGTAGAATCCTCAAAACCCAAGAAACCCCAAGTTAGGGGAAGAGCTCTTTCTCTGACAGGCAGTGGGGGAGGGGAAGGATTGATGACAGAGAGGGAGGGACTGCACAGCCTGCACCTCAGCAAGAGGGTGGGGACACCCAGGTGGATGGGGAGGAGCCAGTGATGTGGCCTGGACTGGAATACTAAAAGCAGATGGAGACAGATGAGGTCGTGTTGGAGAGTTTAGAATTGGGGTCAGTACTAATGGAGGTGGAAGAGGACTGGTGGAAACTTCTTTAAGGAGACCTGGATTGCCAAACAGGTTAGAATCTGATAAGAGGAAACTGTCGGTGGGTGGATGTAGCTGTAGTTGGGCAAGGTGCAGTATCTAAGTGTCCCTTTACAAGCTATGGTGGGTGGTGGTAATAAGGGCTTGATTTCCCTCGAACCAAGCCCACAGGCACTTGATTTGGTGCTTGAGCGGTGGCAAGAGCCTTGAATTGTGCCTAGAAAAGCAAGGTTGAAACCAGGGGCAGGAGCCTTGAATTATGGCTAGAAAAGCAAGGTTGAAACCAGGGGCAGGAGCCATGGACTGATCACTTAGTGGCTCGCTTTATGAGCTACAGCTTGGCTGGTATAGAGCAGGCCAGGCCTAATTTCAGAAGGGCCTGTCGGGGACGGACAAATGGTGGGGAAGCAAGGTATTTACTCCTGGCTGATGAGCTCTCTGCAGGATTAATAGCACCTGCTCAAGCAGTGGCTGAGTTCCAAAGTGGTGACGCTACATAGAAGAGTTCTGCAGAGGGGAATTAGCAGACGAGACAGGGGACATTGTAGATTCTATAAAAGTATTGTTGATGCCCCATTGTTAGACTTGGACTGTATGCTTATCATATTTATATTGCAGGAGGTTTTTCATGGTAAAGCTTTTTTCTAGGGGGTTTTTTTTTTTTGTTTGTTTGTATTATTTTTTCCCTTGTTTCTGCCACCCTGTAATAAGTTTGTGGCCTGGTTCTGTAACAGCTTAGGGGGATATTTCTTTGTTTTGTCAAGTGGATTAACAGTTTTCTTGTTTCTGATCAAGCAAGTCTTGGGATATAATGTATTAAAAATAGATAAATAAGAGACAGAATGCAAATACACCAATATTCAGATATGACAGCCCCCCCCCAACCTGGAGACTTGCTGGCTGAAGAGTTTAGGTGGGGGATGTCCCTTCACTGTGCATTTATATGTGGTTTTAGAATGCTGAGTGCTTGAAAGAAATTTCTGATGGGGTGATTTCACTGAACCACCACTAGATGGCAGTGCATCTGGTAAATTATACAATACATGTCACTGAGGTAGCTGACTTCTAGGCAGTGTGTCTCCTTTAAAGGGTTCAGAATTCTCTAGGAGCCGTTGAAATGGGGACTTTATAGCTTTGTATTCATAGTTTGGCAGGGAGATTTAGAGGAACCCACACAGGGGAGTGGGTGGCCCGAAGGTCCTTTCCTCAAGGAGAGGGCTCTGTCGGGGCTTTCTCCCTCAAGTGGAAAGGCCCAAGGCATAGAGGTGCTTCTCCTCAAGGGGAAATAACCAGATGCCCATCCTGGGTCAGTAAAGGGGGAACATTGGGGCCCACTGTCGTAGAGGACTTGGGAAGTGAGGAGTTCCAGGGGGAGCTTGAGTGGGAGAACCCAGGGAAAATCTCTGTCATGTTGCATTGAGATTTCTGAAGGCTGAGGATGTCTTGGAAGAGGCAAAAAAGAATAAGATTTTTTTTTTTCTGCGAGGGGACAGAAACTGAAGCTAATGTGCCAATGGAGTAGAAAGGGAAAAGGGATTCCCAACCTTTTAGGAAACAAAGATCCCCACACATTTATCTTTAATTTTTGCATGCTATAACAATAATGAAATAATGATTTGCACTCCAGAATCCTTCATAATGTATAAAACTTTGATCTAAACTGAATATGTAGGGAGGGCAGTTGCCATAGCGATTGAAAAATTGCTCTCATAATTGAAGGTTGAGTTCATTCCCCCTTCCAATGCAGCTGCAACGGGGAAAAGGAAGCGAGTTCAAAAAAAAAAAAGTTCTAGGTTGGCAACTCGGTGTATGACCGGTCAGAAAATTGGCAAGGATACCTGCAATTAAATTTTCAGAAAGACACTGCCTGTAGAGTTTCCTTTGGAAAACTCGGGCTGGGGGAAGGAGCTGGTACGTTTGTTCCTGCGTACTTCTCATCTGCTTTTGAAGCAGGTTCAAAGCGCAGGGGTGAAAGTGTGCATGAGGATTTAAAAATTAAATCTCTGCGTGTACTTTTTCTCTCCCAGCTCGGCTCTGCTCCTTTTTTCTTGCATGCTGTGGACGGTGTAGGTGGGGACCAGTAATTTATTTTTCAAAAAGGCCTTTTTACAGGGGTAAACAAGTTCTGAAATGTACCTTCCCTAAAAACTGACCTCCTTTTAGTCTGCTTTTTGTTTTTTTATACTTTATTCTGGCTCTTACAAACACATACAGAAAATGCTAGTTGCAAAATAATTTAGATTTAAAACAAAACAATAGCCTGCGTTGTAACAGGCAGAAGCCTAATGAGATCTGTGTCTGTCTGTGTGTCAGGGATTTGTTGTCAAGATACGTACACTTTTATTTGCAATACTGAAAAATACAAGAAAAATATCTAAACAATTGTTTGGCAGATTGATTGATTTAAGTATAAGACAAATGAAGATTTGATGACACTGGAAGTACCTATTATGACTGGCCACTTTGATGGTTAAACATTAACAAGACAGGACTTGACTATATTTTATAAGGATGTGCAATCGTTTGTGCCGAATTGGAAAATTTCAAAGAAATAGTCCAATTCGGCATGAGTTGGAGGACCCGAATCCCAAGATGGATTTTCCCTGAACTTCGGAGAAAATTTGTTGTTCGGGTTAGCGTGGGGGGTAGGGGGCACATTTATTTAAAAAAAACCAAAACAAATCCACCCCAACCCTTCAAATTTAGTTAATTACAACCCCCCCCGGTGGTCCAGCAGGGGTCCCGGGAGCGATCTCCCACTCTCGGGCCGTCGGCTGCCAGTAAACAAAATGGTGCCGGTGGCCCTTTGCCCTTATCATGTGACAGGAGCTACTGGTGCCATTGGTCAGCCCCTGTCACATGGAAGGAGCAAAGGATGGCCCGTGCCATTTTCTAAGATGGTGCCGGCCATCTATTGCTCCTACCATGTGACAGGGGCTGACCAATGGCACCGGTAGCCCCTGTCGTATGGTAAGGGCAAAGGGCCATGGGCACCATTTTGTTTACTGGCAGCCGATGGCCCGAGAGCGGGAGATCGCTCCCAGGACCCCCGCTGGACCACCAGGGACTTTAGGCAAGTTTTGGGGGGATTGGGAGGGTGGGGGGGTGTAATTTTCTTTTTGGAAAATGAAGTTTTCCACGGGTCGCCCGATCCGTCATAAAAAAAATTATGCACATCCCTAATATTTTATAGTAGCTTGTTGCATATACTCTAATTATAAATACAAGCATTAAATCTTGTACAGAACATTTTAAGGTAGAACTGAAAGAATACAAACAAAAAAGAAACATATATAAGGAAAAATATCAGAAAAACCCTCTCCAGACCACAAATTGGAGTCATGAAGAATTTATGGAACATACTAAAGAAAAACACCTGACATTCAGTAAATCAATTATATCAGCTGGTCACCTTTAAAATGTGCACATTTTAACTCAGGATGGGGTAGCGGGAGGGGGCATCCCTGACAGGCAGATCGTGCCCTTACCTGGATATGAACTGACTTATCCAGCTATCTGGACAGGTTTGCCCCTGCCACTTAGCCGGGTAAATTAGTACTTATCCGGCTATCTGTCATGGATCGCCACTAGTTAGCTGGACAAGTATTTATCCATGAAGTGTATTTTTTTTTTTTGGTTTTGTTTTGTTTTTTTCTGTTTTTTATAGGTTTTAAATGCCAGTGCAGTAACACTGGAAACATAACTCCATCGCTGACCCTGGAGTTAAGTTTCCAGCACTAAGAAAATCCTAGCCAGGCTAATGCATCTCTCCGATTCGGGGAGTAATAACATCCTCGTTTGCATGAAATTTCCATGCAAGGGCACTAAGTATTTCTCCCGTGTTTAGAATGCTCATTTTGTGAGCCTGTGCAGCAAGGAGTTTTACACTCACAAAATGAGTGCTCAAATGCAGACAAAGCTGTGCGTTGGCCCAGAATGCACCTTTCTGCGTTGGCCTGTCTCTGCACCTGGGCCAGTGACTGAATATGGACCTAGTCAGAGCTGGAGTAAAGTTTCCAGTGCTAGCATTCAGTTAGGGAGGTGGACTGGAGAAGCGACGACGAGGGTGGCTACCGAGCACCCTGCTTCTTCCTGTCTTCTTTCTATATATTTTTTTTTCTTTTTTAACTGCAGTCGACCCTTCATTTGGTGTTTTTTCTTCAGCTTCTAACCTCCTGAGTTGGATTTTGGCTTGTCGTCCTCCTCCTCCTCCGGATGGGCCCTACTCTTCCCTCTCTGCCTGATCCCCTTCCCCCCATGCTGCTGCAGGCCCTGATTCCCTGCTGCCTCTCAGTACCAGTGTGTTGGATTCTCCCTCTCCTGACTCTTGATTTAAGGACACAAAACAAGCAGGAGATGGTTTGTACACGTAAACCACGAGTCCGAGAAACTCCTCCCTCCCCAATTAAAATTTGAGCTTACCTTTCGGAAAAGACTGAGTGCAATTTTTCAGCTTTTTTTTTTTTTTTGTGTGTTTGCGTGCATTTTTTAACTCCTGATGCATTAGCATACCATTTGATTACTGCACTGGGGGTTAAATTTTAGTGCATACATTAAGAAATTGCTGAAATTCAGTGCACCGTCTTACTGCATGGCTTAATACCTGGACCCCTTATCTTGCCCCATTACCCTGCCAACTGAGACCCTACTTGTGTCGACATCTCCCTTCCTTGTCCTTACCTCTGTATCTTTCCCAAACATAAATTTGTTAATAATTCTGTATAAAACCAAATTAAGTCTACCTGTACAGCTATTCTTCCTCTCTCCGAGCAGCTGAGTTTTGTGCCTGCTACAGTGATACAGGCTGAATTGTGCTAATTGCTATCCAGAACACTGCCTGCTGTAGAGGTGGATGCCCTGTTTTATTGATCTCTGTAATTGATATAATTTGACTTGGGCCTTTTTCTCTCTTCAAGTGAGAATCCCACTTCACAGTTAAGTATCTTCATAAAGAAAGATAGCGCTCACACCATTCCTGTTGCCATTTGAAAGCTGTTAGCAGAGCAGATTGCTAATGAATAAGTCTCTCACGCTGCCAACATAATCCCCTGTTTCAGGTCTTTCAGGCATTTCGATAATCATCTGATCTTTCCATTGTCCAAAAAGATTTGATTTTAAGAGCAATGAAATGGGGGGCGGAAAAAAAGAGGCTATGCAGCTTTGCTGGAACGCCCATGGTGCATTGCAGGTGCTGATGTCACTGCACCGAGCTGAAGATGTATAGGAAGATTGCTGACACTGTAATACAGGAGAAGGGAGGCAGAGACCTCCACCCAGCCATTATCGCCCGTGGAACCAAAACCGTGGTGCCTAAACGTGGATGGCAGACCCAAATAGCTGTGGGGGCGGGGAGGAGGAAGCTGGTACAGTGCCATATTTTCATAACATCCCCGAGCGGGGGGGAATAATTCATTAAAATGGGTAAGACTACTGAGCAATAATGTCTTTTTTTTTGGTGGGTGGCATAAAAAGTTAGCAGCTATGTTGGGGATGTTGATTCAGATATTTGAACTGGTGGCCGGGTTCGGGATTAGAAAAGAAAACTCTCTTGTAGAACTGGCTACAGATGTACCCATTACAGCATAAAAAGAGCTGTTGGGTGGTGAGAAGAAGGTCGACCTCAGTAGAGTTCTGGTCTCCTGAGCTGTTTACTATAACTATGGGGAAAATAAGCCCTCGTGCATAATATTTTTAGCAAAAACAGCTGGTTGCCATCGTCAACACTCTCTGGGGGCAATGGGAGCTCTTCTTCAAAGGGAGGCAATTGCAGCACCAAAACAGAAAACGTAGACCCAGTTTAGAGGCCACTAGGATGTGTAAAACATAAAACAAAGTATTTTTGTGAGACCTGCAGTTACGAAAATGAGTCGGGGAAATTGGAAATATGATGATTAAAAAAAAAAAGAATCCTATATTAGATGCCAAAATAAAATAGTGCTCGACACCGTCAGACTTGTTGGATGGAGGTGTACCTTTTTCATTTGAGTTTTTAAGATGCAAGATTTTGGATCTAAGGTACCTTTCTTGGGCAACCTGGAAAAAAAATGGTTAAATTTTCTCATCCATAGAGCTGATGGCTCCATGCATTGGTAATGGACAGTATCAAACAGCGCAGCGTGGAAAGAAGAAGAAAGCAAAGCACAGGGATTGATGAGTCAGCAGGAAAAGCTAATCATTCTTAATAATGGGAATCCCTTCAAACCTGTAATCCCTGAGCGGATATAGCTACTTGCGGAATAAATTCAGCTGTTTGTTTTTTTTTTTTTTTTTTTTTAAATGGACAGTTTCAAGTGTCAAAGTGTTAATGAAAAAAAAAAAAAAGATAACCCTTGAAATATAAAATCCCGTTGGCCAGAAAGGAAAAAAAAAATCACAGGTGCTTATTTTGAATTATTAAAGGAGTTGTGTCGAGGCTTATTTCTGAGAAATGGTGTTTGGGAAGTTCAATTATTTCTGCACCACGGATAGCCTTATTAATTTGGGCAGAAAATTAATTAGGCTAATTAGAACAGCTCATTGCAATTCAGAGAGGAGTTATGGTGGGTGTGAGAGGCAAGAGAAGTGTCACTGCAGAGTGGAGGTTTGGTTTTGGAAGAGGTTGTGGCTGCTGGGGTACTGTACGTGGCAGCAGAGTGAACACAGAAGGGATATTTTTACACAGTGTAGTGTCCTGAAACACGCAAATATATTAGCCTGCGCAAAGGAGGATTTAGGGTATAGCGAGGGCAATTTTCAAAAGCAATATGGCTATTTACTCGAGTACAGGGCTATTTGAAAGTATGCCAGTAAAAGTGGGTGCGTTATTCCACAACGTGCCTGCTGTTACTTGCATTTCATGGAGGTGGTCTCTGGGCAAGAGGGGGGGAGGGGGCGTTTCCAAAAGAACATTTTGTGGCCAAACTATGTACCTGCAGAAAAAAGCAAATGCAAATCGCTGGAGGTGCCATCTCCTTGGGCAACTTTCCATGGGCAAGCATGCATGTCCTTTCCCTTTGAGAACTGATGCAAAATCCACAGATTTTGCACCAGTTTTGAAAATCGTAGAAATCAATTGTTTTTTGTTTTTTTTTTATTTTTTTATATTGCCATTTCCAAATGAGGATCCATTTAGTATCAGACAGCTTCAGAAGCCTCTTTGCTTGCAAGGGTGTGTGATTTTGCAAACTTGACCAAGTGTGCATTCTGGCGCAACTGTAATCGTTCTTCAGGCCACTTTATTTGGTGGGTGTTTAACAGCGATGGAATCGCTGCCAGCTTTCATGGAGAGGTGTTGACTAAATGTTGACACATGCATTAGCTGATCTAGAGTCGCTTTGCTCCTAAACTATAATTGCTTTATACCACGAAGGCCCGGTATCTTTTGCCTGTACAAGCTTTTTAGACCTTAACATTATTTCCAGTCAAATGAATGGAAAAATATGTAAGCAATAAGTGATGGCAGAAAAATCTTCTACAGCTAACTACAAAACCGTATTCTACTTTGCACATGAATCCTTACTGCATTCTTTTCAGGCATTTTTTTTTTTTATCACTGGCTGGCGGAAGGGAAGAAGATGCCTAGCATGCCCCAGCACCTCCTTGCAGGAAGGAGAAAGGAGATAGAAACCATGTTAGTGCACCACTGGCAGGGCTTAGAGGCGGTAGAGGCAGCCCTTCTGTCTCATCTTGCCTTCACATGTTTTCTACCGTAGTAAAAGCAAAGTAATTGACAAATATCAGCGCACTTTCTTTGCTTTTTAGGTGTGAATTATTTATGTAACCTTAGCCTGCCAGTGTACTGTCCTTCCAGCTCAGCAGGCCTTCACAGGGGGGTAGGCTTTGGGTGTGCTGTTGGGGCCTCTCCACTCTCCATGCACTTCTGCAGCTCCAAACAAAACTCTGGGATTCACTGTCTACGAGTGCAAACCATCTTGTTTTATTTCCTGACACACACAGAGAATGCAGGTTCCAGACATGAGGTAGCTGAATACATTCAAAGGCATCCCCAAACTGCCAGCACGTCAACAGATGACCATCCTGCCTCATGCAAGTTTATTCAGTCCCGTGTCAGACAATGCTGCACATATCTTAGAGAATTCGCTAACAGTGGAGCTACTGTAACTCCATGGTACTCATGTACAGATGATCTACCAAAGCCTTGGCAGGAGAAGTCCCAGAAAAATAGCTGGCATTATCCTCCCTGGAGCCTCCATATAGCTCTACAGGGAGCTCGGTTCCTCTATGGCTGCATGCTGAGAAAACAGAGGTTGCCAGTCCAACAGCCTCCCACCAAAGTGGAGCATGCTCTTTTATAACAGCAGAAATACTAAGACTTACCACTAGGGGTCACTGTAGTACCATGCTTTCAATAACATGGGTTACACAGGGCCATATAGCCAGATAAGTAGGGCAGGGCGTCCCAAACTTTTAGCTGATGTGACCCATTTTAGCACTTGAAAATTTACATTACCCCAGAAGATGACCAAAACAAATTAGCAGGGGTGCGGTCTCTCTCCAACAATCACTGCACTACATGTGATCCACTCTTTCAACCTCTATTCCTCCAGCAGATCCCCTCTCTCAGCCTTCTCTGATTCCCTTTTTCACCTCCCCAGCTCCTCTCACTTCTCCAGCCCTATTTTTTTAATCCCCCTGCCTGACCTCATTCCCAAGCTCTTCTTATAACCAGTAACTGATCCTGTGATCCTCCTATCAAATCTCAGCCTCACCTTTTCCTTTCTGACCCTTCTCTCACTCCCCCAGCTGATTTCCCCCTCCACCACCTTCTAATTCCTCTCCTACATCATCCAGTTAATCTTCTTTTTATCTTCCCATCCTTCACAGCCATCTGATCCCTCCCATCAAAAGGCCCTAGCTCTAAACATCCCTCTGTGTCAGGGCAAGTGGATGACAACTGGTGAGAAGAGAGAGGGCAGGCTGATGATATAAGCAACATTTTTCTCTTTGGTAGGTTCAGGGGTGAGTGAGGAGAGAGGAGCTGTGGCAGTCTTCATGGGCTGTGCACAATTCAGCCCTTCCCTCCTCTCATGGCTGGTCCCAAACCTGCTAGTGATCCGGAAAGAGCATCGGCATTAGTAATGAAAGCCACCATGGGGCCTGTTAATCCAGTGCATGCTCCCAGGCTTTGCAGTGGCCACTGAAATTCATGCAAGGGCAAGGCTACTGCAGGGTCTGTGAATGTGTGCCGGCTCTCAGCCCCATGCTGCCCTTACACTACTAATGCTTGCTGTTTCCGGCGTCTGAAGAGTGCTGCCCTTTGAAGCACTTATGACCCAGCCGATAATTTCATGACCTCCTTATGGGGTCCAGACCCACAGTTTGGGATGCCCTGGACTTAATCTGGTGAAGTGGCGATGTCTGAATATCCGCCCCTGTTCAGCGGCCACCACTTAGCCGGATAAGTAGTTATCCGGCTAAGTATTTAGCTGGCAAAATGATGGGTGGGATGGGGGTGTAATGGGAAAGAGTTACTTATCTGTCCCAGCTACGTTAGCTGGCTAAGTTTATCCGGCTAACTTGCAAGCCGATGCAGTACCGTGCGCTGGCCGCAGCACAAGGCTCAATGTGCGATTGGATGTGTGTTTTTTGGATGCGCGACCATAACCCCCGATGCAAAATGGGGGTTAGCGCGTCCAAAATACTCGTCCAATCGCCCGTGCAGGTACTAGTGCTCAACACGTGTAAATGCATGTTGATGAGGCTATTATCTGTTCCTCCTGATGCAAAAAAAAAAAAGTGCGCCAGACACACACATTTTTACTCGCCAAAATTAATACTTGCCCTGAGTAGCCGTTAATTTTGGAGGAGCCCAAAAAGTGTACAGAAAAGCAAAAAATGCTGCTTTTCTGTACTTCCTCTGACTTAATATTGTGTTGATATTAAGTCAGAGGAACTGGAAAAATGTGAAATGCCCCCCTAAAAAATTAAAAAAAAAAAAAAAGGGGTGCCGGCGGTCAGGTTAGGAAAAGGGACGTTCAAATAACGCGCGCCCATTTTCCTAGACCATGGCTGTGCACAGATTAGGGAAATGGATGCCCATAAATTTTTCCTAACCTGCTGACAGCCACCTTTCCTGGGGGCTCACTGCTAAGGAGGCACTAGGGGTGCACAATTTCCCCTAGCGCCTCCTTTCTACCGCAGCAGCCCATTTCCATTTTGCATTGGGCGCCCTGGAGAGGTGGATCTGCGCACGTTAAGGGAGAGGCGCTCGATGATGATCAACGCGCACTGATATTGCATCGGCCTGTTTGCCAGCCCAGCTGGCCTTTCAGTCTCAACCCCTTAGAGAATAAGACAATCGGGCCTGATGAGTTTTGGCTAAATTAGGTTGGCCAAATGCCGTACTGTACTTTAAGCTGGCTTCTAGGATGGATGCTACTCAAAGGTAATGCTGAATGCAATCGTTTAAGTGAAACAACGCTGAAGGACAAGGGAATACAGATTAACTTAACCATCTCTGGTTTGTAAGGTGTCTGGATTTAATCAAAATCAAGCTTTTATTTAGAATTAGAACTAAATGCAATTATCCTGGCAAACGGGGGGCGTGAATTTCACGCCGCTTCCCATCTCTGGGTACTGAAATTCTTTTTTGCAGGATGCGAGTCATACTTTAGAGTTCCATTTGCCCCCAGCACCAGCTAATTACTGTACTGTACCCATCTGCTGCTTTCCTTTACAAACTTTGCCTGCAGTTTTGTGGTGGAAAGGGGCTAACTCGTGTTCACTTGTGCTTGTGGTTCACCTCTGACCCCCCTCCCCCCCCCCCCCTTCCAAGCAGCTGAGGGGCACACTTGATCCCGGGGCTGAGTCCCAAAACAGCACTGTAAAACCCCCTGGTGTGGCTCTCCAATGGGAGAGAGGATTATCTTCAGGGCCCAAGGCATTTAGATGGTACCTACCCAAGGAGGCACCTGATACATGGTGTCGTGTCCCAAAATCGTCTTTACTAAACAGATCAAACGTGAAAGTCTTTCAACAGGAAAAATCCTTCCAGCAGTAGTGAGATTTTACAAGAGAGTCGCTAAACCTTGCTGATGCATCCTGGGCAACTGAAAATGGCAAGAAGAGGAAGTGTGAACTGGACTGAAAATGGGTCCCGTTTCTCCTGCATGTCTTGGGTCCAGGAGGTTAAGCCTCTCCCCACCCCCCAGTGAAAGAATCCACACCCTGGGGTTGAAAGGACTGGTGCAAAAGAATTGGGACTTTGCCCCAGCACTGAACGTGTCTCCTGTATCAATTTTGCCCTAGCACCGAAGTAGGGGGTGACATATATAATGCCACAAACTTGCTTTGAAAAATGTCTGAAAGTCCAGAGTGCTTATTTGGCACTCTCATCCCTTTTATGTACATTGGAGAAAGAACTCCCCAGGAGAGAGTCGTTGCCAAACCTTTTGCCTTGGAGGAGAATCCAACTCCCAGGACTGTGGGACTGAGAGTGGATATAGTCACAGGACCCTGTTTGACCCCCCTGCCTTCCCAGCTAACTACCAGAAGGGCTACACAAGGAACGACCAGTATGCCATCGTATGCAGTTATGAAGATACATTATTTGTACTATGGTTGGTTTATTCGAGAGGCACCAGGCTATAAATATCATCTTGTGCATGTGTCTCATAAGACTCAAAGCTGGCACCGGCAGCTGGAAGGAAGCCTACACTTCTGAAATCCCAGCTGGCACTGACAAGGCCTAACCACAAAACAATCTGAACTAGTTGATCTTGAACACTACAGTTTTAAGATAGTCATATGGTTAAGAAACTGCATTAGGGCACTGTAGTAAAGACTCTTGCAATGGTTAGGTTCTCTGTAACTGGTACTGATGAGGCACTGCTACAGAAAATTATCATTATCCCATTCCTGGTGCTGCCAGAGACCCATGCTGAGGAAGGTCATCCTGTTGAAAGTTTAGTACAGGTTGAAATGCATTGCTATTTGGCATTCAAAGGGCATACCTATGTAGAAGCTCTTATTCCTATTTGCACCGAGGACGATTTCACTCCTCTGGCCATAACTTGCTTTGACAGAACATTATTTAAGGGATAGTGCCCATGGCAGTGCAGCGTATGCGAGAATTGCTTGTCCTAATAGATGTTGTGAACTAACGGCCAGGGCAATTACATCATGGATGCTGCCATTGGCACCTTCTAGAACAAGGGCATTGCTAGGTACAATTACAAAAAAAAAAAAAGTCCAGGGCTTGTGCCCATAAGCCCTTCCACCTCCTAGCTCTCCTCCCCCACCCCAAGGTTTTGTACCTTGCTTTCAGCATTAGCACAGTAAGACGAATAATGTTTCCAAAATAAACTCAAATCATTATCAGCATCCTCTCCCACCTCGTGAACAACCGTCTTGAGATTTGCCCAATTAAATTCAGAACTAACTTAAAGACCTGGCTCTTCAAACAAGCGTACCCTGAATAACCTCCCAGCCCCCCTGCTTTTCCCTCCTTCCCATTATGCCAGCATTTAGCTGAATAATTGTACATAATTCTGTCATTATTGTTATACAATTAATTGATGTTGTTTTTGGTTGCCTTTCTTGCTATTTCTCTGTTCCTATGTAATCCCTCCCCCCAGATACCTGTTTATTGTAATTTCCACCTGCCGTTCAACTGTAAACCGATTTGATGTTTCCACTAATATCGGTATAGAAATGTTTTTAAATAAATAAATGAACAAGCCTGTATAAACACATAATTGAGCATCATCAGACTTAAATAATAAAATGAATGCTCATCATACAAATTCTATATTGCCTCAGTAACAAGAACACAAAGCCCCCCTCTGTTAGGCACATTGTGAAGCAATACAAAACCTTGCAAAAAATGCACTCTGATCCTATAGAGCAAACCTACCATACCAGATTATCACTAACTGCCAAACCCAAGAGCCAACAATCCTACCCATGGAAAAGTAGCATTGCAAATATTACATCAGGACCTACAACACCAATACACCTCCTACTGATTAAAAAAAAAAAAAAAGTTGGACTGCTGTAGATTCCTACCCAGAAACTCCAGTCTGGCAGAATCCTTCACCTCAGTCACAAATGCAGAACACAAACAGACTCTCAGCAAAAACAGAATATCTGACTACAGATTAGAAACATGTAAATAAAAACTGAAATGGAAACGCTGAGAAGTCAAATTATATGCAGTGCAATGCTGCAGAAAGAGAAACAGATATGCATTTCCTCCTATCCTGGGCACATAAAAGAATTGCACAATACAACAAGAGCTGAACATTCACAAGCTGACATTTCAGTAACTATAAAGTGAAAATAACATATTTGTGTTTTTTTCTACCTTTTGGGCATTTTATTTTTTATTTGCTCTTGTCACATTCTCTTTTCCACCTTCCCCTTGCCTAGGGGCTCCTCTACATTTTCTGTTTCTTTTCTCTCGTGTTGCCTTCTCTGTCTCTCCTTCCTGACTCTGTCATCAATCTTTTGTCTTTCATCTCTTTTCTGCCTCCGTCCCGGGCATTTGCCAGGGGATACTTGTGCGCATTCCGACCTGATCAGGTACCCCTGCCTGATGCTTGGATCCAGAATGAGCAAATGGGGCTCTGCTCTCAGCACCTCTACAGCAACAAGAGTCAACAGCAATGACCCTTAAATGTGTCAGAGCTCCTTTCTGATAGCTTGTAATCATACATTAGGGGTGTGCATTCGTTTGCAACGTATCGCAAATCCGCAACATATATGGCCGGATTCGTTGCGTCGCGAAACGTATCATGATTTTCCACAAATACAAACGAATCGTGGCCAAATCATTCGGCCCCATGTCTTGGGGGACCCTCCTGACCCCCAAGAGACTTGCCAAAAGTCCCTGGTGGTCCAGCGGGGGTCCAGGAGTGATCTCCTGCACTCGGGCCTTCGGCTGCCAGTAATCAAAATGGCGCTGATAGCCTTTGCCCTTACTATGTCACAGGGGCTACCGCTGCCATTGGTCGGCCCCTGTCACATGGTAGGAGCACAAGATGGCACCTGCAGCTGACAGAGGGAGGGCAGGAGACGCTCCGGGACCCCTGCTGGACCACCAGGGAATTTAGGCAAGTCTTGGGGAGGGGTTCAGGAGGGGGGTTGCAGTTAATTAAAAGGAAAACGAATAAGAATGGCACGTATCAACGGATCGGGGGCCCCTTTGAACGGATACAACATATCTGGCCCCGACGAATACCGAATGAAACGTATGCGACTCCTCTGCACATCCCTATCATACATGCCTCTTCCCAGCTATAGGATGAGCCCCAGACTCAGTCAATGGGCCGCTGCTTTGCTCAACACACATTGTACATAGCCCTTCCACAACCTTCTGTTCCTGACCTCCTCGGACTGTCTTATCCCCAGGCTAAATGAAACGGGGAAAGTACACAATGGGCACTGGATCTGGCTCACTTTGAGTCCTGGGAGAGGCACCATGGAGGAGATCTAGCAGTCAGGCTAACTCCCCGAGCCGGCTGCCTGCACCACACAGGCTTCTCTTTTCTCCTGCGCTGGTAGACGGAGGGAGCTGGGCCATTGTGATGGGTTATGTGTGTCTCTGCCTTCCCTCTCCCTTCGTTTTAAACTTTTTGAAAAGAGATACTTGACGATTTCAGGGCTTCCCTCCCTCTTCTTTTGGCCATAGATGCCTTTTCCACATCCGCACTGCCTGCTCCGTGGATGCTGGTGTACCACACATTTTTTTATTTTTGTTAATGTGCTTGACAAGTTTGGGAAACACCGCTCTGCCACTCTGAACTGAATCTCACTTTTTCTCCCCCTCTCTCATGCTCCAGTCCTCAATTTCCATTTTTTCACCTCACCTACTTCCCATCTTCTCCCACCCCAGCTCTTCTCTCTCACCCCCTCCACAGCCTTCCCATTCCCCCCATTCTCACTCCTTCAGTCTGTACTCGTCCCTTCCCTTCATCCCCTCATTAGCCCCAGCTTCCTGTTTCTCTTACCCTCTCTCCTGCCTCCAGCCTCTTTTGTCTCTTATCCCCTGCCCAGTCTCCATTATTTCTTTCACCTCCTCTCCTATCCCATTTTCATCCTTTCCAGCTCTTCACAGGCCCATCCATTCCCTCTGCCTCTCACCCCCCCCCCCCCCCATCTTTTTCACTGCTTCTCACCCACTCCCCAACCCTCCAGGTGCGCCACATCATATCTTGATCCCTCACACTTTTTCTCCACTTCTCATGCCTTTATCTCATCTCCACATCTTCATCTCATACCCCAAGCCCATCTTACACAACTATACTTATACCCGCACCCAACTGGTGAATGCCTGCTGTCTCCGCGATCCCTTCTCAGTCTCCAAATTTCTATTCCCTCCTACCCAATCTCATGCCTGCTTTTCCCACCTGGAATTTGAGTGCTTGTTCTATCTGTGATCCCCACCCCATCTGGGAGCCCCTGCTCTCTACACCCAGCCTGGGAGGCCCCGTTCTCTTCTTCCCTTACCCACCAATCTGTGGTGTCTGCTCTCTTTCTTCCTTCCTCTCTGCCCACCCATACCACTCCTACTTCCCATTCCCTGCTGTCCCCTCCAGGAGCTTGATCCTGCCTTTGCTTTCTCCCCAGTAAGTGTCCTGGTTGGTTCTGGCTCCTTTGCACCTCCTGCTTGGGACCTTGTGGTTTATACGGCAGCAGTGTTTGAACCACAAGGGGGCTGCATAGAGAGCAGCTGCATGACCCGCACAGGAAGTAACAAAGTGAGGAGGAGCCAGCAAGGGGCTCAGATATGGATGGAAGGAGATGGGGGGGGGGGGGGGGAAGGCAGGGGTAGGATCACATTTCAAGCCCCTGAAGGGACAGTCGAGACTCGAGGATACTTCACAAAAGGCTTGGGGGTAGGGATGTGAATCGTGTCCTCGATCGTCTTAACGATCGATTTCGGCTGGGAGGGGGAGGGAATCGTATTGTTGCCGTTTGGGGGGGTAAAATATCGTGAAAAATCATTAAAAATCGAAAAATCGAAAAACCGGCACATTAAAACCCCCTAAAACCCACCCCCGACCTTTAAATTAAATCCCCCACCCTCCCAAACCCCCCCCCAAATAACTTAAATAACCTGCGGGTCCGGAACGGCAGCGGTCCGGAACGGGCTCCTGCTCCTCAATCTTGTCGTCTTCAGCCGGCGCCATTTTCCAAAATGGCGCCGAAAAATGGCGGCGGCCATAGACGAAAAAGATTGGACGGCAGGAGGTCCTTCCGGACCCCCGCTGGACTTTTGGCAAGTCTCGTGGGGGTCAGGAGGCCCCCCACAAGCTGGCCAAAAGTTCCTGGAGGTCCAGCGGGGGTCAGGGAGCGATTTCCCGCCGCGAATCGTTTTCGTACGGAAAATGGCGCCGGCAGGAGATCGACTGCAGGAGGTCGTTCAGCGAGGCGCCGGAACCCTCGCTGAACGACCTCCTGCAGTCGATCTCCTGCCGGCGCCATTTTCCGTACGAAAACGATTCGCGGCGGGAAATCGCTCCCTGACCCCCGCTGGACCTCCAGGAACTTTTGGCCAGCTTGTGGGGGGCCTCCTGACCCCCACGAGACTTGCCAAAAGTCCAGCGGGGGTCCGGAAGGACCTCCTGCCGTCCAATCTTTTTCGTCTATGGCCGCCGCCATTTTTCGGCGCCATTTTGGAAAATGGCGCCGGCTGAAGACGACAAGATTGAGGAGCAGGAGCCCGTTCCGGACCGCCGCTGGACCCGCAGGTTATTTAAGTCATTTGGGGGGGGGTTTGGGAGGGTGGGGGATTTAATTTAAAGGGTCGGGGGTGGGTTTTAGTGTGCCGGCTCACGATTCTAACGATTTATAACGATAAATCGTTAGAATCTGTATTGTATTGTGTTCCATAACGGTTTAAGACGATATTAAAATTATCGGACGATAATTTTAATCGTCCTAAAACGATTCACATCCCTACTTGGGGGCATGGGCCCCAAGGTGCCCAGAGCTAACAACCCCGACTGTTCTAGTGTTACCTAACTGCAGCTGTATCTGGTCATTGATTGGTTGATGTTAACATTCCATTGTCTAATATTTGGAAGCTCATACTGGTTAGCATGCATTATTGGATTTGTGTGAAATTTGTAAGAGAGAATGTTTTTGCCCCCACCATTGGCACAGATGCTGGAGCGAGCATTTACAGCGTGTGAAAATTGGACTCCCATGCACACCAGATGGTGTGATCAACAGCTGACATTATTCGCCTCTCTTCCCATGACATACTGGTTTACTTAAGAACTCCATGGTACCAGGAGGTTTAGAAGCTGCTGTTTGTAAGCATTCTGCATATTTACATTGTGCGTGCTGGAATCTGGTCCAGCAACATCCAAATATGTGCAGAGCATTTTAGTATGCTAAGGTGGAGGGGGCCTGTGATGATGATAGCTGTTCTGAATGGCTTGAATTGGATCCCAGAGCCTGCAATATATATGCTTTGCCCATTGCTTTTACTAGGACTGGTCAGCATGCCAGTGGGCTAACACGCCTCAGTTCTCATAAATGGAAGGCACTGTAACTGTCTCCTCTTCCAGGATGTGTGTCTTCATCCTCCTCCGTCAAATCCATGTAATTTGATACAAGTGGGAGTTTCTTCTTCCCTTCCCATTGCAAGTGTATAATCTGTCTGTTGTTGGGATGGAGACAGTTTACACACTCAGGCTGCTGCTGTAATGCGGCATTATCATAAGATTGCATCAGGTTTGTATTCCTCGGTGTTTACAAGAGATGATTTGAGTGAAGCAAAAGCAGCCACTGGTTGCATGGTAAAAACATTCAGAGCCTGGCATTGGTATTTGATAAATGGACCAGATGCTGCCCATCAACTGAACCAATATGAGTATCCTGTGGCTGACAGCAACACCTCTTTCCATGTGTTTGGATTTAGTATTTAAGTAAAAATGTCTTGTTTGCTTTTTAAACATGGGAGCAGCTGCTATTTGAAAAGCTGCTGATGCTTTTGGAGGTATGCTCCAAAATAATAAATATTTGGCCATGGTGCTACTGAAGGTGGCATTCATTTTCTGTACTTTGTACACATCTCCACCAAATGAATAAGAATGGCTCTATGAGAAACAAAGTTTATCCCATAGAATTGCACCTTTGGTGCATCTCCACCGAAGTCCGAAGGTTACGCTTCTGCTATCACGGTCACTTCCAAGAAAGCAGCCTGCACTCCTGCCGCAGTCAGCGGGGTTGGTAGGACTCCAGAGGAGAACATGTTAGGGAAATTCTAGGACAGGGTGTCTCCATGGAGAGGAGATCCCTGTGGATCAGATGTCCTGAATAGCTATTTGTATGCAAATCAGCCTCATGCATATAGAAATTGGTTATCCAGAAAACCTGAACTCAGTCCCCAAGGTCTGGAGCTAGTAGTCCCGTGAAGGAGAAACCACAGACCTGTTTTCTTCTCCTTAGCAAGAACACTTTGAAGGAAAAGTATGACATCTATCAGAAGTAAAATGTTTTCTAAAATTAGCACATTTCAGAGTTGCTCCTTGTCCTGCCATAGAAAGAAGTTTCATATTCAGCTGCTGTGCCGCTCTGCTAGTTAGTCAGATAAACGTATCTGGCTAACTTAATTTATATATTCAGCGGCGCAGCCACGCCACTGAACATGTCCGCCTATCTTAAAGTTAGCCGAATACATTTTTCTGGCTTACTTTAGCATAGAGATACGGGCCAACCAAAGTTAGCTGGATAACGTTTATCATCTGGCTAGTTCAGCTCCCCCCAGTTGGTCCCAGAACGCCCCTGACTTATCCAGCCAAATTTTAGCCGGATAAAAAGTTGTGAGCAGCTGGGCACAGCATAGAAGCAGGAGTGTCGGTCATAGCTCTGTCCGTTGAGTCTCTGTCACATTAGTGCCCTGTTTATCTGGAAATGAAAGCTTGGGAATTTTACAAGTCCTCTATGCATGTGCACGGAAAGGTATTTGAATATTTATTATTCCTTCCCCTCTCATTTACCAGTTTTTACGCATTCTTTATAGTAAATGCTATGGAACACCTTATGTTGATGTGGATTTCCGTTTCTGTCCATGTTCTTTTTCAACGTATGCGTAGGGTTGCCAACTGGATTCAATTTTTTTCAGAACAAGCTAACACAGTCTGGTTTTAATCTACTGCAGGCAGGGCGGGACTTCTGGTTCTAATTGTCTCATTGATTTACCAAAGAAAATGAGAATTTCATATCCCTGCATGCAATAGAGTAAAACCAGGATTGAATTAGCCTGTTTCTTATGAAACAAAACAAAAAGTGAAATATAACTTAAAATGCTTAACAAGGGTTAGAAATCTACTCAGGTACCTTCCCCTAGCCAAGGTTTTTAGCTCTATCTGCCTTTTAAATCTTATCCACTGCAAAGCACTTGAGTCTGAGGAATAACTCAAATGACAAAACAAACCTAGAACAGATTCCTGCCCCCTACCCCTGCAGGAGTGCCACTTCACCCAGTCTGACCCATTGAAGTTCTGGTGAAACTTTCTCCAGAACTAGTTGAGCTTATTCGGGCATCCGATACATCCCCGGACTGAAAGCCTCTTCCTCCACCCAGAGGGAGAATGGTAGGACGTTTTGACCCTACATGGGGAGATCCATAGCTGTAGCACAAACACCCTGGCCAACCCAGAGGAAGAAGAGCAGCAGTGGCAGCTTTTTGAAGGGATTGGGGAGGGAATGGAGAGGGATCAGTAGGAGGTGCCCTGGAGGTGGATCTTTGATGCAATGGGAATGAGGGTTTGACACATTCTTTAAGAAAATACCAGACCTGGTGCTTACGAGTGGGGACAGTGTTTCTGATAGGGGTGTGCATTCGGATTGACCGCATTAGTGAAACGCAACTCATTTTTTTTTTTTACTTAAAAAATTGATTCGACATAAACGATCGGATTTCCCACATATCGAACATAGATATGTTCGATATGTGGGAAATCGCGATTGTTGAGCCAAAATAAAAATATAAACCCCCTCACCCTCCTTAATCCCCCCCCCCCCCCCCGACTTACCACAACTCCCTGGTGATGGAGCGGAGTGAGGACGCCATTTCTGCAATCCTTGGCGAGAAGCATGTGACGTCGGCGGCACGTCGAGTGACGCCGGCGCCACGTGATTCCCGGCTCGTTCGCGCCGGACAGCTCGTTCGGCCCAAAAAGAACTTTTGGCCAGCTTGGGGGGGTCAGGAGGCCCCCCCAAGCTGGCCAAAAGTTCTTTTTGGGCCGAACGAGCCGTCCGACGCGAACTCGCCGGGAATCACGTGACGCCGCGTCACTCGACGTGCCACCGACGTCACATGCTTCTCGCCAAGGATTGCAGAAATGACGTCCTCACTCCTCGCTCGATCACCAGGGAGTTGTGGTAAGTCTGGGGGGGGGATTAAGGAGGGTGAGGGGGTTTAAATTTTTTTTTTGCACATATGTACATATACCCAACTCATTGGATTTTTTTTATGTCCATATTGGCCGCAAGTGGGACCCCCTTTCGGACATAAAAAATATGAACATAAAATTTTGCTCTGCACATCCCTAGTTTCTGATACTGTAGTGGATGATCATCTGGGATCACCGGATGTGTGGTTCAGTATTAGAGGGGAGGGGGGAGAAAATTTCCCCCCGCCCTTCACTTTGAGTTAGTTAACTCACAGATCTATTTATTTATTTGCTTACAATTTTGTTTTTTTTACACATGCCTTCCAATGTTCGGGACAGGTGATATCACAACATACATAATAATTTAAAATAATAAATCATAATCTAAAACATCAATACAATAAAACACAGACCATTCTACAAATGCTGAAAGATCAACATTCTTGAAAAGACTCTTGATTGCCACAAATCAGGCTATTCAGATTGTTCAAAAACTTCTTTAAAAGTCTTTTTAAAGGTTTTTGTTTCCTGCATGTTCTGAATTCGAAGAGCAATTTCATATTATTGGGCCAGCGATGGAAAATGCCCTGTCTCATATCTCCACTAGATAGACTTCTCAAGGTGAACCAATATCCAATAGAATTTGATTAGCGGAGTGGAAGGCCTGAGTAGGCGTATAGATTCTGAAAGCTGCATTAAACCATGGTGCATTTGCTTTCATTAGGAGGTTATGTATAATAACCGCTTTTTTATATATTGTTATTGTCCAATGTACCAGATGCCAGTGAAGTGACTGCAAAACTGGAGTTACATTTGCAAGGGTTTATGTCTGTCAGGATTTGTGCCACTGCATTCTGTATTTGGTGTGATTGCAATATGGTGGCAGGCAAGCCAATGTAAAGAGAGTTAAAATAGTTTAATCTGGTAATTATTACTAATGCTTGGAGTACTGTGCAGAAATTGATAGGGTCGAGCAGTGGTTTCAAGTATCTTAAGTAGGTGCAATTTGACAATTGATGATTTTTATTACAGATTGGATGTGCACATTTTCAGGCTAGTTTTAAAACGAAAGCGCGTGTGCCCATACACGTGCATATCTGTGCGCGAGCGAAGATGTGCTGGAATTTTAAATCACGTGCAAACTTGCATGCATGTGTTTTAAAATATGCCAACCGTGCATAAGTGTGCTCCTAATTTTAAGAGGATACTCGAGCACAGCTAGCGCGTGTGTCTTTCCATAGGACTTTGTCGACTTTCACGTAAGTATACAGGCGGATTTTAAAACATGCTCATGCGAGGGACAGCCCAGTTTTTCCAATTAGTCCACCAGTTTGCCCAGTTAATATCGGGGTCTTCCAGACCCCTCACCCTGTCCTGTAAGTCCTAAAACTTGAGATCTACAACTTGTTCCTCATCTGGAGCAGCAGTAAAGTCACGCGAGTAGCAAGCCAATGCGTGCCGCGATCTCCTGTTAGTCCATGCCCCACCCCTTTTCCTCTCTCTTGACGTGTATACGCGTGTACTTCACGGCTTTTTTAAATCCGCGTTGCTTGCCCACAAATGTAGCCTTTCTTGCCCAAGCAATGTTTTTAAAATCTACCTTTAGTGATAGTGGAGAATCTAGTATAAGCCCCAGTGTGTCTGTCAGATCATAATAGCATGACTGTCAAAAGTGAATTCTGGAGGGGTATTTGCTGGGGAAAATCTACTCAAAATAAAGATTTCTGTCTTATCTAGAATGAGTGGTAGGTGATTATGCTGTAATCAGTTCTTGACTGACTACAAACAAGTGAATGCAAAGTGGAATGTGGCTGACCAGGATGTTTTGAATGGAAAAAAAAACCCTGGACATTGCCTGCATATAGTTCGAATGACATGCTAAGGGCAGCGGGTAATTTGCACAACGGAGCCGTATACAAGTTAACCAGGACCGCTGAGAGCGCTGATCCTTGAGAACTTCAGTAGACCTAACATGCCAAGAGGATATTTTAAGCCTGAATGGAAATCTGCTGAGATCTATTGTGAAGATAAGACCTGAACCAACTTAACACCACTCCTTCTAGTCCAGTCTCACACCAAGATTTCCTGGTACCAAGCCCACCAAAACCTTTAACAAATAATCTGAGGCAGCTCAGTGGTGTTAGGAAGCCTACAACAAATAGCCTGTGAGGCGAGCAGACCATGCTATTTACCGTGCACACATTAAGGCCTCATTTGATTGTGAAAATCCCTCATTTGTATTTAGGTATGCACTCATTTTTGTGTGTACATATTAATGTATCACGAGACTGTCTTAACGTGCATGTTAATGCCTTATTGTATAGCCTGCTATTGATAGAATGCACAAAATGTCCTTCTGCACACATTATGCTTTATTGCATAGGCCCCTAAGTGTTTAGAAAAATATTAAATGCTTAGAAATTAAATGGGCCAACATATATTCTTTTACCTGGATTCAGAGATGATATACTTTTGGTTTACTGGAGGGAAAAGGGCTGAAGCGTGATTGTGGCTTTAGGAGTGCCATTTACTGGTATTTAAGTTGCACAGAAGGGTTCATTGTCAAAGTATCTTTCAATCTGCAAGAAGACTACTGCTACTACCACTGGTTAACACCTCCTATAGCTCTCCTCGATGTGCGCAGTGCTGTACAAAAATCATTCTTAGATCATGGTAGGAGAAGGTGTGGAAGGCAAAAGAAAAAAATATATAGGACTGGCATGATAACATAAGAAATGTCATACTGGCTCAGACCAAGGTTCTCCGAGCTTAGCATCCTGTTTCCCACAGTGACTAAACCAGGTCACAAGTATTTGGCATTTCCCGTAAAGTAGATCTATTTCCTGTTGCTCATTCCCAGGAATAGCAGTGGTTTCCCTTAGTCTGATTGGCTAATAATGTGTGTTATGGACCTTTCCTCTAGGAATTTGTCCAAACTTCTTTTAAATCCTGCTATGCTAGTTACCTGATGTCGTCTGGTAACAAATTCCACAGCCCAATTGTGCACAGAGTAAAAAAGCACTTTCTACGATTTGCTTTAAATCTGCTGGTTGTTAGTTTCATAAGTATCCCCTTTTTTGAAAGGTAAATAACTGTCCTTTAAGCATTCTCCCCCACTCATGATTTTATAAACCTTTATCATGTCCCTTCTTAGCTGTCTCTTTTCCGTGCTGAAGAGCCCTTTATAGCCTCTAATCATTGGAGAATCATTCCATCCCCTCTATCATTTGTGTCACCTTTTTTAGTTCTTCTATGTTTTTTTTTTTGTTTTTTTTTTTGAGAAGGGGAGACAAAAACTTCATTCAGTACTTGAGGTACAGTTGCACTATAGCTCAATAGAGCCATGGTAACCATGGTGATATTTCTGTGATGGTGATGTTTCTGTGGCACTACAGCATGCCCCACTACATAGAAAACCTTTTTGTTTGGTTATTATATTCAACTCTTGCTCATTGATGGGACTGAGAGCAGGATAAATGCAGAGGCAAGAATCACAAACCCTGAGTAGAGAGGGAGAGTCCAAAGCATCAGACAGACTCAGACTCATAAATTGGCCAACTAGGGTCATGCTTGAACCAAGTTTCTATCTATGCCTCTTGATCAAGGGCTGTGGCTTTGGTGACTGGGTTAAGAAAAAGAAGTGTGACAGGGCTGTAGGATAGGCCTTGCATGACTAGAGTATGGCCTTGGCAAGAGTCTGGGTGAGGGAGGCCCATGAAATCTTTTATAGGATTTATGCACAAAGAGCCTTGTGTATGCTGATTAATGGGAAGGTTCTGATTGATTTTATTATTTGTTTCTAATGATGTCTTCCTTTGAGAAGAATCCTGTAGAGGGAGTTTTCTTTACAGTATAATAAACTGTATTCAGATAGACAGGTGGAGACTGGAGGGACCCACAAAGAGTGTGGGGTGCCTGGGATGCTTCTTCTCAAGGAGAGGGCTCTGCAGGGGCTTTCCCATTAAGGGGAGGTCCCAAGACCAGAGAGGTATTTCTCCTTTCAGGGAAATAACCAGGAGACAACCTGGGCTCTGAAGGCTTTGGTAGAAAGCCTGGACCTGGTGCTTACAAACAGGGACAGTGTTTCTGATATTGCAGTAGATGATCATCTGGAGTCACTGGATGGTGTGGTTCAGTATTAGCGCACAGGAGATGAAGATCCATTCAAAGGGAGGGCTTCAGGAAAACTAACTTTGTTAAAATGGGAAAATATCTCAAGAGGTTGTTAGCTGGATGGAAATATCTAGGGGAAGTAGAAGAGAAATGGTCAAAACTAAAAGGAGATATAAGGGCAATTAACCTTTTTATTGGGAAGGTAAATAAAGGAAAAAGAGGCTGCTATGGTTTCTAAAGAAGTAGCTGAAAAGGTAACTGGGAAAAAAGATTAGAGTTCATACATTTCAAGATATCACAGAAAGAGGAAGAAAGATGACAATATCTAGAAGAACTAAAAGAAGCTGGGACAGTAGTCTAGTCAGAAATGTAAAGATACAAATGGAAGAAATCATAGAAAATATGGAAAAATGGGGTGGGGGGGGACGACAAGACATTTCTTAGATACATTAGTGATAAAAGGAAGTGCAAAAGTGGCATTGTGAGTCTTGGAAGTGAAGGAGAGGAATATGTAGAGGCTGATGAGGAAAAAGTTAAATTTGCTTAACCAATATTTCTGTTTGGTGTTCACTGTGGAAGGAGCAGGACTATAACCATATGAAACAAACACAAATCAGTTTGGAAGTGAGGTACGCCTCAATTGCATTTCAGAAAAGTGTATTTGTGAGAAGCTAACTAAACTTAAAGTAAAGTGATATACATACGAGGGTATTAAGGAAACTTTGAGAAGTTCTGGCAGTTTCACTGGTTGATCTTTTCAATGCTTCTTTAGAACTGGAAGTAGTTCTGAAGGTCGGGAGGCAAAGGGATGTGGCTTCTATTCACAAAAAATGGAAGTAAGGAGTAGGCTGGGAAGTACGGGCTGGTTAATCTGACCTCTGTAGTGAGGAAACTAATGGAATCACTGTTTTTGGAATCTAGTGTATTGCAAGATCTGAGGCAGCATGGTTTTACCAGAGAGAGGTCTTGTCAGATGAATATCTTTGATTGGGTGACCAGAGAATTTGATCAGGGGAGAGCACTAGATTTAGTGTACTTGGATTTTAGTAAGGCTTTTGACAAGGTTCTACGGATGTGCAGACCAAAAGTTTAAGTTCATAAGTCCATAAGTCGAAAGGGGGTCCCATTTGCGGTCAATATGGACATATGGAGAATTCCATAAGTTGAGTCTATGTCCATATGTGCAAATAAAAATTTAAACCCCTCACCCGCCTTAATCCCGCCCCCCCCCCCCCCCCCAAGACTTACCAAAACTCCCTGGTGGTCCAGCGGGGTCAGGACGCCATTCCTGAACTCCTTTGCAAGGAGCACGTGACGTCGGCGTCACGTGATTCCCCTTGGGTTCGCTCCGGGACCCCTCGTTGGGCTCAAAAGGCACTTTTGGCCAGCTTGGGGGGGTCAGGAGGCCCCCCCAAGCTGGCCAAAAGTGCCTTTTGGGCCCAACGAGGGTTCTGGGAGCGGAACCGCGATGGACCACGTGACGTCGGCGTCACGTCGGAGTGACGCGGACGTCACGTGATTCCCCACGCGTCCGCTCCCGGACCCTCACGGAACTTTTGGCCAGCTTGGGGAGTTTTGGTAAGTCTTGGGGGGGGGGGGGGATTAAGGAGGGTGAGGGGTTTAAATTTTTATTTAGATCAACAATCCCGATTTCCAACGTATTCAACATAGCTATGTTGAATAAGTTGGAAATCCGATCGTTTACGCCTCATTTTTTTAAGTTAAAAAAAAAAAATAAGTTGCGTTTTCCATTTAAGTTCAAAACGAATGCACACCCCTACAAGGTTCCTCATAGGTGACAAATAAATAAATTGAGTGTCCTTAGTATGGGTTATAGTGACTGACTGGGCTTGTTACTGGTTGAGTGTGTGTGTGTGTGTGTGGGGGGGGGGGGGGTATACCACTATCGGAGGAGGACCTTATTAGAGTTGGTGCTGCAATGGGAGATCTCCGTTCCTGTTCTGTGTTCTGGGCCCTGAGCTGATGTCATCAGGCGGTGACTGTGGGGTGCAGATCTTGTGTGTCCCAGTTACCGCCTGATGACATTAGATCGGGACCCAGACAATGGAGCAGGAAGGGAGATCTCCCACTGCACCACCAGCTCTAACAAGGTCCTCCTTCTGGCGATTTCTCTCCCCCTTTTGTTTGGCTTTAGATTCTGCCCTGTGGGGGGAATGGCAAGTTGGGGACTTCCCTCGGACTCTTCCAGAGGTTCACGGGCCTATGGACAACCACCTCAAATAGCTGGTGCAGCAGCCTACTGAGAGTATGAGAAAAGCCTCATCCAGTTCTGGGGCTTCCCTAAGCTCAGGCAAAAATCTTCCACCACCACAACCTGTAGATCAGTCAATCCAAACTACTTTCCTACATCCTTCAGATGTAAACTTAATGACCCCCTTCCCCTGTAAGTCAAGAGGGAGGAAGGAGAGATTGCAGTTAATCTGATTCAGCTTCTGGACGATATAGAAAAATCTCTTAAGGTGACATTGGATGCTTGGAGAACTGTGGCCAAAATGGACAGGACATTAATTCACTCTAAAGTTAAAATTGAAACCTGTGAGGCTCCTATTACCTCTCTTGAGGCTACTACAGTTATTCTGTCTAATCAAGTTTGTACAGTGAAGGCATCTGGTTCTTCCTTCGTTAAAGATTTTGTTTTTGTTTTCATAATCGCGTAGAAGCTCTAAAAAAATGTTCAGAGGGCAAAAAAATGTACGCTTTCTTAATTTTCCTGTTTCAAGATTGTTGTGACCTCTTGAATTGTTTGAAAAATACATCCATACGGTTTTAGACAATTCCTCTGATTTTTCCTTTTCGGTTTTCATATCTCTTCTCCCACTGTTTCCTTATTATTGGACTATGAGGGAAGTATATATTTACTATTTTAGTTGATTATATGTTACTGTGTATTGGACATGTTTCTTCTTTTCCCTTTTTCCAAATTGTATTCTGAAAAAAATGCAATAAGGAATAAACTTAAAAAAAAAAAAGAAACTGGTTGACTGGGAACCGGCAAAGAGTAGTGGTAAATGGAGTTCACTTTGAGTAGTGGGACATTACTAGCAGTGGGCCTGAGGGATCAGACTTTGGGCTGGTTCTTTTCAACATTTTTATGAGCAATATTGTCTTTTTGCTGATGATATCAAAATCTGCCACAGGGTAGACAGCCAGGAACGTGTAGAAAATATGAGGATGGGTCTAGCGAAGCTGGAATAATGGTCTAGAATCTGGCAGCTAAGAATTAATCCTGAAAAATGCAGAGTTAGGCAGTTAGGCTACAAAAACACAAGGGAAAGGTACAGCATAGGGGGTGAAATCCTTCTAATCATGAAAAAAAGAGACTGATCTGGACATTATCATATCTGATCTTAAGGTGGCCAAACAGCTGGATAAAGTAACTGCAAAAGCCAGAGAGATGTTTGGCTGCATAGGGAGAGGATTGGTCAGCAGAAAAATAGAGGTGATATTGCCCCTGTGTAGGACCCTCATGAGTCCTCACTTTGAATATTGTGTGTAGTTGCAGAGACCGCCCCTTCAAAAAAATATAAACCGGTTGAAGTCTGTTCAGAGGGTGATTATGAAAATGGTCGGTAATCTTCATTCTAAAGCATGAGGACAGACTTATTTAAGCATGTCTATCCTAAAGGAAATGCAGGATAGGGGAGATATGATAGTGACACTTAAATACCTCCAAGATTTCCATGCACAAAAGGAGATCCTCTTTCAATGGAAAGGAGGTTATAGATCCAGGAGTCATGGGATGAGAGTGAAAGGGCAGGGCTGGTGCTTCCATTAGGCAAACTAGGCAATCGGCCTAGAGCACCAAAATTTTGGGGGCGGCAAATTCCTTCCAGCACAAGACCCCCGAGGGATGCTGTGTCAGAACCAATACTGGCAAAGAAGGGAGCTGCTGCCAACAGGTAAGTTGTGAATAAGGAGGGTGCATGATGGAGGGTCTGCATCCGCCCTGTGAAAGGGGGTAGACTCAGGAGTAATCTAAGGAAATATCTCTCTATCACGATGCATGGAATAACATCCCCGTGGAGGTGGTGGAGACCAAAAAAAAAAAAGTATCTGATTTCAAGAAAGCATGGGATAAACACTGGGGATCTCTGAGAGAGCGATAGGAATCGTAAGCTGAATTAGTTGGGTGGATGGGCAGACTAGATGAGACTGCGCAGTTTTTCTCTGCCATTATGTTTCTAAAGAAATACATAGTTGATAGGAAAACAGTTTGTAATGAGTTATGGATTGCTGATATTGCTGCAGCCTTGCTCCGTGACACCTATGAACCTTGATTCCATCAGTGCCTTTTAATAATTTTATTAACTCTGCTGGGAACAGCAGAAATAAATGTGGGTTTTGTTTTTTTTGTTTTGTTTTTTTTTTAAAGATACCACCTCCTTTTTATTTCAAAAGGCTGCTATGAAGGTGAAAGAAAAGGGGGAGCAGTCAGAGAGGGGAGGTAAGCGTGGTGTGAAGATTTCCATTTCCAAGTTGGCTAAATACAGCCCCGGCTTCTGGGTTCCTCTTCCTGTCGTAAGTGGCGGCCAGCTGGGTTGAAATTGGTTCCAACTGGGCTTTGAATTTTCAGAGCGAGAGGAGGCTGGCGAGAAAACTTCCAAGAATATCTAAATGTTGTTCTTTGATCTGATTTTTGTGTACATGCTGTGATGCAACAGATATCAATAGCTATTGATGCTTATCTGCATGAAATAAACTACATCGTCACAAGCAGAAAGTGCTTTGCATTTGCCTATATGTTGCATTTGCCCTTATTTGCTGTTGAGAAGGGGTCCCATTAAAATGGCCACAGACCCTCAGACCATGAAGAGCAATAAACTAGCTTTGCCTTTTTTTTTTTTTTTTTAGATGAGTTTCGCTACAGTGAGAGTGCCTATTGTGGAGCGTGCAGTCATCTGTTTTGTCCATCCCTCTGTCCATAGGCGTCAGTAGTCAGGGTAAGCTGTGTGCAGCCACGCACACCCCATGCAAGGCAGAGCAGGGAAGCGAGTGGTAGCTGATGCCACGCAGCCAGTGCTTCCTGTCCCTCCCGGCCCCGCGGAAACGCGGGACCAGGGAGGAGCAGTGGGAGTCTGTGCTGTAGCCAGTGTTCCCCTTGGCACCTTTTAGGGGTGATGGAGGAGAGAATGGGAGCGCTAAGTGACTTTTTTAGCTGGGCTGCAGAAGGGAAATGTGCCTTTGTGTAGTGCGGCTAAAATACACTTTTTAAAACTTGTTTTTCTTCCATATAATATTAGGAATCACAACCCTGCTCCATCTGTTGGTGAAGAACCATGAAACTCCTTTAAATGTTTGGCAATGGGAGCGATGCCGGAATTGGCCTAGCCCAGTTAACTTGCCAACAGTGTAATATTTCAGTACATTTTAAAATTGATAGTGCTTTTTCTTTTTCTTTTTTCCACCTACATTATCAGTTTTAAAACATCTGGCTTTCGTCTTTTTGCTCTACGGGAAATCTGTGCTTGTAGCTTTTTTTTCTCTCCCAGAAAAGAAATCTTTTGCCGTCACCCAAGATTGCACACTTCCTGTTAATGAGCAGGCTGCCAATCTAGGAATGCATTTAACCCTTGCTGCATCTTTTGGTAGCGCAGTCAGTGACTCTGCCTGGTCAATACAGTGATCTAAGATGGCGTTATTTCTTTTCAGATCCTGGGCAGGAGCTAATTCGAGCCATCTCAGTGTGCTAAGGCAACAGAATGAAAGCAATAGCCTGATAATGAAAACACTATGGTAACAAGAAGAACTGCTTAAAGGGCCAGTCACTAAAAGAAAGCTGTGAACATCTGTAGTGGATTGATCCCACAGGAAGTCGCCTACCTGTTGCCAGTGTTTGGTGATGGCATAGCTACAGCTGTAACTTGAGTCCGTTTTTATTTTATTTTTACTAGGAATTTCAATGTTCTGACAAAAAGACAGTGGAAATATGGCTTTGTTATAACACACACAGGAGAAAAATCAGTGACAGTCATTTTTCCACAGATTCTTTTAGTTATGTAAAATAAAAGCTGAAAACGAAGGTGCCTACTCATAACCCATGTCAGCGGAACCTCTTAAAACTTAGGAGAATGTTCTTATGCATTTCTTTTCAATAGTTTTCAGTTTTATTTTACAGCATAAGATCAAAAGATGTGCCATGCTGGGTTAGACCAAAGGTCCATCCAGCCCAGCATCTGACAGTGGCAAATCCCAAAAACTAGATCCAGTCCTTGTTGGGCTGTGGACACACAAAAAAATGTTCGGTTTGGCTTTTTCATTTGCTGCTTTTTTTTTTTCAGTTTGTTTTGCTAGTTTATGCATATAAATGCCATTTTGCATGCATAAAATAGAAGTTTATGTACCAAAGTTGCACTGAGAAAGTAACGCTGGAGGGTTCTGGATTTCAGTTTCTTATGGAAGAGTCTAAATTTGATTTCCAGAATCTTCCTATGCCATTGGTTCCCACAGGTACCACAACAGCTGGCACCTCTCTAAAATCCCATCTAGATGATGTGAGAGGTCTGTTACCTTGGCACCGGGCAGGCAAGTTACCAAGCGATTCACCACCTACAATTTTTCCCTCATGGGCACGCGTCCCTGGAGGGACATCCTTGGTGCGAGAGGATAATTTTAGAGGGCACTTTTCTTTCACGCATTAGCTAGAAATGAGTCAAAGTACATTGCTTTTGGAAACTTACTTGAATCCACCCTGATCCTACAAGCATGACTGGAGAATTGCTGTATAGCATTGCAGAAAGCAAAATGAATTCTTTCATTTTTATAGTTAGAAAGCCCGTCCATCACAATCCATGTATCACAAACTCCAATTAGCATTTTCTGAATGATGAAAATACCTCTCACGGTCGGAATGAATGGAATTTTCAGTTTGACTGTCCCTCCTCTCGCCTTGTGCTCATACCTAGTTGAAGTAAGTCCAAAGGGCCTGCTATCTAATCAGTTATTGCTAGAAAAGCTCTCAAAAATGATTTGAGAATCACAAACACTGGGTCTCTCTAGAATCAGCCAATTGAAGTTTCAGGCATTAACTCCTGCCCCCTAAGATGAGTGTTTCCTAACCAGTGAGCCTTCAGGCCTGATCAGGTGTGCCACAGAAAAATCACCACTGCCTGACACTAAGATCCAGTCCAGCTTCATGGACTCTGCTCTCAGCACCTCGCAGCAACAAGAGACCCCAGCGATGGCTGTTAAACATGAAAGGAGCTCCTTTCTGATTAGCATGTGCAATCACACACAATCTGTTCTAGCTATAGCATGAGCCTTTAAGCATGGTGATCAATGTGTGTACAGAGTACTGGGAGTAATGGCAGTGGAGGAGCTCTAGAAACTACATCAAGCTGCCCATGCCAGATTAACCTCTCCCTTTTCATTTAGATTGAGTTCATGCCTTTTCATTGGTAGCTCAAGGTGAGTTACATTCAGCTACAGTAGGTATCTTCTCTTCCCCAGAGGGCTTACAATTTAAGTGTAATGTTTGGCCGACCACAGGGACTTCCCCCATCAGCCGCCTCACCCATCCCAAATGCTGCCAAGCCTTGCAGGACACTGCCAGGATTTCTTCGTGTCAAGAATGCCACCATCATGCCTTCAGTCAGCCTTGCCCTGTCTCCCCATAGGCATGCATATGCGTGCATCTACTCCAGCATTCTAGGCCCTGAGGCGGGAAAGTGACTCGTGGCACCCCCTGATGATGTCAACCCAGCTGGGTATTTAAACCCCAGTCAAGCTCCAAGCCAATGCCTCGGCAAAAGGTCCTCCTGCCGTGTCTTCGCCTGCAGTGTGTTGCTTTGTTCCTGCTCTAGCTTGCCTCCATTCTAGCCTGTCTTGCTTCTTGGACTGCCTCTTGGATATGACCCTCTGCCTGAATACCGACATTACCTGATCTCCACCTGCCCACACCTCCTGCCTGAATACGGACGTTGCCTGACCTTTGCCTGCTTTAGCTGTGGCCTGGTTACAGGCTCCACCTCCCTGCATTCCTTGGGACTCTCACCTAAATCCTGCTGGCCTCAGAACCCGACGAGGCTGGTACAGGTGAAGGCTAGCTTCTGTCCCAGTCCTAGCAAGTCTGCCTCCTGACGATGAAGGCCTAGTTGTTTCGCCAGCCGGGCAGGATCCATCCCACCATAGCCAAAGGGCCTTACACGTTGTAACGCCAAGGGCCTGATTTGCCAAGGCTTTTCTCCCAGTCTGTGTCTATGGGAAAATTGCTTATTAAATGAGGCCCTAATTTTTGTACCGGAGGCGAAGGAGGGTGAAGTGACTTGCCCAAGGTTATAAGAAGTGTCAGCGGGATTTGAACCCTGGCTTCCCTGGTTCTCAGCCTGATGCTTTAACCACTAGGCTACTCTTCTACTGTGAGGAGTTCATTTTATTTATATTCCGCTTTTCAGCACTTTAAAAGCGGATTACATTCAGGTACTGTAGTTATTTTTCTGTCTCCAGAGGGCTCATAATCTAAGGGCCTGATTCACTAAGACATTTCTCCCACTCTGTGTCTGTCTATGGGAAAATGCCTTGACCCGCCCCCACCCCATGACGTCACTAACATCGGACAGTTAAGACAGCCTCAACACCAGGCGTCGCGCGACAAAGGGGCTCTCCCCTTTGTGCACCCCTTCGTGCAAACCTTTGTGTATATGTAAAAATTTATTTTTATGTTTCCTTTAACTAAGCTGTTTCATTGTATTCGACTAAGGAATTTTTTCCTGCTTTTTCTATTTCACTGTAAACCGGCATGATTTGCATTTAATGCAAGAATGTCGGTATATAAAAGTTAAAAATAAATGAATGAGGCCCTACGTTTGTACCTGAGGCAACAGCTGGTGAAGCGACTTGCCAAGGTCACAAGGAGCAGCAGTGGGATTTGAACCCTGGTCTCCCTGGTTCAAAGCCTGCTCTAACCATCAGGCTACTCCGCCCCCCTCTCTCCCTTTGTGTTAAAGTTTGGAAGGTAGGGCTCTCAGCAGTTCCCTAACTCTTCTTTTGGCCATGTGAATCCTCTCCGTGTCCCCCCTGCCTACTCCGTGGAGGTAGGTGAACACAGTAGGTGTCTTTGTTTACTAACAGGGTAATTTTGAAAGGAACGCGCATGCACCCATAAACGCCCTTATTGGTGTGCGAGCAGAGAGGCACTACAATTTTAAATTGCGCTCGCAAGTACCTGCGTATCATTTTAAAGTACCCCTCCTGCGCATATTTTGGCTAGGGCTGTAGTGGCTTTTACGCACCTCTGCAGGCGAATTTTAAAACATGCTTGTGAGAGGGAAAAATGTTTCCAAGTAGTCTACTAGTTTGCCCAGTTCATATTGAGGTCTTAAGGACCCATCTGCTTCTTCATTCTGTAAGCCCCCCCCCCCCCCCCCAACTTGACCCCCAAACCTTCACACTGTGCTAAATGTCCTATAACTCGAGATTTCTAGACTTGCTCCTCATTAGGACCAGAAGTAAAGTTACGTGGTTTAACAAGCCGACGCGCCATGGTCGGCTTTTTTTTTTTTTTTTAACTATGGACATTCGCACATTTGAGGTGAATCTTAAGACCCGTGCACAGGCACATGTTCGCTCGTTTGCCGGCATGCACAAATGGAAGCATCAATTTTATAACATATACATGTGTGTTATAAAATCAGCTATATGTGAGCACAATGTTATATTGATGCATGCAAATGCCGCCTCGCACACGTAAGTGGGATGAATTTTAGTAGCTAAGCGCACTGACGCAATAGCCCTTTTTCCCAGTTCACTCCCAGTTCGCCCCAGTAAAGGAGAGTCCTTCCTAATCCACCTAGCTAACTTTCCTCCCTTTTACCCCTGACCCTTAAAACCCCACTGACTAGCCTTTTTTATTTTTTTTTGTTACATGACTTACACGCCATCCATAGCAGAAATAAGGTTATGCGGTACTTACGCGCAAACGTCATGGTTCAGTCCCACTCTGCCTCTTTCTGAGAAATTTTTTTAATGCATGTACAGGGAGATATGTGCATAGTAGCATGGCTTTTAAATTCCGCACGGTGTGCACCCGGCTGAGTCACGCGCATATCTCCTGGCTTTAGCGCACGTAGGGCTTTTAAAATCAACCAGACAAAATTGTCTCTCCTCTAACGCCCATGCCCCGCCCCTTCTTCTCGATGCATGCATGGGTATGTATGCACGTACTTCATGGCTTCTTAAAATGCGCATTGCTGTCATATGGCCACTGTTGTGCGAGCAACACTTTTAAAACTGACCTATAACTGAATATGTAGAGATCAAGCAGTTTATTGGTTCTGGAGAAGACTTAATTATTTGTAGGTTGTAATACCTTTTATTGAACCAACCCTCTGTTTTGAAATTCCATTCACAGCATTGTCTCTGGATCAGTTTTATATTAGCCGGATCAAAGGGATTCAGTTGAGATGACACTCGTAAAATAGCCAAGAGAGCAAATGCTTTCCAAAGTCTGCTGTCAGGCGGCAATGTTCTGAAAACAGTTTTCTGGTGGAGATGTTTGCAAATATCTCTAGTGTGAGTGACAGCACGTGGGCCTCGTCAGTTTCAGACTGACAGGGACACGAGGCCTGTTGAAGATGCATCTGTTATTAAGCTGCTATTCCTGATCAACATTGCATAGAGTTGGGGAAAGCTGCAGCGGAGAATGTTTTAGAGGAAAAGAACATAGACTTTTATGATCTCCATGGTTAAAATTTCTGCCTACAAGAATGGGTTCATTGTTACACAGTTGGTTGGGTTGAAAGAAGACGAGAGGTCCATGAAGTTCAACCTTCTTTAATAGCTCTCTTGACAGGAAGGTGAAAAAAAATACAAACATACCCAATTCATCTGTAACCAATTCTGCAGCAGTGGAAAAAAAAATATTCTTTTTGGACCCCAAATAGGACAGTCGTCTTAAAATCTGCTTGACTGACACTCATTTTCCAAGAACAAGCTATTACATAATGACACAGTAACAAAGTAATCAATGGCAGAGCAAGACCAATTTGCTCATCCAGTCTTTCCAGTTATTCCTGTCCACACTGCAAGGATATATCCCAACTATTGAAGCTTAACCCTTTCAGGACATCATTGCTCTGCCAATCAGATTGTTTGTTTCCTCATAAGTTCTCCACAGTCCTGGATAGATAACCACACAAAATTCCACCCTGATCCAACATCCCCACCCTCTATGTATTACCACCAAGAACCATAATAAACTAGACTAGAGAGCCGCATATCTAAACAACCTACCATCTAGTTCTCTTTGGCCTTGCTGGTCAGGAACCAGCCACCATAATCTGCTGGCATTGACGCTGTTCCATAGGAAGCTGTAACCTGCCAATACCAACCTGGTTACCTCAAGGCCTGCAGTAAAGTTAGGCTGTGCTTTCTCCACCCTTTGTTTTGTTCTTCTCACCTCTGCTGTTGAAAGAGTGAAGGGCAGTATGTCAGCAATCATGATACCAAATATCTTTTTTTCAGTAAGAGCCATGACCATTTGTAAATGGTTCTCTGATGATATCAGGCTCCATAACATGCCCCAAGAGGTCCAGTTGCCATCTTTGCTTAGTTAAAAAATGGAGTAAATTTTACAAAGATTAGTCAGGAACCATACAGGTAAAATTGGGATTACATGGGTAGCATGGCTAAATTTGCATAAGTGGATTTTCAGCTGGCTATGCTCAGAGTTTCACAATGCATGTATCTTTAGCCAGAGTGAAAAGAGATAATCCCAAGGAGGATGGGGAAAAGGCACTTAATGTGGTCAGGGGAGAAAACTACATGTGTACAGTATAGTTTAAAAAATGTATGCATATACTTTATAACAATACAGAAAAATGAGATGTCTAAGACAATAATCAAGCTAGCATATATAGGAGTGTGGTATCAAAATGGCATAGTGCCCAATATGTAATCCACTGGGCTACAAACAGTTTCAGAAGAGTGGCATTGATTTCTTATCATTTACCACACACCTTCGTTTAATTAAGATCACAAATCCATGTAATGTGCTTTTGTTCAATTTTCACCAAAAAAATACAGACAAAAAAGGCTTGTTGTCTTCTTATTTTATGATCATAGCTGGAATAGAGAGAACATCAATGGAAAGTGCTTCCAAAAATACAAAATCCCAACATGGTCCATGTTTCAGCATGGTTTATACCTTCTTCAAGGTTAGATAAGCATGTCTCCCATTATACACACATCATTCAAGAGCCACGAGGCTTCCAAAATGGCGACTGGTTTGTAGCCCACTGCGGGCAAGAGACAGTGGATTTATATATATTTTGATACCACACTATGCTAGGTTAATTATTGTCTTAGTCACCTCATTTTTTTGTATTGTTATATTGAGAGAGGTGTTCACTCTTTTTTGGTTTAAGTGAATGTACTTCATTCCATGGTTTTAGCTGATAAGAGGGCACGCATACTTTTAGCCACATCATATATTGAGATTCATACACAAAGCATGCAAGTACCTTTGTGTTTGAATATCAGTTGGATTTGTGTAGGTTTAAAAGTAGGCGCATAGGAGCCATTCTGAAAGTGTATCCTGTTGTGTTTATTGACTATCTGCATTTGTGTGGTGATAGTTCGTTATTTAAGTGATGGTTCTACCAGCCAACCTTAATGATGTCCCAAATCAAAGCTAGTATTTTTTTTTTTTTTTTTTTTTACAACTTTGGGGACAATAGGATTTGTTTTTTCTACAGGGCAGGTTTTCTTTAAAACTCCTTGGATTCTATGCTTCGGGATCACTATGCTCTCAGCCGTCTTTTGCTGGCGCCAGTGTTTATCCCAGTTTGCACCCCTCTCAGTAATATCAGGGTGATCTTTCCTCTGAAGTGTTCAGCAGAAATAGATTCCCGGTGAGCCAACAGTAAGATATCTATTGCTTCAAAAGAAAAATTGTATGGTATTGACTCTTTAGAAGGAAATGCTAAACTGAAGTCTCAAAATACTTTGAAATTGGAAAAAAAAACAAACCCAAAAAACAAAGCTGTCCCAAATTCACAGAGGTAACCTGAAGTTAATAGAAAGGGGATGACCCATTGTTGTAGTTGTGTGAAAGGCCTCTTCAATCTTGAAATTCATTGGAAACTCAAGATGAGCGACATGAAGTCTTCCAGGCTCCCTGCAGACTGCAAATTGCCACTGTTGACTTTAATTAGACTCATTGTACAGCGTGCATGATTGCTTAGTGATTATTTGATTTTTGCCCTCTTCTTGGTCAGGAAGGAACCACTTAAGACTTCGGGTTAAATGCAAATAACTAGATCTGGGATGCATTGATTTCCTGTATGTGTGGAACTCTACTAAATGTTCCTGGTGTGTCAAGCCCAACTTCGCAGCTTGTGGTTGGGATTGGACTGCAAAAAGACACAAGGACTCGTGAATTTTAAATGATTTTTCTATGGAAGGAATACATTTTTTCTGCTAGGTACAGTAAAAACAACAACAAAAAAAAGTGCAAAAAGTCATCACTATTGTGTTTCTGCTCACGTCTGTCATTGATCCCACACAGACGAAGCGAGAAGATGAAAAATGTGCATCTGTGTATGAGCCACTAAAATGCTGCAGAGGGGAAGTATTTCCCTTCCTGTCTCATTTGAGTTTGTTAGGTGGTGGTAGCAAGAATTTTTAGATCTAGCAGGTTACAAATGTTTGTAAATCAATAAATGTTCTGATCTATAATAATGGCTTCACTTAAGAGCAGGGGGTTCCCAGCCTTGTGGGGGAACATGGTCCCCTTTTTCAAACTCCAAAACTTTTGTTGACCCCCCCCCCCCTACATGCATCTTTTAAATTTGTGCATGCAGTTAAATGCATTACAGAAAACTGATTGATGCAATAAGAAATATGTACTCCAGAATCATTTGTAATGTATAAAACTTAATATTAAATAAGGAATGGTTTCTCGTATAAACTGTGCTCTCCCTTATGCCCTTTCTTTATGGCCCTTACAGGAGTGCTACTCTCCACCTCCACCATGGCTTGTTCCTTCCCTTCCTGAGAGCTCTTCTGCCTGCCCTGCTTGCCCTTCTGTCCTGTTCACCCTGGGTCCCCTTTCCTGGTTCTTCCCCCCTTCTAAGCCCCTTCCTGAAAGCTTCTCTGCCTGTGCTCCTTCCTTCCTCCATGGCTCCTTTCCGAGTGTCTTGTCTCCTGTCCTCCTTGCAGTTCCTTCCCTCTCCCCTTGGTCCCATCTCCTTTATTTGGATTTATTACTCATGTTTTTTAATAAACAAATTCACCCGAGTTAGCCGGATAACTTATCTGGCTATCTCTGATTCGCCCATTCATCAGTCCTAAAGTTAGCCAGATAAACTTATCCGACTAACTTTAGGATATCCGGGTATATACAGCGGTGCAGCTGCACCGCAGAATATGCAGGCTTAGGCCTGGATTTTCTAAGGTCTACGACCTTAGAAAATCCTGTGATACGGGGGGGGTAGGGTGGCAAAGTGGGGGGGGTGGGCTTTCGCACCCAATAGCGCCATCATAAAAGGTGGTGCTAGTGACAGCGAAAAGGGCCCTTACCTTTTCGCCGTCAGCGAAGTTGTCGCGGAGTCTGCCCCGACTCCTCCCCTTCCGGCGCGGATTCCGCCCCGATTTAGTGATCTTATGCGAAAAGTCCCTTTTCGCGTGCGATCGCTTTGAAAAATGACCCCCTTAGTTAGCAGAGCTGTATGGCAACTAAATATGGACCCCAATATCTATCAACCTCAGGACTTAAACTAGGTAAAAGGTAGAACAGGATTAAACTTGAAATAAGTGACAACAGGACTATGAATACAACACATCTGAATGAAATCAACACAGGCCTAATTAGATAAGGATACAAATATCTCAGCATAATAGATTGTGTCAACATTTTCAAGGCCCTCATATAAATACAAATATCTCAGTAAAACAATAGATTGCAGTCTTTGGTTAAGGCACCACCTAAGGTGCTGAGCACTCCCTCCTGCCATCCTCCCTTTCTAAGTGCTCTCACTCCTATGCTCTCTCTCTTGCCCTCCTCACTGTGACCTTTCCTTCACCCTTTCTGAGTGCTGATCTCACTGTAGCCCTTTCCTTCCTGCATCCTTCCTTCCAACCCCCCCCCCCCCCCACATGACATAATACTCCCTCAGTACAGCATTTGTTTCCCCTCGCTGTCAGAGCAGCAGGACTGCCAAAGCACGCGCAGCAGTGGCGAGAAATGCTCCTTGGGGGTTCTGGTCACGTGAAGCAGAGCTGTGGAAGGTGCTAGAGGCTGTGCGCTTCCTTTCCTCCTCTTGACACAGCTTCAGGCTTCTTGGGGTGGCCCTCGGCTTTACTCTTCTCCTCTCCATGCCAGTTTGGTTTCTTGAGGCTGCAATCTTCTTCTCCTCGGCAGGAGATCAGGCAGTGAGGTTAGGCCTCGGAAGCCTTAGAGCCGAGCTCCTCAGAGGGGTGCTCTGTTCCTCAGCAGGTTCACGCTGGTTGCCTCCCTTCTGGCGGGAACACCTGTGATGGCCTTGCGGACCCCATGTTGGGAACCGATGCTTTAGGGCAAGGGGCGTTATAATTGAACTTACTGTGTAGGAACCATGTATACCTATACCACTGTGCAATTAGCTTATGTTGTTGATAAGCAGGGATGTATAAATTTCTTTAAAAGAGGTTCACCAACCAATTTGCTAGTACCATTCATCATCATCATCATCTGCAGGTTTGTCCAATAGACTTGCAAACCTTTTCTATAAGATCTAGGTCTGCTGCTGGCAAAATCCACAGTGGATCTGTGGAAATCCACCGCAGGTACAGGCAAAATCCACGTCTGACATGTGGAGATCAGTGGAGGTCCCCTGATGTTCTTCAGATTGCCTGTGATTTTGCCAAGATCTATGAATCTTTGGGGGTTTGAACTTGAATCAGGCTGAAGACCACCCAAGCTGAGCTCTATGTATCCGTGATTAGCCTGATATGATATCTCCTTCACCACAAGACTGAACATCTGTCACACACACCATAAATTCTAACTGTAACAATCTACTTTTTACTGAGGAAACTCCCAACAGTGTACTACCGGAGGCTCAAGCATGTCCCTAATATAGTACTTCCTTGTATGTGGGGAGAGGAGGAAGTGAGTGGGGAAGGCTGGAGAGAAGCAGTGAAACTTTTTTTTTTTTTTAACATGGCTTTGTGCCCTTGGAAATCAGCAAGAATTCCAAGCTGTTTGCTCTTATGAAAGTGACCTTAAAATATTATTTTATCTGTGCTGCAAAATATTTGCCTGAGGCAGTGGGGCTCTGTGGGAGTAGGTTTTTTTTTGTTTTTTTTACTTTTGTGTAAGACTATGTAATGTATATCTTGTTTTAGATGTTATTGCATTCTGATTAATTTTTTTTTTTTTAAAAAGAGTTCATTTATAGCCAGCAAACCCCCACAGCTCTGTTTTCTATATTAAAATTTGGTGAACGGTCTTGCTTTGCATTTTTCTCCTTGGTGAAAGATTGTTCCCAGCCAATGTATAATTAACGGAACAGAGTCAATCAATTCTTTATATAAAGTAATTAACAAAATGTGCCAGACTCCTACAAAATGTTTGATTTAATCTGCCTGTAGATGTAGTTGTTGGGGATCTTTTTCAGGTTTTGTTAAAGGCACATGTAAGGCTACCCACAGGTCCCTTACCAGGTAAACATATATTTCTACCAGGGAGCACATATGAATAAGGTTAGAGGAGGAGTTTAGCATAATACAGACATGCCCTGCTGGGCAGTGCCTGAGGTTTTGCAGGAGTAATAAAACCAGACTCAGAAAGGTGAAGGAATAGCCTAGTGGTTAGAGCAGCAGGGTAAGAATTGGGGAAGCCAGAGTTCAAATTCTGAGGACGTGACTTATAACCTTGAACAAGTCACTTCGATCTCCATTGCCTCAGATCCAAACAGGGAGGATAACTTTCAAAGAACTCCCACGTGGCTCCATATACGTGCTCGGAGATCTGCTAAGATATTGTATAACCTGCACAGATTATGAAATAGATGTATGTCCACCCCCTACATTCGTGTGTATGTTTCAGCATGTGTGAATATCAGCAATGCATTGAAAGTGCATACATTTTTCTACCAATTTTATAAACATTATAAAAATATATTTTATGTGGGGAAAAAAATATAACTTGTTTGTGTTAAACCCTGTTTTATATGCAGAAGTAGATACATTTTAAAATATGTACGTGTACTTGAATTCACCGGTTTGCCAATACCTCCACCAGTTCACCCAGTCCTTCTCCAGTTCATGGAGACCCTCCTAGTACTTCACTCTGAACTCCCCTAAGTTCACTCAGACCTCCCACCCAACAATAGGAGACAACAGACGAGTCTGATATCAATTGGGCTAATTAGCCAGGTGTAGATTGTGTGAAGAAGTTGCCAGATGCAGGTGCGTAAATCTCATAAAATAGCAGTTTCTACACGTTCCTCTTGGGCCCCCACCCAGGCGTGCCCCTCGACTGCCCCTATTGTGTGCAGTTAAATGTGGGTGCAAAACCAAAAATACGCTCATACTTTTGATTTTCTCAAGTGTATGCTACTTTTACATGCGCAAGTCCTTTGAAAATTACCAATAAGTATTTACCCATCCCTTTTGGGATGGGTAAATACTTATTGGTACCTGGCAGTAACGCACCTTAGACTACCAAAAAAAAGGCATGAGCTAAATCTAAATTATTTTTTTTTAACGTGCTTGGCTCTCTTTGTAGTAGGGATGTACACCCCAAAAGTGTTTTGTTTCAGGTTTGGGGATTTTTTTTTTTTTCTTCCCATTTTTCAGTTGGAGTAAAATTTAATTTCGGTTTGGTTCATTTCCTGAACTGAAAACTAACCCTCTCCCCAAAACAAACAAACAAAAAAAAACAACCCAACTAAACTGGGCCTTCTCAAGGCCCACTATCCACCTTGCCCACCCCTCAAGACATCCCATAGGGCCCAGGCCTGCCCAGGTGGGGCTTTCCTGAAGCTCTCCAATCCCTCTTCCACCCTTTTTTAAAAATCTAGCCTGGAGATGAGCCTACCCGACCGACTGAGCCAGGCTCCTCCCACTCCCCAGAAACATGGGCTGGGACCAGGGACCTCCCTTTCCCCCCCCCCCCCCCTCCCATTTACCCCCTTGCTGTGTGGGTCTGGACTGAAAGCAATAAAAAGCATGGGAGCAAGCCCAGTGCTCCTGCCCACTGCCTGTATCTTTTAGAAATGGCCCTGATGTCAGCGGGACACCACTTTGGTGTTGGTCTCCATTCTGGCTGGCACCATCATGTTGATGGCATCATTTACTAGGGACTGAGGACTGCACCTGCTCCAAGCCCTGTAAGAGTGTATGGTTAATGATGAAGAGATCCTGGGCAGTGTTTGTTAATCTTGATTTAAGAATTAATCCAGTAAGAGAAGTATGTTCAATAACTTGGAACAGGAATCTGACAAGTACTCAGAAATTTCCTTATGTAGAAGAAATGGCTGAAAATAAATACTCTGGTTAATGAGGTCCAATATTCCCAGCTGGTAGGTACATACAGAAAAATAAACTGATTAGGTATGTGATGACATAGAAACAGAGTCTTGTGGTCTTTATCTGCTCTCATATTCATTTTCCCTTCCTCTTGTATGCCACATCTGTTTCCCTACCTTTAAGGATATATCCTGTGCTTATCCCATGCTCCCTTAAATTCTGTTTCTACTGCCACTGGGAAGTTGTTCCATTCATTCACCACCTACTCAAAGAAGAAATATTTCCTTATGCTTCAATTATACCATAAGAAACCTTACTTACAGTGCTCTTTAAATTGCATGCAGAATGCCATGTTGTCAGCCCTGTGCCATGAGCAAGACAAGACTCCTTGCCAATGATTTTTCCATTTTCAATTATTCCATGGTCGTCCGTGGCTCAGCAGATGGGTTAGTGTGAGACAGCAGATGCAAACAGATAGAACTCGGTTAAAAACCTTTCTGAGCATGCCAAATAGCAGAGTAGGGTTTTAAATTAACATTCAATCACACGAGAAGCAGAGAGGTAGAATAATAGTATGTACCTTGACATTGGACCTAGGGTGAAAAAAGGTACGGTAATGAATCTCTGAGTGCCTTGCTAATAAAAGCACACAGCGGCAAATTCTAGTGTCAGGCGGGAGAATCATTTGGTAGCCTCCGTGATGGCTGCTGCTGTGTGTTGTTAACACGTGAACTCAAGAGAATAAGACAGACAGAGGAACTGGCTAGATTCATGAGCGGCTGTACTGGTAGTCATTATCAGACTCTGCTGTAGACTTTGGTGATCTACCTGGAGCTAGAGCAGAGTGAAAAAAAGAACCTGTGTATATGTATCTGTATAGGAGTAGAGGAATAAGAGGAATGTAAAATACCATGTACCAGCCTGATAGAAACAAAAGAGAAAATCGAGCTGAAAAACTACACATCTCTGTCAGAGCCAATACATCTTATCATACAGTGCTGGCATGCACTCTGACTCTTCATACCTTCCAAATACTTGTCTATGAATGCTTGATGGCTTGCCCCATTGTGTATTTAAGAGATGGAGAGGGCTATATTGTGAGTTAATATGGAGGCTATGGGTGTATTTACTCTGAGCCAGCATAGACTGGCAACATTCATTCTTTTGCCTGGTGATGACAGTTTTGAAACATTATTTTGGAGGGAGTTTATCCAGTTTAGGAAGACTGTTTCATCAGGTACTGGCCTACAAACTGGATGGCAGGAAACAAAGAAACAATACTGTTAGGGCACAAGATGTTTCAACTTATCTTGAGCTGGCATCTGCTTGGCTTGGGACTAGTGCCTTGTGCACAAGGCCACAGAATGACTTGCATATTTGGGCAGCCGATAGCCTGGGGCTTGCCCTGCCCCTCAGGATCCAGGGATTCAAAAGGGGTGTTGGAATGCCCCAAGATGTTCATGGTGTTTCGATGGCTTAAAAAGCCAGACCACCGTGTGGATCCTGTAGCAACCCTGTAAGTTCGGAAACATCCTGTTTAAGAGTATTGTGCCTGCTGTTCAAGAGTAAGCTTTATTGATAATCTGAATCTTGGACTGGATTAATGAACTAGATTGTGCTTAGCTCCAAACAGTAAGCATGTGCATTCTAGCCTCTTTCTTTCATGACTGCAATAGTTACAAGCCAGGTTATCTCTGTCTGGTTCCTAGTGAATAAATCAGCATTTAAATACTTCTGAGTGGCTGATGACTGCAGGAGCTTCCAACCTGTCAAGCATTGAGGATACTTGAGCAAGTTGAATTGTGGTACATTTAAAATACAGCTTTATTGATTTCAGATCAGTCCACAAGTCTAGAGAGTGGCTGACCAAAAGGAGCTTTTCCTGGAAGTTGCAGATACAAATAGTGTTCTAAACCTGTATGAGTTCAGAGTTTTTGAAACTGAAATTGGTCAAAAAGGGAATCCTGAACACCGATCTCCCCCCAAAACATCTAAGAATGTCAGCTCTTTATTATGTAGTATTGCAGGCATGGAGGAGTAGAAGCTAAGGACATCACATGCTGTGACTGTAGCATTTGCCTTCTAAATCTTTCTAAAATTCTCTCCATGTATTAAAATACTGCAGCTGTGAATCAAACAGCTTAAATAGCCATTCCCAGGTAAAATTGGGGCATGAAATGTGTTAAATGCGCATGCCAAAGAATTCCAGTGTGCTCTTTCACAAGAATGTCCTAGTAAACTGAGTTGCTATTAAAATCAATATAAGGACTCTGTGGCCTCATTAATGTCTTGTGTAAGTTCCAATTGTATTTTTCTCTTTTATTTTCTGAACACCAATGACCACCAAAGACTCGATTAGTTCACTAGTTTTAGACTGCTGTAATTTACCTACATTTTTTCAATTAAAAGTATGCCGATTTGGTGGAAGTTGAATAATCTATTTTTGTGTAGTTGACTTTGTGTCTAGGATTATGTGACCCATCCTTTGAGGAGAAGCAAACCTATTCCAGTGTTGGGTATGGCCTAGAATATGAGATTTGTGTTTCCACAATTCAGTGTTGACCTGTATAGCTGTCCCGCGTGTCATCCAATCAGAAGGCTAGGTTGGGTAATACATTGAAATCGTCTGCTCAGTGTGCTGCGGCAGTCAAAAAAGCAAACAGAATGTTAAGAATTATTAGGAAGGGAATGGTGAATAAAACAGAAAATGTCATAATGCCTCTGTATTGCCCTATGGTGAGACCGCACCTTGAATACTGTGTACAATTCTGGTTGCCCGTATCTCAAAAAGGATATAGTTGAGATGAAGAAGGTACAGAGAAGGGCAACCAAAATGATAAAGGGGATGGTACAGCTCCCCTATGAGGAAAGACTAAAGAGGTTAGGACTTTTCAGCTTGGAGGGGGGATATGATAGAGGTGTTTAAAATCATGAGAGGTCTAGAACAGGTAAATGTGAATCTGTTATTTACTCTTTCAGATAATTGGACTAGGAGGCACTCCATGAAGTTAGCATGTGGCACATTTAAAACCAATCAGAGAAAGTTCTTTTTCACTCCACGCACAATTAAACTTTGGAATTTGTTGCCAGGGGATGTGTTTAGTGCAGTTAGTGTAGCTGGGTTTAAAAAAGGATTGGATAAGTTCTTGGAGGAGAAGTCCATTACCTGCTATTAATCAAGTTGACTTAGAAAATAGCCACTGCTATTACTAGCATCAGTAGCATGGGATAGACTTAGTTGTTGGGTACTTGTCAGGTACTTGTAGCCTGTATTGGCCACTGTTGGAAACAGGATTTTGGGCTTGATGGACCCTTGGTCTGACCCAGTATGGCATGTTCTTACACTGTAAATGGGTCTTGCAAACAACGCTATGCCATTGGTGTGCAAATTAAAACTAAAATGCTTGAAAAGCAAATGACAACCTGGCATGGTGGCTCCAGGGCAGTACTAGGCGCTGCCCTGAGCAGGGTCCTGAGATTGATTTCTGGCTCAGGCTTTCTGCGCACCAGGTTGGTTGGAGTCGCTGCCGGGAAGGCAGCTATTCTTCAATGGTGACACCAGGTTTAGAGCCAGGGTTATGGAAGGAGCCCCTGGCTGTTAGCCCCTGACAGAGGAATGTCGGTGTACGACTAACTGAACTACAGTAAATGGGGAGGGGGGATATAAAATAGGATAACCCCCCCCCAGGAAATAGTGAAGGAAGGCTGCCCTCGTTCCGACTGAGCAAGAAGCCTGAAGGAGCAGGAGAAAAGTTCAGGGTCAAAAATAAAAAAATAAAAAAAAATCACGTGTTATAGGGAAGGAAAGAGAGGTTCCGATGAATTCATTGAAAGCCCCATGCGTTAATAAAAAGAGTAAGTTCATTTTAAAAAATGTTCTCACAGTCTCATGGGCAGACAACTAACCAGCATGCCTAGAGCCAGTGGTGGGAGAACAGCAGTAGGATTCTGGGGATTTCACTGTGGGACCTCTTACACACATTGTAAGGCACAGGAATTGTAGACGTGCTCTGTACAGTTTTTGGGTTTTTTTTTTACCTCTGGAATTTAATATAGGTTGCCACGGGAGTACCACATGCCAAGGCCCATATTCAAAAGTTATTTAGATGGATAACTCAAAGGCTATCCAACTAAATGCCCCAGAACGCCCCTGACTTATCCAGCTAGAATTTAACCGGATAAGTCAGAGGCGTTCCGGGGTTAGGCGGGAGGTGAGCCGGATAGGTTATCTGACTACTGGCTAATTCCAATGTGCAGAGTTAGTCCAGATAACTTATCTGGCCTACCCTGGTTGTGCCGCTCATCTGTCCTAAAAGTAGCCGGGTATTTTCAGCAGCTAACTAGCCGAGCTGCACAGTGGCTGAACTTGGACCTTTTAATGAATGTCACTGTAACCTCTACAAGTATTGGCACCTTATATGGCATGGGAGATCCAACCAGTTCATGTGAGTTATTACAGGAAAGGATTATTATGATGGCATAGCTTGTATCAATGCATGGATGCCCCCAAAACGTACCCTATTAAGGGTCTGATGCATTAGTTTTTCCTTCCATTTTGTGTCTATGGGAAAAATGTTTATTACATAGCCCCTAAAAAGAGAATGGCAGAGAACTGCATACTTGCTGACTGTCTTAAGTAACATCTTGTTTTATTAAATGTGATCATCTGATCATCTTCTCAGCCCCAGGCACTCAGTTACATGTCTGGAAAGGTTACATAACAACTGCCTATTTTGAATAGCACAGCACTTCCTTGGCGGCCTCTCGGGCAGTAATTGACTCTCCAGCCCTTCCCCCCACCCCCAATCCTGATCACTTGAGGATCTCAAGAGCAATTTTCTCTTCAACATCAAATAGCAATTTTCATGAAGAAATCGCAACCCAAGTAAAGAAAAAAAAAAACCTCTGCCCTAATCAAATCTATCAGACCCTATTTAGGTGTGCGTTTCTGTCTGTTTATCAGGGAAATGGAATTGAAATTGTTCTCTTTTAATGGAATCCCAGCTGTCCACTATAATCTCAAATGCGACAGATTGAAGTGATGGCAATGGCTGTGTGAATGTTGGAAATTTATTTCCAGTTACAGAAAATTGCTATAATATCTGCTGTATAATACTCTTCTCTGACATTTTTTTTTTTTTTTTTTGCTGTTTTGTTTTGTTTTTTAAACTGTACTTTTAAGTGATTTGCATTTTGTAAGTAAAGGGGGATCTTTTGTTACTATGGCAACCCCACTTTTGGCAATAGCTTGGAAACAGAAGTGAGGGTGAAAACATCTGAAGCTATTTAAAATGTTAAAGGTGTAAAGGGAGGGCAGAATACGTTAGGCTCATAAGGAGCCTAACTTTCAAACCTGTTGGCAGTACTGCATTTGTACGCATCAGCGGATGCACGGAGATTTATCCCAGTATGTTTTATAAACGGTACAGCGAGTTGCTGTACCATTTTATAAACCATAGCATAGTTCCGCACATTAAGGTCCTTGCATTTTGTTTCATTCTGTGTGAATATTTGCAAAGCATTGCAAGTGCTCATTTTACCTATTTTATAAACCATAGGCGCATATATTTTACATGGGGGAGGGGGGGGGGAAATAACACGTAAACGTAAAAACTCTGATTTATATGCAGAGGCAGGTACATTTTTAAAAGTAAGTGTGTTTAACACTTTTGAAAATATTTGCACACTTACTTGAAATCACCAGTTTGCCAATACCACTTCCAGTCCATCTCCAGTTCACCTAGACTATGGGTGTCCAACTCCAGTCCTCGAGGGCCGCAAACCAATCTGATTTTCAGAGTACCCCTAACAAATATGCATATGATAAATTTGCATGCACTGTCTCGATTATATGCAGATCTGACTCATGTATATTCATTAGAGAGATCCTAAAAACCAGACCAGTATGTGGACCTCGAGGACCGGCATTGGACAACCCTGACCTAGACCCTACAGCACTTTACCCTGAACGCTCCCCAGTTCACCCCAAAATTTCAGACATATCCAATTTCTTTGCGCTGGTCAATTAGCAGGTATAAAATGTGTACAAATAAGAGGTAATTTTCAAAGGAGTTATGCACATAAATGTAACATATTGTTGTAGCAATTTTCAAATGCCATTTACTCAAGTAAAGTATATTTCCACGTATAAAAGTCCAATTTTAAGCGTGTAAAAATGCTTTTAAAAATCTGGCCCATACGTTAAGATAATTTATATGTGTAAATCTCTTATAAAATAGCAACTTTCATATATTCCTCTGACCCTGCCCTGGAGCGCTCCTAGACTGCCCCGTTTTTGTGCCAGTAAATGTGTGCAGGAGACTGAAAATACACATTCTCTCAAGGTTAATAAAATAGACTGTACTTGATTACATGCTACTTATCTGCATATATGCTTTTTTTTTTTTTTTTCCATGCCTAGCCCCTTTGAAAATGTATTCGTAAGAGTGCGCAGAATAGGATTGGCTCATGTAAGTCGCCTTTGGTGTCTCTTGAGACAAATTTCAGTCACACTCATGTTGGGAAGGTAGGAAACCTTGAACTCCCACGGCTGGGAAATGGTGAGAGCTCTATACCCTAGCCATTGCCTGGTACTGAATGGGGGAGAAGCCTCCTTCCCCAGTATTTTCAGCATTAGGATCGCGTGCTGGGCTGGAACCCTCATTATTTTCATCCCTGGAGAGTCCAGGTACTATATCTTTAGTTTTCTTGTAAAAAAAAAAACCAAAAAATAAGCCCCCAAAACCCTCTGAAATAACTTGGAGGACATATTACTGTCAATAGAGCGTTAACTACTTCCCTCAAGATCGGGATCCAATTCTGACTGATAGAGAAGTTGCCTGTTACCAGGAGATTGCATGTCCCCTTCTGTCGAGACACATTTCCTTTCCTGTGTCCCTCACTCAGTTGCACTTGCTTAATTCCTTTAATCCTTGCCTTCTTGTGTCTATTATGTCCCTATGACAGGGGATTCTTTTTGCATTACGTAATGAAAAATGATTTGCGTGCAAAAGACCCCACTGGGGAACCACAGCAAATCTATTCATAAAACCAGGATGCTGCTTCAGTGCGCCCCGTGGAAGTGTTCCCCTCCTAGCATCCCCTTGCAGAGATTGGTACTTGCTATGTAATCAAAGCAAACAGGGTTGGGTCTTCGATCAGCCTTTCTCATATTAGGTGGTGGCAATTTTCAAACTATCCACAGGCCTGCAAATTAATTTTCACAGGGAAACCTCCCTGCAGAATTCCTCTTAGAAAAGTTGGGCTGGGGTGAAAAGCAGGTCCTTTTGCACGCGCGAGAATTTCCAAAATGAAATGTGCGTGCTTTCCCTCCCTTAACCTAATCCCCCCCCCCCCCCCCCCCCCCCTTTAGTTTACTCATACTGAAGGGAAGGTAACTTTCCAACATGCTTTTAATGCAGGAAAATACCAGTTTATATCATTGGGAAGGTAATTTTCAAAACTTTTACACAGATAAAGTGTGGGAAGAGGGTGGTTCAGCCTAATGGACAGAACTGTGCAACTGCAGATTCAGGTTCATGTCTTCGGTACTCATTGGATGACCTTTCAGCAGACTGCTTATCCTCGCTGGGTATAAACTGTATACCCCAGAATACAGAATCTTAGAGCTGGATGATGTACGGAGGCACTGGATATACACTGACACCATTTCAGTTCATTAGTAATTAATTATCGTTGCACGTTATGACAGCTTCTGGGAGAATTTGTTGATTGTCAGTTTAAACTGAGTGACGAAAACAGATTAAAGCAATCCAGAAAACAAAAAAATAAAAAATTCTGTACTCCTGAAATACCACTTGTGGAAAAGTTTTTTGACTTACCCAGCAAACAGAAACAGATGTTTTTTTGGGGTTTTTTTCTCTTAGCTACCTTGACTGTGTCTCTGTCCCTCACCTCCCTGACAACTCACAGGGTTAAGGTGGGATTGATTTCCTTCCCTTCTAAATTGCTTATCGGGCTATTGATTGGAGTTTTGCCATTAAGCTGTAAAATGTTAAAAGCTGTCTGTCGACTTTGTGTTGCACTGCGAAGAGACTCATCTCCAAGTTGGATGAGTTTCTAACAGCAGGGAAGAAAAGATGAAACTAAGACTGTAATCCCCAACTGTTAGCCAGGCGATACAGTCCTTCCTCAGTAAAATATTGAGTCTAAAAATTCATCACCAGTGCTCCGTGTGCTGTAAATGTTGCATAATGTACATTTTCCATCAGTTGTACTGATCATTGACAGTGTTTGACCTGCATTACAAGCTCTTGTCTTTCTAATCAGCCATGACTCTTCAGTCCGTAGAACTCTATTTGCTGTATTAGCCCTGGAGAGAAGTGAATTTTCTGCAGGTTGTGCTACCTTTTATTGAACTCATCGCAATATTAATCCAAATGTGATGTAGTGCATAGGTTTTCGAGATCACATAGATCCTCTGCCACATCTGGTCCTATGGGCTCTCAGAAGGTCCATTAGTGTAATAAAAGTTGTCCTAATGGGGTGACCTTAGAACTCTGTGACAAAGGGGACAGGCTGAGCCAGTCCTGGTTTTGCCCTGTTTCAGGCTTGGAGACGGAGTTCTGATTTCTCTCAAAAAAGCAGGACTACATCTCCTTGTACGCAATGGGTAAAAAACTGGACTCACTCAGCCCACCCTTTAGGTATCCAGCTATATGGTTGCTTTGTAGCACAAAGATTTAAGGGGAAATTTTCAAAAGGATTTACAAGCTTAAAACTGGAATTCACACACAAAACAAGCCATCGAGTGGGAGGAGCCAAGATGGCTGCACGCACTGAGTCTTAAGCTGGAGCTCTCTTGAAAGACTTGTTGTTCTCCTCTGAAAAATGCCTGCAAAGAGAAAAGGGAAAGTACGGACTTACCCATCCGTGTCGACCCCTCCCCTCTACAAGCTCTCAGCCAGAGATAACCGGCTTTATGCACTCAACAACAAAAGAGAACCGAGGAAGCTGTGCACGAAGGCGTGGGAGAGCCGTTCACGCCAGCAGGGGAGGTGTCTCTAAGCCCAAAAGAGAGGCAACCGCCTATGCAGAGAGTTGGTGAGGAGTCGGAGAGGGGAACCGGTGAGTCTTCAAACCGGTACCACCCCGGAGAGCCCCTTACGGATTCCTGACGGTATTGATTCAGGACCCTCTACATCTAGTCTGGTGGAAGGACACAAAACTGCGGGACCAACAGAAGGAGGTATGAAAGCAGAAAATACCTGCAGGAAGGAGTTGATAGCCATTCCAACGCGGCCTGCACAGGTGACATTAGACTCTCTATGGGATTTTATGGCTAGGATGGCTACTGCTATAAATTCTTTGAATGATAAAATGGAACAATCTAACTCACAAAGTTCTCAAAAACCTGCTGACATACAAAACCAAGTCTATTTCCTGAAAGGAAAAGTTAATGGTTTGGAAGAGAAAGGCAATGAGTTTCAGCAGTATAAGATAGCGGTGATTAAGGATCGTGAGGTATTATCCACACGTATGGAATTTCTTGAAAATAAGTCCAGACATTTAAACCTACGTTTGACAAATTTTCCAAGAGTAGTAGGGGAGATTCCCTACACTACTCTAAAGAAATTTTTGCTTGAAAAGCTGGAAATAACTGAGTGAAATTTTCCATCTATTAATTCTTGCTTTTTCCTTCCCTCGTCAAGACGTATGGAAAGTCCCTTCCCAGGGAATTTGACAGGATTTCTGGAAGATTCTACCTTAGAAGTGATTAACAGGGGAACACTTCTGGTATCATTTATTACAACTAAGGATATTGGCATAGTGATGAAATCATATTTTAGGAAATATCCAATAAATTTCCATGAAGCAGCAGTGAAAATATTTCCTGATTTTGGTCCCTGCTACACAGGCCAGGCATCGGGGTTTTTTGAACCTCAGACAGAGGCTGTAGGGCTGGGCTTTACAATTAAAATTTTGTTTCCTTGTAAATATTTCCTGATGAAGGGTGATGATCGCTTTGTGTTTTTTTACGTCTGATCAATTAAAAGAATTTATAGATGCCAAGAAAATTAATATCTTAACCCAGTAAGATTGATATGGATTGTTTGTAATGTGCACCATATATTAAGTGTCTATTCGGTTTATCATTTTTTGTTAAACTTCCTTAAAAGATTTCATATCTTCTCACTAAATATTCTGCTGGGAGTGGGACTTAATTGCTGAAAATTGATAAAGAATATTTGTGTAATTACTCCAACTGGTTTACTTTTTTATATAATGTTAAAAAGTTTCCTTAATAAGAATTATTGTAAAGTTAGGAGTAAAGAATATGCTTATGATATTAAGAACCCACAGAATTTCTTTATAAGCAAATATGATTTTGTTTATGTATTGGAAAATGAATAAATAAAGAATTTAAAAAAAAACTGGATTTCACATAAGTAAATGACCTTTAAGATGGTAACTTTCAAATGGGCACGCGGGTACTCATAGGCATATATGTGGTCGCGCACCCAGACACGCAGCAATTTTATAACATACACACGTATGCATGTTACACACATCTGGGCGATTTTATATCTGAGCGCCTAACTTTAAGCTTGTGCATGCCCAGCAGCGTAAGGGAGCTTACAGACGTGCATCTGAGGGTATTTTATAACAGATGCGTGTCCGGCCGATGACCAGTTTCACCAGTTCGTCCATCAGTTTGCCCAGTGTTCAGCTAGGTCCTCCCAACCCCCTTGGTTCTTTAGCCTGCACTCCCCCAATTATCCCAGATCCCTCAAACATCTCTCAGATGCCTGTAACTTAATTTTTAATTTTTTAGATTTACACTCCTACAGGAAGCTTTATGATGGAAAGACTGAGCACTTATCGTATTATATGATCGATGTAGAGCTCATGTACTCTTATGGTTAATGCCCAGTTGGAAAGCAGGAGGGGGGGGGGGGGGGGGGCATGCTGCACACATTTGCTCTGGCACAAATTTAGAGATTCTGAGATAATGTATATATTTTCATTGATTGCTGATTTGTGTAGGTAAATATGTATTTTATTATATAGTCTATTTTCAATTCCCCAGACTGTATAATGTGCAAATAGTGCTTTCTAACTACCCATTTCCCACCCTTTATTTTATCGCTCCTGAAGTGAAGTATCTTGTAACATAGCCAGGCATTCATGTTGCCTCTGCAGATCTCCTTGAAGGTCCGAGACCCACCTCTGCATGGACTTGTCTGTCTTCTTCCGGTCACATCTGCTTTGCTTTGGATCTTTGTTATGGCCTGTCTCCTTCTGGTCACATTCACGTTGGGGCCTGTTTGGATGCCCATGTCTTTTGCGTTGGGGCTGATGCCAAATTCTGGTCTCTGCTCTTTTTATGATGCTTTCTCAAGTAATAAAACAAGAAGGTTGCGTGTGTCTCTAATCACATTGGTTGGATTTGAACATTCATTCACACCCCCTATAATGTCAGGGCATCTAATAATTTAGGTCAAAAGAGACCAAAATGGTCCATTAAAGTGCCACATGTTTACCATTTTATTTCATGCGGTATGGGATGTAGAAAGACTCTGGATATTAGGCCTTCCCTGATTGGATGCTTTCTCTATATGATGCTTCTTATGAAACACAGTTCTACAGCTCTCATCAGCCGATCAATACTTAGCAATTATTGCAACCTTTGGGCTTTTTTCCAGTCACGATCTTAGTCCATAGTTAATTGCCAAGCTCCAACAAGGCTTCTGTTTTCTTTCTAGTTTAAGGTCCACTCTCCTCTGCAGCTGAAACTTTCTCTTAATATCACAACTTTGACTTTTGAATATTGGGAAACATTCTGGATCAGCAGAAAGCCCCAAATGCTGGAAAAAGTCTCTGGGCCTAGAATTTCTTGCAGTTTGGTTAATGTATGTGTTTAACTGTCCATATTCTTTCATGTCCATTTTATCCAGAGTTTGTCATTGCAGAAATCTATTTTGAGTTTTAAATGTCCATTATTCCATGCATTTGTAGAAGCTTATGTGTTAGGCCAAAATACAAATGTCCATATGAGAGCTTATATTAAACAAATAGGACATTCTTCAGGAGCTTATCCTAACTTCCTGTTTCTAATTCTATATGTAATTTCTCCACCCCAGCTGTAATAACACCTCCTCCATAGCAGAAGTAAAGTTAAATGCCACTGGACCTGGGCGTGTGCCTAGGTACATAGGGTACTTGCGCACACATCTCTTGGCCCCGCCCCACACTCGCACTCCACCCCTAAATTCTCCAACGCGAGAGATTCTTGCATCGGGACTTGTGCGCACCTGTGGGCAGGTTTTAAAATAGATCATACGTGCAGGCCCATCTCCCAATTTTTTGGCACGTGCCCAGCTTTTAAAGTTCACCTTTATGTGTGTAAGTGGGCTTTTGAAAATTGCTGCAATTATATGCTATTGAATTGTCAATAGGTTTTACACGTGCAATTGCATTTAAGGAGGATAAATTTGAAACCTGCATGAGCGCACCCATATACACAGCTATATGGACGTGTGCCGGCATGCACACACAGTTTATATTGTGCCACAAATGCATGACATTATATAAAACATACATAAATCTACCCAACATGTTCACAAATCAAAAATTTGCACCATGTATTTTAAACATACAGTAGCTGCAGAAAGTTTGACATATTTGACTAAGTGGAGACAAATTCGGCTAAGTAAGGTAGCCAGAGAAGTAAGATAGTCAGTCAGATAAGTAGCTTTTTAATATTTAACCGACTTAGTGATGGCTTTGCTGCTATTTAGCCGGATAAGTAAAAGATTATCAGAATAAGCGGTGGACATCTGCTATGAGCATGTATTTGTACTCCTAATTTAAATCATTTACATGAGGAAACTTTGTGTATTTTTCTTAGCACGTGTGTAAATTCTCTAATTTTATAACATGCATACATGAAGGAAATTACCAGTTTTACCAATTAGTCCACCAGTTTGCCCAGTCTATCATCCAAACCACTCCGATTCTTCAGCCTGCACTCTCCCCCAGGTTACCCAGAATCCTCACCATCAGTATTTGGCTATAAAGAATTCTATTCTGACTTCCACCTGATAATTAGCAGGTGTAAATATGCACAGGTTGCAGGCTTTCAAATAGCACCTTATACACACAAATGACGGCCCAGCCCCGGAATACTCCTGGCCCACCCCTTTTTTATACAAGCGAATTTATTCATGCACCATTACTTTCATGTGTAATATTTAAAGTTTATAAAATAGCAGTTGTGTGAATATGCGCTACTTGTGCACGCGTGTGTTCATTTTTATGTGCAAAACACTTTATAAATTCACCTTTAAGCATGTAAATGGGCTTTTGAACATTGCTACATTTATGCACTTAATTACTTTGAAAATTACCTCCATAATTTTTAGGCATTTTTTATGATAGGATAGGTTGTCTCTGTCCATTTGTGACCTAGTATCAGCGGAAAACCACCAAATGGATTTTGATTAACTTTCATACTTGGTAGTTATATAAACTCAGAACTGAAAATGATGCTTTCCAATTACGTCTGTGAAAGAAAATAAGTGGCCTTAGTAAAGAATGCCATTGGCATGTCTATGTACAACTAGTGGCATATACTTTGTTGTTTATCCAGAAATGTCATGTTCCACGTTTTGCCAACATCCTAATTATTTCCCCAGTAGTAAACTGTGATGTTAGAAATGCAGAACAATGACTGAACAAGGGGACCAGGAAGATAGCAAGAAAAATGGCTCATTCATCACGTTTTACTCATTCAGGTAAAGGAAATGCACGCCCTTATTGATTATTGCTGCAGGAAAAAGTACCCGCAGAGATTTATTTATTTAATAAATGTATATACCGCATAACCAATGCAAACCATAAAAGTGGTTTATAATAAAACATATATAAGCATTTAAAACAATCACAAATGGGCAAAATCAAGCTAATAATGCCCTACTGCTAGGTAATGACCAGACAAACTTATTGACCCATCCCTCAAATACCATCCTTGCTAATAATGTATCAGTATAGATAGAAACCCTGCTCTCCAGCTTACAAATAAATAATTTCCTTCTCCCAGAGAATAGATGCACTTTAATTTTGTTACGGTTAGGCAGGCTGGAATCAGGGATTACCTCTACAGGAGCAGGGCCAGACTCTGGGACAAGACCAACAGGGTCTTCTGCCTGTACCAGCCACATCCCAAGCAGGTTGAGCCCTTGGGTTTTGGTGGCCTGCAGGACTTAACTGGAACACTGCATGGAGCTGGATACAGGAAGGGCTGGGGGCAAGGCTGATACTGAGGGCAGGGCGGAAGACACAGACTGGAACCAAGGGCAAGACTGGGGCTGGAGGCAAGGCCTGGAACAGGAGATAATGCTGGGGCTGAAAACAGGTAAACAAGGGCTTTAAATGAGAGTAAGGCCTGGGCTAGAAAAAGGGTCTAGAATGGGGCAGGATAAGGACTGGACTGGGGCAGCACTAGAACAAGCAACAATAAGCAAGAAGGCCCAAACAGGACACAAAGCTGGGCTAGGCGAACATAGAAGGCCCCAAAGGTTGCAAGGCAGGACAGGGAGGTATCCAGGAAAAAGTACATGCATTATTCCACAATGTGTGTTCTTTTACTCATGGAAATGGTTTCGATTATTGCTCTCTGTCTATTAGGAATGTTCAAGGAGCTACAGCTGGCTTAAAAAGTAGCTCATCCTGGCTTTAAATATGTGTCCAGATTTCTGAGTTGAGTGTATTCAGAATCAAACTACCAGTGAACTTTTATGGCCAACTTAGATTTGCCAATCTTGATTCAGTTGTGATATGGCTGTGGATTACTTAGTTCAGTAGAAGAGTGGTTGTCATGTTAGCCCACTTGAATGCACAGAAATAAAGCTTATCATATAAACAAAAACTATATATATAAATATTGTTTATTTGATAACCTTTATTTCTGCTAGTTCAGTAGGTATGCAACTTACCTGGAATCAGTTCTCTCATCTAACTTCCTATTTTTGGCAACAAAGCAGTAAGATGACCAGTGAGGCTCCAAATTGGAGCATCCCTCATCCCAATTCAACAACTTAATTCAAAAATCAAATGTTGAGTTATGCAGGTTCATCTTCTATTCAAGCTGTATGAGGCTTGAGTTGACTTGTCTACCTGTCAAATAAGTTAATTCCCAGGGTTTGGACTGTGCCAAATCTGACCTGAAACAGCTCATCTATTTTCAAGTATCTGCATATATTGTGCATTTTGAAAGTGAACTGATAGGCGAAGAGAAACAGGGAGGAAACATGAATGGAACTAAGTGAAATTGTGGCCAAGTATAAAACTACAGGCTTGGTTCTTTAAAGAAAAGTCCAATTTATGCTAATCCTGTTTGACTTTAGATAGTCTCGATAGTTTAATTCTAGGAATTCTGTGTTGCTGGTAAGTAATGTGCAAATCTGGCCTCATCGGTGTTCATGGATCAATAGAATGAACTAAATAAAAGCTTGGTAAAAAAGCCGAAATTAAGAGATTATAAATTATAAGCAATAGTAAATATGTATGTGATCTTGTTCTACTTGTTTTCTTTCAAAGATGATTTAAAAAGCTGACTGTGTGACATGCTTTGGCTTATTTATATTTTTTTTTATCCTTAACTAAAACTTTAACACACAAAAATTAGCTTAAAGAAACAAAAACATGTCACTATTAATCAAAATAACCTTGGTGACAGGTTATACAGTCCCTGTCAAGGTCAGAAAGCAACTATTCAATGAATAGAAGCCTGCTTTGCAGGATTAATCCTAAGCAAACTGCTGAGCAGAAGAACTTTGATTCCACCAAATCTTTCTAGCAGCTCTAAAAATAATTTCAGCAATCCAATTCTTTCCTAGATCATATTCTACAGCAAAAATAAAATATCACCCATTCATTATTACTGCTCACCCCATTATTGGTGACCAAGTACGTATTCATGACCAATCAAATTTTCAGCATCCTCCAATAACTTATGAACTTATTTTTTTAGGCTGTGGTATCCGCACAGCATACTGCATTGAAGAAGGTTATCAGTGACGTTGAGAATACACAACTTTTTTTGATTTATAGTCTGTGTGTGCTCATCACTCTTTTCTTTAAATTAAAACTCACTTCAGATGGGATTTTCTGAAACAGATTTATTAGCTTGCAATAAATTCTCACTCATAACCAATCCAGCCCTTCATCCATCTTCAGCAGAAGAAGGGAGTAGGGGCTCATTACGCTATTGATAGGCCAAGAATGAGAGCGTCGAGGTAATTCTGCACTCATCTCTTCTTCTTGTCCCTTTCTGTTGTCTCCCCTTCCTCTCGCCTCCAGTCTCCTCTCTCCATCTGTCTTGTAGGATCCAAGCATTAAGCAGTTGCTGTGGTCTCCACACCGGAGCTGCTGACTACGGTACATATACTTCTAGAGTACTGCAGTCAAACAATATCAGGGCAGTATTTGGATGGAAAAAATAAATGAGTTATGTACAAACATGTAAATCATAGGTAATTTAAAACATACTGATACTTTCTTTATGTCTCTTGTGATAAAGGAGTCTCTCTCTTTTTTTTTTTTTTTTTTTTTTTTTTTTTCCAGAGAGTAGGTGCCAAAAACATCATTTAACTTTCCATTCTGGTCTTTGAGCCTATACTGATGAGAAAATGCCAGATTTTTGTTTTCGAACTGAAACAAACAGAATCAAAGGCCAACTGCTTCCTCTAAGTTTTAGAGGTAAAAAAGCAAGAGAATAGTGAGTGACGGGAACAAGGTCAAACGAGGAATAGGAAATCTGAGATTTGGTATGAGACGAACAATTGAGATGAAGAAGTGGAGGGAGGGATAACAGGATGAACAATGAAGCCAGAAAGACACCCTCCCCCCCCCCCCTACATTTATTACAAGTATAATCAGGAAGCAAGCAACCCCGGTAGGCTTAATCACCCTGCTCGGAAATGGAAAACACAGTCAGTTTATGGCTTACAGTGAATAGCCCTGACATAGCTGATTGATGTCAAATATGTCATGATGTATATTGTAAAGCTGGGAGATTTAATGATGTAACCACATCGCCGAGCTGGAAGTGAGGAGCTGAGGAGCAGGGAGTGATGAATAGGCTCATTTACATGTAAAATTACCTATGGCGTTGACAGTGCTGGTATGCGAAGGTAAGATAAGAGGATTAGAGATTCACTTTGATCCTCATATTGGAATATTAAAGATACGGCTGAGTGCAGCTGGACTTTTGGAAGGCCACTGCAATTTATTTTTTGTTCCTTTTCTTTTCAGAGTAGCTTTTGCAGTTGAGCATTTCCTGTTGGCATTTTCCAAACCATCACTTAACCCTGCCGCCTACAGCCTTAGTAGCACCTTCTCCTGGGGTCGTGTATGCAGAGGCTTTTATGAAAGGCGCTATTCAGGGTTAGTGGGAGGACCATGCAACCATGCTGGAATAACAAGGGATGTTGCAGAGTTTTTATGCTTCTATCTTTAGCAGTGGGAAAGCGACGGTAAAGCCAGAGATCAAACAGGGCCTACGGTACTGCAAAAGAAAGAGGAGAAAATGAGCAGATTTAGATGAGCCTTGCGATCTTTTCCTGCCATCATATTCTATGTCTCAGAGCATCATCGGAAACCTAAAACTGAGCCCTGGGCCCTGTAACATCTCTCTAGCTTATTTTTGATTTGAAGCACTGCTGAGTAGGATTCAGGTGCATTGGAGGGAGGGATTCAGGAGTGAACTGGCCAGGACTACTTCAGGTTAGGATTCTGCTATATTGGAAGAACTGTTAGTAACGAGGGAGGGGATTCAGGAGCGACCGAGTAAGATGTACTTCAGGTCAGGATTGAGTTGTATTGGGATTGCAGGAGGTGGCATGTAAGTCATGATTAAGGTGTAAAAGAAAACCAATGCTGAGTTCTGCCGGTTGAAAACAAAGGGGATTCTTCATTTAAGACGGGTGCATTGGCAAAACTCAGTAGGAGACGTGATTCTGAAATGTTAGCAAATAAGTAGTACATATCCATGATAAAGTCATTGTAGCTGATTTAGTAGTGACATAGAAATCTGTCATAATGTGTTTTGACAGAGCTATACTGGAATCTGTGGACAGATGGTGTTTTAGGTTAGGACCAAGATACATCAGCTGTTCACCATACAGGCCTATTTCATGTAAAGTCAAACGTATACTGACACTTGTGGCTGATCCAGTGATGGAATAACAGGAGGTGCCATTGCAGTTACTTTGACAAATCTGAATTGGGAACAGTTACTGAGATAACATGGCCTCTCAGATCAGGTCAGCGGTATATGGCAGACCAGCATGAAAGAAAATTTTATACAATTTCATTTTACCTTGCTTGACTGTAGCCTAAGGGTTCTCAACCCTGATACTTGAAGTATAAAATAGGGCTGGTTTTCAGAGCCACACAGTAATATAATAGATCAGTCTTTCAAAACTGGTGCGCCTGATCAAGCGTGCCACAGAAAAGTCACCGCTGCCTGTTGTTCATTTCCAGATTAGCACTCAAGCTCGGCTCTCAGCAAAAAGAGACACAAACAGTGGCTCTTAAAAGTGTGGGAGCTGCTTTCGAAGCACTTACAATCACACAAGCCTTCCCTTCCTGGTTACAGCATGAGCCCCAGAATGTGAGGATGAATTTAAGGGGCAAGCATGCAGGGGGTAGGGGACTTCAGGGTAGCATTTTGTTAACACCAACACCCCCCCCCACACACACACCTTTGAATCCTTCCAGCTTCTGTCTTAATCTCAGGCTAAGTGAGATGGGGAGAGTGTGCTGATGAACTGTACTGGATTTTGCCAGAGATAAGTTTTTTTATGCTAAGAAACACAGAAATAGAGAAATGACGGCAGAAGAGGACCGACCAGTCAGCCCAGCAAGCTTCCCATGGTAGTATCTGCCATGCCGTGCACAGGTTACCCCCATGTGCCAGTCAGTACTGCTTGACGCGCTTTGCTAATGGACTTTTGTTGCGCTGCTAAAACTGTTTTTCTACTGCCTCCCTGTAAAAGCCTGGGTTAGTCCAAGCCTTCAAGACACACTATTATTTTAGTGAAATAAGTTTTTAGCAAGTTTGGGATCACCCATCTTAGTTATGGACTGAACTTCCTTCCCCCCCTTCTCTCCAGAGTTTAGGTTAGCCTGAGATAGAGCTGATCGGTGAACTGTTTCCGGTCCAAGCAAGACATTCACTAAGGGAAGCATCTTTTCGGCCACAAAGCAGAGATTTCCCTGTCCAGTAAAGAAATTCACTTAGGATTAATACCCTGACTCCGGACCACTGCCCGATCTGCTCATCCATGTTTCAAGAACCAGGTGATCAGTTTGAAAGGTTTTGGACTCCCACCCTGAGTTGGGGGGGGGAGGGGTTGCATAAAGAAATATTAATTTCATTTCCTCGGAGCCTTCCCCTTGTTCTTGAACCTCTTTTAGTATGGAAAATGCTGTCTTATAGACTATTCAGTGTAAGGCAGTGTTTCTCAACACTAACTAGTCAGGCTGTCAGGGTTGCCACAATAAATAGACATGAGATGTATGCAAATCTATGTCCTGCATAGTCAGTAGAGAGATCCTGAAACCCCCCCCTGGTTAGGTGTGCCTCCAGGAAAGGGTTGGGAAGCACTGATATAAGAGTGGGCACTCAAACATGTTTTGCTGCAGACTCCTTACAAATCCTGCCCTGGGAATCGGGGAGAAGGATTTAACACAAGTTTTTAAGATGCAGAAATAACTGTACTTAAAAACCAGATGTCTGCTTTTCATAATGAGCTTGTAGTACTTGGTGTCTGCTTTAAGACTCCACTGCCAGCTTTGAATATTCCAGAGAAGATAGAATGGTAGCCAATTAGCGGGCTATTTATCCTTGGGTATAGTTTTAAGTTACTAAACTGTAACCAAAATAAGATCAATCGCATTATACAAGTTTAGGTACTGTAATTACAGGTCTGCATCAAACAAAACTGAAAAAATAGTTGTCACAGAGGCTCCTGTTGTAGTAGTAAGGACATTTTAAAATGTAGCATATGAATACAGCAGATGGTAAGGCACTATTTCTTACAGTAGCATTTGCTGTGAAACTGCAAAATAAGTTTTTAAGATTTTGGATATAGAATACCAATTAATGCATGGAACAAGTTTTCATGATGCTATTTGGTCAATTAATAGCACAGGATTCTAGTAGCCATGTTAATCCTGGAGAAAACTGAAGTCATTTTAGGTTGTGATATATTTTTTTAACAAGAGTTAAACCTCCTGCTTTGGCAATTGCTGGAACATTGTCATGTCCTCATTAGGAATGGGAGGCTGGGTTTTAGACCCTCCCCCCTCTCCCTTTATATTTTACAGGGTTTTCAATCTCAGGCAAGAGGTCAAGAAGAAACCATTTTTAGCTCATAGCTCAGATCCTACGGTATGCTTAATCTGAGCTGGTGCCTTTGAAGAGACCAACAAAAAATATGTTGCAGTGGATGAGCTATTGAGGTCTCACAGGCCACCTCTTCATATCCGAAGGATGTTATGAAAGCTCATATAGTTCAGACTTTTTTTTTTTTTTCTAGTGCTTTAAAGAGTATTACTGTTACAACCTCCTAGGCCAATTACTGTATCTGATACTAATATTGATTATGGAATAGTTTGCTGAGATGTCTGGTGATCAGGGCCGATGGAAGCACTAAGAGGGCTAGGCAGCCACCTAGAGTGCCAGATGTCTGGGGCCGGTGGCCTAGTGCTCTCACTGGCTGTGGTCAGCCTCAGTCCCATGGGGTGGACTGGAGGAATAAGAGCTAGGACTGGAATGGGGGGGGGGGGAGTATCGGTGGCCGGGCTGGATAGTGCGTCAGTGCTGGTTATCCGCGGAGGCAGAGTGGCGCTCTGACGGCAGTATGGGAGTGGCCTTGGCTTGCCGATAGGACAGGGGTATGAGTGCGCCTGTGAGAGAGAGAGAGGTAGGTGCCACAGGGTGGGGGTGGGGTGCCAATCCGACTGGTCTGCCTGGGGCGCCTGATGACCCTTGCACCAGCCCTATGGATGGCATCCTTTGAGGTGCTGTTCTAAAATGACAAGGGAAATAATGACACCTGCTGTTTTGTGTCATTTCCCATCCGAAATGAGACAAAAAGCCCCTAATGAAATATTGTTTCTGTCATTTTAGCTCATGCTTAGTAGTTTTAGTATGCACTAAAATGATAAACACAGTAAAACTGAAATAAATAGAAAATAAAATGACTTTTTCCATGCATACCCCATACAGTTGAATAGCTAATCTGATTAATTCTCTGGATATAATTCTAGCATGTTAAAATACAACGAATCTCTTGGTTTGATAATTCAGTAGAATGCTTTAGAAAACTGAGCAGTAAGGAGCAATGAGGTTTGCTTTTTCTTATTTTTCGTCCAGGCTTCTTAATGTGGCTCAGAATGATGGCTTTACAGCTTTGTCATCCATGCCAAAGGACTTGGGACCATCTATGCTATCAGAGTTTTGTTTTTTTAAATCATAGCCCAAGTGTTAAGAATCTCTCTCTCTGCCTCCAGAACTTGACATTATGCTCCTGGTGGTATTCATTAAAATTTATTTTTTACCGTTCCCCAAAGGTCAAGGTGAAAATTACATAACATAAAATAAATCGCAACTAACCTATGTCTAAAAGAAAAGATAGTAGACCAAGCAAAGATTAAAAAAAATTATATTTTTTTATTTATTTATTTATATATATATATATATATATATATATAATAGTTGCCCTTCTCTTACTTGGACGATGGCCTTTGATCTTCATAAACGATGGACTATGGCACCTCTAGGTTAAAGCACTTTTAAGCTCTAACCGTATCCTCTATTGTATTTCTTAATTATTACCACCTTTTACTTCCTTCCAGCTACATAAGCTTCCAAGTTCCTTATCCTTGTTGAATGTAACTTTGCCTTATTCATTTCTGTTTAATTTTCTTTAGTTACGCTACAGTTATACCCTTGTGAAATGTAAACCGATCCGATATGGTTATTACTATGAAGGTCGGTATAAAAAAGTGTTAAATAAATAAATAATATATATATATATACCCTCACAATCAACCATACAAAAGTGCACATCATAGTCATTCATGTCATTTCTTCATAAAGGGATGAATGTTACAGGGGCTTCAGGTATATAAAACTGAAATATACCCATGTAAGTTGCCTTTGTGTGAGCCCAGCCACATGTACTGCCACTGGCACACAGAAAAGTACGTGCGGAGAAAGATGGCATTTCAAGGGGAACCCGTTGCGGGGTCAAAAAGTATGCACACGCTCGTATTTTAAAAGTGGAGTACATGCACATATGCTTTTAACCTGCTAAATAAGTTGCAGAAATGAATTTAGACGTCTCTTTTGTCTCAAGTATTTGGTTGGGGGGTCAAGGTCAAGTGGAAGAGGTCTGGATTTGCTCATGAACTGGTGCTTAGATGCACATGCACAAGTAAGGATTCTCATAAACAAGATCTGTTTATTTAAGCAAGCTTTTGCTTGATGTACATTTAAGCTTGTCCTACTGATTTTAGATGCTTTTATTAAGAATTTATCTCTGAAGTTTTAGTTTAGGTTTGATTTTATTTGTAGCTTTATTTTATTCTAGTTTTTGTATAATTTGGTTAGATATGTTTATTACTTTTGCTTTTTGATGCATACTGACTTTATTTTAATAATGTATCTCACTGTGTATGTTTATCTTGTGAGATACTGTGGGCTTCAGTAGCAGTGGTATATAAATGCAAATAAATAAATATGTGCATTCAAGAGCCAACTTTAGAAAATGCCTGCCTCCACGCATAAACTGAGGGTTATTGCATGCACATGTTACAATTGTTTTGTTCATAAAATCTAGAGGCAAAATTTTATAAAATAGGTATAGAAACTAAGCAAATCACTGCATAAAAAATGTGTAATGTACTTTTGGGGCAGAGAGATAGGATATTTTATAACCTGTGTGGCTCCTACTGCACAATTTATAAACCACTGGCATAACTTTAGGGCACCTACTTAAAGCATTTATGTACGGAGTTCATGCAATCTATTTCTAATCCTTTAGGGATAAGCCACTTACTAATACGTCCAATAACATAAAAGTACCAGAGAAGGCTATTTCAAAACGCCATGCCTTTACATATTTCCTAAAAGTGACTCAGGTTCAATCTGTGAGTATTAGAGTAAAGACTTCCACAAAATAGGGTCAGTACAAGAAAACTCCCCATGCTTGATCTCTAATAAACTATCTTGTGCTGACCATAACATTGTAGAGAGAATGTAAAGTGACAGTCTAGCACAGAGGTGCTCAAACTGGTTCTACAGGACCCCCCAGCCAGTTGGGTTTCCAGGATATCCCTAATGACAATGCATGAAATTTATTCCACATGCACTACCTCCTGTGTATGCAAATATTTCTCATGAATATTCATTAGGGATATCCTGAAAACTCAACTGGCTGGGGGAGCCTGAAGGACAGTTTGAGCACCCCTGGTCTAGCACACAAATATTGATGGTCCCCTTCTTTTATTTTTATTTTATTTTTTTTAAGGCAGTAAATATCATAAGAACATAAGAAATTGCCATGCTGGGTCAGACCAAGGGTCCATCAAGCCCAGCATCCTGCTTCCAACAGAGGCCAAAACCAGGCCACAAGAACCTGGCAATTACCCAAACACTAAGAAGAACCCATGCCACTGATGCAATTAATAGCAGTGGCTATTCCCTAAGTAAATTTGATTAATATCCAAGATATTTATGTTTCTCATTCTCAGTTAGTTAAAATGTATAAGTTCCTCATTCTCAGTTAATGTTAAAATGTAAAATAATATGACCCTCGTCATACTGTTCCAGTTGTTTTAATGTAAACCGATGTGATGTACCCCAATGAATGTCAGTATATAAAAGCAAATAAATAATAAATACATAATAAAAGATAGGGTTTTAAATTTAGAATGGAAATCACTCAGCAACCAGTAAGGATTATTTTGGGTCAGTGTATTATGGTCATGTACGCATAGATTTATTAAGCATGCTGATGAGTTTTGAACTAATTGCAGGTGTCAAAAATCTTTTTGTACGGCAACCTAAATATCAGACATTACAAGTAATCAGGGGTGGATTGGTCATTCAGGGGATCAGGCATCCCCCGGTGGGCCGGTCGCTCCAATCACATGGTTTTTCCTGCCCTGAAGAGAAACCTGCAGGGCCTATACTGCTGCAGCACCAAGTGCCCATCATTGTGTGGCCACAGCTGAGGCCCTCCCTTCTCCCCCTTGCAGGAGCCGTGGGTAGCAGTGACGTTTTTCTAACCTCCCTTCCAACATTGAGGAGCAGCGCTGCCTGAAAAACTGTGTGTATGAAAGAGACTGCATGTGTGTGTATAAGATAGAGCCTGCATTTGTGTGTGTGGGTGTGATTGTGAGAGAGCGTATATGTGAGCAAGAGAGATCCTGTGTGTATAACTGTGTGTATGAAAGAGACTGCATGTGTGTGTATAAGATAGAGCCTGCATTTGTGTGTGTGGGTGTGATTGTGAGAGAGCGTATATGTGAGCAAGAGAGATCCTGTGTGTATAACTGTGTGTATGTGTTGGGGAGGGAGAGAAAGATAAAGATTGTGAGGCTCTCTCCCTCAATCCACAACAATCTGTGGGTGACTAGAAATCAGAGATCCCAGGTATGGAGAGCTGGAAATTTTTAATCCTATTAATTTAAATTTTGGGGTGTTATTTCATGACTGCTGTTTAAAATGTTTGAAGTTTGAGAAATATTACAAAAAATTATTTTAATTACTGGATGTTTAATGGCTTCTGCCTGCTTTACATATTTATTCTTTTTTTTTAGAATGGTTTTAATATTGAGTGATGTTTTATATCTCTTGTCTTTATTGCTTAATGTTTTATGAGGAATGATGTTTCTGTTTTTCCATTGTTGCAATGCATAATGGTCAGGCATACTGTGTTTTCCAGAGCATGTGTGTGAGTGAGCCAGTGAACATGTATGTGAGTGAGAGAGAGAGCATGCCAGTGAGCATGTGTGTGAACAAAAGGACTATCTAAAACAGTGAGCATATGTGGTACCAGAGTTTGTGAGCCAGTCAGCACGTATGTGAGAAAATATAAGGGAGTTTTGTGTGAGAATGAGCATATATGTTAGTGTCTTATATACAAGAGAGGAGAAAGGTTGTGCATACCTCCTAGCTCTGATTAATCCATGACAGTCTGTGGGTGAGTGGAAATTAAAGTTCCCAGGTATGAAAAGCAAGGGCATTTTTTTTGCCTTAGTTTTATTTATTGGGTATTATTTGATGTCTGCTATTTTGAAATATTTTATTGATTGCTTTTATGTTTTAATTTTCCAATGTTATATACTTTTAATCATTTGATGCTCTGTTCATCAGCTGCCTTTAAATATTTATTCTTTATATGAGTATGGCTTTACTTTTATGATTGATGGTTTATATATCTTGATTTTATTGTTTAATTAGGAATAGTGATTCTGTTTTTCCATCGTTACACTGCATACAGAGTCTGTCTTGTTATGGTTTCTAATTCAGTTTTTGTTTGCATGTTTCTAGTTCAACGTTATTGTTTCTTTATTCTGTATTTGGTAAGGGGCTGTGTGTTCTGCATGTGTGACTGAGGATGGGGTATTCTGTTAGTGTGTAGTTTCTTTGTAGGGATCTATAACAGCTTGGCTTGTTCTCTTATCCTAATATCAGGTGTATTGGTGTTTTAGGACCTGCTGTAACAGAGCAAGTAGGCAGTGCAGAGCCTGGGGAACTATAAAAGCAGCAGACTCTGTAGCACTCATTCAATGGGAATGCACTGGAATGGTGGTAAGGAGTTGTTTACTGTCTTGTACTGTGAATGTTTACGAACAGGCAAGAGACTGTTCATTTAGTTATTCCATTAAGTCTATGATGAGAAAGCAAGCAATTAACTTATACTAAAGCACGAGAGAGAGAATCCATCAAAGCCACAGAGCTGTGTCTAAAACCTGATAAGAACTCAGGAGGAGGGAACACCATTGCTTTCACAAGCATTTGTAGTGTATAAAGAGAGACAGCAAGAAGGAGAGAGAGAGAGCCCTGGACATGATGGTACGGCTAATCCTTTGGAAATGTAAGCTTTTTATATCTATGTAGCAATTCTTGTTATCTACCATTACTTCTTCTATATGATCTGATTTTATTTGTTCTATCCTCCTATTGCTCAAATAAACTTACTTTCTAACCTGGAACTGTGATTTACTGAATCAAGTTTGCGTGTGGCTCTCTGTGTGGGGGATAAGCTCCTGGGTACAAGCCCCCAGGTATAATCCCAGTAATTTGTTAGAGCCCCTGGGCAGGATACCAGTGTGCATGGTTGAACCTGTAACAAGGGTATAGAGAAGTGGAGGCAAGCTACAGTCACAAAAAGGGATGGGGTGAGCCAAGAGGAAGAGCCTATGCAGTGTTGGGGAGAGTTCTGTAGGCTGGGATTTCCTTCCTGAAAGGGTCAACTGACTATGGAAACAGTGAGTCTTCTGGAGTGAGGGTGGGAATTGGAAAAGGAGAGGGTGAGTGCATCTGCCAGCTGGGGAAGGGCTGGCAGCAATCAAAAACGTTTTAGATAATCATGTGGCAGTGTTGAAGCAGGGGTACTCACTGTGTGAGCATATGAGCAGCAGCAGCAGCACAATAACAGAATGTGTGTTTCAGAGAGAGAGAGAGAGAGAGTGAGAGTGTATGTGTCTGTATGTTTCTTTCTCCCTGAAACAGAAAGACATCCATACACATGCTTTCTCTGACATACCCATACAGTGTGAGCAAGAGTGTGTGTGTCTTTGTGTCTGAGAGACTATATGTCTCACACTGGCAGTGTGGGAGTCACATTACTTGGCAACAGGTTCAAGAACTGATTGGTTGACAAGAGACTTTTAATACCAGACCAGGATAAGATATAATTATGAGAGATGTAACCAGACGTGTGGGCAGATGGCAACCAATTACATGGATAGAAGTGGGCACGCAGCTCCGTTTGTTCACCTCTGGTCTAGGGTGTATTTAACTACTTAATTATTTAGGAAAAATGTGACATTTATATTGGAGATTTTTTGGCTCAGTTCTGCCAGGCTCCAGGTCACATGATATACCTATGAAGAGTCAGTTTGGCGTGCTTTTAGGAACTGCTGAAAGGCAAGCTGCAGGGAAAATGCACAAGAGAGTCGTACAGATTCGTGGATCGGTTTTGAAAAAAATCCCCCGGGCTGATATTTTCCTGCAATCTGCCCCTGACAGTAACACAATGTGATGTTACCAAGGCATGTAAAATGGTTGCCATATCCTTCTGAGAGAAATATTGAAGATGTCGTAGTATGTGGAGATAATAAAAGGAAGTTTGAAGAATTGAGAGTTTGATATTTCAGGGATAACTCTGCGTATACAATCACCCCTAAAGTTGTGTGGAACCATCAATATCTGTCTGCATATTCCAGGTGTTAGGCTTTTCTCCTTTCCTTTGTCCATAGCGTATCACCATACTCCAGTTGTTAGGATTCTTTCTGTCCCTCTATAGTGTGGCTTTCAGCTCTCAAGATTCTTTCCTCTCCTTTTCTCCGCAATGTGTCATCATCCTTCAGCCATCAGGATTCTGTCTTCTCCTTTCTTCAAATGTGCGGCACCATATTCCAGCTGTAAGGATGCTCTTCCTCCATCTTCTACAGCTGTTGGAAGTTTTCACTATTGCTATTCTCTTTCAAACACCTTTATAATTTTGCTTGCTTTCATGAGTGGATTGCTGGAGAGCCCTGTTTTTCCTCTGACTGACTGACAAATTCATATTTGATTCCATCTAGAGTCATAAACCCACTGTTTCTTCAGATCTTCTGGCTAGAATCGGAAACCTCTCTTGGCCAATCATCTACTTCAAAATTATGAAAGTCAGGTATTGTCCTGTAGATATAGATCTAAATATTCATAATATATGTTTATATTGCTGGGTTCCTTGTCATGCATACAGAAGAGAACATCTTTGTTTTGTGGATTGTGTCTGCTGGTTGTTACTGCATACATACCTGGGTGTGCCACACTTTCTCCTTGAATTGCATTCCAATAATTGATTTCTGTCTGGACTCTGACTCTTGCTTTCTGCCTCAAAGGGCGCTATTAACTCTTCTTTTGTTCTGTTTCTGAGTGACAAAAGCCTTTATGAAGCAGCCAAGCAAATGCAATTGTTGCATCGTTCACTTTTCTTATTAACTAACAGGAAATTGCAGCTTGCTGGGAACCTGCTGTGTGAAATAATGACACAAGCCTCTCCTCTGGAGTAAAGTGGGGTCCTTTTTCAAGCACAGCAGACTGGCGGGTTCCCCTCCTCTTTCCTCTAGCTCTCTCCTTCATGTGTGTCTTTCTCTCCTGTGTAGTTATTTTAATGCCCCATTACTTCTTCTGCCTTTGTTCTCCCTACCCCTTCCCATTTATTTTTATCCTCCTTGCCCTCCTTTCTCTCCATCTTCGGCAGTCTATGTGGACCTTTCTTTGCCTCCTCTTTCCTTCTCTCATCTCCTCCCTGCCTCTCTTCTCCCGCATCTGTCTCCGCTCTCATGGTCTCTGCTCCTTTCATGCTAATGCCCTGTCTCGCTCCTGCTCTTTTCTCTGCCACCTCGCCAGTCTTTTTTCCCTTCTATGTACATTCGTCGTCTTCTCTTTGTTTTTGAGCTAAAGTGGTTCTTGAATGAATGAACGACTAACAAAAGGAACGTAATTCTTTAAAACAAACAAACAAAAAAAAAAAACCATACATGAAGCGGTAAAATGTGTGATTCTAAAGCAGAGCCTCACTAAATAAATTCTGTAAAAAAGAAAGGGGAGAATTCTTCTTGAACAAGCAAGACAATAATCAGCCACACAAGTGGGAGATGTCATCTGAAAAGTGCCCTCAGGGCTCAGAAAAACAGGGTTTTCTGGAGCGTGTGCAGGTGTTCCCGAGTATAAGGATGCATCAGCTGCCAGCTGTAGAAGTTTGACCTCTTGTAGAATATCAATCCCTTATCAGTCCATTTGTTGACTTCCTTTTTGATTCTCTACTATCCTGGGTGGATGAGCACACACCCGATATCCTGCTTACTCCACCATCCACCCCACCCCCCACCCTCCAAGGTCTTACCATCAAGCTTTGTAATAGTTTAAAAAATTCACCAAAACTGGTGAGGTTATTGCCCAAATACTTGGTCCCCTAAGCTCCCTGTGGTCTTGCCGGACCGTACCTGGCCTGCCAGGACCAACCTGCCAAAAAAGCCCTGGTGTGCAAGCACACTCGCTTGTGCTTCATTTATATCCACCCCTCATTTTCTCCTCTCCCCTTGCAAATGCTTTCAAGGGAGCAAAACTGTAACCTCTCAACACTGTTTTTATAATTGTTCTCCATATACTGGTGTTATGCGCCTGGGACAGATATCAGTGGGATTGTCACAATAGGTTGTATGGTTCATTATTCGGTTGATCTGTCAGATGGAGTAGTGGCCCATGGGTGGAATTCCCTCACTGTAAAGGATAACACCGCCTGTGTGACAAAAGCGAATCCTGTTAGCCATCCCAAATAACTAATGATTACATCAGCTGTTGTGGTTTCAAAATTGTATTTACTGAGAAAACATTAAACAGGCTGTGCATCCACAATACAATAAGTTGTAATGTGCTCAACTTCTGTGTTGACCAGTGAACTGTTTTACAATGGTGCTTGAAGTCATACTTTTTTTAAAATCTGGGCTAGCTTCTTCTCTACTTCTTGGCCTCTTGTCACTTATTTAAGCCTTCTCTTTGGGAGCAATGGTGCTAGCCTTACAGCCCCTTCTATGCCCCACTCCCACTGACTTGGCTAGCTTTTTGCTCCCTTTCTTTCTACTCCAGAAAGGGTATACACGCACTTCTGTGGCTGAGTTCACATACTTACTCCAGGGCTGGTGATATCAAAAGGGCTGTTCCACATAAACCTCCCAGGAGCATCCATTTTACCCAACACTGGAGCAAGATTGGCTTCCCCTACTTCTTGCTGTAGTGGACTTTTCCATCACAACTCCTCTCTTTCACTCCTTTCCCTGGATCAGTCTTCCATCTGCTTCCACTCAAATCCCTCTGCCTACCTGCAGAACACACCAGATCTACTCTGGGATCTACCACTAGAGTTTCAAACATAGGCACTCACTTGATTTCCCCCCCTCCCCCATTGCCCAGGGACTGCATGCACAAGAACAATTTTACCTCCTTCTTTCTACTCCTTATCTACTTGTGCATACCATTAGCAGACTCTCCTCACAGTACACTGCTTATAATATACCAATGAAAGAGAAAATATGGAAGATGCCGAAAGGTGTTTTCATTATTTCACCTTTTTAGGCTTTATGTTGCATTTTTTTTTGAGTGGCCTATGATAGCTTTATAAAATAGATGAGAAACAGATAACAAATATCAAGGCCTGGGATGGGACAGTCCAATATAAGGTTATTCGTGCTCTAGTGTTTCCTAGGACATAAGAGCAGAGCAATGAACAATATAATTTATTTATTAGATTTATTATTCACTTCTTTGAAAAAGAAATTCACCCAAGATGGGGTATAAATAGTGAAATGGCTGCATGAAATCAGGGTTATGTGCACCTTTTCAATGTTAAGCTGTATAACTTTTTTACTAAACTTTTAATGCCTATTTTAGAAAAATCATATTAATACTATGTTTAACATTGGACTAAATAAGTCACCTTTGTATCTCCTTATATTTTGCCAGTCTCTTAGAGAAAAGGGGGCTAGGGAGCATGGGACAAGGAAACAGAACTTCTGGAATAACTGTGATAGGTAGGAATAGAAAGCAAACTACAAATCTTGAGAACTACTGGAATGTGTGACTTCAAATACAGCCATTTTGCTATCTGTCCATTTCATCATAATCACTTTATCTCTCTCTGCTCTACTGAGAAATGCACTATTTCCTTTTCAGAATCTGTTATACAGGTGTGGTACCAATTCAGGTAATTAGATTGTCCACCTGAGAGGTAGCTGTACATGTTTGAAGGGCTATATTGTCGAGCACACAGGGACCCTATCTGAGTATATGAAAATTAAATTACTAATTATTAGAAACAGGACTGATTATTGGATTTGTTTCCAGAACCCTTTCTCTTTTGGGTTTTGATCCCCAATTCCAATTTTGCCAACTGTAAATTTCCTGATTCCAAAATTTCAACTGGGCTTTGCAGTTCTAAAAGAATGGAAACAGCAGCATCTCTTCATTATCTAAATATTGACCCAGCTCTGAATTTGTTAAGCAGCCCTTTTCGGGAGGGGTGGGATGAAGGGTTATTTATCCTTTTTTTTTTTTTTTTGGGCTCTTCCTCCATATTGAGCTATATCTATACCCCAGTTACTAACAGAAAAGCCTTGTACCTCTTGTAAAACACTTTTGCATTCCAAAACAGTGGCGGAATTCAAGTATGCATTGGGATAAACACAAAATGATCTAAGTGATGGGAAGAGGGTGAAGACCATAGATCGAGTGGCCTGTACAGTAGACAGACATAGATGAGCAAACTGGGTGGATCACCTGGTTCTATTCTACTAACATATCAATGTTTCTGATGGAACCTGAGGGACAGGAGATGAGACATAATGGCACAGACACAGTGATTTCTGAGATACCATGGGGGTACCTGTTGATAAAATGTTATGAATAGCAGGGTTAATTGCTGGTTCTAAGTTATGTTTTTAATCTAGCGTGCAACTAAAGTCAAAGCTGTGAGTTGATTTACCTCCTCTGGAGCTAAAAAGTGTTTTTTGCATCTTGGGGGTTTTTAACTCGGCACATAGTCTTACTTTTTTTTGTAGAAGAAATTCATCCTTTTGAAACATTGCTGGACCAACCAGGGATGGCGGAAGCATTAGGCAGGATAGGCGGCAGCCTAAGGCGCCAGAAGTGGGTGAGGCGGCAGAGTAGCCAGCAAGGGTGATAGCTCTGAAAGGTTTGTAGGAGGGACAAGATGCGACATGGGTGAGACACAGAGCTGGCGGTTGTTTTCCGGTTTGGGGTATGTATTTATTGGAGGAGCTAGAGCTGTTTGTACTGTGCAATTTGCATCGCACAGAGAAAGAGAGAGAAATCATGTGATGATGTGACATCATCACCACCTAGAGTGACTGGCCACACTTGCACCGGTACTAGGACCAACCAACACCCAGCACCATCACTGAGCCCAGTTGTGTAAGGGACCTGAGAGATTCCTTGATCTGGTTCCTCTCCAGACTGATTAGGATTGAGGTAGTTTCATCTACCGTGCAATAACCTCTTGGCTGGTTGAAGAGTGCACTTGTGTTGGGTGATGGAAGGAATGATAGTCTGTTCCTCTCAGTTAGAGGATTGTCACTACAATGTTTGGACTGGATGGGAGGTAGAAAAACTCCAGTAGCTTCTGTAGATTATGGTTCTTGGTACCTCAGTCCACTTAGAAGCATTGAGTCCACTTAGAAGCCTTGAGAAAGCTACTGGCTAGCTTTGTTAGTTTTAACTTTAATCTTTGTTTATTGACTGATCTATTTATTAAGAAACTTTTATTTAATGTACAATCTGATATTGTATTTTATATATTGTTTTAAGTGTATTTTATTCTAGTTATATACTGTAAACCATTATGATTGATATACATAATATCGGTATATAAAATAAATATATACTGGCCCACTCCAAAATAAGAGGGAGTAGGGAGTATTGTTTTACAGACCAGTAGACATCTTCACTCAGCATTCTTTATGAAAAGACACCAAAAGAATCTACCATATGTTATATTCCAAGTCTTTAAAATTAAAAAAAATTCTATTTTCCTCTCCTGATTGACTCAGTTTTTAATAGAATCAACCCATGCAGCTATGTTTATCTCACTTTTTAGGATATGTGACAGCGCTCACACTTAGCTGATGTCAGGCTATCAGTAATTACCTCCTGTTTTTCTCATTCACTACTGAAAAATAGTCATGCATGGTTTATTTTGGTGGTACTGTAATATTATTTTGTTCAGTATGGAACTTTCAAAGTTATGCACGTAAAAATTAGCATAGATGTGTATAAGTAGCCTGTACTTCCATCATCGCTATTTTATAAAAATCAAAAGTACACACATACTTTACATTTTGCAAGCACATATACCCTTATAAAAAAGGGAAGGTCTAGGGATGTTCTAGAGTGGGGCCAACATTTACCCTCGTAAGTTGCTATTTTAAAAGACATGCAAGTACATTGGGCAATTTACTTGTGTAATTTTACACTGCTAATTATCTTGTGTAATCGATATCAGACTTGTTTATTGTGTAGTGGAGATGTGAATCATTTCCGGAATCGTATTTGTAAAACTGCAGGAAATCTTCGTTTCCTGCGGTACTGACAGCTTTTTTTTTCAGCTGTCCCGAGCCGTAAAAAAAACAAACCCCTCCCTGACCCTTTAAATCTAATTATTTAGAATCCCCCATCCTCCCGACTCCCCCCCCCCCCCCCCCCCCCCCAAAAAAAAAACAACTTTCCTAAAGTACCTGGTGGTCCAGCGGGGGTCCCAGGAGCGATCTCCCGCTCTCAGGCCATCGGCTGCCACTAATCAAAATGGCAGCCGATGGCCCTTTGCCCTTACCATGTGACAGGGGCTATCGGTACCATTGGCCGGCCACTGTCACATGGTAGGAGCAATGGCTGGCGCCATCTTAAAAAAATGGCGCAGGCCATCCATTGCTCCTACCAGGTTTTCGGGGTTACGCGAGTAACCCTTTGAAAATCTGCCCCTTACTTTACATGCATAAAAAGTAGGCAGGTACTGAGTGGATCGAGGGCGGAGAGAGTTAGCCGTATAACTTATGTGCCTAACTACCGATATTCGGAGTTAGTGCATAAGTATACATGTAAGTTTAGATGACCCATAGAGCAATAATCAAACTCCTTACATTGGTTCAAACCCTTTGATTACTTTATACCCACGAGGTTTGAACCAATAATCAAAGCTAAACTATGTGGGTAGTTTTTGTTTTGATTATTGCTCCCATGATAATTACCTGCAAAAATTTACACCTGCTTTCTACATGGCTAATTTTTCCACTTGAAAACACACGTGAAATTTTAAACATTTAAAACTATGAATGTTATTGCATAGCCCGCCCTCACCCTGCCTCTAGGACTGCCTTGAAAAAATACAGAGAGTTTTTTCTACAGTGAGGATATGGACCATTTTCAAAGCCCCTGTTTCCACAGGGAAAATGATTTCTTACCCGTGAGAATGGCTTTGAAAATTGCCCTCAGGGAGGGGCAATAAATACATTGCTGCAGATAAAACAGTTTTAATCACAGAAATGGGGGCTTTTGATTATTGCCCAACTTCAATGTGGAGAAAAATACATGCATTGTTCTACAACGTGCATATTTATTTCCGCAGTAAGAAGGAGCACTCCTAGGGGCTGGGAAAAGACAGGAGGCTGTTTTTAGGTGAATGAGAAAATCCCTGTGAGTAAATCTTATAAAGAATAATATTCGAAGCAAAATTATCCGTGATGTTTTGCTTTGATTATTGGTGCAAGCCCAGCAAGCAGAAGATTATTTGATGGATGTGCCCCAACAATGGGTACTTGGAGAAGAGACAGCTGAGGGGGGGGGGGGGGGGGGATATGATAGAGGTCTTTAAGATCATGAGAGGTCTTGAACGAGTAGATGTGAATTGGTTATTTTCACTTTCGAATAATAGAAGGACTAGGGGGCATTCCATGAAGTTAGCAAGTAGCACATTTAAGACTAATCGTAGAAAATTCTTTTTCAAATGCACAATAAAGCTCTGGAATTTGTTGCCAGAGGATGTGGTTAGTGCAGTTAGTGTAGCTGGGTTCAAAAAAGGTTTGGATAAGTTTAAGACTTAGCTGGACAAACCTGGGCTTTGCTTTTTCTGCCCCTACCAAACAAGTGTGTTTTTGGGGGGGTTTTGTTTTGTTTTTTAGCTGGGGAAGCCATTTCCCACCTAGAACTTGCCCAGATTTAAAAATAAAAAAAAAAAACAACAAAAAACTGGCTGTGCGGAAGCATTCAGGGTGCAAGGCGTAAACGTAGCTGGGTAACCTTGATATTCAGCACTATCCAGAAATGTTTATCCAGGTAGGTCTGGTTGTGATGCAGGTCTAAAGTTATAGGATTACATTTGCTCAGATAACTTTAAACCTAATCAGCTACATTCAGGATATATCTGAATAAGTTTAAAAAAAAAAACAAAAAACCTTTCATAAGCCAGCAGTGACCTTTCCTTCCCATTCTTCAAAATAATTAAAAAATATGGTCATAGTGCCCAATCCCCCCACCCTCCCCAATTATTTAAAAAAAAAAAAAAAAAAAGTTAGTGGTACAAGCAGGGCCAATTCCACTCCCTCCCCTAACTTGCCTAGATGTGCAAATTTCAATTTCATTTTTACCGTGTAATATGGGTATTTTATAATGGGTGAATCCACGCCATTACCACGCCCACTCAATTAAGTGCCAAGTCCTCCAAACCCTCCTGATCTGATCCTCTGCGCTCCCCCCAGTTACCCCAGACCCTTTAAACTTGGCAGAAATAGCCAATTTATTTTATTTTTTCAAGTTACACCTCCTCCCTAGCAGAAGTAAAGTTACATGGCAGTGAACATGGGTGGCTTTTAAATTTTGCTGGGTACATGCAAGCCTAACTTTTGTGCGCTTCTGTCGATTTTGGAGCACCAGGGTTTTAAAATTCATCTTTTAATACATAAATACTGTAAGCTCGACAGCTCCCAGCAATTAAGAATGCATTTATTCACTTTTCCCTGATTGGCCTCTGACAGCTAATGTTTAGTTTAAGTTGGGGATGAGGGCAGGATCAGCCCTGCTAACCTTTTTTGAAGATACTGGGGAGAGGGGATTCCACTGCCCCTTTGCTAATTTTTTGTAACCAATATTCAGTAAGCCAGTGAGCAAAAAAGTTACTCTGATAATGTTACTCTGGTATCTTTAGCCAAATATATTCAGTGGATGCTAACTTTAGTCGAATAATCAGTGGAACTTATCTGGATAACTAATATATATATATATATATATGGGGGTATATATATATATATATATATATATATATATGGGGGTATATATATATATATATATATATATATATATATATATATATATATATATATATATATATATATATATATATATATATATACCCCATATATATATATATATATATATATATATGGGGTACTTGTATAATTAGATGCTTGTCGTCTTAAAGATGAATTTTTAAAAGCCCCGATGCATGCGGAAATTAAGGGATATGCGAATGTCGGGCTCACGCACGCCAAGCAGATTTTAAATGCCGCCCGGATATGCGCAGAAATGTCGCTGTCCACACGTCTCAAAAAGAGGCAGGGCGCGGGCATGGGCGGTTGAAGACTTTTTAAACCATAAATTAGCGCATAAATATTTATGCAATCCAACACTTGGCGAGGTCCCCTGCTGCATAAATGTATTTCTGCTATGGATGGCGTGTAAGTAAAAAAAAAAAAACAAACCCCAAAACATTTTGGATGGGTGTAAAGGGCTGTGGTAACTGGATGGTGTACACTCTATCCAATCAGGGGGGTTTGGAGGACATAGCTAGTAAGTAAGCGAACTGGGGAGGAACTGGTAAGCTAGGCAATGGCGTTGGCACTCGATCCGTTTACAATTTTCCCACTTATGCAGTAGAAGCAGCTTTTGCTCGCACTGGCACGTGTCCGCTTAGAATGGGGCACACTTGTGCACGCGGCCAGGCTTTTTTTTTATAACACGCACGCGTATACGCTCGAATGTTATTAAATAGCTGCGTCCCCTGGGCGCGGGCTGACGCACATTCGCCTGTGCCATGGCGCGTCTTGCTTAAAATTTTACCTTTTACTGAATATTGATCTCATAATCTTAATATTCATAGGAAATCAGGATTACATCTTCACGTATTAACGGGATAAAACGAGGACAGGGTCCGCGTGTTCCTTTCCACATGGAGCTTATGTGCTCACTCATCGTACTTTTAATTTCAGTCCTGAGAGAACTGGAAATCTGGAACCTTTACCATTCCTCATGTAACCCTCAGAAAGTCACTTAACCTCCTTGTACTTAGACTGCACACGTATTTTGGGCAGACACCTTGATTTACCATCTCATTTATCTTGCACACTATGAATAAATAGCTCAATATTATTTATTGATTATGGTGGTTCCATTTGAAAAACAATCAGTAATAATGTACTAATATATTATTAATTACTGTTCCAGCATTTGAGAGTAGTTTTATTTTTCGCCTGTATATTTGAAAACGTTCCAATATATGCTATTTTTTTCCCTATTGTCCTTCATCTGTCATTTTGCTGTGTGTAAGTGGGCTACTAACTAGGGATGCCATTTCCTGTAGAAACATCCACTAGTCCTGGATTCTGTTCAGCTGCAGCTTATTGAATGCAAAATTTTGAATGTGGAGTCCTCCACGGCCTCTTCAAAATGCTAATTTCAGCCACTTGTCTGAGCATTCCAGACTTTCTCAAATTCCCTGTGTAATAAATGGGAAATTGCTGGTTATGGCATTCTCAATAGATCAGAGATTAAACTTTTATTTTCTGCCCTTACTATCAGTTAAAAATTAAGCACTCTCATGCACTTTGTCTGAGAGCTCTTATCCAAATTCATTTAAACAGTTGTTAAGTCTTTTTTTTTTTTTTAATGCTATTAACATTTGCCATCGAATTCTTGCTTTTCTCATCTGTTCTGCTCTGCAAGGCCTCACACTTTGGTCCTTCCCATCCACCTCTCAAAACAGAACCATGATACATTCTTGGCCCCATTCCTGGTCTCTCACATTTCCTCCTTTGCATTAGTAGGACTGAGAAACCAGGATGCCTTCCTTTCAGAGCTGTTTCTAATGTTATCTGTTCGCCAATGCAAGGACAAGATGCTATTCACAGTAGTAAATAAGAACATATGGTTTTGCCATACGGAGTCAGACAAAAAAGGTCTATCAAGACCAGTTTCCAACCGTGGCCAATTCAGATCATAAGTACCTGGCAAGATCCCAGAAAGTAAATAGATTCCATGCTGCTTATCCCAGGGATAAGCAGTGGATTTCCACAGGTCCACATGTATAATGCTTTATGGACTTTTCCTCCAGAAAATTGTCCAAATGTTTTTAAACCCAGCTACACGAACAGCTTTTACCACATCATCTGGCAATGAATTACAGAGCTTAATTATTCATTGATGTCCTGGAAGGTAATTTTGTTTTGTTTTCATTTAGTGCCAGATCCAACATTTTATTTCATTTTTTTTTCATTTTAAATAAAATTTAAAAATTAAATATTTTAAAAAATGGGAACATCTCTATTGCTTGCTGAACACTGCAGGCATTCAGACTTGGCCTTGGACAGCAGTGTTTGTGGGGTCCAGCCCCAACCTCTGGCTAATCACAAAAGCAGGGATCCCTTGGAGGCAAGTAAGAAGCCAGTGCCCCCCCCACCTCAATTTTTTGCCCTCCTACCATCTAAATATACAAATAGCACTTTTAACGGGGCTCCAACAGGATAGGGGAGCCATGGAGAAGAGGGGCAGAATGACAGAAAAAAGGAGGTGACGGAGGAGAAGCATTGACATACATTTGAATATAAAAAATAAATCCACCTTTCTTTATTCATGCAAAATACATTTCTAACCAGTAAGTTCTCAGAGGACAAAGATATTTACTCTCATTGTCATTGTTAATGTAGCCAAAGATCACTGTAGTGATTCAGAGGCTTGAGGCTGAACAGCAGTGTGAGGTTCAGAAGCTTTGAGCTGACCAATTGTTTTGCTTTGAGTAGAGAGATCATTCCTGTGAGCTTTGATGCAGTAGCAGACTGGATGCTGCAGCCATTTTGATCCTACATTACAGGGTAGTTGTAGAAAGAGGAATGGTCTGATTCTGGTGGCCTCCCTGGGTCTCCCCATTATATGCTCCCTTATGGCCCCAATCACATTCTCTCTCACATTCTACTCATAAGGACATATGGTTATAAACACTCCTTGCAGACATGTCAGTGTTTGTTGTATGGGAACTCTCTGCTCTCCTTTGACCTCCATCTCCTGGAATGTACTAGCTTTCCCACTTCATCCCTCTGCACTGAAATTCAACTTCCATGAACCAGGTTTATTTGTATATCCCTTGGAAGCCACCATGAAGAGGAAAAGAGAACTGAGTATGTTCAGCTTAGCATGATCATGCCATTAGGGCATCTTCAATAAGTAACATTCCTATGCTATTTTTACAATGCACTTTATAGTTTTCTTGCCTGAGAGCATGAGCTTGCTAGTTTTAAACTTTTTCACGGGTGCTCTAAATCCTTTTTTTTAGCATCATTAATTAATTAAAGACATGGTTGATGATCAGTGATACGATCTGAGATATGAAGAAAGCACATTTTCCTATGATATTGGTTTATTTTGTTTTAGGATTTTAATGTGTTGGGATGTGTATCTATGACTGTACACCACCTTGAGCAATTTGTTTAAACCAGGAAAGCGGTCTATAAAGTATTTATTAAATAAAAATAAAGTGTCTTAACATGAAATTGCATTTTTGTGAACCCATGCTAAAATTGGTTTTGCATGAGTTTTATTGCATAGGCCCCTAGAAAGCATGAAAGTAAGTGAATTCTACATAGATTTCCAAGGTGACACACTCCCACCCTGGGGCATACTGCCTCTATCAGGTACAGCAATGACATAAACTGACTGAGCTGTGGCTGCTGTGAGGTCTTGTGCCAGCTCACACTGTCTCATGCAGGAAGTGACACACATTTGGTGAATCAGTGACAGAATAGTACTGCTTTACGTGAAATGCCAGCATCGTATCCCCCCAGCAACTTCTGAATTAATTTGTGTCACTGTTGCAGCATACAGAGAGTAATAGATAGAATACACATTGAGGCTGAGGAGAATGCAGAGACAAAGCTTAGGCATTTAATCAGCCTGGAAGCAGTGCAGTAGGATTCTTATACTCAACATGAGAATTTTAGTACTACAGGCGGCATCTGCATCAGTGCAACATAGAGCAATTTTTCCTTTTATTTGCATTTCGGAAGCAGTGAAACATTATTTTGTACACTAAATATGCTAAATACTTTGATTCATTGGTTAGTGCATCACTGGTGGCTTTTAATCATCTGGAATTTTATTTTAAGCAGTAAGAGGTACAACCAATGGAAAGTAGCAGCAATGATTTGTATTCATGTGGCAGCTTTCTTTCATTCAAAACATGTTGCGCTGCGGATGGAAGGGAGCGCCAGGGGTGCTCCCCAGCGCGGGACAAGAGATGTGTACCCTAGCGGTAAGACGTCCCTGACCCTCGACCGAACCTGCATGCTTCCTTGAGACCACCAATGCAATGGTGGTCTCTGAATGGTCCTCCGACCATTCCAAGCCCTTTCGGACTGCTGCTGGGAAGCGGCGGGAGGCAGCAGGTCGGACGGAGGACATCTGACACAGTACTAGACTCAAACGTAGGAAGTAGACGACGACTCAGGCTTTCCTAGCGTGTAGCAGATGGACTCAGGACCAATGGGTATAGTGTACTCCTAATAGCAGTTGGAGACTGATCAGAATTCAATCTGACGTCAGCCCTAGTACATATACCCCTGCAGGAAGTGCAGCTCTTCAGTATTTTCCGTCTCCATAGAAGTTCGGGACTCTATGCACGCTCACACAGCGTTGGAGTAATTTACCAAAGAAATCTAAAACAAGAAGAAATCTTACCTCTACAGACGAGCCCCGCTCTCCTGCGGTGACACCCTTTGGGTCCCTCCCCCAGTTGAGATTTCCCGAGGTGATTTCCGCGATCCCTCGGAGGTTGGGCTCGGTCCGGCAGCCGACCCTCGGCATGGACTTAGCCCCCAGCAACGGGTGAGGCTGAGAGGCAGCGGGTGCAATTTCGAGCGCGGCAGTGAAGGTATTTTCCCTCTCCCCCCTGCAGCCGGAGACTGCCTGGAACAAAACCGGGAAACGCTGAGACAAGGTAAGGTAGAAAACTTCTTTAAAGTCTCCAGTCCCCAAAGTTCGAAGAGTCGCACAGGTCGCCAGCCGGCTCCAGTGCCACCGGGTTGATCAGCCCTAGCAGGGCTAGGCCCCAGTCAGATTCAGGGTCCTCCCACATGGAGACCCTCCGAGGTGATCGCCATACTGGCCGTGTGGTCGCTGTCGCCATTTTGACCTATTTGCCCCCCTGTTCACTGTCCCGACCCGTGTGCACAGAGGCGAGCCGTGCGCACAAATCCCATGTACGCACAAACTGTGCGCATAGTGATGCGCACAACCACACACGTACTGTGCCGGATGCATAAATTTGGCCTGTGCGCACAGTGGCGCGCGCATCCTATTGTGCGCGCGCATAACCTCGATGCACCGGAGCGCACAACTAGGCCGCCCGGTCCTTGTATTTTTTACGTGCACAAGCCATGGCTCCACCAGAGAAGAAACTCAAGGCTCAGGGCCTTTACACAGCATGCCACATCAGAGCTGCACAGCATGAAGAGGCCACAGCTCTGTGCATACAGTGCGAGGAGGCCCTGGGGGATTCAGCCCGTAGCTCTTCCCAACCAGTGCCAGGATCCAGCTTCTTGAACTGTTCGCCGGACCTTGCGTCCCCCAGCGGGAGCCTCCCTCAAACGGGGCTCCCCAGGGACACAGCACCTCTTAATTTAGACCCAGCATCTATCTCCTGGGTAGAATTCTTCAAAGGCCTGCATGCCTTCGTCTACATGCATCAGGGGCCTCCGATAACACGGCCACAGCCTCTGCCAGAGGACCTCAACATCCCGGGACCCTCTATGCCCAGAGATGTGCCTCCACCGCCCAGAAGCCCCACCCTCGGGGACACGGACAACTCAGATGGCGATTCAGAACCCCTGGAGGAAGGGGAACTTCCCCCAGGGACCAAACCCCACCGAACCATGAGGCGTTTCTTCAGCAAAGACCTAGTTACACACAGCCTGAAAGAGCTTGCTATCCCAGGCACAAGTACCTTAGGGGAACCTAAGATGAACCCCCTCCTAGAGGGACTCCGTCAGACCTCCCGTCATTTCCCACTGATACAAGCCGTCCAGCAGCTAATTGACTTGGAATGGGAAGCCCCGGAGACCACATTCAAAGGGGGGCGTGACCTGGCAGCCATGTACCCTCTGGACCCCACTGCCAAAGATCTCCTGACATGTCCGAAAATGGATGCCATGGTCTATGTGGTCTCGAAGCGCACTACTATCCCAGTCGAGGGAGGAGCAGCACTCAAGGATGCCCAAGACAGATGTCTGGAATCCATCCTCAAACATTCTTTTGACGTCTCCGCTATATCTCTGCAGATCGCGGCCTGCTGTGCTGTGGTGACACTTGCCTGCTTATCACAGACAAGGAACAACACTCCGGGGGAAGACCTGGAACCAGCAGTATCATTCCTCATGGAAGCTGCTTCTGATCTAGTGCGCACCGCAGCTAGAGGCGTGTCATCTGCCATGGCAGCCAGAGGACAACTCTAGCTCCGAAGCTGGTCGGCCGACGCATCGTCCAAAACGAGACTCACAAGGATGCCCTTCAAGGGAATCCTCCTGTTCGGAAGCGAACTAGAAAAGCTAGCCAACAAATGGGGTGAATCCCCACTGCCACGGCTACCGGAGGACAGGAATAAGAGAAATCAACGACCCTTCCCCCGAACCTCTAGGGGCAGAGGATCACAGTGCTTCAGCCCATACTGAAGCACATATCAAGCAGCTCGCCCCGCAGGCAGGAGCCAGTCTTTTCGGAACAAGCACAACAAAAGGGGAGCCGGCTCGGGACCAGGTCCCAGCCGCACCCCAGAATGAAAATCAACCGACCCGTCCAAGGGAAGAAGCCATAGGGGGGCAGACTTACCCTATTCTAACTAAGATGGGTTGAGAGAACCTCTGACAAGTGGGTTCTAGCCATCATTCCAGAGGGATATTATCTGGATTTTCACCACATCCCTCCGGACAAGTTTGTGAAATCTCCCAGCCACAACCCCTCCAAGAGGAGGGCAGTCGAAGCTACAATGACCAGATTACTAGCCTTAGAGGCTATATCACCGGTGCCCTCACAACAAATAAACACTGGGCACTATTCATCAATTTTATCGTTCCCAAGAAAGAAGGAACATTCCGGCCCATCCTGGACCTCAAGTCGGTCAACTGCCACCTGAAGAATCCTTGCTTCCGCATGGAAACCCTACGCTCGGTCATAAGGGCGATACAACCGGGGGAATTCCTTACATCCCTGGATCTGTCTGAAGCCTACCTGCACATTCCGATCCATCAAAAGCATCAGCGTTTTCTATGCTTCACGAACCTGGACCATCACTACCAATTCCGGGCACTACCATTCAGGTTAGCCACAGCACCCCAGACGTTCACCAAAATCATGGTGGTAGTGTCAGCAACACTGAGGAAGGAAGGCATCCTCGTACACCCCTATCTGGACGATTGGCTGATCAGGGCAAAATCCCCAGAGGAAAGTCACCAGGCAACCAACAGAGTCAAAACTCTACTGGAGAGCCTCGGGTGGGTGGTCAACACAAACAAGAGCTGTTTACAGCCCTCCCAATCCCTAGAATACCTAGGAGTTTGGTTCGACACTAAACAAGACAAGGTCATCCTGACACAGACAATGAGATCAAAACTGATGACCCAGCTGCGAACCCTATTGAGCAAGCTTCGTCCCACAGCATGGGACTACTTCCAAGTCCTCGGCCTCATGGCATCCACACTGGAAGTAGTGCCATGGGCAAGAGCTCACATGATACCCCTACAGCGCTCACTGCTGTCACTATGGAGCCCGCTGTCCCACAACTACACCGTTCATCTACAGCTCCCGGACAAAGTTCAGACCCAACTACGATGGTGGCTACAAGAAGGCCATCTGAGCCAGGGAATGAGACTGTCCTCATCGACCTGGATCCTGCTCACCATGGACGCCAGCCTACGTTGATGGGGAGCACACTTCCAGGAGCTAACCGCCCAGGGGCAATGGAACAGAGAAGAGTCGGGATGGAACATCGATCGCCTAGAAGCATGGGCAGTCAGACTAGCCTGCCTATGGTTCGGTCACAGACTCCGAGTCAAATCAGTCAGTCATGTCGGATAACGCCACAACAGTGGCCTACATCAAGCATCAGGGAGGAACCATAAGCCAATAGGTGTTTCTGAAAATAGACCCCCTAATGACATGGGCGGAAGCAAACCTTCGAGAGATCTTGGCCGTCCACTTCACCGGGAAAGACGACGTCGCTGCCGATTACTTCAGCAGAGAAAGTCTAGACCCAGGGGAATGGAGACTGTCGACCACAGCATTCCAGTTGATAGTAAGCCATTGGGGAACACCAACCATGGACCTCTTTGCAAACTGGTCCAATGCCCAAGTGCCCAGCTTCTTCAGCCACAGACAGGAACCTCAGTCCCAGGGAATCGATGCCCTGGTACAGACCTGGCCACAGGAACTCTATTATATGCCTTCCCACCGTGGCCCCTATTGGGCGCAATCATCCACAAGATAGAACACTACAAGAGACCAGTACTTCTGGTGGCCCCAGACTGGCCAAGAAGGCCGTGGTATGCAGACATGCGAAGGCTACTGGCAGGGAGCCCTCTTCTGCTACCGCCACACAGGGATCTGCTCCAACAAGGGCCGATCCTCCACGAAGACCCAGCTCAATTCTCTCTTACGGCCTGGCCATTGAGAGGACTCACCTGAGGAAGAGTGGGGGCAGTAATTGAAACCCTGCTCCGAGCACACAAGTTCTCTACATCCCTAACATACATAAGGATTTGGAGAGTATTCGAAGCCTGGTGTGAGGACTGCAAAATCATCCCACACTTAGTCAAAATTCCCGCGATTTTGGAATTCCTACAGAACGGTCTACAGAAGGGATTGTGTCTCAACTCCATCAAGGTACAGGTGGCCGCATTGTCATGCTACGGAACCAAGAGTGAGGAGGGTAGCCTAGCCTCTAACCCAGATGTCTCATGCTTCCTGAAGGAGTCAAGCAGATCTGACCACCCCTGAAGTGGCTGTTGCCTCTATGGAACCTCAACCTGGTCCTAGACTTCTTAGCAGGAGCCTCCTTCAGATCTCTCCGTGGCCTGTCCTTCCAACTATTAACATTGAAAACAGCCTTCCTGGTGGCAGTCTGTTCGGCCCATCGTATCTCCGAGCTACAAGCACTGTCCTGCTGGGAGCTGTTCCTCAGACTCATTCCGGGAACCATCCAGTTACGCACAGTCCCGTCCTTCCTCCCCAAAGTGGTTTCTCACTTCCATCTCAACCAAACCATCTTGCCACCATCGCCAGATGAGCATAAGGATTCGGAAGAATCTTGCAGCCTGCGCCACCTCAATGTCTGCAGACTCCTAGTCCGATACCTGGAAAGGTCGGAGTCCGTATGAAAGACGGACCATCTATCCATCCTTCACAGCGGGAAGAAGCCTCGTGGACAACCATAGCCCGCTGGATCAAAGAACTTATCAAGGTGGCCTATGTAGAAGCAGGCAAGCCGCCACCTTTGCAAGTCAAGGCCCATTCCACTAGAGCCCAGGCAGTGTCCTGGGCGTAAACCAAGATGCTGTCACCCGCCAAGATATGTCGGGCGGCGACATGGTCCTCCATCCACACCTTCTCCAGGTTCTACCACCTGGATGTTCAGGCTCGAGAGGACACAGCATTCACAAGGGCAGTACTAATTGGGCCTCGGGCAGCCTCCCACCCAGTTCGGGAGTAGCTTTTATACATCCCATTGGTCCTGAGTCCATCTGCTACACACTAGGAAATGGAGAAATTACTTGCCTGATAATTTAGTTTTCCTTGGTGTAAAACTAAATTATGGACTCAGCATCCCACCCACAGCTGTCGTCATTCATGGAATTCTCGGGCAACATCCCCGAGAGCAAGTTAGTCACGGGTAAGCCAAGCTTTCTCTCCAATTAAGGACACCCACCCTACCGGGTGTCTACGTTTCTTGGTTGAGGGCACTGGTGGTGTCCAGCTATAACCAATTCAACCAGTCCGAGTTAATCAAGTTATCCAAATTATCCAAGTTATTCAGCCACATATATCCACAATAGCTTTTCGAGGAGAATACTGAAGAGCTGCACTTCCTGCAGGGGTATATGTACTAGGGCTGACATCAGATTGAAATCTGATCCATCTCCAACTGCTATCAGGAGTACACTATACCCATTGGTCCTGGGTCCATCTGTCTGCACTAAGGAAAACAAAATTATCAGGTAAGTAATTTCTCCACTGGAAGTAGACAAAGATTCAGGCTAGGAAATAGACAAAGACTCTAAGGCCAGCACCAAAGGGTGCCCTCCACAGCCAACCAAGGCCAGGCATGGAACACACCTTGGACTGACAAGACAGAGTTCATTCGAGGACAAAGACAGACTCGAGCTTGGAGATAGACATTGAGGACGACTATCTGAGACAAAACTCAGATAAGACTAGATGACTCCTTAGCGCTGGGTGATGAAAGGACCCACCAGTGCCCTACTCAACCCAGCTGAGCTGGTCACGGACCAAGAGGGACGGGTTAGAGCAGAGCTGAAGACATCTGGGCGAAGATATCAGGAACAGACGGACACCTGGAACAGGTGGAGACGTCAGTACAGGAACAGAACATCAAGAGAACATCTGGAACAACTTGGAGACAGGAACATCAGGGAACATCAAGACATCTGGACTGGAACACGACATCAGGATACAGAAGACATCAGGAGAACATCTAGAACAAGGACGAAGATAAGAGACCAAGGAACGAAGAACATCTGGACGAAGACTCAGGATCCCACATGGAACAGAGTGCCTAGGAAGAGCTGGAAGACGTGGAGTCCTAAGGAGGAATTACTCCTTGCAAAGGCCACGTAGGAATGACTGAAGAACCCTTTTATAGGGTGAAGCAGGAAACACCCAAGGCGGAGCTCACAGGCGGAACCATAGGGCCACTCCCTGCTGGCCCTTTAACTCCAGGGAGAAGGTGCGGCTCCACGCCTAAAGAGACGAAGCAGGAAGTCTGCAGGACCCTGGACAGCAGCCCTGCAGATGCCGACATTGAAGCAGGAGCTGGGCCATACAGGCCCCAATGTGGGAGGTGGAGCCAGGCAGCATCCCTGCCGCTGCGGAGCAGGCCTCAGGCCTGTTGAAGATGGCGTGGGTGGCAGCTCCTGCCACCGAAGACTGTCAGTGGCTCCTGCCGCCGAAGACGGTGTTAGTGGCCTCGTGCCACTGCCGAAGTCCGCAGCAAAGATGGAAGACAGGCTGTGGCTCCCAGCCACGTGCAGGAAACGCCGGCGTGCTCCGGGCCGCTGAAGACGCCAGGGAAAGATGAGAGGCCACTTGTGGGCTGGTTCCCAGAAGCAGAATCGCAACAAAACATGATCAAAATGCAGTTTCAAACCAGGGTACTCCACAGTGATAAAAGGTCCAGTGGTAGCTTTCACCATCCACATTTTCATAATGGGAAAAAGGAAGCAAGTCCAAAAAGGTTCTGGGTTGGTGACCTGACATGACCTGCCAAAAAAAACCCACTGGTGATTTGGAAATGCATGTGTAGTGCCAGATTTCCCATGCATTTTTCATGCTTTGTCACATTTTGTTATAAAAAGCAGCAGCACAGAGGAGTCTTGTGACTCTACCATGAGTTTTATCTGTGTTTCAAGCAAAATAGATTTCCCTCTGTTTCCTGACTGGAGAGACCTCTTATCTTGAGCGTGTGTGTGATGTAAAGTCAAAGCAAAAGGCAGTATCTCACTACCTGGCTGCCATCTTGGATCTCTCCTTCAAATATGCATGGCCTTTATTATCAATGTTTGGGTATGCAGAATGCTCTCCTGACATCACCATTGTCTAGAATTGAGTGGAGAATGCTTACTAGGCATGCTGCTGTCATTATGTCAGCTTGAACTAAGGTCAAGAAGCCAAAAATATTTCCCACACATTAATTACAGTTACTTTGTTTAAATGTGCTCAATACCCAGTATGCAGTCCAACATCTTGGGAAGCAATGGGAAAAAATAAAAATTCAATTTTGAAATTTTTCATTCCTGCTAAGAATCCACCCTCCCTTCCTCCCCCCATCTTGAAGTTCATTAACGAGCAAGCTGTACAGGAGTTAGGAAATCCAAAGTAAAATGTCTCATCTCCTTTACACACTGCCATCATTGCCATTACAGCAGCATGGTACATCAAGATGGAACTATCCCTTCACAAACACATGCCTGCTTGTTACTACTGTGAGACTTTTGTCTCCACTCCACCCTTCCTAGGGGTAGAATGCCTTGGCAGCTCAAAACAAACTGAAGAGAGCAGCCTAGCATAGGAAGTGCAGAATGATCGGGAATGGGATTCTCATCTGGCCTCGTAGAACAAAGTCATTTTCAGCCTTCACCAGTCCAGAACTTAAATATACAAAACAGAAAAGGCACATTACAAACTGGACAACCACAACATCTGACACTCCTGGGTCCCAACCCAGGACCCTGATGAGGAGCCTGCAGCCATGTGAACTAGACACTCTCTCTTTAAATGCTGGAATCTTTACAAAGTAAAATTTTCAGCTAACATGATTTCATCCAACTGATTGGCTTATTTACATGATCTAATATATTATTGAAACTACATTTGTATATAGATTATCAACAGCAAAGCCAAATATTTTTTTTTAAATCAACCTAATAAATAGACCTAAGAGTACTTAAATATGTTCCATGTTGTCCAAGGACAATTAAAGCTTCTTCCCCTCCCTCCTACTTCTCTCCATGACTGCTCTTTTCTCTAAGGAGATTATTTAGGGTCTTGGATGAATGAAAGCACAAGGCCAAGTAACATATCTAAGAGCACACGCAACTCTCAAGAAGACAGAACCTGCCATTTCTTACTGCTTAATTATTGCACGCTGTGATATAAGGCTTAATAACTGCAGAGCTGATAGCTCTCTCTGCTCATGGAAATAATATTCTCATGCAACTCTTCCTGACATTGAAACATGTGTAGGGTTGAAGAAGATTTTAACAGTTCTAGCAAGATGAGGCCATGTATAATGCTGGTTTTTATATTAAGCAAAAATAAATTTTATCTAACGTGAGTTTTCAGACAGCCTGTCCTAATATATTAACTTCTGTCTGTGTTTTGAATAGTCAATTTCACGCTGAAATGACTTCTTAATAATGTATTTACCACCTGGGAGAAATCTCCCAGCCATCTGGCTTTAGTGCCTCCAAATGGAGATTGGATTTTTTACTTTCATCTATTTTATTTATTTTTACTTTGCAAAAGGTGTATATATTTTGGGTCCAGCCCAACCCTATTTAGTAGATGGGAAGTGTATGTCTGCTAATGATGGGGATTCCTAAAAGCAGGTAGAACAGTGGTATCCCCATTTTGGGAAATGATAGTCCTCAAGGCAGTGGTCAAGAAGGCTGCTGTGGCTATGTAATTGGTCATTTGTTGCAGTGTCTAAATCCCCCACCTCTGCAGGTTGCCCTTCAGGGGCAGGTTGCTTTTTTGGTGAAGACTTGGAAAAGCTAGTCAAGGAGCTGGGGGACTCAAAACCCCAAAGATGTCTCGAGAAGAGACCCTGGTTGGGCACTCAAGGCCCTAGAGGGAGCCTTCGCCTCTGGTATCTGCAGAGATTCAGAGTCCACAACATTCCCTGCTCCTAAGGGACATTTACATGGAAAAATGCACTCCTTTTGAAGAGCCAAGAAGCAGAGGGGTGATGCCCTGGGGGGGAGTGGGGGGTGGGGAGGAGGAACAGGCTTTGGTCACCCTTCCCAATGGGATTCAGTGGGTCCCTCCCAAATTAGTACTGGGAGGGACCCATGTACAATCCTTTTAAGCCTAAAGAGCCCCCAGGGTATAGTACTATCTCCGGCTCTTGGATCTAATGGCAGAAATCTTAGACCTGGTACTGGGGGCCAGGACTCATATGCACTCGCTGCAGTGGTCCTCATGTCCCATAATTGTGAAGCCCAACTAACCGTACCCCATCTGATAAAAAGGAACCTGGAATGGTAGACAATGCCCTCAAACCTATTAAAAGGAATAGACTTGGGCCCTCCAAACCAAGTCATAGTAACATCAGATAAAGCTCTCTTGGCTAGGGGTCCATTGCCAGAGCTAGTGGAATTAGTCTGAAGAGGAAGTGTCATGGTCAGTAAATAGGTTACAAAGGAGTCATTCAGTGAGCCCTCAATACTTTCTTCCACTGATAAGGAGGGTGGGAGTTTGAGTTCTGCCTTTCAATGCCATTGCAGAGGCATATATAAACAAGCAAGGGGGCACATGGAATCCAATGGTAGCACAGTAGGCAGGGATCCTGTTGTAGGCAGAACGGAACCTGCTTTATCTCTCTGCCTTGCACATTACAGGAATTAAGAACATGCAAGCTGACTTCCTAAGCAGAAACTAGCTAGACCCCAGAGAGCTGGAGCTCAGCCAGGAAGTCTTCCAGATAATAGTGCATTGGTAAGGTTCTCCGTTTATGAACCTTATAGCAACCTGCAAGAATTACAAGTCCAAAGATGGAAAAAAACAGGCTCCAATGGAATAGATGCTTTGATTCAGCCATAGTCAAAGGAGAAGCTCATTTACGTCTTTCCGCCCTGGCTTCTCATAGGCAAGACACTGAGAAGAGTAGAGAATCACTCTTCAGTGGTGATCTGGTGGCCCCAGACTGGCCAAGAAGACCTTATAAAGTTGCTTTCCGGGATCCCTTTGCAGCTACCAGAAGAACGCAGACTGCTACGGCAGGGCCTGATTCCAAGGAATACCCAGCTCCATTGTGTCTTATGGCCTGGCTCGAGTTCCTCTGTCATTACAATTATATTGAAGGCTCGCAAACACTCTACCTCTTTGGCACACATCCAGGTATAGTGCCATTTTAAAGCAGTTTTTAGGGAACACTCAGTCTTCTCTTGGAGGGCACATATTTCAGTCTTCTGGACTTCCTCCTAAAAGGCTTTGACAAAGAGCTAGTGCTTAACTCCCTGATTTGTGCAGATGGCTCCTGTAGCAAGAGAGAGTTGCTCAGTAGCTGCGCACCCTAATGTGGTATGCTTCCTATGAGGGCTGAGACATATTTGGCTCCCCTTTAGACCTCTGATTCCCCAGTGGGATCTCAGTGTAGCCCTTAATGCCTTAGTTGTTCCACCCTTTGAATTACTAAAGTATATCTTGCTAAAGACAATTTTTCTGGTGGCTATGTGTTCTGCCATGCATATCTCAGAAGTGCAGAGATCTTTATTTAGTCTATCTGGCTGAATCAGATAGACTAAATAAAGCCAGTACAATCATTTTTATATGCAGGGATATCACCCTTCCACCTGAATCAGTCAATTTTTCTCCCACTCTTTCAGGGTAGTGAAGGTGAAGGTAAAGATGAGAATTAGGATAGCAGCCTCCACCTCCAAGATGTCCATAACACATTTTTCAAATATCTAAAAGTGATAAATCCCTATGGGAAAATGAAAATGTTCATATTATATGGAGGCCCACAGATGGGTAAAGGCTTCTCTAGTCAGATGGATTAAGGAGACCCAAAGCATCCATGGCACTCCAGGCGCATTCTACCAGAGTTCAGACATCTTCATTGGTGGAAGCCTTCGCAATAGCCCATGAGGATATATGTACAGCTGCTACTTGGTCATCTTTGTATTCCTTTATCAAATATTACAAATTAGATGTATAAACCAAGGCAAATGCATCCTTTGGGTCTGGAGTACTGTCTTCCTCCCACCCAGTGTAGTATCAGCTTGGGTATCTCCCATTTGTAAGGGCTGGTCTAACAGGAGAATAAGGAAGGAGAAATTGGTCCTTACCTGCTAATTGCCTTTCCTTGAGTCCTGCTAGACCATTCCAGGACTTTTCTGGGAGCATAGAGACTGCTTACACATAATCTTCCTTCCCCCTTTCAGAGTCATGAGCTCTTGGGAATCCTCTAAGAGTACATCTTCTATCATAACAGGAGGTAATTGTATTCTATGATTTACATATCTGGTACCCCCCCCCCCCCCCCCCCAATACCTATTTGGCTAATGTATTAAGTTCCCTCTCTCAATCTTAAAGCCCCTTTTTTGTTCTACAGTATGGATTTTTTATGTGATTGGTCCTGTTGCTGTGACAGAAGTGAACTGATATAGCCTACACCTGCTCTATAACCAGGGGTAGTCACAAGGAAAAGAGGGTAGATCCTCTATTTCCATGAACTGATGGGCAGAGATATCCCACTTGTAAGGATCTAGTTTAGCAGAATGCAGAAAGAAATTAGCAGGTAAGGACCAATTTCTCTATACTTATTTCAGCACCCAGGCTCCCTTCTATGTCTTACATGTGTTTGGGGAAAAATGCTTAGTACTGATCAGGCCCAATGTGACCACAGTGCCAAAGTTGGATATAATCGTTATGCATGCCTGCTTAAAAATCATGGTGTGTTGTCGCAGCTACAATGCAAAAAACGGAGCTTATGGGTCAGAGGTCAGAATGTTGAGCCCAGGATTGAATCCACAAACACTGCTGGAGACTCGTCCACTTTTGTCCCAACAGATGATACTAGAAGGTAACATGAAAACAGACTACACTGCAAGAAAGCCTTGGATAGCAATTTGTCAGTTTCCCTGTCACCCAGCATCTAAATGATTTTTTGACATTTCACCACATTTTAACTGTTTTGCCCTCAAACTTAATTCCTTCTCTTATTAAAGACATTATTTTGTCCCTTGAAGCAGTGCCACAGAATTGCTTATTGAGCTGTGCGAGATTTCCTGTTCTGGCAGCTCTTTGCAATGAAACACAACCATTTCATCCCTAGTGAATTCCATTTGACCTCAGATACTTGGCCTCACTGTTTTGCAAAACTTTCTCTTTTCTTGACAGATTTATGCAATTGATGGTTTGGGGCTTTTTTTAATAGGCAATTTCTTTTTCTGTAGACTAGCTTGGATCAGTATGAATAAACCTATGCTCACAGCTCTTAAAGGGAAATATGATAGTACTTTGGTAGTTTTAGCAGGCTTGCTTTGCACATGGACAGTATATGGAGTATAACACCCCCCCCCCCCCATGGATACACATCTAGGGGGCATCTCTCAATACCAGACTTCCTCCTGTAAATTCTGGTATGGATTTTCCAATGGGAGAAGGATTTACCTTGATGGTTCACGGTGTGAGACACGTAATACAGTAATAAGGACTTCACACAGTAGTGGTGTTCCAAAATAAAAGTCTTTACTATGAAAAATTGCTTCAACTTAAACATTGTGGTGAATGGTACCATTCTTTGTAACATCCATAACACATGAAATTGGAATCATTTGGGCTTTTGATCCTTTTCTATATACTTTCCTGGGATCCCCCTCACCTCTTTCTTGAAATGTAGGGTCCCTTTGAACTAGTGCCGGGGCCTGGCTCCCTAAGGACCCTTTGTTGTGCCTTTTCTCCAAATACTTGAATGTCTGTTTCTTTGACTCCTTGGATAAAGCACTGTTGGGTCAACTCTTTTTCTATTCTCTTCCCCCACCTTTCGTGCCGGATTGGTACTTAAATGTATCAACTGTGTTAGCTGATCTCCTTCTCCTTTACTCTTCCATAAAGCTCTTTGTGCACTGTAAGGGTCACTGTTCATCTATGAAACTCAGACCAGGGTTCTCTTTCCTTGACAACAGACCCAGGAGTGAGAAGATTACTCCCTTGAAATGGGAATACTCTACTCCAAGCTGTTAGATCAGCAAACAGACAGCATAGCAAACTGCTACGATGGCTACCACAGAGGCTGAGTGCCCCCCTACAGTTCACTGCAGCTAAGACAAGAGGCCTACCTCCTCTCTCTCCAGACTTCAGACGTTTTCCCACTAACTAACTAGCCATTTCCTAGGAAAAAGCCGTCGTGGCCACTCCTACAGGGACGTCTATAGTAAATGGTTTTGTCCACTGACTCTTCTTGCCACCTCCAAGTTTTCTGTTGGGAGGAACATAGTTCTTAGTAAAGGGCCCATGATCCCCTTATCAGGGGAGAGAATATGCAGATTTTGGGAAATTAGGCTTGTTAATAGACCTGTGTCTTTTCCATGAAATTGCAATATTTGACTTTGGCTTTCTTCACAAGGCTTTCGTTTATGTGTTTATTTTTTGAACTCGACACAGGTCAATGAAAATTCACATTTGGTTTTCCACTCTACCCCCTCACTCCCAAATATGCTACAGATTTTGGTGCAACCATGTCACTAAAGAAAACAAATTATATGATTAATAATCTGACATATTTTTGCTGCAGATAACAGCAAAATATAAAGGTTTCTATAGAACTGAGGCAGGCTGAAATGTGCTTGTCTTGCTTCCTGGACGAGCAAATTCTCATACTCCTTGTGCCACCCTCCTAATAAATAAGGTATTCAAGATGTAGCAAAACCAATTACATATGTGTCAGGAATTCAGTCACAGGAAATTAAAAAGTCATGGGATAGGAGGCAATGGCCAACTGGATTAGTAACTGGTTAAAAACAGGAAGCAGAGAGTAGGACTATATGGTCAGTTTTCCAACTAGAGAAAGGACCCTTTTTTTAAAATTTTAATCTTTATTGTAAAATTATCATGTCACTAATGTAATATGAATCTAAATCAATAGTTGAGTGCCCCAGGGATCTGTGTTGAGACCTGTGCTGTTTAACATATTCATTAATGATCTGGGAAAGGGAGCATTGAGGGAGGTGATCAAATTTGCGGCTGACACAAAATTATTCAGTTATTAAAACAGCAGAGGATACAGGATAGTGAGGAACTGCAGAAGGACTTTGTGAAGCCGGGCATCTAAATGGCAGCTGAAATGTAATATGGACAAGCGCAAAGTGTTGTATGTAGGGAAAAGTAATCTCAACTATAGATACACAACGTGTAGAAATCACCACCTAGGAGAAGGATCTCTGAGTCCTTGCAGACAATATATTGAAATCCTCAGCTACATGTGCTGTGACAACAAAGCAAATAAAATGTTAGTAATTATTTGGAACCTGAGGACCAACCCTTATGTGGCACTAAAATTGCCAGCACAAGAACATGGCCCAGTAGCTGAGGACACAGGAGAGAGAGGCCAAGTGGGATCTCATGGCTGAAGATGGAGAGAGGCCCAGTGAGGCTGTCTATCCCACTCATGGCTGAAGATGGGACAAAGGTTCAGGCAGTGGGGCCACAGGAGCAGCCCTTCCCGCCCATGGCTTGAAGAAAGTAGAAGGGTCCAGTGAGGCTGGGGGCAGAGCTCATCCCACTTATTATTGGATGTTCTGTTTATCAGCTATATTGAAATATTCTTTTTGTTAGTATGGTTTTACTATTATTGATTTATATTTCTTGATTTTATTGTTTGATATTTTATGAGGAAAGACAATGTTTCTGTTTTTCCATTGTTGTGCTGCATACAGAGTCTAGCTTGTTGTGGTTTCCATTTGAGCTTTGTTTGCAGATTTTTATCTTTGCTTTAGGCTTTGTTGAGGAACTGTCTGTGTTCTACATGTGTGAAGTATTTTGCTAATGTGTACTTTCTATGTTGGGATCTATAACAGTCTGCCTTGTTCTGTATTCCTAATAGGAGGTGTATTAGCATTTTAGGGCTGCTTGTCATGTTTACAAAATTGCCTTTTCATAACTATATAAACAAATTAAAAAAAACTCAGGAAAAAAAATGCCATGTCTCATTTTGTTTTGTGTTTCAAATGCAAACTGATATAAAAGACAATGAAGCTTTGTTATGTTTTCCGTTTCATTTCGGTCCTCCGGCTCATAACACTGCTCCCATCAATAATTTACATACTTCCTGCCCCACCCCTTCCCCTCACTTACCTTCATGTGCCCCCAGGATAGACCTAATGAGGCAGGAGCAATCACCGGTCTCTCCCGCCAGCACCATTTTATATATATATATATATATATATATATATATATATATATATATATATATATATATATATATATATATATATATATATATATATATATATATATATATATATTTTTTTTTATTTTTTTTTTATTTTATTTATAATTTCTAACTGACCGCGTCCCTGACTCAGAATAGGGTCATTCAAAGTGGTTTACAACAATAAACATGTAAAATTAACATTTAGCATATCAATCAAATTCAAAAACATACATATTTTAATTCCATATCCTTAATATGCATGAGAGAGATTTCCAGACACTGCCTCCATTGCATGCAAATTCATCTTATGCATACTCCAATTGGTTGGGGGGGTCCCCCAGGATGGTTTGGGACCCTCCATATTAAGGGCGACCAAAATGATAAAGGGAATAGAACAGCTCCCCTTTGAGGAAAGACTAAAGAGGTTAGGACTTTTCAGCTTGGAGAAGAGACGGCTGAGGGGGGATATGATAGAGGTGTTTAAAATCATGAGAGGTCTAGAACGGGTAGATGTGAATCATTTTTTTACTCTTTCGGATAATAGAAAGACTAGAGGACACTCCATGAAGTTAGCATGTGGCACATTTAAAACTAATCGGAGAAAGTTCTTTTTCTCTCAACGCACAATTATACTCTAGAATTTGTTGCCAGAAGATGTGGTTAGTGCAGTGTTGGATTGGCATATTTTATAGCAGTGTTCAAAAAAGGATTGGGTAAGTTCTTGGAGGAGAAGTCCATTACCTGCTATTAATTAAGTTGACTTAGATAATAACCACCGCTATTACTAGCATCAGTTGCGTAAGATATACTTAGTGTTTGGGTAATTGCCAGGTACTTGTAGCCTGGCTTGGCCACTGTTGGAAACATGATGCTGGGCTTGATGGACCCTTGGTCTGACCCAGTATGGCATGTTCTTATGTTCTTAAGATGAAGAGAGTATAGCCCTCAAAAGCTAGGCACAATAAAAAGCTCTTACTGAAAAGTTGTTTGTTATCCTTTATTTCTGAGTATCCAACTGGACTAATACAGTAACCAAACAGCTCTAAAGTAATTTCCTTTTGTTAATCTGTTTTCCTTGGTTACTATATTGGGTTTTTTCCCCCTTTGATTAATTTTGGTTGTAGTGAATACTTTTTCTAGGTCAAGCTCTCTTCCCCTGCACCCCAATTTTCCTTTCGCACATAATAGACACTGCTAATTACCACAAGAGCACTGCAGATTTATACTTGGGGGGAGGGGCAAGAAATGCCAGTATGGGAAACACTCCCTTGTGTTTATGCATGAAATGTTTCCATTACAGCTTGGTAAGAGCTGACTATTGCATTGACCTGGATGTAAGGAAGTACCAGACACACCTTGTGTTCTGTGTGTGTGATGTATGCTGGAATTCATGCACAGCAGACAGACATGAAGGGGTGTCAAAATACGGTCCTCGGGGGCCACACACAGTTCTGGGTTTCTGACTATCCATAATACATTTTCTTTATAGCAAAGTTACTTATTTTGATTGCCCTGTGACCCTTGAGGACTGGAGTTTTTAAACACCCACAGTAAGGAAATCTGGGCTTTTTACTGCTTAATAAATATGCTGTGGGAGAAGTTTATTGAATCATAGAATAAAAACTTTAATGAAGCTGTTGATATGGATAAAGAGCATTGTTACAAATTTAAAATCATTTTGCTATTAGGGAGGGGGGAGACCATGGCGTCCTGACCACATAACGCCAATTGATTTTATTTCAGGTTGGCTTTTTTTTTTTTTTTTTTGGGTTGCTTTTAATTTCCTCTGAAGTGTCTCGATGCTGCCAGCAGTCACTCTGTGAAACAGAGGTGATCAGCTTCCTCGCTGTTAGACATCCGGGTCACATCTCCTTCATTTTCTAATTAGAATCCTCCTGATACTTTCCCAGTGACTACTCCAGTGAAAAATAGATTTTCAATTCCAGTTTTGTTCCTTCTGCCCATGATAGCATCTTCCAATTACCAAGCCATTGCTTGTGAGAAGAAAGTGCACAGCTAGAGCTTTAAACTCTTGTTTTGTTCAGCAGTATCAGAGCAAGGCAACAACATATATTTTAATTGGAAGCCTTGAAGAAATAGAGCAGGGAGAGAAGGGGCTTTTGGTCTCCAAAAGCTCACTCTTGACCTATGTATTGGCTTTAGAAAAAGTTATCAACCTTACTCAACCACTCTTGGTTTTTTTTTTTAAACTAATTTTATTCTTGGTGGGTTGACACGGTGCTCCCATTGCACTAAATGCTGATTAAAATGCTTATAACAGGAGCCTAACCTAGGCGGCACAGTGACAAAGCTGCCATGCAGAAGACCTGCCTTTAATTCCCCAGCAAGGGCTTTGCTTTTTGGGGTGGCTGGGAATGCCGTGGCGGCAGTGTTCATAGCCTCTTTTGTGGGGTGGGCGAGATGAAAGTTCTGGCATTGCTCAGCAGTGATACCTACAGTCAAATTCAGGGTCCATGATTAGGCAGTCTGGATTAAGCCAGAGTGTGTGGCCCCCTAGTTGAGGACTGTTGGCACAGTGGCTGTTGAGGATAAGATATTGAAAAAATGAAGACTCAAGACACCATATCAGACTGATTCAGAAATATTTAGGAAGAAATTACTGTGGCAAAAACTAACCCCAACCCTAATGATAACCATTAGGAAGACTCTGACTCTCTTGCATCCAGTCAGAGTGATCTGTGGTTTATTTTCAATAATGACTCAGGGTTGATTGGTTCCAAGTTTTCTGAGAATATCAGACTGAATGATTAGGATTTTCTTTCTAAAAATTGCAACCATCTCTAATGTGACTGGGCCTCAGAGAACTACCATTGGTTGAGCATGCCATTTCTTCATTGCTTCCACTGTCATAAGAATATGTCATACTGGGCCAGACCAAGGGTCCATCAAGCCCAGCATCCTGTCTCCAACAGTGGCCAATCCAAGTCAGAAGTACCTGATCACCATATTTGCAGTTGGGAAGCACTTCTTTTCATGGCTCACTGATTTTCCTCCTTCTCCTGGATTGCCAGGTAATGAGAGCTGCTTTGGGCAGTCCCAAGAACGCTTGAACTCAAGAGCTCAAGAGCTGTAATCTTCTTTCAATCCAATCAACCATGAATTCGAGTCATTGAGCAAGAAGATAATATGTATGTACTCACAATTTCATCTCCTGTAGCACTGCATTTTGTTTGGTCCTTTTCCTTTGGTTGCTACCATCACTCCTTCAATCTGTGCCCTCCAAGAATCTGAACAACTAGCAATCTGGAAAGGACACTTGTTCGTTTGACAGTGAGTGGGATTTGTCAACATCAGCAGGGAAAGCTGGTCAGCTATTTGGTAGGGAAAACGGATTCTGCTGATCTGCAATAATTACACGTCCTGCGGCGTTAGGTTATGCTGGAATGCCAAAGGTTATTAAAATACATCAGAATATTAAGATGTTTGTTATACTTTCATCAATAAACTGTGGCAGAAAAGTGCTCCAGGGAAACTGTCCATAGTAAGCATCATTAGTGAGTGAAGGGAAGAAAGGGAAACGTAATTTTTGAGAAATGGAAAATCCATCTCTAGTATACATGCGTTTAATATTTAAACCTACTTTCATAGTCACTTAGTGGTCGCCAAGCATCACTTTCAGCTATATCTGCATCATATTCACCCCTAGGAATGCTCCTTAATAAAGTACAAATGTTCCAGCAAATTTTATTTGCTTTCACATACTGATGTTCTTAACGGAAAATGCATTTTATTCCACTTGTTCACATGCTTGCTAAGTTGGAGATTCTTTTAGTAACGTTAACAAGATCATCATAAGCAATAGGAAAATGGCAATATATCAGAATCAAGATGTATATGCTAATTTTTCATATATTAAAAAAAAATAGAGAGAGAATGCAGAGATCTGGTTTTGGGAATACTTTCCAACGTAGCTTAGTAGAAAGTGTATTTGTGGGATTTGTGTTGGAAGTAGGTTAGGAGGGAATGGGGTGTAAGTGTGGGAGGGATCAAGATTTTGTGCATGGAGGCTCTTTATGTGTGTGTGGGGGGATGTTTGGGGGTATGGAAGATGTGGTGGGAGTTATGGGGGGTGAGAGGGTGTCTATGGGAGGGAAGGATGTGTGTATATGTTTGGTTGAGTAGGGGGCTGTTTCTGTAGGGCTGGGGTGGGAAAACTACCAGTCTTTGAGAGCCACCACTGGTCGGGTTCTCAGTATGTCTCCAATGAATATGCATGTGATAGTTCTGCATACAATTGAGGCAGTGTATATGCAAGTCTATCTCATGCATATTCATTGGGGACATCCTGAAAACCTGACCAGTGTGCGACCCTCGAACTGGAGGTTCCCCAATCCTGTGTTTAAAGGTGTGTCTTTTTAAGGGTATGGTTGTGTGTGTAGGTTTGGGGTTGTAATTGTGAGTATGTGTGTGGATGATTGCATTGGTGTGGGTGTTTGAGGGTGAGGGGGTGTGGATGAGTTTTTGTGTATGAGAAGTATATGTGTGAGAATTTGGGTGGCTAGAGGATGTACATGGGTGTGGTTGTGTGTGTGTGTGAGTGTGTGTGGCAGGGCTGTGTATATATGGATGGTTGCGGGGGATATGACTGTGTGTGGTTGTGGTGGGGGCTGTGAGGGAGTTTAGAAGTGTGATTGGGGCAGGTGTGTGTGCATGTGGAGGTATAGGGCTTGCTTTTCTAAAAATACTGACCCAATATTTCTGGCTTTCAAACTCATCTGCAATATCACATTTTTTCCTGCATGCCAAATTTGGTGAATCTCTATCCCTTTCTTGAAGATTTATTGTGCCTATCGAAGGACAGACAGACATTGATCCCTTTTACAGTATGTAATATTTTCAAATATTTTGTGTTGGAAAGCATAAAAAGCAAGCAATGAGTACAGCTGACATTATGCTGTAACCTATAATCACGTGCAAAGTGTATTCCAGCTATCTTCACTTTTACTAGGGATGTGCATTTGTGTAAAATGAATTGCACATCTGAACTGAAAATAGGGTATTTTCTGTTTACTTTAAATAATGGCCTCTCAGCCCCCTTCCTGCAGACCCCGATGCTCTTTGCTGGGGCTCCCTGAGGCTTCCCAGAACCCTAACAACCTAAGGCCTGGGACTAACCCAGCTGGATTGAGCCAGGGCCACCCTGGGCCCCTTTCAGTCCCAAAAAAGCTGCTGAGCTGGGGACATCCCCAGAACCCACTTACCCCTTTTTTAGGAGCCCTAAATAGAGAAAGGGTCAGCAGCGATGCTCATTCGCTCCTGCTCTGCCAGTATTCCTTTAAAAATGATGCCTTCTGGTCCTGAAAGCAGCGCCATAGTGACATTAAAATGGCACCAGTCTCAGACTCAGCTGACATAGTTTTGTTGTATGGCTGTTATGTTTTGCGCTATCTTGATGTTACTATCATGGAGGTCACAGGACACTAGCAGAGCAGAAGCAAGTGGCTATCACTCCTGCCTCTTTCTCTATCCAGGACCCCCTACAGAAGGGGTAAGTAGGGGCCAGAGAGGTCCCCAGCCATGGCCATTTATTCAGGTAGTAGGAGGATGGTTGGAGGGGCCTAGGAGGCACCATTTTGGCTCATACTTTTATATTTATTTCAGTTCAATGAACAAACTGAATTGAAATAAACATTAAACACATGGGAACATTAATCTCCCCTCCCCCCACCACAGAAAGTGCAAAAAAAAAAAAAAAGGCCAAAATTAAATTTTGGGGCCTGCATATCCCTAGGTTTTACTCTTGAGCATCTAGGTGATGTCTTGCTGTCCCCACATTTGCAATGTAACAACAAGTTTTTTTTTTAATCCAGTTACTGTGTCCTGACCTGTGATTTGGCAGTCTGTCTTAATCAAGGTGAAACATTCAGCGTTTCTTCAGGCCTAGATGTGCTATTGCATTCAATTTTATTTTCACGCAGTTTGAGGCCACTGCTAATCTTTTCTATCATGCTTTTAGGCATGCACAGTGCTGTACACATACACATAAGAAACTGGCCCTGCTCCATGGAGCCTGCAACGTAGACAAGGCACAAGCAAGACAAATTAGAGAGTTCAGAAATATATTTCTGAAAGGTGGTTCAAACTGACAAGGCAATAATCAGGAAGAGCTAGGGTTTAAGGTTTAAAATCATGAAAAAGAAGGGGTTTTAGGCAGGACTTGAATATGGTCAGAGACGCATCAACCCAAGAAGTCTCTTCCAGTCCTATGGTATAGATAGCAAGATGGAAATCTTGGTCAGGTGTTGACAATAGAGAAGGGCACAGAAAAGAAACTTTTCTGTAGAACGGAAGTAGATAGATGAAGCATTTGCTGTGTTGGACAGGATGAACATTTTTTTTTTTTTAACAGACTATAATAGATAGGAAGCAGTCTCAAAAGGACATCTTTGTCCTCCTTTTCAGTTGTCATACTGGGAAATGCCCTAGGAAAGGAAGTCCTTTTTTTCTCTCCAGGTGTCGTCATGATGGGGGCTGGTCCTATGAAATTCTTTTCTTCCCTCACTTGATCACACCGATGGGGCGGGGAATATGTTCCAATATCTTGGAGTTATTTACCGTAATTCTGCTTCCACCATGTAACATGTATTATGGCTTTCACTTTTTCTAGTACTTTTCAAGTTATGTAAAAGAAGTGCTTAGGGGCTGGTTCAGTCCATCCATCCGTCCATCCCGGAGCAGTGGAAAGCGAAAAGTGGAGCCTATCCTATTGAAAATGACCCCAATCTGATAAAAAGTTTGCCATTTTCAATAGTCAAAGTTGAAAAACAGCAGAAAATCCAAATGTAAGAATGGTTTTCATTCTCTTCTTTCCTCCTTCATTTATTTATGCTCAGGAATAAGGGATAACGTTACAGTGCTATTGTAAAGACCAAAGCATGCACTGCAGGCAGGGTGCCGTCTTCTGCTGCTTTCCTGCAGTGCAACAAACTCCTTTCGGTCCTTTCCTTTGCTGCCACTTCAAACATTCTTCTAATTAATTAATTATCCTCAGTGAACAGGGCAGATGGTAGTTGCTTTCCCTTCCCTTGTTGAGGCCCTGGGATGTCAGGCATGTATCACCAACTCTCTTTTTTTTTTTTCTTTTTCTTATGCCAGCCAGAGCTCACAGTGCGATTCATGTTGTAGGGATTTTTTTTACCCATCCTTTCACTGTGGAACATCAAGTTAGGTTTTATCATCTCCTTCATCTACTATGGCTTGTACGCTCTTGAGTCGTCATCAGCAATCCCTTTTATTTGAGGATGATTGCTTTCCATAAATGTCTGACCTATGAATCCAAAGATGGCACTTCTCTGTGCACCACAGATCAGAGGACTGGCGGTCCGGTGATGTCTGTTTTTTTTTTTTTTTTTTTCTGGTGGTGCACCCTTCCTTCTTTTAAGCTTCTAGCACCTACCAGTCAGGTGCATGCCATCTCCTAATTATGAGTCCAATTGCCCCATCACCTTGGACTGTCTTGTCCTACATTTTAGTTGCAAAGCCTTCTTTGTTTACCTTTATTTAGCATAATTTCATGCATGTACAGCTTTATTTATTGTGCTTATAAATGCCTAAGTTTAACCCCCTTTTCCTCGTAGCCACCTTTGGAGGCTGCGTTAGGGGTTGTTTGTACTGCTGCAAATCCAGGAATAGTCAGGGACCTCCAGGGATCACCAGCGAGGACCAGATCAGTCTCTGGGGTGGGAGGAGCAAGGGAATTTTTGTATACAACAAAGAAGTTCAAGGGCCACACCAGGTCTTGGGTGCAAATGAGAACTTATTGAACGTTCTTCACAAACTTATTGAAACAGTTCTTCACAGGAGAAATCTTCAGTTGAATCACAATATACAGTCCAAAAAACTCAAACAAGATCAGCTGAAACCTTCTTCAAATAACTTTCTTTTGAGGAATAAATTACACAAAATCACCACTTTGTCTCAAGGTCTCCTGGGCAACATGGGTCAAATTCTTTCCTGGAGCTTCCCCAGCAAAGACAGTGCCCTTTGAAGCCAGGATCCCCCCCCCCCCCCCCCCCCCTTTGGATGGCTGTAGGAATCTTTACAAGTGCTTCCTGAAACAGTAACAATCCCTTCTGTCTCAGGAGCCCTTATACTTCCAAGTCCAACAGGATGCTGGGCTTGATGGACCCTTGGTCTGACCCAGCATGGCAATTTCTTATGTTCTTATGTTCCTGTGTCCAGTACAGGGCAGCATCTAGAATTTTAACGATTATGAAAGTATAACGCCTATAAACAAATCAGCCATTAACACATGACAGCACATAATAGCAACACTTAGCATTTCATTCAGTAATCCCTTACTAGCTCTGGGGTGTGTGCTGGTAGTCAATGTACACCTCAGATAAGGTCCACACCAAGTTTTTCTGAAGTAACTAGCATAAAACATACTTAAAGATAGTAGAGGACGGTAAAGATTACTAAATTTAACACAGGCTTTCACAACCAAGATACAGTTTTTAAGTTATCCAATAAAGGGTTATCAACCAGTTGCACAAACCCAAGAGAATTATTACAGTCTCTCAAACTGCTTTACAGTACTCATCACTCCTAGTATCATAGAAATGGGTTATTCACATTCTCCCTAAATTCTAAATCCTAGAGTAACAATAACCCACCCCACCATCAGTTAGGGTACAGCAACCTCCTCTCCTTATTCAACATCAGTAACTCTATATCCCAGGCAGTGCCTAAGGATTTTCCTGGCATTCCTCTTTCCAGCTGCCTCTTCTCTTGGTCCTGCGCTGGCTGTGGAGTCAAACACTTCTTCCATTCTTCCACTGAGACCCAGATCAGGTTGCTTGGTTGTTTCTCCATGAAAGTAAATACCTGTTCAGCTTTGTTCTTTTCCCTGGAGGGGGAAAGCCCCTGCAGTGCCCTCTCCAGTGAGGAGTGGACTATGGGTTCACCAGCCTAGATGGAAGCTCCCTCCAATTCCCTAATCCATCTTAGATCTCTCCCAGATAACGGGCAGATTTTAAATCTCCTGCACGCATAAAAAAGGGGGGGTTACGAGCGTGGATGAGCCTTCTGCGCGCATCTTCAAAGAAGCCTGGCCATGTGTCAAACCCCCGTTACACACCGGGTCCAGATAAAGGGGCGGTCTGGGGAGCGGGGAAAGGTGGGGCTGGAGATGGCCTGTACAGCGGGGCAGCAACTTAAAAAAAAAAAAAAAAAAAAAGGTAGGGTAGGTTTAGGGGGTGGGGAGGAGAGGGGAAGGAAGGTTAGGCAGTGGTTTAGGAAAGTTCCCTCCCAGTCTTCCTCTTAATTGGAGCGGACTGGGAGGGAAATGGGGAAGTGCCAAATGCGTCGCTACGTAGACTTGCAAAAGTACACACACCCCCTCCCTTGCGTGCATGGCCATCCAATTTTATAACATGCGCTCGCCGGTGTATATATCTATAAGTAACATACAACAGGTTCTTTAACCATTCCCTACACCAACAGTGGCCACACAGAAACAATTCTCTTCAATTACCCATAAAGAAATCTAGAGGCTCTTCTACACAAAATATCTTCCCAAGACATTCTCCAAGACATGGACCCAATTTAGAGGCCTTCTAATATGTGGATCAGATGAAAAACTGATTTTATGCTTAAGATAATTAATGATTAGCAATTAGCCATACCAGTTTTCATCAGTGCGCACTAACTATAGTTTTCCTATTTACAGACTTAGTGCGCACTAACGGGACTTTGGTGCACACTAACTAGATGTTAGTGCGCATTATGTCCATTAGTGCGCACTACCTAGTTTTCTAATTTCGAAGTTAAGTGCTCCCTAATAGGACTTCGGGTGCACTAAGTGGAAGTTAGTGCGCACTAACAAAAAATGTTACCAATAAGTTAAAAAGTGCCAAATGGGGAGCAGTTTGTTAGCTAGAGGTATGGTTCTGCATTCCCATTCGATGTGCACAGAAAACATTTTAAAATTCATTTTGGGTTTTGTTTGATTATTTTGTTTGTTAGAAATGAAATCAATGGCAGAGCAAAAAGAAAATGAAGGAAAAGAAGAAATGAAGGCCCCTCTCGCCCTCCCTCAAAGCCTCCACCCCTCAGTACCAACAGTTAAATATTGTGATATCCCCCCTAGGTCTTCCCTAATACCTCTCCAGCCCCCCCCCCCCCATCTGTTGGGTTTCAGTAGTCAAAATGGGGCAGGGGCCTTCCCCAGCCTCGGCTACTGCACCAGGTCTGTTTTCAAAATGGTGTTGGCCAGCTCTGAGCCTGGAGTCATTTTGTGGTAGAAAAGGTGCAGCCAATGCCAACTGGGGATTGCTCCTGTCCCATTTTGACTACTGGAACTTTACGGATGGAGTAAGTGTCATCTGTGAAGGGGACTGAGGGGGGTTAAGGAAAAGACCAAAGAGCGGTGGTTCAATTTTTAAATGTTGGCAGGGCTGGGGGCTTTATTCTGTTTCCAAAATAAAAGGAGGAAGACCTGAATTTCAGTGATTGATTTAAAAAAATTTTTTTTTCTAATAGAATGAAACAAGGTTTTTCATTTCATTAGAAAACAAATACACAACCCTAGAGCGTGCTTATTCCTGGTACAATCCATACAGCAATAAAAACAGAATATAGTCCAAATATAACAGTCCATGCATAATGCACATACATTAGGAGTTTCTTCACTACTGTTCTGGAACAAAGAAAGCTCCCTTCTGGGTATTTGACTCACTTGAAGATTCTGAAGTCCAACATATGAACTCTAAGATGAGCTCCTGCTCTCTTTTGGCAAGCAGTAACTCAAAGCAGTTCTGGTAAGTCTTCCTCGGACTGCAGTCTCAGGCTCTGCTCTTCAAACACTTAGGACAAATCTTCATCGAAATACAAGGAGTATGGGACCAATTTCCCTTTCACCACTCTTCACCTCTTTTGGTGTTCTCAATTTTAGGATCCTTCTTGGACTTCAAGAAATCCTCCTCCTTGTAGGCATGAGGGCTCCAACCTTCAGCATCTGCCACCTTCCCAGGATGGAAGACTAGGTGAAAGAACACGAGTCAAAGTTGGCTCATGAATTTTGATGAAATACTCCTTAGAGGACACTATACACGCCTCTTCTGGATTCATGCATCCAGCATCTGTGATGGCTCTAGAATGGGACATTGCTCACCATAAGAGTTTAGGGCTTCACTACAATCTCAAACTTTTTTATGCATGACTAGTCTCTTCTTTTTCTATCCCTTGAAGAGTGGCCAAGAAGAAAAGAAAAGGAGCAGAATACAGTGAGAGGAAAGTTCCGCTGCTGGGATAAGATGTCCTCACTAGTTTCCAAAGGATCCATGAGCTCCTTATAATGGTTGCCATATTGTGCGTTAAATCCTGAAACCTTAATGTAGCTGCACATTTAGAAAATTAATATTCAACAAGACTAAAAGTTCTTGTGTATATCACCTTACAAAAACTCCTCCTTGGTACGGCTTTTTTTTTTTCATCTAGACCATTTAATGAAAAATGGCCCCTCATAGCTTTAATTTTGCAAAACATAAAACTTTACATTTCCCTTTTTACCAGTCTTTAATTCAATTTCCTTTCCACTTTAATTGTTTTGCTGTTATTACTTTGGGATACTGTGTGCTTCCCAAGGAGTCTCTGGAGGTGAATGAACAAAGTTTTGATACAAATATAAATTTAAACCATGCAGGATTAAGGAGGTTTTGCAGCTGTCATCCAGGGCTTGCAAATTTAGCTCACAAGAAAACTAGGTAAGTGACAGCAGTTAAGTTATCCTATGCTGCAGTATTTTCTGCTGTTTACATTTTACAACTGCATGAGTTGATAGAGGAACATTTTGGGGGGTTTATCTTGTAGTTCTGGGAGGGGCAGTTTGAGCCAGTGCTGCTGCTGCTCACTCACTGAATGCAGAGATATGTAGCTCTTAACATAATCGGGTTGATTTTAAAAATGCTGTATGTGTAAAAAAAAACAAAAATGGGGGTTACACGCGGGGCTGGGCCTGGCGTGTGCCACGCACATTTTCAAAGGGGCCCAGCCACGCGCGTAACTCCTGTTACGTGCCAGGCCCAGGGAGGGGCGGGACTGGAGGTGGCCAGGACAGCGGCCATTTGCCGCTCTGCCAGGGAAGTGCGCGCTGGCAGCCGGCTTGCGCAGTAAGCAGCAAAACAAAAAAACCCCAAAAGGTAGGAGATAGGGTTTAGGGGGTGGGGAGGAGAGAAGAGGGGAAGAGGGAGGATGGGTAGGGGGCTAGGGAAGTTCCCTCCCAGTCTGCTCCTTAATTGGAGTGGACTGGAAGGGAACTCTGGGAGGCCCAATTGTGTCGCCGCACGTAATTTAAAACAGACCACCCCCCTCCCCCCGCCCCGCATGCGCAGCCCATGGATTTTATAACATGTGCGCGCACATGTGCCCCTTTTAAAATCTACCCCAGTATTACTATGCACTAATTTGTTAATCTGCTTTGCATTATTTTGTATTGGAGCATCTCCTTAACTATTCATTTAAATAAACTTTTGTGAGCATAAAACTGTGCAAAATTGTTTTATTTGTGAAGCTAAAAACTTTGAAAAGCCTGCTTCATGTGCTCAAAAGGAAACTAATGCACACTATTTGCATTTTTCAGCATGAAGAGGGCTTTGACGTTTTTCTCTGCTTTATACATCAGCCTCTTGATGTGAGAGCATAGCCAGTGAAAATTAATCAATGAAAGAACCATAATGACAATCTCTCTAAAATGAAAAGGCTATACATCTCTGATTTTCCTCCATAAGAACATAACATTTTCTATACTGGGGCAGACCAAAGGTCCATCAAGCCCAGTATCCTGCTTCCAACAGTGGCCAAGCCAGGTAATAAGTATGTGGCAGGATCCCAAATAGTAGATAGATCCCATACTGCTTATCCTAGGGATGAGGCAGTGCATTTCCCTAGGTCATTCTTAATAATGGTTTTTGGACTTTTCTTCCAGGAACTTGTATAAACCTTTTTTTAAATGCAGCTACACTAACGGGTTTCACCACATTCTCTGGCAATGAATTCCAGAGTTTAATTATGCATTGAGAAAAACAATTATTTTCTCCTATTTGTCTGAAATGTATCACCTAATAATTTCATTGTGTGGCCACTGGTTTTTGTACTTTTTGAAAGAGTAAACAACTGATCACATTTACCCGTTCCACTCCATTGATTACTTTATAGACCTCTATCATATCTCCCCTCAAGCTTCTCTTCTCCAAGCTGAAGAGCCCTAACCTCTTTAGCCTTTACTCATAGGTGACTCATTCCATTCCCATTATCATTTTGGTCGCCCTTCTCTGTACCTTTTCTAATTCTACTATATCTTTTTTTGATGCAGTGACCAAAACTGCACTCGGTACTCAAGGTGCACCATGGAGTGATACAGAGGCATTTGATATTCCTTTTCTAATAATTCTTAGCATTCTATTTGCTTTCTTGGCCACTGCTGCCACACACTGAGCAGAGGATTTCAACATATTATCCATGATGATGACTAGATCCTTTTCCAGGGGGTGACTCCCAATGTGGAATCTTACATTGTGTAGCTATAATTTGGGTTGCACTTTTCTGCATGAATCACTTTTTACTTGCCCACATTAAATGTCATTTGCTATTTGGATGCCCAGTCTCACAAATTTTATTTTTTATAGATAAAAACTAAACTCATGAATCTCTTGAAAACTTGGCTAATGATAAATATGTAATCCCTCCGCCTTTGGAGGGAGGGGGGTTATCACACTTCCAAGCCTTGCTGAGCACTGGTCTATTCATTGAAGGATTGGGGATACGGATTCTGTGATAGGGACAGATTTAATCTGTAGGGCTCAAAAGAGGATCATTCTAAAAAAAAAAAAAAAAAGTCAACACAGTGTATTCCAAACAAACAAGATTTTACCGATCAAAAATAGACAGAGAGAGGCTACAAACTTCAAAAACAGGAAGCAAGCCTTTGAATTAAAAAAACAAAACAAAAAACTAAACAAGACATTTGCAATTCCTTGTGCTGCTTAAGTCAATCTCAAAAGGACCCAGGATTCCTTGGTATTCCCAACAAAGCTTCTATTTCTTCAAGCCCCACTGAAATACTAGACACTCCTTCCCAAAGGTAGTCAGAGATAAGTCTTGACCAGATATCTAAGATTTGTACTTTCTTAGGTAATCCATCACATGCAGGAAAGGACATCTATTCCAATGAAGCCCCAAGGCAGAGCTCAACCCCTTAGCTGCCTCTTCCAAGCTTCCCTACAAGTGTGTGTGTGTGTGTGTGTGTGTGTGTGTGTATGTAATCTAGTGGTTACAGCACAGAGCCCTATGCGATTCCTCTTCTCCACTGATCTTTGCTTGACCTTGTCGTTTAACTGTGTAAAACTTAGATTGTAAATTCTGTGTATATTGGACACTGAACAGTGCTGTGTATATATTGGTGGCGCTAAATATTGCATATGATAAATATATTATGAGTAAGAGAAATGGGTGAAAGGACGTAGAAGAGAATTCAGAATAAGACTGATATTCCTGAATGCTGCAGATTTGACACGAATATTTAGGGGCAATGGGCTACCTTCGGGAGAACCCCTTTTTTGATGAAGCAAGTCTTGAGTTACATTTCTTTACATTGTCAGTTTACCCTCCTGGCTTTGCAGCACACCATTTCTCTCTCTTTACTACATTTAGAGCTTTTATTGATTTTTGCAAGAAGAAGAAAAGAAACTATAATCCTGTTTGGACAGCTCTTATTCTATACTACACTATGCATTTATTACCAATAGAAAATTATGTTGGTAAAATTTTAATTACATAAGGGGAAAACAAGCATAAAAATAGGAAATATTCTGCAAACAAGACAATCGATAATGAAGCAGAAGCTGCTAGTGGGTGGCTGAAATATTTATGATTAAGAATGCTCAGTAAGACATTATCATTAAGTGTACAGCATGAATCAGAAGAGAGGGCCAGACTGCCAGGCACACACTGTCTCCTGTCTGGTTTTATTCCAGCAGCAGATCCGCCTCTGTTTCAGGCTGATACGTCCATGCTTTGGGTTTATCTGCATGTTATCCGCGCATGCAAAAGGCTTGAAGAGACAGAAGACTCATCGAGACACATTGTAGGATCACTTCAAACTGCTTTATAAACTGCACTGCCTGAAAAGGGCATCACTTGACCACAGAGTGGAGCCAGCTTGGCAGCCTTGTAGATGGGTACTATCTTGAAACCAAACTTAGGTGGAACTGAGAATAGACTGCCAAAGCCAGCATTTAGGAGCAAGGGTTGGAGATATGTGTAAGAGGGAGCTTGGAATAAACTGAATTTCCCACTAGCTGGCGTTTCCCTAAATGCTTGGAACATGTTTTGTCACATCATTATTGGTGGGTCTGCAAGTCAAGTAGATAATGCACCGGTGCGTTCAGAACAAAAACGAGCACCTCTTACATATGCTCGTACAGTAATCTGACATCAGAACTCATGAAAGAACAGTGCTGTTGGGCACTTGCATTTTAAAGTCTTCCAGCAATGAGTGCCAGCGTTTATTATGTTGGAAATGAAAGCCCCACTGAGGAAAAGCAGGTGTGAGGAATGGAGGGCAGAGTTCTCTAGGTGTGCGGCAATCTGTTAGGCAAAGCGCATCAGTATGCTTCCAAGAAAGCATGGCTACATACACAAAGGGGGAAGAGAAGGTCATTTCTGTTTGGAGAACATCATTTTGTCTCCAAAGATGTACATGGCGCCTTTGCCTTGAAAGTGTTATGCTGTTGAATATTCTCGTTCAAAGTGTTACCTTTCATTTTTTTTTTCCTTACATTTTTCAAAAGTTTTCTTTCTCCAGTCTCCACCATTGTCCCTGCCCTGCTGCATATACATAACACTGATACTATATGTCCAACTGGAGGCTAATTTCCAAGTGCAGATAAAATGCTGCCCTACCCACAAAAATAGTCTGCTGTGAAATGAACTTCCCAATGCACGGGTAAACGTAAGTGCATCTGTCATGTAGGCAATGTAAATTTACCTGGACTGAGCAGAAGCATTATCGGAGGTAGAGTTGGGAAGGGACTGGTACTTACACGCAAACTGTTGCGTTGTCAAAAGTTTGTGCATAAATGATCCTGAATAGCACAACAGCAGGTTTAATGATATGCAGGTAAATTTGGTGGGATAATTTTCAAAGCGGAATTAGGCACCTAAGTCCTCTTTGAAATATGCCAGCTAACTTACATGGGCTGTTATAAAATCACCCCCTACAGTGTTTTTCTTTGCTATATGATATTGGTACTAGGAGAGTGCAATGGCCTCTCCGGGGCTTGATGGTCAAGTTAGCCCTTTAAAATCTGAAATTGGTACTCGCAACAGTTATTGGCTTCTGTATTTTTGTCACCCCCTTTTGTCGGCATGGATCTAGGATATGTGATGTTGTTCCTTTAATCTCACTTGCCTACAGACCTGCTGCTCTTGGAATACAGCTTTAAAAAAAAGCCCCATACAGTCTCTGTGCACTCTCTCCATTAAGCTACCTTGTTACTGGTACTGTAAAGGCATGATATTCAGTGGCTAAAACAGGCCAGTGGTGGGAACAGCACGTTTTTACTATGGGGTCCTGTGATCTCTCCTGGCCGGTAACTCTGTACCACTGTTACGTAATAAGTTAAAAGGAACCCTTTTCACTTTTGTTTGTACTGCTGTGAATTGTTGAATCCTTTTTTCACTGCTCGGTAGGGATGTGCTTTCATTTGAAACAAAACAAGGTATTTTGATGAAGGGTAGCAGACCGCTGAGATTTTTTTATATCCCAGCCAAACTTAGCCGGACAAATGTGCTGAATATGGACCTCATAATGTTTGTTTTCCATCCCAGATTCCCAAAGCATTCCTCTCATGCAGCCACAGAGCAGCACTGGGCCATTTTCTACCTCACATAAGTGAAGTATTTTTCATTTGGAGGCATGGGGGGGGGGGGGGTCCTTGCTGCATCCACCTAGCTCTGACCCTGAGCAACAGTGACCAGACCTCCTCTACCAGCAAATATAACATTAAGAACAGAAAAAGAGAAGGACTCTAAAATGCTAAAGGTACACGTGTTAAAGCTGAAGAAAACTCAAGACTTTCAATTCTTTAGTTTTAATGAGTGGCCTACCCACTCCAAGAAATGTTCAGGAGCAGGGCTGAAAATGAGGCCGTTTACGATTCTTGTAACAAACAGGGAAGAAATGCGTTGGTTTTTTTTTTTTTCTTTCTTTTTAATGTATACTCTGAAAGCATTTTCAATACCCTTTGTAGGGAGGAGGGAGGGATGCATGAGCCCAAAATGTAATGTCCTTTCTTTCTGTGGGGTGCACCCCTCCTTGCACAGTGGGGAATGAGGTAGCAAACCTGGATCAGGGCGAGCTCCTTTCTAGTCTGTGACAGGCTTCCGCCTTCGCACTATTTCTCTCAAAGACTGTGGTTGGCACTCTGGGCGTGCTGTCTTCTCCATCTGGTTGGTATATGAGTGGCCAGCAAGGCCTGACTTCGCCCACTGCTGTATAGTGTACACTGCACAAGAGGAGGTGGTCAGGCGGGGGACTGTATGATATCAGATATTTTTTAACCTTCAAATATTTTTTTCAGTTATAATTAAACTGTTCAATGATTTGCTGTTGGAGGATGCCATCAAATTCAATAGGATAGCTGGGTTTGAAAAAAGCTGTAGACACATTTCTGGAGTCTATTACAGCTGTGAGGCAGGTAGGCTTGGGGAATGCAATGTTTTGCTGCCAAGAGCATGAGCAGGGCTATTACTTTAAAGAAATCAGACAGACTCTTCAGTTGGAAGTTGCAATTAACACACTTTACTACAGAGAGACTCTCTTTCTTTCTCTCCAGTCCAGTAGAATTTCTCTCTTCAGGTCTGGACTCGCCCTGGAGGAGACTGTCTGACGCACTCTTCCCTCTATCTGGCCGGTTTCCTCCTTTGCCATTAGCAGGCACTTTTGTAGCCTGGTTCAGCGGAGAGAATGACACACACACTGCCAAACATGTTGTGTCTATCCTTTTCTGGGACATGCACGCACACGCTCTGCAAGATGCTGTCATCCTCCTCTCTCTCTCCCTCTCCCAAAAAAAAAGAATTTGCTTCCTTCCAGCACAGGCTGAAACAGCAACAACCAGCAGGAAACATTGTGCACCGCTCTTGGATTGGATAGAACTGACAGTCACTGGTTACTGGAAGGGGTCCGTATAGTTGCATGGACACAACAGGGCTGAAACCTTCAACCCTGTTGTGCAGGATCTCACTAATCCCGAGTAACAGAGCCGTGGCTACTTGCAGAACACAAAAGCCAGGGAAAACCTGATGCAGTCATCCGTGTACATTAGAGAAAGCAGGCAAAATAACACCTGGGAATCACCGGTCTAAGTTGCAAGATGAATTTCAATAGCTATAATTGTAATATGAATTGTATTGCAACCCATGGAAGCAAGTGAAGTGGAAATGTTGGCAGATAGTATTTTACAGAACAATTTTCAAAGCAATTTGTGCTGATTAAAAAAAAATCGTACCCATGTTAATCGGTTGTCTGAAATTTACCCTCTTATAATTCGGCTAAAAGTCAGTGCACTCTTTTACACTCACATACTATTAGCTGCACTGAGAGGAGGTGTTCTGGGGGTTGGTGTTTGGATTGGGAGAGAATATGTAATTGTGTAGATTGCCTTTATAAATCTTTGCATGTACCTTTCCATCAAAAATCTACCTTATGGAAAGAGCAGGTGGTTTGTCTCAAATTGGGTCAGACCAATGGTCCATTGAGTTCAGCATCCTGTCTCTGAAAGTGCCCAATCTAGATCACATGGAAGAACTCCTTGACAGATCCTAATGTAGTGATCCATTCCCTTTGGTTTATATCCAGCTACCTGTTGGGAAAAATGACAACAAAAGATTATTTCCATTCAGACAGCAAAGGGTTAAACTTTACCTTATCAGCCCTAGCGGGGAGGAGGGAGTTGCCCAGCACCTGGGACAGGCTAATCACTCCTTGTGTATGTGACCCAAAATCTGAATAACATCTTGTTGCGGTCCCAGTCGCTAGACTCGTGACCGGGTCCTTACTCCTTCCTGCCTTGAGTCTCGCAACGGGGTCCGGCGTTTTCCAGGCCTTATCTGGCCTCTCCTCGGCAGCGTCTCCACAAGGGAGATGCCGCCGAGCTCTGCCCCCCTTAGGCACGCGTGCGAGGGGGGAGCCATTTAAAGGCACAGTGGCGCAAAACCGCGGCCGGCCCCCAAGATGACATCAGACGTTGGCAGGATATTTAAACCCGGCGTCTGACTGAAGACTTTGCCTTGCAACAAGGTTCACTCCTCGGCGTTACTAGTTGCCTTGTGTTCCTGATCCAGCTTCCGTGTTCCTGCTCCAGCCCCTGTGTTCCTGATCCAGCTCCTGAGCCTTGTTCCGCTGCAGCTCCAGTTCCTTCTCCTGATTCAGTTTTCCTGCTCCTCGAACTGACTCCCTGGTATCTGATCCGGTTCGTCTTCGGTTCCCTTGTCTGCTGCCTGCCTCAACCTCGGACTGCTTCTACTGACTTTAGTCTGCTCCGGGAGACCGCTCCTAAGTCCCAGCGGCCCGGGTCCTCACGGGCTCCTCCCGGGCGGATCGCGGGCTTCCAAGGGTGAAGCACCTGCCTGGTCTCCCGGCTCCGTGCTGCCACCCGGCTATTCTTCACCGCGGAGTCTCGTTATCCTTCCACTCACCATCCGCACGGCCGGCCCAAGGATCCACCACTCCAACGATAACACATCTTTTCCCAGGACAATGCATTCCTTTCAGCTCTCTTCAGGGTAATAATCCTATTGCATTTTCTCTTTTTTTACCTTAGGTTCTGTAAAAATATTCTGAAACTTTTTAAAATCTATTACCAGTTATTTTCATGCATTGCCCCTTAATCTTAGTACTGTTTAAAACGATAAATAATGATTCCTTATGTACTACTTTGACGATCCTCATGATTTGAAAAACCTTTATCATTTCTCCTCTCAGTGGTCATCAGCTTCAAGCTAAAGAGCCCTAACCCGTCACATTTCTCATCATAAGGGAGCCATTCCATCCCCTTTATCATTGTTGCTGCCCTTCCTTCTACCTTTTCTATTTGTGCTGTATCTTTTATGAAATAAAGTGACCATAGTCAAGATGGGGTCGCACCATGTTTCTAGACATAGGTATTCTGATTTTTCAGTTTTACTCTATTCCTTTCTGAATAATCTTATTTGCTTATTTAATAAATACATTTCTTTGACAGCTATTCCCTTCTAAAACTAAGGACTTTGAAATAAAACAATAGACAATCAAAGAATAATGCTTAATACACCAACTTCAGTCATATGATCGAATAGATTTAACACAATCAACAGATACAAAACAATCTATACATAATTTTCTTGACTGCTGCTGCACACTGAGCTGAGGATTTCAGTGTATTGTCTACAATTTATATATATTTTTTTAATTTATATTCCACTTTTCTGGCACTTCAAAGTGGATTACATTGACTCCAAGGTCCTTTTCTTGACTGGTAACTCATAACATGGAACCCAACGTTGTGTACATATAGTTGTCACCCCTGAGATAAGGGGAAATGTAAAAAAAGAAATAAGGGAGCTAAGGGGAATTGTAATGCTCTCCCATTATTTTCTGATTGTTTTGCCATCTGTTTATCTTCTCTTCTCTTTCTGTCTGTTCACTATTGTCTTCCTTTCTCTTCTTCCCTCTGGATGCTGTAGGTCTCTTTCCATCTGTTCCTTTGTTCTCCCTTCTGTCCACGTCACCCATACTCTCTCCTGCTCTTAAGAAAAGCACAGGACTGGATACATTTTCCATAAAATCTCAGTGGGCTCCATTAATAGCATTTAAGCCAATCTGCCTGATTCTGCTGTAAAGGTCAATTAGATTCACCCTAAAAATTTCTTCCTTTAGCTTGTTATACATTTGCTCTATGTATGAGAAGTAGAAGCTGTCCCAAAGGTTCCAACGTTTTGCTAATGAGCATGTCTTGGCGTGGAAGACAAAGGGGGAGGAGTTTGCTGGTGATCAAGTTTTTTTCATTTGCTGTATTTTCTCTGTCTCTCTCTCTCTCTCGTACTCTCTCTAGTCTTAAAGCAAGCAGGAAGGTTGAATTGAAATGAGGATGTTCTGAGGTTAGGGAGAGAGTATTTCCTGTTACAGATTGCTATCATCTTTTATATTACAGGATTCAACAACAACTGGTGGGGGAAGGAGGGAATGTTGGGCCATCTGATCTAGGAGTAGATCAGCTTGCTCTAAAAATATGCAGCCAGCTGCCATATGTAAGCAGTGTGGCCTAGTAGCAAGGTGATGTAATGCAGTGTAGATTAGAGGAATGAGTAATCTGTGCTACAGCACCCTCATGTGAGGTTTCTGCGATGGTTTATTCCTGCTTCCATAACATAGCCTGTCCTCTAATGTCTGTATGGATTTTGTAGTTGGATTTTGAGAGCATAGGGGTCTTTTATCTCCTGCTCCTCTGTTTTTTGAGTTGTAGGCCCAAAGCTATAGTGAGAAGCCTAGGTGTTGGGTAAGAGATTTACTTCTAGTTCATACCCAGTAGCTAGTTAGATGTTTTTCTCTTTTGTATTTTGATTTAGAGGGAGGTTCTGATCATCGATCCCTTCCACTGAAAACTTCAGTTCCTCTAAGGCCTTGTCTCTTAGGAGAAAGATCCCAACAATATTTTCGAAGAAAGGGGTTTTGTTCTTATGGTTGATGGCTGCTCTGAGGTTTTGGAATTTTTTATTCCCTCCCCCCTGTGTCCCTCAGTCTGAGAGATTCAATATCCAATTCAGCAGACTTTGGAGAGTGAATGAATACCCAGCCGGTATCATGCTTGGGTGCAGAGAGAAGAAGAAGATTCAAATAACTTTATTTGCATGACAATTTTACATGTGTTGCCAAAGTAATACATAGATTAAAAATAATAATAATAGTAATTGTAAAATTATCAGTTATAGAAAGTACAACAAAAAAGAACAAGTCTCAGGTTTTGAAGCTGGTCCATATTGTTCACCCAGAGGAGACAGCAAAAGAGGTGATTACAAGGCATGACTGAGGAGAAGAAGATCAAGCAGTGGATCCCAAATATTTAGGGGCATCTTTATGGGATAGGAGGACCCTTTCCAGTTTGCTTCAAACTCTCTAAAAATGGAACAGAAGGGACCATGAGAGAGATTGAGGGACCACTAATTCACTAATTTACTATTTTAAGTTTGCATTATAGATGCTACCAGACAGAACTGTATGAAGTACCACATTGTTCGTTCTGAATAAATACTACTGTAAAGTTTAGTGTTGGAACACCGCTACCGCATCCAGACTAATTTTTGGCACTTAGAAGATAAAAGTACACCTAGCATCTTGAAGAGCCTACACTAAGGTTTTGGGAGAGTGAATCAGGAACTCGTTCCTGGTATGAGAAGAGAAATGATAGAAGTCTGTGGATTAGGTAAACAGGGAATGGTTATTTACTCTTTCCAATAGGACTATGTCTAGGGGACACTCCATGAAGCTAATAGGTAGCACTTTTTAAAACAAATCGAATGAAACATTTTTCACTCAGCGTGCAGTTAAACTGGGGAACTTGTTGTCAGAGGCTGTGGTGAAAGCAGTTAGCGTTGAAAAGGGTTTCAACAAGTTCCTGGAGAAAATGTCCATAAGCCACTATTAGCCATGTAGATTTGGGGAAGATACTGCTTATCCCAGTTATGAGCAAGAAGGATTGGATGTTTTCTTTTGGATCCTCCCAGGTTCTTGTGAATTGGATTGGCCACTAGAGACAGGATCCTGGGCTTAAAGGAATTTTGATCTGACCCAGTATGGCATTTCTTATTTATTTTTAGATTTATATTCCACTTTTCACACTTCTCTCATCTCAATTCCCTTCTTCCTCTTTCTCTCCTCCATCTTCCATGTGTCCCCTCTGCATTTTCCATCTCTGTCCTGTATATGCAGTACTGTCAATCCCTATGGACCCTCTTCTCTTACCCACGTGCTTCCATGTTGAAATAAGCATGCAAATAGAGGTAGAAGGGGGGCCTTGGGGATCAGCATTATTGCACATGCTCTGAGACCCACTGCCCACTCTGCTATGACTGTTGGTGTTGTTGACTTAGTCACTAGCATGGAGGGCTGCTGCATTTGCTTGTTAGGTGCCGCATAATGAATCTAACTCTGCTTTGGTTCCTGGCTGGGCCCCTCCCCTGGTTTTATTTTTAATCACACATAGTTGGCTCCCTTCACTGTGGGGCCCCAATGCAACTGCCCTAGCTGTCCACCCCAAAACTGATGCCACCCCCGAAACTGTGGTGCTCTATGTTGCTGCCTAGCCCACCTGGTGATTCCATCAGCCCTACACACAGTTTCACAGAAAAAAAAGGTCTTACTGTTCTTGTCTTGGGTGCTACATTTAATTTATGGTGACTGGCTAAGTGGAAGCTGGATTTGTGTTTGTCTTTTTTACAATGCAGAACACATTCTAAGTTTTTGAGTGTAATGAAATCGAATGCATCTAAAACTGACTCCAATGACTCAGATGAGCCCTCTCTCCTACTGGATTAGGAAGCAGCTGTTAATTGCCCATTAATTTTCCTAAGCTGATATATTTGCTTTTTGTGGTTTGAAATACAGTGCTAGGCTTTTATTTATTTATTTATTTATTTATTAGCGGAGATCTGTTGAAAGTTCAGTGGATATTTTAGATTGTAGATGATCAGCATACTTCCACCCTCCCCTCCCCAGTCTAAGCCCAGTATTCTTCCCCAGTCTGAATCCATCATTCTCTTGCCATGATGAACAAAGACCAATTTAGCCCTGGAAATTTAAGACACACTAGCCCATCTACCTGGCTCACACATACTGGTTCACTCATATCCAGTTTTTTTTTTCTGCAATGAATAGAATGGCCAAAGTTCAGATAATTGTATCAAAGTGCACTGCAACATATGGTCAACATGCATACATATATATTTTACAATATTTTACCTATAGTACTATGGGGTGAACAAACTTTGCACAAATTAACTAGGGTCCAAGGGATTGGTAAAAGCTGTTAGTGTCACTGTGTTTAAAAAAGATTTGGACAGGTTCCTGGAGGAAAAGTCCATAAACCATTATTAAGGTACAGGTGCAGAAATCCACTGCTTATTCTTGGGAGAAGCAGCTTGGAAGCTGTCTACCCTTTTGGATCCTGCCTGGTACTTGTGACCTGGATTGGCCATTGTTGGAAACAGGATACTGGGCTTGATGGACCTTTGATCTGATCCAGTATGGCAATCTTATGTTTCTGCAACTCTATTTAAAAGTCAGTCTAAATTAAGAATTTTAAGGCCATCTTCTACTACCATCAACTACTACTACCACTACTAGTTTTCACTTCTATAGCGCTACTTGACATACACAGTGCTTGCTCAATAGAGTTTACAATCTAATCAAGACAGACATGCAACTATAGCCCTTGCATCAAACTTTTGTAAACTTTTGCTTAAGTCTTCCAGCACAATTTCATAAGAACATAAGAAAATGCCATACTGGGTCAGACCAAGGGTCCATCAAGCCCAGCATCCTGTTTCCAACAGTGGCCAATCCAGGCCATAAGAACCTGGCAAGTACCCAAAAACTAAGTCTATTCCATGTAACCATTGTTAATGGCAGTGGCTATTCTCTTATATCAGAAAATCTTTTTTAGTTTTAAACTAGCACATTCAGCCTAAAGTGTGCTATGTGCTGTTTAATTGTATGAAGGTTGACATTATGAACTTGTATTTCATAGGTTCTATCAGCATCAGATGATATGATACTTCACTTGCGTGAACTCACCTGACTTGGTTTTCTTTTTCCTTATTCTTTTTCCTTGCTAAAAGTCTGTACTTCACATTCACAGTGTTTTTCAGTTCTCCCATCTTGTCGTTTGCTCAATATACGAAACCATCTGCAGCTCTTTTAATAATGTAGAAATTGCTTCTAAATTTCTACTGTTTTTCTTGTGTCACAGACACCATATGATATGCTTTCAAAATATCTAGTCCACTTGTTTGTAGATAATTTGGCAATGCTGATGCCAGTTCAGGTACGCACGGAAAAACACTGAGCTGTGTGAAGGCTTGTGTTTCAGCAACTACTTTTTTTGTACACATTTGCCTTTGCATGTACTTCAGATTTTGATCCCAAATTATTTTGAATTCTTTCCAGTGTGACAATGTCCACATGCAAAACAGAATCTAGATTGGAAAATGATCCAAATACCTTTCTCAGTATTGCATCCTTAGACCACCAGCGAGTTTCTCTACTCATGTTTACTCTTTTGTGGTGAATATCTTTATGACATTTTCCCATATATTTATATGGCATTGCAATACATTTTCATGTACTATTCAATAAGCTGAAAAGCAATGGACTTCTTGCAATCATAACACTTGTTATCTCCACCAATACTTGATTCTATTCAAGGGTACAGGACCCTCCATGAATGTGATATGGGGATTGTGAGGATACTGTGGACAATCATGCAGAGAAGCCATTAGCTGGATTAGCAGTGCATTTCCTTACAACAGTGTTGAGTTTTTGGAACTTGCATTACGACTGGTGCAGCTGTTCTCCAGATGCTGATAGAGTATCAATCACTGCAAGGAACGTTTCATGAATTTGATCTGTTATATGGGAGGGAGAGGGGTTAGGTCCCAAGGGCACACAAACATATTTGTTTTTTTCAGGCCTGCTCCAGCTAGCAATTAACTCCCATGCTTGACTCTCTATCCCATGGTAGAATCTCTTTATGGGGAGAAGCTCTCGCTTATGGCTAAGACCATGATGTTTTGCTTTCAGTGTGTGTAGAACATAGCTGCATCCCAAGGGGGTGAAATTCTGGGACAAACCAAACAGGATCAGGCTCTGGGTGTTAAAATAAAGTTTACTGATTGGTAATAATTGAATTAAAGTTCATAATGTTGAACTGTGTAGGTACATGTGTATTTCTCTGTAGACAGGTGTACTTTGTTTCAGGCATCTGGGTAGAGTTCCCATGGTTTGTGATAAGTGCACAAAGCTCACCCAGTAGCTAACCGGGAATCCTATTGGAGGGGGTCCCCACATTCACAGCAAAAACAGTTTTACCTGTATCCATATCCTTTCTGGACACCCAGCCCATCCTGGTCCCATAAGTGTGGAGATTCGATTGGGGTCTCCTGGTCTTGCTCTTTCTCCTTAGTTGTTACTGAGGGTCTTCTCTGGGAGGAAAAGTCAAAAAAGGGATCAGGCTTTCTCAACTCTGCATCCCAGTGAGGAGGGGTGAATAGGAAAAAACCTCCCCACACAGCAAATGTCAACAAATACTTCTAAAAGGTAAAGCTAGATACATCTTCAGCCATCATTGTCTCTCTCAGAAGGATCTGTCACTGGTGCTTGCCTCACCTAGGGTATAGAGTGGGCTTGCAGGTCTTCAGCCCTCTGGATGAGAGCCCTTTTGCCCCAAAAAGGAATCTGGCTGTTACAGGCCATGGAGTATGGGAAACCCACCTGGGGATTGGCACGGGACTGCAGGGCAGATCTCAAGGCAAGACAAGGGCCCATCTTCTGCCTAGCTAGCCCACTCCCCAACAGGTTGAGCTCTTGGGTTATGGGGGCCAGTAGGTCTCTGCGGTGGCAGTTCATCGTAGTGGTGAGTTCACATAGGCAAAGCTTGGACAAAGCAGGCTGGAGACAAGGCAGGCAAGGCTGGACAGGCTGGACCCTAAGCAGGACCTGGAACTAGACAAGGGTGAGACAAGGCAAAGACAGGATGCTGGTACAAGCAGGAATGGAGACTAGAACAGACAGGACAAGACCAAAAAGGCAGACTAAGGCAGAATTTAGACAAGACAAACCAAGGAAACACCACCGAAGGCCAAAGGTCCCAAGGCAGGATACATGAGAGGATAGGCTAGAGGCCACAAGACAGAGAAAATGGCAAGATAGGCCCGAGGGCTTCAAAGGCAAAACAGAAGGCCCATAGGCCACAAGAAAAGAACAAGTATCAGGTCACAGAGCCAGAAGTGATAGCATGAGAAGACAAGGTTTGAATGGCAAGGCAGCTTTACAGAGGACTGGAATTTGGGTGTGGCAAAGGCAGAGAGGAGAAACTGGACAAGACTAGTGATGAGGCACACTGAGGGCCTCTGCTGGTAAGGAGGCAGCATGAAGGTAGGATAAGGCTGCATAACAGGCAAAATCCTAACACTGGTGTAAAAATATTTAATTAATATGAGAGAGACCCTCTGCAGGGAGTGCTCGATGAGGTATCACTTCAAACTGAAGGTGCAGAGTAAAACCAAAACTATCCTCAATGTTCAGAGGCTCTCTAAAACTGATCACACTGAGCTCTAAAATGGCTGTGCTAAATAGGGGTTGAGGCGTCCAACCACAGCCCTCCAGGTAGGAGGGGCTGTTGGGGATGGAAGGCTCATGATATTAGAGTTCTATACAGCACCTAGTGACATCCAATGGCCGATTCATAGGGGGTGCCCCATATATAACAAACAATAACAGAGCGCTGATCTTTAGAAATGATGTCTTGTGTGGTGTCTTTTCGTACTGAGTACATTCCAGCTTCGTCACATCACTTGCATTGGGCTTCTGAATAAGCTGTGGAATTGTTTCTACAACTGTTTCTACAACACTCTTAGAGAATAAAACGATCCTCTGCCTTTTTCTCCTAGAGAATGAAACTGCTTTTTTCTATGCATCCGTTACATAATCTTGCATACAAAAGTTGTATTTATTAAAAGCATAACAAGTGCCAAAAAATGTCTGCGTTCCAATACCTGTTCTCCAATATATAAGCAGCCTTTATTTCCCCTATAGGCAAGTCTGCACTTCCTTTTAACTTTCATAATATCAATCATTCACCCTTTCTGCACTTGTTTACGTCATGTCAATGTGATTTGAGGACAGCAGAATTCCTACATCTGTCCTGTTGACCTTCACTTGGTCTTTTTACACTATGTATTTTACAGGTTTTCTTAATCGTTTGCTAGATATGTCTTCTGTCTTTTATTCCTTCAGTGAAGGGACTTGTCTCACAACTTTTGGAAAAGGCCATGCAGACTGAACAAAATGTGCCATTTATTTTCTTGCGGGTCAGATACTTGTGCTTTTTTTTTTTTTTTTTTTAAATCACATAATTTCTATCTCGTTTTGGGTGGTGGTTAAAAACAATCAGAGATAATCAAATGGGCAAAACATTTGCAAATATACTTAAACTGTAAGCTGCCCATACATGATAGAACAGAACAGGACTCTGTTATCTTATCTTCCTGTTCTATTCTTGGTTATGTACCTTATCGCAATCCTGTTCTTTCTCTCCTTCCCATTCGTTGTCATCTTCCTGTGAATATAAGACACATCAGGTTCAGTTTATTCTCCCAACAGGATGTTTTTGAATTCTAATACCATAACTCTTATCATACACTGACCCACATGTGATGAAACTTGGGCTGCAGTGTGTGCATTGTGCGCCCAAGGAATTCTTGCAATGCATATGTGCAATATTGTTTCCTAGCAGCCCAAGTTACTCTTAGAACAGTGGTGTGCAATCTGCAACCTTCCAGACTTTCTAAAATAGGAACGTTTCCCCATAAATGCACCATAATTTTTCATGTGGTCTGAATCGGCCCCAGCCAGCATTGGTTCCAGGTCCAGGGTCTCTTCCCTTCCGTAGCCCAACCTGAGCACTACCCTTCCCAGCCTGAGCCCAGGACTCTTCCTGTTTCCCTCCTCACTTCCAGTCTGGGAGTGTCCTTTTTCTTACCACCTGCCAATCCAGCTGGCTCCCTCTGGCTGTGCAGCTCCAGGAGCCGTGTGGCTTTGCAAAGAACATGCTAACGTGCACGTTGGAAGGCCACCACCAAAACGGAGCTGACATTAGGGATGCGCATTTGTTTTTCATGAATTAGACAATATCGTTGATATTGTCTAATTCGTGATTGTTAGCCCTGAAAACCAAAGCGTATTTTGCCAAAAATTCGGTAAAATTCGTATTTCGTGTTAGTGAGCAGTAACTCAGTTAGTGCACACTGTCTTTCTAGCTAATGAACTCCTCTGAATTGATACTTTTTAATTTGCAATTTTTTTTTAGTGCGCACTAACATTAGTTACAGTGCTGTAAGTTCTATTAGGGTGCACTAACTAACCTAGTCATGCGTACTAACATCTTAGTGTGCACTAATGAGCCTTTATGTGCATTAACATCTAGCTAGTGTGCACTATCTCGTTCGGTGTATTGCGCACTAATGCTGAGATAGTGTGCACTAACTGGTTGTTAGTACGCAGTAAGGCCCATTAGTGCACACTAACGCACTTTGTCGAAAAATGCCGGAAAAAAAAACCGAGCCATAGAAAAACAAAATTTTCTGTAGAGCGCCCGACCCGAATGCTTAAAACGAATCACATCTCTAGCTGACACGTGCCACCAGTTGATTATTCCAAGGTGCTGTTTGAGTTAGGTGCTGAATATTTTCCTATTGTCATCTGGCTGAGTTTTATCAAAGCGACTTATTGACCACACAAAATCAACCTGGGTAAAAAGAAGCAGCACTGGAGGCATTTCTAGGTTGCAGATGATTTTGTCCTGGCATTGTTAAAGAGCACACGCTGCCCCGACAAAGTAAGACTGTGCCCTGCGAGCACCTTTCTACTTGGACAAATTTTGTGTGGGCTATGAGATGCCTGGCTAAGTACCAATTTAAAATTAAACTTAGTCGTCCTTGCCTCTTTGTTTCATCCTTTTCCCTTCTTCCATTTCTTCCTCCCTCTGCTGTGCTGTCCTGTGTTCCTCCATCCGGTGTCTAATGGGCCTGACCTGAGCTATGCAGGCTCATTACTGCATCCCTGTGGTCTAACTCCCTATGATTCGGGGCAGAAAACAATAAAAACATCCATAAAACTTACAAAAATACAGATGCAAATATCAATAAAAACATCAGGCAATGTAAAAAGAACTTAAAATAACAACAATGTTGCGGTTCTGGCCGCGAGCGCCACGACCAGACCCTTACCTCCGTGTTCCTGGACCTGTTCTTGCTTTCGTTGGCCTAATTCCTGGCCTGTTCGGCGGCAACCCTGCAGGGCCGCGCCGCCGGGAAGCCTTCCATGGATGCCCTGTTTCTAGGCGCGCGTGTGCACGCCACTTAGGCACTTATCTAGGCCATTTCCCGCCAGTGGTGACACCGCCCAATTCCTGACGTCAGACGCCGCAGCCTTGATAAGCCGGCTGCGGCCACCCAGTCTTTGCCTTGCAACGGGCTTACATTCCGGGTCCCTGCTTGCCTGCTACAGTACCTGCTTGGTTCCTGCTTGCCTGCTACAGTACCTGCCTGGTTCCTGCTTGCCTGCCTAAGTACCTGCTTAGTTCCTGCTTACCTGCCTGGTTCCTGCTTGCCTGCTACAGTACCTGCTTGGTTCCTGCTTGCCTGCTACAGTTCCTGCCTGGTTCCAGTACCCAGTCTTGCTTCAGTTCCTGCCTGGTTCCAGTACCCGAGTCTTGCTTCAGTTCCTGCCTGGTTCCAGTACCCGAGCCTTGCTACAGTTCCTGCCTGGTTCCAGTACCCGAGTCTTGCTACAGTTCCTGCCTGGTTCCAAAACCTGAGCCCTGTTACAGTACTGACCTACTGTCTTAGTCTGGTTCCAGTTCCCAGTCCTGATCCACTACCGCCTAAGTCCCAGCGGCCGGGCCCCTACGGGCTCCTCCCAGGGGGCCTTCGGCTTCCAAGGGTGAAGCCACCAAAGTCCCAGCGGTTGGGCTCCTACGGGCTCCTCCCGGGGGAGTACCAGCTTCCAGGGTGAAGAGCACCTCTACGTCCAGCCTGAACATCTGCCTCCTGGCCTGCCATATACTAGAGACAGTGACCATCTTTTCCCAGTCTCCTGCAGGTCGGCCCAAGGGTCCACTAAACTGAGACTCCCATAACAAACAAGATCTCTGCTGGTGGCTGAAAATCTTATTCTACTAAATTAAATGCCTGCCTACAAAGAAATATCAGAGATAGTTTAGATTTGCAGCTGGAAGAGCATTCCATGCAATCAGGGTGGCCAGTGGAATTCTCTTGTTTCACCAAGGTAAGCGTGTCAAACCTGGATGGGTTATAAATATGGAAAGATTGCATTAATCCTGTACATTATTCAGTAATACATAAGAAGACCTACCCTGTCATTGAATTGGGAGCCTTCTGTAGCTTCCAAGCTTCTCCTAGCACTACCGACCCGCTCTCTCTCCTCCCCGATAGACCTAACCAAAATGTCGCCTCTCGTACTCCTTTGATGCCCAACAGCAGGCAATCACTATGGGGGTCAATATTCAGATTATTTGTCTGGCTAAATTCGGGATTTAACCAAACTTCTGGTTTTAAATGTCATGCTGCTCTGACTTATCCAGCTAACTGTTTAACTGGATAAAAATTAGTCAGATAAGTTGGAGGCATTTTGGGGGTGTTTTAGGGCAGAGTTAAGTTAGCTGAATAACTTATCCGTTTATCTGGTTATGCTGGAGCTCAGTCCTAAAGTTAGCTAGATATGTTTTTCTAACCAGTTAGGACTTTAAATGGTTATAGTCAGTGGAGCGTCTAATCAGCCACACTTTGCTGAATATGGGAGAATTTATCCAGCTAACTTTAACCGGATAAATTGTCAGCTTGCCCCACTGATGAATATTGACCTCTCTCTTCTTGCCACGCTCCATTCTTCCACCAACCATACTATTTCTCTCCACTTTAACAAGACCCTTAGTGACACAGAAGATTGTTGGATGGAAATGGGCATACTCACTTACCCCTCACCCATGGACCTGGACAAATCAAGGAAAGGTCATGCACAAAATGTCTAACATATACAATACAAGCCACACAAATGTCTCTGTTTTTCCTCTTCTGGAACTGTCTGCTCTACTATACCCAGGGTTGGTGCAAGCATATTTGGCGCCCTAGGTGAACCGCTGGTCATTCACCTCTCCCCCAACTTAACTACTGGTGGCAGGGGTTCCAGCACAGTGCTCATTTCTTTGTTGGCACCCTTCTAGAACTCAAACTGGCAGGATTTTGCTGCCCATAAAATCTTGGTGCTCCAAGATTTTATGGGCAGCATGCCTTTTCCCTCCTTTCTTGGGTCCAGTTGCTCTCTCCCTCTTCACCCCTCAGCATTGAAGACCAGTGGCATGTAACTTATGATGTAAGTTTGAATCAAGGAGCTGGAGCCATTTGGAAAAGAGAACTAAGTATCCTCAGCTGAGTGTTTACACACTGTTTTCATAGCAGCTACAAGCTATTTAACATTCAGATGGAAGTACTAATAGACCCTACATTTTTTGTATCAGCATGCACACTAATGGCATGATTGTCCAATGGACTCATTTTAGCATATGGGCTACAATAATTAAGTGAATTGCCTGTTAAGTGCCATTTTAGGGGGCATGCAAAAATATTTACCATGTGCTTGCTCTAAACGTTTTAGCACAAGTTTTAGTGGATAACCCTCTCTTAATTTTTGCTTATGTCTTAAAAAGGGGGAAAGCAGAGAACTTATCTCTGCTACCAGCAAACCAATATTTTATTTGCTTAGGTGAAACAGAAGAGAAGGGTGGTAAATAAATGGTATGGCATGATTTTACATTGGAAGAGCTTGAGGCATGGTCACAAGCTGATGGCTATAATCTCACTAGGTGTGAATGATTGTCAACCACATAACAACAGCCCAAACATATCTTAATATCTTTCAGAAAGCGATGTTAATTAATTTTCCGATTCCTGTTTGTGTGATAAGTGAGACTGAGGCTATTTTGTTTTACACCTTTTAATCACAGGTTTATGCCTTGTGTTTGACTGGTTCCCTCTCTGTTAGACTCCTGGACTGCCTGATTTTCATACCGAATAATAATGGCACCATCTATGTAAATTATGATCTATATTTTCTTTGATATAGGTGCCCTATTGTAAATCATTATGATGGTAAATAACTTAATGACGGTATATAAAACTTGTAAATAAATAAATAATAAACATCAGGTGGTGCTGCTGAAGCTGCCTTGTTACGGGCTCCTTCCTCGACCTCATTGGTATCTAGAAACAGAACACCACCCCTATAATGGGACAGGGATGGACCACAAAGGAATTTCTTACACCTGGTTGATATGTTGCATGGTGATGTTTTTGCAGGGGACATAATTGTCAATGTGCCCGCATAACTTTCAGCCCATGCAATCAAACCTGTATTTAGAAACAATGGAGGCAATTCACCAAAGGGCGCTAATGGCTATTAGAGATGTGCATTCATTTTTCAAGAATTAGACAATTTCAATGAAATTGTCTAATTCGTCATGGTTTGTGGGCACCAAAAAATTTAAGGGAATTTTTCTGAAATTTCAGAAAAAATTTGTAGTTCATGTTAGTGCATGGCAGCATGTACACTGAGGGTGCTCTGTAAAGAAACGGAGTGTGAAAGCTATATAAAATGGTAAGATTTTGGTTATCTAAGAACAAATACTGCTGCCCTCTGGTTTTCTCTGCTGGCAATACAGTGGGGGTAATTTTCAAAACAATGCAGGTAGAGGGAAACAGGAACAGCAGAATACGTTTTGTGAGGGGGTAGGGAAATCAAGCTAGGCCCCCCTACCCTGCCCCTGGCTCCACCCCCTCTACCTTTATTTTATTTTACAGTTAATGTCATTCTTTCTTACCTACAGTCTTTGCATAAATCAGAGTGCTATTATGCAGTCCCAGACCAACCAATGAAATGCTTGAGGCTAGAAAACCATCCCTAGTGGTAAAGGAGAAAAATGACAAAAACAGCATTCACTAACCGAAGTGTCTGCAGTGCACCAAGCGATTAATTCTGTACTGAGAATGGAGGTCATCAAGTACCAAGAGATGTAATCAGAGACCAAGAAAATGTGGCCTAAAGATAAGAAACGGTCCTAAACGTTTGAGCATCACTCACCGGCTTAAAGAACTTCCAAGCTCACCTCGCTGTACATATTACACCATGCACCCTTCAGAAAGAAGCCGTTTGGCACAATGCCGAACACTAGTAGTAAATCTGAGATAACATACGGTATCCTGGCTTAAGTGTGAGGTTCATTCTTCTCATTGTAAGTGCAAAGCAAACCCATTATAAATCCTGTACTTCCAGTTCTGTAAATATATACTCCGTATCCACAGAAACCCCCCCACACACACACACATACACCCCTCGAACAATGGGTCAGAGCAGGATATTTTCCCCCCTACACCTTGCCATACAAAAAAATTCTGGTGTCATCTAAGTCACAGAAACACAGCCTTCCTCCACTACCAGGCACACAGTGAAATAGAAAATCCTTGAAAAACAAACAAACAAACAAACAAACAAAAAAAATCCACCGAGGATATATGTAGCAAATCTGCCATACCACAGCAACATAAACTCACAGGACTCCAGCAGCAGCAACCCTTCTTATGAAAAGGCAACACTGCAAATATTGTACTAGATCCTACCACACCGATTCACCTCCTGTTGGGAAAACATAATGAACAAGACCGCTGCAGATCTCTAAACACTAGCAGAATACCTCAGCTGGTCAGACTTGCAGGACACAGAAGGACCTTCACCAATTACAGAATGACTACGAATTACAAACGTACAGACAAAAAAATGAAATAGAAATCCCATGAAGCCAGACTCGGAGGCCGATTGCACATTTTAACTTGAGATGAGAGGGGGGAGGGACATCCCTGATAGGAAGATTACAATCTGAGTAAGTGATGACAACCACTGCCATTTAGCCAGATAAATACTTAACCGGCTAAGTAGCAGCGAACCTCACCAGATAGCCGGATAAGTCAGTACATATCCATACAGGGGTAGATTTTCAAAGGGTTGCACGCGTAAGATACTAGCCTAGGTCAGAGATATTAGCAACATATCTGACCTAGCAATATCTCTGACCTAGCAGTTAAGTTTCCAGCGCTAAGAAAATCCCGGCTGGGTCACTGCACCTCTCTACATCGAGGAGTAACGCTTAATGCTGTCATTTGCATGGGATTTCCATGCAAAGGCATTAAGTATTACTCATAGGGGTAGATTTTAAAAGTGTGCGCATGGGTGTACATGTGTGCACGCTACCCCGGCGCGCACACATGTATGCCCGATTTTATAATTTGCGCACGCAAGTTATAAAATTGGGGGTCGGCGCTCACAAGGGGGTGCACAATTGTGCACCTTGCGTATGCCGAGCCTGCGCTGAGAGGCGCTGCCTTCCCCCATTCCCTTCCCCCCCCCCACCTTCCCTTCCCTTCCCCCCCCCCCCCCCCCTACCTTTTTTCTTTTTTGGATTGTATTTCAAAACTTACTTCAGCCCTGGGGCTGAAGTAAGTTGTGCGCGCCGGCCAACTGCCGACGCGCGATCCCAAGCACAGCAGCAAATGGCCGCTGTGCCTGGAGTCTCTGGCTCTGGACCACCTCTTTATGCAAGCCCCGGGACTTACACATGTCGCCGGGCCTCTTTAAAATCTGGCCTCTAGATTTCAATGCATATTTTGTTAAAGTAAAAATCCTTCCTGCATTGGCAGTAAGCTTAACTGCACAAAATGTGCATTGGAATGAGGGTAAAACTGTGCAAGAAGGCTCATTGCCCTTTATTGCATCTGCCTGTAAGCCCATGGTCTTGTAATGAAGGTTTCTCAAAGAAAAACATCTTTGCATGTTTGTACAGGCAGAGGGATAAAAGCAGGATGGGCTCAACTTTGCTTGGTAACCTCTACCAAGCCCTCATCATGATTGTGCAGAGTGGATGGCGCTTTGCTGGAGCTACTGAGCTCCTGTCATTGTTCTTCTGGAGACGGAGAATGGGGTATTATGTGACATAAGTCACCTCCGCCACCCACAACGACAACAGGAACTTGGTGTCCCAAACATAATTCTTGCCGATCCCTCCCCCCTCACCTTTGTGGTAATTTTGCTTCCCCCAAAATCAGCCCCAGTATCCCTTGATGCCCCATCTTTCCCCCTGTGCGCAGCTACCAGCCCAGTCTGCCTCCTCGCCTGATCCCCCCCTCCACATCCAGTGCGTATTATCGACTGTGATTCGGTCTTTAAAATGGCTTTGTGCAACATCTTCCATTAATTTAACTCGCCATATCAGACTTGGAAACTTAAAATATCAAGATGGTCTTTCTCCACCTTGCCAGTAGAAATGTTATTTTGTTTCTAGGATGCCCATGAGCCTTAGTTAGTATTTGTAAATCTGATGGACGCGCAGATGTTGGCTCGAGCCAACACGTGCTAGAGAATGTTTTCAGGGCCAGAAGCCATGCAGAAGTGCACATCTGCTGCCCAGACAGCAGCTTTACAGAGAGTGGGCTATTTCTGGTGCACAAGAGAACTGCAAAGAGAGCGAGAGAGAGTGAAGCGACATTAGGGACAGATAGATAGACGTGGAAACTGTGAGTATGTACGGCAGGTGGGCCCTACTGCCAAATACTGCTGAACATTGAAAACTTAGTGTAGCGCTGAAATATCAATTATTATTCCATTAGTAAATTCACTGCCAGATTAACCCTTGGCATATCTAGCAGGGGAAGGGGGGTTGGGAGGTGGGTGCTCTCCTCCGCTAACCCCGAAGCCAATGCTGCGTACACCTCCAAGAACACTGGAAAGGCTGGCACAGCATTAGTGCATTTTCAGTAGTTTACCTAACTGTAAAGTTATGCAGCAGAGTTCCAGGCACACGTAAAACAAGCCAATTTTCAAACGCAAGGTACCAACAAAAATCGTGTTGGAATATTAGATTGTTCTGCTGAATGTTTGCGCCTCAAAATATTGGCATAAGTTAGGTGCGTTATCAGCATGCTGGTTGTGAGTTACACGTGGATTTATAATGCTTCCCTGCTATGCCTTACCATAGCGTGTCCTTTTTTTTTTTTTTTTTTTCCAGCCAAATATATGCATGTAATGAACTTACACACAGTTTTAGGTGGCTGAAAATGCACTTAAAGAAATTCAGCCAATCTATATGCATAACTGTTTATTTTATGTGTATTTAAGTCTAGGGCTGGTACAAGGGTGTTAAATACACTTGGCAAAACTTCAGCCATGCACTCCCTAGCAGCCCCAAGAGCATTCCCCTTTTTCTCTGACCTACTTCAGACCCAATACCTGGAGGTGTGCTCTAAAAGCAGCATGGAGAGAAAGGAACAAACTGAGAATATTTTTAAATCCATGGCATTTTTTTAAAAAGGACCTCTGTCTGCCTGGATGGGCTATCATGGTCCAAAAACTGTCTAGGCCTGGCACAGGGGCCTAGTGCCAAGGTAGGCCCAGCACAAGGGCCTGGTTTCAATGCCAAGGACTAGGCCCAGTGCTGAGGCCTAGGCCTAGGTTCTGGAGCTTTAAAAATGGCACTGACTGCTTGAAAGACAGCACCAAAATGATGTTGCATCAGCACCTTTTACCAGTGCAGCTGGCACTGTTTTGAATTTATGACCGTACACTTCTGTGGCAGTACATCAAAATGGCACTGGCCATACTGGAGGAAGGCAGAAAAGTGATGTCACTTTGCTGCCATGCTGCAAGTGGATGCATAATTTTTAAAGCACTGGGATTTAGGTAGGAGCGACTGCCCAGAGGGGGAGAGCGCCTGCACTACCCTAGGCATTAGTGCTAGGCCTAGCCTGAGCCTAGGCTTTGGGGCTGGCTCGGGAAGGCTCAGTGAGGGCTGCCAGAGGCCTGTTGTGTTTTATTTATCAGGTTTTTTAAATTTTATTTTGGGGGATTTTTTTCTCATTTAATGTTGGTTTTTTAGGTAATGCAAATGAACCAAATAGAAAAAACAATTTATATGAACCAAATAATGAAAAAAAAAACCCCAGAAACCTGAAATGAAAAAACGAACCAAACCAAAAATTTTGGGGCCGTACATCCCTACAATTCAGCAAACTAACTAATCAGCAGTATTAGAAAGCCTTCCTGAATAACCAAGTTTTGATATTTTGCCCAAATTGCAAAAGGTCTGATTTTGTCCTAATTTCTAAATGTATTTATTATTTTAAATCTATATACCACAATATCAGACCCATGCCTGTGTCAACGACTGATTTCCACAACTGAGGAGCTATAATTGAAAAAGCCCTTTCCCGTGTACCTGATAGCCTCGCTTGTGCTATTAAGGGAATGGACTGCTACTTGGTTTACAGGAGGCCAAAATAGATCGGACCTCATCCAGAGACAGACCTGAGTCTACTGATGTTCCAGCTGGAAATAAGATCAGTACTGCAGATCTCATCAAAACCATACTATGATTCTCCAATTCAGTGTGAAGAGTTTCAACTTTTTTCTGTAAAATAAGCCGCACATAAGTTAGCCTGAATTACATGACTGACTGCCCATTTCTCCCACAGAAGGAGAGTAAGCTCTTTCCTGTAGATCTTTTATTATAGGAAACAAAATTTTGGGGCAGTTGCTACCCGCCTCAATAATTTCGGAAAAATAGCTACATTTTTTTTAATTCTTTATTTTGTTATTAAAAACAAAAAGTGCAAATGCTTTTGAAGCTTATCTTTATCCTCACTAATCCATGATTTATGCCATGCTCTAAACTCCTACCCTTTTTCTTTGGGGAGTGTATTTTGTTGTATTTGGTTTTGGTTTGTTTTTTTTGCTCTTGCGTTAGTATTTTCATACTGTTTTATTGTCATATTGTTATACTGTATCTCCCACCTGAGTTCATTGTAAACCGGCATGATGTGCTCCACGAATGTCGGTAAATAAAAGTTAATAAATAAATAAATAAATAACTCAGGCGTATTTGAGGGTTTAGATTTCTCTCTATGAACCAGTTGTTCCTTTCCAGGAGCTATTGTGCCAATTGTCTGCCTCACCTCTAAGTTCCAAATGGACATTAATTTGTCTGGGGAGGGGGCTCTCTGAGAACACCCTTTCCATCAAATTCATTGAAGAAATCCCCTTTCGTGCTAGACTTAATCAGTTCTACTTTTGAAGCTTTAGGTAAAATGTTTAATCCATAGGATCCAAGATGTATCAGAATGTGATCTGACAAGCTGGTGTCCTGCACCGTCCGTTTTTGAAGCTGCAATCCTATGTCCAAACAAGAAGGTCCAAGAAATGACCCTTAGGTGTGGGCTCAGAGAGAAACTGAAGAAAACCTTCTGGTAGCAATAGTTTTATAAAAGTCCCACCCACCCCAGCCTCAAAGGTCTAAAGCATCGGAGCATTAGATTAGAGAATGCAGCTAATATTTTAAAAACGAGCAGAGGCAGCTCCTGAAAGGAATGCTCTTTCACTTTCAGAGCACAATACACCAGAGGAACAGCAACCTTAAGGCCAGATTTACTTTTTGGGTTTTTTTCCTATTCGGTGTCAAATGGGAAAAGAGCCTTGGTAAACCGGCCCTTAGATTCCAATTCAGATGGTAAACATTCTATTCCCAGTGGCTGAATGACTTCAGTTCTTTTGCCACAAACATTTCTTTTATTATCATCAAAACCCTTCCACCTTTTCTTACCTACTCAAGGCTGTGAATAATTTTTTGCAGCCTGGAGGACACAACTGAGATAATGTTGCAATGTCTCCTGGGAGTAACTCGGTGACACAACACAGAACTAATTTATAATCCTTTACAAGGTGTGTATGTAATAGACCCTTTTCATCTGACCGAATGGGCATTTATTATTGCTATCTCTGAAACAGAAGATTTACAAGCCTGTTCACTTTTATAAGTGGGACAAATATGGGTCACATAGCCAGGATGCCTTTCACGCTTCTTTGGTCTGTAATACAAACTCGATCTTCCCCCGACCAGCAATAGTGCCTATAGTTCCCAGAAGGCACACAGAGGCCGATATTCAAAAGTCATAGGTGCGTAGCCTTAAGAGTTAAGTGCTTGTACTCTTGAATGTGAAAATTTTCATTGGCTTAGTGCCTAAATTTAGGTGCCCTAAACCACAAGGCACCGGAATTAAGGTTCCTGAAAAATGGGTGAGGACAGGGGTGGGCACAGGGCAGGGGAGTGAATATAGGTGCCCAGTGCTGATATTCAGTGTTGAATGCCTAAATAAGACGCCTTCATTTTGGTCATCCCAATACCTATACTAGCTTAGGAACCTCAAGTTAAGGCACCTTTACATTTAGGCACCTATATTCAGCCACTTAAAGTAACTTTATTAAGGCACCTTTAAAGGCTGAATATAGGCACCTTAATTAGGCTCCTAATTAAAGTGTCTTAAATCAGGAGATGAGCCCTTCTTTTAAATTTGGGTTCATTATTACCAGCAATTAAAGTCAAAAATATCCTAGACAAGACTAATAATTCAGAGCACCACTTATTGAGTGCAAGAAAAAAAAATCAGTAGTGGCATCCCCCAGTTTTTCTGGCTCTGCTTCTTGGGCTCACATAGGGGCAATCTCCTTCTGCGAGCCACTGTGAACTGTTACTGGCCTTTATGGCAGCATCAGCATTTATGGCAGCTGGCCACTGGATGAAGCCATGTGTTGGGGCAGCCCAAACTGGATGGTGTTTCCTGCCCCCCCCCCCCCCCGATCTGGATGTAATGATCCCCAACAAGTCCTACAACCATGACTAAAGTGCTTGCCTGTACAAGGTGAAATGCGCACTCTCGTCTCTTCAGCGGCATACCTGAGATTTCAGATGGGAACAGCTTTCTATTTTCCTCCATCACCCCACCCCTCCTAGTTCCCCATCCTCCCTTCCTGACCCAGCACGTCTTGCTCCCTTCTCCCTGAAAGTTGCAGCTCCCTGATTTGTGTACCGTTGCCAAGTCCTGAGTCCTAGCCTACGGTCTGAGCTGGGCGGAGCCCTCACCAGTTACTGCTGGGGCTGGGAGCATGTTTACCTGTTCTGTCCCACATCCTGTTGGGAAAGACTCACTTCAGCCTCCTTCTCTGTGTCTGCTGTTCCTCTTCAGTTTGGGGGTATATTTTCCCCCAGCTGCCCTTATCTGTTTGGGATAGCTGCTACGTGCACATTTCGGCATTATCCCAATTTTTCTTGACTACATTTTCCACATTCTGTTTTCTTCCCTCCCCCCCTTTCATTTTTATTATTTAGGATTATTATGTATTTTTGGTGGGAATGTGGGCAGTTCTGTTTCCTGTGTTAGTCCAGTTGAATATGTATTTCTGTCATACATCATTACAATGATTCCTTGCAAAAAAAGTACATTTTCCCCTACTTTTATGCTCCCAAAGGTTTCCCAAATTCTTTGAATTTAGTGGGAGATTAAAACATTTCCCCCTCCCTCTCCCCAAATGTCTAATATCCTAACACTAACTGATAAGCAAGGCCAAAGCGGTCTTCCTGCATTGCCTTCCAGCCCTGTCTTATTTTGTGCAAGTTGATGCAGGAGTTCCAGCTGCTGGGGGTTGTCAAAACCCACAGCACACAAACTTTTCTATTGCGATCTTCATATAAACTAGCTCTGAAATTGCTCAGGCGGTTAACGTATGCAAATTTTTACTGGCAGCCTGGAATCAATCTTCTGCTCGGTTGAGGCTTAGGAAATGCATGAGTCCCTCTTAAGCAAGACTCACCCTTTCAGATGCAATCAATGTTATGCAGGCCCTTTAAACTGTTCCCTTCCCCCATTCCTTAAACACACAGCCATAACCAAAGTATTTTTATGATTTTTCATCATTTACTGGAGCAACTTTCAAAATGCTCAATGTCAGCGCATCCTTAAGCAAGCTTGATGTGGTCAACCTAGGGGCAAGGCAGCATAAAACATCTCAAAAATATTACAAGGAGCTCTTACCTACCTGAGATTTCAGTGAACTGAACTTGCTTGTTTCCCTATGGAAGGTAAAAGGAAGGGATTATAAGTGTTGGGGATGTCGAGGGCACATGAACCTGTGCGTAAGGGGTCACAGCATGCTCTACCTTCTGTGGCAGAAATTTGAATGAAATTGGATGAATGGTCCAAAAGTTATTGGGGGTGGTGGGGACACTCTTATAGGGGCAGTGTTTCTCAACCTTTTCAAGCCCAAGGCACACCTAGCACTACATTAACAAAAATTGTGGCGCACCAACCTCTGCGGAAGAGGCAGTGTGGAGAGAATGGACCTGTCTATGGTCCATAGACAGGCTAGGGAGGCACTAAAAAAAAAACCTCACCAGTCTCTCTTCTAAATTTTAAAACAAAGGGAGAGAGGGGACAGAGATACACAAGAACTCATCACAGTGGGCCACTTCCCGCTTTGCATAAGTGCAGGAGAAGGCGGAATGATGTGGGCAGCTGGCTCAGTTAATTCCCATGGCTGCTGCATGTTGTTGGAAGAGGCTTTCCTACTGCTGCTGCACCCGTCCAGTGCTCAGTTCACACACTCCCTACCTCACTTGCTCTGCGAATAAGACAGAGGCTGGAAGGACTCATAAGGGGTAGCTCAGGAGGTGAATGATGAGGAGGTTCAGTGTGCACTGTGTGCGCCAAAAAAACAGGCTGTGATGCAATATCGGTGCGAGGGAAAACAGGCGTTCATGATTGAGTGCCCACTCTCCTAATGCATGCCGATCAACCTCTCCAGGGTGCCCGATTTAATATTTAAATTGGCTGCCGTGGTAAAAAGAAGGCGCTAGGGGAAATTGTGTGCCCTTAGTGCCTCCATTGCAGTGGGCGCCCAAGAGATGTGGTCGTCAGCGGGTTAAGAAAATGGGCACTCAATTTTACGAGCGTCTATTTTCCTAACCTGTGCACCACCACGGGTTAGGAAATTGGACGGTCGTTAATTGAGCATTTAAAAAAAAAAATGTTTTTGATAGTTCTCCTTTTTTGTTTCTCTGACTTAATATTGCAATATTAAATCACAGGAAGTACAGAAAAGCAGTATTTTCTGCTTTTCTGTCAATTTTTTGGGCTCCTCAAAACTCCGGGAGGTGTTCATTTCTGAGGGTAAAAATGTGCGCCTCATCAACATGAATTTACATGTGATGAGTGCTATTAGCTTTGCGGGGGGTTGGACGCACGTTTTGGATGTGCTAATCCCTTTATTCCATAAGGGGTCGTGGACGCCGTCCAAAATGCGCGTCCAACCATGGGTTAACCAGAGTGCGCGGCTGAACACACTGTATTCTATTGGCCTGATGGCAAGGCCCTGCATACCACCCATTAATTACAACACTGGGCCTCATGCTGTAGCTAGAAAGAAGAAGCATAGATGATCGCACGCATTCTCAGAAAGGAACTCCTAAATGTTTAAGAGCTGCTGCTGGTGAGATGCTGACAACATGGCCCAGGTGTTGGTCTGGATCCTGAGCATCTGGCAGCGCTGACCATTCTTTACAACCTGATCAGGTTTGAAGGCACACCAGTGTGCCATGGCACATTGACTGGGAAACTCTGCTATAAGGGACACATACACACATAGAGTACATATACACATGAAGATCTTATAAGGTTCATTTCCCTGTAGGAACTGTGCTGCAAGCACTGTATAGGCTAGTTTATCAACAGTTTAGTTAGTAAGTACTTCAGTGATGTGTGCTTCTATTGCTTGAGTCATACTGTATTCGGTTATATTCAGTGCCAACCATTAAAGTTGCAGATTTCATTGGAAATCTCTGGAAAGCCCAGTGGTGGCATTGGGCAATCCATGGCCATCACTTCCTAGTGTTTAACGATATAATTGTAGGTCCAGATTTACTGAAATTCTTTCTTTGCCATCAAAAATCTAATTTGGGAAATGAAAGCTTCTTTGAGTCATTTCAGCTTAGGTATGAAAAGAGTATAAAGCTGTTGAGGTTAATAATCATAAAACCATGTGCTAATTCATCCTGTGTCCTTCCACTAATTTTTTTTTTTTTTTTTATAAAACGAATGGTATTAATACATCTCCCTTTTTATTTATTTATTTATTTATTTATTTCTTTTGTATACCGACATTCGATCGAGATATCACATCGGTTTCCAGAAAACAGGTTGAATAGAGCCGGAACTGCCCTATTTTACATTGTAACAAGAGAACAGTTGATTAAACAATAAATATAAGGAACATTGTAACATATGAATAAAATTAATATTAAATATTAGATGTGTGTATATAGAAATGGCAAATATGGCATATAGCCTATATACAATATGTACAATATGACTTGGTTATGAGTAGGGTGGGGGACAGGGAAAAGGGAGGTTACGAGTAGGGTGGGGGACAGGGAAAAGGGAGGGTAGAGAAGGGGAGGAGGGGTTATGCGTTAATGCAGAGTAGAAGTTATGCGGTAAGGCTTTCAAGAGCGTTTATTATAGGATGTTGACTAAAGGGGCTTATCCTATTGATGGCTCAGCACTAAATTGGTTTCCTTTCCTACAGTGATCTATAGGAAATGAGAGAATTCCTGAGGTTCTAATTGGTATTGTAGCTAGGGGATTTATGTCTTCTTGAGGTCAGGAAGGAATTTTCTTTTTGCTTGTTGAACAAATTGGCTTTAATTTTGACATTTCCTTTTTCGCTTTCCTACGGATAACCACTGACTTACTTGTTCCTTGAATGAGCTAGAGGGCCATATGTTTTGACTTTTAAACTTCAAATGCGTTTACACAAATGCACTTGGAGTTTGTATGGAATGTGTTTCATTTGCTAACTCATTCTTAAGTTCTTATGAGCAAGACAGTACCGAAGAGTAACCCCTCCCCGGGGGGCGGGGTTTAAGGTGGAGGCAAGGAAGGGCAGAGGTTGCATGTCTGATCTGTGGTGTGCAAGCCACATGGGGACTTGAGCTCTACACCTTACTCGCCTGCTGAAAATTTACCATGACAGTGTATTAAAAAAAACAACAACCACCCAGTCCTCCCAGGCTGCCTAGCACAGACTTTAATTACATCTGCATTTCAGAGATTATCCTTACCAGTTTCACAAGGATGCAGGTCCCCTTTTCACATTCCCTGCTTTTATACTTATGTAACCTCTGCAAATTGGGAGCTTCAAAGGGATGATTATCCCTAAGTGTTGAGATTTATAGATAGGGGACTTGGTGCTCTCTCTCCCTCCCTCCCTCCTCTCACCATCTTTGGCAGAGTACTTTGGGTAGAAAAAAAAATTATCCACTAATAAAAAGACGACAAGATAAGAGTTGCCTTGTGGTGACAGAAATGACACTTGACAATTTTTGTGAACTTTTGAGTTATTTCCAGAAAAGCAATTTCTGTGACATTTTATTTTGGCATTTAAGAAAAGTTGTGTTGCTCTCTCTCTCTCTCACTTTACCATTTGAGAACCTCCTGAGAGTGGTTTTCTTACCCTGCCCGCATCAGCAGCCAGCAATATCGCAGTCATCAGGGACCAGTAAATACCATGTACAGTGGTATGGGTGAAGAAGAATTAAGATAAAAACAATTAGTGCACAAATATTAGCTCGGGGCAAGTCAGCCAAGGAAATGACAATAAAACATTTGGGTGAGCTTGCCATGGTCTTTCATTGTTTCCAAAACTCTGCAGCATGGTCACTGAAAGCAGCTTCCTTTGTCTGTTTTAGTGTGGGCTGCCAGACTTCTCTAACCTCTCTCTATCCACATGAAAGAACAGCTGGGGATCTCTGCCTTAAATTTTGTAGATCTGCAAGTCTGGAAATCTCAAAACTGGGACATAAATATGAATATTCACCAGCCAGCACCATATGTGTCTCAAACCATTCTATGGGAGTAGAGTCAATATGCTAATTTTTCATGGACAATAACATTACAAAATTCATGACTACTGTCACTGAAACAGTTCTTGTACAGGCATGATATAGTGTTAAACTATAAAACTTATTTTTAGAGCACTAATGTACATGTGCTGTACAGTGGTGCTACATTTGATTTATATACATATATATATATATATATATATATATATATTCCTTCTTTCAGCCACTTCAAAGTGGATAACATTCAGGTACTGCACATATTTCTCTGTCCACAGAGGGCTCACGATCTAAGTTTGTACCTGAGGCAATGGAGGATGAAGTGATTTGCCCAAGGGAACAAGTAGTACCAGTGGAAGAAGTGGGATTTCAATCTTGGTTTCCCTAGTTCCCAGCTTATCACTCCTTCTCTCAATTCTAATTCTCCTTATCTTGTGATATCACACAGTAACAACACTTTATTTACCATAGCATGTCACAGTATCCCAACGAGACTTGAGGACCAGTTCTTGCAGTAATATGTGCAGCCGCTGTATGTATGTATATATGTATAGTTATATACACATGCAGTTCTAGAAAGTAAGTACAGTCAGCTTTTTTTTTTAATAAGCCAGATATTTGTATTGCATTTAGTGTTAATGGAAGGTGCTGAATTGATATTACTAGCAATTGAAATAGGGTTTGCTATAATCCCTCATGTTATCACTGGCCAAAATAATAAGGACTCTAGGATTTGAGAGTTTTATACATACAGATGATATGCACCTCTGCATACTTTTCGGTCAAAAATGAGAGGAGACAATAGATAACCTTTATCAGGGCCTGGAGTCTATTGTTAACTGGATGGGAATAAGCAAACTGAAAATAATTCTATCAAATTTGAGCTGCTGTGGACCAAAAGACACTCTCTTTCAGCATTTCCCCCTGGGTCAAACTGTTTGGGACGATTCTTCTAATCTGAAATGATGTCCCTTTATCAGGCGTCGGAGTAGATTCTGACTTAAATCTGGACTCATGTTTTCTCAGTTGTTCAAGGCCGTTATTTTGTTTAACATCAGATTAGACATATTTGCAATTTTTTTTCTATCAAGGACCTAAGAACAGTTCTCCAATCTCTTCTTGTTTAAGAAATAGAGTACTGACTGTCTTTTGGCTAAGATCAAGTGTAGTAACACCTTGTATATCAGGTTACCTAAAAGAACACACCGTTAGCTACAGTTCTCCCAAAAATCTCCCACTTTACTGGGTAAGGGCCTATCTTAGAGGCTGGGTGATCTGGAGCCGAGGTTTTCTGCCTAAAGCAGCTGCCATTCCCCTCTGTTTTAGCCCTTGGTTTCAGGCAGCCACCAGGACTTAACCTGGTGGAAGCAGGACACTGGAATGAGCCGATAACCAGTACCAGAGCAAGAGCCAGGAGTGGAGCCAAGAACCAGAACTAGAGCAGGAATCAAGATACAGTAGTAACCAGGAGAACTCAAAGAGATGGCTGGGCAATGGGATAAAATGGAGCAAACTCTGAGGACTGTTGGACCAGGAAAGATGTGTCAGGCTAGGGCTCCTTATATCCATCCCTCAATTTGGGACACACCCAATGCGGGTCCGAGAGGGAGCCTCTGGAGTGGGTCTTCCTACTTCCATTGCTCCTACCATCTGATAGGGGCCGGCCAATGACACAGATAGCCCCTGTCACGTGGTAAGGGCAAAGGGCCATCGGCGCCATTTTGATTAGTGGTAGCCGACGGCCCGAGAGCGGAAGATCGCTGCCAGGACCCCTGCTGGACCACCAGGTACTTTAGGAAAGTTTTGGGGGGTCGGGAGGGTGGGGGATTCTAAATAATTAGATTTAAAGGGTTGGGGTGGGTTTGGGGGTTTTTTTTCTGTGTGCCCTTTCTTCCCCCCCCCCCCCCCCCTCCAAAAAATGATAAGAAAACCACACAAAACTTTCGTGGGGTTTTCCTATCGCTTTTGGGGACCCCCTGATGCTTGACGGATTAGAAAATATCATATGATATTTTCATCCGTCAGAAAAACGATGCACACTACCCTGGACCGATCCCCGCTGCCCCTAAGTTTAAAGCTTTACACTTGCTTCTGGTCTTATTTAGTGCAGCTTTTAAGACCATGAGACTAGTTTTTAAGACCTTTCATGACCTTGCTCCTATGTGTTTCAGAGATAAATTATCCTACTACTATTACTAATACTGCTGCTACTAGTACTATTTATCATTTCCTAGTATGTAGACAGATGGATTCAGGACCAGTGGTTATGCTCCCCTGCCAGCAGATGGAGATGAAGCAAGCTGATGTCACAGTATGTATACTCTTGCAGTGACCCCAGCCTGCCAGTATTCTCTGTCTCCAGCAGATGGTAGACGTGCATCTCCCTATGAGGATTGTTTCAAATTTTGGAAGGAGAATTTTAAATTAAATGGAGAAAAGCCCTTCGCTCCTGTGGTGATACCAAGTGCTCCCTCCCCTAGTTGAGAATTCCTGAGGTAATTTCCTTGGTCCCTTAGATGTGTGCTTTGGTCCAGTAGCTGAGTTTCCCAGAGTGGACTGATTCTATAGCTTAATTTAAAGGCAGCGGGTTCAGGAGGCTGAGCGCTGCAGTGACTGCAGATGCCCTCTCCCCCTGCAGCCGGAGACCGTCTCTGTACTCAGCCAGTAAGTGCTGAGCTCAGGTAAGTTTTTGTTTTGTTTTGTTTTTTAAAAGGAAAGACGTTTTACCTTCTGAAACAAAGACAGTTAGAGGGGTTGTTAGGACTTCTTCGGGTCTCTGTGCTCGGCGAGCCGTTCTGACATCATTCCCACTCCCGTTGGAGTTAGGGGAACTGGGCAGCCTGGCAGGTTGAGTGGTCCCAGTGGCCTAGGCCCCCGCAGTTAGGCTTTTTGCCTGCATTCAGTGTGGTAGGCCGTGGTGGCATTTTCACACACTTTACTGCCCTCTACAGGACGTCGGTGTGCACAGTGTGTTGGCTCTGCGCACGTATTGTGCGCTCAGTTTTGGGTGCACAAGTTTTTAGTGTGGTGATACACTCAAGCCTTTGCACACAAGTTGTGTGTGTGTGCTTTGGTGGCGCTTGCCTTTGAGGCGCCTAACTTTTGTGCGCATAAAGTTTTGAGCGCGAGCTGTTTGGATGCACATTCACCGCCACTGATGGCAATGGTGAACAAGAAGCCTAAGCACCTTTCTCATTGTGTTGCCTGTCATATTTGGGCTTCTCAGCCTGACCTGTCTTCTAACATGTGTCAGCACTGTTTGGATGCTCAGGGAGAGTTGTCTTCCTCTGATTTCGCCAAGCCTGGATCCTCTCATCCTGAAGATGGTCTGGTTTTGGCGCTGTCTGGGGGGTATACCAGACCTTGGTACTCCTTTAACTGGCTCCTCTGCTGATGATGGCAGTTCAGTGGGCCCAGCTCCAGTTCTTTCTGGATTTGGACTGGATCTGGCTGCTTTTTCAGGGTTTACAAGACTTTCTTCAGGCCAGCTTCGCCCAATCCTGTCAGGTTGGACCCTCAGCCAGTGGGCCCTCCCTCTTCCAGTCCTATGCTTAAGTGCCAGGCATGCCTCTGTTTGATGTGAGTATTCCCAACAGGAACCCGGATGGCACTGATGATGAGGTGGATCCTGATTCTCTTGAAGATGGGGAAATTCTTCTGGAGAACTGTATCGGAGAACCGTATCGGACCATGTTATGGTTCTTTCATAGAGATGAACTACCAAGCCTGATTTCCCAGATCTTGAAGATGCTGGGTGTTCCTGGTATGGATTCCTTGTTGGAGCTGAAGAAGAATTCCATTTTGGTTTCCTTGCATAAAGCCTCTTGTTTTTTCCCTGTTATGAATGCCATTCAGGAATTGATTGATCTTGAATGGGACACCCCAGGGGCAAATTTCAAAGGGGATAGGTCGTTGGAAGGCCTTTACCTGCTGAATCCAGCTGTGAGAGAGCATTTTGCGCTTTCCCAAAGTGGATGCACTGGTCTGTGCCATCTCTAAGTGGGCGACTATCCCCATAGATGGAGGAGCGGCCTTGAAGGATGTGCATGATAGAAGGATTGAGGCTATCCTTAAGCAAACCTTTGAGACAGTGGTGATGACTCTGCAGATAACTTCCTGATGCACCCTTGTGGCACAATCTTGTCTCCTCTCTCAGAAAGTTGATGATGCTGGAATGAATTCCAGAGTGGTTATGGAACCCGCTACCACCTTTTTAAGAACATAAGAAATTGCCATGCTGGATCAGACCAAGGGTCCATCAAGTCCAGCATCCTGTTTCCAAGAGAGGCCAAACCAGGCCACAATAACCTGGCAATTACCAAACACCAAGAAGATCCCATGCTACTGATGCAGTTAATAGCAGTGGCTATTCCTTAATTAAACTTGATTAATAGCAGTTAATGGACTTCTCCTCCAAGAACTTATCCAAACCTTTTCTGAACCCAGCCTCACTAACTGCACTAACCACATCCTCTGGCAACAAATTATGCATTGAGTGAAAAATAATTTTCTCCAATTAATCTTAAATGTGCTACTTGCTAACTTAATGGAATGCCCCCTAGCTGTGATTTGGTCCATACCTCGGCCAGAGGAGTGGCTTTGGTGGTGGATATTCTTCTGCGATGGTTGCCACCTTATTCTGTGCTCAAAGCTTCTCCATTTCCTTAGCCTATGTATGGGTTTGGAGAATATTTGAGGCCTGGTGTGAGCAGTGGGATATTCTTCCTCGTTCAGTTAAAGCTCCTAATCATTCTGGATTTTTTTGTAGGATGGGTTGAATAAAGGTTTGGCCCTTGATTCTTTGAAGGTAGAGGTTGCGGCTCTTGCCTATTTTAGAGGCCTGGTGAATGGCAATTCCTTGCCATCTCATCCTGATGTGGCCTGTTTTTTGAAGGGAGTAAAGCATCTTTGGCCTCCCTTGAGGTTACCAGTTCCATTGTTGAGTCTTAATTTGGTGCTGGATTTCTTGGCAGGCCCTACATTCCGACCACTGCATAGCCTTTTCTTGTGTTTATTGACCTTGAAAACAGAGTTCCTGCGGCCTATATATTCTGCGCGTTGAATTTCCAAGCTGCAGGCCTTGTCTTGCTGGGAGCCGTTCCTTTGGGTGAATCCAGGGGTGTTACAGCTGCATACTGTTCCATCCTTCTTGCCTTAGGTGGTCTCAGAATTTCATTTGAATCAGTCCATTTCCTTGTTATCCCTGGATAAGGTCAGGGAAATGGAGGAGTATCGCCTCCTGCATCCCTTGGATGTCAAGAAACTTGTCGTGCAGTATCTGGAGGTTTTTGAACCTTTCCGGAAGACAGATCACCTGTCTATCCTCCATGGTGGAAGAAAGCAAGGTGAACCAGCTTTGCGGGCAACAATAGCTCGCTGGATTAAGGAGGTGGTCACGGCTGTGTATGTGGATGTGGAAAATCCATTACCTACTCAGGCTAGGGCACATTCCACTAGGGCTTAAGCAGTTAGAGGTTTGATTGTTGTCTCTTGTTGATATCTGCTAAGCTGCAACGTGGTCATCCTTACATACTTTTTCCAGGTTTTATCGATCGGCTGTGAAGATCTGGGAGGACGCAGCCTTTGCATGTGCAGTGTTGGACCATGGGCAGCCTCCCACCCTGTTCGGGAGAAGCTTTGGTATATATCCTACTGGTCCTGAGTCCATCTGTCTACACGGTAGGAAATGGAGAAATTACCTGATAATTTCATTTTCCTTAGTGTAGACAGATGGACTCAGCTTCCCGCCCTCAGCGGCTGAATGTTGGTGTCAATAGTCCTTCTGTGAGGGTCCAGGTCCCAAGAGATTACTGGTAAGTATTCATCCAGTCCCCAGACTGGGGTACCTACGTACTTACTTGAGTTCAGTGTTTCTTGTTGGTTGAGTACAATTATGGTTGCCTGTTTTTTTAATCAAGTTTTTGCTAGTCTGTCCACAATTGCTTTTGAAGAGAACACTGGTAGGATGGGATTAGTACAGGAGTATATATACTGTATACTGTGATGTCAGCTTGCTCAGTCTCCATCTGCTAGTAGAGGTGCATAACCCACTGGTCCTGAGTCCATCTGTCTACACTAAGGAAAACAAAATTATCAGGTATGTAATTTCTCCATTTCTAAAGCACTGCTAGACATATACAGCACTCTTTTAGCAGGCTAGGGCCATGCATTCATCTCAAACTGCTTCCATCAGTAAAGGAAGCTATATTCCAAAGTACAAGGAATCTGGTCTTCTACAGTGTAGGCCTGAAATGTTGAAATGAGCTCTTTAAGGAGATTATAACATTAAGCAGCAACCTTTTAGCTTTCCAGAAAACGGTGAAAACATTTTTATTTCAATCTGTTTCCTATTATATTCCTAGTTCATGGAATGTCATATAGTGTATGTCAAGCTATTCACTTAGGTACTTAATCAAATTAATATAATAGAGTGGGGCTAGAAGGTAGTTCATACTTTATTAGAAGGATGGTGGTTGGTTTGCGGAACCTATGTGACCAGCTTACTGTTTGTTTTGTTTTGTTAATTGTGTTGAAAGTTTTATTAAATAATGGCAAATATTTTATTTTGTATTATTTATACTGGTTTTACATTTTAGCAAGTCATACATTTTAAGAAATAAGCAAACCTTTCAAAATAAACTAATTTGTATTTGGAAGGAGAGTCTTTTCTTTTAATTACATAATTAGTAGTTAGGTTGAAAGATTTAACGTTATGAACAGAAGCAAAAGAGGGACCCTGGGAAAACAACTCACTGAAAACAGGAGACAGTGTGGCAAGCACATCCTCACAAGCACCACATAAACAGCTGCACATACACATCGGGTGCACTATAATCCTCAGCACCGAGCGATCAAGACCGCTTGTCAAAACAGTCCGAAAGTATATATTAGAGGTATTGAAGAAGTGCCACAAAAAATACTTCACATTAAGAGAAGAAATGAGGACTCATATCACCTACATGACTGAAGCACTGCAAAAGTCATACTGGCTTCTGTAATCATCTACTTGTAAAAAAAAAAAAAAAAAAAAAAAAAGTTTATTTCATCAAAAACTATGGGGTCCATTTTCAAAAAAATGCTCAGCACATCACTTGCAGTAGATTGAAAGAACACCAGAGGCCCAATTAGCCCAACTTTCTGTTTATTGCCAAGGAAGTTCTTCAGCATTGCCTGCCCAACAGGTAGAAGCAACCTCCTTTATTCATCAACTTAAAAGTGAAGTAAGGAGCAGACCTGAACTGCATTTCTGTGCCCAACTGAAATGGATTGTCTACAGAGAGAAAGAGAGACCAGATGTTCGCTGCCTGGTTAGCGGGAACTCACTCACCAGGGGGATAAAATGAAATTTTACTTACTTTCTGGATCCTCACTTGCCAGGCAAAAGCCATAGAAGAATCCTGAAATGTTCAGTAGAGCTGTGCTTAGCAGAAATTGACTCTGGTTATGACCCAGCACGGTAGTGCTTCAGCCCTGGAGTGCAAGGAAGTCATCCCATTTGTGTCTGAAGACAGTTTGATATAGAGGGCAAAAATCCTTTTAAGAGTGATTCCACAATGAGGCATTAAAAGAATGCAATAAAATACATAGTGAGTTATTAAATATCGTCTACATGAGTGGGATATAAATCAGAAACTTTACGGCCTCTGATTATGTATTCCATTTATTCTGTAAACGTTTAAAGGAAGAAAAATTGAAGCCCAGAAAAGATTTAAGTCAAGTCACGACTATTATATTTCACTGTGGCCTGGCGTAGATCAAATCCTAAGACTGAAATGGTGTGAGTCATAGTCTTCTCTCATGCATTAGTGAGGGGCATAGCCAAACAAATGACATGCTTCCCTCTAAATTTCAGAGCAGGCCTCTCACCAGCATCCTGGGCTTTGCACCCCATGCAGCTTCCAGGAAAATGAAAGGGAAGGTTTTGCATCCTATATATGCACGCATATACACATACACAACACACACACGTTTATATTAGTAAGCTGCTAGCAATATTGTGGAACAGCAGGAGTTGTTAAAAAAATTGCTTTAAATGCACTACACATGGAAAACTTAGAAATTAGAGGACTCACTCCAGTTTCCACCAGTGGGAAGATGAGCACGGCATTAAAACCACACTCATAATGTTTGCTGGCAAGCACCTAAGTGCCACTCTTAGTGTATAGAAGGAAGGAAGGAATAGGTATGCAGAATGACCAGCTTGCTCAACCTTTACAGCTGGTCACTAAAGCAAAAGTGGTGACACTAAGTAGGAAAAGCTTATAGTGCATCCATTTCAGTATTTAGTGGCTGCTAGCAACAGACCACTATCCACATGAATATGTATGGTGTATATATATGTAGACTAAACACAGAGCTAGTTTGCCTATATTGGTTACCAGAAATACAAGCCTGCTGGGGGGATCTGATGAGTCACAAGGACTACTGCTATAAGCAAAAATGAGGAGCCTTTGCCAACTCACCTCCAGCCTAGTGCACTGTGAATGCTGCTTGGACTATCTGTCCAGTCCCAGCTTTGTGACCCTTATTTCCCTCTAGTAGCCAGCCATCTTATTTCCTGCCTCTACATGTATTTATATTCGGGCTTTTGCTCAGTCTGTTGCCAGAGCTGGGTCCTACCCTGTGGTCCTTGTAGTTTGGTTCCGTTTTCATTATCTGTATTCCGAAGCCATGATTTGGAGGGAGCTCAAGTTCCACAGGAGATGGTATGTGGCATGGCATCTCTCAGTGACACGATCAAAGTCTGCTTTTAGGTATTCCCATTCCAATGTGGCCCGAGAACTTCAGCGGAACCTCGAGATGACCTATTCCTTTGGAAGAGCCAGTAATGTAGTGCAGGGATGAAAGATATGCTCCCTGTGGACCCTGTGTGATGATCTTCGATGTTGGCCCTGCTGCTTCGTCTGTTCCTGTAGCTGCTTTACCCCCAGCACTGGGACTTCCCTAGGTGGCATCTCTGCCTCCCTTCTATCTTGGCGTGCCTGAATAGTGTGCCAATACCACTGTATAGCTGCTTAACATTGTGGCTCCTGGAATCTTGGCCTGGTAATTAAGGGTTTTTTAATTGGTGCAGGCCTCTGTAGGCATGTCTGGGAGAGACTGAAAAAATAACATACAATATTACCCATTTTTGTGTGCAACAGTACCTGTTTTTGTGTGTTATTTTGTTAAAAAAAAAAAAAAAAAAAAAACCAAAACCCGACATAACGCAAAATGAAATGGTGTAATTTTTAAAATTATTTTGTCCCAAAACATGCGTTTTAATGCGAGAAGACAAAGGGGATCTTCATTTGCATGAAATTTGCTTATTTGTTTTCTTTTTTTTTTTGTGGGTAATATTTCATTTATTGTGAGAGAACTCCAAATATCACAAGTTAAAGCCAAATATCATGCGTTACAGGACAAATCTAGCAGAATAAGGCCTTATCGCACCATAATAAATGACTGCCACAAATCTGCAGAATTTTAAAATATTGTGTATGGAATTTGTAATTTTATTTTTTTTTTTTTGCATAGAATTTTCTCAGGAGTAATTTCTGCAAATAAAACAAAACTGGAATATGAAGTGGTGTATGACGTCGACCAAGGGAATGATCCTAATAATTCCTAATGACATTAGCCCTGGGAAAACTGCGTGCCTCCTGAGAGCTACATATTCCACATGTCCTGTGTAGAAGCTGAGTGCTTATTTTCAGCCCTCTTTTTTTTTTTTTAAAATTGCCCATGTGCACTAACCAGATTACAAAACTAGGATTTTATCTTTTTAAACCAAGCAGACGCAAGATGGAATCCAGAATGACCTTCGGCAAGCCAGAAATCTCATTAATTTGTATGCAGTGAATCCTTTAGGTTCTTAAGCCAGGGGCTCTTAAGGGCATGTTTTTGCGCCAGCTTGTTAATTCTTTACCTTGTTTAGACCAGCACTTATTCAAGGGGAATTCAAAGGTAAACTATATCTTCTGTTTCTATATAGTCCTGACCTTGAAGGGTCACACATCGACGAGGTCACTTCCTTTTCTTCCCTGGCCCCTCCCCCACCGACAAAACCGCTCGCACACATTATTTTTTTTTTTCCTTTTGAAATAATGGTACTGTAGGCCTTGGCCCAGTGCCATATCTTCTTGTAATCAGTTCGTGTTGGGTGACACGCAGCACCCCAGAAGGCACGAGGCTGCTCGCAGATGGACTGGGTTTGCTGTTTTTATTCTGTCCGGGATATTTCTAGTTCTTAACTAATGAAGTATTTAAAAAGAAAGACAACCACCCCCACCCACCCCCCCTCACTTTTAAGAAATAAGGTTTCTTCTTGAGGCAAGGCTTTGTGAGATCCATTCATCCATCGCGTCCTGGTGTGATGCAGACCTTAGACAGAAGACAGTCTGCTGGCCCATGGGAAGTGGACTGTGTTCTAGAGAACAGAAATTAAATAAAAGCAGGATGAAACACTTAGATGTACTAAGTAGAGAACATTTCAAGGTCAAGGAAACACAGGACAAAAGTTGTTCTTTGTTTATTTGTTTTTGTACATCCAGTTCACATTCCTTTGAGCTCATGTAAAGCTTTACAAAATCTTCTGAAAGGAAACTGGGGGTATAGTGGAAAAGCAAATTTCATGATGTGCTGAAAGAACCAGTGCTTAGTGCTGATAGCACAAATTCAGTGTAATGTTAATCAGTCTCCCTCAATGGAGAGCTTTCCGTGCCGCATCCGCTCAGCAGTGCAGCAGACGAGTAGTCGGCAGAGTTCTCGAAACCAGAGACAGCTGTACCAGTTTATAAATGGCCCCAGCTCCCTCACTCCCCCCCAACCCTCCCCCCCCCCCCCCCCCAGATCATACAGGACTATGATGCTCAGGCGTTTGGGGCACTTCAGCTTTTGGAGGAAAAGATGGGGGAGGCTAATTGTGACTGGGGCTGAGAATAAACCCTGCACGCACCCCTGCCCTTCAACCTTGCCTCATTGCGTGCAGTTTATCGGCATTCAAGTGCTTGTTAAACGCACACGTTCCCTTGCCAGTAAGTCTGTTACTCTCTTCCCATCCTTCTTGGCTTCTCTTAGTTTGATGCTTTGCAGTACCATAATATGATTTTGCCGTTAGTGTAATTATTGGCCAGCACTTTGGCTGAAAGCACTTTATAAATACTTAAACAGAATGGATTAAGTTGAATCTTCTCTCCACTTCTGCCTTGGCATGGTGGGTGGAACATGTAGAAGCGGCCTGCATGAGCTGCAGTGAATTCTCTGGAAGGAGGATACCAATCCTATTGTACCACTGGTACGATCTTCTCTCCTGTCGCTGTAACCGGTGTGGCTAAGGAGTTACCCGGGTAAAAAACCTCCGCCGAACCCTGCCGCAGAGGGGGTGGCGCAGGGAGCGGAGGAGCCAGCAAAGTCTGGGGGGGGGGGGGGGTACCCACGGTGCCAGCCAGCCCTGAAATTTCAAAGGGAAAATCCGCTTACAGGCTTACTCTGGATCCACAGGCCCTGCAAGCTAGCAGCGGGTATAAAAATTACCCCGAAGTGTCCCGTCCTAAAGCATTGTCATTTTTTTTTTTTTTAATTCTTTATTTATAACTTTTCCAATTCTTTACAGATAAGAAATTTAGCTTATAACAAAGCTTACCTCAACTTAATCATATTCAACATACAAGAAACAAAAGAATTTCTTAGCTTTCTATACAAGCCATTCTTCTGTATAAATTTAAAGGCAAACAAGGACCCAAAAAATTTAACATGAGCATAAAAATAAAACATTATTATTTCAATTTATAGGAAGTTATAAGCAGATATCCTAAATATATATGCATCTCATTTAACTTGGGTGTCATTAATCTCATTCTTACATTTATTTATAAATTCTCTCAGATGTACCGGCTCATAATAAATGTATTTGTTATTCTTGAATGTAAACATACATTTACACGGGTATTTAATCAATATTTGAATCCCCACTGATTTTGCCTCTTGTGACATTTCTACAAATTTTTTCCTCCTCATTTGGGTATCCTTCATAAGATCTGGGTAGATCCATATCTTTTGATCATAGAACTTTTTCTCACGATTCTGAAGAAATACTTTCAAGATCATGTCTCTATCCATTTCATTTATGAAGGATACAAGTAATGTCCCCCTAAAATCTATTTGTTCTTCCGAGGGTGCCTCCAAATAGGCTGTTAACTCTGTTTCTATATTAACATCAGGTGTTTTGACTTCTTTTCTTTCTCCTACGTTTGGTATAAAATATATTCTTGAGAAAGTTGGTATTTTATCTGATGGAATCAAAAGGACATTAACCATGTATTTTTTAAGTAGTTCTTTCGATGAGATTAATTTCATACTTGGAAAAGGAGCGATATCACCTTCTGCGCACCAGCCTCTTTTTTTTTTCCAGATCAAATGATTTAAAAATAAATAAATAAATAAAATTAAATTAAAAAAAAAAGATCCACATCTAGGCAAGTTATTAGTGCCAGATGACCTTTCCTTTCGGAAGCTTGCAGTCAGTCCTCATTTCTGATGGCCTAATAGCCCTCTGGCTAACTATGCCTTTGGGATTCAGTCACTGCTGAATCCCAGAGGCTTAGCCAGAGAATTTAGCACCTTGAGGAACACTGGGAAGCGCCACCGTCCTCTCCTTCTGAATATCAATGTAGGTTGATAAAAATGGAATTATTTTTTGTTAAAATGACAATGCTTGGAATTTTCCAAGCATTGTCATTTGATCTGGAAAAAAAGAGGCTGGTGCGCAGAAGGTGATATCGCTCCTTTTCTTCAAGAACTCACAAAGTTCAGCTTAGTTTTTACCTATTGTCGGTCTGAATCTTTAATAATTAGAATGTATTTCACCTCACCCCCCCCCCCCCTTTCCACTTGCTAACAAAATTTATTCAGATTTTCTTTTTCTCTCTACTATATGTTGCAAGTTTTATCCAAAAGATGAATTCATATAGGGAGGGACAGAGGGGAACAGGGAACCCCCCACCCAATAGTGGAGACAATAGCAATGTGAGCAGCTAAATGGGATATGCAGATGCACATTTATTAGATTTCTTATAATCTGCTTTTCAGCACTTAGATTGTGAGCCCCTGAGGCAATGGAGAGTAAAGTGACTTGCCCAAAGTCTCAAGGAGCAGCAGTGGGATTTGAATCCTGGTCTTCGTGGGTCAAAGACAGCTGCTCTAACCACTAAGCTACTCCTCCATTCTGGGCCAAATTTTAAAAGGTGCGCGCGGGTGTAGATTTGTTCGCGCAACCCGGAGCGACCAAATCTACGCCCGATTTTATAACATGCGCGTGCTGTTGTGCGCATGTTATAAAATCCAAGGTCGGCATGCGCAAGGGGGCGCACAATTGTGCAATGTGAGCGCGCCGAGCCGTGCAGGCTGCCTCCGCTCCCTCTGAGGCCTCTCCGAAATGCAAAATGGGCTCAGCGCACACAGGGACATATTTTCTCGGGTTACGCGCGTAGCCTTTCAAAATCTACCCCTCTGAATCCACACTGAAGCCTCTATAGATCAGTTGGGAAAAGCTAGGAAGCATTTTTATTCTGCGGGGAAATGCATCCCATTTGAGATTAGTAATGATAACTTTCTGGTCTGAGTGTAACAGCTTTACCTATGGAGGAAGTCCCTTTCTGCTGAGAGATGCAAATAATTTGCTATCACACTTAGACCAGAGGAGTCCATACCTGGTTTAAATTTGATGGAATTTTCAAATTGAACCTGCCCCCATGAATCGACTAAGGACATTTGGTAAAATTTCTCCACTAAATCTTGAGGGGAAATCCAAGGAGATTCACCTGAATTGATGCTGATGCACCAAAAGATGCACTAATCTGTACCTTTTTAACAAATACAATTGTTGAACTGATTCAGAGATCAAGCAGATGTTTTTTGAAGGGTTTTGTCATATTAGCTCATAAGCATTTCACTTTCTTCTGCTATTTACATCCCCTGTTCAATCTGGTTGTAGCAGCAAGAATCCTAGGCCTAGAGCAATGCACAGAGTATGGCTCCCTTCAGAGTCAAGTAGAAGTGTGTTGTACGGGTCAGTCTGCAGACTAACACTTCTGTTTTAGACAGATTTAGGCCAGTGATTGTTGTGCGTGAGCCACTGCAATCACAAGGCAATACAAGACACCAACCTGGCTACTATCAGAGACAGGATGTTGGGTTTGATGGACCTTGCTCTGATCCGGCATGGCAATTCTTACATTCATATCTTCAAAAAATGTGGTTTTGGGTGATTGTGGATGGATTTTCTCATGAGGATTTTCCTTGCTATAGGAGAGCAAAGCTACTGGCCTTCTTCAGAGAGGGTTCATAATTGTTATAATTAGTGAAGTTTGGTTGGACCCTTGGACACTGTGGCAGCTGACCACGCCCATGGGGGGGGGAGTCCCGTGAGGGGCCACAGGTCAGGCTCTGCTGAGGACACACAAACACAGAGATTGATCTTTATTTAAACAATGTTGTGTAGCCACCAGAGGTGGCAGTGATGAATGGTTGAAGTAGCCCAGCTGGGCTAGTATCCCTCAGGCGCTGGAACAGCGACTCCTCCGGTAGCAGTGCTGTAGTGAAAAGAACTGAGAATAATGAGTACAGTGGAATATGAACAAGCACCAGTATGGAGAACCCAGGATAGGGCGAGCAGGCCCTCGAGGAGCGAGTACCTGATCCCTGAGAGCTGAGAGGCTTGTAGGAGATGTACTCACACAGCGGTTCACGTAGGAGATGGCACCAGGGCTGGAATGGAGGCAGGCCCTCGAGAAGCGAGTACCTGGTTCCAGGGAAGGCTCTGAGGTGGAGATGGTAGTACTCACTGGTGTTGAAGACAGCAAATTCTTCCAGGCAGAAGAGAAGGTAGGAGCAGGCAGCGAGTCAGGGAACATGGGCCCTCGAGGAGCGACTACCAGTTTCCTGATAGTGACCTGAAAAGCAAGTGAGGCCCCTGAGGAGTGGGTACCCCGTTAAGAGTCGAATGAAGATTGGAGGCAGAGTAGCTGGGCACGGAGAGTGAATCCCATCCGTAGAATTCCCCTTGCTAACTCAAAGGCTAGCAAACAGTGTAGGCTTTAAATATCCAGGCAGCGTGACATCATCACAGGGGGACACCCCTGAGGTGCGCCAAGTAGGAAATAAGAGCGAGGGCCGCGCGGCGCACGCGCCCTACGGTACAGACGGAGCATGGCGGGAGGCAGCGCCCAAGCCGGTCCGCGGACGCCGGAGAGGTCGGCAAACAGACGCCGTGGCAGCCAATCGTCCTTTAACAGCAAGAGGAGGAGCAAAAGGAGAGAGGTAGGAGGAGTGCAGCCGTCGGGAAGGGACGGTTGGAACAATAATGGTGTTGGCGGGCTGCACTTTCTGTGGCACAGGTATTGCTGAATACGGCTGCCATGGGCGGTCAGTCCTCAGATGTTCATCCTTGCATGATGGTCAGGACTTTCCCTCCCTCTGTCTCTCTACCTCCTTTTGGGCTGTGACATATGAGCCTCTGCAATTTTCCTAGCCCTGGCCAGCACAAGCTTTAGGAGTTTGGGCCATTTCTTTAGCAGTCCTCAGCTGCATTTCTAACCTTTCTCCACTGGAGGGCGATGATAACATAAGAATTGCCATACTGGGTCAGACTGAGGGTTCATCAAGCCCAGCATCCTGTTTCCAGCAGTAGCTAATCCAGGTGATAAATACCTGGCAATATCCCAAACAGTAGATAGATCCCATGCTGCTAATGCCCAGACATAAGTAGTGGCTTTCCTCATGTCTAATTGTTCATAACAGTTTATGGATCTCTCCTCCAAGAACTTGTCTAAACCTTTTTTTGAATCCAGCTACACTAGATCTAGACATCATAATAGACAATACATTGAAATCACCAGCTCCCTGCTGGCACAATGTTGTTTGCAGAGGACAAGGTCTGAGTTGGGTCGCACTGGATACACAAGGCTGTGCTGGATCTTCCTCTTTGCCTATTCGGTAAGAGAATACACAGTGACATTACTGGACTACCTTGTTTGGTTTTCTGCAACCTGTAAACCAGGAAATCCATGTTTATGTTCTGAACTTTTGCTGCTTCCATGAAACCTTAATGAAAAGTATGACTGTGTGGTATTTGAGCCAGAACCTGACAGCAACCCCCTCTGATTTTCCTTCACATGAAATTCTTATCTTTCATTACTAGAATGAACTCATTGCCAGCCTCAGGTCAAGTAGACGTCCCATACTGAGGGACTCAAAGAGCTGTGGAAGAAGGTTTAGTACCAATGTTCCCTCAACTTTTTAAAAGACTAAGGGGCAGATTTTAATACCTACGCGCGGGTGTAGATTTGTGCGCGCAACCCGGCGTGCACAAATCTATGCCCGATTTTATAACATGCGTGCACAGCCGTGTGCATGTTATAAAATCCGGGGTCGGCGCGAGCAAGGAGGTGCACAATTGTGCACCTTCCACACGCCGAGCCCTAGGGGAGCCCCGATGGCTTTCCCTGTTCCCTCCGAGGCCGCTCTGAAATCAGAGCGGCCTCAGAGGGAACTTTCCACCCACCCCCCAGCCCTACCTAAAACCCCCCCTGACTTTTAATTTAGAAGTTGCGCCTGCCTCTGGGCAGGCATAGGTTGCGCGCACCGGCCAAGTGCCGGCGTGCAATCCCCCAGCCTAGCGGCCCTATGAAGGCCTCTGGCCACACCCCCATCCTGCCCATTCCCTGCCCCTTTTTTCAAGCCCCGGGACATACACACATCCTGGGGCTTGCGCGCATCGCCGGGCCTATGCAAAATAGGCTCGGCGGGCGTAGGGCTTTTAAAATCTGCCCCTGTGTGCGCAGACATTTTCCTTTTGTGTAACTTTTTATGAGCCAGGTTCCAATTTGTACACTTATGAGTCAGTATAATGCAAATAATATCGGAATTTCTTGTGCGTGCTATATTTTGCTGTGTGCTCAGGGCTCACGACCTGTGTGCATGCGCACACAGCTTGGAGGGAAGTGTTTTAGCACTGGAGATAAGTTTGTTTGCTCCTTACTCCAGAGAGCTGGTGGAGAGAGAGTAAGCGTGCATTTGGTTCTAGGTGTTCCAAATATTCACGGGGAAAAAGCTTTAGGTAATTTTGTTACTGTAATTGATTTGTCTTTTAGTTCTGGAGCCTTTGATTTGTATTTGCTCCAATCTAAAGTATAATAAGTTTGGAATTAGTTCAATCTTTTGTGGACTCTTCCTGGTGGGTGCAGCACCTTCATGGAGATTGGTGCTTTTTAGCAGGATTGGTTGGTAGGAGGAGAAGGGAGAGGGCACTTGGTCAGGGTTTCAGGTGCACTGGCAGAGTGTGCAAGGACTTAAGTGAAGTGTGATTCCAGCACCGGCATACCTGGAGTCTGTGCTGGTTTCCTGCCAGGTCACATCAGGTTGCCAACCTGGAACCTATTTGAACTTGCTTCCTTTCTCCCATTGCAGCTGGAGTAGAAGGTGGAGGTCACCACTGTCCCAAACATGGCACTTTTTTTTAGAAAATTACCACTGTTAGGAGGAGATTCTGAAGGTCATGATTTAGATGCATTGTTAGAACTCGGTGATTCAAGAAAGTCTGGGATGAGAACAGAGGAACCCTAGCTGTGAAGACGTGAGTGGAAAGCCAGAGATCAGCTGGGGTCCATGGCATTGTAACAGAGTACATTGGGCAGACTAGATAGACTTTACTGTCCTTTTCTGCCACCCTATTCTATGTTTCGGTGTTCCAGAGGCTGTTTTGAATCTGGATTGGGGAGTTATGGTCCATGGAAGAGCTGTACATTGGGCTCAGTACTGGAATACCATGGAGGTGCTGCAGGTCAGAAATGATATGTATTGGCAGGACTGCGTTACTCAGATTAATAGGGGGGATAATAAAGGGCAGGACTGAAGTGTACTGTCAGAACCCAGAGTAGGATTTAGCACTGAAATAATGAGTGGTACTACAAGCCGTGACTATGGTACTTGGAAGGAGTTGCGCAGTGACTAGAATAGCAGGGAGGCAATACATAGCAGGAGCATCAGCCAGAGAAATATGAACTGTCTCAGTGCTCCAAATGAAGGACATTGGCAAGGATCTGTGGGAGGAACTTATAAGTACATAAGATTTGCCATGCTGAGTCAGACCCAAGGTCCATCAAGCCCAGTATCCTGTTTCCAACAGTGGCTAATCCAGGTCACAAGGGGTAGAAATGGATTCCATGCTGCTTATCCCAGAATAAGAAGTGGATTTCTACAACTCCACCTTAATAATGGTTTATGGACTTTTCCTCCAGGAACTTGTCCAAACCTTTTTTAAATGCAGTTACACTAATAGCTTTTACCCCATCCTCTTGCAACAAATTCCAGAGCTTATATAGAAACATACAAACATAGAAATGACGGCAGAAGAAGACCAAACGGCCTATCCAGTCTGCCCAGCAAGCTTCACACTTTTTTTTCTCTCATACTTATCTGTTTCTCTTGGCTCTTAGTAACCTTTGGTTCTATTTCCCTTTCATCCCCACCATTAATGAAGAGAGCAGTGATGGAGCTGCATCCAAGTGAAATATCAAGCTTGATTAGTTAGGGGTAGTAACCGCAGCAGTAAGCAAGCTACACCCATGTTTATTTGTTTACCCAGACTATGTTATTCAGCCCTTTTTGGTTGTTTTTCTTCTCCCCTGCCGTTGAAGCAGAGAGCTATGCTGGATATGCGTGAAGTATTAGTTTTTCTTCTCCCCTACCGTTGAAGCAGAGAGCTATACTGGATATGCGTGAAGTATCAGTTTTTTTTTTCCCCTGCCATTGAAGCTTAATTATGCATTGAGTAAAAAATAGTTTCTCTCATTAGTTTTAAATGTATCACCTTGTTATATCATTTTTGAAATATGACCAGAACTGAACTCAATACTCAAGATGAGGTCGCACTATGGAGCGATACAGAAGCATAATGATATTCTCTTTTATTTTCCATTTCTTTCCTAATAATTCCTAGAATTCTATTTATTATTTGGCTGTAGCTGCACACTGAGCAGATTTTAACGTAATATCTATGATGAACTCTTAGATCCTTTTCCTGAATAGTGACACCTAATGTGGAACATACCATTGTGTAGCTATAATAAGAACATAAGAACATAAGAAAATGCCATACTGGGTCAGACCAAGGGTCCATCAAGCCCAGCATCCTGTTTCCAACAGTGGCCAATCCAGGCCATAAGAACCTGGCAAGTACCCAAAAACTAAGTCTATTCCATGTAACCATTGCTAATGGCAGTGGCTATTCTCTAAGTGAACTTAATAGCAGGTAATGGACTTCGCCTCCAAGAACTTATCCAATCCTTTTTTAAACACAGCTATACTAACTGCACAAACCACATTCTCTGGCAACAAATTCCAGAGTTTAATTGTGCGTTGAGTAAAAAAGAACTTTCTCCGATTAGTTTTAAATGTGCCCCATGCTAACGTCATGGAGTGTCCCCTAGTCTTTCTACTATCCGAAAGAGTAAATAACCGATTCACATCTACCCGTTCTAGACCTCTCATGATTTTAAACACCTCTATCATATCCCCCCTCAGTCGTCTCTTCTCCAAGCTGAAAAGTCCTAACCTCTTTAGTCTTTCCTCATAGGGGAGTTGTTCCATTCCCCTTATCATTTTGGTAGCCCTTCTCTGTACCTTCTCCATCGCAATTATATCTTTTTTTGAGATGCGGCGACCAGAATTGTACACAGTATTCAACGTGCGGTCTCACCATGGAGCGATACAGAGGCATTATGACATTTTCCGTTTTATTCATCATTCCTTTTCTAATAATTCCCAACATTCTGTTTGCTTTTTTGACTGCCGCAGCACACTGAACCGACGATTTCAATGTGTTATCCACTATGACACCTAGATCTCTTTCTTGGGTTGTAGCACCTAATATGGAACCCAACATCGTGTAATTATAGCATGGGTTATTTTTCCCTATATGGATCACCTTGCACTTATCCACATTAAATTTCATCTGCCATTTGGATGCCCAATTTTCCAGTCTCACAAGGTCTTCCTGGAATTTATCACAATCTGCTTGTGATTTAACTACTCTGAACAATTTTGTGTCATCTGCAAATTTGATTATCTCACTCGTCGTATTTCTTTCCAGATCATTTATAAATATATTGAACAGTAAGGGTCCCAATACAGATCCCTGAGGCACTCCACTGTCCACTCCCTTCCACTGAGAAAATTGCCCATTTAATCCTACTCTCTGTTTCCTGTCTTTTAGCCAGTTTGCAATCCACGAAAGGACCTCGCCACCTATCCCATGACTTTTTACTTTTCCTAGAAGCCTCTCATGAGGAACTTTGTCAAACGCCTTCTGAAAATCCAAGTATACTATATCTACCGGTTCACCTTTATCCACATGTTTATTAACTCCTTCAAAAAAGTGAAGCAGATTTGTGAGGCAGATTTGTGAGGCAAGACTTGCCCTGGGTAAAGCCATGCTGACTTTGTTCCATTAAACTCTTCTCTAAGTGCATCACTTTGCATGTGTCCACATTAAATTTTCTTGTGCCATTTGCATGCTCAATCTCCAGTCTTGCAATTTCTCACAATCTTCTTTGTGATTTAACAACTTTGAATAATTTTGTGTCGTTTGCAAATTTTATCACCCCACTCGTTGTTCCCATTTCCTGGTCATTTGTAAATATATTAAAACGCAGTGGCCCCAGAATGGGATCCCTGGGTCAATCCACTATTCACCTTTCTCCGTTAGGAAAATTGACCATTTAGCCTTACACTCTGTTTTCTGTCTTTTAACCAGTTCCCAATCCACAATAGGACACTGCCCCTACATATGTGGCTCTAAATACTATGCATGTTTTCCTTTTATTATTGCTAAATCTCGTTACTTATTTGAGCACTAAACATTTTTCCAAAGTCTTCAGAAAAAAAACAACAAAATAGTAAAAATAAAACAGGGGCTTCTGATCTCTTGGAATCAATGCATTCTCTAGAATAAACAAGGTATTAAACAATCTATTAAATACTCCTGTGAATGTGCATATACAGTATTTATTTATCAATTCTTGATTACTCGCCTTACAGAAGCCCATCAAGGCAAGGTGTTTTAATTAATGCATTCTACAAGCATATTTTGCAGTGGTGTGGCAATTCTGTAACAACATGCCTGAAGAGGATAAGTTAGTTTATTTAGGCTTAGTAGTTTTCTCCTGCTCCAATGGGCTTCCAGCTCAGTTGGACTTGGCCTTTATTGGGCTCCAGCACCATGAGTCTTCATTCCTAATTACCTATCACTTTTTCCCTATTTTATAATCTTCCTCCCCCCCCCCCCCCCCCCATTTCTCTAGCCATTACAGTGATGATCCTTGGCCAGAGGCTACAGACCATGACTGCCTCCAGAACTCAGTACACTTACACCCAAAGACAGGCCGGTAGGTGTCACCATTATATGATGACTTGGATTCCCTCCTTCCAGGGGCCGTGAATGCTGCCTCTGCAGCACCCTGGCTGGCCCAGGGTGGTTCTCTCTTTTCATATTAGCTGGCCAGTATCTTAAGTAGGAAGTATTTCTTATAAACAGGTATGAAGTCTTGATAGAAACTTTCCCATGGTCATTCCATAGAACTGTGCCGAGCATACAAAAATGAAGGAGAGACTGAAAGCTTATCTGATTCTATTTTCATACGCACAAGTCATCTTTCAGTAAATGTGGTTAGTGGCAAGGAGACTCTCTCATTGCATTATCCAGGAATATGTGTGTGTGTGAGAGAGAGAGAAGGTATTAATGTCCCCACTCTGCAGTGAATTACAAGATGAATCTTGTATTTGAGATCCCCTGACAGGGCAGAATTGCTTGGTGCCTCTTTATTTTTTATGTTTTTCTTTTGGTACCTTGTGCAGTCAGCGACCATGCAAAAATACACAAATATCGTTTTTAAAACTCTTTCAAATAAACACATGGATATTCTTGCTACTTAGCTCTTCCTTGCCAAAAACTTCAGAAGTTCCACAGTTCTCTCCAGCTTTTTTTTAATAAGTAGCTCAGAGGTAGAGGAGAGGACAGGATGCCTAGACTCTTAGGAGTGAATTTTCAAAGGGATTTTGTGCATAAAACTGCATATATGTGTATAGGTAGCATGCATGTGTCTATATGCTATTTTATAACCCTTGAGAGTACATAAGTAGTTTTGGATTTGTATGCATATTTCACTGGGGGAAAAACGGGGCGATCAGGGGCATGGCTCAGAAATCCCTATAGATAGAGATGTGCATGGCCAAAAACTTTATTTTTGGTTTGTTTTTTTTTTAATGTGTTAGATTTTTTTAATGCTTAAATGTGTTTATTTTTTCATTCCAATTTGGTTTTGGCAAATACTACACACTGTTTACAAACTGTGTGCACTATTTTTCAAAAATAAATCAAAATAACATTTTTTGGGGGTTTGGGAGTTGAAGTTGTTTCATTTGATACAAAATGAAAATGGGCTCTCTTATCCCATTTTCCATTTTGGTTTCAAAGAAATGCACATCCCTACTATTTTGTACGAGATGTACATAGATACATCAGTGAATTTGTTTGTACCCTTTTACGTCTGTTAATTGGCATGTGCACGTGAGATCGGACACGTTCATGTGTGGTTGGGAGGTCTCAGTGAACTGGTGGGGGGTTCAGGATGAAGTGCTAGAGAGTCTAGATGAATTGGAAAAGGAATGGGGGAACTGGTGGAAGCATCTGCACGCTGATGATTCACAGTACTCGCATAAGTATTTTCAAAATGGTATGCGTGTATACCTTAAAAAATACCCGTCTCCATGTTAAATTCTGTATTTTTAGTTGCACAGTGTCACAATTATTTTATGTGTAAAATATAAGTGCATATTTGTAAGATAGGTACAGAAAATGTTTTATTGCATTGGAAATATGTGTACTGAAACATATGATGGTAACTTTTTTAAACAGCTGCGTGGATGCACGTGTATGCGCGTATGCCGTCTCACGCCAATGGACGTATCCATTTTAAAGCATACGCACGTATATGCGCGCATGGTATAAATTAGACTGTGTAAGTGTGTACATGTGAGCACAATTTTATACAGACACTTCCAAGTGCACGTAAATGCCGCCTCTACCGCATGAGTGGGGGAATTTTTACATAGTAGATACACGTGCCGACGCAATTCCCAATTTCTCTACTTCATTCCCAGTTCACCCAGGTAAAGGATAGGACTTTCTAAACCCCCCTGGTTAAATAGCCTCCCTGCTACCTTGTTAGCTCCAACCTTTAAAACCCCACTGACTAGCCTTGTTTTTATTGTTTCATGACTTACACGCCATCTATAGAGGAAGTAAATTACATGGTAGGGGAACCCTGGTGCAAGCTTCTGCGAATAAATACATGCTGGTTTCATTTAAAAAAAAAAAAAAAAAATCCAGGATCTCCCAAGCCCACCCCTTTTTTTCAAAAAAAGGTTTTGTATGCGTACCTTTTAAAATCTGCACGGCGTGCATCGGCCCGACTTCTACGCATATCTCCTGACTTTGGTGCCCATAGGGCTTTTAAAATTTGCCTTTATGCGTGTACATTTTGCGCAGGAATACGTAGTATTTCATTAACTTTGCAGCTCCGGCTGCATAGTTTATAAAATTCTAGCATTACTCTCCATACATCCAGCTGTGCATGCAAATGCTATACCGTGGATAGGTTTGAAAGTTAGGCTCCCTATGAAATGAAAATGTCTCCTCCTTCCTGGTTCTTTTCACTGATTCCCCAAAATATTGACTAGTGAAGATGAGGCATGATAGAAGAGCTGGATATGGTGAGATCTGTTTGGAGTGCGAGAGAAGGCTGCGGTCCAAGATTGGGAAGGAAGAATGTTTTAAAAACCAAGAATCCCCACTGTCTCTGTGTTGATAGGAAAGATCAACATTTACTATGCCACATGACATACAAGGATCAGATGGTTAGGTTGTGATTGCAGGGGGAACTTTCCCTTTAAAAGAGATCATGAGCCTGGTGCTGAAGGGTGAGCCATGGTAGAGATGACAATGCATGATACCAGCTTATTGTGGTTCAGGATGGGCTCACACCACACAGCGTACTCTGTACTGAAACCATGTTTTATATGCTGCAGTAACGGTCTGCTTTATGAAACATTTTACCCCATACACTCAGAATAGGATAAAAGCTTTAAAAAAAAAAAAAAATCAGACACTAAGATCTGTGACCTGCCTACAGCTTCGAGCCCCACTCCTTTGTTTTTTGAAATTATAAAATAGGTCAGGGGTTTTATATCAAAGGTGAAGGGGGAGGGATCAGTTCCGCTAGATGGGAGGAGGAGAGGGGGGAATTGGTTTTGCTTAGGAAAAGTCTCCGATCACCCTTGCTTGCATGTTCCAGTTGAACTCCTTGTCACTGTCAGTAAAATATGCAAACTGTTCTGTTTTAAAAGATTTAACAAGGCCTCTTTATAAAATGACTTAAGACCTGACACGTGCAGTTGATCCAGTGTCACTACTATTTCTTCTTTGCATATGGCCTGATTTACTAAGGCTTTCCTCCTATTCTGTGTCTAGGGGGAAAAAATTGTGTTAAGGCTTTTAATCTCTCCTGGGAAACTACTGCAGTTTCAGGCCATTTTCCTTGCACGTGCACTATCTGCTTTTTTTTTTACCTTGTGAGAAATGACAAACTGACAGCACTGGAAACTGAAGTCCTCCATTTATCCACGACATAAGCCCAACATAAGTGGTGGCAGTGCAAGCTTCCTCAGGCTGTCCTGTTCTGGAGGAACTGCTTCTAAGGGTGAAAAGGTAACTCAGTGTCCATACCAGTGGCATCTTCGGCTTCTTCGCAGAGGCTGCCACAAGAGTGCCAATAAGCATCAAACCTACAATGGTGGGTTTCAGTGCTCTCTGGGAACCTGACTGAGACCCTCAGCTTATTTCATGTAGGCCACCTTTTTTAAGTCCCTACGGCCCAGAGCTGAGTTAAAACTGGTGGGTCAGAGATTAAGGACTCTGCAACACTCTGGGATAATTTTCTTGAACCATCCAGTTCCATAATGTGCACCCATTTTACTGTTAATTGCCACCTCTGTTCTTTGTATCGCCCTGAGCGAATGTTTAAGTTGCATTGTAAACCGATGTGATATGTATATTTTACAGGAATGTTGGTATAGAAAAGCTAAAAATAAATAAATAATTGCTAACCCTCCAGTACAGGGGATGGAGTAGGGGTGGAGGATCAGAACCAAGACCTATCTCTGATCTTGAGGAAAATGCAATCAGTAAATTGAAGGAGTCACTCTTTCCACAATCAAGAAATATGGTCCTTCCCCATGTAACCACATTACCCTTCTAAGATCAGTAGTGAAAGTATATAGGAAGCATGCATAGTAATAAACTTAAAAAAAAAAAAAAAATGCTGGTAAGATCCTTCCCATGCTCTTAAGATAGTTTCCTGGGAACTTCGTCATGCCAGACAATAACAATGCCCACAGTTTAGACTATTTGTTTAATTGCTTCCTGTCTTCCATATTATACAGAAGAATATCAGTCAAAAATATGCAATGAAGTATAAACAGTAACTAATGAGGCTTTATACAATGGTATGACCAAGAACCTCCAGAATGGTCAATATACAGCAGTACAGTATCTTTCAGTAAGATGTTACAGAATGAGAAATGTTATTAAACGGTAGTCAAAATTACTACCTCTACTCTTTATTATTCCTAAAGTACTATTAGACAAGACATATGCAGAGCGGTACAGATACACAAGCTCCATGGAGCTTACAATCTAAACAAGACAAAGATACATGACCCACAAGAGTCGGTGAAAAGTATATTTATTGTAATAAGTTTAAAATCACGACATAGGAGCTTCAGTATATGGGTAAGGAGTGCTATAACTCAGTTTTGCATTTGACTGTATATCTGCAAAGCACTCAAGGCATGGATGCCTCCAGGTTGTTTCTGAATTTGCACTCTGTTCCTGTTATAATGTTGCTGTGTTTTTCAATCTGCTGACAGCTTGGGCACCACATATGGTTTAAGGCCTCCTGAGATTCCCTCCTACACCTCAGAATTCTTAGACAGCAAGAGCTAAGGAGAGCTAGAAGTTGGTTTCAGAATGAAATCGTATATTTTAGATTTTGTCACCTTCATTCAGACCAACCCATTGTTCCTAGGGAGATCATAATTAGAACTCCATGCACTTATTGAGGCAAATCCAGGACTGGATCAGCTTTTCCAGGTGAGGTGGCTGCCACCTCACCTGGAAAAGCTGATCCAGTCCTGGATTTGCCTCAATAAGTGCATGGAGTTCTAATTATGATCTCCCTAGGAACAATGGGTTGGTCTGAATGAAGGTGACAAAATCTAAAATATACGATTTCATTCTGAAACCAACTTCTAGCTCTCCTTAGCTCTTGCTGTCTAAGAATTCTGAGGTGTAGGAGGGAATCTCAGGAGGCCTTAAACCATATGTGGTGCCCAAGCTGTCAGCAGATTGAAAAACACAGCAACATTATAACAGGAACAGAATATATATATATATATATATATATATACAAATCAATGGTAAAATCACTGGCCAACCACTGGGAATATGGACCTCAGTGCCATATATGCATGTGTGTGTGGGGGGAGGGGAGGTTCCCTTGACAGCTTTATTGTAATCAATGGTTTTGGGACGTCACTTCTCAAATATTTGTTTGTAGCATCTAGCCTAACCGTTTCATTGGCCTTTGGTGTGTTTATAATTGATAACCTCATTACTTATCTTCCTACTGTTTTCCACTTTAGCCATGTGCTCTCCTGCTGGCATTGTCTTGAGCTGAACTTTAGTTGTCAGCAGAAATCCGTGTTTTTATTATACAATTAAAATCGTTTAAAAATCACAGCAGATTTAAACTTAAAATGCATGTGGTGGCATCAGAACTTGGAGTGAATTAGTGAGGAAACAAACTGCAAATTGCAAACTTGAATAGAAGATGATACTATAGAAGATTATTCCTAGAATAGCACCCTGTGGGATGGATGAGTTGTTATTATGCAATGTGCATGGCATGATAAAATGGCAAGAAATTTTTCCAGACGAAGGATCAGAAGTTTAAATAACTTTTTTTTTCCATTGCACAATAATCCAGAAAGGACAGGGCAGTTTCTGGCAGTTAATGCCCCACCTGGAGCAATCGGAAGACCAAGACAGAACCCACACAGTCCATTATCAGATAGTAGCTACTTTGTCCTCGGTGAATTAAGGGCAGTATTGCAAAATAAACTGCTACTTTAACAATTCCTTTCAGCTAAGAGAAGGAAAGACATTCTAGTCAGTTACATTTTTGAACAAGGTATTTCTGGGGGATTAATGAGCTGTTTTTACTAAGCCAACTGCTTAGAGTTACATAGTACATTTGCTTTAGGCTACATCAATTAGGTTAAATATTCTCTTCTCTTGAGCAGTCCTATACATGTCCATTTTGGCACTTAAAAGACATGAGTAACTTGCTTGCACAGTACTTAATGAATGCTTACATGGTCTTTTTTTTTTTTTTTTTTGCTTGGATGCTAATTTAACCTAAGAAGCCAAGTCCATATGTTTAAGGATGTGGTCTAATTAATTTATTTTTAATATGATATGAACAGATAATGTAGAAGGTTTACACCATTAGTGAGGATATCTCCATAGGCATGGAATAGGTCCCCTTTGTAAGGGAGAGGGGAGAGGAATATCCCAAGATGTCAGCCATTGAATACACTGACACTTACACGGAGAGATCCAGTGGGGAAAAGAGGGTACAATCTTTGGCTCTGTTGTATAAAAACATTTTTATACAACATGTTTCTGCGTGGAAGTTATGAAGCTGAACCGCTCTTAAAAAAAAAAAAAAAAAAAAAAAAAGTTATTAAGAGAGACTATTGATCATTTGAGCCTTATGATTGCCTGAATAAGTGGCTCCTGTAGAAGAAGGAAAAATGAAACGCGAGTCATGGCGGGCTCGGCGTGGGCTTCTGGCAAAGGTTTTTTCTATGGACTATTGTCACTAAAATGGCAAGGATAAGTGATCATTCGTAATCAATGCAAGGACATCTTATAAGCAAAAACCTATAGCAAAAATTAAAAAAAAAGAATGGTTTCAGAGACCTGTGATTAAAAGCCATGGCATTTAAGTGGCAGTGTCTGATTCAGAACACTGAGTACCACTCAGTTGTGATCTCGTTTGTTTGTGATGGTCTTATAAACATATTCTTTGTGGTTTTCTATTTACTTTGGTGTTATGGCGGAATATTGTGTGATTATACAACATTGATTATTAGGGTTTTCTATTCTCTACAGTGTTTTCATATCATTTATTTGTAGGTAATCCAAGAGCTAACACAGTCAGAGGGACACAGGGAAGCCAATTATATTCTGACAGTCTGGATATCACAGTAATGCTAGAGAGGATGGAAGAGGAGGTGATATCTCAGGTCACTCGTTTGGCATCTTTTACCTTGGAACCAAAGCATAATTGGACTCTTAGTTCCTTATCCAGCCAAATAAATAAATAATAGATAACTTATCCTTGGATATTCAGTAGGAGACGTCTCCCGCTGAATATACCCGACTAAAGGTTTGGGATAATAACTTACCAGCTATGCTTGAATATAACCGGCTATGTTAAAAGTTATCCAGGCATGTGCACCTGGATAACTTTAACCTTAACTGGCTATTTTCAAAATATAGTTGGTTAAAAAACAAAAAAAAATTCATTCAAGGCCAGCAGACTGAATCCCCTCCCCCAACCTCCAGACACTAAAAATAATGTCAGGAATAGCACCATCCCCCAAGCCTCCTAAGCAAAGGAAAACATGCTGCAGGCCATGTTAGCCTGAGGACTTTCCTTCTCCACTAAGGGGGACGGTCCGTCCCGGGTGACAACAGAGGGAAGGGTGACATTGCTACCAGCAGGAAGATACTGCAGTGGCATGGAACAGTGATCTGCTGGCAGCGTTTCTACTAGAGATGTGAATCGTAATCGGTTCGGATTCCGGTTCCGATTCACATGTGGGTTTTTTTTTCCATCGGGCCCGATCGCGGTTTTGTTTATCGTCTGCGCCCGAGCCGATAAACAAAAAACCCACCCCGACCCTTTAAAACAAATCCCTTTGCTTCCCCCACCCTCCCAACCCCCCCCAAAAACATTTTACAGGTACCTGGTGGTCCAGTGGGGGTCCCAGGAGCGATCTCCCACTCTCGGGCCGTCGGATGCCACTAATCAAAATGGCGCCGATGGCCCTTTGTCCTTACCATGTGACAGGATATCCGTGCCATTGGCCGGCCCCCTGTCACATGGTAGGAGCACTGGATGGCCTGCGCCATTTTTTAAAGATGGCGCCGGCCATCCAGTGCTCCCTGTATGGGGGAAGCAAAGGGATTCGTTTTAAAGGGTTGGGGTAGGTTTAGGAGTTATTTTTGTGTGCCGTTTTTTCCGCCCTCCAAAACGATAAGAGAACCCCCACGATCAATATCGTGGGGTTTTCCTATTGTTTTGGGGGAGCCCCCGATTTCTTACGATTTTGAAAATATCGACGATATTTTCAATCATCCGAAGCCCGATTCACATCCCTAGTTTCTACTCCCCACCAGCAAAAGCAAGGTCCTGTGGAAAAGACCAGTGGAAGAAGAGGCCCTGCTATGCAGCCAGCGGCTGAAGAAGTGAAAGACTGGCCCTGTGAGAGTAAGTACCAGTGTACGAGAGGGGTGTGTGGGTGTGTGTATGAGAGAGTGCCTGTGTGCGGGGGTGGGGATGAGAGAGAGGAAGCATGTGTGTACGCGTGTGAGAGAGAGACGGAGGAAAAGTGTGTGTCTGTCTCTTACATATATACACACTCAAGCTCCCTCTGTCTCTCACCAAGCGTTGTTTGTGTGTGAGACAGAGGGAGGATATTTTGTTTGTGTGTGTGTGTACCCCAGTTCATGACAATCTCAGGGTGACAGGCATGGAGAGTGGGGGCTTTTAAAAATCCTTATTAGTTTTAATTACTAGGTGTTATTTGATGTCTGCTGTTTTGAAATATTTTATCGATGTTTAGGAATTTTTTTAAAATTTGTACAGAAGTTTCTAATTATTGAATATTGTTCTGTTCATCAGCTGTTTTGAAATGTATATTTTTTAGTTTGGTCTTATTATTCTGATTGATTTTATATTCCTTGATTGTATTGTTTTGAGGAATAGTGATTTTCTGCTTTTCCATTGTTGCACTGCATACAGAATCTGACTTGTGGTTTCCAGTTCAATTTTTGTGTGCATGTGTGTGTGTGTGAGAGAGAGAGTGAGGAAGTGTGTGTATGTGTTAGCGTGTGAGAGAGAGACAGAGGTACATGTGTGCGTGTGTGTCTCTCACACACATACATGCCCCCTCTAGCTCTCACCAAGCATGTATATGTGTGTGTGTAAGAGAGAGGGAGCATATTTTGTGTGTGTGTGTATGTGTTAGCATGTGAGAGAGAGACAGAAGTACGTGTTTGTGTGTGTGTGAGAGAGTGAGGAAGTGTGTGTGTGGGTGTGTATGTGTTGGCGTGTGAGAGAGAGACAGAGGTACATGTGTGCGTGTGTGTGTCTCTCACACACATATATGCCCCCTCTAGCTCTCACCAAGCATGTATGTGTGTGTGTGCATGTGTGCCTCCAGTCTACAACAACCTTAGGATGACAGATATGGAGAGCAGGATAATTTTTAAATGCTTTTTAGTTTTAATTATTGGGTGTTGTTTGATGTCTTCTGTTTTGAAATATTTTATCAATGTTCAGGAAATTTTAAAATTATATATTGGGGGAGGGGTATCAAAGAAGTATCCACCCTGGGTGCCAAATACTTTAGTTACGCCTTTACTTCTCTCCCCCCCCCCCCCCCATTATCAAAGTATTATCTTTTTCTTGAAACATGCAGGTCCGCAATTTTTATTTTTTTTTAAAGAATGAAATGTTGCTGTCAGTAGGACAACTGGATTATAAAAAGGTTTTGACATCTTTTTGTAAAACAGGTCCTTTAACAAATAGTAGCTAGGGAAGGTTGTCAAACATAAGCCTCTAATTTCTGAGGACTGGAATGAAAACAGGGGATGGATTTCCCCATTAGGATCTTCTTCCAAGTCACCTGGCTTGACCTCTGTCAGCACTAAGATGCTGGGCGTGTTGGACCATTGATCTGATCCAGTATGCCATTTCTTATGTTCTTGTATCTGTTTGTCTATTCTAACAGAAACATAAAAATATATTTAAGTCATAATTGGACAGCTGGTACATTAGTTAGTAGAATTGCCGTGATAACTTTTATTGGTTTCTCCTGCAGTCTTCCTGTAGAAAAATTAATCTTTTGCTATTTTTGCATGACACACTGTGCTTACCAGTAATTTTATTAGTTTTTCTTTTTTTTTTTTTTTTGCAGTGTTGTATAGGGATGTGCAGGGGTAAAAACTTCATTTCGTTTATCAATTCATTTTTGGGAGCTTTTTTCCCCCCACTAATTTTGATTCATTTAATGTTTGATTCATTTCTTTTGTTTAAAAATACTAATCAAACATTAAAAAAAATAAAAAAATAAAAAGGAAACAGGGTCTCCCAAGGCCTCTTGACCCCACAACCAATCCCTCCCACCCAGAAAAATGCCGGGGGCCAGGATCTCTTCCAGCTCCCACTTGTATAGTCCAGGTCCCTATGCCAGGGCCTCGGCCCAGACCTATGCCAGGTCCCAGCTCGGAGGCCAGTTCCTGATACCCAGGGTCAGGCCCAGGCTTCTGAACTTCTCAGTGCATCTTCTTTCTTCTTTGTTCTTGAACTGGCACCGTTTGCTGGGGTCACACCGAAGTTCATTAACTCTGGCGAGACCCCAGCGGATGCCATCAGTTGAAGAAGAAAGAAGACACGTTGAGAGGAGCTCCGAGGCCTGGGCTCATATGAGTGGGTATATATGGTGAGTTGAGGTGGGTGTGTACATGTGATTGTGAGTGTTTGTGTACGGGCATACAAATGGAGTGTGGGGTGTGTGTGTGTGTAGGATATAAGAGTGTGAGTTACAGGTTTAGGAGGGTGCATGAATGAGGATAAGGAGTATATATGGATTGTTGCTATGGGTGTGTGGCTGTGTATAGGCATATGTGGATTGTTAGTTGGTGTGTGTGTGTTGTAATGAGTTTATGGTATCCCTGTGTAACCAGGGGTTAAAAATACAATAAGAAGGTAAAGTCATTTGTTTTTTTTTACCAACCTGAGTTTTGAGGCCTTAAGAAAGCATTGCTGGGATGTGGCTTGCTTTCCTTCCTCTCACTGGGTATGTGTCTGCCTGTGGGGGGAAGAGACCCTGCTGTCTCAGGTTTGAGGAGTCCTGGAGCTGTGTGATAAGATTCTCTAAGTGACAGGCTGCAGGAAATTAATAAAACAAACAAACATCCAGCATCTTGTTATCAGTGCTGGCAGGAAAATAATACCTCCAGTGGACTTAGAAGCCTTGGGGGAGGTGGGGGGATTCAGCTGTGAAGATGTTTTTTTTTTTTTTGTCTTCCTGTCCATTTTACAAGGGGTGGGTGGGACTGAAGTAAAATGACCTCAGCAGGAAGAGCAAGACTGAGGATTCTGATTGTCAGCTCGCTATGTCAGTCCTGCCAAAGCGAAGGCTTATGGGAATTCCATGCTGAGGGATATGCAAATGACCAGCCCCCACTATCTGGAGAGGTTTAGCATGTGGAAAGATGGGACAGACAGAGAGAGGTGCAGACTGATTCCACCTTTTGTTCCTTTTATAGGGCCCATTGTGATTAAAAAAATTTTGTTCAAATTAGAGCAACCCAGATAAGAATAGTAACAGTCAGTTACTTATAATTACAGCCCAGACGCAGAGATTTTTATTGGCTTATTTCAGTTAGACTGCTGTAGTGGGAAAATTTACTGAGTATGAGAAATTGAGGTGTATAAACACACCGTGTTAATAATCTTTTTACTTGTTGACTGAAAAGTATAAATAAACTTTTCAGCCTGACCACACTGTGAACCTTTGCTGCATAAATTGATAAAGTCTGAGAGTTAATGGGCTTTTGAAGTTCTACAGTGCAAGTACTTAGCTCAGGTTCTAGTCTGAGAGTGACTGTGAAATTTAAGTGACTATTCATTGTTCCAAATGAAACGGGACTAGATATTTCTGGTCAGCTTTAATTTAAAACCTCTGAGAACAGTAATATATCAGAGCAGTGGAACTATAAATATCTTTAAGCTATTTTTCACTTAAGAGCTCTGGGTGGGTGTGTGTGTAAAGATTTTTGAACCAACCTGGAACCAAATCACTTCCCCTCTTTTAGTGAGTTTAGGGTGGGATCTGATTATCTTTTATTTTACACAAGTTCAATAAGATGTTGAAGATACCACAGTTAGAAACATTATTTAAACACATGTTCGGAAGAGGGGGTCATGGATAGTATAGTCAGGGAACACATGCTTTGATTTATTTAAAGATAGGTAGGACCACAAACTAGAGATGTGAATCGGAACCGGAATCGGCTCCAATTCCGGGTTCGGGGACTATCGGGAAACGTTTTGCATGTGGTCCGATTGTTTGTTTGTTTTTTTTTTTTTATCAGCTGTGCCCGAGCCAATAAACAAAAAACTCACCCGACCCTTTAAAACACATCCTTTAGCTTCTCCCACCCTCCCGACCCCCCCCCCCCAAACTTTTTTTAAATACCTGGTGGTCCAGTGGGGGTCCCGGGAGCGGGCCGTCGGCTGCCACTAATCAAAATGGCACCAATGGCCCTTTCCCCTTACCATGTAACAGGGGCTATCGGTGCTATTGGCCGGCCCCATCACATGGTAGGAGCAATGGACAGCCGGCGCCATCTTTAAAAATGGCGTGGGCCATTCATTGCTCCTATCATGTGGCAGGGGCCGGTCAATGGCACCGATAGCCCCTGTCACATGGTAAGGGCAAAGGGCCATCGGCGCCATTTTGATTAGTGGCAGCCGACGGCCCGAGAGCGGGAGATCGCTCCCGGGACCCCCACCAGGTACTTTAAAAAAGTTTTAGAGGGGGGTCGGGAGGGTGGGGGAAGCTAAAGGATGTGTTTTAAAGGGTCAGGGTGGGTTTAGGGGTTGTCTTTGTGTGCCATTTTTCCCACCCTCCCCCAATTTCTGACGAGTTTGAAAATATCGTTCGATATTTTCAATCGTCAGAAAAATGATTCACATCCCTACTACAAACACCTGCACCAGGAGATGGAGAAAAGAGGAGAAGAGACAGACAGCCCTCGGCCATCTGTATCCAACTCCTGAGAGGGTCGAAGAGAGAACTGCTGGAAGGAAAATAGAAACAGGTCCAGAAGGATTACAGGACAGCTAAGTGAAAATTGTTGGACAATACAATATAGTAATAATTTGAGAAAGCTACATATATACACACTGCATGGGCGTGAAAATAAGGAAACTGTGCTACTATTGATATTTTGCTTAGTGAAGCAAAGAGAACATTAAAGAGAATAATATAAGCCAACAAACATATTTACTTTCTTTGTTGCCTCACACCTGAGGATCAGCCTGAACACCCGAGTAAAGAGAGTTTTGAAAGAATCATTTTCTTTTATAATTCATTTTGGAAAGAGTTATATACATACCAGGGACAGAAGAAGGTACTGAGTTAATATATAATACCTCAAGTATACTTACCTGATGTGAATTCCCCAGAATAAGAATCCTAAGAGGAAAGGTGAGGGGGGGGGGGGGGGAAGAGTTCTTTAATACTATTTACTATTGTAAAACAGTACTTTCTGCCTTAAATGTTTCTTTTGTAAATTCACAAGAATTGGAACTACTGGTTTACATTATTTTCTTGGTAAACAAAACTGTTAAACTGTTTTCTTTAAGTTTTTGCATGACATTTTTCTGAGTATTATCCTTTCAAAGACTCTGCCTTCCCTCTCTACCCCTGGGAGACCGGTTGGGTTGAGTTTCAGTCCCTTGATTCCTGTTATTGGAAGACCCAACAGGAAGGAGAGCAAAATCTTCCTCTCGCAGACCCTCTTTTGTGGACCTGGTGGCTCCCAGAGTAACACCAGAAACCCCATATTCTAGTAGCCACCTTAGCCACCGTAGTGAGAGAGTCACTGCCCAAAAGTAGTGGGGTACACCTGTCTGCCTGTGTTGGTTTGTGTTAAAGTGCTGGAAAGGGGTGTGGGGGCTTTTGGAATGGAGTAATGGTCTGTGTATTCTAATAGCTCTAACAGTTTCCCATAGAAAGTAATAGGGATTGTATTTCTTTCTTTTTTTTTTTTTTAAAGGCTTGGATATGTGAAAATACTGACCTAGTGTTTCTGGTTTTCAAACCTTCTGAGATATTCACGTTTTCTTCCCGCACACCAAATGTGATAAATTTCTGCTTCCTTTTTTTTGGAATGTTATTGTGCCTACAGACAGACATGTTTAGTTAATTTCTTTAATTAGATTTTTTTTTTTAGTCTCCTGTTTCAAAAAGAACTTCAAGGAGGATACAACAGATTCAAACAGACATAATAAAACATAACAAAAAAGATAAAAGCTAATGTAATATAAATAACTTAGCAATCATTTAAAACCTACCCAGATCCCAATCATTTCAAAACATTTAAAACACTTCTATTAAAAAAAAAATAAAAAATCAAGAGACTCGCTTAATCCCGTGACATTATTATAAGGGGAAAAAAAAAGATAGCCCTAAAAATACTGCTTAAGAATCATTATCATACAGTTACTGCAAAACAATAATAGTCCTTACTAAGATTAGCCAGAGAAAATAGCTGTAATTAGCCATGCTTTACACTTCTTTTTGAAGTTTAAATAATTTCTTGCTTGTCTAATCTCCTTAGTAACAGTATTTCAAAGCACAGGGGTAGCAAAAGAATGGGTCTGTCTTCTAGTTGCTTCATATTTCATCTTATTGAAAAGAGGAACTGGGATGAGCAAAGGGCATGAGCTTGCATATATATTCTTAATTTCTCTTTTAGATTTTGAGCACCTTAGGTAAAAAAAAAAAAAAGTGCTTTATGTGTTAAAGATAACAACTTAAAATAATCCCTAGAGCTATCAAAAGCCACTGAAGCTTTTCCAAAGTAGGGGGTAACATTGTCCTGTAGTTTCTTTCTGACTTATTAATCAACAATCTTGCAGACATACTTTGCTGTTTCTTATGTAGCCCTGTAAGAAAAAGCATTATAGTAGTCCAGCCAGCCTAATACTAAAGCATGAACTACAGGAGCTAAATCCTCTCCAAAAAGGTATGGGCAAAGATTATTTATAGACAGATGGACATCAATCCCTTTTGTATAATTCTTTCCAACATTCCTTATGTTAGAACGCATAATAAAAGGATGAGATGCACATGATGATCTTACCATTTGGTGCACTCATCTTAGAGCAGTGGTTCCCAGCTTTTTTCATTTCATGGTACACTGAGTGCACTGGGTTCACCATTTCAGGGCACACCATCACTTTCCCTCCATCCACCTCCCTGCCACAATATTTTCCCCTCTCCTGCCACCCCACACTCACCTATCTGTTGCAATTATCTTCCCTCACACATACCAGGCATAATCATCTTCTCCCTCTCCTCGACGTAATTATCTTCCCTCCTCCCACCCCTCTGGCTCAGTTATCTTCTGTCATGCCTTGCTTTCCATCATTCCATCACCCGTTATGTCTTTTTACCATCCCCTCCATCCCCCCAATCTATCTCTGTTCTATCAACCCCCCATCCCCTCATGCCCTCCCCTCCATTCACCTCTCATACCTTCCTCCTCCTCCTCCTCCATGTCCTTCCATTCCACTGTTCCCTCATGCTATACCCCAGTGTTACTCAATCTTTCTAAGCTGAAGGCACACCTACATTAGCAAAAATGTGGTGTGGCACACAAACCTCTGCAAATCAGGCAGTGCTGTCATGTACAGGACTCAGCACTTCCAAATCTGAAAGCAAAAGGAGAAAGGGGGAAGAAACACACATGGACCTATCACAGTGAAGCAGTGTTCCAGTGCCTTTCGAATGAAATTACCTGATATGCCTATATCATGGCGGGAGGTTTCTGGCGGGTTCCTTACATCCCATAGTGATATTTAATGCACACTCAGCGGCTATCTGGGAGTCCTAATGGAGGGGTCCCCAACTTCACAGCCAAACTCCTACCTTAGGTCATCTTCTCCTTCCTGGACACCCAATCCATCCTGGTCCCTTGGGTGGAATTCCGGATGGGGTCTCCCTCTCTTGTTGTTTCTTGTAGGGAAAAGTCAGAGGGGTCAGTCTACCTCAGCACTGCATCCCAGTGGGGAGGGGGGGGGGGGAATCCCAAATCTTCCCCATGCTGTTCAGGTCCAAAAAATACTTCTTAAACTGGATAAATCGTCTGCCTTCACCATCTTTCACAGCAGGATACGTCACTGGTGCTTGGTCCAACTAGGGTTTAGAGTGGGCTCGCAGCTCTTTGGGCCCCTGGTTAAAAATCTTTCTCTTCTGGAAATTAGATGGAGAAGGACCCTCTGGCAGGGAGCACACGATGGTATCACTTCTAAAAGAAACTCCTCCTGGGTGAAGCTGTGAGACCTTACCAGAGTGTAAAACGTAAACATCTTTACTGTTCAAAGGCTTCCTCAAATTGATCCCAAGTTGTTCTAAAATGGGTGGGCTGAATGGCGTTGCGGCACCCAATTCAGACCCTCCAGGTGGGAGGGACTGAGAGGGATGGATGGCTCCTTAATAGTGTGTTCTATACAGGGAAAATAGTGGCATCTAGTGTCCAGATCCGGGGGATCTGTCACACATGAAATTGCCCTCATTCTTTCCGGCCAGAAGAATGCGTGGGCTTCCACAGCACACGGGGCTTTAGGAGGGCTGTGATAGGGAGCATGTATAGGTCAAGGAAGGAAAATAGAACACATGCATGACATGTCCAAATGCACGCATGCTATTTTACCCTTCTGGCCTGCCCGCACAAAAGAGCAGGTGAAAAATGCACAACCATGTCTGACGTGTGCACTTTAGGCTATTTACAAAGAGAAGCTGACTGTGTTTCTGTTTTGAGCATGAGCATAAAGTATGCGTGCTTTACAGCTGCGGGGGCTGTTTGAAAAATGTCCAACCATCCAGGGAAACTTTGGTCTTTCGGGATTTGCAATTAGCGCTCCAAAAAAAAAAAAAGTCTTTTGGCATGGATGGGCAATTAAATATCACCAGATATGAATGAGAGGTTGTTCACATGATTGTGGGATTGGTTTCTGAACAGCTACAAGAAGCATGACAGAAGCTTATGATGATTGCTGCTATTAGGAGGAGAAGCTACTTAATTGCAGACTTAATTCTCAAACACCATGCATGTTACATCCATTTTCAAAGTGGACTTACACGCAGGGGTCCGCTTTGAAAAGGATCCCACTGAATTTACCCACACCCAGCTGCACCTGCTGTTATCTGCTGAAAACATTTCCACGTACTGTTGAAAATCTGAGTCCGAATTCTTCCCCCAACCCTGCCCTGGGTACTCATTCACTCCGTTTGGCCAACAGGACATATGCAAGCAAGTTAACCTGCATAATGGGCAGTTAATTTTGTTAATGGACATTTCTGTGCTTAAAACGCTGTTTGGCCTGCAGAAATGCCTTTGGAAATGACCCTGTATGAGCTATATCTCCTTTTCTGTCCAAAATGGTAAATTGTCTGTTGTTATCATGCTCGTCCTGGGCCAGAGACCGTTGTTACTAAATTGTGTAACCTTAGGTGTGATCATTCTCCTGATGTGGGCTTTCTCTGGGAAGAGTGTCACGCCCCATCGAAATGGATGTACCTTGTGTTTGAGAAGGTCCTTGAACCCTGGTCAGGGAGATGAGAGGCAATTAAGTGCTTTTTCTCTGCAAATAGAAAGCTAGAATTAAAAGGCTCCTCAGAGGGAGAGGAAAGTCATGGCCTAGTTGCAAGATGCCAAAAGCTTTCTTAACAAGAAAGAAATAACCTTTAGCCACATTAGCTGTATAAGGTAGTACAGTACATTCGTCTGCAATTAAATTGGGAGTTGGGTCATTTTAGTTTGCCATCCCCGTTGACCATCTGACTTCTTTAATTTCAGCTGCATTAGCAGCCCTGGTTTTTAATTTCCCTCTTCTTAAAAAGGACTGAGATGGGAAAACTGCCAGATCTACCGATCCTTAATTCTTTTGTCTTATCATAAGCGAAAATCAACCGGTGACTTCCCAGAAGGTTATAAACTCTGCTCTGTAGATCTCTCTCCCACTTACTGATTTGATCTGGACTTTTTTTTTTTTTTTTTTAGAATGGGCTGAAGCAACTGCACTCCTGCTAGCATTTTGACCCCTCCCTCCCTTTCTGTATAATTAAGTTTAAGACCTACAAAGTTTCTCCGTCTGTTAAAAAGGTTGTGTGCAGCAGGAGAACAAAATTAGAAAATGATGCTTTTAAAGATGATGAAATTGAGTTGTTACAGCCCTATGTGCAGCAATAGCTGAGTATTTAATCCCTTTTTCATATGCTGTGTGCCCTGGAGCGTAATCTGCTTTTGACTCTGGTATCTTCCTCACATTATTCAGTGCAATAAGTAAATGGAGTGAATCGTTCATTCTCAAATCAAGAGATACGGCCCCTGTCAGATGTAACCACATAACCCCTTAAGCCTTTTAGACTCGGTTTAAGAATTGAGTTAACTTTCCATCTTACAAAAGTCATCCTTTGGTAAAATGCTTTTCTCCTCTCTTGTGCTACTTTTGGTTCCTAGGGGAATTTGAACAACTTGTTTTTTGTTTCTTTTAACTCAGTTTGCAATACATTCCAGGATTTTGTGATATATTAGGAGTCTATAAAACCATGTAAGGCATTGCTAAAAATATAGGAAACTGTTATTCACAATATCTCATAATACAAGGGCTAGGGGACACCTGAAACTGTCAGGTGACAAGTTTAAAACACTTAGCACTTAATTAACTTGTCAAATTCATTACCATAGGAATTTGTGGAGGCAGATAGTATAAGTGGTTCAGAAAAGGATTAGACCAGGGGTGGCATTTCCATTAAGCAAATTAGGTAGCTGCCTACATTGCCAACCCTTGGGGGCATCAAAATCTCCAGCATGAGTCCCTGGTCAGTGATTGAAGATAAAAAGGAGAAAGGGGCCCAGTGGGGCCACAGAGCCCATCCTGCCCACGGTCGAAGATAAGTAAAGCTGCCAGGTGGGTCACGGACCAGAAGGCCGAGGAAGACCATGGGGCGGAGTCCATCCTGCCCACTGACAAAGACAAGGAGTGCAGCCCAAGACAGAAAGAGAGAGGCCTGTGCTGCAGGCGGAGGCCATTCTGCCCGCCTTAAAAGAAGATAGGGAAAGGAGCAGTGAGAGCGAGCCTGTGTGCGTGTATATGTGATCTGAGAGCGTGTGTGTACCTGAACATGAGAAGGAGCACGTATGTACACAGTATAAAGTGAATTTTTAAACCTAGCGCATGCATCGATTAGGGGATGCGAGAAGAAGTCAATGGCCAAATACGTATGTAACTGCTGTGGTGCGCATACCTTAAACTTTTCCAGAAAGGGGTGAAGCATGAGCATTTCAGAGCCTGGCCAAGAGATGCTCGCACCCCGGTGCACATCGAGGTCCCCTGCCGGGTAACTTTACTTCTGCTATGGATGACGTGTAAATCATAAAATAAAAAGATTGAGCCATTTCTGAGTGGTTTAAAAGGTCTGGGTTAATTGGGGAGAGTGTAGGTTATCAAACCAAGGGGGGGGGGGGGGGGGGGGTGTTTGTAGGCCCTAGCTGTTAACTGGACGAACTGGTGGATGAACTGGGAAACTGGGAATGGTGTGGGTGTGCATGCCCGTTTTAAAAACCCCCTGACTTAAGTGGTAGAAGTGGAATTTGGTGCACATGTGCATGCAGCCAGACTATTTTATAACTTGCATGTAAGTTATAAAATAGCCACGTCCCAGGGTGCAGGCTGACGCATACTTGCAAATGTGCGCCCATGCACCGGTTTGAAAGCTACTGTCCCTATGTGTATATCTGAGAATAAGAGGGAGCCTAGATGTATGTGTGTGTGTGAGAGAGGGAGGGAGCCTGTATAAAGGAGAGAGAGAGGAGTATGTGTGTATGTGAATATATGTGTGTAGGTATATGAGACTGAGAGAGAGAAGAAAGTTTGGACGCAACAACCCTCCCTCCTCACCCCACCTGCTAATCTACAGCAATCAGGTATGGAGAGCAGGTGATTTATACCCGTGGGAACCCCCTTGATCACCTACTAGACAGCCCTAGGTCCCTATCATTAGAGCTAGACAGATAAAAGGTGATGCAATCATATCAGCACCTCCCCCAGAGGCTGTCCGGGATGTGTGCACCCCCTTCCTAGGAGTAGGTGAGGTGAGGCATTTTTAGTTGGCATTTGAGGAGTGAGGAGTTCTTAATGTTTTCTTTTAAAGGGAGCCCTATTCCCCTCACTGTTTATATATTTTTGGAGGCTATTTTCTGTACACTGCCTGCCAGCCTGGATCTGTCTCTGTTTATGCAATGCAAATAGAAGACTTTTTAAGAGTTTTACTTTATTTAAGAAGTTACATTGGAGTGGATGCCTGAGGTTTTTTTTTTTGTTGATGGCAGTTTCCCATATCTGGGGGCCGGGACACTGAAGACCTCGTAGAACCTTGTCTAGGGAAGAGACAGATCTGCAGTGCCAGTGATTTCTTTCTAGAGGAGATTTTGTCTGTTAGATTTATATCATTGTTGGAAGGAGGTTTTTTGCCCACCCTCTCCTCTTTTGGAGACTGGGCTGTACAGTCTGATCTCTGTCAGCTACAGACCTTTCCCTCTGAAAGGTCATCAGGACTGATTTTGGAGAAAGAAGAAGAGTTAGAATTGGAGACTTACACCTGGATCCCACCCCACCCCCCGGGACACAGACACAGGCTGGGTGAAAGGAAAAATCTTGGGCAGGTAGGAGTTTTCCATATTCTAAGGGGATCCCAGACTGAGTAGGAGTTTTCCCCAGTAGGCTGGAACTCTTATGCACTCATTGCGGAATTGGTAGGATTCACCCAGGGAACCTGATCTCAAAACATGCAGAGAGAAAAAGACCTCCAGCTGTAATTTCAGTTTATTGATTACTGGCCATTGATTTCATTTTTTTACTAAATCAGTACAATATTATTTGAACACCCAGTCCTGTGTCTAGCTCATCTGTACCAATTCAGCATCATCCCATCACATCATCTGATAATCAGACATACACAGTAGAGGGACTTACACCACTGCCTGGGTCATAAGCATCAGCTTCCCCCCCCAGAAAGAACTCACACCTTGGGGAGTGACTGGAAGGAAAGTGTATTGGCAGACACAGCCCTAAATACAAAAATCTTTTTGTGTGCCCTTGGAAATAGTACAGATCCATGAAAAAAAAGGTTGCATAACCATGTTTGTTTTAATCATTGGGAGTTATTTAATGCAGGGGTGCTCAAACCTATCCTACAGGCCTTCCCTTCCCAGCCAGTTGAGTTTTCAGGATACCCCAAATGAATATGCATGAGAAATATTTGCATATATAGGAGGTAGTGCATGCAAATAGATCTCATGCATATTCATTAGGAATATCCTGAAAACACAACTGGCTGGGGAGGCACATAGGACCGGTTTCAGCATGCCCAATTTAATGTGTCTGCTATTTTGCAATATTTTTTGGTGTCTGGAACACTTTTATTTAAATTTTTATCTGAGTTTTTAATTATTGGTTGTTTGTCAGCTTATTTGAAATATCCTTTTATTAGTATGGATTTACTCCTCTTGATGTATTATGTTTCTTGATTTTATTGTTTGATATTTTATGCGAAATAATGTTTGTTTTTCCATTGTTGTGCCACATACAGAGTCTAGCTTGTTGCATTTTCCAGTTAAGTTTTTGGCTGCACATTTTTATTTATACTTTAGAGTCTCTTTATTCTGCATTTGGTGAGGGCTTGACCAAACTTGAGATATTCTGCTAGTGTGTAGTTTTTGTGTGAGAAGCTTGACTTGGTCTGTTTTCTTATAGGAGGTATATTGGTGTTTTAGGGCCTGGAGTAATATTTGTAGTATTGCTTTTTCATAGGTCAGGGTTTTTGTTGTTAGTGCTGTTTTGGGGTGTAGCTGTTGGCTTTCTACAGGTCAAGCACACACCCATCATGAGTTACAATAGGCCTAATACCATATGGGTTCTAAGTGTCCTTTTTTGCTTTTCTAGCAGGGTCTTCTGATTGGCATTGATGTGATATTTCTACCTTGGAAAACTGCAGTTTGAATGTCCTTTTTAATTTAATATCTGTTATAAATGCATAATTTTTAATTGTGTGGGGTAGGCTTGGTTCTGTGGGGAGGGGCACACACTTATAAGATTCACCTAGGACACTTATGTATAGAAGATAGATCCATCACAGGCTAACATAACTATCTGGGATTTTACCCTGGGTTCAATGAATTCCTAAACTGACATTGGAGAAACAGGAAGGCAATTTTATTTATTTCGATTTTATTTTTTTATATTCCGCTTTTCAGCACCTCAAAGTGTACATCAAAGCAGATTACATTCAGGTACTATAGGTATTTCCCTAAATCCCACAGGGTTTTACAATCTGTTATACCTGTTGGGATGGACACATCTACTTTGTTCTGCTTCTTATATGCCTTCTTTAAACATCCATAGTCCTTATGATCTTACAGACTTGCTTTCCTGCAGTAAAAAGTGCGATAAGTCTTATTAAAATATTTTTGAATCAGTAAACATTAAAATACATAATAGATTTATATAGCTGCAAAAGTGCCTCTCAACAAGGAACAAACTCTTCTACTCTATCATTTTCTGTTGTGAATTAGAGATACTCCAATAAAAAGAGGCCTAAATAAAATAATTGCTCTTAATACACAATACCACAGTATAACAGAGAACCAATTAGCTCTTCAAAAATGCTAAAAAGCAATATTAAATGCCATTCCATCTTTTGTAGCTAGTCGATGGAGCAATATTGAGTAGTTAATCACATTATATGCCTATTTCTGACGTGGGATACCCGATAGATCTTTGGATCAGGTAAGTGGTAGTCGGGAAATTTCCTGACCTTGGCAACAGATTTTTTTTGGGGGGGGCTGGGCCTTTGCTCAGGCCTTGGCCAAGACCCCGGCATCGTGCTTGGGCCTAGGCTGCAGCCCCTGCTTTGGGCTTCAGCCTAGGCCCTGGGTAAGATCCTGGCCTCAGGTCTAGACCCAACCAGATATTTTAACTGAATTAAACGAAAATGATTCTGATCATTATCTTATTGAGATTCTGATTCTGATCATTATCTGATCATTATCTTATTGAGAGCCATCTTTCTATCAATACTGCCCCTATCAGAAAGAATCCTCGTCACACTACTATAATAGCCAGGAAAGCCTGTCCCAGTGAGGACCTCGCCTCTGCTCTCACTACCACCTTGCCCAATCTAGACTGCTCGGATCCTAATACTGCTCTTATCTCTTGGTGCAGCCTCACAGAAGACGTAGCAAATAAACTTTGCCCCGTCTCCAAATGTGTCATAAACACAACCTCGAAACCTTCCAATCCATGGTACACTATTGAATTAAAAACTTTAAAAAACAAACTGCGACACAAAGAGAGAACCTGGCGCAAGGACCCTACCCCCCAACATGCTGATAGCTTCAAAACTGCCTTGCATCACTACAGGCTCTCCACATTAAAGCATAAACGAGATTTCTATGCTGCCAAAATCCATGACTACAGCTATAATCCCAAAGCCCTATTTGCCTACGTGTCCAACCTCATTAAACCCACCACCCCCTGCATCCCTGATTCCGAAGCTGATGTCAAGAGCAATGAACTTGCACACTTCTTTCATAATAAAATCTCGAAACTCAGCTCCAGATTCCCTGACTCAACCCACCTTACCTCTCTGAGTCCTACTCCCTCCACCACTGTCCTATCTGCTTTTGACCTCACTTCTGCCAAAGAAATAGAATCTATTCTCAAAAAACTCAAACCTGCCTCACACCCAAGTGACACCATTCCCCCCAAAGCGCTCCTTGCAATCCCTAACACCATTTCCAGAGCAATAGCTGGCATCGTCAACTGCTCACTATCTTATGGCTCTGTCCCAGACTCACTTAAACAAGCAGAGGTCAAACCCCTCCTAAAGAAGCCCTCTCTTGACCCCAAAGACCCTGCGAACTTCCGTCCGATATCCAACCTTCCTTTCATTGCTAAGATAATGGAAAGAGTAGTTAACTCACAACTCACGGACTACTTAGAAAACCATAATATTCTCCATGCCGCACAATTTGGCTTCCGTAAGCATCTTAATACTGAAACCCTCCTGCTTACACTTACCGACCACCTTCTTATAGGAATGGACAAGGGCGCTAGCTACCTTCTTGCCCTCCTGGATATATCTGCCGCCTTTGATACTATATGCCACAATCATCTACTCGCCCGCCTAGAAAGCATCGGTATCTCGGGCCTGGCCTTAGCATGGCTCAAATCTTTCCTATCAAACAGAACTTTCTCAGTCAAAATAGGCAATGCTATCTCTACCTCCCTCCCCTTACAGCGGGGTGTCCCACAAGGCTCTTCCCTCTCCTCCACCCTTTTTAATATTTACCTTACCCCTCTATGCCTCCTCTTAACTGAACTCAAACTTAACTTCTATCTATATGCTGACGATATCCAAATCATTATCCCTATCCACAACTCCTTATCCGATGCATTGAAGCACTGGGAAACCTGTCTCACTCCAATTAACTCTCTTCTAACGAACCTCCACCTCGCTCTCAATACCAACAAAACGGAGCTATTACTCATCTCGCCCCACTCTAAACCTCATTCACTTCATAACCCTACTTGTAAACCCTTTATAAACCAACCCTTTGTAAGAGATCTCGGAGTCCTCCTGGATGAGCAACTAAACATGAAAAAATATGTAAGCTCCATCCTCAAGGACGGTTTCTATAAACTAAACGTTCTAAAAAAACTTAAGCCACTGCTACACTCTCAAGACTTTCGCACTGTCATCCAAACTTCCCTCCTCTCTAAACTTGATTACTGTAATTCTCTACTCCTTGGCCTCCCACACGCTACAATCAAACCACTCCAAATGTTGCAAAACGCAACCGCCAGAATCATCACTAACACCCGTAAAACAGATCACATCACCCCGATCCTGAAAAGCCTTCATTGGCTACCTATCCCATTCCGAATACTCCACAAAACACTCACCATCATACACAAATCCATTTTCTCTCACAATTCCCTTTGGCTGGACATACCATTTAGCCCTGTCACTCAGACCCGCCTCACCAGGACAGTTCACAAAGGAACTCTGCAAGTTCCCTCGCTAAAAATTGCACACCTCTCCTCCACTAGGGAAAGAGCCCTTTCTATAGCAGGCCCCACACGCTGGAACTCCATGCCCATGACACTCCGATTAGAACCCTGCCCAATCAAGTTTAGATCTAAATTGAAGACCTGGCTATTCCATCAAGCCTACCCTGACTAATCCTTCCTCCCCTGTGAACCCATTTCTGCCATTGTATCCCGATCTACTCATCGCACTTTATAAAGATTATGCCTCTTCGGTTAGAGTTAAGTTTTTACCAGTTGCCGTTGTTGCATTTATTGCACTTGTTGTTGATTTTTGACTTATTTAACTAGTTCACAACTCTGTATTTCTTGCCTTTCTCAGTTTGTTATATCCCCTCCCACTCCCTGTTATAATGTAGTTTCCTCGCTTTTGTTAATATGTAAACCGGCATGATGTGCCTATCTAATGCCGGTATATAAAAGTTATTAAATAAATTAAATAAATTTAATTTGGGAGGCCCTCCAAATGAAACAGATTGGCCCTTATTTGTTGCGTTTTGCAAATTTGGTTAAAACGAATGCACATCCCTACACAGGGATATGTGCCTACCTGCTAATTTTTTAGAGTGGATATAACGCTGTTTTAAAAGGATAATTCCAACCTGTTTGATAACTAGGAACCCTCCTTATTAAATAAGCAGGATCCATTTCATTTTGTATAAATACCAAACCAGTACTTTAAACAAATCCTGCTGGGCAAATGGTAACCAGTGGAGATTGCCCAAAATAGCAGTAACATGCTCCTTAAAAGTTGCATTCCTAAACTACAATACATGGCATAAAGAGGAAGAAGGTGACAATATCTGGAAAAGCTAAAAGAAGTGGGAAAGAAGTCAGGAATGCACCCATGCAAATAGAAGAAAAAATAGAAAATATAGTAAATTGGTGGGGTGGGCGGGAATAAGATTTTTACTTTTTTTTTTACATATGTTAGTGATTAGGAAGAAGTACAAAACTGGCATTATAAGACTCAGAGGTGAAGGGCAGGAATACATAGAGGCTGAAGAGAAAAACGCAAAATTATTTAACAAATCTTTCTGTTCGCAGTTCACGGAGGAAAGGCCAGAGGTCAGACCGCATAAAATTAACCCAAATAAAATTAGAAGTGAGGTGAACCTCAAACAATTTTCAGAAAAGTGTGTTTGTGAGAGTTAGCTAAACTAAAAGTAGATAAAGCAATGGGTCCAGACAGGATATATTAGAGGGTATTAAGGGAATTTAGGAAGGTTCTGTCATCTCTGCTGGCTGACCTTTTCAATGCTTCTGTAGAGTCAGGAATTTTTTCCAGAGGACTGGCAACAAAGAGAGATGGTTCCTCTTTACAAAGTGGAAGTAAGGAAGAGGCTGGGTCTGCAAACCAGTTAGTCTGAACTCTGTGGTGAGCAAATTAATGGAATAACTGCTAAATCAGAGGATAGTGCAGTTTCTGGAATCAATGGATTACAAGATCTGAGGTAGCATGGTTTTACCAGAGGTAGGTCTTTTCAACAAATCTGATCAATTTATTTGCGTGACTAGAGAGTTGGATCAGAGGAGAGCACTAGATGTAGTGTAGTTGGATTTCAGTAAGCCCTTGGCACAGTTCCCCATAGGCAACCTGTAAATAAATTGATTGCCCTTTTAATGGACCCTAAAGTGAATGGCTGAGTGGGAGGTGAAAAAGGGTAATGATAATTGATTACTTCCAAGGAGAAGGGCATTACTAACAGTGTGACAAAGGGATTGGTTCTTGGACCAATTCTTTTCAACATTTTCGTGAATGACATTGTGTAAGTATTGTTGGGAAAGATTTGTCATTTTGCAAAATCTGCAACAGGGTAGACAGCCAGGAACATTTAGAAAACGCGATAAAGGATCTTGCAGTCATACATATGTGTTGCAAAATCCCAAAGGAGCTGTACAGTATAAAGGGTGAAATTCTCTAAGCACAAAAGAACAGGATCGCTTCTCGACCTTTTGGCTAAGATCAAGTGTAATACAAAAGGACAGCGTCTGGGGGTGATCGTGATGATGTTAATGTCTCCAAACAAGTGGATAAGGCAACAGCAAAAACAAGAACTATGCTTGACTACATAGGGAGAGGAAGGGTCAGCTGAAAAAAGGAGCTGATATTGCCCCTGTATAAGTTCCTTGTAAGAACTCATTTGGAATACTGTGTACAATTCTGCCAACCACAGCGTGAAAAAAATACAATCCAGCTGGAATTGATCCAGACAGCGGCTACTAAAATGATCTCAACATGTAGTCTAGAGGAACAGAGACATTGAAATATCTTCAAGGTTATCATGCACAGGAGGTGGGTCTCTTTCAAGAGAAAGGGGGTTCTAGAATGGGGGTTATATGATAGATTCAGGGGAAGGGGGATATAAGGAAATATTGTTTATAGAGTGTGGTAGATGCCTAGAACAACTTCCCCATTGAAATGATGAGACCAGCTCAATTTCTGAATTCAAGAAAGCATGGGATAAACATAGAGGATCTCTGAGAGAGTGGTAGGGATTGTAAAACTGAGTAGCTGATGTGGATGGGGGGGCTAAATAGGCCATATGGTCTTTTTCTGCTAGCATATTTCAATTTTATTTTTAAATAAACACAATAAAATGATCTTACCAAGGGATTTATAATGCCTCCAAATTCAAAAAAACTCTGGTAATCATCAATATATATAGACCATTTATATGAAATCGCAAACCTATCCTATGGGTATCATCTATAACCTGAAGGATTCCTGTTCCAAGGAGCCTACGTACATTTCAGACAAGATAAAACATACATAAGAAACAAAAGTCCATAATATTACCCCGTGTTTGAAAATATGGAGTTGACTACCTTTTTTTTTAAATTAGTAATTTGATGTGTTGGAGGTGTTTGCAACCTTGTGGAAATGCACTTTTGAGTGGAGTTCCCCTCCCCCCCCCCCCCCCACACACACACACATACAAATCCATTCTTTCAAATCAGAGTAAAAGTTGAGTTTCAAGCAGTTTAGTAGAAGGACACAATGCTAGTCCTTTACAAAGGAGAGAGAGTTCTTGTTTGATACTAGTAGACAGAGATTTATTGTCTCGATATTGATTTCCATGACTTGCCTATGGGAGATCTGATGATGGCCATGTTCTTGCCTTAGAGCCCTATGTGTTTTTCTGATGTTTTGTTTGTTTATTTAAAAACAAGCCGTTAAGCCCGTTAAAACGGGCTACATCCCTCTGTCTCTCACCTCCCCCTCATTCTCTCTCCCCTCACTCTTCACCACCCCCCTCCCCCACCCACTCCTCTCCACCCTCCCTCTCCTCTCACTCAGTCCCTCCCTCCCTCTCTCCCCCCTCTCTCTCACTCCCTCCTCTCCCTCACTCCCTCCCACTCACTCAGTCCCCCCTCTCCCTCCCTCCCACTCACTCAGTCCCCCTCTCCCTCCCTCCCTCCCACTCAGTCCCTCCCTTCACCCGCCTCCATTTCCTTCCGACGCCGTACTCGCAACTCCTCGCAGCCCACACCCACCTCCATTTCCTCCCGGCGCCGTAAGCGCGACTTCCCGCAACCCTCACCCGGCTCCATTAACTCCTCCCGCTCCTGCCGGCAGATCTCGGGGGGGGGGGGGGCGCGGGAGTGACACCCTCCCCCCCCCCCCCCCGAGATCTGCCGGCAGATCTGGGGAGGAGAAGTAGCGGCACCGCGCGCGCGCGGCGCCGCTGCTTCTCCTCCCGCTCCTGCGGCCCCACCGCCATTTTTTTTTTCTGACCGACGTCCTTGCCCGCACATGCGCAGTAGAGCTGTGCTCTACTGCGCATTTGCGGGCCGTCGGTCACAGGCCATTTATAAGGTAGATGTCTTACAGCCCACATAAGTTCACAGCTTTACAATAAATAGATATCAAAAGGATCCAGAGAATTGAATGATTTAATACCTGATTTGATATTTGTATCGAGAACGTCGGTATATAAAAATGCTAAATAAATAAATAAATTTAGTGCCTTAATCCTGTCTTCTACATCAGGTGTTGTGCTGATGGTCTAAAATGAGATGTTCTCCATGTGCTATGGATAAGGAAATCCAGGGTTTGTTTTGCTTCTTCTTTCTGGAACTATATTGTTTGTTTTTTTCATTTGTTTGGATTCCTCATAGTTGTTTCTTCAGCTGATCTGTAAGGCTGGTATTTTGCTACTGGATGATTTTAAGATTTTTAAAGTTGTTTTTTTTTTTTTCCTTGTGTAGTTGATGAATCAGTTAACTGCAGATTTTTTTTGGCATACGGCTGTTTGTTGTCACTAGAGGGTACTTGATCTATAGGGATGATGCTCTTCTTGCAGTTTGAAGGAAAGTAAACACGTTTGTTCTGTTTTTTTCCCCTTTTCTGTGAGCTTGCTTACATTTTTTTTCCATATGGCTGTGTACACTGTCTTCCATCTTTGATAAAGTAGTGTGGTGGCTGTGATTCTCTGTACTTTTAATCCCCATTATTCTTTTTTCATTACATATTGCCGCTGCCAGAGGCTCTAAAACAAGAATAAATAGAATGGGTAAAAACAGGAATCCCTATCTGCTGCCCAGTGTAAGCCAAATGATTCAGGATGTAATTAACACGGCAACCACACTACTATATCTACTTCTGCTGCCTGAACCTTCTAACATCTTTATTATGTGCAACTGATGTTTTGGATCTATAGAAAACTCTTGGTGCTACCATAATTCTATAATCTCTTATAATTTTCCTTTTTAATGTTCAGTGGATGGTATCACAAATTGTTTGCATTTATTTATTTGGATTTCTTACCCACCTTTGTGAATACAAAATCCACCCCAAGTCAAGACTGGTGTAATTTTATTTGCTATATCATAGTCGTAGCTAAAAGTGATGTTACAGCCAAGGTAATATGCAAAATTTGTTAGTCATTATCCTTTAAGCAGCATTGTCTTTGTTTTCTTTCTTACACAGTGGGTGGCATTGGTAAATTGATTTCTTTATTTTCCATTTTATGTAACATAACTTGTTCATCAGCAAAAAAAAAGTATTGGATTTATAAACATATTGTGATTCAATGGAATTCTGGGGTCAGCTTAATTATTCCTTTTCTCGGAGTAGTTAATCATCTTTCCCCTTTTCAGAGGCATATACTATCAAATGGCCTTCAGTGACTTTCATTCTTAAGATGACAATTTTATAGTTTATAAAAGCATAGTTTTTTTATCCGAATGTAGTTTGTGAACTAAAGAAACAGGTTAGCTATGTAATTAGTCATCTTTGCCTGTCGTCAAAGTGCCCTAGATAATCACCTATGTTGATTCCGGTGTTCATCCTTCTGCTGTGTCAGTGCCATTTGATAAGGTGGATGGAGGCAGAGCAAAAGAGGGTCATCAAAATGATGCACGGCCTTCACTAGACGCCGTACACAAAGAAATTGAAGAAACGAGATGTACTCTCTAGCAGAAAGAAGGGAACGGGGAGTTAGGATAGAATGAGAAGTTGAAGGACCAAGGCAGCATCAAGAGAAGCTGAGGGTGGGAGACTTAAAAGCAATATGTGAAAGTCCTTTTCCACCAAAGGGTACCCGCTGAAGCAGGCTTTCAGCGCAGATGGTAGAAAGAAACCAAAAGTGTCAAATACAATATTCACTTTGCAATCCCCAACATTGTGGCCTCAAGGAAAATAAAACTTGTTTTAGTTTATAAAAAAAAAAAAGTGACTGCTTGGGGCATATGATCATACTCCTGAAGCAATGGGGAAAAAATTATTGTATCCAATGCTCAGGTATGTGATCATCCCTTTAACAGTTTAGCATTGCTCATTTATAAAAGTGGAAAAGAGAACTGTGAGTAAGATCTTTTTGTTATACCCCCATCCAGAGTCCTCAACCTGGGGCAGAGAGGAGCAAGCGGAGTGATGCAGAGACTGTTTTGTTTTGTTTCTTATCTGCCAGTATTTTTGGAAGGGGATTTTCCAGCCATAAATAGAGTCTCTCCGCCACCTGGGAAGTCTTGCTTTTCCTTGCCCTGGTGGGTAAGTCCTTTCCCAGGCCCAATAACTGAGAGACACCTGCACAGATAAAGAAAGCTGGAGAACAGTCCTGAGACTGGCGGACACAGTGCTCAGGGAGTCTGTGAATCACTGCCCTCTCAGACCTTGTCTGAACAGTAACCCTGCTAAGATAGACTTCGGCCTTTGAACCCGCTGCCCTGTTTTGCAGTCCATGGTCAATACGCCATCAACTCGCAGGACCAAGCCCGCCTCTTTCTCCATATGGCACGCAGGGAGCAAACAGCTCCTCTGGTTTTCCCTACTTCAGGGAAGGAAGAATGGCAGGAAAACCTCCTAAAACTCAGGCAAATCTTCACAAAAAAGCAAAACTGGAACTCTCCTGCAGAGAGTCACCTCAAGAAGAGTAATATTTTCCAATAAAGATGTCACCTTATATACATACATACATATACATATATATACATAGACAGATGTATAGCTATATAGGTATGTATATATATATATATGTGTGTGTATATATGTATATATAGATAGATATATATTTTATTATTATATTATTTTATTATTTTTTTGTTTTTATATGTTAATCTGTATTTTTTCTTAGAGGTAACCTTTATGACCAAAGATTTCATTAATTTATGCTCCTTAGAGATGCACTTGGACATCTGTGCTCAACTATGTTTTTAAATATTTTTTCAAATTCGTAATCCATGCATTCTTTAACTAATTGTGATCATACCAGCCCACTCCTCCTATCTTCCTGACCCTGCAAAGAAATAAAATAAGGCATCAGCACATCCTCTACTTTTACAGCATAAACGCTGTGCACTAGCCCATTCAGGTTTCCATCAGCTTCTTCAATTCATATTTTCCTAACAGGGGTAAGGAATGAATTTGCTCTTATTTTTTCTGCTTTAGGATTATCCTTCGCTGTGCTATGAAACAACTCTTTAAAAATAGTGGTGGCTTGCTTACAAAGCTATGTACCATTCCTTTGTGCGGCAAATAAAAACGGAAGTCATGCTTGTTGTGGTAAACTCCGCCATCTTGGTTGCCTCAGGTTCATCCAGTACCATCCTCTTGGAAGGTTGGATGCTGGGTGGGGAAGGGGTGCAGGAGAAGCTTTTGATTATTTTTTTTTTCTTAGCATGGGCACAGGATAAACTACTAGGAAATGACTGTTCCTTTGTGTATAAATAAGCACTAAAATAGAGCTAAGGGTTGCCCCCGGTCAACCAAACAGGTTGGTCAATTCAGATTGTGCCTCACTGCATGAATGGATTTGTGATTCTGATCTGCTTAGGGAAATCACTGGTAAAAAACCAGAACTATAATCCTGGGCATCCAGTGGGACACAGCCAGGACTGACCAAGCCTGTTGGTTACTTGGGATAAGGTAGCATCCTAAATCAATTACTGGAAGCTTTACTGGAAGCTGCTCGCAACGTGCCAATGCGAGTATTCTGTAGTCCAGGAGGGTCCAGCAGCCTGACCAATCATCTCCCCTGATAGTACGGGGCTCAGTACCAGCGGAAGGCATCTGTGAAAGCACACAGCAGTAATAAAGATAACAGCATACTAAGAGCAGGGTTAATTAATCACGAAGTAATGACAGTGAAAAAAATATCTTTGCCAGGATAAAAAAAAAAAAAAAGCTACAGTTTAAATTAAGGGCCTCTAATACACATGACATTTAGATTTTAATAAGACAATTATTGGAAAGTAAATAAGTGATGCTGGAGTAAGGATGACTGCGTGTTTACTCAGGGTAATTGACAATGTGGTAACAGATATGTGCCCCTTATACAGTTAAACCTTAGTAAATATGTTTTAATGTTCATCTGGTAATTAATTTACAACCACTAACTATGGTGAGCCAATGTACCTTGGTTTAATAGGATAGTGATTGCAGTGTACATTAAATGCTAATTCCAATGGAACCAGACAGGGCTGTGTCCTGGCTTCATTTCTGTTTACTTCTCAACCATGCTGCTCGTTGCTTTCAAAAACTGTGCTTTGGGCACAGGGCCGGCGCTAAACATTTTTGCTGCCCTGTGAAAAAAAGTGCTGTCCTGCCCCCCTCCCCCCCATTCATATTTTTCTTTAATACAAACTTTTTGTTGTCTTCCCCAATAACCAACACATTATAGAAGCTGTCAGTCTCACACTCTGTCCCAGACCCGCAGTCGCTGCCGGAAAAAAAAAAAAGCCCTGCTCCCTCGACAATCCAAACTGTCAAAATTGATACACTCCTGTGAACCTATTTTACCTCATCTACAGGTTCAAAATTTCTATTTATTTATTCGTTTGTTTATTAATTATATTTATATACTATCATTCTGTGACCAATCATAATGGTTTACAAAAGAAAAACATCATAAAAGACAAACAAAATCAGTAAAATTACAAAACTGCGTTGTGTGGGAATGGCCCCCAGGTGCTCCTGCCCCACTTACTGGTATATAAAATCGGTGCCGGCTGGGATCTGTAGCTGGCACCAGTTTGTTGTACAGAAAAAACATGCACCGATGTGGTGCTATCCAGAAAACCCTGCGAAAAAGACGCTTGGAACCCATATCGTTGTGACGCATGTTAAATATGGGTTTGGCGCTTGGACAGCCTTGAGTAAGCTTAAAAGACAGCAATATAGTAAACTTCCCATCACAACAGTACTAACTGCAAGCACTCATACAGGAACAACCCTATCAATGAAAAGGTAAATATTACACCAGGCCCTAGAACACCTCCTATTAGGAAAGAAGAACACACATCCCCCCAGGCAATTTCCCATTCTCACACACAGACACACCCGCCAGGCTCCCATTCTTACACACCCACCCCCCCCCCCCCCCATCCCAGGCAGGCAGGTTTCCATTCACACCTACACCCAGTCATTCACTCACACACACACACACACACACTCATCCCCCCAACAGACAGGCTCATATTCAAACACACACACACACACACACACACCCATCCCCCCACCAGACAGGCTCACATTCAAGCACACACACACTCATCCCCCTCAGGCAAGATCCCATTCACACATACAAGCAACGTCTCTGCAAGCAGATCCACAGGATTTTTATTCGTCTTCTGCTGCTGCCATCATCACCCATGCCTTACTCCTTGGGACAGGAAGAGATTGCGTGCACTGCTGCTGAAGTCCTTCCTGCAGCTTCTCCTTGTGTGCCAGCCAGTCCCATGGTATTCAACCCTCGCGGTGTTAGCACTTCCTGCATACTCTTAAAGGTTTAGCTCAGAACCACTTCCCAGAACTTGATTCATTCTCGCTTTTATAATCATATCAAACAACTCCTAATTTTATCCTTGGTCTCACAATTCCAAATCATTAAATATTTGAGCATGCTACACCAATACCTCTTAAGCCAGATGTAACCTCAGTTTTTGAAGTCTTCACTCCTAAAGAAATAACCGCCAGTTCTTATTTACTTAACCCTATTCTGAAGACGTAAACTTTTCATGAAGACTGTAAGCTGCAAGCATCTGTATTTATTATAAGAATTTGTATTTACTATTTATTTTATTATTATTTAGCTATTAACATTGTTCTGTTACCACTTGGTACTATTTCTCTCCTTTACCTCAAACTCTAAGTTCCTACTAAGTTAGCCATGTTATTTATACCCAATCGTTGGATGTAATTGTATATTTATTTAATTGTTCAATCTGTTTGATGTAATTTTCTGATCCTTGTTCTGTGTAAACCGAAGTGATATGCACTAGTGCATGAACTCCGGTATATAAAAGCCTTTAAATAAATAAATAAATAAATACTCATCTTGTGATGCACGAGATGAGCAAGCATACAGGAAGTGCTAGCGTTGCAAGAATTTACTGCAGGGCCAGCCAAGCCCGCACCTGAGGAGGAGCTGCAAAATGAGCTCTCTTTTTCAGCTGGTTTGTGGATCTCAGTCCTCTTCTGCTGCTAATAAGCTGGGGGTCCACCGGTGGCAGTACGGATCTCTGGATTCTTCCACTGCCGGTGGGATGTCCTCCTGCTGTCGCATGGGCTTCTTGCTGCTCCTGGTGGGTCCCGTCCACCACCCTCCTAGGTATACCACTCCATGCAATTGCAGAGTTTGCATACCTGGTAGTGCCAAGTCTGTGTGGGAATTCCAGTCAGTTTTGTATTGATGATATCTTCAACTTCAGGCAGCTGCAAGCCAAAGCAAAGGTACATAGAGCAATCTTCTTTATGCAGACAATTGTATGGGACATTCACTGCATGAACTTCAACAGCTACTTGATTGTTTTTTATCACCCTCTCAGTTTTTCATTTTGACTGTGAGCCTTAAAAAGAAAGCTGAGGTTATGCATCAGTCTTTTGCAACTGGTAATCGATCTGTGCCAGAAACACCGGGTTAACAGCTATTGACAAGTTCTGCTATCCCAGCAGCTTCTTGTCTACTTCTGTTAACACAGATGATAATGTTAAAGCCAGATTGCCCAAAGCAAGTTTTGCATTCAAATGCTTGAGGTACTGCCTGTAAAGCAAGCACTGCATTTGAGTGAGGACAAAGTTGACACTTGGCTGTCTATTGTGCAGTTGTCCTCACAGCTCTACTCTAAGGATGTGAATCATGGATCCTATACCATTGACACATCCAGAATCTTGATCTGTTCCATATTCATTGCCCCCATAGGCTTTCCAACATTAGGTGGGAGGATAGAGTCCCTAACACCGAAGTACTTCATACATCTAAAATGATAGTGATTGAGGCATTGCTAATAGCAGCTGAAATTTGGTTGGCTGTTGTCCAACCAGCAATGTTAGCTGGATAAAGTAAGAAGACAAGTCCCATATACCCATCAACTCCTTTATAAGGGGCCTACATGGTCTTGAAAGATTGTATTACAGTAATTTTGGATTATTCTTATGTTAGTCCAATAAAACGTATCACAGCTTCCAAAAACATTCCCCAGTTCTCTCCTGGACCACAGAGCTACTGGAACACTACTATTCTCAGAGAGAGGATTCATTTTCATAGCAGAAAAGATACAGCAGAAATAATTTAATAGATGTGTTGCAGGCGTGGACTCTTGGATCGAGGTAGAATTCGCAATCTAAAGGGGGCCCTGCAGGTCCCCACCATCGGCTGGCGGAGTTGGATGAAGCAAAGGTCCAACTGGAGCTTTGCCTATACCAGCCTATGTTCCTTCAGGTTGAGCCTTTGGGTGCCGGGACCGGTAGGAATTAGGTGGGATCTTTTGCTGCTGATCTGAAGATCCATAGAGGAGACTGGAGTGTGCAGGCAAAGTCTAGGGCAAGCTTGGGTCCAAGGCAGGTGGCATTCTAGGATGGTCAGTGAACAAACCATGGTCAGTGGCAGGCAGAGTTCAAGGAGATTTTATAGGCAGGCAGAGATAAGTTGCAGGTGAAATCAAAGAGGAGTCCAGGAAGCAATCCGAGGTCAATACCAGGTATCCATCCAAGGGAAGGCAGGACAGATGGGCAGGCAGGGAGGCATGGAGAAGACTGGCCAGACGTGGAACACAGCAGAACTAAAGAACTGACCAGTCGAACTGAAGGACACGGACAATGAAGACTACTGGAACTGAAGACCAGACGAGGACCAGGAACTGAAAACAGGAACTTGGTTATGCTGACAAGAAGGCTGAGGCAACTCATACTACAAGGTCAGTAGGTGACCTGTTGCCAAGGTGAAGATTGGAGAGAAGCAAGGCCTTTTTATAAGACAGAGGCAGTGAGGTGCTGCTGGGGATTTTCTGCTGCAGGCCCTTCAAATCTGGCACTGTCTGGCACATGCCAATGGATGGCCAAGAACAGCACTGGTGGCATCCTGCCACAAGTCACATCATGCCTGGAGTAATGTGGCGGCCTGCCACATGGCTGCACCGCCATTCCTTTGTGGTGTCAGGGGTTCAAAGCCAATGGTCCAGGCCCAGAAGTAAGAGCGGTGGTTCATGGGGGAGACCTCCAAGCACAACAACATGAGAGTTTATAGTGGCAGCTGGCCACAGACTCCAGAGATAGACTCAATTACACAACTCTCTAGTCCCACGAATCCTAATAGATGGTTAGTGCCCAACGACTATGAGACTGGAGTGCCCTGATCACCTCCCTTCCAAGAATTCAGAGCTTTACTCCAGACTGCATTGCCAACTGCCTCCCAGATTTTTTAGTGCAGGTTGATCCAGTCCTGGGTTTTCTCCACTGCATGCAGGGACTTGTAATTCTGATTTTCCTTTTGCAGTCTCTGCCTATAGAAGTGCATCTCAGCAGGCTCCAAGAAAGGGCAGAGCCTGGATTTGAATTGTGGTGGTTATGATGATATCAGTGAGGCAAGGGCGGCCCTCCAGAAATGGCCTCACCCCTGCCTGTATGCTTCTCAGTGGTGTCTCGTGGCTTGTTTTTTCTCTGGTAGTTGGTGCCATTTTGTAGAAAGCATGAGGGGAAGCAAGGTGAGCTGCACACAAGGGAGGAAGGAGGAGGAGGAAAAGGGAAAAAATAGTAAAATTTAAAAAAAGCAAGCCAAGGAACTAAAAACAGCAAGGGAGATATTCAGTGCTACTTAGCCGGCTAAGTAGCAGCAGCTGAATATCTGGCCTTACTGAATGGCTGCCACTTCCGGCTAAATAGTTAGTGGCTATGTGGCGGGCAGGGTGAGGGTGTTCCGGAAGGAGTCAACTTAGCCGGATAGATTATCCGGCTAATTTGAATATTCAGAGTTAGCCAGATAACTTATCCAGCTATTCTGGCTAATTCTGGTTGGGCCCATAGAGCTGTCAGACAGATAAATATCTGGATAACTTTAAGATAGTTGGATATCTTCAGCAGTGTGGCCATGCTGCTGAATATATGGGCTAAGTTAGGCAGATAACCAAGCCATACAGCAGCTCGCTATCTACCTCAGCATTGTTAAAACAGAGTAAGTGAAAGAGGCACATTGAGATGAGGACTCTGCTGCAGGCTGTTCCAGCCACAGCTCAGGTAATATTTGTAACACCCCCCCCCCCCCCCCCCCCCACACACACACACACACACACAGCCCCTTTATGAGCTGTTTTCTTCTCTTTTCATGGCTCCACCGTGCCTCTAGACCTGTAAATATCTGAAGGTTGTAAAACAGCTGAGCCTGTCCCTTCCATGATGCTCAGGGAGAAATTAAATCTCCCTCTTTCTCCCCTCAGTCTCTCTATGCATTTTTCATCATTAACGGGAAAAATGCCATTGAACTGACAGGCATTAGTCTGACTAGAATCAGGCTAAACTTTCTCCATCAAAGTCATCAGAAATGTAGTTAAAGCAGTGAATTGTAGCAAGGTCATTTCCATCTTTAACTCTTCAGGAGTGGGGGAAGAGAGAGCTCTCGTGTTGAAGAAATGTGACATTTAAAAGGTTACGTACGGGATGCAAAATGGTCTAGTGAAAGCCTTCCTTCTTCCATCCAAACCAGAGTTGTGGGTAAAGGTTCAGATGTGTGGCAAAACGGTGCCTCTCTCTGACTATTTTTTTATCCTCTCTTTGAAAGTTTGTTTGGGAATGCTTGGGAGCATGGAATCTAAAAGGGCCAGTGGATGATCACAAAGAGAATTTGATCTAGCAATACTCAGGCTTGGAGTTGAGGTTCATTGATGGATATAACTGTGAGAGGCTTTAGGCAGACACGATGGGCGATCTTCAAAAGTGTGCGTTTTTTAGGAAAAGTCCTTGGGCACTTTATACCCATGGATTCTGCATCAGTTTTCAAAGGGAAAGTACGAGCATGCTGTCTCTTTGAAAACCGTCCTGGGAAAAAGTACCTGCAGACATTTGCACTTGCTTTTTTTCTGCAGGTGCTCTTTTTCTGAGGAAAACGCATGTAGCATTCCCAATCCTAACCCCGCAATCAGGAATGCCCTTGTTCAAAACAGATACACATGTACATTTACCAGGGTAAGGGGCAGGCAATTTTCAGATAGACAATTTACCCTTCTTGAGAGATGAGGCGTGTTAGTGGATCATGGTGCTGGTATGTGTATGTGTGGAGAAACCTGAGATTAAGTGGTGCAAAGGTACAGTATTATAGATTATTATCTCATGTGGGGAGGGAGAAGGGGAGAAAAGTCCCAAGACTAAATGATCATGCATATATTACATTTTTTCTTTCTAGGGTGATTCTCACCAGTGTGTTTGCCCATTTCTTAAGGTGTGATTGATACAGAAGTGATAAGAAGCTGCTTGGAATAGGGAGGACAATAATCAAACCAAACAGGGTTTGAAAATTTGGCCTGGTGCTCACATCATGGGTACTAAGTGCCAAGGCACTATGCACCTGCATTAAAACAGGTACAGATGCAATGTACAAGCCCAAAAGTATGTGTGGGGATTTCAGAATGAAATCTCTGCCATACAATGTTCTGTAGCTAGAAATTTTAGGACTGGTTTTATGAGTAATTGAGGCAAAGTTTGTATTTCAATTTGCTGTTTCTTTTACCTTTTTTTTTTTTTTAATTTTATTGTATTTTAAGAATCATTTTAATTTTATTTTACTTTTATCTACAATTATTCATTTGTTTTAAATGATTTGAATTTAATGTTAATGTGCTTATCTGTTTTAACGATAAGCACATTCTCAATGTTTATGACCTTATCCATGTTGTGAACCGTTATGACTGTAAACAGAATAACTGTAAGTAAATATTATAAATAAATAAATAAATAGTTCAGCATGTGTAAAAGGGCACCAGAGGACACCCTAAAAATAATAAATGAAGAATATAAGAAGTGGCATTCTAGGTCAAAGCAAAAGTCTATCAAGCCCAGTATCCTGACTCTGACGATAGCCAGTATGGATCTCTAGGAACTACCTAGCAGATCCCGAAGAGTTAAATCAATTTCATGTGGGTATATAAAAATGTTTAAATAAATAAATAAATAAATGTCCATTCCCTGGGATAAGCAGCGACTTTCCCCAAGTTTACTTGGCTAATAAGGGTTTATGGACTTCCAGTAGCTTGTCCACACTCTGCTCTGCCAGATGCCTTGACACATTCTCCAGCAAAAAATTCCACAGCTCAATAATGCATTAAGTGGAATGTCCCCTAGTCTTTGTACTATCTGAAAGGGTAAATAACCGTTTCCTATTTATCTGTTCAGCTCGCTCATGATTTTATAAAGTTCTGTCATGTCTCTTCTCCAAGATGAAGAGCCCTAACCTGTTTAGCCTTTCTTCATAAGAGAGCTGTTCCATTCCTTTTATCATTTTTGTTGCCCTTTTCTGTATCTTTTCTAGTTCCACTATATATTTTTTTTTCTTTAGATGACCCACCAGAAATAAACACAATACTCAAGGCATGGTTGCAGCATAGATATACAGTATACAGAGTTGTCATGATATTCTTCATTTTGTTTTCCATTCCTTTCCAAATAATTCCTAACATTCTATTTGCTTTTTTAACTGCTGCCACACACTGAGCTGAGGATTTAAACATATTCGGCTGGATTTTAAAAGGCCTGCGTGCGTAAAATCCGGGGTTTACGCGCGTGGCCAGGCTGTACACACGCTGCACAAATTTTCAAAGAGGCTCGGCCACGCACGTAAACTCTGGTATGCACATAAGTGCCGGGGCTTTTCAAAGGGGTGGGTCGGGGGGGAGGGCCAGGACATCGTCATTGAACGCTGTCCCAAAGACTCCCAACTTACTTCAGCCTGCACATGTGCGCGGCCACCCGATTTTATAACATGCACCCACCAGCACGCGCATGTTATAAAATCAACGCGTCCATGTGTGCGCACTGGGAACCGCGCGCACACTTGTTATAAAATCTACCCCATAGTGTACATTGATACCAAGATCCTAATGGCATTTACCCTAGAGTTCTAATGACTGTCAGACTCGCCTAAGTCTCAAACTTTTGACACCGTGTCACATTATAGACAGTTATGCACTGATTATTTAGGTATAACTAGGCCTCATCCCAGAGAGACTCAACTGCACAGTCTGAACAAGAACAGGTAAACTGTGGAGGATGTTTGGTTCTTGCATGGATGTATTCCATTCTTTCTAAGTGATGATTCAGAGGAACTGAAACAAATCAATGTGAATCTTGAAGAAGTGTTAGAGCAAATTGACAAAATAAATAGAACAAATCACAGAGACCTGATAGTATTCACAGGGCCAGTAACCTTTAAATGGCGCATGGGCATACGTTTGCTGACTCATTTCCAGGGACATGGATATTTTGTGCACTCGTGCACAATTTTAAGTGGGCATATGCTTATGCATGCAAATGCCATGTCTACTGCATAAGTGGGTGGATTTTAATAGTCACCCATGCTGTTATTGCCTGTTTTTCCAGTTCCTTCCCATTTTTCCCAGTTAAGGGATAGGATTTCCAAACCCCCATAATTTAATAGGCCTCCTTTCCCCCATTAGACGCGACCCTTAAAACCATGCTGATATGTTTAGTTTTCTTGTTTTATGACGTACACGCCATCCATAGCAGAAGTAAAGTTACGTAGCAGGGGACCCCAGCGTGCGACATTGTGTGTAAGTATTTACCTGCTAATTTCAATGTAAAATCCAGGCACATCCACGCCCCTCCCATTTTTGTAAAAAAAAATAAATAAATTTGTACATGCAGCGAGAGATACACGCATATCTGGGCAGCTTTTAAAATCCACTCGGCGTTTCCCAGCCCAACATATTCACTTATGCCCTAATTTCGGCGCGCTGGACTTTTAGAACACTAAAGTAACTCAAATATGAAACTGCAGACATACTACCGGTAATCTGTAATTTATCATAAGAGCATAGAGGAAGTGTTATGTGGCAAAAATAAGGTTCAGAGTATGAAGCAAACCTATAACAAATTGTAATACCAAGCAAGCACCAGAGAACTTACTCCCAGAGAAAACTGAGAAAATATTTACGATGCAGTAAAGATCATATGTGCCCAGCCTTAAGCAGAAAATGCAAGCAGTGCCTGAAAATTGTCCACTTTGCAGCAGTGTATCACATTAAGCAAGCACAAGTAGTAGCCACACAGGAGGACATTGAGGAACCTCATGAGTAAATTTTCAAAGGGGCAATGCCCGGAAAAATAGCATATATGTGCATAAATAGCATGTATGTGTATATATGCTATTTTATAAACACCAGACATATGCATGTATTTTTGGTTTCATGCACACATTTTACTGGCGTGAAAGTGGGTGGTCTAAAGGCATTCCGTGGATGGGTCAAGAAGCATGCATGGTAGTTGCTATTTTATAAGAGAGAGACTCTGTAGAAATTATCAGACCTGCTAACTGACCAGCGCAAATGAAATTGGACGTCTGTTGCCTGCAAATGTTGGGTGGGAGGCTTGGGTGAACTGATGGGCATTCAGGGTGATGTGTTAAGTGAAATGGAGACAGACTGGGTGAATTGATGGAGGTACTGGCCAACTGGTGATTTCAAATATTCATGCAAGTATTTTCAAATAGTATAAGTGCATATTTTATAAAAAATACTTGCCTCCACATTTTTTTTTACATGCCTAAAATATACGCATATATGTTTATAAAATAGGTAGAAAAAGTAAGTGCTTCCTTGCATTGGAAATATTTATGCTTACTTCCAGAGTAGAATTACATGGTATTTTAAAAACTGTGCAGCTAAATCTCTGCACATCTACTTACGCATATAAAATTGTACTGCTAACAGGTTTGAAAATAAGGCTCTTTGGGGTAGCTATTCAATGGGCATTCAGATAAGTAACTTGGGCCTAGATTCATCATTCTTGTGGAATGATGAGCTGCCACGGTAAAGGGGCGGGGGGAGCTAGTGTGCAGCTGGCCACATCATGGCAGTGTGGTTTCACCTGCTGGGGTGCAGCTGTGCCGCACACTATCAACCCCATAGTGCCACGCTAAAAGGTGGTGCTATTTCCCATGCTACTGCCGGCGATAATGTCCAATACATTATCGCCGGCAGTGGTGCCACGACCCTATTTCCCTAAACCCCTCCCAAATTCCTCCCTAACGCCACTCATTCCCCTAATTTTAATTCTACCACCGCGATAAGCCCATTATCGCATGTGCTAATGCCCTAATGCACATGATAATGGGCTATTGCTCCTTGGAAAATGACCCTATTAGCCAGATAAATGTTATCCACCTAAGGTGGCCATTCATCATTTTGCATATGCAAATTAAAAATGTATTATTAAACAGGGAGGAGTTTGGGTGGGGTTTAGGGAGATTAGGGGCTGCTAGCGCTGTGTGCGATAAACTATCACACACTAGTGCGGGCAATTTCGCGGGAAATTACTATACCTGTTCCCGGGGTGCTACGGGGCGACAATGACTAGCACGGCCAATATCACTGTGTATTATAACGCAACACCGCATGTGTTATTGTACGCTGCAACGCGGCCAGTTGCTCATTTGCCTCCCCATGCCCCCTTTTCTACCATGGGCAATCATTTCACCATAATTATAGTGAAATGATGAATCTGGGTCTAAGATAAAAGGATATTCAGTGGCACAGCCTTGCCTCTGAATATCCTTGCACAAAACGCTACTTAGCTAAGTCTAGATGTGCTCAATAGCAGGTCTAGACTTGGCCAGTATTAATATTGCTACTTAGCCAGATAAGTTATCCAGCTAAGAAGCACTGCCCTGATCTACCTATTGCCTATCCACTTTTTCTCCATGAAAAGATAGCCAGATAAATGACTTATCTGGCTATCTAGAGGCCGCTGAGTTTACCCGGATATTCAGCAGCCACTAGATAGCCAGATAAGTGCTACTTATCCAGCTATCACATATTTGAATATTAGGCCCCCTATGTCTAGGCTCTGTAAATGCGAAACAGTAACAAGCTGACTATGAAGAAGTTAGCATGTGATCTGGAGCTAAATAAATAAATACATAAATAAAATAGTATAGCACAAGTCTGTAAATTGCAGGTACTTTACTGAAATTCAAATTGGATCCTGGAGCAGACACCTCTGTCATAACTGTGACTGCTTATTATGACTATGTAAGAAATCACTTCTGAATACAGTTAATATTAGAGATGTGATTTGGCCAAACATTTCAGTTCAGCCTTCGTTATCGGCCCACCGCAGGAAATTTCGTTTTCCTGCGGTTTGGGCTGATTTTTTTTTTCAGCTGTCCCGAAACGAAAAACTCAAACCCGCCCCAACCCTTCAAATTTAATTACAAACCCCCCACACCCTCCAAACCCCCCCAAAACTTGCTGAAAGTCTCTGGTGGTCCAGCGGGTGTCCCAAGAGCGATCTCCCACTCTTGGGTCGTCGGCTGCCAATAATCAAAATGGCACCGATGGCCCTTTGCCCTTACCACGTGACAGGGGCTATCTGTGCCATTGGCAGGCCTCTGTCACATGGTAGGAACAATGGATGGCCGGCACCATCTTAAAAAAATGGTACGGGCCAGCCATTGCTCCTACCATGTGACAGGGGACGACCAATGGCACCGGTAGCCCCTATCACATGGTAAGGGCAAAGAGCCACCGGCGCCATTTTGATTAGTGGCAGCTGATGGCCCAAGAGGGGGAGATCACTCCCGGGACACCGCTGGACCACCAGGGACTTTCGGCAAGTCTGGGGGGAGGGGGGGGGGTTTGGGAGGGTTGGGGGTTGCAATTAATTAAATTTGAAGGGTTGGGGTGGGTTTGGGATTTTTTTTTTTAATGGGCCCTTTCTCCCCCCCAAAAAAAACATTAAGAAAACCACACACAATTTTGTGGGTTTTCCTATTGTTTCATCGGCCCCCTGAAGCACAACAAAATAGGAAATATCGTCTTTATTTCCTATTTCGTTGCAAACAAATGCACATCCCTAGTTAATATGACTCTGATGAGCCCAGAGGGTGTGGCACCCACAAAAGGTCAGTTCCTTTCATGTATTCATGTTGACACCTGTGATGGACTCTAGGAATGTTCTTTCAAGTAGTAGTGGTAAATTCAGCAGATTAAAATATAAGTGTGGCAATAGCACTAATCAAGGCAATAAGTGAGATGGTGAGATGGGACACTTAAAAGGGGGAGAGCAGAACCTTACAGCATAGCAACCACCATCTTACTCTTGAGGGTGTTCTGACAAAATTTACTCATTGCCCCATGGATTGTTCAGGCATTCTCATTTGTTTTCTACTTTTAGTATGTGAAAGTATTCATAATAGACATGGGGGAAGATGTGATATGGAGTCTAAAGCATTCAGCTGTGTTAATAAAGTTGTCAGCAAAGGTTATAGGGCACCAGGACGCACCCTAGGAAATAATAAGGAATTTAAGAACATAAGGATATAAAATATTAACCTTACTGAGAAATGTTTTCAATAAAAGTATATTGTGTTGGAACACTGTAACTATAAGAACTCTTTATTGGGGGGAAAAAAAATCTCCCAAAGCCTAGGGCCTAAGTCTGTGAAGTAGAAGCTTCCCCCTGATTGGAGGAACTCTGGTGGTGCAGTAAGTTGTGCAGAAGCCCACCGCCACCTCTCCAGTAAACTCCCTCACCATTGGAAGGACCAGAGAGGGGGCCTTCAGAGTTAAGAGACTTAATCCTATGAAACTGAAGTAAAAGTTATTAAAGGCAACAGTGATTAAGGAGAGCTAATGCCTTTATTAGGTTAATATATTTTAAGATGCAGGCTTTTGGAATAATAAAAGTGCCTCCTTCAAGTAGTGGAAAAGAAGACTTATTTTCTTCTTTCTAAATTTAGCCTGCATTCCTTTCTTACTCAGGAAAAGTTGATCTTGCTTGGCCAAGAATGGGCGCTCAGTGATAATTACGTTACAACCACAGTAAATATGTATATTACTTCAGTCTCCAGTGCTTATCAGCCTTTTTTTTTTTTAGTATTATTTCTGTTTGTTTTTTTGGGGCTTTTTTTTTTTTTGGTACTAAATATTCATCAGTAACATTTAAGACAAAAGAATGAGATAATTACTGGGGAGACTTTTCTGAGATATTAAAGGTTAACAGAATTCTTGGCATTTGTGCACTTGTGCCTTGTCAGTTTCCATGTAATTATACTGGTTTCCCAGAATTCAGAGGCAATGGTGGCTGTTCATTTTGAAAGATGGTATCAAGGGAATTTAATGTATTGGATAATTTCTCTGTTGTGGGATTTAAACCAAGTAGCTCATGCTTAAGATTACTATTATGTTTTTATCATTTTTGGAGTAGTATCATTCTTTGTGACTTCAAAAGGGATCCGAGCTGCCAAAGTCATCCTTGATTAATTTAGATAATGGTAAATGTCTGTTGACCCAAGAGTAGATTGACTCTATTTTTTATTGCTGTACACTTTTAAAATGAAGTATCATAAATTTTTTAATTTGCAAAGCTTGTGCTATGGTACATTGGGTTACTGTACATCCTACATTATATCTTAATAGAAGCATTTCAGTGTGTCTATGATTTTAAATAAAGTTGGTGCTGCAATGTGCTGCCTTCTAGTCCTTACAGATATCAGAAGATCCTTTGTAGATGCTTCCATCTTGGCCTGCTTCATTGCTAGTCTTGCCTCTGAGAGTAACTTTGAGTTGTTGGCTGGTTGGCATTGGTGCAATAAGATTGTTGCCAGAACCTCTAGAAAGGATGTGGGTTAAAATTTTAACAAGTTCCACATTGCACAAAGAGTGACTTCCTTACTACATATGGTCAGGTATCCTGATGTTGGGGGTACAGAATATTTGCAAATTTAGTAAAAGCTGAACACGTTTCCTGTTTGTTTTATTTATAAAAACTGTAAATTGCCTTGGGTGCTCTGTTAAGATCCAAGCAGGCAGTATAAAAAATACACCCATAAGTGTGACATAAGATACAATCAATAACTCACACACAAAATCCCATTATACTTACTAGTGTGCACTTTTGCATCTTCTGGTTGGAATAGGTCAATCCTGATTTCTGTTTCTTTTAATTCCATATCATCAACCAGACTAAAACAGGGAGATCTTTTAATGCAGAGTGCTAAGAATTGGGCTGCCTTATTTTCTTAGGATTCACAATAATATTGTAGTTGTTTGAATTGCTTTCTAACAATATATGTTTATAAATACATACTTTGTGTGTGTGGTGCCGAGTTTCCAATTCTGTCTGCTTCAGGGGGTATCCCAATCATCATCTTCTCCCAGAATTGTATTTGGAGGTGTTAGAAGATGGGATTTCTGTGGAACCATCACATGCAGCTAAGTTGATGTCAATGGCATGTTAGTAGCATCTGAATACGTTTGTGTGAACACTATGCCATACAAAAAATAAAAAATAAAAATGGACTGTTTGACCAATTAAGTCTTGAATTTCATACTACTGGACTCTTAGTTCACCAAAAAAAATTTTTTTTTAATTCTGTGGGATATTTGTGGTGATTTACTTTATCGCTTGCCATTCAATTTGACTTGGGCTTTCTTTCTTCAGGTTCCATAGTATGCATTAAAAAGAAGTATTCCTCTGGGTGCGTTTAGGTCGGGGTAAGAAAATAGCACGTGAACACGTTATTCTTTCCCCTCCTCACCCCAATCTGCACAATTTCCAGGTTTAAAGTAGCAGCAGGGAGAAGAGTTTTAGATGTGTTAGGAACTGGGGAACATTTTGCAGAACAGGGAGCCTATTCCAATAGGATTGGCCTGCAGCCTTTTAATATCTGTATCTCCCAGTATGCAGATAAAGGTTTGGCGAAAAATGGGCGTGGTCCGAGTGGGGCATGGGTGGGCTGGGAATGTAACATGAAGTCATTTACGTGCACTAGCGCACGCCAGGATCCCACAACCTCAGAACTTGCTTCTGCTATGGACTGCATGTAAGTAGTTAACTTTAAAAAAAAAAAAAAAAAAAAAAAAAAAAAGGTAGTCAGTGGGGTTTTAAGGGTCAGGGTTAGTTGGGTAAAAAGAAGGCAAGTTAGGTAGGGGGTCCTCTCCTTTACTGGGGCAAACTGGGAAATAGGCATAATGCAACGCCATGCGTACCTACTAAAATTCCCCCCACTTATGCTCTCGAGATGGCATTTGCACACACATGCGCACGTCGATATAAAATTGTGCGTGCATGTACTCACGAGTAGCTGATTTTATAACACGCATACATAAACGCGCTTATGTTATAATATTGGTGCATCCATATGCGCGCGCCGGCAAACGTGCACATGTGCGCACATGCGTCACTTTGAAAGTTACCACTTATGGGAAGATGCCTTACAATCTATTAGAATTCTTTTGAAGGAATAAATACAATATGGTTAACGGTGAGCCAGTTGATATGGTATACTTAGGTTTTCAGAAGGCATTTGATAAGCTCACATGAGACTTCTCAGGAAATTAAAAGTCTTAGAGTATGAGGCAGTGTCCTGTTTTGGATTGGTAACTGTTTAAGAGATAGGAAACAGACTAGGCTTAAATAGGTTTCCCAATGGAGAGATGTGAATAGTGGAGTGCCCTAGAAACCTGTACCAGTGTTTAATATATTCATAAATGATTTAGAAAAAGAAGCAAAAAACAAGGTGATTGACACAAAATTATTTAAAGTAATTAAAACATGGGCTGATTATGAGGAATTGAAGGAGGACATAGCGAGACTGGGGAACTGGACATCCAAATGGCAGAGCAAATTTAATGTGGATAAGAACAAAGCAATGCACGTAGGAAAAATAATCCTATGTAGTGTATACATTCCATATTAGGTGTTATCACCCAGGAAAGGGGTCATTGTGGACATTACATTGAAATCTTCAGTTTTGTGTGTGGTGGCAGCCAAAAAACAAGCAAATAGAATTATTCGGAAAGAAATAATTTTGTTTACTATCAATATAATGCCTTTATATCAAGAGATTGTGCAGCCACAACTTGAGTATTGAGTGTAATTCTGGACCCTGCACCTCAAAAAAAATAAATAGCAGAACTAGAAAAATACAGAGAAGGGAAACAAAAATGATAAAGGTGATGGATTGGCTCCCATGAAGAAAGGCTAAATGAGTTAGGGCTCTTTAGCTTGGAGAAAAGACCACTTAGAAGGGGATATGATAGAATTTTATAAAACTGTGTGTTATGGAATGGGTAAATAAGAATAGTTATTTACACTATCAAATAGGACTAGAACTACAAGATATTTCCTGAAACTAATCAGTAGCAGATTTGAAACTCTTTTTTCAGTCAGCTGACAATTAAGCTATGAAACCTTTTGTCAGAAAATGTGGCTAATGCTAAAAGAATGGTTTGGCTAGGATTTTGGAAGACAGATCCATAAATACTATAATTATTAACCAGACAGACTTTGCTTTCTCCATCTTTTCATTCTTCAGTCGTTATTGGGATTTGCTGGATACTTCCAAGTGTCCCCGACCAGGACTGTGGGAGACAGGATATTGGGCGGACGCAGCATGACATGTTTTATGTTCTTAGGCTTACTTTGCACTTTCAGATTTTCAAAGAGAAACAAAGTACCTTACATTAAGGATGTAATTTTCAAAAGGATTTACATGCTTAAACCTGGGTTTTACATGGGTAAATGCACTTTACATATGTAAGTGGGCCTTTGAAAATTGGTACAATAGTATGTTACATTTACATGACTTAATTATTTTTAAATTAACTCCAAAGTATGGGCCAGATTTTCGAACTTACGATTGATTTTATAACATGCGCGCGCAGCCGCACGCATGTTATAAAATCCAGGGTCGGCAGGCGCACGCAAGGTGCACACTTGTGCACCTTGCGTGCGCCGAGCCCCAGGGGAGCCACGATGGCTTCTACATTCCCTCCGAGGCCGCTCCGAAATCGGAGCGGCCTCGGAGGGAACTTTCCTTTTGCCCCCCCCCCCCCACCTTCCCCTCCCTTCCCCTATCTAACCCGCCCCCAGCCCTACCTAAATCCCCCCCACCTTTATTATTTAAGTTGCGCCTTCCTCTGGGCAGGCATAGGTTGTGCGCGCTGGCCGAGTGCCGGCGCGCGATCCCCCGGCCTAGCGGGCCTTCAGAGGCCTCTGACCACGCCCCCGCCCTGGACCACCCCTGCCCCTTTTTTTGAGCCCCGGGACTTGCGCGCGTCCCCGAGCCTATGCAAAATAGGCTTGGTGCGTGCAGGAGGGGTTTAAAAGGGTTACGCGCGTAACCCTTTCAAAATCTGCCCCATGTGGGTTACAACTGCCCATGTAGTTTGCTATTACATGTTCTGTTTGAAAAATGTCCACATAGAGAATAATTTTCAAAGCCATTCACTTGGTTAAAGTCAGAAATTGCAGCTCCCAGAATGACTAAAACGCATGCATGGGATTCACAAATTTATATATTTTTAACTGCATTCAAAACAGGGGGGGTCACCTAGAAGCCTGTCAAAGCCACATGCATACTTCTCCCCCCCAACACACACACATACCACCCCTTTTTCTTCTGACTGCAGGTGTCCAGCAGGCAGGGACTTCTGTGCCTGCATATCCATTCTCAAAGAAAAACCCCAAGGGTAGCTTCTTGTGGAAAAGTGTTTGCAAAGTCTGTATTTATGAAAGTTTACAGCTACTGTAGTTGGGCTACTGAAAATTGCCCCCATACATTCAGATATGTCTTGAGTTTCAGAGCATCAATGCCATATTGATGGAAACAAATAAACTGTCAACGTTACCTAAGTGCATCCAAGAATTCAAAACAGTACCGGCCTTTCTTCAGCGTATGCCCTATTTGCTTCCAATGATGTGTGTCCAGGGAAAGCAAGGGTTAAGTCCACACCTACTAGATTTTGAAGAGTCTGAAGGTTTGCATCTTTGATGACAAGGATTGGAACCGATGACACTGAAATTGTTAATGTTGCAGTAGGCATGGCTTCTCCATCACCCGAATAGGGATGCACCACCAAATCCATTCTTTACATGTGTAATTGGTAACAGAATCTTTCTGGCCTTATTTGGCCAAAGTAACAAATTGTTACTGTGTTATTTTCTTTCGTTTTTTTAACTCGACAAAGAAAAGAAATTACAACTACTGCCATTTATCAAACCTTAATACATCATCTGTGGTGCCTACTAATTCCAAAGCTGCCAGTCTGAATCTTCATTGAACCTCGTTTAGGGAAATGTAGAGCTGGAAGAGTTGAAGATCTTTAAGGTTAGAAAAGTTATCAATGTTGTAAACCGGCATGATGTGCATACGAATGTCGGTATATAAAAGACTTAAATAAATAAATGAAAGGAGGTGGAAGTGGGGTGGGGGTTGGAACTAGGGGTGTGAGGGTATTTTAAGAGAGGGAGCATTACCTGAAAGCACAACCAATGACAGCTGTGTAAAAATGGCACAGCAGAACACCCAGAAAACATTGGTTTCTCTCCTTCAGAGACGTTGGGAAGAAGGAGTCTCAGGAATGTGAGAAGTAGGGGGCCTGCATGCTGTTGACCTAGATTAACAGTTTTCAAGAAACCCTTTTAGGGTTGGTCTGATGGCTCAGCGGCAATGCTGCACACTGCAATACAGAGAACAAGGCTTTGATTTCCAGGACAGGTGTTCTACTCCCCAGGCCAGCCAAGGCTGGGGATGCTGCAAAGTTAATGTTGATACCTAGGGTGACCAACTTTTCCATGGATTGTAACTGGCAGAGGTCTGCTCTTAAACTAATGTTAAATGTAACATAACTTATAGTGGCTCACCCTTCACTGCACACGTTTGCATGCCAAAAGGGTACTAACTCCCAGGAATCTTGAACAGCAACAACCCTACCCAGGAAAAAGCAGCACTAAAAGTATTATTATATCTGGCCTTAGAACACCAATACACTTCCTATTGAAAAAAGAACAAAAAAAAATAGAACAAGCAAGAGTAGCAGAATCTCTCACATCAATCACACAGGCAGAACACAGATAAACCCTCACCAAATACAGAAATAAGGAACCACAAAATAGAAATGTGCAGACACAATGGAAGTGAAAACTGAGATGTCACATTTTGAAAAATAAAAATAGCACAATTCCCCAACACTGCTGCCCCCTGCCACTAACCTTGTTCTCTCCAGCTGCTATTGACTGTAGGCCTGGAATTAGGGCCAAAGGTGCCTGCTCTTCTCGCCCCAGAATATCCCCACCTTCTGTCCAGCATCCTTGACTGTCTCTCCTGCTCAGTATCCCCCTGAGTCATTTCCTACGCCCACCACATTCTGCCCACCAACCCTCTGACCATTTCCCCAGCATCCTCCCTCTCTATCTCCCCCCTCCTCTTTGCCAGCCATTCTCTCTCTCCCCCTCCCCACTTCCCTCCTCCTGGTTCCCAGACAGCAGTCCCTCCCTTCTTCTTAGTATGTCAGCTTTTCTCCTTTGGGCAGGCCAGCCTATTGTAAAACAATTCCAGTGAGAAACAGGGGGGAAGGAGGCAGCACTCTCTATCTCCTTTGGGCATTGCCATTTGACTCCGCGCCCAGATGCGAGGCAGCCATTCTCTTTCAGGTTGGCCCGAATGGCAAATGGTGGGGGAGATGGAAGCAGAGGCTCCATGCTGGCTGAGGCGTCGCTGTATGCACCTCTCTCCTATCTTCTTTTTTTGTGCATCTAGGCGAGAAATTGACAGGGTCGCTGGCATGGAGCAGTCGGAGGCAGTGGCACAGGCTCCACTTCCAAGTCCCATTCTCCATCACGGCTCAACTGGCCATTACGGGGTCTAGTTACCATGGTAACCAGGCACCTTGCAAAAAGGGGGAAAACCCTGACTGTTCGGGCCAAAACCTGGACAGTTGTCAACCTTTTCATAGCTGCTGGATGGGCAGGATGGGGTGGGGGGAGGCACGGATGGAGTTCCAGCCATTGCTCAATGGTTATTTCTCCAGGTCACATTGAGAGGGCACAGGTGCTGGACTCTGGAGAGAGTCACAGTTTGTAGCCCCCTTGCCAAGTATTGACACTGTAATGACTGGACTAGGCGGGGAGATATAAAAATCCCGGAAAAGCCCTGGGGGTAGTTGCTCAAAGGAGAAGGAAAAAAACCTGTCAGTTCAAAAATACAATTTTAAACAACACTGCAAACGGTTCTTTTGTGAGAAGAGAGAGCTTGGCATGTGTTTTCGGATGGTATGAAATGATCTTTATGGCAAACAATGGTGGCCATTGTATTTCCGCCAGCAGGGGGTGAATTTCTTGCCAGCCCCCCTTCCAAGCCATGACAAAGAGTCTGGTTCGCTCCTGGTGTTCCTCCTTCCGTCCCAGCGAGAGCTGGCCCTTCTCCTGGCCTGGGAGCCAGCCCCCTTTCAGCACTTCTAGCATCTCCCATCCCTGTGGAGTTAGATTGGAAACGCTAGAGGGAAGATAACACTGCTCAGCATTTGCTGGCACGTGAGATGCTTTCTCGGCCCACATACAATACTCAGAGGAGATATGTGTCTCTGGGGACATTGATATTAGTGCTAGAGCTGCTTCTGTTGTTTTTTTTTCTCTATCTCTGCATCCTGGGTTTGTTTGTTTTTTTTCCCATTGCTTTCCCCTCTTCTCATTCTCTCTCAGCCTTGACTCCATTTCTTTCCATCTTCCCCTCTCCTCCCTCATTCTCATTACTGGTTGTTTCTCTCTTTACCAGGGCACACTGGTTTCTATTTCTCATGAGCTCCCTGGGGCTCCTTTAATCCTCTCCTCCATCAGAGGTAGCCTATGAGAGATGTACTTAGCGACAGAACAGTTTGGGAGCTTTTTTTTTGTTTTTTGTTGTGTTTTTTTGTGATTAATATGCTGTCCTCCCCCCTTGCTACCTCCTCTGGCTCTCTCGCCACAGGATGCAGAAATGTGCACGTTTTGCACACAGAGGAAAAGGCGGGTGCCTTTTCTTTCCCCAAACTGCACCCGCTCTCAATATCAGGCCCTGCCATACCAGTGTCTCTCAGCAGCCTCAAAATTTAGAGCGCAACCTGGTGAGATCTCCCCTTCCTTCCAAAATCAAAAACACAAAAGCAGCCTCTGTTTCGCTTTTGATTTGCAGAGCTGTTAATACCGGGGACAGACATTTCTGTGTGTGTGTGTGTGTGTGTGTGCATGTGTGTGCGTGCACGCCTGCATGAATGCATATACACTGTGACAGTGTTCATTATTGTCTGTAAGTATTTTTGAAACCTGACACAATTACAGCTGTCACTTAAAGACAAGCTGTGACAAGCTGATTTATGTGTAATGTGCCTGTATGCAACCTGGAGAGGTACCAAGGGGACTGGGCTCAGAGGCAGGGAAGAATGATTAAATTGGCATTATTGGAACCATTAAACAAAAGTGAAATCATAACCATATTTTCCCAAAGATATAGTTAGTTATCTATTCCGGATCTATCTGTGGATATTCCGGCGTGCGATTCCTCCTCTATCCCCAGACACTCTTGTTTTCTGAATGGAACTGATGCTTTAAGTGGTGTGGAGGCTGACAGGGTTATCCAACAGTTGACAAACACGATTAGGTAAATCGTTGTTTTGAAGTGATGCATTTTTGCATTCCGTTTAATAAACATGCATTAATAAAAAGAGAAGAGGAGATTGTTTTTACAGTTTGACACATTTTTGAGAACTGTGTGGGTATTGCTGGTTCTTGCATTTTGTTGTACGTCCAAGGAATACACCTACTGCCGTCTTCATGGAAGACCTGAGTTGTGTCTCCTGGAATCCGGTTGTAAACAAGCCATTTTACCTCCATCAGGTTTACCTAGTCAACAAATTAAAAAAAAAAAAAAATTACAGTAGTGGTCTGATTGTGTCAGTACCTGCATGTATTCTTGGTGTATCTGTGACTTTCTGTTCCTAGCTGGTTTGCATCTCATGGAGGTTGAGTTCAAAATTAAACCTTAAATTAAATCAAAATGTGATTTGCTCCCACATCCTACTTGCCTTGTAGTCTCAGAGTGAATATTTAAATTTATAACCATTTCCTTCTAATAGGTATGAATCGCCTACTCATATCTCCTGAGATGCAATCACAAATCGAATCTGTGAAGTACCTGGAAGAGAAAACCCCTAGATACAGTGTCTTTAATGCTTCAGTGTTTTAATGGTTGTAGTGGAAAATGAATCAAACAAATTGTTCAGCTTAGGGGCTGCCATTTGTATTGCATTCTGTTGTAGAGGGATGAAGTAAGGAAGCCGATGGACGCTGGAGGAGGGGGGGGGGGAGACGTGAATGTGGTTCTAATCTACTAGTAGTGACTGCCCAAAGCTAAGCCACACCCGACCACAGGAGAATTACTGGGGCATATATGTGAATCCCTGCTTCACTGTGACTCTGTGCTCTTGTATGAGATGGTTTCTCTCTCTCTCCCCGTGGCTCAGTTCACCCACCTGCAGTTGGAAAGAGTGATAAGCGTGATAACAGTACTATTGCATCCCCCTCCAAACCCCACCCAGTGTAAGCTAGGAATATACACTTCCAAGGCATCCACACCAGAAGCGGCCGTACATTTTGTTTCTGAAGTGCGGCTCTTGTAAAATGCATCTTGTTTAGTTAAAAAAAAAAAACAAAAAAACTATACACGTACATGGAAATTAATGATATTTGTGATATGGTGGCAACATATGGTGGATATTTTTCAAAAAGGTCTAGTTAGCTGGCTAGATCTGTTCAGGAGAAAATTGTCTCCTCTCTCCCCAATATAGAATGGCTAAATATAGTCCCACTTTTTACTAGGAGGCTATTTTTAACTTTTAATTTTTTTTTTAATTAGAGTTCCCAAGAGTTTTTGGGTTGGGGGGGAGTAAGCGGCACATTTATTGAATTTTCAAAATAAACACCCAGTTTTTTCCCATTTAATTCCAGTTGCAGATACCACAGGGGCAAAGCATGCAGGGGCATTTCAATTACCTGAGCAGTTTCTCTTTGAAAATTAGCTAAAACTTATGTGCTTACTTACCGCTAACTGGCTTGCTGATAATTGCCCCCATAATAGGCAGTATGTTACCAGCCTCAGATGCCTTATGAGTTTCTAGGCCAACAGCTGAAGGACATAAGCACTGGAGAATTACAGCAGCCCAATCAAAAAAAGAGCCGAGGCATTTTTAAAAGCCATTATACTACCGCTCTTTTTCAAAAATGTATTTAAGTTTTAGGACTGGAAGTGTCATACGAAGGCTTTTTACCTGGCCATCACAGTTCTGGTATAGCACAAGAAGTCAGAATCCACACATTCACTGACTGATTATACTATCTTTCAGCCTCTAAGTCCTTGTAGCATCGTAACATAGTAAATAACAGATAAAGAGCAAGAAGGTCCTTCCAGTCTGCCCAGCAAGGCGTTTAGGATTTAACTGCAGCTCCACGCAGGTTACCCCTGTGCAGGAATGTTACACCAAAATTAGCATCTGTTATTTCGGCCCCTCATTACTTTCCTCCAGCAAATATAGATTCTCTGAGGCATTTCTGAGCGTTACTTAGCCGGATAAGTATTCATACGGCTTTGTAGATAGCCGGATATCTTGGAGGCAGGCAATAGGTGGATCGGGGGGGATATGATAGAGGTGTTTAAAATCATGAGAGGTCTAGAACGGGTAGATGTGAATCAGTTATTTACTCTTTCGGATAATAGAAGGACTAGGGGACACTCCATGAAGTTAGCATGGGGCACATTTAAAACTAATCGGAGAAAGTTCTTTTTTACTCAACGCACAATTAAACTCTGGAATTTGTTGCCAGAGATGTGGTCAGTGCAGTTAGTATAGCTGTGTTTAAAAAAGGATTGGATAAGTTCTTGGAGGAGAAGTCCATTACCTGCTATTAAGTTCAATTAGAGAATAGCCACTGCCATTAGCAATGGTTACATGGAATAGACTTAGTTTTTGGCTACTTGCCAGTTTCTTATGGCCTGGATTGGCCACTGTTGGAAACAGGATGCTGGGCTTGATGGACCCTTGGTCTGACCCAGTATGGCATTTTCTTATGTTCTTATGTTCTTAGTTATCTTAACCAGACATATCTAGTTAAGCTAAACAGATAAGTTGCATAGAACAGGTCTGACTTAGCCAGATAAGTTAAATCTGGCTAAGCAGCAATTTCTTCTGGGATATTCATTAGGGATGTGCATTTGTTTGCAACAAAATAGGAAATATAGACTATATTTCCTATTTCATCGCGATTCGGAGTTCCCTGAAATGATAGGAAAACCCACAAAATTTTGTGTAGTTTTCTTATCGTTTTCAGGGACGGAGAAAGGGCACATAAAAAAAAAACCAACCCAAACCCACTCCAACCCTTCAGATTTAATTAATTATAATCCCCCACCCTACCAACCCCCCCCCCAAACTTGCCTAAAGTCCCTGGTGGTCCAGCGGGGGTCCTGGAAGCAATCTCCCTCTCTCGGGCCATCGGCTGCCACTAATCAAAATGGCAGCAATTGTCCTTTGCCCTTACCATGTGACAGGGGCTATCGGTGCCATTGGCCGGCCCCTGTCACATGGTAGGAGCAATGGATGGCCAGTGCCATTTTTTAAGATGGCACCGGCCGTCCATTGCTCCTACCATGTGGAGCAAAATCCTTCCCATGAGTGGCATGTGCAGAAATCTGTAACCCCTGCCCCTGTGGAAAACCATACCCCGCCCTCTTTCTGCTGTGCTCCAGCTGTCTTGTTCTTAGAATTCAGATTACAGTTGATGTTACACCGCGGCTATGAGGTATGCCAATTAGAAAGCTCCTGTTCTTACCTTTCCACCAGCATATGCAGTAGATGACTCTGGTGATCTTTTGCGTAGATGTGTATTAGGATTATGTAAGGTTTTGTTTTTTTTTGCCTTCCTGCATTATATTATTCCTCCCCACCCCCACACTGCTGCCAGGTGTATAAACTGCATATTGTGGCCTGTTAGTAATCCTAGGCTCTCCTTACACAGAGCTCAGATGATTCCTGTGACAGTGTGTTGCGCTACCTCTTGCCCACGGCTGCATCAGAGTTAAAGTAGGGAGGTAGGGAGTCATTCCACTTTACTTGTACATAGACAAAGTAACTGGGGAAAGGGCAGAGGCATCCAGCCAATAAGAATTGCTGATGTGCTGACAAACTCCCATTTCCCTTATGGTAGTACAAGAATCTGTACTTAAGGGGATGGAAATTGAGCCGCACTGTGTGGGCTCTGGGGGGATCTTGTTCTCGTGGCACTCCTTTTTTGGGTTTTTTGGACTTCCTCATACTTACCATAATGCATCTATGAACAGTACTGCTTTGTAATAGGTGAATGCACCTTGCAGCACTGGGGCTTACCATTACAAGTTTGGGATAGAGAAGTCTACTTGAGGTCTTCTTTCCCAACTCGTAAGCGAGATTCCAGCTCATGGGGCATCCCAGATGGTAATTCTGTTTCATCACTGAAAAGGTTAACAGGCAAGATTTCACCATACTACCCTACAAACTGGTTGGTTCGGTACTGAACTGATTGTCCAGCTATACCCTGTACTAAAGGCAGTAAGGTAAGGAAAGACTGAAACTCATAGCCCTAAGAGTGGGTCAGCCTGGGCTCAGGTGCACTGCTGTTCAAGGTCCTCAGTTTGATCCCTGAGTTTATTTATATATTTATTTATTTGGCCATTTTATATACCGTAGTTCCAAATGAAGATCACAATGGTTTACATCTTGACATACATAATATAATTTGACAAATACAATCACTTAGTGCGTTCATATAACATATAGTGTAGAGATAGACACATACGATGACTAAGGATCTCAGGGGCTGTCTAGTGTTATCGGGGGCAAGAAGATATGCAGGATGTGCAAGCATTTTTAACCTAGTGTACCAGTGGGATATGAGGGTGGTGGAAAAGAAAACGGTTTCAGTTTCACGTTTATTTATTTGGGGGTGGAGGGGTGGGGGAAGTGATGTGATAATGAGGATTGAAAAGTTCTGTGGTATAGAGTTCACTAGTTAAACTTTTCTGGCCTCGATACTTACCCCTACGCTGGTAAATCTATTAAGAATCTAAGTTGGGCTATAGGCATTCTGAAATTGAGTTGGATCTTTTGCTGCCTGGATTGGCTGGGGATACTGTGGAGGCAGTATTCATTAGAGATGTACTTTGGGTAAAAATTTTGTGTCGGGCTTTGTTTCGGGGCCCCCCACAGGAATTTTGTTTTTCCTGTAGTTCGGGGGGCCCTGATTTTTGGGTTAGTGTGCACTATCTGGAATTAGTGCGCACTATCGGGAATTAGCGCGCACTAACTAAAAAATGAATTCTTTTCTGAAATTTCAGAAAAAAATTTGTTTTTTGGTTCTCCCGAACCATTCCGAATTAGGCAATTTCGTTGACATTGACTAATTCAGGAAAAACGATTGCACATCCCTAGTATTCATAATCCCAGGGAGAAGGGAGCCATGGCCATTGCTTAAGGGTGACACTTAGTAGCTAAATTCAGTTCCCATAATTGCAGGATTCCAGAAAGAACCTGAGTGCAGGACTTCAGTGACCAAACTAGGTATGTTGGAAGGGAGATCTGCCCTGTCCAGAATATAAACCATTTGGAAGTGATAGGGCAGACAGACTGGTGGAGGAGGAAGAGTGGCAGTATATGTTAAAGATGGCATGGAGTCAGAATAAAGATCTGCAAGATCTGCACTCTGGAATTTTCATGGACAGAAATTCCATGTGTCATGGGGAAGAGTATAGCAGTGGGAATATACTAGTGCCTGCCCGGCCAGGATGAGGAAACTGTTTGTGAAATGCTAACAGAGATTAGACAGGCTAATACAATTAACTCAATAATAATAGGAGATTTCAATTATTCCAATATTGACTGAGTAAATGTCTTATCAGGGCATTCTAAGGAGGTAAAGTTCCTATTTACCATTAATGACTGCTTAATAAGAACATAAGAATCATCATACTGGGTCATGCCAAGGATCTTTCAGGCTCAATATCCTGTTTCCAACAGTGGCCAATACAAGTCCAAAGTACCTGGCAGGATGCCAAATAGTAGCTAAATTGCATGCTGCTTATGCTCAGGGATAAGCAGTGGCTTTTCCCAAGTCTACCTAGTTAATAACAGTTTATGGACTTCCTCTAGGAACTTGTCCAAACCATTTTAAGACTCAGCTCGGCGAACTGTCTATACCACATTGTTTGGCAATGAATTTGAGCTTAATTGTGTGTCAAGTGAAAAAATATTATCTCTGATGTATTTTAAATGTGTTTCTTAGTAACTTCATGGAGTGTCCCCTAGTCTTTTTTTAAAGCCAATATTCAGTAAGCCGTTTAGAGGACAGGTTATCTGGCTACAGTTAGCCAGATAATTTGTGCAGTACAGCGGGGTAAACGTCCTGCTGAATATACTTGTTTAAAGTTGTCCGGCTACATATATCCGGATAACTTTAACCCTAACCAGTCGTTGATGGGACATGGCTGGTTAGGCCTAAAGTTATCTGACCTCGTGTGACTGGATAACTTGCTACTTTCCTGGATATCATCAGAGATATTCCGGTTAAGTAGCACATCCTAAAAAAAAAAAAGTGGTGGGGGGGTGGGCATCCTGGCCCGACGCCCCCCCCCCCACCACCACATGTATCTACTCCCTCTCCCAATCTGCAGTCTGATAAAGCTGCCGAGATCCTTTAAATCTGTAAAACTTTAAAAGTTCCTAAAAAAGAGATTGCCGCCAGCTTGGGTTCTCTTCCCTACCCGCTAAAAAACAAAAAAAAAATTAATTTCCTGCTTCACCCCCCCTAAAGTCACCTCCCTCCCCCACCCCTGGCCAACACCCTCCCAGCTACCTCCTAAAGTGGCCCCCTAAGTCTCTGTGCCGGGATCGCTGTTCTCCATGATCCTGGCCACTTCCAGCCTTGTTACATAGGTCATAATGCCGGAAGTGTACTGTAGGGAAAGCAGGAAAATGCATTTTATTCTTAGCAGGGAGGGAGCAGGGTGGCCCTGCACCGGCTCGTGCATGTTATAAGATTCTCACATCCTTGTGCGCGTGCCGGGAACCGTGCGCAGATGGACGAGCGTGTGCTCCTTTTAAAATCGACCCCTTGGTCTCTCTGCTATGGCTTTGTCATCCCTAAGTGGTTGAACATCTAATGGTCCAAATGACTCCCTCACAGGCTTTTTCTTTTACCTCGAAAGTACCTGAAAACATTTTTATTATGAGATTTTACTTCCACGGCAAGCTTCTTTTCAAATTCTCTCTTTGCCTTCCTTATCAATGCTTTGCATCTATCTAACTTGCCAGCGCTTATGCTGTTTCCTTCATTTGAATCCCGTTTTCATTGTTTGAAAGATGTTCTTTTAGCTATTATAACCTCTCACATTACCTTTTAACCATGCTGGTAAGTGTTTAGCCTTCCTTCCATCTTTTCCAATGCATGGAATATATCTGCTCTGGGATTCTAAGATGGTATTTTTTGCATATTGTTATTGTTATATGACTTTGTTACATTTGGAAACTAATTTGCAGCCCTTTGTTCTATACTTTTCTGTGGTGATCAATAAAATTTAAATTACAAAAAAAAAAAAACAAAAACCCAACTTCCATGCCTCAGGTAAACTCTTTTGCAAATGTTCCTTTCTTTTTTCTTTCCTAACCATTTTCCTCATTTTATCGTAGTAACCTTTTTAAAAGTTAAATGCTACTGCAGTAGATTTCTTTAGTGCCCTCCCTTCAGTTAAGTCAAATTCAATCATGTTGTGATCACTATTGCAAAGTGGCTCCAAGACTTCTCTCTTTCACCAGATCCTCTGTTCCAGTAAGGACTGGGTCTAAAATAGTTTCCCCTCTTGTCGGTTCTTGCACCAGCTGCTCCATGAAGCACTCATCCATTTCATCTAGGAACTTTACCTCTCCAGCATGTCCTGATGTGACATTCACCCTGTCAATACCTGGGTAACTGAAATCACCCATTATTACTGTGCTGCTGGTTTTGTTACCTTCCCTAATTTTATTTCAGCATTTCATTGACTGTTAGCTCATTCCGGTCAGGTGAATGGTAATGCAGTCCCACTGCTATTTTATTCCTCTTTTCACCTGGAGTTTCTATCCATAAAGTTCAACATAGCATTTTGTTTCCTGCAGAAATTTTATCCTGTTTGACTCGATGCCCTCTTTAATATATAGTGCCACCACTCCACCAATTTGATCCATCCTATCTTCATACAATTTGTATCCTGGTATCAAAGTTAACTATTGGTTATCTTCCTTCTACCAGATGCCAATGCTATCTATCTCTTCATCCAGATCTATATACTCTTAACACTTCCCTTTTATGGCTGTGTCCCATTAAAACATTTCTGTCTATATGTTTTAGACTCACTTGTGTCTAGTTTCCTGGATTACCCCGGAGCCCTTTTTTTTTTTTTTTTTTAAATCTTTATTAATTTATAATAACTTTCCAAGAAAAAAAATCTTCAGCAGATATTTTTGGAAGCACTTAAGAAATAAAAATTCAAAAGAAATCAAAACAAATAAATGATAGTCTCCACAATTTCAAGCCCTCAACTGATGAAAGACTCAATACCCCAATCCCATGAAAAACAACAACAAAAAAAAGAAATAGAAAGCACAGTGACCACACAATCTATGAAAAGGAGAACCAAATCTCTGGGAGAAAATGTAATCTGTGACATTACCAGTGCCCAAAGCCACAATTTTTTAATTTAACATTGAATTTATAATTTCCAATTATACAAGCATATGTTTGAAACAGAAATAGAAGACATATCTTCCAATGCTAATAAACAAGAAAAAAGAGGAAAAATGACAATGTACATCTTCAATTAGCCCATAAGTAATGGGAGGGGGGGGGGATGGTTTAATTAAAGCCATTGAAGGTATGGCAACAAAAGAATTGGCAAAAGGCAAAATTACATATGCCAACCAGCACCTATGTTAAACACCCAGATTCACATCATTTATCTGGCATCTGCATTCCCTCCTCCCACCAATTGTTTAGAATCAAGAAAAACGAAGATGTGAGGGTTCAAAAAAAGTAGAAGTAGTAAGCTGAAATCTAACAATGCACTTACAAGGAAAACAAACCACAGAAATGCACCTAGCAATAATACCTTGTGGCGCATTCCCAGAAATGTTTTCCATCGCTCTTGTGTTTTTGTGTTTTTTGGTTTTTTTATATTATATTACTAGCAACGGTAACATGGAATAGACTTAGTTTTTGGGTACATGCCAGGTTCTTATGGCCTGGATTGGCCACTGTTGGAAACAGGATACTGAGCTTGATGGACCCTTGGTCTGACCCAGTATGGCATGTTCTTATGTTCTTAATTTGAGCACCCAAAAACACCAGCATCATTATTATAATAACATAGTAATGACAGCAGAAAAAGACCAAAATGGTCCATCTAGCCTGCCCAGCAAGCTTCCCAAGGTAGTAACTGCTGCTCCGTGCAGGTTACCCCCATGTTTCTCTTAGTAACTGCTGCTCTGTGCAGGTTAAGCTTTTTTATTTATTCCCATCATCTAGCCTTTTGAAATTATGAAAATATAATCGCAAAATAGAGTCCTTGCTCTAATCAAACACAAATGAGACCAAGAGTGAAGCTCTAGATATTTCCTCCTCCACTGTTCTTTCCAAAAATGTTAGATTCAAGGTGTCTAAGACAGATTCACTGGAAAGAGGCTCAGTGCCTTGATGTGACAACCTCCCAGTAGGCAAATAACAAATTTTATTAACTGAAGGAATACCATTTTCAGCCATTTTGAACATCTTCGTCAAGTAACATTTAAACAATTCAAGAAGAGACGCAGTACACATCTTAAGAAAATTTTATAAATCTCAGATGCAAATGCAGCATGTAAGTCTCAAAGTATTCAATCTGCTTACTTACGCAAGCTTATCCTGGACCAAGGAAGACTGTACTGAGGCCAACCAATTAACCTCTCCAGATACCCATTTCCTGGACCTGAGCTGCAAAAGAGGATTCCCGATTCTAAAATTGTTCCTGTGTTTGACTCAGAATGGCTCCAAAAGAAAACACTCTGGTAGAGAGAAGCGAGTACCAACCAGATAGCATTAAGAGTGACTGTGTCAGCCTTCTCTCATGATGGAACAGTTGCAGGTAACATTGGGAAAGAGGAGCAGGGGCTACCTATATTATCTGGCCCCAATGCCAAACTCACCCCTGGACCTTCCAGAGAAGAAAGAGAACTGAGCACACCACTAGTCCACTACCTCTGACTCTTCCATCCGTGTTCAAGCCTGGATTTCAGACAGCTGCCGGTATGGAATGGCTTATTCCCCAAATCTCACAGGAGTAACGGACCTTGTGGGAAGAGGGGGACTTGCAATGGTAATGGAGTCATTACTCATATCTGGTTGCGGGGTGTGGGTGGGGTGATCCTGTTGTTTGGGCTGAGATACTCAGCTCTGGAGCTGGGAACTGAATCTGCCAACTCCAATGCTTGAAGAGGCCTCATCTGCTCCACAGGGAAAGCAAATCTAGCAACAGACAACAGGTGATTCAGGAGGGAGCTCCATTCTGCAGCAGGAGAAACCCTTACCCTGACTTTAAATTTCCTAACCATTGAGATGAGGAAACAAATGATAGTTCATGAGAGGAAATGGTAAGACTCCAGGAGATGAAGTTTGTGTGGCTAGTTTAAGCTACCATCTTAGCCCCTAGTGAAAATTTTATCACCTGGAAAGAGCATTAATTGACTTGGCTCAAAGAAAATATATGCAACATTTTTGTAATTAACTGCATTTGCATGGAAATTTAAGAAAAAAAAGTTGCTCTGAGTTGCAAGACTCAATCTCATTAAAACATTTTGTCCTCTTCCTTTGGGTAGTTTTAGGTACATCTGGAAACATACTAATCCAAAATTGAAGAAAAACCACACCAATGTTTGAAGAAAAGTCTCAAAAGCCAATCTCTATCTAGGTCCAAGACAAATTTTACTATCAAAGTAGATGGTTTAGCAAGCGCTTTTTAAAGACCAGCATTATATTGGCCACCCTCCAATCTGCAGGTACAATATACAATTTTAATGATAAGTTACAAATTATTAGTAAAAGGTCTGCAATTTCATTTTCTAGTTCTTTCAGAACTCTAGGATATAAATCATCTGGTCCAGTTTTGTCAGATTGCTCTATTACATCTTCCAAGTTCACTGTAATTTATTTCATTACCTCTGAATCATCACTATTAAATACCATTTCCAGCATGCATATCTTCCCAATATCCTTCGCAGTAAACAATAAAGCAGAACTCATTTAGCCTTATCTTCCCTAAGTGCCCCTTTTATCCCTCGATCATCCAGTGGTCCAATCAACTCCCTAACAGGCTTCCTGCTTTGGATGTATTTAAAAAGTTTTCATTATGAGCTTTTACCTCTACGACAAGTGTCTTTTCAAATTCTCTTTTTGACTGCCTTATCAGTTATTGTATTTAACTTTCCAGTGCTTATGTTTTTTCCTAATTTCTTCATTCAGATCCTTTTTCCATTTTTGGCTAAAATATCCTCTTTAACCATGCAGGTAGTTGTTTGATCTTTCTTGGAGCAATCAGTCCTGAAAACCGATAAGAGGGGGAGTTATCATTTCTCAGGTACTAGTACAAGGGGTAAAGGTGGTGAGGCTGCTTGGCAATAGGGATCATAATTCAATCAAATTTGACATAATCACTGGAAGGATGATAACAAGTAAAACGTCTCCAATAGCATTTTACTTTAGAAAGGGAGATTATGATATAATGATGAAATTAGTTAGGAAAATAACTAAAATGAGTGGGTGTGAGGGTTAAAGGTTTGCATGAGCTAAGGAGATTACTTAAAAATACCATGTTGGAAGCCCAGATAAAATATATTCCACGTATTAAAAAAGGTCAAAGAAATACAAATGACTGCCAGCATGGTTAAATTGTGACATGAAAGAGGCTACTAAAATAGGCATATTTCAAAAAATGGAAAGCAGACCCAAATGAAGAATACAGAAAAAGAGCATAAGTACTGGCAAGTTAGATGTAAAACACTAAGGAGTGAACTTTCAAAAGGTTTACATGCATTTAATTGGAAGCTATGTACATAAATAGCCTGTACACTTGTAAGTAGTATTTCACAAAAGCCTGAAGTATGTGCCTAGTAGCAGTGTCACTTTAAATGTTAAAACTTTAAAAAGGGTCTGTTAGGGGTTTGGAAGAATATGACCAAGTTGCGATTTTCTAATCGGTATACATGCACATGTTACCAAACTTGTCAGTATGCTTTTGCACTTGTTTTTGCCTTCACATTTCTCTATTTCTATATGTGCAATTTATTTATTTTTATTTTTTTATTTTTATTTGAAAGTAAATAAAATAATGTGCATGCTTTCTAAAATACCTGCTTCCACATATGAGACTGTTTTTAATTGATGTATTTTAGGTATTTATGATGTATTTTAGGCTTACACATGATGTATTTGATATAGCATGATGTTTTATGGTTGTTGTGAACCATTACGAATGGTCCTTAGTAACTGCTTATAAAACCTAATAAATCTAAATCTAAATGCATATGTTATAAATATTACACATGTAAAATTTGTGCACATACTTTTGTTAAATAGGCAGGAAAAGTATGTATATTTCTGAATTACAGACATGGGCACATACTGAAATTTATGCGTGTACTTTTGGGGTAGAGATAAACACTATTTTATAAAGCATGCTGCTCCCACCATACAGTGTATAAAATGTTCCTAAATCCTTTACATGTGTCCATTTATGCGGGTATGTTCTGTTTTATGCATACTGTTGAAAATTTGGCTGTAATAAAGCAGGCCAAAAAAATTGAAGAAACTTGCATTGAATAATTTTTTTTCCAAGTACTTTAAAAACAAGAAGCCTGTGAGGGAGTCCGTTTAACTACTAAAGAGGGTAAAAGGGCACTTAGAGAAGGCAGGGCCATAACAGAAAAACTAAATGAGTTCTTTGATTTTTTCTTTACTAAAGAAGATGTTGGGATGAAAATGTAATAGAACAACTTGAAAAGCTAAAGATTAACAAATCACCAGGACTGGATGGTATTCACTCTAGAATTCTAAAAGAACTCAAAGATGAAATTTACAACCTATTATTAGCCATATGTAGCATATAATTAAAATCAACCACTGTGCCTGAAAACTGGTGGGTGGCCAATGTAACACCAGTTTTTAAAAGGGTGATTCAGAAAACTATGTTGGTGCTGGGCAAAATAGTAGAAGTTGTTCTTAAAAACAAAATCACTGGATATACAAATAGACATGGCTTAATGGGGATAAACAATCTGGAAGAGGGAGTGATTAGTGAGTTGATCAAATTTTTAGATGACACAAAATTATTCAAAGTTGTTAAAACAGGAGCAGAAGGACTTGCCAGACTGGGAAACTGGCAAAAAAGTGGCAGATGAAATTTAATAAGGACGAGTACAAAGTGAAAAATAATCCAAAATATAGGTATTCAATTCTGTGTTCCTTATTAAGAATCATCACCCAAGAAAAAAGATCTTGGAGTCATTATGAGCAATGCATTGAAATCTGCAGCTCAGTGTGCTGCAGTGGTCAAAAAACATGGAGGGGCAGATCTTAAAAGCTACGCGTGGGTGTAGATTTGTGTGCGCAAGCCGGCACGCACAAATCTACGCCCGATTTTATAACATGCGTGCACAGTCGCGTGCATGTTATAAAATCCGGGGTTGGCGCGCGCAAGGGGGTGCACACTTGTGCACCTTGTGTGCGCCGAGCTGCGCAGCCTTCCTCCGTTCCCTCTGCCCCCCCACCTTTCCCTCCCTTACCTACCTAACCCGCCCCCCAGCCCTACCTAACCCCCCCTTAGCTTTAACTTAGAAGTTGCGCCTGCCTCTGGGCAGGCGTAGATTGCGCACACCGGCCAACGGCCGGTCCACGATCCCGGGCACAGCGGAAAATGGCCGCTGTGCCTGGAGGCTCTGGCCCTGCCCCACCCCGCCCACTCCCTGCCCCCTTTTTCAAGCCCCGGGACATATGTGCGTCCCGGGGCTTGCGCGCGTCGCTGGGCCTATGCAAAATAGGCTCGGCGCGCGTAGGAGGGGTTTTAAAGGGTTAGGAATGGTGAATAAAATGGAGAATATCATAATGCCTCTGTATCAATCCATGTTGTGACTGCATCTTGAGTATTGTTTTATTTATTGTAAAAATGTATTTTAAAATACTTCTATACCTCCTGCTCTAATAAAATCCCAGATAACATCCATAATAATAAAAGGTAAGTTACCGAAACGACATAACATAAAAGCGCATACATAACAATGAAATGCCATTAATGCTGTGAAATGATCATTGCAATTTTAACTGTTCCAAGGCCTTCTAAATATCTCATTGTGTTACCCCTCGAACTCCTGCTTAAACAACAGCCAGGTCTATAAAGTTCTTTTAAATATACCGGTATCAGATATAGTCCTCATTTGTTCTGGCATAGAGTTCCCAGAGGCTGGTCCTGCCACTGAAAATGCACAGTCTCTCTCCTCAAATATTTGCTAGCCGAACTGATGGAAGTTCCTTTAAGCCTTTCTTCTGAGATCTTAGTGTCCTGACAGGAGTATATCTGCAAAGCGGCACACAACCAGGGTACCTTATCAAAGCTGATTAATTTGTGCATCAACATTAGTACTTTATATTTTATCCTTGACTGTATTGGGAGCAGCCAATACTGGTGTAATATGATCGTATCTTTTTTTTTTTTTTTTTTTTTCCGGAAAGCATCTCTGCTGCCTCATTTTGGAGAAATTGTAGTGCATGAAGCGTGCAAGTTCCCATAATCGAAATCATGCAGTTCTGGTCACCCAATCTCAAAAAAGATATAGCAGAACTAGAAAAGGTACAGAGGAGGGCAGCAAAAATGATAAAGGGGGATATGACTTCTTTATCAAGAAAAGCTGACCAGGTTAGGCCTCTTTGGAGAAAAGCCAACTAAGAGGGGGGGGGGGGGAGATATATGATAGAGGGTTTATACAGTTGTGATCATAAGTTTGCATACCCCGGGTAGAATTTGTAAGATGTGTAGCATTAAAAAAAAAAAACAAAAACATGAGTAATCAGACAAGACCTATCTGTTGTTTTTGTGTTTCAAATTAAACTATTGTGCATCACAGAATAGCACAATCATTAAAAAAAAATAAAAAAGTCATAGCAGCAATAAAGGAAATAATAAAATGGTCCTGTTCAAAAGTTTGATTACCTTTTGAATGTTTGGGCTGATAATATACACTCAAGTTGACACACACAGGTTGAGATGGCAATGAAGAGCAGATATCCAGACCTGCGCCTTGTTTGATTGTAATTGTCTGTGTATAAATAGTCAAGGAGCTTCTTAGCTCTTGAGAAACCCTTGTGCATTTCATCCAGGGCTGCATTGACTTTGGTGGTTACTGAAGCATAGAGAAAGCAAAGGAACTGCTAAAGGATCTGTGAGCAAAATTAGTTCAACTTTATAAATCAGGAAAAGGATATAAAAAGATATCCAAAGATTTGAAAATGCCAATCAGTACTGTTCAAGCTCTGATCAAGAAGTGGGAAATTATGGGTTTTGTTAATACCAGGGGTAGACCAAAAAAGATTTCAGAGAAACAAGTGCCAGGAAAATACGTCTGGATGCAAAGAAAAATTCACAAGCAACTTCTACGGAAACAAAGTGGTGTAGCTGTTTCAGCATGCACAATAAAATGGGCTTCATGAGATGCCAGAAAAAAAGACATTGCTGCATCAATGCCACAAAACTGCCACTTACAATATGCCAAACTGTACCTAGAGAAGCCTCAAGACTTCCGGAACAAACTAGAAGTGATGAGACCAAAATTGGACTTTATGGTCACAACCATAAGCACTATGGCCTGGATTTATCAAAATGCGGTAAATTATCGCATGCGATGGGAAAAGGGGTATGTTTTATGGTAATAGGGAGTTTATGTGAGAGAGAGAGCAAGCCTAGCTGTAATGCCCTTACCCTAGATAGGTATTTATATGTCTATGGGAGGCCCACCTAGTAACTCGAGGTGAGGTTTAGGTATTAGTTTAAGGGGTTAGGGAACACTTTGACATTCGATGTGAGACGTACGAACAGAACAGTGCTCTCTTGTGAACATTTGAAGACCCTTGGAGTGAGGAAACTCACCCAAAGATGAGATTTGTGCAATGTTCTCTCAACCTAGCGTGATAGCTACAACTTTTTCAGGAGTGTTAAGCCAAAATTGGCGTTAAAGCCGTGCGATAGGGCTTCGCAAAACGGTAAACCCAGCCCACTCCCGCCCCTAACTCCTCCTCTTTTTCGGATTTGCATCGCACCATACGATATGGTGCTATCACATGCGTTAAAGGTGTTTTCGCATGCGTTGCTTATCGCATGCGATAAGCCCTTAATGCATGCGAAAACGCCTTAGCGCATTTTGATAAATGAGGGGGTATGTTTGGAGAGGAGTTAACAACAAGGCCTATGAAGAGAAGCACACCATTCCAATACTGAAGCATAAAGGTGGATCACTGCTTTTTTTTGGGGGGGGAGGAGGGGGGGTTGAGCTACAGCAGCACAGAGAATTTAGTCAAAATTGATGATAGGATGAATGCGGCATTTTATCTGAAAATATTAATTTGCATTCATCAGCCAGGAAACTGCCTATGGGGCAGACAGACCTTCCAACATGATAATGATCCAAAACATAAAGCCAAGATGATCCTTCAGCTGCTCAGCAGAAGAAAGAGAAGGTTTTGGAGTGGCCATCATAGTCCCCTGACCTCAACATCATTGAGCCACTTTGGGGAGAACTCAAACATGTGGTTCATGCTAGACAACCCAAGAATTTACAGGATCTGGAGGCTTTTTGCCAGGAGGAATGGGAAGTTTTACCACATGAGAAAATATTCACACCTATCTCAAAAGACTGCAAGCTGTCATTGATGCAAAAAGGGGCAATACACAATATTAAGAACTATGGGTATGTAAACTTTTGAACAGGACCATTTTATTATTTCCCTTATTGCTATGGGTTTTTTAATGACTGTGCTATTGTGTGATGCATAATAGTTTAATTTGAAACACATTAAAAATAACAGATGTGTTTTTGTCTGGTCACTCGTGTTTTCTTAAAATGCTGCACATCTTACAAATTCTGCCAGGGGTATGGAAACTTATAAGCCCAACTGTAAAATAATGAATGGGGTGGAACAAGTACATAGGGAATAGTTATTTACTCTTTCAGATAGTACTAGGACTGGGGGGCACTAGTGTGCTTGACTGGTTAGAAACTGGTTGACTGGGAAGCACTCTGAGGAGGGTGGCATTATTAGCGGTGTGCCTCAGGGATTGGTCCATAGACTGGTTCTTTTCAACATCTTCGTGAACAACATTGCGGAAGGATTGTTGGGAGAAAGGGTTGTCTTTCAGCCGATATCACCAACATCTGCAATAGGGTAGACAACCAGGAAAGTGTGGAAAATGAGAGGGGTTCTAGTAAAGCCCAAGGAATGGTCTGGGGTCTTACAGCTAAGATTTTAATGCTTAAACATGCAGAGTCATCATTTAGGATGCAAAAGCCCAAGATACAGTACTGGAGAGGGGGGGGGGGGGGGGATTCTTCTAAGCACAAAAGAGTGAAATATGGGGGTGATTGATGATCTTAAGGTGACTAAATAAGTGGATAAAACAAGAGCAGAAAGATGCTTGGCTGCATAGGGAGAGGATTGGTCAATGGTCAGCAGAAAAAGGGAGGTGATATTGTCCCTGTATAGGTCCCTCATGAGACCTCACTTGGAATACTGTGCAATTCTGGAAACCGCCCCTTCAAAAGGACATAAACCAATTGGAGTTGGTCCAGAGGGTGGCTACTGAAATGGATATAGTCCTTGTTCTAAAGCATATGGGGACAGACTTAAAGATCTACTGTAGAGGAAAGGTGAGATAGGGGAGATATGATAGAGACCCTTTGTTCTATTAGCGATACTGTCTCTTAAGGATTACAAGCTTCAGGAGGCAAGAAATAAGACATTTTCTATATTAGGCCCAACTTTATGGAATAAATAAAAAGATGTGAGGGAAGATATTGATTATCTGCATTTTAGAAAGACATAAGGCTGAGCTGTTTAGACAGATGTACAGTAGACATTGATTTTATGTATTTTGTGAAAGATTATGATGGTAACTTTAAAACAGGCATGCAGGCGCACATGTTCATCGGCCCGCACTCAGGGATGCAGCCATTTTTTTAACAAACGCGCATATATGCGTGCATGTTATAAAATAGCCTGATCACGTGCACACGTGTGTGCAGTTTTAAGTGGACGTGCCCCTGTACATGCAAGTGCCACTTCTACCGCATAAGTGGGGTAGAAGTGGCATGCACACCGATGCCATTACCGGTTTTCCCAGTTTGTTCCCAGTTTGCCCAGGACAGGAACAGGATTTCCAGACTCCCCTAGTTTAATAGCCTCCCTTCTCCCTTCTCCCGTTACCCCAGTCCTTAAAATCCTGCCAATCTGTCTATTATTTATCTTCATTTTATAACCTACACGTCATCCAGAGCAGAAGTAAAGTTACGTGACGGGGACCATGGCACGAACCTGTGCTCGTATATATTTACTTGCTAATTTCAAGTTAAAATCCAGGAATGTCCATGCCCTTCCCGGACCACGCCCATTCCCCGCCCCTTTTTTGAACTATTCATTTTTGCGTGCAGCAGCATGTACATGTTACATGCGTGTCCAAGCCACTTTTAAAATCATCCTGGTGCGCACAGGCCCGACGTGTGTTCACGCGCCAGACTTTTAAGATTCACCTTTGTTTCTATGTTATAAAGATGTACGTTTTTTGGATATTTTCTGCTCTTGTTTTATTGGAATCCACAATGAACAGATTTTTCTTGAATATGCGGAATATAAAATAAGCAATAAATAAATACCTCCAAGGTTTCCATGCACAGGAGGAAGAGTCTCTTTCACTGGAAAGGAGATTCTAGAAAAAGGAGTCATAGGATGAGGGTGAAATGGGGTAGACTCAGAGTAATCTAAGGAAATATTTCCTTACAGAGAGGGTGGTGGAGGTATGGAACAGCCTTACAGTGGAGGTGGTGGAGAGAAGAACAGTGTCTGAATTCAAGAAAGCATGGGATAAGCACTGGGGATCTCCGAGAGGGTATTGGGAATTGTAAAGCTAAATTAATTGGGCGGGTGGGCAGAGTAGATAGGCCAAACGGTCTTTTTCTGCCATCACGTTTCTATGTTCTTAAACTAAATGGTAACAAATTAGAGAGTATTTTTTTCATTCTGCACAATCAAGCTGTGGAATGTATTGCCATTTTCTGAGTTCAAGGCATCTAACATAGCTGGGCTTAAAAGGGGATCAGACTAGTTTCCAGGAGGAAAATTTCACTCACAGTTCTTAGCCAGGGAGACTTGGGAAAGCCACTGCTGATCCCTTGGGGTGAACAAGGAGTGAATCTACTCTGGGATCTGCTGGGTACTTTCCATTGACCTGGGTTGGCCTCTTTGGGAGACAAGCTGTTGAGCTTGATGAGCCTTTGGCCTGAACTAGCATGACACATCTAATGTTCTTATGTAGTTGGCGTTAGTTGTGAATGAAGGCTCAGCTCATGGTGCCAGATCCCAGGCTTCGACTAGAACTGGAAGTACGAACCAGCAGAAGAAACCTGCTGGGTCAAAAAAAGAATGGGAGAGCTGGATTAGCTCATACAGCAAACTGAGTTGTGGCATGTTATTTCAGTTAGTAGTTCCTCTGGAGTAAAACATTGTAGCTTCCTGCGCACTCTGTTGCCAGTCTTTTGGGTAACTTGATACATGCTTGTCCTGTAATAACTATGCATGCTAGCCCAGTGCATGAGTTAACGAGAGAGGGGGAAACGAGAATGCATTCTTTGAATTGGGTGGCTCTGACTGTTACTCTTGCAGGAGGCAGAGGAGAAATGGCCCGGCCTCGCAACCCGGTACTGATAGGGTTAATTACATGAAAATCCAGGCTACACACACAGAACTTAGCACATAAAGATCATAAGCAGGGGTCTGGCTGTCTTTTTTTTTCTTTTCTCAAGCTATGACATTCCAGCTCATCAGAAGCGAAAGGAAAAAAAACGGCAGAGAGAAAATTAAAATTCCAGGAAGACTAAAACACTTGACATTTGATCTTTAAGCAAATGCCCAAGAGAGAAATGCAGCTCACTGCTCTTGAAGTCCTTTACTGCAGTAAGAGATGGGTTATTAATGCCATGAAGATGCCCCCGCCCCACACAAGCCCAGCTCCGAAGCAGTTAACATGGGGGAAGCGCTGCTGCTCGCTCGCTCGCTATCCTGCGAGAGATTAATGTGCTAAGTCTGTTCTGAGTGTGTGTCTTTGCCGGGGAGAGAAAGTGTTGGTCAGTGATGGAGTTGCTGCCATGACAACCCTGGAAGTCAGCGGGTGTGATTCGGGGAGATGTTCTTAGGAGGCAGGGGAGCGGAGCTGGGATGCTGGACCTGAGGAAAGAGCAGAGTTTGTGTTGCGTCTGCCGCCTGCCTCCTGTAACATCCAGCTCCGTGCTGCATCTTCCCATCATATGAGCAGTGAAAGAGGGAGAGAGAGAGAGAGAGAGAGCCCAGCTCCTCCACCCAGGCTCGCTCTCCCTCCTCTGCTGCCTTCCCTCCGAGGGATCGGATACAGCAGCGCTTGCAGAGCTGGGGCTGTGGGATTTGTCACACATGATCTGAGGAAGTTGCACATCAGGAGTAGCTGCCTGAGTTGACTCATCCATCCTTTTTCTCTCTGGCTCTCAGCCTCTTGCATTCCTTTGCTTGCTTGATTTTAATTTTTTTTTTTTTTTTCACTTACTGGAACTTGAGAGTTAGGAATTAGAGAGCTGGATTTTTTTTTTTTTCTTTATAACTCTGAGCTTTCCAAAGACTGGTTACGTAACCCCATTTTCCTTCCCCCCCTTCACCCCCACTAAAAATAAAAACAATTAAAGCTAATACCATCAAGGAGTTTCATCTTTGGCAAGTGAGATGCAGGATGATTTTGAACTATTGATTGGAAACAGGAGAAGCTTGTGATTTTCTTCAATGCACCCTCTTCCGCCACTGCCTCTCTCACCCAAGGAATGCTGAGGGCTCCCTTCAGATGCCATTTGGGGATCATTTCATCTGATCTGTGGGCAGCTCAGGCTGGATTCTTGGCAGGTGGATTTGTCCCAAAGGAGCTTTTGGAAGCCTGACTCCTCGTGCTCTGCTCGCTGTGTGCTTTTGCACCCTCCCTTCGCCCCTGTCGGTGGGCGGGTTGTACGTGTGTGGGTAGTTTTTGGTAAAGTTCTTGCCGCTGAGGATGGGGATCGGTGGGTACTTAGTCCTGCCCTGGAGGTGCCTGGCTGTCCTCTCTCTCAGACTGCTCTTCCTTGTGCCCGCAGGAGTGCCAGTGCGCAGCGGGGATGCCGCCTTCCCCAAAGCGATGGACAATGTGACCGTCAGACAAGGGGACAGCGCCATGCTCAGGTAAGAGGAAATGACTTTATTTGGGGGTCTGAGAGGAGGTGGGGGCCGATACATTAAAGTAACGATGCTCGCTTCTCTGGATAGCTATCTCTGTTGTATGCATGCCCCTGGGGACCATTAGCCTTGTAGCAGTCTAACCTGCTCGCCATGTTGGCCTAAGTTCAGCACAAAGGAGTTTAAGGGCTGTGCATCTCACATTCTTCACCCCAGTCACACTTTCTGTTGCAAAATAATATAGTGCCACCTTCGCTAAGGAACTGGCTCTACGAGCTCCCAACACGTGAGGAAAGGCTACTGTGTAATATATTGCACAAGGGGCTATGGCACTCAGGACCATGTAGCCAGGGTTACCAGGGACCCGAAAAACTGTGACAGGAGAAAATGATGCCATCCTGAGCAGGGATTTGGGGCCTAGAGCTGAAAGGGGGGGCCTCAAAAGGTTCACGTGTTTGACACTGGCATAAGGTACTCCAGTCCTTCAAGGACTGCAGCAGGGTCTGGTTTTGCAGGGTATCCATAATGTACAAATAAACCTGATTCATAGAGCAAATGCAGACAGATATTATCTTTTATTTGAACATATGCAGAGTGCTTTACCTGTCCCAATGAGCTTACGGTCTCAGTGGGCACCTGAGGCGGCTTTATATAAAATGATTTGCTGAAAGTCACAAGGAGTGGCAGTGGGAGAAGCAGAATTTGGTCTCCTGGTTGCCAGCCAATTTCTCTAACCACTCCCTTTCCCCATATATTTCATGAATATTTATTGTAATTATCCTGAAAACCAGACAGGTCTGCAGTCCTTCAGAACTGGATGAAAATACCTATGCCCACTAACTCAGGGGGGCCATCTATCTATCTATCTGCCCACAAATTGGAAGCAAAGGTGATAGCTTGTCTTGGAGACCCTGGAGACCACTGGAGACTACTGGAAAAAGCATTATCCTATGTTAGGGATTTAAGATCAGGGAGAAGGGAGAGTACAGAGACTGTGTATCATATATTGTAGGGAGAGGATTCTGGGAGACAGGACATGAGGGGTGTGCTGTGCAGACAGGACATGGTGCTCTCTTCCGTAGGGATTCTAGCTACGCCAGCTTTCATAAGGATATACATGAGGAAAAAGTAGCATCCTTTCTCATGCTTGTGGGGAGCTGCGAGGGGCACTGTGGTCATTCAGGAAACAGAAAAGAGGTGCCATCCAGTGACGAGGGGGCTGTGAGACGGTCCACAAGATATTCACTTGCTGTGTGATGTTTGCATTATAAGAGAGACTCCAGCCAGTTCCAGGAGCCATGAGGTAGGGGAAGAGCTGGGATAGGGCTAGGGTTCTGGAATATACTGCAATGGTAACACTTCCTCCTCCATTAGGAGGAAAATATGGTTTACAGCCAGCACAGGTGCTATCTTTCATCACCTGTCACTGTGAAGTTTTGCATCCCTCCAGGTCCATGTTAAATTGGATTCTTGATGTCTTATCTGAGTTTTGCTGTCTGTAGCAGTGCCAGTTCCTTTGGTTCTTTCGTCCTCTTTACAGAGATCTGATCAGTACTGTAGGTTGCAGGGGCACGTTTTAACTCCCCTGCGAATGGTCTCTCTTCACTGCCCATGTAAAAGAAACTTTCTACATATGTGTCTGCATTAATACTGGCAACAGCAGTCATTTGACCCTGCTTCGGTGGTGTGTGAATACGGTATGCCAGGTAAACCTCTATCGTTTGTTTTTGTACATCACTGACATCACCTTCGCTACTCATTGGATTCATCTGTTTTTTGTTTGTTTGTTTTTTTTTTTATGGTGAACTTCTAAACTTTTGGGTTAGAATAAGAAAAGAAAATTCAAAGCACGATATTGCCTTCATGGGTGCGTCAGCGGGTTTGGAGCATTTGCAGAAGAGCCTGGACGGAAGCTGAAAAACTTCTGTTCTGCTGAGTCCTCGAAAAGGTGTTGTGGGGGATACCAGTGAGGCTGCTATAGGGAATGAAACCGCGCAGTCCCAAACTTCTGGAGGCGATAGAGAGAACAAAAGGTCCAGAGAATGGCTAGCAAAAGGGTGGAATCTGCTTAAAATCTAGGGATGCATTCCCGAGAGGAGAGGAGTGGGGAGGAATATACCAAGAGACACCTGAGAGAGAGAAATAATGCACAAGGTGCAGACATTTTCCAGTGGGAAAAAAAAGTTCTAGACAGCAAGAGGTAATGATGTAAGGATCAAAGAGGGATAACAGAGAGGAGCATAAGGAAATATTTCCTTACGGCAAGGATGGTTGATGCATGCAACAGCCTCCCAGTGGAGGTGGTGAAGGCCAAAAGAGGAACAGGAATTGGAAAAAGTAAGGGCAGGCTCAGGGGATCTATAGGTCTGCAATGGGAAAGGAAACTGTGCAGACCTGATGGGCTTTACAATCCTTACCTGCCGTCATGGGCTATGTGTCTGAGTGCATTCCCACATTTCAGAAAGCCCCCAGTGAGGCAGCCTGCTCAAAGATAACACAGAACGTCAGCATCAGAAAATGGTAGGTGCTCAGAGCTTAAAAAATATCCAATTCAGATCAAAAGAAGAAAAGAAGTGGACACTCTGAATTTGTACAGCACATATCTCAGGCATGAATAAATGCTAATTTATGCATATAGCTTGTTTCTGGATAGGAACTGTGCAGTTGATATCCTGTATTAGAAGCACTGTCTTGAATGACATCTGATTTTCCACACTTGGAATCCTCAGTTTTCACTACCACGTCCTAAAGCTATATCTGGCATCCTGTCATCGGAGTATATTAACTGCCAAGTGTCATCAGAAGGGCTGGTAATTATTTTATTCCTGACTTCACCATGTGGTGCTATTTTAAGGGGTCGGAATGAGACTTCCTCTATCAGGGAAGCTCAGTGTGTGTCTGCATTTCATTATGACTTTCTGCTCTGCAGGGCTTATAGAAAGCAATATTTTAGAACAGAGGCCCCCACCAATGCATAGTTCATGGTTTCACTAGCCCTCTCCCCCAGCCATCCCGTAATTTATTTTCTATGCCAACCAATCAGTTCCTTTTCCTTCCTGTCTCCTCAGTACTGGTGTTATACCTGAACTGCAGAGCACAGAGCATCACCATTTATACATATTGAAGCAGAATGGGCCAAAATGTGGGTTTGAAGAATATCAAAGGTGTGACAAGGACCACTTACTTGGTTTACCCAGTTTGTCCATTTGTATCTGCCTACCTTGCTCTTGACCTTCTTGCTCTCTTCCTGCCTCTAAAGCTTTTTTGTGTTTGTCCCATGTATTCTTGAATTTTGCCACTGTTTTGACATCTACCACCTCCACTGGATGTCTGTCCCCAACACATTTTTTCACGTTCCTTTTAAGTTTCCATCTCACCACCTTCATGCGATGACCCCCTTGTCCTTCAGTTTCTCAGTCTATGGAAAATGCTGCATTCTATTTCCTGCTAAATATTTTTATGTTTCTGTCTGTAACCCCTGGGTTGACAAGTCCCGGATAGGGTTGCAGGAACCACATCTCAAACACAGTTTTAAATGTCCCAATCTTCCCATGCTGTTAATGCTAACTAAGTGTCTAAAATTACCTGAGTTGGGAAAGATTATTTATTTAGGCCATGTGCATTGCTTAAGTCAAATCTCACTTTACAGTTTATTGTATACAGCACTGAGGATCTTTTAGTTGTAAACAACAGCAATAATCACACTAGAGACTTATTATGGTTTCCAACATAACATTTACTACTGATTTATGTAGCTGATGGAAAAGTTTTTTGCAGCTTTGGTTATTCGCAGAACAAGATGTACAAGTTGCAAGGATTTCTTTTAACACATTTGTGACCCTTATCTCTACTTCAGTTGTTTCTGATGTTCATTGAATGCCAATTGTCAAATTTAGCTAATCTCCTGCCCAGTCAGATGGTAGTATCAACGCCCTCCTAATACCTCTTTACTCAATTTGGTGTATTTCATGGAAAAATCCATATTTTTCCTACCTCTCCTGTCATCCATTCTGCTGGGGGTACCTTAGGAGTACTGGGCTTACTCCTCCCATTATCTTTTAGATGGTAATGAATCTAAATGGGTCCGGTCTCCTCCTCTGCCAGTTCACTCTTTATCTCTGGGAATGACTCCCCTGGCATCCCTCCTGGAGGATGCTGGTGAGCCTATGGTCCTTTCTCAGAGAGAGCCTCTCGTCCTCTTGATGCAGAACAAAAATGGAAAATATCTGAGGCTCTGGAGCCTGGGGTACTCAGGAAAAATCAAAAGGGAAAACTCCAGACTCTGCCAAGCAAACCATGGAACTGAGGTGGGAAGGCAAAAGTTTCCAAAACCATGGTACTCTAATGAATGAAGGTGCTTTGTCCTTATTTCTAACCCAGGTCTCAACCACAGAGACTGACTGCAGAGTCCTTTCTCAGCTAAAATAAGAGAGAAATAGGGAACAGCAATGAACATGCTGTCCTAGAAGGGTCAGCTCAGACTTCCACAGCACAAAATAGTGGCTATGGTTTACATAGGGTGGGAGCACTCATTAAACTATGTTTCCCCCTATGCTAGATGGCAAACTGGCGGCCATTCAGTGGGGCCGGATATTCAGCTGCCACTACTTATCTGGCTAAGTAACACTGAATATCACCCCCAATGTTGCTGTTTTACCCTTGGGTACTGGTAGATTCTCACTCATTCCTTCAGTAGCCCCAGGGGTGTGGTCTGTATAATGATGGATTCCCCTTCCACGAATAGATGTCTGAGGGGAACTTTTCCCTGAAATGGGTATCTTGATAATGCACCAACCCTTTTACCCACGAGTTAATGAACACATCAAAGTAAACACTACTGCTTTTCTTATTTCAGGAATCAGGACTGCAATAAAATAGCTGCACCTAAAGGGTTAAAAAAGACAGTACAGACATCTATACACAGTGTAAATCAGTTTTTAGTAATATTCTGCCCTTTGAATAATATTTACTGGTGCTAATGCTGGGTTTATCTTTAAATTATCAATAAGCTCATCATAACCCTCGGAAGTATATCATTTTACTCCTAGGTGTTGAAACGGGGGTGAGCTACAGCGGCCATGGCCCAACCAAAATCCTACCCTTCCTGCAGAATTGCTGTGGGACATCTGGGGCCAGGCCAGGGAGGAAAACCGCTTTTTTGGTGGCAAGAGGAGAAGAGCAGCCATGCGCTGCCGTATCCTCCACCTCTGCACCTGTCTGCTGCTTTGAACTACACGGAAACCATGTCAGGCCAGGCAGCTGAGGAGGAGGACTGGGCCTGAGGCCTCTTCCTGCCATTGATCAGTGGAGGTGGGAGGAGGGGAGCTTAGGGAGATTGCAAGAAGGGAAGAGAAAGTGAGAGAGGGATGGGACTGGGGGAGAGAGAGGGGAGATGGGGAGGTGAGAGAGTAGAGAGAGCGGTGTGGAGAGAATGAGGGGGTGGGGTGGGAGAGAGAGAGTGACTGGTGGGGCAGAGGGATGGAAGGAAGGGGAGGGGGAGGGATGGAGTTGCCACACCCCCCCCCCCCCAGCAAAAAAGGCCTTCTGCTGCCCCTGACTACACAAATTACTGAGCCCAGTAACATACATGCATGTAACAAATGCAATTGTTCCCTGGGTCCTCCATGGCAAATACTGTGATCGCTTGTTCCTTAACCATCATAATGTGCCTTTAGGTCCTCTGAGGACAACAGACAATAATGAGGCACATGCAGAATTCAGTGATAAGACCAGAGATTCAAGGTTTAATGTTGAAAACAACACGGATTTAACTGTAATCCTGGTGTATGTATGATGCAGATGAATAACTCTTTTTAGGGGGGGTAGCGATGAATGTTACAAATTTGTACAAGATCCCAATGCCAAAAATCTCCTCCTCCCCTGTGTGTGTCTGAGAAAAGTACTCTCGCTCCCAAGGGCCACTGGATAGTGTTCTGAACTTCATCCTTGTAGCCACTTTCGCTTAACCAGAGTGAACTCCAATGACCATCTCTAAATTCTTAGGAGGTAATTTTCAAAAGGATTTCTGCACCTGAAAGTAGCTTATACCATAGCAATTTTCAAAGGAGTTACACGCTTAAAAGTAGCAATTTTCAAAAACCCATTTCCGTGCAGAAAAACTTTTGAAAAGTACCTCCTTAGTTTTTAATCCATTTTCCAAATCCCAGTCTAACTATTTTGCCCTCCAGTCATCTAGAACTGTGTCTGGAAACGAAATCAAAATGTGGATTTTATGAACAAGTCAGTCAGAAGCAAAGGGGACTTACTTGTTTCAGCTCTTTCCCACTGTCACACAAGCTGCCAGATCCATGGCGCACAGTATTGGGCAGTTTTCTGTTCAGTGTGTTGGGATGTATCATGGAGGTGACATGGTCAGATTCCAGAAGGAAAGATTTTAGCATCACAGAGATGCCAGCGCAGAATGGTGCTGAAGTGCTCAATTTTGGACTCCAGGGAAGGAAATCTGTCAGTTCTGTCTCCAGAGGGCATCTACATCTGACCACCAGTATAAGCATGCTGTAATTTTGAGGCTAAGGTGGGCTTTGGCCCCAGTGGTATCCTGTGCAGGCACTATGGAAAAAAGTGCACCACGGAGTGGTACCAGCACTGCTTGTGGGTAGAACAGCAGGATGACACAGTCTGGGAGAACCTCAGATCTCTCCACAGAAAACTCTGTAGTCAAACAAAATTAAATGATGACCTCAAAGAAGCCCTCAGTGCCCAGGCTGCTGGTCTGGGTCGACTCAAAACACCTATAGTGGTCTTTGTCCGGACTACCAATATCGATAACAGCAGTGATAATCAGAGTGTTGCCATTCTCCATGACCTGCTGGAATCTTTAAACACTGTAAAAGCCCAGGGCCTTCTGTCTTGTGGAGTTTTATATCACCTTTGTCTTTAGCCACAGTAATGCAAGTTTGTGCCACTCGGGCCCTTCAGGTTTACCCCCTTGCACCTACCTACCCTGTCAGAACAGACCCTACTCAGTTATCAGTCTTCTCCCTTTCTGCCCTTTAGCATTGCCCCCTGTAACTGCCCCAGGAATGCTTGAATTGGGTCATTGTTTTGATTGCTTCCAAATGGACCGCCGGCACCATCTTGTGCTCCTACCATGTGACAGGGGCTGACCAATGGCACCGGTAGCCCCTGTGACATAGTAAGGGCAAAGGCTATCGGCGCCATTTTGAATACCGGCAGCCGACGGCCCGAGTGCAGGAGATTGCTCCCGGACCCCCGCTGGACCACCAGGGACTTTTGGCAAGTCTTGTGAAGGTCAGAAGGGTGGGGTTTTGTTTAAATTTGTTCCTTTAGACGGCCGAATAATTCGGTGAAGATTTGTTGTATTCATGGGAATCGCGATACGTTTCGCTTCCCCACGAATACAACGAATATGGCCCTATACGTTGCAGATTGCCAATACATTGCAAACAAATGCACACCCCTAGAAGATACTAATTACAAGATCCAGAAGGTGAACGCATAGTCATTCATCTTTCCTTCTCTTCTCCCCTTCCTACCTGCTGCTGTCTCTTCTCTGGTTGGCAGTAGTCGCCTTCCTTTGTTGCTAATGATCTGATGCTTATGAATTAATTTGCTTGGAGCATCTATACAGTTTGGAAAGCACAGGATTGTGTTCATCTCCACATCCCCCCCCCCCCCCCCCCAATTTGGTGCCTGTCTCCATTGACGTTACAGCCAATAAAACCATGGGCCATAGGTAAATGATTGGAAGACATTAAATCCCCAGGGCTCGTCACAGCAAACAAGAGAAAGCTGAAAACCGCAGGAGGGAGTCCTGAGCCCGAACCAGCCTTCCTGTAGAGAGCTCTGTATTTCCTTGGCAAGAAACTGCGATTCCATTTTCATAGCCACTCATGGAGAAAAGTATATTAAGAAGTAATCAGTTACACTAAGAACTTACCTGTAAAATTTTACAAGTTCTGGAGTTTACAGATGGAAATTACTTTTTGTCTGCACACTCCCTGCTGAAATGCCTCTGGCAGTCACCTGCCCCACCAGCTGTAGCCTGGACTGTGATGCAAGTTAGCCACCTCATCTACTTTTTTTTTTTGTAGGGGGGGGGGGGGATTAGAAGAAGGGAAAGTAGCCAAATTCTTTTTTTTTTTTTAATTGAAATTTCTTGGACACGAAATGGAAACATTTTTCAGCTACAGCTATAGAAAAATGTTTTTCCCAAGTCCTGTTTTTTTAATCATCATTTCACACAAGGTTAATTAGAACCAGGATGACAACAGATTATTTTATAAGATGTACATTGTAAAGACTGGGGGGGGGGGGGGGGCTTATGATTCATTACATCAGCTTCCCCTGCTCCACAGAGGTAACTAGTTCAAATAAAGGTTATTTACAGAGTGGGACAAAATGATAGTGTAACCCCCTTCTTCGTGGACCTCCTGGAATGCAGGGCACGCTGTGGTCCCCAGTGCCACTTTTACTTCCAGATCTCACACAGATATAGTCCACTTGCCCTGGTGTACCGGGCTTCATTCCAACGGGGAGGAGGATTCAGTTTTCAGGAGTCCTAGGCTCACAGGGGTGGGTACAAACACACAGTCTTTCAATCTTTCCTTGGTTGCTCTCTCAGCTGTATTCACTATTCCAATGTCCTTGGTTTCAGCTGCCTTTGAGTCTGAAGAAACTAGGGATGTGCGAAGCCCGAACCTATTGGTTTGGGCTTTGTTTTTGGCCCGCCGTGGGAAATTTCATATTTCCCGCGGTTCGGGCCTTTAAAATTCGGGGAGGCCCGAATTTTGGTTTAGCGCGCACTAACTCCCCCGTAGCGCACACTAACCCTGATACAAATTTTTACCAAAATTTTGGGGAAAATACCTTCGGGTTTTGGCCTCCCCGATCCAGGCTGAATTAGGCAATTTTGTTGAAATTGCCTAATTCGTCCTGGACGAATGCACATCCCTAGAAGAAACCCACCGGACATGCTGGTGGGGGTGTTCCAAAGTAAATTTACTGTAAACCAAAATTTACAACAAAAACTCTCCAGTTTATCTTCACACAAGCATAAACTCTTTCCTTGTTTATAAGCTGAGTCAGTGTGTCCTTTTGGATGGCAAGCACTAGTTAAAGACCCAGCACTTCCGAGTGATAGGATATCCCAGCCCACTTTCTATCTCCATCTCTGATGTTACTGGACACTTCTGGGGTAGAGAGTCCCAAAACAGAACAACACAAATGTCCTCCTCCTCACAGGCAGGAGCAGCTGGCAAAAATTCCTCCCACAACAGGAACAAAACTCTCTGCAAAAAGACCTCTCTTTTCTTCTCTATCGGGTCACTGCTGTGCCTCCTTAGCTGGGAAGCAGGGAATTTCAGCACATTATCCTCAGCTCCCAAGGCAGGGGTGAAAATCCTCCTTAGGCAGGATCAAGCTCCACACCAAAAACAAAACCCCTGCTCAAAAAACACTCTCTCCCATATTCTTCTCTACTCTGACATATTACCTCCTGCCAGACCGAGGGGTACTCTGCTAGGAATATGCCTCTTCCCCTCACACCCAGACCTGGGAACTTTTGATTTCCAGTCACCCTGATTAGTGGGTGGCATGCACACCAGCTTTCTCACATATATACACACACACACATACACACATTAACACACTCGCATGTGCACTCTCAGACTCTTTCACACGCACATACGTGCCCATTATACTCTTTCACCCCAGACTCTCACACATGTGTGCACTCACTCAGTTCTTCCCATCTTACACACACACACACTCACCTCAGTAACACTGCCAAACACTTTGGGGTAGATTTTAAAAGAAGCGCGGCCTACGTGTGCGTGCGCATGTTATAAAATCCGGGGTTGGTGCGCGCAAGGGGGTGCACAATTGCGCACTTTGAGTGCGCCGAGCCATGCTGCCTTCCTCTGTTCCCTACCAGGCCGCTCCAAAATCAGAGCGGCCTGGAAGGGAACTTCCCTTCCCCCTAACCTAACCTTCCCATCCCTTCCCCTAACCTTCCCCCCCCCCAGCCCTACTCTACCCCCCCCCCCCCCCTTTGTCTTACCTTTTGTGCCTGCCAGCATGCGATCCTCCTCAGTAGCATGGAATCTTATTAGTGGGTACTTGCCAGGTTCTTATGGCCTGGTTTGGCCTCTGTTGGAAACAGGATGCTGGGCTTGATGGACCCTTGGTCTGACCCAGCATGGCAAATTCTTATGTTCTTATGTTCTCCTTTGGGAAAGGAAATATTTCGTAGCATTTCCTCTAAAGCTAATGTACGCTTCCTGACTCCCAGCTAGCAAACTTTACCAAAGTTTAGCAGTGCTGTGCAACCCATATTCTGATTATCCAAAAGATGCTTAACCTAAACATCCCCCTTCTCCCCCCCCCCCCCCCAAAAAAAAGGAAATATCCTTAATCTCCTTGATCTAGGCTAAACATGTCAGGCTTAGTCATTTTTTTCTTTTTTTTTTTCATTTGTCAAATTTATTAATCACTTAACACAAATAAGGCCTAAGCGATGTACAAAAATTAAAAACATTCATAATAATAAATAGTATACATAATAATAAATACATATATAAAAGACATAAAAACTATACAACTAAAACATAAAAAATTGAGTTGCTATAAAATAATCTCACAAACTACAACATTATAAAAGTCAAAGCTGCAGTTCTTAACAGAATATCTTTTTTAACAAAAAGCTTTTTAAAAGAAGTCTAAATTTCTTGACTCAGCCATCCGGAGTCAGTTTTTCCTCATGGATTTACTTCTGATATCACATTAATTTTGGTAAATCTTGCTGGTCTTATTCATAATCCCCCTCCCCCCAATTTGAAGAGCATAAGGCTGAGCGCAGTATTTAGGGACTCCTGTGAGGGAAGTGTTGCAATCCATCTCTTCTGTCATTCTCTTTAAAAGACCTCTATTTGTTTTCAGACTTCTGTGTTTTAATTTGATGTTTCTGGTAACCTCTGTAGTTCTTTCCTTGCTCTGTGCCATTTGGTTCTGTTGAAACACAGGTGGCATTGTCAGCAATAAAGGGAATTTCTTTTGGCAGGGTAATAAATTTGCAGCGTACAAAAGGTCCTCTCAATGTAAATGTAATGCAGTAGATCCAAAATCTTTTTAGAAGCTTCATCTGCCAGACTGTTCCACCAACACAACACTCCTTTGGGAAAGGAGTGGCTGAAAGAATGAGATGGAGGACTCCAGCTAGGTGGCAGCGTTTCCAAGTGGGGCACTAGAATTTGAGCTTCTAATTCATCAGACCCAGTGGAGGGGGAAGAGGCAGAATGAGTTGCAGAGGTGGTAAACCGTTGGAGAGTGGGGACCCCCCTACTAGTGCAAAGAGGTCACTAAAAGTTTAAACCTTGGAGAACCCTTCCAGCCCAGAGGCCTGAATGATCAGATGTAATTGTCATGGGGAGATTGATGAAGGGAGAAAACATGGAGGAAGAGGAATGGAATAAAGTTTTAAAAGGAGGAGGCGGTTAGAACTCTGAGAAGAAGCCCTATATCTAAATGGCTAGCCACAAAGAAAATGACAATAAGAACTCTACCCTACCCATCAGGGCCTAGTTCTTTGTGCCCAATGTCAGCCTTGCAAAGTCCACTCAAGAATTTTACAGTCTCTTGCTGTTTTCTCAATACTAAATTAAGTCTACCTTCAATTATGTTTTATTTTGATGCAACTTGGCAGATTGACAGTGTCAATAATAATCCATCAGACCATAAAGCATATGATGACTGTTCTCCCTTGGTGCTGTGCTATAGACAATGAGGGAAACAAGTCTCTTTGTCTTTATAGTGTAAGCAGTATAGAGCGTGTGTGTATGTGTATTTAGTGGGGGAGGGAGGAACTGCCGGGACGTCTCCTTAAGGGTTGTACGGTTCTTTATATTAGATGGTCTATCAGACGATGTAATAGACTGTGGGTGGAATAACCTCATTGCAAAAGTCGAAATTCTTTCTGTGGCTAACACACAAGTTCTGTCCCTAAATTTAAATAATTACGGAAAATTACTTGACTGGTGTGGTTCCAACATTGGTCTCACTTCATTTACAAAAAAAAAATTAATTGAACTGGTTGCTCTTCCAAACGAAGCAGGATGAGCTTAAACAGTTCTCAGTGTCTGTATAGAGCAGTCGAAATCTTACAGAAACATGACAGAAAAAAGACCACTTTGCCTATCTAGTCTGCCCATTCACACTAACTACTCTGCTCTGTCATCCTTACCAAGTCCCTCAAAGATTCTCCAGAGCTTGCCCCAAGTTTTGTTAAATTCAGATTCTGTCCTTGATTGCACCACCTCCACGGGGAGGCTGTTCCATGCCCCCACCACCCTCTCTGTAAAGAAATATCTCCATAGATTACTCCCGAACCCTACCCCCTTTCACCCTTCTCCCATGACTCCTTGTTTCAGAGTTCCCTTTCCATTGAATGAGGACTACTTCCTGCTTCCAGATATTTAAATAACTCTTATCAAATCTCCCCTATCCCACCTTTCCTCTAGGGTTTGCTTATTAGGGATGTGCAATTTTTTTTTGTTTTGTTTTTCCTCTCCCCCCCCCATTTATGTTAGTTTTCTTTCATTTTGTTTCTTATTAGTTCGAACTAATTATTTACTGTGTAGTATTTCAGTTTAGTATGCACCCTTTCAGTTTGGTGTGAACTAAATAGAAATAGTGCACACTTTTTCAATTTAATACCCACTCATTTTTTTTAGTGCGCACTAATTGAAATGAAACAAAAAAAAATGAATGCACAAGCTTAATTTATGTTTAAATCTTTAAATCTGTCTCATGCTTTATAATGAAGACCACCAACCATTTTAGAAGCTCCCCTCTGGACCGACTCCATCCTATTTATCTCCTTTTGAAGGAGCAATCTCCAGAACTGCACCCAGTATTCCAAATAAAGTCACACCAGGGACTTGTATTGGGGCAGTATTGCCTCCCTTTTTCTGCTAACCATTTCTCTTGCTATGCACCCAAGCATTTTTCTGGCTTTTGCTGTCACCTTATCCACCTGTTTGACCTCCGTGAGATCATTATACACTATCATCCTCAGACCCTGCTCTTATTTCATGCATAGAAGAATTTCACCATCTGTACTGTACCGCTCCATGGAGTTTTTGCACCCCAAATGGATGACTGCATTTTTGTAGCATTAAATCTTAGCAACCAGAATCTACTAGACCATTCGTCAAGCTTCACTAGATTCCTTCTCATGTTTACTACACCTTCCTGGGTGTCTACCCTGTTGCAGATTTTGGTATCATCTGCAAAAAAAAAAAGCAACCTTTTTCCAATCGGCCTTCCAGAATATCGCTTGCGAAAGTGTTGAAAAGAACTGGCCCAAGGCTCACCACTAGTAATGTCCCCCCTCTTCTCAGCATGAACTCCATTTACCAGCACCTTTTCTCGCCTTTCACTCAACCAGTTTCTAACTCAAGTCAGTAACTCTAGGATCTATACAGGGATGGTATCTTTAAAATGACTGTGCGGGTACCCATACATGGGCGTGCAAGTGCACATATGCTGGAATTTTAAATCCTGCATGCTTGCTTATGATTTAAAATATGCCTATTGCTCATAGGTGTACTCCTAATTTTAAGTGGTTACTCGAGCAAACATATTTCGCATATCTTCCTTAGGACTTTGTCAGCTTTAACAAGCACAGGTAAATGGATTTTAAAACATGAAGGACCTTCCCAGTTTTACCGTCCACCAATTTACTAGGGATGTGCAGAGCAAAATTTTATGTTCATATTTTTTATGTCCGAAAGGGGGTCCCACTTGCGGCCAATATGGACATAAAAAAAATCCAATGAGTTGGGTATATGTACATATGTGCAAAAAAAAAATTTAAACCCCCTCACCCTCCTTAATCCCCCCCCCAGACTTACCACAACTCCCTGGTGATCGAGCGAGGAGTGAGGACGTCATTTCTGCAATCCTTGGCGAGAAGCATGTGACGTCGGTGGCACGTCGAGTGACGCGGCGTCACGTGATTCCCGGCTCGTTCGCGCCGGACGGCTCGTTCGGCCCAAAAAGAACTTTTGGCCAGCTTGGGGGGGTCAGGAGGCCCCCCCCAAGCTGGCCAAAAGTTCTTTTTGGGCCGAACGAGCCGTCCGGCGCGAACGAGCCGGGAATCACGTGACGCCAGCGTCACTCGACGTGCCGCCGACGTCACATGCTTCTCACCAAGGATTGCAGAAATGGCGTCCTCACTCGTTGCTCCATCACCAGGGAGTTGTGGTAAGTCGGGGGGGGGGGGATTAAGGAGGGTGAGGGGGTTTATATTTTTATTTTGGCTCAACAATCGCGATTTCCCACATATCGAACATATCTATGTTCGATATGTGGGAAATCCGATCGTTTATGTCGAATCAATTTTTTAAGTAAAAAAAATATGAGTTGCGTTTTACTAATGCGGTCAATCTGAATGCACACCCCTACAATTTACCTAGTCCATCTCGAAATCATCCAAACTCCTCTGATTCTTCAGCTTGCACCCCCTCCAGTTGACTCAGATCCCTCACCCAGACATTTTAGGCCTAAATAGAGATTTATGCAGACTTGTACCTCATCAAAAGCAAAAATAAACTTGCATGGCTAACAGCCCACTGTGCGTTGCTGCACCCACCATGTTTAGAATTCTGGGTCTGCCCCAGAATGCCTTTGCCAAAACCCATCTCCTCCCCCTCCTTTTTTTTTTTTTTTACTCTTGCGCGCACATATACGCACATAATTTGCGGCTTTTAAAATACATGTTCCTCATCCACAGTCCATATACTTGCGCATATGAGCCTTTTAACACGCGCAACATGTTTAAAATTCACCCCTAAGAGTGCTCAATTTATTTATAAGTTGGCCATGTGGAACCATGTCAAAAGCCTTATTGAAATCTAAGTACCCTACATCTACCACTCTCCTCTGATCCAGCACTCTGGTCACCCAGTCAAAACAATTAATCGTATTCCTTGGACAAGACCTACCTATGGTAAAACCATGCTGCTTTATATCTTGTAATCCATTGGATTCTAGAGAGCTAACCTCTGATTTAGCAATGATTCCATTAATTGGCTCACCACAGAGGTCAGACTAACCAGCCTGTTCCCAGACTCCTCCATACTTCCACTTTTGGGAATATAAGATCATAAGATATGCTAGGGGTGTGCATTCGTTTCCTACGTATTTGTAATCCACAACATATAAGGCCATATTCCTTGTATTCATGGGGAAGCGAAACATATCGCGATTCCCCACGAATACAACAAATCTTCGCCGAACTATTCGGCCATCTAAAGAGGCAAATTTAAACAAACCCCCCACCTTCCTGACCCTCCCCCAAGACTTACCAAAACTCCCTGGTGGTCCAGCGGTTGGTCCGGGAGCCATGTCCTGAACTCACACCCTCGGCCTCCGGTATTCAAAATGGCACCGATAGCCTTTGACTTTCTATGTCACAGGGGCTAACGGTGCCATTGGTCAGCCCCTGTGACATAGTGAGGGTAAAGGCTATCGACGCCATTTTGATTACTGGCAGCCGATGGCCAAAGTGTAGGAGGTCATGCCCGGACACCCGCTGGGCCACCAGGAACTTTTGGCAAGTCTTGTGGGGGTCAGGAGGGTCCCCCAAGATTTGACAAAAGTCCCTGTGGTCCAGTGGGGGTCCGGGAGCGATCTCCTGCACTCGGGCCGTCTGCCAGTATTCAAAATGGCGCCGATAGCCTTTGCCCTCACTATGTCACAGGGGCTGACGTAGCCCCTGACATAGGTCTGGGAGTGATCTCCTGACCCCCCCAAGCTGGCCAAAAGTTCCTTTTGGGTCAAACGAGGGTCCCGGAGCGAACGCGGGGGGAATCACGTGACGCCGCGTCACTCCGACGTGACGCAGACGTCACGTGCTACTCGCAAAGGAGTTCAGAAATGGCGTCCTGACTCCCCGCTCGACCACCAGGCAATTTTGGTAAGTCTTGGGGGGGGGATTAAGGAGGGTGAGGGGTTTAAATTTTTATTTAGGATCAACAATCGCGATTTCCAACGTATTCAACATAGCTATGTTGAATAAGTTGGAAATCCGATCGTTTTCGCCTCATCACTTTTTTAAGTTAAAAAAAATAATAAGTTGCGTTTTACATTTAAGTTCAAAACGAATGCACACCCCTACTATTAATGTAGAGAGCAGTGATGGAGCTGCTTCCAAGTGAAATATTAAGTTTGATTAGTTGGGTAAGCGGCAGCATAGCTCTCTGCCATGAAGCAGAGGGCAATGCTGGATATGTGTGAAGTATTAGTTTTTCTTCTCCCCTGTCGTTGAAGCAGGGAGCTATGCTGGATATGCATTGAAAGTGAAGTATGCCTTGAAAGTCACATTAACTATCATCAAATATTGAAAAGCCTAATAATTGGTAATACCTATAGCCCATGAACCCATCCCTGTTTTTTTCTTTTTTTTAATTGGGAGATGGCTGCCCTTCATCCTTCCGCTCCGTGAAGGTGGACACCTACCACTGGCCACTGGCATCCCGCTCCGTGAATGCCTCTGTGGCTACTGCCGCTCCGTGCAGTGTTTTACTACCTGCTCTTCATATGCGTCCTCTAGACCTGATGGATTCCATCCCTGTTTTTTTGTTTGTTTTTTAATTTAATTGGAAGATGACAGCCCTCCATCCTTCTGCTCCATGAAGGTGGAACACCCTCGGATGTATACATTCTGGCTCCCTCACTATCTGTTTTTAATTTAGCTACCTCTTCATAACTATAATCTTCTGAAAATTATTTGAGATTTACCTCACTTCCAATCCTATTTGTTTCTGATTTCGGTGATCCTACTCCTGAACCTTCCTCAGTGAACAGCAATCAGAAATATTTGTTAAGCAATTCTATTTTTATCTCATCAGCCTCTATATATTCCTCCCCTTCACTTCCGAGTCTCATGATGCCACTTTGGTACTTCTTCCTTATCACTAACATACCTAAAAAAAATAAATAAAAATAAAAAAGGTTACATTACCAGTTGATGTAACATTTGTATCTGCAAGAATCCAGGATATCCCTGCTCCTAGAAGACACTGCAGCTGGGTTATCCCAATCAACATCTGGCAGACTGAACTCACCTACCAATAACACCTCCCTTATCATAGCAATTTTGTAAATATCCTTTATTAAGTCTCTATCTTCTGCCTGCAGGTCTGTTTATTACACCAATATAACACAGAGTGCCGCCTCCTTACTTCGTAAGTCCTGCAGTTCTGTACCTTTAGTATTACTTTTCAGTCAGATCCAGGGGTCGGTTCTATAATGAGGCAGGGTGAGGTGGCCACTTCAGGTGGAAAACTTTGGAAGTGGCAAAAACTGCCCCCCTCCCCTCCCCAAACTCCTCTAGCGGCCGCCTCACCCTGCCGCCAAAACAACAAAGGACCCGCGGGCCTCCGGTGGATGGTCCCGGGGGAATTCAGTACTACTGCAAAGTGCAGAATTAGCCCCCCCCCCCCCCCCCCGTGTAGCCGTGGGTCTCCACCATCTTTGCCATTTTCTGTGCAGAATTGATTCGTGGTGAAGATGAAGGCCCCGGTGAGAGTGTGTGTGTGTGTGAGAGAGATAGCGAGCCGGGGGGGGGGGGCGGTGAGAGGGCGGCGCAATCTTATCCTGCACTTAAGGCAGCAGATTGCCTTGAGCCTCTCCTGGTCAGATCAGTTCCAACGTCCACATTATTCCTTGGCTCTCAACAACAATTTTAGATGTTACCTTTGCTATTTCTGGGCAACCAGTATCGCCTTAGGCCATTTCTGTGGCATAAGCTGGATTAGCTTCTTTTTTTTCTCTCCTGGTCAGCCAGTGCTGCTGTGACATGGCTGCCCTCTATTCCTTTTCCTTACTTACCTGAAGAGACCTTCCACAATATTCACATTCTGTGACTGGGGCTCCCCCACTTACTTCCAGGCTGGAAATTTAGAAGGATTCTTCCACGTAACTCTCCCAGGAGCATTGATTTTCGCTGACTGCTTGTTCCAGCATAGACCTCCTCTCAACTGCTCCTGCTCCTTCGCCCTCAGGACCTGCCTATTCAGAGCATGCCCAGGTCTGCTCTGGGTTTTACATTTAGGGCTTTCAAACAGAGGGGTTCACTGAGTCATACCATGTTGCCCAGGGGTCATGATAGCATCTCTTGATTAAAAAATAAAGATTTATTACAATCATACTAATATAATTGTTATAGTGTTTGAATTACATCTTTGCCATTTTTTTTACAGCCTTCATCCCTCCCTAGTCCTAGTTACATGCATAATTTCAAGTACAATTCATGTAGTCTGAACATGTTTCAGCCAGACAAAAACAAGAAAGTAGAACTTGGAGCCCTCTGGGGGAGACGGTCATAAGGGGGGCTGAACACGCATGGGGTACTCGTGGGGAGCAAGACCCTGTTCGAGGGGCACACAGCCTTGTGGCCACCCCTCAGTGCTTGGGCCATGGGCGCTAAAGTCAGGCCTGGGGATCGGGCCTGATGGATAAATGGCTGGACACATCTGGGGTACTCGTCGGGAGCGAGACCCTGTTCGAAGGGCATGCGGCCTTGTGGCCATCCCTCAGCAATTGGGCCATGGGTGCTAAAGTCAGGCCTGATGGATAAATGGCTGGACACATATATGAGGGGCCCTGAGGGGTCTTGCTGTGTGGTGGACCGCCCAGGACCCCACTGGCGAAGGCAGTCTTTGCAGGGTCACACCTTGACGCTTGGGTTGTCAGAGAAGAATGGACAATAGAATGGACAATCAAATGGCTAGGTCAAGGAGGCATGCATTGACACCAGCTCTATCCCATGCTGCAGTTGGGAAGAGTGACGACACCGCCTGACCTTATCATCATATGCTTTGGTGGCAATGATTTAGGAAACAGCGCCTGCATCAGTCACGGAAGACTGAGCCACCTTGCCTCATCGTGGCCATTCTCAAGAATCTGCTGGCCAGAAGCCAAAACTCGACAGAGCATTAAGGGCACTGGGGGTGGGGAAGGTACCTTGCCAAGTTCAAGTGGCAGGTAGCCAAAGCCATACAGCGCCAGGTTCATTATCACTGGTGTCATGGTGGTTATCATTTTGCGACACGAATGAGTGGACAGACATTTAGCTGAATTATATGTCCTGGACGGAGTACGTTTGTCGAACCTGGGGAAACTATCTGTTCCCGCAAGCTAGGCAGAGGCTATTCACCCATCCAATGCACTAGCCATAGCCATTGTTTGGGGGTGCTCATCACACGTGGACGGAAGGTACTTCCATGCCCGAGTGTGCCGGACCCCTGTAGCGGCAGCGAAAGAGTCCAGGAGGGCATTTGTAAATGCATGGGCATTAGAAGCAAGCTGGTAGGTGCCAATATGTACCGTGGGGAGGGGCTCCAGCAAGGCTTGCTTTGTGGCAGCTGGGCCAAAATCCCCTCTGGTGGATGGGCTCTGGCAGGGGTCTTGCTTTGTGGCAGCCCGAGCTGGGGGAGCCCATCCGGTGCTTGGCAGTCACGCCGCCTTCTCCGGCGGCCCACTGGGGTGGGACCCTGCGGCTCTGCGAGGGGAAGAGATTAAAGTATTGGCACCCGCATAGCCACTATTTCTGTAAACGTTATGGACCAAACTCAGTGCCTGATTAGATTCCCATGTTAGGGATTCTAATAAATGGCTGTGGCCTTTGCATCCACATTTCCTTGTGTGTAACCGGTGGAGTCCAGCACGGCTGGGGTGGGGGCGGATTAGAGCCCCAGGGTGTCTGGGCTGCCCAGTTACTTGATACATAGGGATCAGTTTTCAAAGAGCAGAGGAGTGACTTAGAAAATCAGTTCATTTAAGCCCAGTGTCTATAGGTAAATTCTTTCCGGCTAGATTTAGGACCGCCATTTGGGCAATTGTAGTTGTCTGGTTAATCTTAGTTGGTTAGCGCTGAAAATCAGCACTCAGTGACTAAATCATGAGCCAGCTTTGTCATTTTTCGGAGGTAATTACCCAGTGAGGGAGGTGGAGGGACAGACATTTTAGAAAGAAAAGTTAGCTGGTTGCACCTTTAGAAAATGGAGCCCCCACAGTGGTCGCTAGCCCAGCTCTGCTGCGACCATCGTGACTGGTGATTTTGGTGGCGCGGCAAAACCTGAGGGCACGCGTGCATTCTAGACACAGAAGGAATAGTGGGGCCGATGCAATACCGTGCACAGCGGCCAGCGCACGGTTTTACACGCGATTATCCATAACCCCCGATGCAGTACGGGCATTAGTGGGTCCAAAACACGGGCCACATCACAGCATAGGTAATAGCATCGCATGCAAAACATTTCCTGCAAGGCCAATGCGCTCATTGCAACGTGGTATATTTTACGCCTGCCCGAGGCTGGCGTAAAGGTGTGCCACACTCAAGGGTGCATTAAAAGAAAAATCCTACTTTCTGTGATTCCTCCTAATAGTATCGTTGCGATACTAAGTAGGAGGAACCAAATAAAGCAGATATAGAAAAAAAAAAATAATAATAAATTAAATAAAATAAATCAATAAAATTCTGGACACAAGTATACACACACAAGATAGACTGTCCAGACTATATGTACCTTGTACGTGTCTATGCCAGTAGTGGGAGAAAGTGGACGCTCGTAGATTGAGCATCCATTTTCCCAACCAGCACTAACAGCAACCTCTCCTGTGCGATGCCGAAGAGGCACCAGGGATGCACAAATTTTCCCTGGCACCTCCTTTGTAGCGTGACTCCTAATTTAAATATCGCATCGCATGCCCAGGAGAGGGAGCTGGGCGTGCATTAGGAAAACAGGCGCTCAACACTATATGCCCATTTTCTGCGCACAAATATTGCATCGGCCCCCTGGGTCTGCCGTTTGTCCCGGTTTGGCATGGATCTCACCTGTGGGGAATGACATTGCATTATTATTATTTTTTTTTTTGTACTGCTAAAAAAACACCACTCTGAAGCATGAAAAGACAAAAAAAAAAAAAAAAAAGAGGCTTATATGGGCTCATGCCACCAGGAAAAGCACTGTCATATTCTGCCAGCATGCAAAGGATTGACGGATTGTGGAGATTTAATGCTCACTGCAGCACGCCAAAGAATTACAGTTTTCCAGCTGGTAACTTAGTAACATAGTAAATGATGGCAGAAAAAGATCTCCTGGACCATCAGCCTGCCAAGTTCTTCTGCCACACTGCTAAGGATACATCCTAGCAGGCCGCCAACCAACAGGATGTGGCCACCTGCTAGATTTCTTTTCATCAAGGATAGTAGTTTGTCTTCCTTCTTAGTTCTCCATCATCCTGGATGAAAGAATATACAAGATCCTGCCAGCACCCACCTTTTCCCGTGCTTAGCCACCAAGCTCTGTAATAATATTTAAATAGCCAGCTAATGTGGCTACGGCTGTAACATCCGGCCTGCTAGGTTCCCCGTGTAGCCTGCCAGACAGACCCGGCTATGTGAGAGCCCGCATTAGCACAAGGATGTTTAGTTACTACAGAATTTATGCCCCGCCAGACCTAACGGCTTGTATGATTCTATCATAAAGTCCTGAGCCAAATCACTGCCCTCACTGTTAAGCCTCTTGGGTCCACTCTGTAGCCTGCCAGCCAAGACCTAACTGTATGTGTGCCTGCGTTTCCACTAGGACATATCATTGTTACAGAGCTTGCAGCCTGCCAGACGGACCTAGCTGTTAGCTGATTTCTAACACTGCAGCCCCGTAGACAAACCTGCCACCGTGATCATCTGTGTGTGGAAATCTGATGTTATAAAACTTTCTTTTGGTCATTCTGTAGTTTTTGTGGGTTTTTTTTTTTAGCATGATTATTTTTAATTATTTGTTCTAATAATGTGTAACTTTTTCATGAAATGTCAAAAAACATAATACAAATCTAAATAAATAAATACAATTTATTGCTGCTATTTTGATTGTACTTTGATTAGAAATAATTTTTTTAGATTGTAATAAAATTCCGTAGGTCCATAATTAATTGCTGGCTAGCTAGCAAAGTTAGCCGGATAAACCTATGCCCTGAACCTTGCTGGGATATTCAGTGGCATGCTTGCACTGCTGAATATACCCCAACTATGTAAAAGTTAACAGGATAAGTTTCTTGGCTAACTTTAGGACTGCTGTTTGGCAGTCTTAAAGTTATCCGGCTAGGATAGTTCTGGAAATTGGTAGATATCTGACTATCTTAGCTGGATAGCTGGCTCCACCCTGGAATGCCCTCACCCTGTTCCCGAGCTAGCTGGATAACTTTTCAGCCAGATAAGCAGTTACACAACTATCCTGTGGCTCCCAGTGTGGCGGGATTTTCAAATCCTGCCATTGGTGCAGCTAAGTCCAAATGGTGCTGAATAGGATCCTCTGTCAGTCTAACATTTTCATATTAACCACTTTGCCAATCGTTCTGCAGTCCCAACATATATTGTTGGATCAGACGATTACAGCACCAAGAACGCTTGAACATGTGCTGCTAGGTTATGCTTTCTGTTCTCTTCACTTTCACCAACTAAAAGGATCCTCTCTGCTTATCCTATGACCTCTTAAATTCCTCTACCACCCATCTCAAGAAGGCGTTCCATGATTCTAGCATCCTTTCTGTGACAAAATATTTCCTGAATTCATTTCTCAGTCTGTCCTCTCCGAGCCTCAGTATTGTCTCCTTGTTCTAGAATTTACTTTCCCTTCAAACAGCTTTGCTTCTTGTGCATTAATATAACTTTCAGCTATTTGAATGCATCATCTATCCACTGTCTCTCCTCTCCTTTAGGGTATGCATGTTTAGATTTCTAAATCTCACCTCATAGGGCATCTGCTAGGGCAAAATAGGGTTACAGGCAACCCTGCTGTACTTGGTTTTGGGCTGATTTGCTGACTTTAGAGCCATTGAATTGCTTAAATTAAGCCAGGCACAGATTGCCTATAGCTTGGTCTATGGCCCCCACTCCTGAGGACCAGATTGGTCCTGAAGGCATTCAAACATTGTTTCCATCATTTAGATGGCTTGGAGGTCAAGTGATGGTGCGGAATCCTGGTGGATCCATGAGCTCTTCTCTCTATGTATATTGATGTTACATGATATGAAAGTATCGGAGCTCTCTCTAAGTAGTTGTGTCCCAGGTATTGACTGTGTTTGCCCATGAAGAGGAATTGCTGTGGAAACTGACCTGGAATGGATTTAAGCTTTGCCCTAATTGTGAGTGTGTTTGCAACCTTATTGAAGTTACCTGTGTATTTGATTTGTACCTACCGTGCATCCTAAGTCAGACAATGTTTGTTATTGCCTTATCTATCGATAGCAAAGAGGGTGTGAAAAAAGTGGAGCTGTTCAGATTTAAAAGAAAATTAAACAGTTTTTCTTAATCTTGGACAATTGGGTTTATTTGCGATTCTTCAAAACATTACAGACCCAGATAACAGAATCATGGGCTCCTGTTTACAATAAAAATCTTGTTAGAAGGTCTCAAGCAAAACATCCTGGAGCGGGATTCGATCCAGGAGCCTCAGCAAGAAGAAGACCTGAATCCAGGGTGATGCAGTTACACCATGGCTGTCTTGATTCTAGGATTAAAGGAAGTATATAGATGTCAGTAATGCAAGTGGGCGCTTACAGTAGCTTGCAGGTAGGATTGAAATCTAAGAGAAAGGCGCCTGGTGTGGGACTCAAAACAGGAAGCCTCAGTGGGGACCCGAGACCCAAGGCAACACAGTTGCACTGCAGAAATGTCTTCAATGTTTTAGGCAGGCACGTATACTCTCCTTATGCACCTTAGCATCACTTTAGCTCTGGCCACTACCTTGCATTACTGTTTTCCTACTTCAAAATCAGTGAAGTCTCTTTCGTGCTTCATAGACATCAATGTCTCATCCCTTATTGTGTATCGCTCCTATGGATTTCTGTGCCCAAAATGCTTGGTTTCTTTTTTTGTTTTGTACTGAAGATTAGCTACCAAGCCATCGACCACCCTTCAAGCTTTAAGTCACTTCTCATTCCATCTGCTCCCCCAGGCATGTCCACTATGCTGCAGATCTTAGCATCTTTTGGAAAAAGAGACATTCCCTCCTAATCCCTCTGCAATATTACTTGGGTAATATTCACTTGAAATATTTTCAAAACTAAAGATACTGCTTCCTGAACTAAAGAGTCCACTGGCTAGCCTGTATAGAGGGAGTAAAGTTCAGTAACTTTGTAGATGCAAGAGCCACAGGAAGTTTTGTACCCGCATGACCTGTAGCAAGTTTTCAAAGAGAAACCTACTCAGGTACACAGGTATAAAAGTACTCAAAGACCTTGCACCTCCTATTTGTGTGGATTGGCTGCATACTGGAAAACACACACACACACTCACTCACACTCACACACACACTCCCAGATGCCATTTTCTCCATTGGTAAACATAAATGCCTAGTGCAATGTGACATCTGTATTTACCCGCTCAGCAGCATGCAGGGGCTCGAGGGGGGAGGGGTTTGCATGTGTTCCCCGGGTTCTTCCCATGCTGGGGAACAAGGAATCAGGCTTTCAGAGCCCAAAAGGGTCATTCTCACCTGTAACTGATCCAGTCAGGATAAAAAAATTACACTCCATATTGTTCAACATATAAAATCCTCGAGGGGTCACTGAGGGCAGGAAAAGAAAATGGATAGAAGTACACTATAGCCTAATGCACAGTCAGTACATTAAAAAAAAAAATTAAAATCCAGCCGCACAAAAGAAAAGCAATGTCTTCAACAGTAGCAAAGGTGCCGCACACCCTTGCAGGTAAGCTTTCTGAGGAAGGAAGCCTTCTCCTTGGGCATTTCCCTTGGCAGGTTTTCTCTGGATACAGCTCTCCTGCTTTCCTTGTCTCTCTCTCTCCAGTTCTCCTAAACAGATGCGCCTCTGGCTGATTCCTTTGCTCTGTCAGTAGCTCTCAGGGCCTTCTCTTCAGGCTGTCTCAGAAAGCTCAGCCTTAAAACTGTGTGCCGAAATTCAGCACATGGATAATATTTTAAAACTCATGTTATGCTAATGCATCAGGAGTTAAAATGTACCCCTACACAGTTAAAATGTGCACTCAGAACAGGCTGAACTTGCATTTTCAATGCATATGACTCTTTGGCAGTAGATGGAGGGGGCTTTAGGGTAGCTGAGGGGCAGAAAGAACCCCGTGATGGAGTGGAGGCCATGCTTCCGGGGCTGCCTCGCATGGTGCTGCCATCGTCTGAGCTGGGAGTGAGGGACTCTTTCCTCAGAGGTTCACCTGCCAGACAGGAGACCTCGACAGTGCCCGAGTCAGGAAGTCGATCCTTCATCCTTCATCTGGGAAAATTCCCACAAAAGGAAACATCTTTACAAGAAAAATACTTTGGGGAAAACCCAGTCTTTATCTTTCTCAGTACAAAATGAGACCAACAAAGTGGCCCTCACTGGGATATCATCTATAGAGGCTTCCAGAAACATAGATAAATTTGGGCTGGTTACTATTACGATATCCATACCTCCTCCTTCTCTAATATCTTTCTTATAACTAGGCAGGTGGTAAAATTTTGAAATAGCCATTTCTTTATCTGAGGGGTAGTCTAAAACCTCATGAATATATATATATATATATAATTGAAAATTTTATTGAATGATACCAAAAATATGTACAACAAAAGATGTAATGATCATACATTCAGGTGTTTTTTCCAGAGAATCCCCCCCAATGCTATGATAACTAAGCAACACATGTCAAATAAAACAAGCAAAGAGAAAAATGTATATGTAATTGCCCACAAGTTATATGTAATTGCCCACAAGCAAGCTTTTCAACTGTTCTCTGTAAACCAATTTGATTTACATATTATGTAAGAAGATCGGTATATAAAAACCATAAATAAATAAATAAATAAAATAAATAAAAAGGGACAGAGAAACCAATTGTGAAAGACAACAGCACCCCCTCCCTGGGAATCAAATACCAGGCTATACAGTAGGTACTGGTTCTGCAGAAACTCAGCCATATAGATAGCACTTTTCAAATGACAGCATATCCCATATTATATTAAAGGATATTTTTTTAAACAATTCATGAGGTGACCGCAATCTTGTAACAAGAAATTTAAGAAAACATACATTTTTTGCCCCTGAACATTTTCTAAAGCCTCTATATTATTATGCAAGAGAAAACAATCTTTAACAAAGTAAGAGCCAGATGCCTGCAATGTTGGTACTTGATTGGACAGAGCACTTGTAGTAGCCTCACAGTTTTCAATTTTAACCTTAGAATCCCCCATATATTTGGAAAACTGCTGGACTGAATTAGTCAATGTCTTATCCATCTTGGTCACAGTTCTCCAGACATCCATTAATGTCCACTGGGTAGGGTCTTTTATATTATCCAGCAAAGCTGAATCAGATTGCTGGATAGTCTCTCCATCCCCCTCCTGACTTACACAGGAAAGGGTCATTAAATTTGCAGCAGCAAAAGGATGCAGAACAGTAGCTTGGATAGACTGACCTACAGGTTGTAGTGTTAGATTCTCCACTCATGCCCTCTATAGGCTGCTGAACCATCTACTTGAGCTGGTTGTCCATGGGCCCACGAACTTCTAAAAGAGTCGATGAGGAAGTCCAAGCACAGGGGGAGAACAACCTCCAGAAGGGGTACACTCCTTTGGTGTGTGTCTTTGGCTGTGCGCCGGCAGCGGTGCGCCACTGAGACGTCACTCTTTTATATATCCCGGTCACTGCCTGATGACATCAGCTCGGGGTCCGGATGACTGGGCAGGAGCTGGAATCTCCCACTGCACCAGAAGTTCATAAAAGTTCCTCTTCCGAGGCTGGTATACACCTCTCTCTCACTCTACTCTGACATCACACACCTCATGCATGGCCTGTTGCAACACTGATGCTACACTAGTAAAAAGCAGTTTTGGGACCCCCCCCTTACATCTAGTTACATAGAAAAAATATCATATAAAATATAATATAAAAATATAATAGCAGAGTGAATCTACCCATAGGGCAGATTTTCAAAGCCTACATGTGCCGAGCCTATTTTGCTTAGGCCCGGCGACGCGCGCAAGCCCCGGGACATGTGTAAGTCCTGGGGCTTGAAAAAATGGGCGGGGAATGGGTGGGGCGGTCCGGGAGTGGGTGTGGCCAGAGGCCTCTCCACTGCCACTGGGCCCGGGGATTGTGTGCAACCTACGCCTGCCTGGAGGCAGGCGTAAATAACAAAAGAAAGGTAGGGGGGATTTAGGTAGGGCTGGGGGGTGGGTTAGGTAGGGGAAGGGAGGGGAAGGTGGGGGGTGGAGGGAACGGAGGAAGGCTGTGCGGCTCGGCGCACGCAAGTTGCACAATTGTGCACCCCCTTGTGTGCGCCGACCCTGGATTTTATAACATGTGCGCATGTTATAAATCGGGCATACAATTGTGCACGCCGGGTTGTGTGCACAAATATACGCCCACGCATAGCTCTTAAAATCCGACCCTTATTCTCTACTTGCCTCAATACCACAGACCCTATTTGACCTTTTGGCTTCTCTCTCATTTCCCTCCACTGAGGATCCTGTCTTTCTTGAATTCTGTTAGCATTTATTGCATCACAGTTGGGAGGCTATTTATATAGCCACCACTTTTTCTGTGAAGAAATGCTTCCTTAACATTGGTCCAGAGTCTGTTGTCCTGTTCTAGAATATGGATGTCCCTCTTTGGCCCTTGTTGGTTGCAAACAGGTCAGGCTGTTTGGAAATCCACCATGGATGCCCATGAGATGCCCTTGCGTACACTCAGTCTGTGATGCAGGATAATTTGCACATATTTTTTAGTCACCCTTATAACTGGACCTGGATGCATCTCTCACGGACTGGCATTGGCTTTCTCTTTTCTGGGAAAACATGACGCTCATTTCCATTACTGCCTTCCTTCCCCTCAGCTAACAGGTTACCTTTCTGGTAAAAAAAAAAAAATAAAAATAAGCAGGTTGCACTCACTATGCATCCTTTTCCCACAAGTTTAACTTTAGATTGTAAAGATACGGTAGCAGAAAACGTGTTTACTTGTACATATTGACAGCTCTCAGGAATTAGAAGAAGTACTGTTTTTACTACTATTGTCACTTCTACACCCAGCAGCTCCTGCATCAGCAGGCTTTCATTATGTGTGGAGGGCCAGAACGGTTTTTACCCCTCTCCCACCCCTGCCTGAAATGCTGCGCTTCTATTTTAAATCTTTTCCGTGACATTTTGTTGCTTTTAACCCCCTGCATGACGCATCAGCCTCCTCTTCACCCTCTCTCTGCCAGTCCTGCCTACCTTCATGTTCTACCTCCACCCTGCCTTTCCATTTCCGACACATTTATCTGCAAAACCTTAAAATAAAATGCAATACTTATCAAAAACAGCCACACTTTATTGCAAATAATTTAACATGCACATGCTCACATTAAATAAAAATAACCATGAAATATTCATTTCATATATATGTATGTATGTAGCAATGCATGCACACACACACACACTCCTATCTATCTATATATATTCACTCATCTTATCTAGCATCTCCATGGCACATCTTTACTGCAATCTACATTCAAGTAAAAGCTATTAAAATCCTTTCTATAATGTTCTTTCTGGAGTCCTTTAGCATGAAAGATATTGAGTTTTGCTGAGTCTGACTTCACAGGCAGACAAAGAGTCTGCCGAGGATGATCTGCTTCTGATGACACAGGACACACAAACCTTTTTAAAGTTCTCATGGTACCTTGGGGCCAGACAAGACATGTTTGCAACTGTGTTGTATTTGGGGGAATAGTGATACTAACAGCTGTGACGTAGTGATGAATATATTTATTTCTTTGCATTTATTCATTTGAATTGCTTTAGTGGCTTATTACAAAGGAAAAAAAAATATTCTAGGACTTCATTTTCATGAGCCCACTTTTCAAAACAGTCTGAGGTTACACTGTTTTGGAATGGGCGTGAATGGACGCGAGGAGATTTATTCTACTTTATAAACTGTCTGGTGGGAGCTGTACAGTTTTTAAAATATGGTGGATTTCTGCCCCAAAATTACCTGCATATGTCGCAGTATGCACTTATATTTGTAATACAAGAACACCTATACTTTCTTTACATGTACATAATTGTAACAATGCGGAGAATTAAATGCGGAGGTAGATATGTGTCAAAGAATGCATGCACACCGTTCTAAAGATATTTAGCTGCACTCTTACTTTGAATCCAGACCTTCATCAGCTCACTAACACCCTCTAGCACTTCTTCCTCAACTCCCTACTGAAATACTGCAGACAAGACACATCTGATTTCAATTGCGCAGTCAATTAGCAGGTGGAAAACTGTTCGAACAAGTTTGGTAATATAGACCTTTTACAAAATAGTAACTTATGCACTTATGTACTGCATGAATTCTGCCCTGCAATGTCCCTACACTGCCTCCTTTTCTACCTGTTAAAATGTATGTACAAAACTGCAAGAATGCGTATGCTTGCAAGGTTGATAAAATATCATATACGCACGTACATGCTATTTTTACATGCATGACCGCCACGTAACTCTTTGAAAATTCCATCCCACATGTTTTCTTACACTATTGTTCTCCCATCCTTTAAAAATAGTCAGCAAATATGTTTTCTTTTCTTTTGGTAATCATTTGTAGCCTAATTTCTTGTAGTGAAACTAGCCTGTAAAGGCCATGCTGTTTGGGTGTGCACATGTCCTTCCTTACCCCAATGACTTTTGATCAAATTTCATTCAAATTTGGAAGTTAAAAAGGATTATTTTGAAGACTCAAGTCAGGGATGGACATCTTTGGTCCTCAAAAGTGACAAACAGATCTGGTTTACAAAATATCCAGACTGAATATGCATATGAGAGATTTGTATGCACTGTGCTCATTTGTATGCAAATATATCTCATGCATAGGACCAGAGTTGCGCAACTCTGCCCTAAGTCCTGTACATAGGAGCCAGCATACTGATCTGATTCTGAACATGTTCACATGTGTGATGCAGCATGGCTGGACAGTTTGGCTTGGTCAAGATTAAATACTTTCTTAATAGGGTGACCAGTGTGGCTCCATGTCAAAGGAAACAGGATGATCCAGTCCTAGTTTTAACCAGTATGCATGGCAATATAGACCTGCTTCTCTCAAGGAAAATGTATTTATTTTATTTTATTTATTTAGGTTTTTGGATATAGACATTCCACGAGAGAATCACTAGATCACAACGGTGCATAAATGTGACGTGCATCTCCTGACATGCAATGGGAGCGTGAAGATTTCTCACTCGTCGCTGCCACCACATTTTCTAACTGGGGATCTTGGCATTCAGTCCTGTAGCATTCTGGCTCCCACCATGGACTCTACTGCTGAGCTAAAAAGAGAAGCTCCCTTAGCTGTGCTAGGAGGAGGACTCTGTCTAGGTCCGCCAAGTTGCTCAGGTCCATCATCGCGCCGGACTGGCTCAGCCTGTCCCTTTTGACGTGGAGCTATGTAATCCCACTATGTCAATTCCCATGCTGTTCGCTGAAGCACGTGGGTCATCCTAGCACAAAGTACTTGGCCGACTGGATTTTGAAGCACCATAGCCTCCACCTGCAAATGAAGAAGAAGGTGGGAAAGAAAATCATTAAACCAGCTCAAGCCCTTGTCCCTTTTTTTAACTTAGTGAACGCTGGTGAGAAAAGAATAATGGGGACATTTTTCAAATAGTCTGTGTAGCTGTAAAGTTTGTGACCTTTTTACCCATGGACCTTGCAGCCAATATTAAAAAGGGAAACTATATGAGTAACACCCCCTTGGAAAATTGCCTACAAGGCCATCGGGCTAAAGATACCCACAGACGTTGCACCTGCAATTTGTGCAGGCCAAAATTTGCAGGAGGAAAATAAGTGCAGATTTGAAATTCAGAATTTATTTCCCCGGATCTTGGAACCTCCCTCCCTATCTCTCTCTTCTCCCCCTACTCAGTCTTCGGACATTCCTCCTCTTTCCTCATCCCAGATTCCTGAATTTTTCTCACGTCCTTCGTCTTCTGTCCTCCCCATCCCCTGTCGTCTCTTCCACTCCTCTCCCCTTCCCGTGTCCTCATTCCTTCTCCTCAATCCATTCCTGGTTGTCACCCTCTCCCCCTTCCCCCATCCCCGAGATCTCTTCCCTTTACTGATACTTGAGTTTCCTTTTCTTTGGAAATGTTTTGTCAATCTGCTTCAGAATTTTCAAAATCTGCTACAGGAAACTGGGGGGGCTGTACCTCAGACCTTCAACTCCCTGTAGGTCCTACCTTATGGGGACCCATAGAACCAGTAGTGCTTTGGGGGTGACAAAATCCTAAATCTGTCACTGTGAGTAACTGATAACAAAAGTCATGGAATTGCAAAGAAAGATGAAGGGAGATGGGCGGGGGGGGGGGGACGGGACGGGACGGCAGGTGCTGTGAACAGTGTGTATGGGCAGGAAGGGGGAAACGTGTGTTAGATTAACATCATCAGCAGGTGCTCGCTGAAAGCAGCTTGGAGCAGAGACGTTTGGCTGACATCGACATTAGTATTCCAGACTGCCACCTGGGCCTGGTTTATGGGGTACAAGCAGCGCCAGAATGAGATTCAAAGCTTTGTGCTTTTGGATTTTAGTGCCTGATTTTTATCTGGTATTTAGCATTAAACACATTTTGCCCGTCAGTCCGGCAGCAATGGTTTCAGATTCCTCTGATGAGGCACGTTCTAAAATGGCACTAAATGGAAGTATAAAACAGGGCTAGTTTTATGTAACGTCTTTCATCCAAATGTTTTACAGCCACAGTTAAATCATTTGAGCTGTGGAAACTTGGATTTATAATATGGGATCTCTTGATTTTTAGCCATTGTATTGTATCCATATTACATCGTGTACAATCTCAAGGTTTCCTATCTCAGAGGATTTTGGAAATGAGATCTTCGGTCCAGGAAATTGGACTAATTACATGTTAAAAGAGCTTTGGAAACAATAGATTTTTAGATTTTTTTTTGAGCTGGGTACTGCCATCATGGTTTGATTGGGAATGCTATTGAGGTAGCATATGCCATTCATTGGGCCTGGGTGGGAGGGGAGGACGGTTGTGATCATTATTGATGGTGCCTGGTGGCTGGATTTAGAGGCCAAGGTACAGTCCTGGTGCATGGATATTGACCTTAGGACCTCTGCTGGAATGACCAAACTAGGAATATGGGGGGTGGGTCTATTTGAATTAAGAGAAGAGAATCTCTGGCTACTTGCTAATGAAGGTTCATTGCACCAGAACTGGTTCTAAGTGAACTGGAAAAGACAGGATGAAAAACCAGGCCAAAAAAAAGGAGAGAGAAACTGAGACGAATCCTTCCTTGCAATGATTCAGTTTTTGGGAAGGTGAGAGGAACTCTGTTTTAATCTTGTGTAGTTCCTTCCACGTACTGCTTCAGAGATAATACCACCTTCTTCTAAACCAGAGGCCCATGCTACGTTTTCTGTTGTATCCATAATGTGCTGATAATTTCATCAATGGGGTTTCTGATTCTTATCCGCCACCTTCTTGAATTCCTTACCATTTTCTGCTGGAAATTAGGTCCCTGTGAAGGAGTGGCCTTACTACCTCTTCTTAACCTGTGCAGGACCAGACTAGACCCCTGATCCATCTTAAATCCCACAGAGGGAAAGAGCTCTGTGGGTGGGATCCCGCTGGACAGGTTAAGAGGCAGAGCCAAGCTGGGATCAGGAGGGCCCCACGTCTCCAGGAATAGGAGCTCCTGTCCCCTCTTGCCAAAGTTGTGGTGTAAGATTACTGCAACGGTAGGCAGTTACTTTTGCTATAATTTGCTGTTTATGTAAATAAAGGTTGAAATTGCATGAGAAAAGGCTGGAGTCAATGTGGTTCCTGCTCCAGGCATCCTCACAGTCTCCTTTGGACTAGTGGTGGGTTTCCTGTCCCCAGAACACCCTATTGTACCTTTTAGTTCCAAAACCTGATCTCTCCTATCTCCTCTGCTGAGCACTGGGTTTGCTCGCATTCTCCTCTGCAGTTCCTGGCAGCAGATTGGTACCTTTGGTGTGTCCGCTGTTCTAGCTAACAATCCACTCCTTCACCCTTTTCCAAATTGCACTGCAAACAATAATTTCATACTGCTTGGGCTGCCAGGTATACCTCCACAGGGGACATCCTGTGTGCCCACCTGTTACCTACTGCTGCTTAGACACAGCAGACAGGCTTTTTCCCTCTTCACCCCCTGACACCAAGTGCAACCACTCACAGCTCCTCTAGAAAATAATTGGACTCACCTTAATACTTCATTGTATCATCTAGGTCGCTGCCGCGGGGAGACCCTTACATAAATGGTTCATTCTCCTCATTACTCTTCCAATCTCAATGTGTCTTCGGGTGATTGGTTTGTTTCATGCACATCCTGGCAAGACTGAAGCTCGTTTGCAAGCAGGAGAATGTTGGATATGATCTCGGTCTCTCAAATCTACTGCTAGTGCTTGATTCAGGACTTGCATCGTGCCACAGAGAGCTTCCTTCTGGAGTTCACAAGAAGTAATATGTACAGACAACACATAAAAGTGTGGAAGTTCCTTTTAATTAGGTCTGTGCTGCCTAATGCAATTGGGAATATTTCTGTATTTTTCTGCCACATTTTCTTGGTTTACTATTGCATCATTTGGTACGTGAGGATCTTCTCCCGCCATACGTTGGACAGAATAGTTGCTTGGACCTGACACTTCTGTTAGTGATGCTGACATTGTTTTCTCCCTCCTTGACCACAGTTTCTGGTTTTCTTGCATTTGGCTTTCTATTGGTTCGAATGACAATGTCCCGGGTGATCACAACTTCTCCGTTCTCCCGTAAAAGGAGCATAGTCCCTAGTAAGGTCCTCCCAACAAAGACAAAGGCAGAACGGACACCGTTTCATTCTCTGAGCTTGCAGGAGCCCAGCAGATTTCCAGATTCTAAATTTCCTAAGTGATGCTCATTTAACATGGTTATACTCCTGCTCATACTGTCTTTATTTTGCTCAATATGTTGTAAAGTTGAATCAATGCATTTAATTTCCATCTGTGTATCTGAGCCCCTGTTGTTGTCACTTATAGTATCCAGGTGCTATAAAGGAAAATCTAAGGTGTAGATCAAAGGTAAGGGTCTGTGTGCATGGTGAGCATGTATCAAGAAACAACTAGCTTCATTTCACTGTCTTGAAGCTTTCTGTAGCTCATATTGGATCTGAAACGTAGTAAATGGTAGTATTTTTTCAAGATGCAGTTTGGTTTACAGTTGCACAGCTGAGAAAGGGAAGGATGCTGTTTTTTTTCATGCAATTATACTGCCTTAGAAACGTTAGGGCTGTGAAAGTGGAGGGTTCAGGACCTCCCAGGGAAAGGCAGACATGGCCAGAAGTTGGGTTGTGGTGGGATGAACGAGAACTGGAAATCCCACATGGAAAGCATTGCTCAGTAGGGACATTCCACTGTCTCCCTCTGCTGCCACTGCTTTTGACTGCCAACAGTCAGAAAATTTATGTTTTTTAACTAGCACTTTGTCAATAAAAGTGGCAAATGGACAGATGTCATCATGCCTGCTATAAATGCTCCTATTGTGGCTTGAATACTGGCAGTGATGTTGTTTTCCCCATTCCCCCTCCCTCTTCCTTCTAAAAAAAAAAATAATAAATAAATAAATCCATAAAACTAAATGCACCCTGCACTGCCAGTTGGTTCCTAGACCCATTGCCATCAAAGGCAACACAGGAATATTTGTTTGACTGCTACTCTGTGCTTGAGTCTAACTACATTGTTAATCAACCAGAACGCATCAGGCAGAATGGACCGTTCTATCTACCACTGATGGCGTGAAAAAAAAACCCAAAGTGCACGTTGGCATAGATAAATCAGGAGAGAAGGGGAGACCAGGATCATCTTTCATTTGTAAAGAAGTTGCAGCGAGGATGGGCTTATGTACTTGGGCGGTTCATTGTTCTATATAAGAAGGGCTTTGAAATCAGACCTCTAGAGATTCACTTGCTATCCTTCAACCCAGGTCCCACTACTCTTACTGCCCATGCCCTGAGCCTATAAGGCACTTATGCCCTCGTAGTATGTCAGCCATGGCTTCCTTGTGCAGTTCATGAACCCATTCTAATACCATTTTCATGAAAACAGTCACCTATCAGCATTTCAGACTGAGAAGTGGGTAAGGAGAACTGTTTTTCCTGTGCCGTTCTCTTCATTCCAAGCTCTCCAAAATTCATGAAACCTGTAGACCCTGCATTGCAGGGCACCTGTCTTTGCCTGGCATATTACTTTCTCTATCGAATATTATCAATTAAGGGCACCTGTCAATCAAAATATTCAAAATACTACAACAGAGCTTTAGATTTTGATAAAGCAAATGTTAGTTAATGTATTTGATGAACCACTTTTCTGTCTACAACCAAAGCAGTTTACAATAAAACATATTTGAAAACTAAGATTTCAAAGGGGTTTGTCTGGCTAAGTAGAGACAAGGCCTGGGTTTTAATTTTTTTCCTAGTTCTGAACACCCCTAAGTTATTCAGTTAAATGATTAGCTGGATACAATGTATCCAGATAACCGAGGTTTTTCTGGGGTGGGCCAAACATATTTGAATAAGTTCTCTGGATACTGCCGATAATGCCTCAGATAATGCAGTCCTAAAGAGATGTGGGTACATTTACATGGAGAACTTGAATCTTAACTGGCTGTACTCAATATATAGCTGGTTAAGTAAAAATATAAATACATTAAAAAAAAAAAAAAAAAAAAAAAAAAGGGCAGGAAAGCAGATTGATTCCCTAACTCCCACCTCTCAAAATAAGTACAACAATGTTTGGGGTTAGTGCCGATCACCCTGCAAGTCCCCCCCACATTAATTAAAAACAAGTAACAGGCCATGATTGCCTGAGACAACCCTCCCGCCCCCCTTTAAATATTTCAGTTCAAAGTAGGCTCTGGGACCCCTCCTCTTCCCCAACCGCACTCTTCCAACAAACTGCCTACCCTCCCCGCCACCTCCCACTCCCTCTGGAGCCTCCCCAGAGCAGAATAGTTGCACCACTCCGGCTGCGTCCAGCATTGGTCTGACAGCAATGGCAGTGGTAGATGTAACCCGAGTAGTCTAGTTCGGCCATGCCTGCTGGCCTTGGGGGCTTTAGAGAGACTCTGGGGGTTTGGAAAGCTGATGGCGGGGGCTGTCAGAAGGGAGCCTGGAGCCACCTTTGGATTAAAATATCTCGGTGGGGGTGGGAGAGGGCCTCAGGCCACCATGGCTTCCTGTTTGCAATTGTAATTAATTTGGGTGGATGGGGAGATTGGGTAAAAGCCCTGACATTGTTTTCCTTTTGCTTTGGGCTGGCAGGCTTGGGAGATCTCCCTGCAGGCCCGCCTTTGTTTTAAAAAATGTATTTTTATTTAATCAGCTATATGCTGAATACAGCTGGTTAAGGGCCAGGTTATCTGGGTAAACATAAGAACATCAAGCCCAGTATACTCTTTCCAACAGTGGCCAATCCAGGTCCGAAGAACTTGGCAGGATCCCAAGGGGTAGATAGAATCCATGTTGCTTATCCCAGAGACAAGCAGTGTTTTTCTGCCACTCCACCTTAATAATGGTTTATGGCTTTTCCTCCTGGACCTTGTCCAAACCTTTTTAAACACAGCCTCATTAATAACTTTTGCCACATCCTCTGGCAATGAATTCCAGAGCTTAATTATGCGGAGTAAAAACAATATTTTCTCTTACTAGTTTTAAATGTATCACCTAGTAATTTCATTGTGTATCCTCTAGTCTTTGTACTCCCCTTGAAAGAATAAACAACCAATTAACATTTACTCGTTCCACTCCACTTATTTTATAGACCTCTATCATATCTCCCCTCAGCCATGTCCAAGCTGAAGAGACCTAACCTAACATTGTATTTGTATGAACTCATTGATGACTTCATAGGGAAAATGGTCCAACCTGATACCACCTGAACTTAGATTATGTGCAATGTTTTTCCAAACATGACCTGATTTATAACTCGTTTTGAGCTCAGATTTGGAAAGAATGAGTAATTAAATATAAAATTCAAATCCAATATCAGAGAGGCAGCTTAGATAATTTAAACAATAGTGACTTAAAAATAAAAGTGTTAATTGATGCAGTGTTGGGTTAAAGGCATAAAGACATTATTGTGCCATTGTATAATGCCTTAGTATGAACGCAGTGAGTCAGTTATAAGCCCTGCATTTCAGGAATGATTTTAAGGCAGCAGAACATTTTATGCAGAATGTCAGCTAAATTAATTAAAGTGATGGAATGATTGGCCTACAAAGAACACTTATTGGACTATACCTATTTTCCTTGGAACAGGGCTTCCCAAACTGTGGGGCTCACAAAACCTTCAGCTGGGGATCACATCACCCTCAAAACGGCTGTACTCATCGGGCGGCAGCAGCATTAGTAGTGGAAGGCAGTGAGGTCTCCATGAGCCAGCACATACAATACAGGTGCATACAGGCCTTGCAGTGGCCCTGCCCTCACAAGCTTCAGTGGTAACAGAAGGACAGTGGTAATTTCCACCAGTCCATGCGCCCTCTGCACTCTCCTCCCCTCGTGAGGATGGATTTGGGCTACTGCAGAGTGCACTGGCCCACTAATGCTGCTGCTGGCAGATCACTGCCAGGCTTGAGACCAGCCACGAGGGGAGGGGAGTGCAGAGGGTGCATGGACTGGTGGAAATTACCACTGTCCTTCTCTCCTCACCCACCCAAGAGAAACACGCTTCCCCTGTTGTCAGCCTGCCCGCCAGTTGTCATCCTCCTTTGGCCTAGAAACAAAAGAAAAATGTTGCCATTGATCCATGCCAGGTGAAGGGAGGGATCAGATGCAGGAAGAGTTTTAGAGTTGCATCAGGCGGAGAGGGATTGGCTATGGAGGGTGGGAGAGAGGGCATGACACAAGGTTGGCTGGGAGATGCAAGGAAAGGAGCTAGGAGTGAAATGGGATCATTTGGGGGATGTGAAAGAAGGGTAGGAGGGGAGAGGGGATGAGGGAGATTGGGTAAAAGAGAGGGAGGGAATGACAGGATCAGTTGGGGTAATAAGAAGGGCTTGAGGTGAGAGAATCAATTAGGGGGATGTGGAAAGGACTGGAGAGGATGGGCTCGGGAGTTGAGAGGAACTGGATGATTTAAGAGGGGATCAGCTGGCGGGATGGAGGTTGAGAAAGCAGTGTCTACTGGAGGAGAGTAGTTTGAGAGGAGGGCCTCTGGAGGGGGTGGACGTTAAGGGAGGGGGCAAAGATGGTGAAAAAGGATCAAGTTTAGAAGGTGGAAGTTGAAAGAGGGGAACAGCTGGAGTGTGGGGAGGATGATAGTGGAGTGATTGTTAGAGGGGGGCTGCACCCCTACTCATTTGTCTTGGTCATCTTCTAGGGTTATGTGAATTTTCAAGCGCTGAAATGGGGTGGAGTCATAATGGTTAAATGTTTAGGAAGCCCTGCTTTAGAAGGTAAAGTGAAGCTACTATGATTATATTTTATAAATTCACTGAAGCCTTGCAGGATAACTATTTACCCCCCCCCCCCCTTACACCAGAGCAACTAAAAGCGGAGAGGGATTCCCGTCGACACTGAAACTGGGTGGTAGAAGGGCGGGAAAGCTACGGAAAATGCTTACAGAGGAAGTTGCCAGACTGCGTGCATGGATTATGTTTGAAAGGAAAGTGACAGTGCAGTGCATTGACATTCAGAGGGATACGGGTTTGATTCTCAGCCCATGTCTTCTGTTCCCTAGGTCAGTCAGGGCTGGAAATGCTGCAGAGTTACTGCTCGCAGCTCCGCTCCCCCCTCCCCCAGGGAGGGGGAGGGTATCGCGGTCATTGTGCAATGGTGACACCTAGTGATTGTATTTAGGGCCCATGGATTACAGAGCTCCAGCCAGGTACTGTTGCTGCAATGACAGATTAAAGTGAGTTGGGAGGGATAGAAATACTCCGGCAGTTGAGAATGCAGGTTCATCGTGGTACCGGCCTCTAGTTCTAATTGAGCTGAAAGCCCAAAGGAGGGAGAAAGAGAAACTGTGATGTCAGAAAGAAAAAAAAAATGGAGTTCTGGGAAGATGAACAGAGCAATGGTGGCGGTGATCCACTTGTGTGGCGCTGATCCTGGGAGGTGCCGTTTTGAGGTCATGTAGGCAAGCCTCTTTTGGGACTGGCATAAGACAATTATGACAAGTTACTGTGTAAGGTGAAAGGTTATTACTTGTGCTTATGAAATATAAAAGATATACCTTTCTTTTAAACTCTGCAATCTCAAGGCCACTCACTTGGGAAACTAGACAACCAAACTGACTCCTGTCCCGGCTGTGGCTTGCCGTATAGTGTAATCAATGAATACCTTTATTTCTTCATCTTGCCATCCATTTAAGGCTTCTCATATTGATTACTGCCATTTATCCGCCCAGTAATGCTATATTTTTAGAGATAACAAACGTATCACATTGGACCAAAGGGAAGGAAGCTTTTTAACCCACAGAGAGAGATTCTTTACAGGGAACAAAACCCCGCATGCTGGAAACCGAAGCCCTTGGAGACCAGATTCGTTCATCCCCGAGTTGGTAGTATATAAGCACTGTGAAATCTGAGGACATTTAGGAAACAATTCATTCTCACTAAGCAATTCTGCTGTCTTTCCAGTGCGATCTTTATTTAAATGCACTTAGTAGTCGGAGCACATGGGAGGTTTTTGGAAGGAAACTTTCTGCCGAAATTGATTGGGTAATTTGCACTTAAACATCAATCTCCCGTCTGTTTTTTGGCGGTTCCAGGAAAATCAAGAAAGAGACAATTGCTGCTGTGAGTGTGCCTTGAAAGATAGCATATGTTGTTTTTATTTTTAGACTGTTTGTCAAAATAAGACTAAAGGTATACTGTCTTGCACCTCTTCTCTTAAGCAGTAATTCCTCTGAGCTACCTCTTATTGTATCTGTGAAACTGCTCTCCCTCCGGCTCCCTCTTCTCTCCCTCTTTTACAATATTGTCTGTAAATGATAAGATTGGATACATTTGATTTGGTTTTGCGTGCAATAACTGCTCATCAGAGTGGTGCAGAGTACAGAAATGTGCACATAGGTATTTTATGTACTGCAATCTGGGAACTGTAACACATGGATAGAGTGATAGATTGACTCTACACATTGTGGAGAGGCAAGATGACTGATAGGTATGTCTCACTTCATCTGTCCTATGGTCATGTGAATTCCTGGATGTGGAAGGCTGTAATGAGCCTGAAAGAGAGCTGGAAGAAGTCCTAGATTCTTGTAATGCATGTTAAAGGTAGACTTTGTACAGATTTCGTCAGGGAGCACAGGGTTCTGAAGCAAAGTGGCCTTTCACAACAATACAGAGTGATTTTCTGTAGCAAACTCCCGTAAGATATCACACCATAATATTGTGGGGGGCTTAACTTCATTACGTTTACAGTAACTATTGAGAAATTAAGTCTACTGGAGAGAAGATGGTGAAGCAGAAAGAGCTTCTAATCTTTAAAAAAAAAAAAAAAAAAAAAAAAAAAGTCTTTCCCATCAAAGCACCCCGTAAAATCTTCTTTTTCTTCTGTTTAAAGGGAAAACATAAGCCAGGAATCTGGCATCTGCAGAGACACTCTTCAAAGCTGCAGGTTTTCATTTTTTAATTCACTTTACCTTGTTATTTATATCACCAAATGGCAAAACATTCTAAGCGTGCATAGGGATTGAAAGTGTAAGGAAACACAAGGATTCCTTACCAAAAAGCATGAACCAATTTTATGTGGAGGTACAGAGAGATTAGCTAACCAGTGGTTAGGGTTTTTCTTCCCCATGTGGGAGAAGCAGACTGGAGCAGTCAAAGCCTTCATAACCCCTGCCACCATCTCAGAGCGTGGATTTATGAGTTGGATTCCCTGAGTTAACCTTCAAAGGGCAGCATGTCTTATGGCATTCGCCTGTTTCTAGTTCATTATTTTCCTGGGTTAGGACTCCGGGGTCTCTCTCAATAGAAACTGGAGACATAAATCCTTATCCTGTTAGTTTTTGTCCTTGTTTTGATAACTCTTTTAGTTGCCAGAGGCAGAAGTTCTTGCTACCCTTCCTGCCTCTTGTCTGGTTGCCCTTTTGAGTAAGATTTTTACCTTTTTATGTTACTGAGTACCCTAGATTCAGATGCTGCTGTTTTAAGGACAGGTTGCCTTTCCACTAGAAACGCCTGAACAAGTGATGGTGTCATCAGAGAGGGACGGTCTCAAATCCAGTTTCATGAGAAGAAGTTTGAGGACTAGTGTAAGTGTTTCTTATGGACATTAGTAGGAATCATCAGTGAAAGGAAATGTGATAAGGTGCCCATTATGTGCCACAAAGTACAGAATGAAGAATAGTGAGGGCTTGGGGAAAGATATGAGAAATGGGAGATTTTGTGATTTCTGGAAATAAATTGGGATACATTTCTATCCCATTCCCATAGGAGAATCTGAAGATTAAAACACAAGGTGAGGAAAAGGAAAGAATCAAATCACAAAAGGAACTGGCTGAAGTAATTGGTTGTTGGAGAAGTATGGTCATTAATTTATTGCATTTCAACTAGTGATAATTGAAAATATTTTTTTTTCAATTTGAGAGTGATAGAGAGGTTAGAGAGTGAATAATGCAAAAGGGCTTTGAAGCTGAGCTTCCCCCCCACAGGGGATCCTGCACTCTGAGTAGTGTGTCGGTTTGTGAAAACTGTGCAGTTGGGTCCAGATATTGAGATGGGAACTTATGGGTACAAAATTAGGGTTTTCCCACTCAGGGTTTGCAAAAGTATGTTTTTCAAAGTGCCCATGGAAGGAAATCAGGATGAAACCCCCCAAAGTTGTTTCCTCTCCTTCCTGTGCTGCTTATCTTCCAGGAATGTTTTCCCTCTCTTTTTCTCCTTTCTCCTTTCCCATTTACCATGGATTCCAAATTAGTAATCTATTTTTTTTTATGTCTTTGAACATCCTCTGGATTCCTTGTAGGTTGCAATACCATGGATTGCATCTTTGGCTTAAAAAATTATCTTAATATGATGTGCATGAGCCTCTGATATCACATTGGTACCTTCTTCAGACTGTAGTCTTGAAAACTCATCTCCAACACCATCCCAAGATGACTCTTCTGGAGATTCCCAACCACTGAAAAATCCAGTTTTCACTGGCTAGTAGAATTCAGTGTTTTGGTCATCCACAAAATACAAAAAAGAGGAAGGGAAAGAGCAGGATTAATTGGAATGAGAAAGCAAATAAAATCCATTTTTATAATGCTTAATAAAAACCAGTCTGTTATTCTGCTGGTATATACTTTTATTGTATTTTTTTCTTAGCCTTTAAAAGTGAACAATGGCCTAGGGCCTGCTTAGCAGATGGAAAATGTCTACACATTTACCACTTAACATCCATTAGCCTAATTTCTCTTATTGGAGCCAAATTAAATAATAAGTAAAAGGCTATGAAAAGCTGATTTTGCGGCTGTGTTACTGCTTCTAACTTCATGTTCCCTTCAAAAGCAGATGCTCCCTCCATCTATGCACATTAACCTTGCTGACAAATACTAGACATTTTTCAATCATAGGAGCTGAATTCCTTCAGATCCCAATTGGAGACCTCAGCAAGAAAGAGAGTGGTTTTGTAGGGTAATTTCAAAGGAAACCAGGATTGGGTTCCTCCGTACATCTTGGCATTTCTCAGAATATGACACTCTCTCTAAATACAAATGCTCTGCTTGGATAACGGGGGGAAAACGAGGATACAATTGTTTGACTGTAAATAGGCAGACTTGGGCTCATTTTGAACCTTCCCTGGTGTAAGAGTAGGGGTGTAAAGGACTTGCTCATCATACACAACCCCTGCCTTTTACCAGTACAAGTTCCAGTCTCTGCAGAGCAATGCATCACTTAGCACGTGAGAACGACTATCTGCACAACAATGTGGTTTTCTCCTTACCAACAGCAGTATGTTTGTGCAAATGTCAAATTTGCTAGCAAACACTTGTATTTTTAACTGAAAAATCAAACGGAGATCAATGGCGTGCATCGATTCAGTATTTTGACCTGACCCGGATTATTAATGTATGTGGAAATCATTGACGAGAATAATTTTAGCACACATGCATCAATCAGTAATTTTCTACTTCTTGTCAAATATATATTATTCCTGCATGTTATTGATAAGCATGAACATAAATAAAATAGATGTGTGATTTGATTCTAAACTGGAAGTGACCAACTTAGGCATGCTTCACGGGCAGCATCAAGCTCTACCCTGATCTTCAATATTAAATTTATGTGGGAAACTCATCTAACAGCAAAGATGAAACAGTGGGAGCACTAGAAATAACACACCTGTGACCTGTAATTATTTGACAGATTTTTATTTTCCTATTTGTAATTTTTCAGTTTTAACATGAAGTGTGTTTCAAAATGCTAACTCTTCATCCACTTGATTAGAGAGCTGTCTGCTTTAACCTGAAAACCTACTGGCATGTTATGGTCTGGCCATCTGGGTTTCTGTGCTCCTATGCCTGATTCCCCCCAGGGTGATGATTATTGAGCTAGGAAACCAAATTACAGTACAATTTATTTTACTCTTCCTTTACTACGTTCAGTGTATCCCAAATGGTGAAACTTTCACCAGGGCTGAAATTCAAAGCTGTCAGCTAACTAAAAGCTACAGCAAAAAAATATAGTGGTTTAAATGCTGTAAAGTAGAAGTTTAGGTTAGTTGCCAGGCCCAATATCTGTGGTGCTCAGTCTCTGTTGTTCCATATAACATAAATCAACATGTCTACATCTGCTTTGCAGTAAGGTTAGCTGACTGTTAGGCTGGGTACATAACAGAGACCTCAAGGTCCCAGGGGGAGATTAGGAAGATGTTTGTTGATCACTTGGGTGGTAGTCTAGTCACAGCTGGAGTGATAAAACATGGTGATGTCCATTTCAGAAATAGCCACTTCCTTTTGGTTAATTTGGTAGAGAGCTGTTGGTTACTGTAATTTTTTTTTCTACAGACTCGGGTTCCTTATATTCTATCATTTTAAAACTAAAGATTTGTAGAAATGAATGCCAAAAAATAAGTTGTAGATAATAATACCTTTTTATTGGGCTAATTTAACATGTTTGGGACTAGCTTTGAAAACTCTGCTTCCTTAATCAGGTCAATGGAACATAAATGGGACATAGCTCTTGAAAGCTCATCACAAATGCAATTTGTCCATTAAACCTGCTATACCTTATTTTTGACCTTTATTTCTGTGTATCCAAGTGGACTAACAAGAGAACTGCACTACTTTATTCAGGACTAAAGGCTGAATGCCAAAGAAAAGAGGCATGTATTCAATGTGCCCCCCCCCCCCCCCGGGTCCGGACTATGAATTACACCCATGCTTGGGGTAGGGAAGACCACATGAGAAATTATATTTACTAATATGCTTTATCTTCGGGTTCGTAGCCTGAGTGGGGGATGAGACAGGGTCCTGGTCACTCCAATACCACCATTCTGTGCCCTTCCCAAACAACCTCTCTCTTGCGGCACCACAGACCAGATAATCATCACAGCAGAATAAAACAGTAATTAATGTTTTTACTAGTATTGTGAAAGTAAACAGTAAATCCAACCAGTATATTAAATGGGAAAAATACAGTAGTGAAGTATAATATAAACATCGGAGAAAATACTTTTTCACTCAATGCACAATTAAGCTCTGGAATTTGTTTCCAGAGGATGTGGTTAGTGCAGTTAGTGTAGCTGGGTTCAAAAAAGGTTTGGAGAAGTTATTGGAGAAGTCCATTAATGGCTATTAATCAAGTTGACTTAGGGAATAGCCACTGCTATTACTGGTATCAGTAGCATGGGATCTTCTTAGTATTTGGGTAATTGCCAGGTTCTTGTGGCCTGGTTTGGCCTCTGTTGGAAACAGGATGCTGGGCTTGATGGACCCTCGGTCTGACCCAGCATGGCAATTTCTTATGTTCTTATGTAGTTTTCCTATTTTAAATCAAGCAATGCAAAACAACATACTCATATGGATTAAAAAAAAGGAATGCTAATAGAGAAAGATTGGGGGGAAAAGCAGTGAAGTACACAGTTTTAAAAAATTGTCTTTACCCCTGAGTACACAAAAAGAGGTGGGGGACAGAGCCACCCCAATGTCACCAATTTGTAAAGGGTACACCCTGTCCCAAACACAAAATTGTGTGGACAAAAAACAATTAAGAAAATGAAGAAGTCCTCTTGATGATGGAGCTGGCCAGATGACAAACAAAATAGATGAGCACTGCAGTGTGTGGAAGGTCTCTTTCTCCTAGGGAGCTTCTCCATATGGTTTACTTGCTACTAAACAGAAAGCAGGTCTGGTTTCATGTTCTAACAGACCACAGTCCACCAGTTTTTCTTTTCCTGTACCTGCCAGCAAAGGTTTATGCTTGACTTTGGCTAAAAGGCTGAAGCAGTTAAGATGAGATACTGAATTTGTGACAAAAGGCAAGGAAATAAAACTTTTCCCTCTTCTGCTAAGATACACTCTGTGCAAAGTTTAGATTACTTAACTCAGAAGGATGATCCAGCCATGTGCTCCTGGGCCTGGAATCTCTGGAAAGGAGGTCTCTGTCTCTCAGTTCTTGGCTCTTCTGTCCCTTGTTGGAATTTTACATGTAGTGCAACTATGAAACAAGAACAGCTGTCTGTCTCTCTATTTTCTGAGTACAGACTTCTGCTCTCCCTCTTGATAATTAGATCTTCAGGAGAAGAACTGATTCCAGGGCTGCCAGATGCATTCTTCCTAGCTCTTGGTCATCACCGCACTGAACACATAGACAGAGCCAGCCAAATAGCACCTATTCTATCCTTAAATGGTTACCCAGCATTCCTTTGGCTTCCTCCTCTGCTGGCTATGTAGTGCTGTTTTCTGGGCAGGCTAAACAGTAGTGTTTTTCCCAACTTGTTAATACTGTGAGTGGTGGATGCTGGTTCTTGCAGAACATTTATCAATCACAGGAGAGCACACAAGGGTTTTGACATATATTTATATTATTTCACCTTGGCTGTGGCAGCTTGCAGTCTCTGCAGGGTTGAAAACTGTTTTTTGAGAGGTCCAAAACACATCACTCCCAGCCAGACACAGCTCAGTCCACATTCTAAGGCTCCAACAATGATAAGCTCATGGGGGCAGGAACCTGGTTTATAGTAGCTTGCTTCACAAAGTAAAATGTCCTGCTCTTGTAAAATGGGAGAATATCTTGAATGAAATTTGTTTTTACCTACTGTTGGCCCACATTGACTGTCCTTCTAATTGATATTCTTTCTTTCCTTCAGTGACAATTGCTTAATTCATGGAGGAACTTGATACACAGAACACATGCAATATTCCAAAGTCTGCAGATACTTCCCCCTTCCCCCCCCTCCCCCCCCCCCCCATGGACTTTGCACCAGTTCTCAAAGGGAAAGCGTGTTTGAAAATTGCTGCAAAAAAAAAGTGCCTGCAGAGATTTGCACCTGCTTTTTTTTCTGCAGACACTTTTCCCCTGAAAACAACACATGTAGTTTTGAAAATGCATGTCGTTGCGTCTTCTGACCTAACCCCACCTCTGAGCTTGCCCACTTTTCCCACAGTAAAAGCACACACACACACAGTTGATACTTGCACATAATTTGCTAGGAAAAGAAGAGAAATTTCCAGGCAATTCCTCTCAACCATTTACTTGGGTCAATAGCCACTGATCCAGGGAAATGGCTTTTGAAAGTTATCCTCTTCATGTAATAATATGGTTTGTAATTGCACTGTTTTTTTCATTAAAAACATAGGGTGTGTTTAGTTTAGTTCCTATAGCTGGGAAGGAGCTGTGTACAGGTATAATAACCTGCTTAATTCTTTTGTTTTGTAATGATACATGGATGGATTCTTGGTTCCTATTGCAGGGAAGCAGTACATTATCAGAGGCGATGTACCAATGGCCACCAAATAGGAGAAGGATTGGGAGGGATTTAAGCTGATGCTTTTAGGACACCAGGGTGTGACACGGGAGTGGTGAGAGCCAGTGGAATGCTGGAATGAGGTGAAACCACTAGAATAAAGGAATTAGGAACATCTGTGTGCATATCATACGTAGCTCTTAGCTTCTCTTTCTGAAAGAGGCAAAGATTGTCAGAGATATGGGGGCCCATCGCATATCTCTTTTCTAGAGAGGCACCACTCAGTTCCAGAGCCGAGTCCTTGACTCATTCTCTCAAATTTTGATATGGATTCCTTGAATGGGAAGGATTATCCTCCAAGGCACAAGGCATTTCAAGCTACAAATGATAGTCTTTAAGCAGAAACATTCCTCCAAATGGGTACTAAAGTTTAAAAGGTGGTTTCTAATCTTTGCTTGTATACTCTCCTGGGATTCCCTTTACTCTTTTTCTAGGGTTTAAGGCTCCCTTGGATAGATGTTGGGTGCCCTGACTCCCAAAGACCCTTTTGTGGGGCCTGATTCTCCAATGCTTGAATCTCTCTCCTTTTGTTTTTTTACCTTTCTTCTCTTCTCTGGACATCTGGATCACAGCACTAGGTGGGCAGCTCTTATTTCTCCATTCTTCTTCCTTGCCAAACAGCTGGCATCAGGAAAGCACCAGACATGTCTAGCTATGCCTACATAGATCTTTGATAGTACCCTGTTATAGAGCCCATCAAGCTAGGGCAAAAGAGAATTGTAGAAATATCGTGAGACTTTCCTCACTCTAAATGACATCAAATCATTGAGGTGAATTGTGCTGTTCGTACGTCTAACTCTGCATGTAAAACTGGCCCCTAATCCCTAACCTACCACCACCATCTCACCTCTATTATCTGGCCCTCCTATAGAGATATAAATAGTTGACTTCTATAAAGGCCTCCCCAGAGGCTCTCTCTCTCTCACTCTCAGTTCACAACCTACAAATTATAGAAGTATCACAGGGTGCAAAAACTCTACCACACCCTGCAATGTTACCTATGTGAAGCATGCCCTTTTTTCTTACCGTGGGCATTGTTATAGCATTTTGATGAATCTAGGGATATGTCCGTTGGCCAAAGAGCTGATCTAAAGTTAGCCAGTTATAGTTCTAGCCAGCTATAACTTTAAGAGAGCTGCCTATAACTATAACTGCACTATTGAATATGCCTCCTTAGTTAGTCATATAAGTTTATCCGGCTAACTTTCCTATCCATATCGTGTCTGAATATGGACCTCTTAATTTTTGGTGTGTTGGGCTGAAGAGTGATTTAGTTTTTCCTACAGTGGTGAAGAGAGTGGCTGGTGTGTAGAGGAGCTCCCAGAGTGAGTGCAAACCCTAAGGGCCTTGAAATCTTTTGTTTTCCCCACTGTGTGGGAAGCCCAGTGTTGGTCATGGGGCTTTGTGTGATCCGTGGCCTTCCCCATATGCCTCTGTACCTAGGACCTGAATGGGACAGGGGCTACACAAGCATAATGATATTGGAGGTCTGAACTCAGAAATAACATAAGGAAGGTTCCCTTTACAGAAAGTGTAGTGGATGCATGGAACAGCCTCGTAGGGGAAGTGGTGGGGACAAAATGTTATTGGAATTCAGAGTTCATTAGTAAGCACAGTGTATGGGATAAGGATTAGGGATGGGCAGTAATAGCATTTTGGGAATTTTAAAAAACCAAAGAGAAAATCCACAAACTTTTGTGTGGTTTTTATCCAATTGTTTTTTTTTTTGTTTGTTTTTTTTTTTGGGGGGGGAGGGTTAAAACAAATGCATCATTAAAAAAAAAAAAAAAAAACTTGCCCCGACCTTTCCCTTTTATTTAAATATAAATCCCCTCCAATAGCAAAGCCCTCCACCCACCCACCTGATTCCCCCCCTGTCTCACCCAAAGTCTAACGGTGGCGGTCTAACGGGCGGCCCGGGAGCCATCTCCCGTTCCCAGGCCGGCAGCTGCCAATAGTCAGAAGGCCATTGGGCAGCCCCTGTCACTTGCTAGGGACAAAGGGTGACCGGTGCCATTTTGAGAAAAATACCTATCAACTTTAGTGCTCTGCCAGGAGACTGCTTCCCTTGTAGAACAAATGGCAGTTTCATGTTTTATGCTTAAGGGGATACATTTTCAATAGGGTTCCTACGTGCAGACTTTTAAGCCAATTTTCAAATACAAGGTACCTACCTGAATTGAATTTGAAAACTGGATTATTCTGCTGCTGAACATACATGTGCTTATTTGCATGAAGCACAATAGGGGAGGAGAGTGTAAAGTTACGCATGTTCCTGGCACGCTGTTCATACAAATGCCTTTTGAAATGAAGTTTGGGTGTACATCTAATACATATCCCTGGAACCCCTCCTTTCTCCATGCAGTCACATGTTGGCACTTTATGAAAGTATGGAATTTTAGGGAGCTGAAAATTCACTTAAGTGCCGTCAGCCATCTGTTGAGATTAAGCTTTTCAAAATGTACCTCTTTCCGTTAGTATTTTTCTCTTTCATTCTTGCTGTGTTGCTTTGCAGTTTGGTACCTTTGCCATGCCAGGAAGGTGGTGCTGGCTGCCAAGAATGCCACCTGCATTTATTGAATATTTGAGAGACAGAGAAGATTATATAGACAGGGTGTGAAAACACAGACACACAGACACACAGACACACAGACACACAGACACACAGACACACAGACACACTCACACACACACACTCACACACACACACTCACACACACACACTCACACTCACACTCACACTCACACACACATACTGTTTTCCTCATTTTCTATTTTTTTCAAACAGGAATTCACCTTTTCTAGCTGGTTTATCTTCTGTGTGCTCTATAATATTGTGACAATGCCTATTGCAAGTAGTAATACTACTGCCCAATACAAATTGAGCTAATAAGTCATCATTTAAAGATTATTTAAGTAGTTGCCATGTACCCTTAGGAACCACCATGGCCAGAGGAATGGCACAACTTTCCTTTCATGGAAAGGGATCTGTTTAGTTCATTTACTGTATGTTTAGTGGATTTTGTGACATCACGGTTAATAAAGACCAATCCAATTTAGTGGTTTTTTCTCTGGATTGCAAGGGAATTAAGGATTTGGCTAACATACATAAATGGATATGTTTGAAAACTGACCTCCCAGTCTCTTGGATGCCCTCCTCTGTTCCTTGGACCTTGTGCTAGGAAATCCTCCTGAGTCTAAACGCAGCTGGTTCCCCGTACAGAAACTGCACCAACCTTCAAAGGAGCCCAGGAGCCCTGAGATGCATAGGGCCCTTTGGCTGCCTCTCCTCCTCCCTGGAAGGCATCTCTTCCAACTCCAACTACCAGTAGGGATGTGAATCGTTTTCCATATCGTCTTAACGATAGAAATCGTGTGGCAGGGCAAGAAAATCGTCTTAGGCACGATTTTTTAGTTAAAAAATCGTTAAAAATCGTTTTTTCCGATTAGTGCGCACTAACGGGAGTTAGTGCGCACTAACTGGGAGTTAGTGCGCACTAACTGAAAATGATACAATTTGACACTTTTCAGGTCAGTTAAGGTCAGTTTAGGAATGAATATGTATTCCTATTGGCTGCCCTCTTATTTATTCATGTTACCAAGTTTCCTACTGACAGTATATGGGGGATGGGAAATGGAAACAGTTGGTAGCTTGACAAAACAAGTAATGTGATCAGTCAATGTGACTAGAACTTGTGCCCTAACCCTGATACCAGGGGTATTGTGATCTTCCTGCACACAGTGCCCTATCCCTATTAATACCAGGAGTGTTGTGATCTTCCTGCACACAGTGCCCTATCCCTAATACCAGGGGTGTTGTGATCTTCCTGCACACAGTGCCCTATCCCTAATACCAGGGGTGTTGTGATCTTCCTGCACACAGTGCCCTATTCCTGATACTGGGGGTGTTGTGATCTTCCTGCACACAGTGCCCTATTCCTGATACTGGGGGTGTTGTGATCTTCCTGCACACAGTGCCCTATTCCTGATACTGGGGGTGTTGTGATCTTCCTGCACACAGTGCCCTATTCCTGATACCGGGGGTGTTGTGATCTTCTTGCACATATCCCGATATCAGGGATAGGGCACTGCATGCAGGAAGATCACAACACTCCTGGTATTAATAGGGATAGGGCACTGCATGCAGGAAAATCACAATACCCCGGAGGAGTGAGGGTCAGGCAGCTCCCCCCTGTCTGTGAAGCCAGCCTCTCACTAGTAATGCAGGGAGGGAGCTGTCTCAGACTTCACCATCCTCCCCCCCCCCCTTACCCACACACCATTCACTAGCTGGGACATGGGGGAAGTCAGGAGTGAGGGACAGGCAGCTCCCCCCTGTCTGTGAAGCCAGCCTCTCACTAGTAATGCAGGGAGGGAGCTGTCTCAGACTTCACCATCCTCCCCCCCCCCCCCCCTCACCCACACACCATTCACTAGCTGGGACATGGGGGAAGTCAGGAGTGAGGGTCAGGCAGCTCCCCCCTGTCTGTGAAGCCAGCCTCTCACTAGTAATGCAGGGAGGGAGCTGTCTCAGACTTCACCATCCTCCCCCCCCCCCCTCACCCACACACCATTCACTAGCTGGGACATGGGGGAAGTCAGGAGTGAGGGTCAGGCAGCTCCCCCCTGTCTGCGAAGCCAGCCTCTCACTAGTAATGCAGGGAGGGAGCTGTCTCAGACTTCACCATCCTCCCCCCCCCCCCCTCACCCACACACCATTCACTAGCTGGGACATGGGGGAAGTCAGGAGTGAGGGTCAGGCAGCTCCCCCCTGTCTGTGAAGCCAGCCTCTCACTAGTAATGCAGGGAGGGAGCTGTCTCAGACTTCACCATCCTCCCCCCCCCCTCACCCACACACCATTCACTAGCTGGGACATGGGGGAAGTCAGGAGTGAGGGTCAGGCAGCTCCCCCTGTCTGTGAAGCCAGCCTCTCACTAGTAATGCAGGGAGGGAGCTGTCTCAGACTGCTATCAGGGTTAGGGCACTGTGTGCAGGAAGATCACAACACTCCTGGTATTAATAGGGATAGGGCACTGTAAGAGATGACTGTAGTAGATTGAATAAAGATCTGATGTTTCTGCTCTCCTCACACCAAACAAAAACAACACACAAGCAGAGAAGCCCTTCTTACAAAGCTGAGCTAGTGAGTTAAGTAGGAGGAAAAGTAAACATACTGGTGCCAGTGTGGCTACTTAAAAAATACACTTACCAACAATCAATTACATATATTTGAACTGTGTACAGTTCCAGCCAGGACCACCTTTCTAAAATGCACAGTGATTGGCAAATTCAACATGCACTAGCATTTCAGGTGCCTGCTAACAAAAATAATAAACAAACAAGTTCTAGTCACGTGAGTGCTGATCATTACATTACTTTTTTTGTCAAGCTTCCAACTGTTTCCATTTCACATCCCCCCAACCATATTGGTAACATCAATAGATAAGAGCACAGCCAGCCAATAGGAATACATACATACATATTCATTCCTAAGTGACCTTTACTGACCTGGGAAGTGTGAACACTTTGTTTCATTTTCTGTTGGTGTTCGTTAGTTTCCAGTTCCATTTCCCATCCCCCCAACCATCACCTCAGTGGTAACCTTGGTAACATCAATAGATAAGAGGGCAGCCAGCCAATAGGAACACATATTCATTCCTAACTGACCTTCAGTGACCTGGAAAGTGTTTATTTGTATCATTTTCAGTTAGTGCGCACTAAATCGAGTTAGTGCGCACTAACAGGGAGTTAGTGCGCACTAACTCGAGTTAGTGCGCACTAACACGATTTAACGATTTTTAACGATAAATCGTTAGAATTTCTATTGTATCGTGTTCTATAACGATTTAAGACGATATAAACATTATCGGACGATAATTTTAATCGTTGAAAAACGATTCACATCCCTAACTACCAGATCCTACCTGATCATGCACTGATGTCACCTAAATAAACTCTCGAACTGACCCACCGTTTTGAGAAATGGACCCTCACTATCACTCAAACTTAGCCACTGCGCCTCTGAACCTCCCATTGCTGGAATGTTCCTCTCTATGGGGAGGCCTAGCCCCACATTTGTCACGGATGTTTCTGAAATGCTGTGCGATATATACATATTAGTAGGGACTTTCATCTTCAGCTTTTATTTTCTTGGGAATTTCAATGTTATAAACAAAAAAAATAAATCAGTGGGAAAATGACTTTGTAATGCATGTAAGAGAAAAGTCAGTGGAAAAGTCATTTTTTTCACTGATGTTTGTTTGTTATAACATTGAAATTCCCAGGAAAAATAAAATCTGAAAATGTAGGTTCTTAAATATTAGTTACGGCTTTCTTTTGAAATCTTCAAGGTCATGGGGACAGGTTAAGTAGTCATTTCTTTTAAGCTCACTATATAAAGCTGTTAACTACCTGTTTTCTCTTATCACTTAGTACTCAGGAAAACCATTATCGATTGCCCCCCAAAAAAGAAAACGTCTGTGGCCAATATTAATTCCCTACTATACTCTAACCAGCAGTAATAAACCGAATTTTAAGAGGTCAGTATTGAAAGCCTTTGTACGAATAACTTTTTGCATTACGCACACACAATCCAAGCTTTGAATATTTCCCCCCCACTGAATGCATACATTTTGTGCACACGACTTTTAATGCACAGATAATTGGCCTGCACCAAATTGGGCATGAACAGTGGAGTTCCAAGGTCCAGGCTTACCTTTACCCAGTAAGTATGCACAATCATTCAGCACTGTCCGGGTAAAGTTACACGCACAAGTAAGTCCTAATTTTACCCAAGATTATGCATGCAACTTTATCCAAGCATATTCAGCAGGAAACTCACTGAATATCTGGAACAAGTTAGGCATGTAACTTTTCCGGAATAAATTTGCCACTCGCCGTGGCACCAAATAATGACCTAAGATTTTAAAATCTTATTGGCCTACTTTTCTCCATGAGCCACCCTTTCTTTCCATATAAAAAAAAAAAAAACCCCAAACAACAATAACCCATTACATTTCCATTCTGTTTTGTGAAATGGCATTGCCTCTTAAATTTCAAGGCAGCTGATTGTCCAGGCAGGTGAAAGTACCCCGGTAGTAAATAATACACATTTGATCTGCTTATCTGGTAGAGGGCTTTTTTATTGAGACTGGCTGCATCCTTTTTGTGCTGGCAACAAACAGCAGAGCTGTGATGTCAGATAGCCCTCTCTATTGTGGGAAAGAGGGGTTTTGTGACGTTCTGACTGCTCTGTGTACACCGGCGCAGGATGGATGCTCTCAGCAGTAATAAACAACCCACTTCAAGATAAGCTATTTTTCAGTACGCAAGGGTCAGAAGCTCATCGTTTCATGGCGAGGATACTTTCCTCAGGGTGGAGAAGCCATTTTTGACCCCCCCCCCCCCCTCCTTGAGTAAAATGGTGGTGGAGGGTCTAGGTGTTACCTGGCTCCTTTTCATCCGGGAGATCTCGCCCTGGAGCAGAAGTTTCTGTTCTAAAAGCCTGATAGCGTCATCCACAGAGCAGCCTCTCGAAATAATGTCCTGGCATTTTTAATGTATCCCGGAGACAGCAAACAGAGCTATCCTAGCAGCAGCAGCTCAATAGCTCCCAAAAGGTTCAGTCAGACAGTTCAAACAGTACAGGTTAAGGCAACTTTACTCTTCAAACAGTGGAATTTCAGGCTCAGAACAAGTTTGGGCTGAGGGGAGACAAAACAGATTTATTTTGTCTAGTAACAGTGAGGGGAATAGTTGACCTGATATTTTAACACCATAGGAGAGAGGTTCCAGTAATCAGTTTCCTGAACTTCAGTCTGGGATGGAGGTATCAAAGAATTAAATCTGGAGGGAAAGGCTAATGGTGGCTGTTCTGAAAGCATCTTCTACTGTGCACAAGTGACTGCTGTATTTATGAGAGGATTCAAATGTTATCTGGAGAATTACAGTAAGGAGTGGATGAAATCCCCAAATCCATGCACCAACCAGTCCCTACCATTTTGGGATTTTTTTTCCCCCTGCTCCTTTGGGATTCTAATTCAGTCAGAATTAGTAGCTCGAGCCTTCATTTACAGCTACCATCCCTCCGCCTCCTGCCTAACCCAGCCATATCGGCAAATGTCGTCAGCCAGGGCTGTGACCATGGCTCTCTCCAGGACCCGGTCGGTGTGCACCCTGAATCACGCCAGTGGGTTCTGCATCTGGGTTAGAGTTGGAACTCCCTCCCCTACCCCAGGGGCTGTGAACACTGTCTCTGCTGCCTTTTTATTTCCAGCTGCCCAAAAGCTGGGCTCAGGAATCAAACAAACATCTCCTGCATGGCAGGGCATAACTCTGCCACTTTTTTTTTTTTTTTTTATTAGCATATTTCCTTATTAAATTATTAAACATATGTTGAAACATGCAGAACAGAGAGACAAACCAAAAACAAAACAAAGGAGTTGTCATTACCACAGATGCATACATCAGGGATACATTCTCTGCATCCCAATCTGAGGATAGCATGTTCCTCCCAACTCAATCTCACATTAAGCAATTGGATCCAGTTTGGAAAATGTAAGCCAGTTGGATGACATTTTCTTAAATGTACCCATACAATCGCTATTCAAATAGTCTTTTCCTTCAGAATTTATATCCCAACTATCCATAACCTGGACCTCTTTAATGAGGTTTTCTGTTCTTTCAGTTGTATGGTGATCCTTCATGTAGCCAAAGCTAAAACCACACCCACACTTTTATCTGTGCTTCCTAGCCCCCTCATCTTCTTAAAGATATCCAAGATGAATTATTAAAGGATCCCATGTAATTGCTGTATGTGGCACATGCTAATGATAGCCAAAGCAACATCCTCCCAAAATGTAGTATCTTTTCACATTGCCAAAACATGTGAAACAATGAACCTCTTGCCATACAGCTCTGCCACTTAGCCAAGCTCAGCTTGTCCTAATAACCTGCGGTACAATAGACTGACGTAATGACTGTAGTCTGAGGATAAAGCTTTAGTCTCACAGGGGCAGCATTAGAACTTGTGATGATAAAAATAGAATCCTTCACGTGTATCTATTCATGGCACGCACGGTGTGATTAATTTGTTGGCCGAATGTAAGTCCCTAAATTTAGGATTTAAAATGCATAGATAGCAGTTTTGAGTTTGTGCTTGGTTCAAGGTCATGATCCCATGTATGGCAAAGGCAAGGCTACATTCCTGTGCTGCTGCCGATTTGTAAAGCATCTCAGGAAAAGATGTTGGAAGTTTCTGGAGCTTCCCCCTTCCCCCCCCCCCCCCCCAATACCTGAATAATTTAGGTAACACATATAGGAGCTTCCCTACTGCAGCCAAATGTTGATGGTTCCAAGGGGCAAAAGGGGAGTCCTATTACCTCTAGGATGTCAGCTCCCTGGTGTCAGCGGGTCTGAAATTGATTTTCGGTACAAATTGATATCTCAGTTCAAGTCCCATGACTGCATTAGTGAGCATGATCCATCACAGCACCACAGCGGGCTAAGAGAAGTAGATTGCATGGATAGATTTACCTAATCTATATTCATCTCTTGGGCTATTTAGGAGAGGTAGAAGTATAATAAAAAAAAAAAACATAACCTCTTTAAAAAAAATAAATAAATAAAAACAACCCACACACAATCCTCTCCCAATAGATTAGGTACTTTTATTTTAGAAAGCTAACTCATTGGACCATTCACTTAGATTTGCAGGAGAAATGGACAAGGATCTGCCTCTGCTCAAAGCTGCCTTACAGTTCCATTACATAAACTTTGGAAACTATGATGCTGAGACAGTATTAGGAGCTTCCATGGTGATCTCAGGGCATCCAGACAGCAAATATTGGAAGATAAATTGGTGCTGTCACACTTTAATACCAACGTGAGCATTGCATGCTGACCGTCTAAAACTCCCTAATGCAATGAATCTAGCTGGCTTTAGCAGTTACTTGGAAAACCTGTTGTGTATCCACACATCAGCGTCAGATCAATAAGAAGGATCAACTGCATGGCTTCTTTCTAAATGTGACTTTATATATAAAAAGATAGAATATGATGGCAGATAAGAACTGTAAAGCCCATCTAGTCTGCCCAATTTAATTCCTGTTGCATTGGCATAGACCCCAGTTGATCTCTCTCTTCCCCTGTGCAACTAAGGATCCTCTGTGCCTTCCCTAAGCAGCCTTGAATTCTGTTACCGTTTTTGTCTCTGCTGCTTCCACCTACAGGTCATTCAATGCATCTATCACCCTTTTCTGTAAAGAAATATTTTCTGATCCCACTCCTTAGTCTAACCTCTTTGAACCTCATATTATATCCTTGTTTTACAAATTCCTTTCTTTTGAAAAAGGCTGCTTCATGTGCATTATTTATATCAGGTGTCCTCAACCCACAAAGATGAAATTTTGTACTATGCTTTCTCACCCTAGCTTGATGGACTGTTCCTATGTCTCCCTATTCATGAAAATCTGGCCCCTAAACCACTACCAACACCTCACCTCGAGCTATTAGCTGCTTCTCCCTCTCGCTTTCTCTCAGCATGAGATGCGAAAAGTTTATGGCACCACGCGATACTACCTAACAGCACTAACCACATCCTCTGGCAACAAATTCCAGAGCTTAATTGTGCGTTGAGTGAAAAAGAATTTTCTCCAATTAGTTTTAAATGTGCTGCTTGCTAACTTCATAGAGTGCCCCCTAGTCCTTCTATTATCCGAAAGAGTAAATAACCGATTCACATTTACCCATTCTAGACCTCTCATGATTTTAAAGATCTCTATCATATCCCCCCTCAGCCATCTCTTCCCCAAGCTGAACAGCCCTAACCTCTTTAGCCTTTCCTCATAGGGGAGCTGTTCCATCCCCTTTATCATTTTGATCGTCCTTCTTTGTACCTTCTCCATTGCAACTATATCTTTTTTGAGATGCGGCGAACAGAATTGTACACAGTACTCAAGGTGCGGTCTCACCATGGAGCGAAACAGAGGCATTATGAAATTTTCTGTTTTATTCACTATTCCCTTCCTTAATAATTCGTAAATTATTTTAAAAAATGGATAATCCCATTTGAATCTGCTGGGTACTTCCAAGTGACTGGGACTGGTCACTTTCAGAGGCAGGATGTTGGGTAAGATGGAGAACTGGTCTGATTCAGCGTGATACTACTTACGTTCTTATAGTGTAGTTCCAATCTTATCTTAGTAAATTTGTATCCCTGATGTTCTCTTAAAAAAAAATAAAATAAAATTCTCCATTTACACAATATTGTATATGACCAAAATAATTTTTGCCAAGAGTGCAGTCTCTCTCTGATAGGATTATCAGGTGACTCCAGGTCATCAGAAATAATTTGTGCCAGTCCTGGTTTTACTCCCATTGCATGCATCCCTGCATTAATCATGAGATTTTCACTGGACAGCAAAATATGGATTCATTTAATTTGAATATTACCTTATCAACTAACTGACTCCTGCAGCACATTTGCAGGGCACTAAGTAATTCTGTGCCAATAACCCTGACTTCCCTGCTCCATCACTCTGCCCAGCCCAAGCTCACCTCTTTCTCTCTCCTCTCTGCCCAATCCAATCTCAGCTCTCCCACCTACTCATCTGAGCCTAGCACTGTCTGCTCTCCCCTTCAAGTTCAAAGCTAGTAGCTAGTATTCTCTTCCCCATGCCGAGAGCAATCCTAGCACACTCTCCTACCTCTGCCCAGCCTGACTCTCTGTGGCCCATGCGAGATGATGCCTCTTCTTCCAGATTACACAGCTGCACCTCCCTCCTGCAGGCTGATGCACCAACCATAACAGCTACCTCCATCCTTCTGCATGCATGGGCCCTTTCACTTCTGGCAAGCTGCATTGGAAACCAGCCTGCTACTCATCTTTGGCTGCAAGGCTGTGTTTTCCTAAGCCATGTGCTCTTTGCAAAATACATATTTTGGACTACAGGGTGTGATCACAGCAGCTCAGCTAACAGATACCACAAAAGGCTTAAGAGAATTATAGTTGAGCGATAAGGATGCACCAAGCTAGAAGTTTTTAGTAACTTACATAAGCACATTAATGTTAAAATCAAACTGCCTAATTTGTTCCTAACAATCAGGTTTAACTTACACACCTAGTTTATTATGTTAAATTGTTACCGTACTATGATGGCACACGAGTATTTTGTAATCTATACCACCCATATTTCTCTTTATCGTGCCCTTCTGTAAACCATTGTGATGATATTTAACTTAACGACGATATAGAAAATGTTTTAAATAAAATAAATAAATAAATATAATGCACAGAGAGAGTGCGAAAGGGCCAAGCAGAGTCCTTCTAAAAGGTGGAGTTTGTTCAGCCACCTGCTGTAAGTGTCATGGAAGTCCTGACCCTGTGCTCTTTTGGAAAGAAGGAACTTTTTCAATTACCTGCTGTCAAGTGCCAGGAAATTTCCTGAGCAGGGATCTTTTTGAAAGCATTCATTTGAGCTGTCAGGGAGTGTCCTGATTGTGGACACCTTGTGAAAGTTCTAACACAGAAGTGAAAGCTTGAAGGGCTGAAGGGCGGCATGCTTGATTGCTCTTGTGATGGGCACAAGTGCATTAGAGAGAGAATGTTTGATTTGAAGAGCTTTCTGAATGCCATGCACCAGTTCTGTTTGTTTTCCTTCTCTTACCAGAAACACTGTAAAACTTTTATGAAGCTTTAATGGATCAGAGATTTTCTCAAGTACATTTTATGAGGCAAGAGTAATCTCACACCTAAGTCCCAGTTTAACGTTCTCAAAAGGCACTGGGCAGTCAGGGTAGAGCACACACTGCAGAGTGAGGCGTTGTCCTCTACCCAGAGAAAGGAAGCAGCAGCGGCTCCTCTCTGCAATGCATCTAATACAGGAAACCTTTACAGCCATTCAGCTTTGATACTGCTACTCTAGGTGTACGCAATGCTGTACATATGAGAGCTTACAGTCTAGTCAAAAGTTAAAACTGATAGACAAGACAAATAGGTTTTTTGGCCAGCCCAAGGGCATTAGGTATGAATGACGCCAACATACAATACATATGCATGCCAGCCGCCTATCATAGACATGAGTGGAGTTGGCCCTATTTTAGCTATAAAGCTACCAACATACCTGCAGATTTTTTAAAAAAATCAGACTCTATTAAAATCCAAAGGTTGTAGGCTACAAAAAGGACTTAGAGATGCCTAGTGCATAATTATGCATCTACACAGTAAATAAATGCATTTTTAAGAGTTTTGGGCTAAATTTTCAGATGTGTGCATAATTGCAACTTTACATGTAATTGCAGCTCTATATACACATATAAACCCTTTGATTTTCAATCACAAAGTAAACGCACAAATTAACTTTAAAAATTGGGTCAATATGCATCTTAGATATGTGTGTAGCTCCTTATTTCACATGTCTAAGTCCTGACTAAGTATTTTTTGAAAATGTAGCCCTTTATCATGATTTTTTTTTTGTGATCTGCCTGTTCTGGCCCTTGATGGGCAGTGGTTTAAGATTCCCATTGCCTAGTATGCCTACCATTCCGTCTATTAGCTTAATTACTAGGAAGGCCTTCACTCTGCCCTTGCAAGTAGGATGTTCGGGAATCTTTGATTTAGCTCAAGGTGAGAATCAGAATAACTCAAGCAGCTCTGCCCTGGGAGTCTAAAATAAATATACTCCCTTGCCATTGCCAGGTCAAGAATAAGAGAAACCAAGCAGAAAATACAATATCCTTGTCTCATCTCCATTCTCTGCTTACGGCATGGGGCAAGCATCTCTGGAGAGAAGGACAATGGCATTTTGACCTTGGTGCTCATAATGCTGTACATTCCCTACAGCATGGCAATGCCATCTCCTGACAACTTTTTCAATTCTTGTAATTGACCCAAGCAAAACAGAGGCTTGGTGTGCGTACAGTGCATCTATTCACAATTCAAGTAATTTCTATGTACTATGGTAACTTCGCTAGGGTGGCAGCCACAGGTTTTGTGTTAAATCTCTTACATTCAGTGCAATAAGTATTTTGTCACTGTGGCACAGCACGGTGCATAACAGCAGTGATCATACTAGGCAGTTTGATAGGTCACTGGCCCATCAAATTAAGATTGACCCCCATTATCTTGGGCTTAAATATTACATAATTGCTATCAAATGTAGCCTGGTTAGCTGCCTTCTCGGAACTGGTTGGACAGGGCCCATATGTATACATGCACTGCATGAGCCCTGTAAATGGAATTACTTCCATCAGATAAAAAAACCATGCTGGAAACTAGAAAAGAAGCTGCTGTAAGCAGGGCACTCCTTGAAAGAGGCAAGGCTACCTTCCGATGCTACAGAATAGGGAAAAATTAGCTACACCTCTGGATCATGTTTCTTCCATGGGGGGGGGGGGGGGGGGGAAGGAGGGAGATAGCAAAAATGTAAAGCCCAGGGTATTACTCATAAAGTATCTTAATAAAAAACTGCCACCCTAGTGAGTTATAAGCATATGCTTTTGGATGAAACAAAACAGGAAGAGGTCCATCTTCAAAAGCATGTTAGATGGCTAACGTAATAGTTATCTGTTTAAATGGCTTACTCGGCTATTTTCAACCTTTATCCAGTTAAATTCTAGCCAGCTGGATAAGTTAGGGGTGGTCCAGGGACGTAACTGGAGGAGTTGTTAGCTGGCTATAGTTATCTGGCTAATTAAGATAGCCGGCTATATTCAATAGTGTGGCTGTACTGCTGAATATGCCTCCAAATTTAGCTGAATAAGTTTATCTGGCTATCTGCACTGTCTGAATATAGACCTCGAAATTTTAACAAAATAAACCTGTTTCATTTCATTTGGAAAACAGAAGAAAAGAAAAAGAAACACTATTGTTTTTGGGTTTTGTTTTTCTTATTAAGCTGTAGAGATGTGAATCGTGTGATCGATCGTCTTAAGGATCGATTTTGGCTGGGGGGGGGAGGGAATCGGATCGTCGCGGTTTTGTTTTTTAAATATCGTGTAAATCGTAAATCGGGGGAGGGCGGGAAAACAGGCACACTAAAACAACCCTAAAACCCACCCCGACCCTTTAAAATAAATCCCCCACCCTCCCGAACCCCCCCAAAATGTCTTAAATTACCTGGGGTCCAGTGGGGGGGTCCCGGTGTGATCTTCCACTCTCGGGCCACGGGTGCGTTGATAGAAATGGCGCCGGCGCTACCTTTGCCCTGTCATATGACAGGGCAAAGGTAGTGCCGGCGCCATTTTGGTTCCTGTCCCCCTTTACTCTCGTTGACCTTAACCTTCAGATGTGCTCGGGCCATCAATGACAGACCAATAAAACTTTCCACGTCCAGTCTATCAGATGCGGGTGAGATGGCAAGCAGAATGAAGGAGTGGGTAGAAAAGAAAGCGGTTTTGATTTTTCACTTGTCTGAAAAGTAAGACTAAGAAACTGATAGAAAGTAAAATATTCCTGTACACTTTCCATGCAGGTTTCTGTGCATGGAAAGGGTTTGTCTTTCTCTTCTTTTGAAGCCTGGCTTTTTTGCCTATAAGAGCATAAGACGGGGAGAGAGCACTGGTGTCTTCCTGCAAGGCGTTTCCATCTTGTGCCTCTGCTGCCAGTGAATTCCATCATGAGTGGCCAGGAGAAGGAAAGCCCCCTTGCTGACATTTCCCCGAGACTTAAAGTACAGCATGCAGCAGCACGCCACCACCAGCGCGCCATTTATGTTTTTGCAGTCTGACTTCCAATGTAAGTTCTTTTTTGCTTACTCTAATAGATGGCTAAGAAGAGGGAAGGCTCTGTTAGGACCTTCCTTCCGGGTTTATGTTTGCCTTCCTCTATATCCCAGCATACTTTGGAGGCATTCCAATTTATTAGCCAAGGAATTTCAGGCATGCATGAACTTGAATCTGAGGGTTCTGTTTCTTTGGAGACGTCTATCTCCTTCAGTCCCGATGGACCTATCCCACCCAAGGTTAGGAGCCCTAGTCAGCTGGATTTCCTGGATAATGCTTCAGTACTTGAAGATACTGTTTCTGTTGTCCAGAGAGGGGCTACCCTGCAGAGCTGAAGGAGCTCCTTGACTCCTTCAAGTCATCTGGTCAAGCCAGCTTCTATAACACTGGACTCCCTATGGGTTGCCAACACAAAATTGGAAGCCACTTTGTCGTTCAGGATTGATTCCATGCTGAGCTCTGTTGGGAGCATGTCTGTGGCTTTTAATGACCAGCCTCAAAAGATTCAAGAACGTGCTGAGAAATTGACTGTTCTAGAGAATAATATCCTTTCTGTTACTGAACAAATTACTAGCATAATGTGAGATAATCTCATTTTACAAAGAAGGTTAGAAGATCTTGGTGATCATATTAGAAGATGTAATTTGAGAGTATTGAATTTTCCTAGATGTTCAATTGTACCCCCTTTGGAGATGCTTGGTAGACTTTTTCAAGATCTCCTTTGTCTCCCCAAGGAATCCTTTCCTTCTATTGTTAAAGTATTTTATTTGTTTTCTTCTATTAAGGCAATAGAAGGTATTCAGAAAGAAGAATCTTTTGATTTGACAGGATTTTTAGAGAACTCTGATTTTGTTATTGAGGATAGAGCTACTCTCTTAGTGGGATTCCTAAAAGAATCTGACAATTAGTATTGAAACTTTTTTTTTCAATTTAAAAGAATGTTTTTTTCTATGGTCAAAAGATTCCCACACACACCTTGATATTCCCAGCTGACATGGAACCGCAGTTCGAAACACAGTGGGAATCTTTTGACAGTAGATAAGGCATTCCACCATAATTTCAGAAGATAAGTTGTTTTGGACTTTTGCTAATATTTAAAGATGTTTGAGTATGGTTTTTAAATCCAGTTAAAAATGCAAAAAAACAAACTATCCTTTAAGACTTAAAGACCGATGATTATAAATAAGGCAGAAGATCAAGAAATGTTTTGAACACATTTTGTTCTGATGTCGCCTAGTATGATCTCATTATTAGCATTTTTGCACGTTGTGTACGAGGAGGGTTTATTGTTTTGTTGTTTTGACTACCCGCTCATTTATTGGGAATTTGATCTACGTTTTAAAATTTTGACCCAGCAGTTTCCTCCTGATCCTTCTGGATGTAGCTCAGTCAAAACCAGGGATGGGATCCATTCATTCACTTCACACTAGGAAGTTTTCCCCCTATTTCATATCCTCTTCCAACTTACTTATAGCTGAATGATGAGCCACGCTAAAAAAAAAAAGGGGGGGGGGTTGGCAAAATTGTGCAGCCAGTCACATTGTGGCAGTGCATTTTCACCCACCACAGCTGCGGATGGGCTGCAGCCTTTTGTACCCATAGTGCCACGGGAAAAGGTGTAGTTATTTCCCACAGTGCTGCCGGCGATAATGTGGAGAACATTATTGCCCGCAGCACTGCCAGGCCATAACCCTGCCCAAAGCCCTCCCACATTCCTCCCCTTCCCCTCATTTAAATAATACCGCTGTGATGCAGCCATTATCATGAGTGGTTAGGGCATTATTACAAGCAATAGGGCCCTAACATGTGTGATAAGGCCACATCACATTTTGATAAATTACCCTATATATTGGGAGGTCACTCACCAGGACTCCTTCCAGAGCCTTGCAGTCATGGGCCCTAAATCTGGCCACTAGGTGTCACTATTGTGTAGTGACTATAGCAGGAGCTGGCAAATGTTTTTGTGTGGCAAAAGGCCGGAGCCATTATGAGAAACTGTACCTGCAGGACAGAGCAACTGGGGACTGCTCTGGCTCCCAGGTGGAGAGGGAAGCCTGGTTTCAGGTCTGGAGGGGCCTGGGGGGGGGCATTGGGAAAGACTCGGGGGTCGAGGGGGTGACCTGCAGGGGATATGGGAAAGCTCAGGTGGGGGGACCTATTAAAAATGATGGTTGTGGTTGGATTTTAGTGCCTGCTATTGTAAAACAATACGCACTAAAACTATAAAATATGAAACAACAAAAAAGAGACAGCAAAAGCATACAACAGCTCCCCAAATGCCCCCCCCCAAAAAAAAAAACCAAAACCAAAACTTCTGCATACCCCTATTGTATGTATTTCTATGAAAGGAATTCTTACCCATCCATCCAAAGAAATCATACAATGCACAGTACTAGAAATGCAGTGGTAAGTTCAGAGACTTCTCTGCATGCTGTACAGTCATTTGGTAGAGTTGTTAGTTTTAATAGTTTTCTGAAGGTCTTTACTTAGATTCATATGCCTTAACAAATGAATTGGGTACATTAGCTGGGAAGGGATCCTACGACAGATAGTCATATATATTCAGAGTAGTTAAATCACAAGCGGATTGTGATAAATTGCAGGAGGACATTGCGAGACTGGAAGATTGGGCATCTAAATGGCAGATGAAATTTAATATGGCAACTGCAAAGTAATGCATACATATAGGGAAAAATAACCCATGCTGTAGTTACACGATGTTAGGTTCCATATTAGGAGCTACCCACCAGGAAAAATAGGTGTCATAGTAGATAATACATTGAAATCGTCAGCTCAGTGTGCTGCGGAAGTCAAAAAAGCAAACAATGTTAGGAATTATTAGAATGGGAATAGCAAATAAAATGGAAAATTTCATAATGCCTCTGTACCGCTCCATGGTGAGACTGCACCTTGTGTACTGTGTACAGTTCTGGTCACCGCATCTCAAAAAAGAGATATAGTTGCACTGGAGAAGATACAGAGAAGGGCGACCAAAATGATAAAGGGGATGGAACATCTTCCCTATAAGGAAAGGCTAAAGAGGTTAGGGCTGTTCAGCTTGGAGAAGAGACGGCTGAGTGGAGATATGATGGAGATCTTTAAAATCATGAGAGGTCTAGAATGGGTAGATGTGAATTGGTTATTTACTCTTTCAGATAATAGAAGGACTAGAGGGCAGTCCATGAAGTTAGCAAGAGCACATTTAAAACTAATCAACTAATCAGCTCAATTGACGGGACGTTCACACTAATCCCATTACCCTTCATTGTATTTTACCTCCAGTTTTTTTTTTCTGTCTCTCTACTTCCTGGCTACTTTAGCCCCCAAGTTCATATTCCTTGTTATATGTAACTTTGCTTAGGCGTTCTTGTTTGGTTATCTAGTTAATCCCCAAGTTCCATGTAAACCGGTCTGATATGAATCCCTTTATGAAGACCGGTATAGAAGTACGTTAAATAAATAAAATAAATAATCAGAGAAAAATCTTTTTCATTCAATGCACAATTAAGCTCTGGAATTTGTTGCCAGAGGATGTGGTTAGTGCAGTTAGTGTAGCTGGGTTTAAAAAAGGTTTGGATAAGTTCTTGGAGAAGTCGATTAACTGCTATTAATCAAGTTGACTTAGGAAATAGCCTATTACTGGCATCAGTTACAAGATGTATTCACCAAAAATAACAATGAATAATAATCTTCTAAGGGGCCATCATATAAACCCCTCACTTTAATATCTTTTAGAGCCTTGCGTGTGCTCCATCAATAAATCAAAGGGGTACAGTTTTAATCATTGGTTCAATTTTTTAGGATTTTTTGAAGCATTTTCACAAAAATTATTATTAAAAAAGTGCACTACTTCCCCATTAGTTGAAGTTAATTCATGCCCAACACGGTACCATGTTTCGCAAACTGCTGTTTCAGGGGCTGGAATCAGCATATCTCAAAATTCAAAGGGTTCTTTCTTTTCTTTTCAGTCCCATTTTAATTTTCTGCAAAACAGTAAATGCATGCTTTAATGTCTCAATAATATTAAAGAAGCTTGTAATGAGAAAGAAACTTACATTGATTGAAGCGGCTGATCATTTCTTCACAAAGCGTTTTCACCTGCCAAAAACTCGGTATTTTAACTATGATGACGAGCCAAGCTTTTCAAATTTTTTACATGATGACGTAGCTACGATAGGTCTACTAGTGATGGAGACAGAACTACTCGTCTTTTTCAACAGGAGCAAAACTGGATTTTTAAGCTCCACACTGTGGTTCCTCGAGGACTTAATAAAAAGATTGAATGGATGGTGTTTCGTAGAAAGTTCCATTTTAGTTCATCCTCAAAGGCTCATTGAGTGATTTTTTTGCCAATGACTTTTTGAACTCAGTAAGTTCTCTGTCAGGTAATCTCTGGCAGCCCTTTGAATTCTCCCTAGTAGAGCTATCATAGCTACATCATCATGTAGAAAATTTAAAAAGCTTGGCTCGTCATCATAGTTAAAACTTGTGCTGGGGGCGTAGTGATGGTTTTGATTTCTTATCAAGGAGGGGATCACCAGCTATGCCCCAGTAGAATGCTTGTAGGTGCTCCCTGGGAGCTCCTACCAGCACTTTGCTACATAGAATATCCCAGGCTATATGAGGATATGGAGGGACTTACTTAATGGTGAACTGCTAGGCTGAGCCACAAGAAGACCTCAGGAGCTACTATAATGCCAGAGAAACTCTACTGAATGGAAGACTACAAACAAGCAAATGTTCTATTCAGAAACAGTTCTTTATGGAGAAGGAGGGTAAAGAAAATGGCCGATTTTTTCATTTTGACCAACCTTTTTAGAGAAAGAAAGCTAGGCTGTTCTGCAGGTGTTTATTTAGGCTTAAGTTAATAAGCAGAAAGTGGTTTCCTCCACAGCAGAACTGAGATATACCTCCAGGGCAGGATAAGTAAGCAAACACCATTACAAACCAATATCACAAATCTACTGTGGATTAAAGAAAGATATCAGTTTCCAGCACAGCGAACAGCCTTTCAGAAGTACTAAAACTCTCTAAAAATATTACAGAAACTGCATGTGCATGTATTGGACCCTTGATGACATATGTACAATGGGGTTAAAATAACAAAGTTTTGAAATTCGTGAACAGTAGCATCCATTGTCAAGGGATTAAAATTGTTACAACCTCCACAGCTTGTACACCTGATCTTTTCAAATTATAAATGTCTTCTGAGTGTGTTGTTTGTTTTTTGGATTTTTTTGCCTAGTGTTGGAATGAATGGGCTGCAGGATGATAAGCAGAGGTACGCAGGTATAAAACTAATAGGAAAAAAAGGTTCCTTTGTGTGAATTTTGTTTTTACTATGATATTCATTTTGTATGGAAAAACTGGTCACACCTTAGCTGGTTATTGAAACATACTGGACTGGATTATAACTGATGCCACCCCTAAAGAGGTAGGCCATTTGGTTGCTCTATAAGGCTTGAGAGGTCATTGTGGGGAGGCCTTTTCTTGGCAGTTGTGTCTTGCCTGTGCTAGGCTGATTGTAATACTAGTCAAATATAGTGCCTGGACAGAAATCTTTAGTAGCTTTGCTACAAGTGTTGTGCCATAGGGCAGTATGTAGCACAGAAAGCAGACAGTGCTAGCAGGAATTATTGCCATGCAGTCAATCCACCTTAAACTTGAATACACACCCTATAGAAAATTAAAAAAGTGTCTAAGGATGGAAGGAAGGCATTGCTGGAAAATCATTTGTCACCTAACCTGCAATTAATGGATTAACCTAATTAGCTGCTCAGTTTTCAATCAAGTCTGCATGTGTTTCCATCTATATAGGATCAATATCTCTATGGAGAAAGACACATATCCATGAGCATAAAGATGCCAAAAAAACCCACTAAACCAATAGCGCATTGTACAGTGCACAAAACAAAATTACGCCTGCTGTGCTATACAGATTATATTATTTCTTCAGATTCCTTTGGCTTTCTTAACCTAACTCAGGTAATTGTAGACACTTGGGAAAGATACACAAGTATGACCTGGTAATCATGGAGTTCTCTGACTTCTCTTAAACCTTACTTTTTAAACATTTTATTCTAAAGCATGATGCTCATTAATATATTGGAGTCTTGTTCCCTGGATTCCAGTTAGCAGTTTATTCTATGATTGTCTATGATTTGTCTGTAGTTGACTTGATTTTGCTTGATTGTACTAATTTTATGTGTGTTTCATTGCACCCTGCCCGAAACTACTGGAGGGGCAGGTAATACGTATTTAAATAAATAAATATTACATAAATAAAATGATGGGATTTCTATTCATGTTTTCAGAATTGAAAATATATAATTTCAAACACTAAAATACACCAAGTTATAAAACATAGTGTTCAATCAACAGCATTCGAGAGTTAATGGAGTCCGAATGTCACAGCTTCACCTTTTGATCTCTTAAATAATGCCTTCCTTTCTTGGCAGTGCACACATAACATGTCATTAGACAAACCATGCAAAAGGGTACCTATGATCCAGGTACTTTGGGAATTCATCTTGCTTTTATTGATCTTTGGTCTTCTTGTGATACCTCTTTGATAAACACTTTTAAATGAAGTGCCAGTTGCAGCAGTTCATTGTAGATGTGCTAAGACAGTTGTTGGTTTTGGCTAATTTAATATCAAATCATTAGATTCAAGAAACTACAGATCAGTGAACCTGATATCAGTACTGGAAAAAATTATAAAGACAAGAACAAAATTACAAAAATTACAGAAGGTCATAATTTATTGGAACGAGGCCAAGATGTATTTAGTCAAGGCAAGTCTTACCTCAGCAATCCTCTACAGTTTTTTGGAAGGTGTAAATAAACATGTGGATAAAGGTGAGCTAGTTGATATAGAGTATCTGGAATTTAGAAAGTGTTAGGAGAGACTTTTGAGGAAATTAAAAAATCATGGGATAGGAGGAAATGTCCTATTGTGGATTGGGAACTGGTTAAAAGACAGAAAACAATAAATATGACTAGTCAATTTTCTCAATGGAGAAAGTGAATAGTGGAGTGCCCCAGGGATCTGTTCTAGGACCACTGCTTTTTTAATATATTTATAAACGACCTGGAAATAGGAACAATGAGTGAGGTGATCAAATTTGCAGATGACACCAAATTATTCAAAGCTGTTAAATCATAAGAAAATTGTGAGAATTGAAAGAGAACCTTGGGAGACTAGGAGACTGGGCATGCAAAAGGAAAATGACATTTAATGTGGACAAGTGCAGTGATACAAGTATGGAAGAGCAATCTAAAACTTGCTACACAATGCAAGGTTCCACATTGGGCGTCATCACCAGGAAATGGATCTAGGGCGTCATCATGGATCATAGGTTGAATTCCTCTGCTCAGTGTGCAGTGGTGGCCAAGAAAGCAAACAGAAGGCTAGGAATTATTAGGAAAGGAATGGAGAATAAAACAGAGAATATCATCATGCCTCTGTATTACTCCACTTTGTGTGCAATTCTGGTTGCCGCATCTCAAAAAAGACAGAGCAGAATTAGAAAAGGTACATTCTTTCATTGACATTTTGGCTGGTATTAAAGAGAAAGTGACCTCCTCCATAAATCTGTGTTACAACATTGCAGGGTTCCCTGGTTTGATTTAGCTCTTAAGGACTAAGCGCCAGATGTGTTCGACTGAACGGAAGTGGAGAAAAGTCGCCTCTTCTGAATTACTTTCAATTTTCCAGCAATGTAGAGTGACCTATAGACAGCTAGCATAGAAGGAAGGAATTTTTTTTACCAAGCATTTAATAGGGTCTTTGAAGAGATCAAAGGAATTGTTTGCTACGTATATATATTACAGCCTTTGCTCAATGATCCAGTTAATGACACTGGGAAACATAGTTTTAGTCCCCAAGTTTTTATGAGTTATAATGTCTTTAAAGTTACAAAAGTAGCTGCTGAGTTAAAGGCCCAGGGTGGGACTGTGGCAAGCATCCCTTCTTTTCACAAGACGTAGTTTATCCTATGTCACAGTCTGAGTTTATTTAGTTGGAAAGTCCTTGATTGAAGTCATCCTTTGTCACTTAAATATTCTCATAAGAAGGGTAATTTGTCCCTCCAGGATTCTGACAGTTTACGGCTGATTTAAAATTGAGGCCTAGATTCATCATTTTGCTATAAATATAGCAAAAATAGCACCCATGATAAAAAAAAAGGGGTGTGGTTAGTATTTTCACATCACAAGCTGAGATGTCCACTGTATGCTGTTACTGACTGGACAGGCTTTTGGTGTTTTGGGTTGCTGATGTGTGTATGTGAGTGAGAGAGAGAAAGCACCTCTATAGAGGCTCACAAAAAAGTTAACTATTTATACCACCTTAAGAGGGGGCACTAATAACTCAGGGGATATGATAGAGGTCTTTAAGATCATGAGAGGTCTTGAACAAGTAGATGTGACTCGGTTATTTACACTTTCGAATAATAGACGGACTAAGGGGCATTCCATGAAGTTAGCAAGTAGCACATTTCAGACTAATCGGAGAAATTCTTTTTCACTCAATACACAATAAAGCTCTGGAATTTGTTGCCAGAGGATGTGGTTAGTGCAGTTAGTGTAGCTGGGTTCAAAAAAGGTTTGGATAAGTTCTTGGAGGAGAAGTCCATTAACAGCCATTAATCAAGTTTACTTAGTGAATAGCTACTGCTATTAATTGCATCAGTAGCATGGGATCTTCTTAGTGTTTGGGTAATTGCCAGGTTCTTGTGGCCTGGTTTGGCCTCTGTTCGAAACAGGATGCTGGGCTTGATGGACCCTTGGTCTGACCCAGCATGGCAATTTCTTATGTTCTTATGTTCTTAGGGTGGGATTTGGGAGGCAGTTTTACATGCACGATCGTACGTCCGAACAGCACAGTTACTGTCAGTGAAGATTTAAAGTGATTTGGAGTGATGAAAAGTGAAAGAAGATTGCATCAAGTTAGCTAGAGAGAACATGGTACAAATCTACTCTTCTTTCACCTTTCATCACTCCAAATCACTTTAAATCTTCACTGATAGTAACTGTGCTGTTCATACGTACGACTGTGCATGTAACCCTGCCCCCCAAAACCCAGCTCATATCTCACCCTGAGTTCATAATGTCCCCTCAGATATAAGTGAGCCCCCCCCCTCTCTCCTGCAATTCATTACAAAAATGTTTTCAGCCAGTAACGCACAGCTAATGCAGGCACAACTCACAGGAAAAAGATGGTTATTTCCGGCGTTAAAACCTGTTATTTTATCACGCACCACGCTAACTAACCCTTATTTCTATTTACTCTGCCCAAACTCCTCCCACTTGAATACAAGTTAAAAATTTGCATATGCAATTTGCGATGCAGTATTTTTCGCGGGCGTTAAGGTCCTAATCCACGCGATAATGCCCTAATGCATTTTGATAAATGACTCTCTTAGTTAGTTTGGGCAAGGTGCTAGAGAAGGTGGTATATCAGCAGTTAGCAGATTTTTTTAGATGGCAATCATGTTTTCCATCCTTTCCGATGGGGGGGTGGGGTTTCGTAGACTATATAGCGCTAAAAAGTTGCTCCTCTTGGTAACTAATTAGCTGGTACAGCAATTTGACTCTGGGATGGCTGTTTTAGCCATTTTTCTCGATGTAACCTTGGCATTTGATACTATTTCTCATGAAATTCTCCTCCGCCATTTGCTGCCATTGAGTATTCAAGGTAATGTGCTATTATGGTTTTCTTCCTATTTAGATTCCTATTCTCAACATGCTTGTGTCAATGATGTCTTCCTAAGTCCCCCAGGGGTCGGTTTTAGCTGCCACAGTTTTTAATATTTACATGCACCCATTATGTTTTCTGTTAGATTCTATGGGGGTTCAGTTCAGAATGTATGCTGATGATGTACAGCTATTTTTCCCAATTAAGGATAAGGTTTTGTCCACCTTTGTTTTTGTCAAGAGGTTCTTTATAAGATCAACATTTGGATGTGTAGCAATCTATTACAATTGAATCCTAGTAAGACTGAGGTTCTTTGTTTTTCTCAATCTAAAACTTGTATGGCTGAACATAATGGGCCAGATTTTTAAATCTACGCCCGATTTTATAACATGCGCGCATAGCCGCGCGCATTTTATAAATTCCAGGGTCGGCGCGTGCAAGGGGGTGCACACTTGTGCAACTTGCACGTGCCAAGCCCTAGGGGAGCCCCGATGGCTTTCCCTGTTCCCTCCGAGGCTGTTCCAAAATCGTAGCAGCCTCGGAGGGAACTTTCCTTCCGCCCCCCCAACCTTGCCCTCCCTTCCCCTACCTAACCCCCGCCCCCCAGCCCTATCTAAAAAAAACCCTGACCTTTGTTGACGAAGTTGTGCCTGCCTCTGCGTAGGCGTAGTTTGCGCATGCTGGCACGACCGCTGTGCCGGAGGCCTTGGTCCCACCTCCAGCCCACCCACTCCCCGCCCATTTTTTCAAGCCCCGGGGCATGCGCTTGTTGCCGGGCCTATGCAAAATAGGCTTGGTGCGCGCAGGAGTGGGTTTTCGGGGTTACGCACATAATATATGTGTGTAACCCTTTGAAAATCTGCCCCAATCTTTGTACCTAACACAATGTACCTAATACACCTTTTCCTGTGTTAGGTAGTTCTAGACCATTCAAAGAATCTGTCAGAAATTTAGGGATCCCTTTTGATAGCATTTTATCTTTTAAATCTCAGCTGCAGCATCTTCTCAGCGGGGGGTAGTTTAAATTGAGGCTATTGAGACATGTAATGTTTATTCTAGACCCGAAGTACTTTTGCACAATTTTACAGGCATAGGGGCAGATTTTAAAAGCCCTTCGCGCGTAAATCCAGCTGCATTTACACGCGCAGGGGGATTACGCGTGCTGAGCCTATTTTGCATAGGCTCGGCGATGCGCACAAGCCCCGGGTCGCGTGTATTTCCCGGGGCTTGAAAAAAGGGGCGGGTCTGGGGCGGGGTGTGACCAGAGGCCAGGGGATCGATATGTGCTAGGCCGGGGGATCGAGCGCTGGCACTTGGCCGGCGCGCGCAACCTACGCCTGCCCAGAGGCAGGTGCAACTTAAATAATAAAGGAATGGGGGGGGGGGTTTAGGTAGGGCTGGGGGGCAGGTTAGGTAGGGGAAGGTGGGAGGCGGAAGGAAAGTTCCCTCCGAGGCACTCCAATTTCGGAGCGGCCTTGGAGGGAACAGGGAAAGCCATTGGGGCTCCCCTAGGGCTCGGCGCATGCAAGGTGCACAAATGTGCACCCCCTTGCGTGCGCCAACCCCAGATTTTATAACATGCTCATGGCTGCGCGCATGTTATAAAATCTACGCCTGCACGTAGGTCTTAAAATCCGGCCCATATGTTTGAAATTATGTAGATTACAGTAAAGCACTATATTATGAGATACCTAAATCCAGTTTGAAAGCATTGCAGATCTTACAAAATTCTGCTGCTCATCTTATTACAAATAGGCAGGAAAACGATCATATTCTCACCGTATTGAAGCAACTTCATGTGTTACTGGTTCTACAATGTATCATATTTAGTCTTGCTTTTCAAAGTTTTAAAACATAATGAACCTGCTTATTTGAAGTCCTTATTAATTCCATATGCCCCTATTCGCCCCCTTAGTTCTAGTGGAAATAATTTATTGGTCATTCCCGATCCCAGAATTGCTCAATTGACTAGTACCCATCAGTGGGCCTTCTTTGTTTTCAGGCCTATATGTTGGAATGCCTTACCTGCCACCATGAGAGAGAGTAATGATCTAGTAAAATTTAGAAAGCAGCTTAAGACTATCCTTTTTCAGAAAGCTTTTAGTTAATTCAATGTATGATTGTATTATTTTAAAAATGTTTTACTTTTTTAATGTTTGTGTTTTTAATATAGTTAAATTTTCTGTTTGTTTTTATCATGTTGGATTGATTGTTTTTGTACTCCACTTAGCACTGCAATGTTATAGGCAGACAAATATTTTAATTAATAAAATAAATAAATACAGAGAAGGCCTATGAGGAAAGGCTAAAGCGGTTAGGGCTTTTCAGCTTGGAGAAGAGACAACTGAGGGGAGATATGATAGAGGTCTATGAAGGGGTACATATTCAAAAGCTATTTAGATGGATAACGGGAAAGTTATCCATTTAAATGACTTAGCTGCATTTTTAAAATGCTTACCTGGTTAAATTCTAGCCGGATAATGAATTATCCGGCTAGAATTTAGCCAGGTAAGTCGGGGCATTCCTGGGGCAGGAGAGATAGGCATTCCAGGGAGGAATTGAGTTAGCCGGTTAAGTTAACCAGCTATCTCTGATATTCAGAGTTAGCTGGTTAACTTAATTGGCTAACTCTAGACGTGCCATAGGGAAGGTCTAACGTTAGCTGGATACCACATATCTGGTTGTAACATCTAGGTATATTCAACGGCACTGTTGTATTGCTGAATATCGTGGTTAAGTTAGCCTGATTATGGGTATCTGGCTAACTTAGGCCTGGATTTATCAAAATGCACTAAATATTGCATGCAATAGGAAAAGGGGCAAGTTTTATGGTAATAGCGTACTTTGCGATAAACAGCCTATTTTAGCACTTCGCATAGGTATTACTGTGATAACTTTTTCGCACTTTGTGGTAAGTGCCAGAATTGTTGGAATTCCTACCTACAACCACTGAGGTGTGGGGGGGGGGGGAGGAAGGGGGAAAAGAAAGAGAGTGCCTAGCTATAAGGCCCTCTTACTAGGTAGGTATTTATACCTCTATAGGAGGCCCACCTAGCTACTCGAGGTGAGGTTTAGGTATTAGTGTAGGGGTTAGGGGCCACTTTGACATTCAGAGTGCGATGTAAGAACAGAACAGTGCACTCTTGTGAAGATTTGATGACGTTCAGAGTGAGGAAACTCACCCAAAGATGAGATTAGTGCAGTGTTCTCTCAACCTAACCTGATGGACTCTCTACCTGGGTAACATCAAGCTAGGTTGAGAGAACATTGCACAAAGGTGCTTTACGCATGCAAAAATGCCATATAGCACTTTGATAAATTACCTCCTTAACTAGCCTCTTAGCAGATGAATATGTACTCCGAATTGATTTACTCTTTCAAAAAAAATAGAAAGAATAGGGGACATGCAATGAAGTTACTAGATGATTCATTTAAGACAAACAGAGAAAATATTTTTTTACTCAATGCATAATTAAACTTTGGAATTCATTGCCAGAGGATGTGATAAAAGCTGTTAGTGTATCTGGCTTTAAAAATTTTATTTTATTTATTTATTTATAGGTTCTTTTATACCGAGGTACGTAAAGGAATACATCACCTCGGTTTATAGTGAAACAATAATTTAGCAACCAGCTTTACATATAACAGTTTAAAACAGTAAAAACAATTAACCGAAAAGACTTTACAGAATATGCTGACTTCATTAACTATGAAACTATTGAATATTAATAATTAAGTATTACATGATTTGGACAAGATCCTGGAAGAAAAGTTCATAAACCATTATTAAGGTGGACTTGAGGAAATCCAGTGCTTATCCCTGTGATAAACAGCATGAAATCTATCAACCATTTTGGATCCTGTCAGGTACTTGTGACCTAGTTTGGCCTTTGTTGGAAACATTATGCTGGGCTTGATGGACTTATGGTCTCATCCAGTATGGCAGATCTTATATTCTTATAATGTGCAATTGTGGTTTAATAAGAGGTAGCACTAGCTTCTAAGTAATGAAGCCTAAACTTATATAAGCTGTGACTTTGTAATGGCATCTTTTTACTATTAATCAGATAAGATTTTCTTCAGGTAGTTAATTAATATTTGACAACACAGCCTATAGCAATCTAGCTTAAGATAATTCTTTACTAAAAAGAAAAAAAAACCCATGACATTTAGCACAACTGTTAATTGATACAGAACTTGGAATAGCTATCTTATTAAATGCCAATTAAATGTTAAACATTCCTTAGCTATGAATCTATTAATAACAGATTAATGGTACATAGTCTGATCATATAATCTGTAGGATGATTATGTAACAATTATCTATGTGTCCTACATGTTTTACTTGTTAAGCACTTACTGCTTTTTTGCCAGTGAAACTATTTTTAATGATTGCATAATTATTATCAGACTAAATAAAAGCAAGCTTTTTTGAAGAAGGTATTGTGCCAAGCTATTTTCAAAGCTGCCATATCACAGTAGCTGAAAACTAATTAACTTGGAAAAGTCATGGCCCAATGACAGGACGTTGTATAGCCATGCAGTAGACCTGAGGTCACATCCCAGACCTGGGCTCCTGCTCCTCAGGTCTGCTGGTAGCCCTGTGGAGGTAACAATCATGGGAGACAACCCCCTATTCCAACCTTCTCCCCGCCCTGGTAAGGTAGCACCAGTTGTTGTTCAATGATGACACATACTGGCTAGGATGAGGTGCGCTTTTACATGGAGTCCAAAGGGAGATGTGGTATGTGGTCCATTGACGAAAGAGAAGTTCACTGCAGTGCTTGGACTATAGATGGTGGGAAGTAATGGTCTAAAACCAGGAAACAAACACAGGTTTTAATAGGGAGCAAAAATGAATAACAATCCTTAATGAAAACTGAGTAGATCAACAATGTATTGTTAATACACTGGCGGAATTTAGGAAAATAAAGTTAAAAAGAGAATTTTTGAATGCAAAATGCATGTTGGATCACAAATTAAAGTAATGAAAGTAAATTTCATGCATTTCCAATTTAATAAAACATTTATTGAGTTTTCAAAGGAGTTATGTGTGTGAAATTATCATATACACATGTAAGTAGCTTGAATTTGCATACATGCTACTTCCTAAACATCAAAAAATATGCGTGTATATTGGGGTTTGCTCACACATTTACCTGGGCAAGAAAAGGGGCGGTCTAGGGGCATTCTAGGGGGGGGGGGGGCAAGAGATATGTGTATAAGATGCTGTTTTATAAGATATTTTATGTGAATATATTTGACAACTTACGTGCACAATTTTATAGCTGCAAATTAAGTGGCGCCTAGTCTTCTTGTAAATTGAAACTTGATAGCATTACAATTGAGTTACTGCTTCCAAAGTCTTAAACCATTGTTGGAACAAAAGTGCCATAGGCAAGGGAAACATTTTGAACCAGGAGCATAGTGAAATAGCAAAATAGAATTGACATAGAAACCACAGGACCCTGATATAGTATTGTTATATCATAGCCACATAATACAATCATCTTATATCATAGGAACAGTGTCATAGCTTGGGGCTGTGGAGCCACAATAACATATCATATTTTGAGTTTAGATGCACAATTTCTTTATTTTATTTTTTTTCTTTATTTATTTGGATTTTATATACCACTTGTAAATCATATTAACCAAGCGGGGATACAATAAAACATAGTGGAAATGAAATTAAATAAAAGCAACAAAGGGCAGATGACAAAATTAAAAGACTAAACAAAACAAAAATGTAACAATAACTAACAATGATGCCATTATGCAATGAATGTACAGTCACACTGATATCATGGAAATCAGAATGATAATAATATATTGAGTCCCAGTTGTGGTGCCATACTTGTGAGGGTGAAGCCACAGTCATGATGAGCAATGAAAAAATAAATGAATGATGACATGATGAATGATGGCGATGCCATTGCATTAATGGTGAAAGTATGAAGAAAATAACTGTTGAGACATTGAACGTGTCATACCACTAACAGTAAAGTCACGAACTTTACCATGTTTAATACGGAGAGACATTGCCCCATAGGTGTGGTGGTGAAATCACAGCATTAAAAGTGAAAATTGTAGTGATGATGCACTGAGTCACAGGAACAATGGCATTTGGTTAGGAATGGAACTCAAGTATAATGTTCTCAAGCAGAGAAGGTTTGATGTGTGCTGGAAATTAGAGATGTGAATCAGAATCGGTTTGGTTCAGGTTCCGATTCAAATCGTGCATTTTTTTCATCCGGCCCAATTGGCTTTTTTTTTATCGGCTGCGCCTGATCCGATAAACAAAAAACCCACCCTGACCCTTTAAAACCGCTCCCTTAGCCTCCACCACCCTCCCGACCCCCCCAAAAACGTTTTAAAATTACCTGGTGGTCCAGCGGGGGTCCCGGGAGCGTTCTCTCATGCTCGGGCTGTCGGCTGATAAACAAAAAACCCACCCCAACCCTTTAAAACCGCTCCCTTAGCCTCCACCACCCTCCTGACCCCCCCCCCCCCCCCCCCCAAAAAAAAACATTTAAAATTACCTGGTGGTCCAGTGGGCCCCGGGAGCGATCTCCCGCTCTCAGGCCGTCGGCTGCCACTAATTATTTCCCTACTGGAAATGTTTCCTTAGCAGTTGTGTTGCAGCCCTTTGGAATAAATACTGTATATGTTCCGATATATACCATTAATGAGGTTTATCTTGCAGAACAGTAATTAGCAATATTTTCTAGTGGATTAATTAGAAGGCATTTAAAGCTAGATTGTTGTGATCATTGCTTTTGTCCTTTTATTCCATTTCTGAAAGTGGGATATGGTTTAAAGTTTCTCCTTCACACTTGCTCCCTATATCAGGGGTAGGCAACTCCAGTCCTGGATTACCACAATCAGGTCTGTTTTTCAGGATATCCACAATGATTATACATGAGGTAGGTATTGTCTCCATTGTATACAATTATGTCTCAAGAATGTTCATTGTGGATGGCCTGAACACTAGGCCTGGTTGTGGCACTCCAGGGCCAGAATTGCCTGCCATAAATCATCAAAGTATGGAGTTCTAGTTGACTGCATCAGTCCTGGAGGAAACTGGAGTCCTTGTAGGTTGTGACATTTAAAAATAAAACAAAAAAAACAAGAAAAGAACATTGTAGTGCATGAGCTTTCAAGACCATACAAGTGTCCACTTTAGATGTGACGCATCTCATAAGCTCATGCTTTATATGCTCTTTTGTCAGTCTTATAGAAATGTCACAACCTACAAAGAATCCACCATTATCGAGTGAGGAGCTGCTGTGCATATACATACCTTTTCTACCATGACAACAAATGTGAAAATAGAAGGAATAAAATACTAAGGTATTAAAAAGTAGGGAGACATAAGGAATCAAGGATAAGACCCAACCAAGGCAAGCAATGGAACCAAGAAACAGGTAGGTTGATGTTTTGAAGTATCTAGCTGCTAACGCTTGAAGCTTTTAATCCTTTGGCGCCGAAGAACTGATAAATGTGTCAGTGAATAACAAGGGATTCTGTGCAATTCTCAGAATCATTTAAACGTTCTAAAGAGCTGAGAGATGCTATTCATTTCGTGAGCATTCAGGATCAGTTATCATCAAAAGAAACAAACAGTTCAGACGCTCGTGCATTCCAGACAGTAAGAAAGGACAAAAAACTGAATAGAAATCTCTAATGTCTCATTCATTAACCCCCAGTCCAGGCACTGGCAGTGTTTGCCAATGGTTTTTAAGTCTCAAGCCCCTAGTAAAGCTTTTCATTGCTAGAAACTCAGGGCTGCAAAATGTACTTTGAAGGAGGAGGGGGGGGGGGGGATTGGGGAGAGTGGATTTAATGAACAGAAAACTGAGTGCTGATGTCCAGCCAATGTACTAGTGCCTCTCGACAGTAAATGGAAAAGCTCACTGGATCAGAAGCCTTAAATTATATATCAGCACGGGGCCTACCTAGAGGAGGATTCAAGCTGGTTCACAGTAAAGTGTTTGGATTTGCTTTCCCTAGGTATATATTGTCCTTCTCAGGCAATCACACTGGATATAACATTCATAACATTAACTTTTTTCTTCTTTTTGTTTTACTATATTTTTTATCCCATGGCTTGCCCCCAATTTTAATACCCAGTCTACCTTTAAATAGCCCAGCCATCATAGTGATAGTCTAGTTCACACAGACAGCAGCCCCATTTGGAACACATTACTTGCAATTCCTGACCCTGACCAATAGGTGTCACTGTTGGGCAATGGCTTGGAACTCCCTCACTCCCAAATGCTGTGATTTGTTACCTTGCAGCATCCACAGTCCCTGGTGGCCCAAGGAGGAGGAGCCAAGTCCAAGAATTGAATCAGGGTGTCTTCTGCAAGGTAGTGCTCAGCGTTATCATAGGGGCCAGCCCATAATTTTTTTTTATTTAGCCATTGCCGCCATTACATATAACACTGCTCAAGATCGTCACGCTGATATACAAAGCTGTCAAGGACCTTGCCCTTTTCTGCCTTAATTCTGTATTACAGGTATATCGTTGTACCCAAACCTTACGCCCATCATTTAGAAACCTGCTTGACATGTGTCCCCCAAAATTGTCTCGGCTCACTGAATCCTGTGAGTGATTTTTCTGCACGGCTGACCCCTTACTTTGGAAGTCACTTCCTGAAGAGCTTAAGTTGGACCCATTCTTCCCTTGCTCTAGAAAATCTCTCAACGCTCACTTCTTTACACTCACTTTCAACAACTAAATCAGGTTTTCCTGTGATGAATATCAGATACTGCTGGACCCCTCTGAGATGGCTTAGTGTCACTGGCAGCCAATTTTTTCATCTGGATGCAGATAGCTATTCACAGCTGGCATCTTTTACCAGCCTGAGGCCTTAACTGTTGTGTTTTTTAACTGTCTTTGTCATTTATAAGCCCTGTTATAAACGTTGATGTTGCTTTAATAAGTCGTTTTCTGGTTTCAGTTTTACACTTAAATGTATGAAGTTGCTGTACCTGTAAACCGGAGTGAAGGCTGCTAGCTATACCTCGGTATAAAAAAACTCTTAAATAAAAATAAATAAATAAAATACATAAATTTAATGCTGCCATTTGATTTGCATTAAATTTAATTATGTATTTTAGTGTTACTCACCTAAAACTGCGGATTGAGTAGGCTACAAGTTTTTTTGGTTTTTTTTCCAAATAAAAAATAAAATAAATAAAACAAATCACAGGCTCACAGTGACCCTTCCCCAAAGAGCTGATCATTTATATCCGAGGTAGGGAAATAACTTGCTGAAGGTAACAAAGCGAGTAGTAGTTTGGAAATCAAACTGCTGCTTTGCAGGGCTTTGATTTAACTGTTTGGCTATGTTTCTGTTTCTTTGCAGGTAAAAATAATGGAGGAGGGAAAATGTGACAAAAAAGAGAGAGGAAATCCCCAGTAAGAGGGGAAAAAAGCAAGAGGAATTGAGAATATGAAAAAAGAGGAAAGCTAAATAGAAGAACACTGTTATTTAACAATACAGTAAAAACTTGTTGGAGTTAACTATTATAGTTAAGCCCCCCAAGCATTTTCTAAAGAACCAACAAGAAGGTTTTTAAAGTAAACAACTCCCATGTCATAGATAATTACCAATAAACAGCACGTGGCATTAAAACTATCTGATTTAGGGGGCTGGCCAGATGGCTCAATGGCTGCACTACTGACCTAAGTTCCTGAGTCTGGCTTCTGCTACTCAGGTTGGCTAGGGCAGGGGTGCCCAGAGGCAGAATTCACAGCATCTTAGGGTGGGTGAGGTGGGGTGGGAACCACAACCACAGCTCGATACATTACACGACTCCAGGTGCTTGCACGTTTACAATCCATAGGTATTTCTGGAGTAGTATTAAGTTGGGTTTTCTGCTTATCCAACGGTTCACAACAGGTAAGAATAGGTGCTTCAGTGTCTGAGTGGCATGCTCTTCCGAGGTCCCACAGAATTCCACGTTGTCCACAACCCTTTTCTACCTTACCTCACTGTCCAAAATATTGGCGTGTTGGGATGTGAATAACATAATTTTACACTGACGACATTCAGATTTTTCTACCATTTCGATCTGCGTGGTCTGAGACTTTCAATTTCGTTAGCTTATGTTTAAGTCCCATTAAGCCCTGGATATCTTATAACAGACTTGCGTTTAATGCTGAGAAAACTGAAGCAATTATTTTAAGCAGACATCCTCTGCCCAACACCCCGTCTGGTTTTTCAATTCGAGAGTTTAGACATTCCGATCTCCCACGAAGCATGTAATCGTGGTATGATAATTGATAGTAATCTTTGCAAACTATGCGTGCTCAAATTAAATCAGTAGAAAACCAACTTTTTACAAGCTACACATGTTAAGAAAGCTTAAGCCGCTATTAGAGCCATAGGACTTTCAGACAGTTCTTCAGACTCTAGTGTTAATAGACATCGACTACTGTAATTCCCTTTACTCTGGCCTGCCATGCGGGCCTTACAAATTGTGTAAAATGACTGGTGCAAAGATGTTATCCATGTCCTTTTTTTTTTTTCCAATGGCTGCCAGTCTAATGTCGTGTCAATTTAAAGGTGGATATGTCTTCACAAGCTGCTATACAATGGCTCTACCACATGGATTAATTCTGTTTTGTGGATATATAAATTTCCATGCTCATTAAGGTCTAGATTTACTGAAGGTTCCTTCTCCAAAGTTGGCATTCCTTGATATACAGCACAATTGATTGATATACAGCACAATTGATTGATATACAGCACAATTCCTTGATATACAGCACAATTGGATCCAAATTCTGTGTCATATTTATTCATATTCTGTGTCATACTTAGCCTTCTGGTTACGTATGTTCCATCTCACAGTGATGTACCGCCACATTTATTCGCATAGTCTTATTTACTCATCTTGCTAATTTTTTACATTAATTGGCTGAAATGTAAATATTGCTCTGTTCTTTTCTCTCCCCCCTTCCAGTTCCAAGTTAATTTTTCCCTGTTTTATTGTAACTTTCTCACATCCTTTTTCTGATTCCCTGTATTTAAAGTTCAAGGTTTTTATTGAGAATATTGTTTACTACGCTACGTTATGCTTTTCACACTTTGTTAATTGTAAACCGGGTTGATGTGATGCCTGTCATGAAACTCGGTATAACAAAAACAATAAATAAATAAAATAAATAAAAAATATACATGACCAAGCCTTCTACGTGACTAATCCACTTTTCTGAATCTCTTTGCCTGAACAGTTACAATCTATATCATCCACCAAGCCTTTTAAGAAGTCTCTGAAAAATTTACATATTGTTCTAGTAGAGGGCACCTCCAACTATAAGAACATAAGAACATGCCATACTGGGTCAGACCAAGGGTCTATCAAGCCCAGCATCCTGTTTCCAACAGTGGCCAATCCAGGCCATAAGAACCTGGCAAGTACCCAAAAACTAAGTCTATTCCATGTTACCGTTGCTAGTAATAGCAGTGGCTATTTTCTAAGTCAACTCAGTTAATAGCAGGTAATGGACTTCTCCTCCAAGAACTTATCCAATCCTTTTTTAAACACAGCTATACTAACTGCACTAACCACATCCCCTGGCAACAAATTCCAGAGTTTAATTGTTCGTTGAGTGAAAAAGAACTTTCTCCGATTAATTTTAAATGTGCCACATGCTAACTTCATGGAGTGCCCTCTAGTCTTGTTATCTGAAAGAGTAAATAACTGATTCATATCTACCCGTTCTAGACCTCTCATGATGTTAAACATCTCTATCATATCCCCCCTCAGCCGTCTCTTCTCCAAGCTGAAAAGTCCTAACCTCTTTAGTCTTTCCTCATAGTGGAGCTGTTCCATTCCCCTTATCAGTTTGGTAGCCCTTCTCTGTACCTTTTCCATCACAATTATATCTTTTTTGAGATATGGCAACCAGAATTGTACACAGTATTCAAGGTGCGGTCTCACCATGGAGTGATACAGAAGCTTTATAACATTTTCCGTTTTATTCACCATTCCCTTCCTGATAATTCCCAACATTCTGTTTGCTTTTTTGACTGCCGCAGCACACTGAACTGACAATTTCAATGTGTTATCTACTATGCCTAGATCTCTTTCTTGGGTGGTAGCACCTAATATGGAACCTAACATTGTGTAACTATAGCATGGGTTATTTTTCCCTATATGCATCACCTTGCACTTATCCACATTAAATTTCATCTGCCATTTCGATGCCCAATTTTCCAGTCTCACAAGGTCTTCCTGCAATTTATCACAATCTGCTTGTGATTTAACTACTCTGAACAATTTGTATCATCTGCAAATTTGATTATCTCACTCGTCGTATTTCTTTCCAGATCATTTATAAATATATTGAAAAGTAAGGGTCCCAATACAGATCCCTGAGGCACTCCACTGTCCACTCCCTTCCACTGAGAAAATTGCCCATTTAATCCTACTCTCTGTTTCCTATCTTTTAGCCAGTTTGTAATCCACGAAAGGACATCACCGCTATCCCATGACTTTTTACTTTTCCTAGAAGCCTCTCATGAGGAACTTTGTCAAACGCCTTCTGAAAATCCAAGTACACTACATCTACCAGTTCACCTTTATCCACATGTTTATTAACCCCTTCAAAAAAGTGAAGCAGATTTGTGAGGCAAGACTTGCCTTGGGTAAAGCCATGATGACTTTGTTCCTGGCTTGAGTGCAGCATCTCAAGGTGCATACCATACAATTTTTTTTAGACAACTCAGATCAAGCTCAATGAGCACAAAAGACCAAAGATAGAATCCTAAATTGAACATGGTAAATCACTGATAAGTTACACTGAGGGGCTACAGACAAAGGTAAAGCATGCTCCCAATGGCTACTGCATGTTGGAATCCTAAGAGCAACATTTTGTAAAATCTGCAATATGCCATCAATTTTCTTGAGGAGGCCTATATAAATCAAATTAAGAACATAAAGCTTGCCATACTGGGTCAGACCAAGGGTCCATCAAGCCCAGTATCCTGTTTCTAAGAGTGGCCAAGCCAAGTCACATGTACCTGGCAGGATCCCAAAGGGTAGAGAGATTCCAAGTTGCTTATCCCAGGAATAAGCAGTGAATTTCTGCAACTCTACCTTAATAATTGTTAATGGCTGGAGGGAACCAAGATGGCCATTCCTAAGCAGACGTGTTTCTGAGCAGCTCCGATACTTTCTCCGTTTTTCTTATTGCAATTGATTTGAATTTTTCATGCTTGATGGGGAAACAAAAAGGAGCTATAAGGAAGGGTAAGCCTATGGAAATGATGACTTCTCTTCAGCAGACCATGATGCTGGAACACGCTCACACCTTTTATATCGGCGGTTGAAGCAGACTTGGCTGGATCTGAGGATGCTAGCCTGTCGGCAGCAGAAGTTTCCTTAAGCCCCAACCACCGATCTATTCTGCGTTTGCCATACCACTGCTTCTCCTGGGGCCTTTGGACTCCCAGAGGGCATTTTTTTTTACTCTTGTTCCTGCTCATTCTGATGATTTAAGGCAGATTCAGCAGCAAAGTTTAGTGAAGGAGAAGCTTGAGTTTCCAGAAACATTGGCTGGAGCAGAGAGAACAGCTCTTCACTCAACCATGCTGGCTAGATTACCTGAAGTAAGTTCTAAGGAATGTAGCCTAACGTTGTTAGGGGCCAAAGAAGTAGCCTAACGTTGTTAGGCTACTTCTTCAGAATTTCTTGATTCTGCTTCCCTGGTGAAACCTGCAGTAATAACTTTGGACAGTCTTTGGACTGTAATGATGTCCATCAATAAGTCTGTTTCATCTTTTATCTCTTTAACAACAGACTTGCACAATAACTCTCAAATTCAAGAACTTTAAGTTCAATAGAGAAAGTTTCTGAAGGAGAGTCATCTTTAAATAAGATCCAATATGTGCAGGTCAACATAATTAATGATCTAATGTCCACTTCACGTAGAATTGAGAACATTGAGAACTCTCTCAGATCTTTAAATCTGAGAATACTTAATTTTCCTCAGATTCTTTCGAAGATACTTGCTGAGCTTTTTGCTTCTTATATGAAAGAAGTTTTGTCTATTCCAGAGAACACATTACCACCTATCGAAGATATTTTATTTGCCTGTTCCTAAGAGATCTGTGGATAATGTCTTTACGGACGTACCCACCAATTTGACTGATTTTCTGGAGAATTCTAAAGAAGAAAATGTTGTTAGGCTACTTTGTTGGTGACCTTTGTCTTTATGCAAGACCAGAATAATATTTTTCGTCTTTATTTTCGTAATAAAGATGTTTTGTTCAAAGGTCAAAAAATCTGGATATTTCCAGACGTATCCAGAACAATGCAGAAGCATAGAAAGAAGTTTTTGGCCATAAAACCGGAAGTTCTTTCTTCAGGGGCCACTTGCCTTATCCATTTTCCTTGTTAAATGTATAGTAACCTTAGAATCTGTACAATACTTTTTCTTTGATCCTATTCAGTTACGAAAAGTTTTGGATGCCAAACATAGTATTGTGACTTTTTCTCCCTCTGCCTATTAGGATTTGTTTTGATTGGTATTGATCTGCTATGTAGCATCCATCCTTAATGCTTGGTAATTTTTCCTTGTAGTTAGCCATTCCCCATGACTTTTTCAGTTCCCTTCTATATATTGGGGTCTAATATTGGCACTATACTTATTTTCTTCTTTTAAATTACCTTTGTATAATGTTCTTTATAATCTATGTATACAATCTTTTTTTCTTTGTCAAATATATTTTATTTTATATTTGATTTAAATAATAAATAAAAAGATTTTAAAAAAATAAATAAATAATAATTGTTAATGGACTTTTTCTTCAGGAAATTGTGCAAACCTTTTTTTAAACGCAGCTATACTAATAACTTTCACCACATTCTCTGGCAATGAATTTCAGAGCTTAATTGTGCGTTGAGTAAAAAAATATTTTCCCTTATTAGTTTTAAATGTATTACAAGTAACTTCAGTGTGTGTCCCCTGGTCTTTATACTTTTCAAAAGAGTAAACAACTGATTAATGTTTACTCATTCCATTCCACTCATTATTTTATAGACCTCGATCAGATCTTCCCTCAGCCGTCTCTTCTCCAAGCTGAAGTCCTAACTCGTTAGCCTTTCTTCATAGGGGAATTGTTCCATCCCTTTTATCATTTTGGTCGCCCTTCTCTGTACCTTTTCTAATTCTGCTATATCTTTTTTTTAGATGTGGTGAGCAGAATTGCACACAGTTCTCAAGATGAGGTCACACAATGGAGCGATACAGAGACATTATGATATTCTCTGTTTTATTCTCCATTCCTTTCCTAATAATCCCTAGCATTCTCTTTGCTTTCTTGGCTGCTGCTGCACACTGAGCAGAAGATTTCAACATATTTTCACGATGACACCTAGATCCTTTTCCTAAGTGGGCGACTCCTAATGTGGGACCTTGCATTGTGTAGAAATAATTTTGGCTACTCTTCCCAAAGTGCATCACTTTGCACTTGTCTGCATTAAATTTCATATTGCCATTTGCATACCTGGTCTCCCAGTTTTGCAATGTCCTCTTGCAATTTCTCACAATCCTCTTGTGATTTGACAACTTTGAATAATTTTGTCATCGGCAAATTTGATCACCTCACTTGCAGGTAGATTTTGAAATGGACGCGCCAGTTTTATAACATGCGTGCGCTGGTGTGCACATGTTATAAAATTGTTGGGCTGCATGCAACATGTGCACACTGGATTTTGTTATCTACATGTGCATCTGCGCGCACAATTCTGCAAATTTCGCACGATGACACATCCTGGTCTTCCTCAGTTCCCTACCCCTTACCCTAACCTTTCTTTCCCTTCCCCTCTCCTCCCCACCCCCTAAATCTACTCTACCTTACCTTTTTTTTTTTAAGTAGCTGCTCCCCTGGAGCAGTAGTAACTTGTGCGCGCCGGCAGCCTGCAAATAGCCGCTGTGCTGGCCACGCCTCCCTGCCTCCCAGACTGCCCCTTTATCTGGGCCCGGCACTTCGGCACATAAACCATGTTACGCGTGTGGCTGGGTCCCTTTGAAGATGCGCACGGTGTGTGCGAGGCCCGGCCAAGTGTGTAACCCCCATTTTTTTATGCGTGTGGGGGATTAAAAGTCAGGCCATTGTTGTTCCCATTTCCAGGTCATTTATAAATATATTAAAAAGCATCGGTCCCAGAACAGATCCCTGGGGCACTCCACTAGTCACCTTTTTCCACTGGGAAAATTTATCATGTAGTCCTACTCTCTGTTTTCTATCTTTTAACCAGTTGGCAAGCCACAACAGTACACTGCCACCTGTGCTATGAAGCTGTTAAATTAATCATAAATCTGTAAAAGTCCTCTTCATGACTGACCAAACCTGGCTGTCCAAAGAAAGTCTCGAGTCTAAAGTTATCCCTAAGCTTTTAACCTTGGCTGAGAGACAGACTTGTGTATCCCCAGTCTGGAATTCAGTAAACTCTTCAGGCTACGGAGCAGATACAACCAACAATGCCTTTGTTTTATCAGGATTCAGCATTAAGTAATTCTGCCACATCCACTCAGCAACAGTACTGAACAAATTTGTAAGCACTTTCACAGAGCTTTCCCAAGAGGGCTGTCCCTCCGACAATGCTGTTATTTTACACTTCCAGTGCTGCTGCCAGAGCAATGCTCCAAGTGCCCGTGATCCCGGCAAGGAAGAAGAGTTGTAAGAGGCACTGGATGGGGAGGCTTAGGGGGCTGGGAGGAAGAGGAGGTGGGCTTCATTGAATGACTGTGACCTCCGAGGAGGGGATAGAGGAGGGAGGGGAGGCTGGTGCCACTCTCCCACTTTTTATTTTTTATCGTTGAAGGATATTGGGGTTGGGGGAAGGCATGGCTCAGCAGACCTCTTGTTCTCATTGAGTGGGGGGATCAGCTTTGGGCTGCTAGGCTCACACCCACCTATCTTTTCTTTAAATCCCTAGCGCTGCTTAACTGGCTATATTCTTTTTAATATAGACAGTTAAGCATAAAGTAATCTGCCCACAAAAGGCTGGATAATTTTAAACCTAACCAGCTATATTCATAAGTCAGGTTTAATTATTTGGCTAATGTTAGCCAGATAACTTTATTCAAGGATATTCGGCAGGACGTTTATCCCACTGATATCTTATCTGTCTAATGTTAGCTGGATAAGTTATCCATTTTTTTATTTTTTTTTTAATATTGGCCACCTTGTGTGCATCCATTGCCTTTCTGACAGCAGCGTCTGATTAATTTTTTTAAGAGATTCTGAAAAACATCCAGCTGTTCTGCACTTATGCACATGTATCTCCTTCCATGGTGCTAACCAGTCCTAGGAATTCTTAAACCACTTATGTAAACTATCTACTGAGTCATCCATCTAGTCTGTTGTTAAATCCTTGCTGCTAGCAGAAAGTAGATCATAAAATCGATCAACATTATTTCTACCCTTATTCCAGAGAGTATGTTGACTAACAGAATCAGTCTTTTTCATCTTCCCTAAAATAAGGGAGAAGGATATCGTACAATGATCAGACCAATTCAAAGGCAAATTGTCTAAATATAGCACAGCCCCCTTTTTTTTAATGCAAATTAGACACTGCTAAAAGATCAATTGCAAGTCCTGCTTTTTAAGTAGGAAAAAGTTAAGCTGACTCTTATCAGCCATCACCAGTGCAGCCAAAAGATTTAGGAGCAGGAACATGATAGATATTATTAAAATGTAAATTAAAACGTCTTAACAAAATTAGCTGTGGACAATCTAATACCACTTTTAAAACCATATCTAATAAATCAGCCTCTCCCCAATTCTTTAGTAACAGGAGGCCGGTATTCTAAGAAAAGACCATACTGAAGCTCAACCCCAAACTCAACCCACAGTTAGTCACATTCTCATGGATAGCCTTTCAAAATTCTTTTCAATGCCAAGGAATCTTTAAAAATAATACCTACATCCACCCCACCCCCATTTTCTAATCTAGGCGGATGTAAAACACTAGAGCCAGCAGGAATTAACTGAGAGAAAAAGGCCTGCCATTTTCTGTCAGCCAAGTTTCTGAGATATGTAACAAATCAGGCCTTTCATCTTTAGTAAATCAGGAATGATGAGACAATGCATTAAAATACATACATTTGACTAACCGATACTGGGAATATTTTTCTAAATGAACTTCCTTTTTCATTGTCGTCAAATTGGGGAAAACTTTTCAAATTCTGCTTTCTTACAGAGAGAAAGATCCTGCATATTTTTCTATATCCATTACTACTAGAATAATTAATTGGCTTATTAAATAATAAACGGACATATATCAGATGACGATACACTTGACTACACAAATCATTTAACTCAGGATAGACACTCTTCCCTAATATGGTCTGGATTGACATTGTCATAAAAACAGAGACCCTTCATACAATAAATTTCAGTTCCCAAAAAAACTGATGAACTTACTTTCAAGAATCCAAAAATAGGCTCACCAATCTATGCCCCCCTCAGGTCTGCACAAAGAAGTGCAAAAAGGTATAGGCCTTTTGGTGAAAGATCCACCAGTAGTAGGCCCTTCTCTGGGTCTGCCTCTTATGAGAAAGCAGCATTGGTCTTCATGGTGTCACCTGCCAGGAAACAAGACGATCAGGCTAAGGAATCGTAACTGATGTAGCAGCCATAGGCAGGTTGCTGCCCCAGACTCAGGCTCTCTGACAAAGCCCCTCTCCTCCATGGTAAAGTGCTAGTGTGCTGATGAGATGCCTCTCTTGGGCTTGTCTCTTATGAGAGTAGCATGATGAGCATTGAGGAACAGGGACTGGGCTAAGGAATAGCAATTGTAATGCTCCCATGCTTACTTACCTTATGGGGCATTGCTGAGTCATGCACCGACCTGGTGGGACCCCCCCTTAGGCAGACTCCATTGGTCCTTGTGTTCTTGACGCCTGGTTCCTTCACTTGGGGAAGAAAGTGTTAGTGGGTGGGATAATTCACCCCAGGAAAATCGATAGGACTGTGATCAGGGCTGACTGTATTAACCAATATGTACAAATTTTATTAGATTATATAATTATATATATTTCTACATGACTGTGTATCTTACTACAGGATATTAAACAGTAGATTTATTTACTGGTAGGTATTAGTCTCAGATTACTCAAGTATATATATTTACACAAGATAGCAAGCAAATTTTCTATTTGGGAGGTGTTAGTCCCCACAGATTACCACCATATGGAATAGGAGGGAGCTCTTGCATTCCCATTTGATCATCATTTCCCTCCCCCATTTACTCAAGTCTCACACATGTGAATAAATGCAACTAGGCTGGTGGATACTGCTGAAATTGGGATGGTGGATGACTCTTTTGTGTCCAAACTGCTGCTGCCATCTCCTCTGCTTCCTTCTGCTCCACTCTGACAGATTCATCCTCCTGGGGGATACAACTCCACCTCCTGATCCACAGGGGGCCCTGCCCTCCTGGGGCATCCAACATCTCCTACTGATCTGCTGATGGGATCCACATCCCCCTCATGGACCCGATTGCAACTGCTGATCTGCCACTAGGGTTCCTGCCTTCCTAGGGAACTAGATCTGCTGCTGGGATTGTGAACCCTTCTGGGGGACCTGATATTGCTTCCCAATCACCTGCTGCGGTATCTGTGAAACCCCATATCCAGGTGAATGCAATTCTAACACCGGAGCCATGAAATAATTTATTAGCCTCTTTGAGGCTGCATCACTCAGGCTAGGTTGCACCCAAATCTTTCCCCAGGGCCTGCACCCTATATTGATGGGGAGATAGAAAGTCTCTTTCAGGGCACAGAGTGACAGGGGTGATAGGGTACTTCCTTCCCTGGGGAGGTACACTTTTCCCACTGTGGGTGCTGTGCGTGCCAATAAAACAACAGAATCTTTGGTTTAGTGTCCAAAAATAAATTCTTTACTGATGGTGAATCAGATGAGATATGGCACAATAAATACAGTTCCAAGCACCAGAGATGATTTCTCCTGTCTTACAGTATCTTCTCTATCTGTGCATGGGGTCACATAGCAGGAGATGGAAACCCTTCACCCTCCAGGGCTTGGCTTTTACCAGATTTGCTGGGAAAATCCCTCCAAATCTGGTAAAAATTACATAACTCACAGTCTGTGCATAGAGAGTCCCAGTTCTATCTCCCCAGGGCTGAAGACTCCAATGACGTGGCCTCTATAAGAGTTTCAAGGTTTTACTCACAGTTGGATGTCTCTCTCTCTCTTTCTCTCTCTCTCTCTCTCGTTCTCACTATCTTGTTTGTTATTGAATCTCAAGTCGGAAGGGATCCCCTCAGGAACACACAACTTGTGATATTCCTCCATAGATAGGAAGGGGCAGCAGAAATCTTACTCCTGGTTCTTCTGACAAAATTATTTTCCCTTGAACTAAGTACGAACACCAGAAGGTCTTTGAATCAGGTCACCACCACCACCATACCTCTGGTGCCTGAACAAGTTGCAGAGGGGCATGTCTTCCGTACCCTGGGCCCTGCCAGAGACGAGCTTCTCTTATGACCTGAACCCAGGCAGCACCTAGGGGTTTCTCAATGTTTCCTACCACATAAAAGGAGAAAAATCCTGGAAAAACACCACAGAGGTAAGCACAACCAGCCAATTAGTGGACTTTATAGTGCAGCATCCCGACCTTGCTTAGGATCCCCAGGCAAAGTTTGCCTGGGTTCTCTAAGTAGGCCTAAAACCAGCTCAGAAAGAACGTGCCTGCCTGCCACCTAGCTCAAACACAAAGCACTGCCTCCAGTCTCTCAGTAGAGAGGAGCTTATAAATCCTATCTAGGGGGGGCGGGGGGGGAGGCCATCTCAGCACCCTCAAAGGGAAGGGCTGCTTATAAATGCTGCCTCCCCTTAATAACCATCCCTGACTTAACCAGCTGAAACAATGAGTTACAGAAGGGGCCATTACACCTGTCTTTCTGGTGGACATGACGTCACTTCTGTACAGCCAATGTCCTTAGGCTTTTCTTCTTTGGTGGGAAGGGTTTGTTTGGGTTTATAGATCAACTTAAGGCTCTCGGTGATTCCAGCTCAGCCTGGTCAGACCACCACCTCTCAACTACAAGGCTAAGACCCAGGCAGGATTATGGAAAAAAACTAAGCACAAGCTACTCCACCCTGTGGCTTTTTCTTCCGCTGTTGAGAATCAGGTACCCAAGGCTTCTGACTCCCCTTGTCATTCAAGGTGAGAATCTGTTTGTTTGCGAGGACTGCTTTTCAGTACATTTCTCACACAAATCTCCTCTTTCAAACAGAGTTCTGCAATTTAGGGCTTTTCCATTATTTGTTTGTGAAATATTTCACCGTAAATCAGTAGCAGTAGTCAGGGGGATGACACATGCAAATCTCCTAACCTGAAACTGTCTAATCTCTTCAATCCTCATTTAATTACCTTCACAGTAGGGGGGTGGGGGGTTCTGATAACCATTTTTCTCTGATTTTCAGGCTGGTGACTTGTGTTTCCTCTGCTTCAGTTCATTTCACTGTTAACAGGCTCTTTATTCCCCTCCTGGGAGGGGGAATTCATAAGCAATGTAGCAGCCACAGGTGTGTGTGTGTGGGGGGGGGGGGAGGGTGCCCTAGACTCAGACTCAGACTCTCAGTTGAAGCCCTGCTCCTGCAAGTAAAATGCTGGTATGCAGCTCAAATGTAAGGCCTGATCCATGACCTGAAGACAGTCCCTTTTTCGCCTTTTGAAATGAGGCTGAGGACCTGTATAACATGAGGAGTTAACACCTTGCTGCCTCATCCCATTGGGCAGATGAAAATATTACTGTCCATTCATTCAGCTTTCATAACTATTTCATATACCCTGGGAAGTGAGTGAATGGACAGTGACAAGTTGAAACTTTGATGATGGCATTTAAGGTTTATCTACTTTCCAGAGTTTGTCAAGGCTGCACTGTGGAACTTTGTCCACACATTCATGAGTCAATATCGCCTTGAGTTTTCTCATTTTGGGTTATTTATCCTACAGGCCTATTTGTTAAACTACTAGGGCCCATTTTGTTTTCCAGGGTTATCCCCTTGTCCTTGTCCTGTGCTTGGGTGTTGAGAACTGGGGATAGGGCATTCATGGGGAGAGTTCTTTTATTATGGAATTCCTTCTCTATTCATTTACGCCAGGAAATATATTATTCATGAAGGAAAATTTCAAAAACCTGGATCTTTGAGCAATACTCTTTATTTGTATTTTGGTCACTGGCTGTTTATACAGTAGGTGCAGATGCTGAATGTAATTTGTTACTGAATCTAATTCATTTTTATAGTCATATCTGTAGAATGTCATTTTATTTTTTTATTGTTATTAATGGGTTATTTTGTAATTATTTGAGTTAGTTTATTCATGTTATGACCTATTTAGGCCATTGTAGCATGGGGCACTTTGTTATATTTGATAAGTATTATTGTTAGATTTATTGTTTTATGATTGATATGTCTGATTATTGTTTTATGTTATTTAATCCACTTTGAATTGATTATTTTGTCTGAAAAAAGCAAAATATAAAAGTTAAAAAAAAATTAAATGGCATTGCTGCTCATTAAATTAAAATACAGATCACTTCTACCACCTTTCCAATGTGTCCATACCTATTATGGACTTTTCAGTAGTTATATTTTTTTGACTGGTGTACAGTCCTGCAGAAAACAATTCTGTGAATAATGCCTGTAATTTAATGGCATGGTGTCCTCAATTGAACATAAGCTGGTATAGTATCACTTTAGCAATCATGAGAGGTAAGACCAAGGTCCAGAAGAGAGGGGAGGTCCTGATCACAGTGGAGCAACATGAAGAACCTTCCATCAAATAAATGATGCTTTAGAAAAGTGAACAACTAGATAGTAATTTCACCTATACAGTCCTGGAAACAGTGACCAACCACTTGCCTTTAGGTTTGGTGGAGGTGGTTGAGGATATCACCAGAAACTAGCGATGGGGGGCCAAGAAAATAAAAACAAAATCTGCAATCATATACCTCATTTTTACTGCCAGATATTTACTGCTGCCAGGGCTCCTTAGATTGCAATTGTAATTTACAATAAATGGTTGAATTGATGACTTTGGCAAATTTCCTAATTTCTTTTGTCCTCATTTTCCATGGGATGTTTGGCTGCAGACCTTTTTTTGTTTGCATATTTGTTTAACAGAACTTATATGTTCTCCACCATAGTTGATAACGTATAAGCACTACAAGAATTTCACAGGCATTGTAACAATCTGTTCAGCTTCCATTGCTAAAAAAAAAAAAAATGCTGAATCTTCGGACTTGTAATTAGCTCCAAGTGGGGCTGGCAAAAGAAGCACCTGCATGACTAAGAATTTAGATGTGCAGGACGGATGAAAGCTGCAAGCAAAGAATGTGCTAGCAGGGATTAATGTAGCGTGGTAGATTTAGTCTGAGTTAGCAAATGGTTGTGTTTGTGCTTCATGCAAGGAAAGGCATTCTTCCCTGCATTCTATTTTCCACATCCATGCCCTATTTGAAAAGAGATTAGAGATCTTGTTTCAATTATTTTTAGGATCTGAAGGTCTGCAGTGAACTCAGTAGCTTAAAATACTCCATGCCAACTTTGCATTTTAGAGAATACCAATTTTAGCAATAACCCTGAGGACATTTGGAATGGCATTGGTGGTAGACCCAGAAGCACAAGGCAATACTACTGTACCCTAAGCTGTGAAGCAACAGATGACCTGGATTCCCAGCATTTACAGTTGCAGGGATTATTCAATTTCTCTCTCTCTCTCTGATGGGAATGCAGGGGGGATGTTGCTTAGCAGCTTGTTTTACAATATTGTGTGTGTGTAGAGCTCATCAAAGTCATTTGTTGTTGTTGAGTTGGGGAGATGGGATGGTAGATTATTGGAATGTTATTGCACATATCCATGTTGATCCAGTTGTGTGTCCTTCTGACTGTCTTGAGATGTGTTTTATAATATATATATATAGTTGTCTCAATTAGCCTTTTCTTTTATTTGGATAACAGAGCAGCAGACATCTCAGGCTATCCATATTTTGCCAAAATAGCAATGGATATATATGAAAGCAAATCCCCCCATGCATTGGATGAAGATCTGGCAGAGAGGGATTCCTTGAGTGGATGAGCTTCTATTTCTCACTGTCCTAGGTTGTTGTGTTTAATATTGTTGTGAGCTGATGGCATGACTGGCCCATGGTCCCCCTTCAATGACGTACCTGATATTGTGCAGCTGCATCATCAAAGGCGGACCATGGCCAATAGTATGCAGTTGCATCATCAGAGAGGACTCCTCCCCCCCCCCCCCCCCCCCCAGTGCCTGGAGCTTGCAACAGCAGCAGTCTGGTTCTCGACCTCCTAGTAAGGCATGCTGGCGCCCCTTCCTCCTCAGCATCCCAGGCAGTCGCTCGTCCACCTTTTCTAATGACCTGGTGTATTGATGCTGGATTCTTGGTGTGTCTCATCCATGAAGAGTGCTTATTGATGCCACTGTGTCTACCCGTCCATGTGCATACGGGGAGGGTCATGGACCGTACAAGGTCCCATTACCTCTTGGGGTTCCCGCATGGGAGACAAGTCTTGCTTTTCATGGCGCTTAGGTTTTTCTTCACTCTCTGGGCTCTTTTGCACACCATTTCAAACACATCACAAACCACTCTTCACTCCCACAGGTGTTGTTCAAATTAAAGTCTTTACTGGAAAAACTGGTGGCAGTTAACTTTGATAGGATTTTTTTCCCTTTAAATTAGTCCTTTAATATCCCCCCACTTGTGGTCTATACACAGGAGTTTGGTCTCCTATTTGATTGTTTCCTTATTAATAAGTAATTCCAATTTATTTCATGCTCTATAACGGGCCTGTATGTTTCTTTTCAAGTTTCTTCTTGGTTTAGTGTATTTTATAAACTTCTAATAAATAAATAAATAAATAAAAAGAAAAACTGGTGGGCAATAGGTTAGGGCTGTTCAGCTTGGAGAAGAGATTGCTGGGGGGTATGAGAGAGGTCTTTAAGATCATGAGAGGTCTTGAACGAGTAGATTTGAATTGGTTATTTACACTTTCGGATCAAGGAAGGACTAGGGGCATTCCATGAAGTTAGCAAGTAGCATATTTAAGACTAATCAGAGAAAATTCTTTTTCACTCAGCGCACAATAAAGCTCTGGAATTTGTTGCTAGAGGATGTGGTTAGTGCAGTTAGTGCAGCTGGGTTCAAAGAAGGTTTGGATAAGTTCTTGGAGGAGAAATCCAATAACTGCTATTAATCAAGTTTACTTAGGGAATAGCCACTGCTATTAATTGCATCAGTAGCATGGGCTCTTCTTAGTGTTTGGATGCCAGATTCTTGTGGCCTGGTTTGGCCTCTGTTGGAAACAGGATGCTGGGCTTGATGGACCCTTCGTCTGACCCAGCATGGCAAATTCTTATATTCTTATTAGACTAACAATAGATCTCTTGTTGACTTTCAAGAGCTTTATTCCTTTCATCAAGTCAATGCAAAATGTATACCTATATGCTTAGTTCAAGATGAAAGGAATGTAGTGCTTGAAAGCTAGTCACAAATGTATTAACTTAGTCCGGTAAAACGTTCACCTACAAATTGTTTGTTGACCTTTATTTCTATGTAGCTGAGCCAACTAACATGGCAGCCACTATTTAGAACATTGAATTTCTGAATTTTAGGTCATAACAACAAAGTAGTAGCTAAATCTGAACCCAGAGCACTAGAGGTACACAGGATAGAATCAACCTTCTTTCACTGTGCAGAGCTAACATCAGAGCAGCATAGGAATGCAGCTCTTTGGAAGGGGTGTCTGCTGGCTGCCATGTCTCCAGTTTGCTTCCACCCCTCTCCATTGCCAGAGTTTTTAAAGGCGAGAGGGCAGCTTTGTACTATTTCTCCTAAGTACATCATTGTGAAACTGTAGCAAGGTATTAGTAAGATAGTCATTAGTGTATTATTTGTACAAGCATCAATAGAATGTTTCTTTAGGTTATTTCTACTATCGGCCTTTGTGATATTTGAGGTTAACAGCCCATTTCTGTATAGATCCCATAAAGGAGAATGGGTGATGCTTGAACTGTGCTTTCAATCTCTGCATTATCGGTTCCATTCCATTCCTTTTTTTCTCCTTCCTTGTCTTTCTTCTGTGCCCGTTTCTCACTCAGCTTTCTTCCATGTCACCTTTCCCCGCCCATATCTGAATCCCGTTTTCCACCTGCTGCTTTGTCTTCCACCAGACAAGCTCAGCAAGTTAAAACTGCAAACTCTGCTCTCGAGATGTGCAGCATCTCATTCAGTGAGGCCTTATCGATGCAGGAGAGCATTTAGACCACTTTTCAGGGGATGATGCGATGCTGCACAGTTTTACAGGGTCATAAAAGCCCTGACAGGCATCATAAAAGCCTCCAATTGCACTGAAGCCCGGCAGTCTATTTTAGCTACCCATGAGTTTTCATTTTGCTGGTTTTATGTGGCCTCATAAACCTCATCAAAGGCAGATTCTGACTGGCTTCTGAGAACGAAGGCAGTTAAAATTATATCCTCTGACAAATTGTTCCAGTCTAAGTAAATCAGATATTTGCATGTGGTAGTTGTGGTGTTCTACCTTGCTTTCTTTCTCCCTCTTCTTGCTCAGGCCGGCTCATTAAAGAAATCTTCTGGGAGGGGAGGAGTGCTATAAAAGGAGGCAATGTTGTAATGATATGTGGCTTTCTGTGTGGCTCATAAAATTTGTAAGGATCCAGGAGGGGAGGACAAGGACAATGGAAGGAGAAGGACAGAACTGAAACAAATAGCAAATGAACCCATAAGAAGGGGGCAGCTTTTCCTTTCAATGCCCTATTTGTCTGGACTAGACCACAAACCAGTCGATACAACCTAATACAGTTGGCTTTTTGCTATAGTGGACAATAAAGAAAACATTAGTTATCATTATAAACGTAGCTGTAACTAGTTAGTGTGGTGTGTAGGAGGCACAGGCAAGTTTGAGTCAGTAAAGCTGTGCCATTCGGTTATGAGCAACAGAGCCAAGAGTTCCTGCATGTCATTTCTTGCATTATTAGAAAATGTGCTAGGAATCACATTAACACAGAGCTTGCTCAAGGGAAATAGTGATCATAATGCATTCAGTCAAATTTGAGATTATTACTGAAAGGAAAATAATAAATAAAACTACAGTGGTAACACATGTCTTTAAAAAGTGTGAGTATGAAAAAATGAGGTGTTATAAAGAAACTAAAAGGACTGTTTAATAGGAGATGAAGATTCAGAGAAAATGAAACAAATAAATCAGTGTGAATCTTTGAAGAGGTACTAGAGCAAATTAACAAAATACTTAGTAACAAATCAATGGGGCCTGATGGTACTCACCCTAGTTTTTTCAAATACAAAATTGCAGACCTGCTACTGGTAATTTGTAATTTATCATTCCAATTTGCCTTGGTAGCTGAGGCCTGGAAGTATCCAAGATAATGCCAGTTTAAAAAAAAATGCTCCAGGGGTGACCCAAGAAACTACAGACTGGTGAGCCTGATATTGGTGCTAGGTAAAATGATGGAAGCTATTGCTAAGAATAAAATTGCTAAACATATGGATAAACATGGTATGATGATGAAGAGCCAGCATGGATTTAGCAAAGGGGGGGGGGGGGGGGGGTTGTTCCTTGCTAGTTTATTAGAATTCCTTGAAGATGAGAATAAGCAAGTGGACAAAGATGAACCAGTCAAATACACTGTTGGATTTTTACAAGGCATTTGATAAGTCCCTCACGAGAGGCTCCTCAGGAAACTAGCAAATCATGGAGTAGGAGAAAAGGCCTTGCTGAGGATAGGTAACCGGTTAAAAGTTTTGAAACAAAGAGTAGGGCTAAATGGTTGGTTTTCCCAATGGAAAGAGGTAAATAGTGGAAAGACTCAGAGATCTGTACTGGGAATGATGTCGTTTAAATTATTCATTAATGATCTGGAAAAGGGAGCAATGAGTGAGGTGATCAAATTTGCAGATGACACAAAAATATTTAAAGAGTTAAAATACAAGCAGACATGATGAACTGCTGAAGGACCTTACCAGATTCAAGAACTGGATATCTAAATGGTAGATGGAATTTAATGTGGACAAATGTAAAGTGATGAAAATGGGGAAAAATAATCCAAACTACAGGTGTTCAGGGCTGGATTCCATATTATGAGTCAGCACCAAGTATAAGGATTTTCGCGTTCTTTTGGACAGTATGTTGAAATCCTCAGTTCAGTGTGCTCCAGCAATAAAAAAAAAAAAACAAATAGTGTTACTGATTATTTAGAAAGGAATGGAGAACAAACTGAGAATATCAAAATGTCTCTATATAATCGGGGGTCGGCATGCGCAAGGGGGTGCACAATTGTGCACCTTGCGCGCGCTGAGCCGCGCTGCCTTCCCCGGTTCCCTACCCCCCACCCCACCTTCCCTTCCCCTACCTCCTCTGTCCTTCCCCCCTACCTTTTTCTTTTTTGTTTTTTGTATTAAAACTTACTTCAGCCGGCCAACTGCCAGCGAGCCATCCCCCGCACAGCAACAAATGGCCGCTGTGCCTGGAGCCTCTGACCCCGCCCCGCCCCCAGACCACCCTGCTCATACCCCGCCCCCAGACCACCCTGCCCATACCCCACCCCCTTCCCGCCCCTTTAGTAAAGCCCTGGGATTTACACGCATCCCAGAGCTTTCTGCGTGTCGCCGGGCCTTTTGAAAATAGGCCCAGCTCACATAAGCCCTCCGGATTTATCACGCGTAACCCTTTGAAAATCCAGCCCAGAGTGCATAGGAAATCCCAATATTATTTACATAATAGTGCACAAATTTGAATTCAGCTTATAAAGTTGCACCAAAGAAAATTTTAGCACACATATAGGTGAATTTTAAAAGACTGGCATGCTCCAAAACCAGGAGATATGCGCACAAGTCGGGCTGGTGCGCACCACGCGAATTTTATAAGCCGCCCATGTATGTGCGTATCTCCTGCGTGCAGAAATAAAAAGTTTCGAAAAAGGAGCGGGGCGTGGGCATGGTCTGGGCGGGCCATGAGCGTTCAGGGATTCACAGCACGTGCATATGTACGAGCACTGGTGCGCACCAGGGTCCCCTGCCGTGTAACTTTACTTCTGCTACAGGTGACAAAAACTTAGGCAATTCACCGGAGTTCTAAGGGTTGGGGCTCACAGAGGGGAAGGGAGGCTATTAAAATAGGGAGGTTTGGAAGTCTTATCACTTAACTGGGTGAAGTGGGAAAATGTCAAATGGCAACAGCACGCGTCCGTTGTAAAATTTCCCCACTTACGCGGTAGATACAGGATTTGCGTGCACACATGAATGTGCATCCAGGCTATTTTATAACATGTGCACATATGTGCGCACACGTGATAAAATGACCGCATCCCTGGGTGTGGGCCAATGAACGGTTGCACATGTACGCCCATACGCTTGTTTAAAAGTTATCTTCATAACCTTTCAAAAATTAGAAGGAGCATTGTCCCCCTTCCCACAAGACTTTCTCGCCTTTCCAACCTTCCCCCTAACTTCTTTTTTTTTTTTTTTTTTTTAAATAGTGGTTGGTCTGAGGCCCAAACAAATTTGTATCAGCAGGGTCACAATGTGTATAGGCTGGTGGACTGAGCCAGCACACGCTCCTATGCTCCCATTTCCACCTCCCTTATGGAAGCCAGAGGGTTATGGAGCCTGGGTGGGAGTAGAGCCTTGTGCTGACATAGTACCAGGCCTGCCCTGGCTTTACTCCATATCCCTGATGCTGCCAGCTTCTGTGCTCATGCCTTGGACTGGTTGCTTCTTCAGGAAGAGTAGGACCATAGGGCAGAGGAGAACAGTGATTGTGGAGACTGGTGGTTGGCTGAATACCGGCAATTACATTGCTGGTTTAAACCTTTTTGCTGGCCGATCTTCACTACAACCAGCCACGCTGGCCAAATACTGGTCAGTTGGCAACCCTGTATGCAGGCTTACATGAAGACACAAAAAGTCACGTACAGAGTTCCAAGAAGGCAATAGGAAGGACTTGCAGGATTCCATGAAAGCATAAGGAGCTGCATGTAGGGTTTTGTGAAGACAGGAGGCATGCACAGGGCTCTATGAAGGCATAAGTAGGCACCTACAGGATTCTGTGAAGGCCTAAATAATAAATGAGCAATGGAAAAGGAAATATCAATCTACATGCCGTTTCCCAATTAAGCTGGTTTTCAATTTTTAATTTTCAATTTTTCTGTTTTTTATTTTTTATATGTAACGATTAGACAACGATTAGACAACGATTAGACAACTCCGGACCCGCATTATTGAGCATCGCTCAAGTCTGGCTACACAACGTGAAACCGCACCAATTGTATCACACGGTCTTAATAATAAACACTAGGGATGTGAATTGTGTCCTCGATCGTCTTAACGATCGATTTCGGCTGGGAGGGGGAGGGAATCGTATTGTTGCCGTTTGGGGGGGTAAAATATCGTGAAAAATCGTGAAAAATCGTTAAAAAATCGAAAAATCGAAAAACCGGCACATTAAAACCCCCTAAAACCCACCCCCGACCCTTTAAATTAAATCCCCCACCCCCAAATAACTTAAATAACCTGCGGGTCCAGCGGCGGTCCGGAACGGCAGCGGTCCGGAACGGGCTCCTGCTCCTGCATCTTGTCGTCTTCGGCCGGCGCCATTTTCCAAAATGGCGCCGAAAAATGGCGGCGGCCATAGACGAAAAAGATTGGACGGCAGGAGGTCCTTCCGGACCCCCGCTGGACTTTTGGCAAGTCTCGTGGGGGTCAGGAGGCCCCCCACAAGCTGGCCAAAAGTTCCTGGAGGTCCAGCGGGGGTCAGGGAGCGATTTCCCGCCGCGAATCGTTTTCGTACGGAAAATGGCGCCGGCAGGAGATCGACTGCAGGAGGTCGTTCAGCGAGGCGCCGGAACCCTCGCTGAACGACCTCCTGCAGTCGATCTCCTGCCGGCGCCATTTTCCGTACGGAAAATGGCGCCGGCCATACGCATATGGCCGGCGCCATTTTCCGTACGAAAACGATTCGCGGCGGGAAATCGCTCCCTGACCCCCGCTGGACCTCCAGGAACTTTTGGCCAGCTTGTGGGGGGCCTCCTGACCCCCACGAGACTTGCCAAAAGTCCAGCGGGGGTCCGGAAGGACCTCCTGCCGTCCAATCTTTTTCGTCTATGGCCGCCGCCATTTTTCGGCGCCATTTTGGAAAATGGCGCCGGCCGAAGACGACAAGATGCAGGAGCAGGAGCCCGTTCCGGACCGCTGCCGTTCCGGACCGCCGCTGGACCCGCAGGTTATTTAAGTTATTTGGGGGGGTTCGGGAGGGTGGGGGATTTAATTTAAAGGGTCGGGGGTGGGTTTTAGGGGGTTTTAGTGTGCCGGCTCACGATTCTAACGATTTATAATGATAAATCGTTAGAATCTGTATTGTATTGTGTTCCATAACGGTTTAAGACGATATTAAAATTATCGGACGATAATTTTAATCGTCCTAAAACGATTCACATCCCTAATAAACACAGCTTTGAAGATTTACAGGTCTGTGTCTTGGAGCAGATATCCCCTCATTGGCGCGGCGGTGATCTCAATAAACAGCTTTTGCGAGCCGAACAAAGATGGATCCATTATTTGGACACCCTACATCCAAATGGTTTGAATTCTGAAATAGAACTCAATGTATTTTTGTGAACGCTACCTTGATACTGACGTCACACTACCTCAGTTCTTGTTTAGAACAAACTTGATAGTGATGTCACTCATGGTGCTGACGTATGCGGTCCTGATTGGTTAGTGTTGACTTAAATATCTGCGTCTGAGGCCAAAATGGTCTCTGTTCATTCAAAGATGTCATGAGACGAAGTCGTCCTGTTTGAAGGTTTGAGCTGTTGCCGATCCCAGATAAGTGGTTTATTTATTGTATTTTTAAACATTCAAATTACTATGTATGTATCATTTTTCAACAGAGATATTTGCCTTTTGACAAAGAATGTTATATTCCAAGCTCCTGATAAAGCAGCACAAGCTGCGAAACTTCGGCCGGTTGTTGAGCTAACATTGAAGTAACATCTGACTTTGTCAAAACACGCTCGACGAGGATCGAGCTCTGTTGCATTAGCACACTGTACTCTTGTAAAATCATCGAAGATTTAATGAAAAGCTACAATAATATAAGATACAACAAAAGACTATCAAAGACTGCCGCAAATGATTAGAAGTCCGGGCGGCTTTCGTTTGAAATACCATAAGAAAGCACGCCGACAGGCTTGCTGATGCGGCTAGATATATACATATAAAAAATAAAAAACAGAAAAATTGAAAATTAAAAATTGAAAACCAGCTTAATTGGGAAACGGCATGTAGATTGATATTTCCTTTTCCATTGCTGATTTGGTTTTGTTGGAAATTGTTTGTGTTCTTTTTTTGAGTCGTGCTAAATAATAAATGCACATGCCAAAAATATAACAGTAAAATATTCCATGTTATTTCTATATATGGCATGTAAACGGCAGTCAGTTAATTTATATGAAAACAGTTACTTCTGTTTCAAAATAAAATGTGTTTGGTATCTTCTCTAAGATACTTTTAAAGTAGGAGTAAAAAAAAACTGCATATTTGAAACAGTAAATTTGTGAGACATGCTTCAACCAGTCTTGTTTGCATTATGAAGTGCATATTCTAGTTGTCTTGCATTAGATAATTGAAAATAGCAACCCGTCTCTCACTGAGATGAAATACAGCTTTAATTTGGAGTACAGATAACGTGGGATAATTATAGATTTGTTAGTAATGGCTTAATACTTGCAATATTTTTATACTGATATATAGCAATAATATCAGACTGGTAACAGTTTGAAGAAACAAAATTTAAAAGTAATTATATTTGAGTCACTGCAAATTGTTAAATATAAATGCCTATTTATTTATAGCTGCAGTGGGATGAATCCAGTGTCAGAGAGCAGGTAGATGTGAACGGGAACCATTTACCGAGGATTCATCTAATCACACTACAGCTTTCATTTATCCCAAGGCTCTTCAAACCTTTCTTAGTGATCTTGCTGCCAGTCATGTTTTTTTTAGGATATTTCCAATGAATATGCATGAGATGCATTTGCATACATTTGGAGACTTGGAGTATATGAAAACTTATATTGCACGTATTCATTGTGTATATCTTGCAAACCATACTGGTTGTGTAGAGTCAACAGGAAGGATTTGGAAAACCCTGATCTCTCACATTCAAAATCATATTATATAATACTAAAATGTGAAATGGGGAGAAAAATATTTGCAATTAGCTGATTAGTTGGATTAATGACTGCTCCTGTTTCATAGGCAACTAGCAGTGCACCAGTGAGCTTGTTGGAGGAAGAAGGAATAATCAAAACATCCCAAAAGGGAAGGGGTGATGGTGCGAGAGAATACCTTTAACTTTTTACAATGGGAAGATTTCCTGATGGGACTTGTTGGCTCTAGGATTGGCACAGGGTTGCAAAGCCTTTCCCTACCCCATCCCAGGTCAACAGGTTGATAGTTACTGAAGGCAGTTATCATCCATTTGATGGCCTATGTGCAGAGGGTTGGTGGGTCTCAGTTCCATTCCCAATGCATAAGAATAGAAGACGTACCATGTTGGGTCAACAAAATGACAAGGGTTTGGAAAGAACTTAGCTTGTCCAATAAAGTGCTGATCAAAGAAGTAAACGTATTGGATTAACGCAAACAAGAATCTTGTATCTCGAAGATTAAACTAACGGTCCCCCTTTTTGACACGGACCGTCTTTTGGGAAACTGCATCAGGAGGGACCAGTTCCAGAAATAAAGATAGATAAAACAGAGTAAGTAGAAGGACAGGCAAAGGGCAAACACAAAATACAGTGCAATTTTAGATACCTTCAATGAAGATTAGCAAACTTAAAACACTTGAAAAATTTAAAAAATCTAACTGAAGACAGCAATCTCATTTTATTACTGTACAGGTTTCAGAGACATATGAACAGCATAACTGATAGCACTGCCAGTGAAGAGATTTAAATAGGAGATAAAGGAGTACCAAAAATGCATGTCACATGATTGTGGGAAGCAATTAGGGAAATGTGACAGCAAGGGGAGGGGTAATACTGTCAATCAAGAAAGATTTACAGAAAGGCAGACACAGACCAGTTCAGAATTGTAATCCTTGCTTTGACCTTTGACAATGCAGGTGTAGCACCCCATCCTTCAAACTCCCATGGGCCACAGATACCCAAGAATAGCCCTTCTCTCTACATGATATTTAAATCAAAGGAACCGAGCCCACTCCTGCCCTTCACCTCGCCCTCCTCACCCACCCACTGGCCCTTCTCTCTGCATGATATTTAAATCAAAAAGCACTGAGCTCATACTCCCCACCCATCCACTAGCTCTACCCTATCTTTCCCACCCATTTGGACACCCCTAAATCCGAGCTGGGAGCCAGTTTTCCTCTGGGGTCTAGATGGTTGGGTGGGAGGTTGGTGTGGAGGACAGGGAGAGACCGTGATTTTTGATTTGAACAACCTGGAAAGAAAAGGGGGGGGGGCAGCTTTGGATCGCTATGTCCCATGAGTTTTATCAATTTTGGGGGTTGGGGGAATTGGAAACGGATTAGGCACTACACCCGCACTTACTTTAAAGTATTTGGGAGGGGTAGGGGGCTAGGGGATCAGGCCTGCTGGCGAAGTAGTTGCATGCGCCGACCCCGGACTTTAGAGCATGCGTGCGGCTGCGCGAGCATGTTATAAAATCGGGCGTAGATTTGTGCGCACCGGATTGCGCGCACAAACCTACGCCGGCGCGTGGCTATTAAAATCCGGCCCTTAGTGTATGTAAAGGAGCAGGCAAGGAAGTGCCAACCTGTTCTGCACAAAAAGTTATTTATGCCAAGTTAAGGAACTCAAAATGCAGGCAGGGAAGCTCTTATGAAAACGGTAGAATTAGCTTTCCTTTGTAGGCTGCTTGGTCTGTGAAGTCGGACTCTGTTGTGAAATGTTGGTGTTTTTTTGTTTTTTTTTTTAAATGTCAGAGATGGACCTGTTCAGAAGGATTCAAAGGAAAGATCAGCAGGGATTTTAATACCCCTGCTGTTAAAGAAACTATGGTTTCTGATTACTGGCGCCAGAGATGCAGCATTCTGAGCTGAGCAAGGAATGGAAGCCTAATACCCTAAGCCTCTCTCTCCTCCATGGGGGAAGAGAAGTGTTTGAACATTTCTTAGGCTCGTGTCTGGCAAACAGCCTTAATTCATTGGTCTGCGAGTTGCCAAGGATTCAGAAACTCCTGATAGCATTTAGATTAACCTCAGTAAAGCACAGCCAGTGCTGTGTTCAGTGGCATTTGTCACTGATGGTAGAACTGCAGCACTTATGACACATCCTGGTTGATCCACCAGCATGGGGTGACAGCAAATCATAACAAAAGGCAACAGAAGTAAGAATAGAGACTGTTACCTCTGTACTTCTTATTAGGTTTTCTTTCTTGATTGGTTTCCCCAACCTTGACCTGGAGGCACAACTAATTGGTCTGGTTTTCTGGATACCTGTATATGCATGCTCCCTCTGTCTCTAAATGCTTCTCTAATTTATTACCTGTATGTATGCCTACCTAACCTGTACACCATTATGAACCAGTGATTTTCACATGGAATGACAGTATATAATAAAACATGTAAATAAATAAAGGGGGTATATTTGTATATCATGGACCAGGTGTTCTGGTAGTGCACCTGTAGAGATCTAAAGGTGCACTATCAGAACGAACTGATCCACGTTTTCCCTTGGGAGGAACAGGATGATGATGTGGGTGCTAACTCTCCCATGTGGAAGAGGCTAGTTAGTGAGATCCTATGCTATCTCAATCATTGCCACCATTTTACATTGTGGAAGTTTCTTACAGGGACAGCATATTATGGCTGTCCCTGGTTTATTTTTGTTTGAGGGGAAAAGCCTCTGTGGGCTTGGGGAATAAGGAGTCTGAGAGGTTTCTTTCATTTAAGGACCTTGATCAGAGATCTTTTTTTTTTTTTTTTTCTCTGAGATGGGAGTTTTTTCCACTCACCATGTCTCAGTTGTTTGGTTTCCCCTTTTTGTATTCCTGTGAGTTTTGCTGGGTTTTTCCCTGCTCTAGGGGCTCAGTATTAGTCTTGGTTTAATTTTCAAAGGAGGGGTTACTTCACTGGAAAGGAACCCAGGATCATATGAATCCGAAAGAGAGGAGAAGAGAGGAGTCATTGTGGATTGCTGCTAGGAAGCTAATTGGGGAGAAGGAGTACAACTGGTACCATCCAGGTAGAAGATGGGAGACACTGTGATTGATAGGTAGGAGTCAAAAGATTGTGTCACTGAAAACATCTGCATTGGATTATGAACTTCAGTTTCCAACTACATGGGAGGGAACCTAAGTTTTGCCTTAAATCATGCAGGGAGTGAGGAGGATTAAACTGAGAAATTTGGCTAAGGTGATTACATAATTTGGCAACAGAAAAGTCACAAATCTATTAGGATCTGAAAGGTGTAAAATCATGATTGGGAAACACAGTAGGGATGTGAATCGTTTTCCATATCGTCTTAACGATAGAAATCGTGTGGCAGGGCAAGAAAATCGTCTTAGGCACGATTTTTTAGTTAAAAAATCGTTAAAAATCGTTTTTCCGATTAGTGCGCACTAACTCGAGTTAGTGCGCACTAACGGGAGTTAGTGCGCACTAACTGGGAGTTAGTGCGCACTAACTGAAAATGATACAATTTGACACTTTTCAGGTCAGTTAAGGTCAGTTTAGGAATGAATATGTATTCCTATTGGCTGCCCTCTTATTTATTCATGTTACCAAGTTTCCTACTGACAGTATATGGGGGATGGGAAATGGAAACAGTTGGTAGCTTGACAAAACAAGTAATGTGATCAGTCAATGTGACTAGAACTTGTGCCCTAACCCTGATACCAGGGGTATTGTGATCTTCCTGCACACAGTGCCCTATCCCTATTAATACCAGGAGTGTTGTGATCTTCCTGCACACAGTGCCCTATCCCTAATACCAGGGGTGTTGTGATCTTCCTGCACACAGTGCCCTATTCCTGATACTGGGGGTGTTGTGATCTTCCTGCACACAGTGCCCTATTCCTGATACCGGGGGTGTTGTGATCTTCTTGCACACATCCCGATATCAGGGATAGGGCACTGCATGCAGGAAGATCACAACACTCCTGGTATTAATAGGGATAGGGCACTGCATGCAGGAAGATCACAACACTCCTGGTATTAATAGGGATAGGGCACTGCATGCAGGAAGATCACAACACCCCGGAGGAGTGAGGGTCAGGCAGCTCCCCCCTGTCTGTGAAGCCAGCCTCTCACTAGTAATGCAGGGAGGGAGCTGTCTCAGACTTCACCATCCTCCCCCCCCCCCTTACCCACACACCATTCACTAGCTGGGACATGGGGGAAGTCAGGAGTGAGGGTCAGGCAGCTCCCCCCTGTCTGCGAAGCCAGCCTCTCACTAGTAATGCAGGGAGGGAGCTGTCTCAGACTTCACCATCCTCCCCCCCCCCCCTCACCCACACACCATTCACTAGCTGGGACATGGGGGAAGTCAGGAGTGAGGGTCAGGCAGCTCCCCCCTGTCTGTGAAGCCAGCCTCTCACTAGTAATGCAGGGAGGGAGCTGTCTCAGACTTCACCATCCTCCCCCCCCCCCCTCACCCACACACCATTCACTAGCTGGGACATGGGGGAAGTCAGGAGTGAGGGTCAGGCAGCTCCCCCCTGTCTGTGAAGCCAGCCTCTCACTAGTAATGCAGGGAGGGAGCTGTCTCAGACTTCACCATCCTCCCCCCCCCCTCACCCACACACCATTCACTAGCTGGGACATGGGGGAAGTCAGGAGTGAGGGTCAGGCAGCTCCCCCCTGTCTGTGAAGCCAGCCTCTCACTAGTAATGCAGGGAGGGAGCTGTCTCAGACTGGTATCAGGGTTAGGGCACTGTGTGCAGGAAGATCACAACACTCCTGGTATTAATAGGGATAGGGCACTGTAAGAGATGACTGTAGTAGATTGAATAAAGATCTGATGTTTCTGCTCTCCTCACACCAAACAAAAACAACACACAAGCAGAGAAGCCCTTCTTACAAAGCTGAGCTAGTGAGTTAAGTAGGAGGAAAAGTAAACATACTGGTGCCAGTGTGGCTACTTAAAAAATACACTTACCAACAATCAATTACATATATTTGAACTGTGTACAGTTCCAGCCAGGACCACCTTTCTAAAATGCACAGTGATTGGCAAATTCAACATGCACTAGCATTTCAGGTGCCTGCTAACAAAAATAATAAACAAACAAGTTCTAGTCACGTGAGTGCTGATCATTACATTACTTTTTTTGTCAAGCTTCCAACTGTTTCCATTTCACATCCCCCCAACCATATTGGTAACATCAATAGATAAGAGCACAGCCAGCCAATAGGAATACATACATACATATTCATTCCTAAGTGACCTTTACTGACCTGGGAAGTGTGAACACTTTGTTTCATTTTCTGTTGGTGTTCGTTAGTTTCCAGTTCCATTTCCCATCCCCCCAACCATCACCTCAGTGGTAACCTTGGTAACATCAATAGATAAGAGGGCAGCCAGCCAATAGGAACACATATTCATTCCTAACTGACCTTCAGTGACCTGGAAAGTGTTTATTTGTATCATTTTCAGTTAGTGCGCACTAAATCGAGTTAGTGCGCACTAACGGGGAGTTAGTGCGCACTAACTCGAGTTAGTGCGCACTAACACGATTTAACGATTTTTAACGATAAATCGTTAGAATTTCTATTGTATCGTGTTCTATAATGATTTAAGACAATATAAACATTATCGGACGATAATTTTAATCGTTGAAAAATGATTCACATCCCTAAAACACAGCTGTAAAGAACTATTTAATCATTGTACCATACAGCAGTAAAGATTATATTGGAAACCATCCTAGCTTCCAGCATAGTTACTGCTGCAGTATACACTTCAGAGAGATCATTGGTGCTGTTTACATAAATTGCTAACTAGAATGTGTAGAGTAAAGCAATCCACAGGCCTCTGTCCACCCCCCCTCCCCCGCTCAGGGAATCATGGACACTCAGACAATTTGACATCATGGGAAGATTTACAGTTAAGAGACTTTGGAGGTGTGGGCCTTTGGGACCTTATCTGGGACTATCAGCCCAGGGCTTACACCCATTCATTGTGGCTGTACTGAAAACGGGATTGGTTAGGTATGCCTCTAGGATAGCATTGGAAAACACTGCTGCAGCCCATGCTTGAAGAGATTGCCATTAAACGATCATGTCAGGAAGTCTATGTTGTGGTACCGGACGCGCTCCTCACGACCGAACCCCTACCTGGCTCCGGTCCAGGGGCGCGGCATGGCCCGCGATGGCGCCGCTCCAGCTGCGGCCTAGTTCGCGGCGCTCCCACAAGGAAGACTCCGCCGGAGAATCTCAGCCCCGCCCCTAGGGCTCGTGCGCGCGCAGAGAAGGCCCTTTTAAAGGGCCTTTGGCACGAAAGACCGGCGCCGCCTCCAGACTGACGTCAGACGCCGAGGGGGATTTAACTCGGCGTCTGAGTCCACTCAGGGCCTTGCAACGCGGTCGCTCCCTGGGTAGTGAGTTGCAGATCCTGCCTGCCTGCTCCGGTGTTCCTGATCCTGCCTGCCTGCTCCGGTGTTCCTGATCCTGCCTGCCTGTTCCGGTGTTCCTGCTCCTGCCCGCCTGATCCGGTATTCCTGACCCTGGTCCGTCTCATCGTCTCCGACTTCTGCTGCCTGATCCTGGTCTGGTCCTGGTCTTCGCTTGCTTCTAGCCACTCTCCTAAGTCCCAGTGGTCCGGGTCCCTACAGGCTCCTCATGGGGGGGTCACGGGGCTTCCAGGTGAAGATACGACTCCGGCTGCGTGTGTCTGCCTCCCGACCGTCTCTCATTGCCGGTCGGCCCAAGGATCCACTTCCGGACCACAACAGCCTATGTCCTCCAAGTAGCCAAGGGCTGAAAGAGCCTAATCCATTCTGCAGTGAACCTGCAATACCTGCCCAGTGTAACCCATCTCCTGTGACACAGCCGGCAGCTCTGTCACCATCCACTCCTGGACACATCAGTATCTCTTCCTTTGCTAAATGTCTGTTTACCTCCTCTGCGATATTTTATAGTGACATGATACTTAAGCTGAAATAAAAAAGGAATTCTTATCCATCAACCTGAGACTCTTTTTTTTTTTCCCCCCAGAAGCACTGGTGCTCTCCTGGAGTGACTAAATGAATAGAATACAGACTGTACCGTTTCCAATCTGCTCACACATTACAGCGCCTACTGAGAATTTTAGCAGACCAAAAGAAAAAAAACCCATCTATTCAGTCTATTCTTAATCTGCAACTCTGAGGTTTCTGCATGGTTGTCAAAAGTGTTAGCTGCTTATTATAAACCATTTCAAAGATGTTAACCAATCATTTGCCTTCATAATTCTTTTCCATAAAACACTTTCTACTGCTGTTAGTGCTCCAGCCGTTAGGTGCAGTGAAGTGATGTGACAGTTCTTTGACTGAACATGAGGAGGACAAATTTCAAAGCCATTTATGATTGTTAGTAGTGATTTGCATGCGTAAATTAGCTGTCTGAAAATTGCTTTCCTTCCATGCAACCAAACGTATGTGCTATGTTTTTTGGGGGAGCAACATAACACATGTAGATTACCTTTTTAATCTATGGGACTCATTTGAACGTCACATTAGGCCGTTTACCATGTGCTAAAGGTTTACCGTGTGGTAAATGACTCAACATATTGACAACGCGAGGAACTTAAAAATAATGCTAGTTATTCAGTCCCCGCATGCAATGTGAGTATGATAATGAGCTGATTAGTATGAAAATGCATGCCAAGCAGCTCATTACTACCCTAAAACATGTAGTTTGCCTCAAATAGACAGGCCGCAATATTTGAGTTGAACTTAAGCTACAACTCAAAAGTTGTAGCTAACATCCACCAGGCACAGTAGCACGCTAATACATGTCCCAATGCTCCCGGGGCCATGTTGACTAACATCACCTTCCAGGTGCATAAAAAACCCGTGGGTCTACGGAGACCCCGTCCCACACCCCCTTCATCCTCCACCAGAGGTGGCCGAAGTGAAATAAAAAACTTTTTAAGGTTTATACCTCCAGGAACTGGTCCTGCCACGCCCTTAACCCCTCCACTTAAAATTCACTCCAAAGGCTGCCCCCCTATCTTAGACCACCCTCTGGACCCTCCCTGGTGGATTTGAGGGGCCTTAAATCACCCTTAGGCTGCAGGCCTGGTGGTGGTCATTTTTCGAAATGATACCGAATGTCTCTATTATGTGATAGGGGCAAGGCAATGTCCAACACTCTTTTACTCACTGCATACCAGGTCACATAACTGGTATTTCGGTCCATAGTCTAGTTATTCCTTGCAGCAGCGGAGCTTCACCTTCCAAGCCTTCAGCCTCTAAGCTGCCAGAACACTGGGACTTTCTCAGCACACCTTCCTGAAACCCTGAGACCCAAGCTGGATCCTGGGGGGAGGGGGCAGATCCACATCAGAGGTTAGCAGTTGTCTCAGGTTTCCTCAATTTAAATCATTCTGTGGCCTCACAAGCATGGCACAAGCTTCTGACTGGGCAGACTCCAGTTCAAAGTTCAACAAACACCCATTTTGCCCTAACAGGACCAATCATTGCTCCAGTGCAGTAAATAAATTAATACCAAGTAGGGATATGCATTTGTTCGAAAACAAAATGAAAATTGCAAAGAAACACCCTTGTTTCATTTTGTTTTGTTTGGGGGGAAAAAATGAAGAAAATCCTGCCAAAATTTGGATTTGTTTTCATTATTATTTGTTTTGGCAAATGGTGTACACTATTCAGAAATAATGTGCCGCATTTGCCAAAATGAATACAAATGAAAAAAGCACCCCAACAGATCAAAATTCAGAGGACAACATCCTCCAATGAAATGAAGTGCAACATGTTTTGGCAAGCACACTCCTAGTGCTCTGTACAAGTAATTATCAGAGCTATTGGCATTTAGTGTTCCCAGGACGAGCCTTTCTTCCTCGTGCTGTTAATTGGGAGTCACTTTAGGGGGTTTGGGGGATGGGAGGTGTGTTTGAGGGGGAGGAGTTTAAGAGCATAAAATAAAACATGCTGAGACAGACCAAATGGCCATCAATCCAAGCATCCTGCCTCTGACAATGGCCATCAATCCAAACATCCTGTCTCTGACAATGGCCATCAATCCAAACATCCTGCCTCTGACAATGGCCATGAATCCAAGCATCCTGCCTCTGACAATGGCCATCAATCCAAGCATCCTGTCTCTGACAATGGCCATTTTGAGTCACCAGTACCCAACAGAACCCAAAGAGTAGATCCATTTCTTGTTGCTAATTCCTATGGATAAATGGTAGCTTTTCCAGGTCCACCTGGCTAACCATGACTTATGGACTTTTCCTTCAGAAACCTGTCCAAACCCCTTTTAATCCTAGCTAGATACCTTGATCACGTCCTCCAGCAACAAATTCCACAGTTTGATTTGCATTGTGTGAAAAAATACTTTCTCTGATTTGTTTTATATCTGCTGTTAGTTTCTTGGAGTTTCCTTCAGTCTTAGTATAATCTGAAAAGATAAATAACCATCCTGTACCTGCTCTACCCCGCATATGATTTCATAAATCTCACAATTTTTTTTTTAAAGGTAAGGTATAGTGGGGCAATAAGCAACCCTAATTATTTTACATCTTGGGGAGTTTAGGAAGAGGGCCACTGGTCCATCTCTACATTTGTAAACATTTTAGAGGAAGCAGGAGGCTAGAATTGTTGGGGGAGGAGTTTCAGGGGGGGGAATTGGCCACTGCTCTCCTGCTAGGGATATATATATATAATTTTTTTTGCAATATTCAGTAACATGTGAGAAGCAAAATTATTCGAACAACTTTATCCAGGTAACTTCGGTAGAATACATGCAGACAGACTGCGCAATTAGACAGAATAGTAGCCAGGGGTAAACTAGCCAGCTATTTTTATCTGGCTAACTTTCCCACACATCAGCTTTTTGAATACTGACTACCAGTGCACTTCCAGGATTATCTAGTTTCTTCTCCACATCCCCCTGTCCTGGTGTAGGCCCAAATAATATCGTGACCTCTTATGGTCAAAAGAGCAGCAACTGATAAATGTATTTCCACAGCTGCCCATTGACCATGCATGAGGCATTGTTATAAGATGAATTATATTTTATATGCAATTAATATATCACCTTGGATCAAGTGCTGAAAGGCACAAGGATGATGGGAACCAAAGCCTTGTAGTCACATGGCAGTACAACTCCATCATAAGGGAGACTAAACGCAAGAAAAATGAGAAAGCAGGTAGCCTGGTGACTAGCAGAGTGACCTGGGCTTAGATCTGCCATTGACACTCATTTTTCCCCTGGGAAAATCATTTTATTTCCCATTGCCTTAGTGACCTACTTGTATGTTATTTATTGTAAAGCAGCCTGAATAAGGGCACTGGACAAATATTGGTCAAAATAACTAAGGTACTGGAGTGATCCTCCCCGCCTTTAGTAGCAGTGCATTCTGTGACTAGCCTAAAATAAATATGAGATGAAAATGAAACATTGCTTTCTTGATTGGAGGTGCAGAATGCTTACTGCTCAAACACTGGACTGTTCCAGATATAGATTTTTGGATTCTACACCAGATATCTTTTTGTCCCTTCAGGTAAGGATAACTTCTCCTTCTCTCTCAAGTTTGCTTTGGACAGCTGTCATGTGCAATGTTATGGTTTCCCTCCCATATCCTCTACAGTTTTAACTCTTCAACTGAATCCTTATAACTAGTTAAACAAAAACAGACATATAAATAAAGAAAAGTTTTGAAAAACTCATGGAACAACTGATAGGGAAAGATCGTTATCTTAGACCCTTTTCCCAGATTGCAGAGACACACTTCCAATTTACTGTAGGATGCCTGCAACTAGGAACTGCGAATTATGACTAGTATAGGGAGGCTGGAGTCAAATAGCTGTTGAGATGGTGGCCTGCTTACTAACATCGCACATTAACGCATTTTCACATTTTGATAAATAGGCCTTCAGTATGACTATATGAGACTAAAGAAATGGTACATTAGTCTAGACCAATGGTCTACTGAGCGCAGCCTCCTATTTCTGACAATGGCCAATCTGAGCCACTTGGAAGAAATCTTCAACAGATGCAAATGTAAGGATCCATTTCCTCATGTTCAGTCCCAGCACTTGGCAGTAAGAGGCGATGTTCCCCAAGCTTTCCTGGCTAATAGTTGTTAATGAGCTTGTCTTCCAGAAACGTACCCAAACCTTTTATAAACCAAGCTATATTATTGTACTACCTCCTCTGCAAACAAGTACAGTAAATTGTCAGAACAGATCTCAAGAACATGGGCTTATATGAATATCAAGACCTATTCTTACACTCATAAAAGTAACTCTCATATGTTGGAGGACAGTGAAAAATGAGAATGATAAGCCTTACATTATTTTTGTCTACTGGTATACCTAAATCATATGCACCATTTAAAAGAATGACATTGCAAGCCAAAATATCTAGCAGCTCTGTTCTTTTTTAAATGTTATCTTCTCTTTCATATGCCTGTTGGTGCATATCTCTGAATCTATGACCACAAGATTCTCTAAGAGCTGTCACAAAGAGCCTTCATCCTTTTGGCTTTGCAATGCGTATGGCTTTTGAAATCATTGTGGCATTTGGAATGCTCCATATACTAAGCTCAGTTTGTTGTTTCTCAGCTTATAGTTTCAAATGACCTGTCATCTTCTGGAACAGCAACAGCTAACAGCTTGGAGATGGAAGGAGATTGCTGAAATGGCCCAGATGCCAATATTTTAGGTGTTTGCTATACTCCAGATTGGGATTTTCTTTTGGTCCAGCACGCGGTAGAGTAAACTGACACAATAGCTGGGTTAGTATTCATTCTGTCTGCTGTGGAAGAGAGCAGACCTACTTGTTACCAGCAGTTGTTGCAAACTACAAAATGCCCTACAGCCAGTCAAAATTCAGCCCACCTGAGAATGTGACTGTATTTTCCATCCTTTGGTGCAGTTCTTTGTGCACTGAAATTTATTTTTTATAACTTTTTATTTAAAGTAACACACAAACATCCATCTGTAAACACAATGTGCCAAAGGAAATACAAATATAAAGTATCAAATCCAAATACAGTACATAAAATAGGAAATCTCCTACCTATTTGCTTTTCAAGAAAATATAAAACACCAAATACTGAACTAAGACATTTGCACAAAAGACCTCACTACACTAGGGGCTTCTGGGCCTCCAGCAACAATATCACACCCAGACGGAGTCATAATAGTCAATTTTGTCCTTGGTAGGTTATTTTGTCCATCATTGCAAGCTCAGCTATAGTGTTGTGCCAGTATGAGATCACAGGGGAGGTCTTCTAGTAAAAGACAATGGTCAGTCTGGCAGCAGGTAGGCATTGTCCCACCAACTGCTATCTTTTCCTATTTAAATCAACAGATCCCCAGAGACCCAACAAAGTTTAGAAGATTGTTCGAAAGAAATCCCATAGATCTTGAAACAGTCTATGTATGACTTGCCAGAATTGTTGAATTTAATTATTCTACATTCCCATCACATGTGTATGTATGTTCCTACTGCCCCATAACCCTTCCAGCAGCAGGGACCTGAGATACTGAATTTAGGGGGGAAAGACTAGGTTATCTGTAAGCTCTATATAATAATTTGTATTATAATTCCTGACTTTTATTACAAATTGACACCTTAGCAATTGAACCCCAAACATCTTGCCAATCATTTGGGTCTAAGTTTTCCTGGACACCCTGGTGTCACCTTTTAGTTAGTACTGGATTGGTATCAGTTTCCCTGTCCTCGAATGCTAGATAATTGTATATTTTCATTATATCCTTAAGGGGCATGTGCACTTGTGTAAGTTTCTCAACTAAATATTGACTTCTCAGAAAAACATTATCTCTACGTGCCTCATATATTATTTTACATATTTGCAAATAAAGATAGTGAGTATGTATCAGTATCTTGTAGCAAGTCCTTAAATCTATAAAAGTACAAAAGGATGTACTCTGCCAGATCTGACCCAAAAAGCAAAGGCCATTATCATACCATATCTCCATGTCTGGAGAGAAGGTGCTTGGGGACAGTTTAACATTCGCAAACAGAGGAGGTATTGTGGAAAAGGATTTGCCTAGTGGGCTAAGCCCTTTACCTACCTGCTTCCTCACCTTAAGAGTATATGCTATAATGGGATGTGACCTACAGATTTTCATTGTACTGCATGCTCCAGGAAGGAGTCCTAAAAGACTATATAGATTATGTACCTGGGCCTGATTCACTCTAAGTTAACCCATCCCTTAACCCTACTGGCCCCCATCCAGCCTTGTAAACTAATTAACTGGAGGAGAGAGTATAGAAAAAAATTGGGGATCTCTAGTGCTCCACTGTCCTTTGGAAGCTATAACATCTGCATACAAATCCTTGGAACTTGTGCTATAAAAAAGAGGAAATATGACCCCGAGCTGACCAAAAAATTTGTTAGGGATAGTACAAGGGATCTGCTGAGATAGAGAAACTTTGGCAGAATGACCATTTTAATTAGGTTTACCCTGCCTAGCAAGGAGATAGGCAAAACATGTTCACTGAAATATTTAACAAGCCACTGGTTCACATTGTGACTCACCTTTAATCTACACCACATATAGAAGCAGAATAAAATGCATTTATAATTCATATCTGAATGTGCTGCTCTCCATTGCTTTCATGATGTAAAATATGATGCTGTGTATTTACAATACGTCTTGCTATTCTCCTCAGTGCTTTTAATTCTTCTGATTGTGTGATCGCACTGGAGGTATGTCTGATGACCCACCAGGAAGATATTGGGGACTTGCTGGTAGCTCTAGATCCAGCCTCTATTCTCAACACTTAGACACAGTTTATCAGTGGGATGATGGTTGCATCCTTACATACTTTGCTAGATAAACTTTTTCCAGTGCAACAAAATACCATGGAATACATACCTAGCACTGCACTGCAAAAATGAGGCAATGTTCTTTTTTTTTTTTCCCTTTACACAATCATAGCCAAGTCTGAGCACACTAGGCATTGTGAACATTGCAGAACTATTGGGCGTATCACTTTAAATTATAGTGGCTCTGCCAGCTGCTAATGTAGCTTGGCATTTAACCGTATGGATCCTCAAGGAACAGTAGCTTGCTGGGCAACATGTGGAAGGGATAAGAGAAGGAAATGAGAAAGTGGCAATAGACAATACAAGGTAGAGGAGAGAGAGAAATCAGGGAACTGGGAATGGAAAGGAGAAAGAAAAATTGAGGGAGGGAGACTAGATTAAGAAGATCTAAAGTAAAGGCACATAAAAGGAGATGCAAAGAATGAAGTAGATCCCAAAATACTTTAAGGAGCTGATTCATTTTTTTCCCATAGAAACAGAATGGGAGAAAAGCCTTAGTAAATCACATCCTAAGGGTTCCATTTTCAGAGAGCTTTTGACATAAAAATTAGCATATGTGCGCGAAAGTAGCCTGTACTTGTGTGTGCGGTTTATAAACATCAAACCTATGGGGCAGATTTTCAAAGGGTTACGCGCGTAACTTATGCGCATAACCCCGAAAACCTGTCCCTGCGAGTGCCGAGCCCATTTTGCATAGGCTCGGCGACGCGTGCATGTCCCGGGGCTTTGAAAAAGGGGCAGAGACAGGCGTAAATCACTAAATAAAGGTGGGGGAAATTTAAGTAGGGCTGGGGGGGCGGAAGGAAAGTTCCCTCAGAGGTCGCTTCGATTTCAGAGCGGCCTAGGGGAGCCATCGGGGCTCCCCTAGGGCTCGGCGCGTGCAAGGTGCACAAGTGTGCATCCCCTTGTGCTCGCCGACCCCGGATTTTATAACAGGCGCGCGGCTGCACGCTCATGTTATAAAATCGGGTGTAAATTTGTACGTGCCGGGTTGCACGCACAAATCTACGCCCGCGCGCATGTTATAAAATCTGGCCCTATGTGCGCATTTTCGCTTTTGCGTGCTCATTTACGCATATAAAAAAGGGGTGTTCCGGGGTGGGGTCCCAAGTTAGTTGTTGCTATTCTGTAAGAGACTTGTGTGAGTACATGCGACAACTTACTAACGTAATTTTACATCTGCTAAGTATCTAGCGCAATTGATATCAGATGGGTCTGTTAATTACTGGTTGGTTGAGAAGTCTGGGTGAACTGTGGGGAGTTGAGGCTGAAGAACTAGGAGGGTCTTGATGACCTGCAGGACTGGGTGAACTGCTAGATGAATCAGAAAACTGGTCATTTCCATCACATATTTACCAACTTAGGCAAGTAACTTGGGATTTTATGCATGTAAGTGGTATTTTTTTTAACGCGTAAAATGTATGCGCATATGTTTTTAAAATAAGTAGGAAACTTACACACATTTAAAGCATTCAATCTATTGCAGGTATTTGCGCATAAGCATATATGACGCATAATCGCATATATTGATGGGTAGACATATGCATATTTTATAATCTGCGCATACCTGATATACGCAAGTTCTAAAATACTGCAGCAGGTCTCTGCATGACTATACATACATGTATATGGGGGCCACGCAAAGTTGTGTGAAAGTTATCGTCTAAGGGTTTATACAAAGAAGAGAAGGGAGAGGGGCAAAGTTAAAACTGAGGTGTGAAAACTAAAACAAAAAAAAAGAAACGTCCAGTGAATAAATACAGAGAAAGGTGGGAAACATCTGTGAAAAAGTAGTCCTTCAGTTTTACCTACTGAAATACAAAATATGTAGCAGTCACCACTCTGCAAAACGTTTGGAGTAAAATGTACCCTGGTAGAGTCAACTGCTCCTTCCCATTAGGCTTGCCTTTGTCAACTCTGTTGATGTGAAATGAGACTTTGTGTTGGTTTTGCCTTGAGCAGTGCTATCCACCGCCAGTCCTCGAGGCCTGCAGACAGGTCAGGTTTTCAAGATACCCCTGATTAATATGACTGAGGAGGTGTGCATGCAAATCTGCATATTCATTAGGGTTATCCTGAAAACCTGACCCAATTGCAGCCCTCCAGGACTGGAAGGAAATCACTCTGGCTTAGAGCATGCGCCCATGGATCAGTGCAAACTGGACTCATGAAAAGGACTGCAATGTAAAATCCTTGGATAGATTACAAATGACCCGACCCTAATGATTTGTCATGCATGCATCACTGGTCATGGCCCTAAAATAACACATCTGTGTCCATGGTACAGTTTGTAGCACCAACATGTTTTATCTGCTTCTGCCTTGCCATATTTTGTGTGGTACTCCACTGGGGAAACAAATTCCATTGACAAAGGATGTTTTATGGTCTTTGAAGATTTTTATAATGATTCAGCAACCAGGCATTGGAAACAACTGGCTTGACTCGTCGTGATTATGTCTGAACCCATCCTTCAGAAACGAAGCGAGAGGCAGTGAAATGATCAATTCCATTTGTACCTACTATTTGAAAGCCTGGCAAAATAACAATAGCAGTTTTTTACTTTATGAATTATCTCTTTCATCTACTCTCCTGTTTACAACCAGGAAGAAAGCTTTCAAAATAAAATTGTCAGTTATTTTATTGCTGGCATCTGCTAATGTTGCTGTCTGTTTCTTTGCAAAAATCTGTGTTTGGCAATGAGTGGGGGAGGAAATGCTAGACAAGTCTGCTACTGGATATAACCCCTTGCTTCACACTCAGGCTGCTTAGTACTTTTTTCTGTGGCATCAGGTGTCTCTCACAGAATCAATTATACATGAGAGGGAGGGGGATAATACTTCATGCAGGGATGCAAGACTAGAAAATACTGAATCTACTGAAGCGAACTCAAGTATCCTCGATAATTAACTAATGAGATAGTGTGAGCACCACCAAACTACTGTCATACAATCTTTTGGTGGTGGGGAATAGCAATGAGAAGACCCCTGTTTGACTGGAGGAAGCCAATGATGGTATTTAATCTGAAATCTGGGAAACCTCTTCAACACCTTTCAATCAGTCAGGATTAGTAATATAGGAGCTGAAAGCAGAAAAAGACCAATTGGCCCTTCCGGCCTGTTTACTAATACTCAGTGTTGCTAAGAATATATCTCATCTGCCAGCTGCAGAAGCCTGACTGCCTATAGATGCTGGCAGATTAAGACCAATTGATCCATCCAACTGCCCAGTTTTTCCTGTCCAAATCCCACAGCAGAAGCTCTAATCCCACAGCAGAAGCTCTATCTCTTTGGTGCTCTACCATCCTGGGTGTGTAAGTAATCAAGTTCCCATACTTAATCCAACATACTATAGCTTCCCCCCACCCCGCCCACCGTGCCTTAGCATCAAGCTTTGCAGTCATCTAAATAGCTACCAAAAATAGTGAGCCAGTTGCCCGAGCATCTGGGTTCAGAAAGAATTTGGCATTGGATGATTGGCTAGACTGAGAACCCAGGGATTTGTAGTTCGACTGTTATCGTAGAAAAAGAAAAGTGTCTCTCTTTATATACTTTTTGAAAGCAGATAAAAGCAAGTGAAATACAGTAAGATAAGATAAGATATTTTCAAGCATTTTCTCTTGGTGGAATCACACAGAAATCTCCAAAGTACAAATTATGGTCAGAGAATAAAGAGTAAACTTAGGGAAATATTGGTCCTAGATTAACTTGTAAAGACATTGCAGCCTGATTTTTTTTTTCCTTAATACAAAATGCTTTCTTTCCTTCACACTTGGGCTTATTATATCCTACTGTGACTGTAAATTGAATTTTTAAACATGCCAATTGTTTCTCAGAGGTGAGTAAAAAATCCTCCCTGCTATGTTTACATTTTTGTCGCTCTTCACATTAGATGGGTCCCTGTTATCTATCCATTTAAGAAAAAAGTTAAATGCAGGAAAATGGTGACAGAAAAACATGAATAATGAATGTTACCAATCTTATTACAGTGCCAAAAGTGACTGAACAGAGCACTGTGTGTTTCTCCTACTACTATAACTAATGCTGCACACAAATCACTTGCAAAGATTTCATGGCACGTGTTTGCTTGTGACCCAGAAAAGTAGTGTCAGGTGTGCTATGGAAGACACGTTATAGCATATGGTAGCACCATACTTTTCCTCAAATTCTAGAATTGTGACATATCCTACAATATTACACCTAAGCCAACTTCTAAAATAAGCCTAAGAGTGATCCATCCAAATCAGACATAGATACAATAAAGCAGAATTGCTTACCTGTAACAGGTTTACTCTTAGGCAGCGGTCCCTGTCCTCACACATGGGGTGACCTCATCAGATTTGATTTCAAAGCTTTTCTAGAAACTTTTGAACATGCCCTACTGAGCATGTGCAGCATGCTATACTACCACTTGTTCACGCAGGGGCCCGTTCAGTTTGATTTAGCTTCGGCTTGGAGAAACCAACTCCAAGGGGAGGCAGGCAGCTTTTGTGAGGATCAACATCTTCCTGTCCTCAGAGAAAACCTGTTACAGGCAATCAACTCTGCTTTCTCAGGATGGCAATTTACATTTTATAATTCGCTTTTTATCATGATTGGTCCCAAAGTGGATTGAACAGAGACTCCTGATATGACAGTAGGTTTGGCCAGTCGGAACAAGGAGAGTCCTAGCTGCAGACTGCCCTGAATGAGAAAAGGAACACCCAAAACATTGCCAACAAGCCAAAACTGTTTTTGGTGGCAACATGCCATTGTTTTTTCTTTCTTTTTTTTTTTTTTTTTTCATAGAAGCCTGGAAATAGCAGACCTGGGGGCATGGAGTTGGGTTCTACACCTCCAGGACCGACTGGCCAAACCTACTGTCATATCAGGAGTCCCTGTTCAATCCAATTTGGGACCATTCATGATAAAAAGTGAAATATAAAATGTAATAAAATGTGAATGTGTGGAGAGAACTCCATGTCACAGCTTTGCATATCTTTTTCATGGAGGCCAATCTTAGGTGGACTACTGATGCTGCTGAGGCTCTGACACTGTAACCCATGCCATGATCCACCAGGTAAAGGCCTGTCTGGGCATAACAGAAAGAAATGGAATCTGCTAACTAATTATAAAAGGTGAGCTTGCAAAAGGCAATTCCAGGTTTGATGATGTCAAAAGAAATAAAAAGCTGGGTGGACTTTATAAGGGCTTCAGTCTGCACCAGACAGAAGTCCAAGGCTCTCTTGTAGTCCAAATTAGGTAGTGCTTGTTCACCTTTGTGGACACGAGGCCTAGGAAAAAATGTTGAAAAGACAATTGAGTGGTTGAGGTGGAAGTCTGACACTCTCTTAAGTAGGAACTTAGGATGCATATGCAGAACCACCTTATTGTGAAACAATTTGATTTATAATGTGCATAAGTCACTAGGGCCTGGTGCTCACTGTGGGCCAAAGTGACTGCCATCAAAAATATGACTTTCCAGGTCAGGTATTTCAGCTCACAAGAGTTCATAGGCTCAAAGGGAGCTTTCAATAACTGGGTTCCAAGACACTGAGGTTCCAAGACAATGTGGGAGCTTAATGGGAGGCTTTAAGTGAAGCAAGCCCCACATGAAATGGAAATCTAGGCTGTTGAGATGGGTTTACCTTCTATATGGTTGTGGCAAGCACCAGTTGCATAAAAGTGAACCCTGAGTTGGGCTTGAGACCTGGACTCTGAAACATGTAGAAGGTAATCAAGAACTTTTCCTGTGGAGCAGGACAAAGGATCTACAGCAAATCTCCTCCACTTCAACCCATAGACCTTCTTATAGAGTCCTTCCTGGAAGTCAGAAGAAGATACATCCTTGGGAAGATCCAGGGGTTGCAAAGCTACCTTCTCAACATCCAGTTTGTGAGAACTAGACACCTAATTTGGGGATAGTGCAATAGCCCTCAATCTTGCATGATGAGGTGGGGAATTCCCCAGCCTGATTAGATTCCTGATGGATATCTCCCACAAGAAATATAGAAACAGAGAAATATGACAGCAGAAAAATATTACATGGCCTATAGTCTGCCCATCCACACCAACTAATTCATCTTATAATTCTTGTCACTCCTTTAGAGATCACTTGTTTTTATTCCATACATCCACCACATTCTCTGTAAAGAAATATTTCCTTAGATTACCCCACTTGCAGAGTATCTAATTTGCTAATGGTCCTTCTGTCCAGGGACCATTCACGGGGTTCAAGGGCCTTTTTCAGCCTATTTACTAGGACATTCTCCTCATCTAGAAGATATGTGACTCCTAGGGCTATTGACTGAGAGACGGCCCAGTCCCACATCTGGATAGTTTTCTGACACAGTAGGTACTTCAATCCCATTTCTCCTTGCTTGTTGATGTTTTTTATTCTTTTTGATATATAAGATTTTCATCTTGCTTTACTATTTTTGATTTGTATTATTTGTGTGTTTTGAACAATTATTGTCATGTCATATTGTTTTTTTTTTAATGTTCATTAAATTTTTACATTTAATAATCAAGAATACATTTGAATCAGCAAACAATGAGACATTTGAGGAAGAAAACCCCATAAGAATATTTTGGAAAAAAAACAAAACCCAAAAACAGAAAAGATAAGAAGACATAACCTGCCTCATATATTCTCTGTCCTCGATATGAGTGGATCCTAACACTACCCTATAATGAAAAATGTTTCCAGAAATCTTTATAAAGCAATTACTAGCTTAAGGGGATAATAATCAAATGACTGGATCATGCCTGGAGTTCTGCTGCCAGATATAGGAGAAGAACCCACCAGTGGAGGAAACATTACTCACAAAGGAGGAGAGCTGAGAAGGATGGAAAAAAACATAGGAAATACTTTGATACTTAAGGCATTTGCATGGAAACTTAAGAATGAAAAAAGCTCCCGGTTCCAGGACCCGAGGTCTCAGTAACAAAAATTGCCGCCTCTTCTTCTGAGTTTGTCTAGCAATATCAGTATAGAGTCGAACTTTAAAGTTTAAAAAGGATTCCAAACAGTGACAAAAGAGCATTCTTAAAACCCTGTCTCAATCTGATTCCAAAAGAAAAACAGCAATAAGGTTGCTGGGGTAGCCAAATTGCCCACAGAAGACTCAAGGACTGCAGTGAGATTCATACTAGCTGATTTAATCGGAGACCAGGCCTGTATGGTCTTTTCATTTGGTAAAGCTTTTTTTATAAAGTGGCAAATAATGAACCCTTAAGATCAGTGGTAAAGCTTGCTCCAGTATTTTGAGAATATCCACTAAATATTTCTTTCACATATCCTTGGGGGCCACACCAGGATCCTTGGGAAAATTGATAAAGCAAAGACTTTCCTCTAATTTGGTTTTCTAGTTGCTCCAATTGAGTAGAGAGGCATTGGTTTTCTTTAAGCAGAGCTTGTAATGCATAAATGTTATTCAAATCTCATATTTATTTCACAGTCTTGGTTTCAGTTTCAAGCATTTTTATGTGAACCTCCACATCATTTACATGCTGCAGCAAAGGATTAAATTGAGCTGAAATATAATTGTTAAAAGTCTAAATGACCTCCCATTTCATTTCCAAGGAAAATGTATCAGGTCTTACCAACTCAGAAGCTGGTAAAAGTACTAGCTCCTCTGAATGAGTGGAAGTCTCTCCATAATGCAATGTGCTTCACTTCCAGGCAACTTAACTGCACTGCTGAGAATATCCAATGGCTCTGAGGTGATTTCAGCCAGATCCATAGCCCAGAACTCAATTTGGCTTCCACAGCATCATCAACTGGCGCCAAGATTTGTTGCAGGATTCACAGGTGCCATCCGTACCTATGGGGACAAAGATATCAGTGAATCAAGGAAGGGGTTGGGTACAACTCTTCCCACTTCCTCTCCAGTGGTTCTACTCCTAAACAGTCTAACTTGTTTATTCACTGCCTTTCTGACTATTAAAGGCACAAACACACTAAATAATATTCCCAAATAGTTAACTTTGCCCCAATACTTTTAAAAAAGACAATGTCCCAAGCAAAAACTTACTGATTCCTTTCAGCCACCAGCAAGGTGATCCTCTCCTCTCAGTGTTCCCACTGAGAGGAACTCTAACTACTCCAATATCCATATAGTTTTGGTTATTGATTCTATAGCACCCCCTTGAGATGGGCTCTTGATCAGCTAATCATCTAGATAGGGAAACACATGTACCCCCAATTTGTGTAGATGTTTATTTAAAATATTTCCATGTTGTGCTTTCTCATCATTCTAAGCAGCTTGCAGATCACATACATAAGTCATAAACGCAACAGAAAAACCAAACACACAAAACTAATATATACTCATATAAATGTCATAATAGCAACACAAAATCATCAAAAAAACACAAAACTCATACAACCTGAAGAGAACAATATCCCACTTACTCATTAGCCTAGAATATGAACTTTGTGCTTTACACGAGCACAAACAATGTCTGAAATAGATGCGATTTCAAACATTTTTTAAATTCCTTAAAACAAAGCTCCTTACGCAGAGGGAGAGCACATTCTAAATCATGGGGCCAGCTTCTGTGAATAGCTTCTCCCTAGATTCTGCCAACTTTCTGAATTAACTTCAGATATATCGAGAAGGCATAGAATAGTGGAAAAGGAGTTTCTAACAATCATCTTTATCTGGTTTTTAAAGGATAAGATGATATCAAATTCAGTTCCAAGGTTTTGAGTTTGAGGATATAGGAATAACACAATACTCAAAAAGAAAACTAGATGGAAAAGTGGAGATTGAGCATTTGCTAATCCTAATCATTTTAGTTTTATTTGCACCAGGCATTTTGTGAATACACACAGTGTTGGCACCAGATCAAAGGGCAGTACGTAATATTGAATGTGGTATTTTCCTGCTAGAGATCTGAGATATTTCCTGTGGCCTTGAAATAACTCTATGTGGGTGTAATTTTTTAGATCTAGAAAGCATAGCCAGTCCCATTTTCAAGAAAGGAAATCAAGGTTCCCAGTGAAACTATTTTAAAATTTTCCCTTTTTAGGAACATATTACAAGCCTTTAGGTGTAGAATAGGTTATTGTTCCACTGTTTTCTTTCTTGATGCTGAGACATCCATCAAGCGGGTTTTGGTGGACAATTTGTAGGTGCATCCAGTGAGTGTATTTTGTACCCTTTTTGGATTATGCTGAAGACCCAAGTTTCTGAAGTTATTCTGGGCTAACAGACTATGGAAAACCTTAGCCTGCCTCTAACAGTAAGGTTCTTTGTCATGGATAGGGGGATCTTGGATGCGGTCTTTATAATCCACTTTATATATTTTATTATATTTTATATTAATTTACTTTGATTTAATGTTATTTATTTTTTTTATATTATGTATGTTTGTTATTATACTATGAGTGTTTTTATATAATCTGCAATGATCATATTACTGGAATCTGGGGAATATAAGATTGTTAATTAAATAAATCCAGTCAGTCTGTCTTCTGCCAAGGATAAGCACATGGGCCCTGCTATTGACAGGTCCAAAGTGGTAGAGGGAAATGTCTCTTTGGTTGATAGAAATGCTTCCTTGGTACCCCACTCAGGTCCCTGATGATTGAAGAGGATGGGTCTAGAGTGGCAGTGAAGAGGATGGGTCTAGAGTGGCAGTGAAGAGGAACTGAAGTGTCACAGAGTAGTCTTTAATCTAAGCCACCGTGTGCTTGACCACAACTGCAAAGAGATTCTCCTCACTACAAGGTATTACAGTGAGCTTTCCCAGGACATCTAGTCTAAGGTCTGAGGCCTCTAGTCAAGTGAGCCTGTGGACACTAATACTCACTGCAGAGACTTGATGCCATTTTGAAAACATTAAATGTCAATCAGACCATACCCTTTCCTTTCTCCATGTCCCTGCCCACCAGTGACTCCAAGTCATCTTGCTGCTTCTGAGGAAGTTGCACTGCTGACTTCTTCATGCTCTTCAAAATGTCTTGCATATACTAGCAAATGAAGAACTGATGGAATAGATAGAATGATATCCGAGCACTGAGCATATCTCCCTGAAAAACCTTTCTCCCAAGTAAATCAGTTTTATTCCCTGGAACCAGGGAATTTTTCCACATTCCTTTACGCATCCTAGTTCTGGACTCTTCCTTCTTTTGTAACAAATGAAATGGTATCCACCATCATTTTAATAAAATTGGCAAAGGAGTGGTTTCTGGGAAGAGACCTTTTCCTTTCCTGCAGAGGAGAGGGGTACGAGGGGAGACCTGTTGACCTCTCCTATTTGGAAAATCCCTCAGATTTATAGCTATACCACCAAAATATTCCAATCCCAATTGATAGGTTGAACCTGGATCACATTTGGCTAGCAGAAAAAGACCTCAGTCAGGGGAGTGCTTATCTGCTGGGGTCTAGACCCTGATTGGCTCCTGTGCCACAGTAAAGGTTCTTCTCCCAATGGGCTGGTGATTATCATCGGTACAGCAATATCTATTGCCAGTTCCAGTCCAGGAATCAACATCAGGGCTGTTTGCCAGGTCTCAGAAGGGATCCTAGTAGTGGTTGGATGTCTGTGTGCAGGGGCATCCATGCCATTGATCCTAGTGCACCAATTCTCTGCATCTCACAATACAGAGCCACCTGGATCCTTGGAGACTGGTGTGATTCCTGGGATTGCACAGAGGATGAGCTCTCTTCATTGCTGGAACACTTCAGGGGATTCAAGGCTGCCGTCAAAATGCTCCCTCTTTCAGCATTGTGCATAAACGGAGACTGATGCTGATGCTTCTTGGCCTTCACCCAATGACATCATTGGAGTTCCACAATACTGGAACCAAAGAACCCTTCGTTCTCTTGGGGTGGGAAGAGACCTGCAGTTGTATGTCCCCTCAGTCCTGCCTGATGCTTTGGTGAGCGGGATCAATGCTCTTCTGATATTAATGTACCATTGGTGGTTGATGCAGCTCCTGTAACCCTTGATGTTAATGACTCCAATGTAGTCTTACAAATCCTTAACTGCTTTTCCATGAGGTCAAGCTAGAAATGACATTTTCTAGGGTCATAGTTGTGCAGAGAGACACTCTCCAGGACATCATGGTTGGCCCCCAGGTAAAGAATACATCTAACATGGAAGTCTGTAATAGACATGAACCTTTCATACAAGATTACCTGTTGAAACCATTGGCTTTCTTCTCTATCAGGGGCATCGGATGAAAAATTAATGCAGTGGAATCAAATGACTTGATGTTTAAAAGAAAATTGTGACTGGTGCACAATGCGGCCACCACAAATGAAAGGAAACTTATAAACAACTGAATGACTTCCCAGGATGACTAAAGGGAGAAAAAGAAAAAAACAGTGGGGTCGTGCACTTTTAAAAAGCAGACTATTTCTTACATCAGGAGAGATAAAGAGCTGCAACCATTGTCCTCTACAGAAGGGTATATGGATATGTGGTAGTGTAGCATGCTATACATGCCCAGTAGGGTGTGTTCAAAGTTTCTAGTAATTTTGAAATCAAATTTCCATGACAAGGTCTATGTGTGAGGCCTGCCATCCTGATTGTCTTTGAAGAAATCAACCATTCAGGCCACCATTGGGCTCTTCTTTAGCCAGTTAGTCTTATTACATGGAATTCACAAATACATTATGGCCCAGGGCTTCCCAAACTATCCTGAGGTCCCCAAAGCCAATCAGTTCTTTTATACTTCTCAGTATAGCCATAGTGAATATGCAAGATATAAATCTGCATGCATTGGAGACCCAGCATATGCAAATTTATTCCATGCATATTCAATATGAAAATCTTGAAAACTGGACTGGCTGTGGGTCCACAGGACAGATTTGGGAAACTTTCCTTATGCACTGCACTACATTTGTAGTTGAATTTTATTGAAATAAAAGGTCAACAATCATGTTGTACATATTACTTTTTTACAGGACTAACTTAATACAAATGTGACGAACATTCAAGAGCTATGCTTCCTTCTTAAGTCAGTATAAACTGAAAGGCGTATAATGCTCAAAATCTAGTTACAAATGTCTTTAATTAGTCCAGTAAAAAATACTTGTTTGGTGACCTTTATTTCTGCATATCTAAGTAGACTAAAATGACACCCACACTACTCTGTTCATGGTATTTTCTGAGAGTTGCTACAGAATAACTCAGTTTAACATGACCAGACATAGTTGTTCCTCATGAGAGCAATGGTTTCCAGTTATTAGCATTGTGTTTAATGCATTGTGTAATAGAATATCAGATACCATGCCATGCTAGAATGTTGCCCTTCATCATAGCTCTTTGTGTGTTTGGCAAAAATAAGTGAGAGTGTGGGACGGCATAAGGACTTTCTGTAATGTTATTCATCAGACCTGGAATAAGGCACAGGCAACTACCTAGGGTGTCAGATTTTGAAGGCACCAAATAATACCTGAGTTGAAGAGGAGCTTGCATCCATTTGCTTTAGGGCTGTGCTCCAGCACCTCTTTAAAGGGCCACCCCTTCCCTCTCTTCAGTTCCCAGGGAAGCCCCCCAGCCACCTACCTTAGATACCTGATTTCTGGGGGACATTCCCCTGCCCTGCTCTCCAATCCTGTTTATAGGTGTCAACATTTTAAATCCAGCTATACAACTCACTGCTCAATGCTAAACAAGCTTCTTCTTCCTTTGGGCTTCCATCTCAGTCACAATTGGGACTGAGATCTGGTGCCATAAACTTTCATTTTCAACTATCTGGGGATTTTCCATTATTTTTATGTTCCCTTCCAACTCACTTAGCTAGTCATTACAGTGAGAGTCCTCAGCCAGGGGTCATGCATCAGGGCTCCTTCTGGAACCCCACAATCATGGACCCTAAGTCCAGCCACTAGGTGTCACTATTGCACAATGACTAGGACTTCCTCCTCTTCAGATGAAAAAAAAAACCTTTAAAACTTGGAATTACTCCACTTATTATAAATGATTAATGATTCTTCACTTAGTATGTTGCTAAGAAATTGCTGCTCCCACTGACTGCTAAGAAACCACTTTCTCTCAGTCTAAACCACTAGTCAATTTTGGAGCTTCTATAGAAAGCTAACTGGAATCTGCAGGTTTTTAGTAGTACTGAACATAGGGGATCTTGATGTATACTATGTATTAGGATATTTGTTGTGGTATGACTCTCCTGAAGTACAGGGAACACAGGAATCATAACTGATTCTTTCCTATCATAGTAGCTTTCTCCATGCACTTAAGTAACATGATAGAATGGTAGATTTCTGCTTAATAGTGAGTTGTCTTGATTGGTCTTCTAAAACATGTAGCCTTAGTAGGTTGTTTTGCTCTCCAGGTAATTTTAGTACTAGGAGGTAGATATTCAGGGAATATCCGGCTGTGAAAGTTAGCCAGATAAACATTTCCAGCAAACTTATTGGGAGATTCATCAAGCCGCGATAGTGTTCTAATGCACGTTAAGCAGCTTATATTACTTGTCATGGTGATGTCTCACAATATACACTATGGGGTAGATTTTCAAAGCAGCACGCGGCCATCCATGTGCGTGCAGTTCCCGGCCTGTGCACATGGACGCACTGATTTTATAACATGTGCGCGCATGTGTGGCATTTTGAAAATGTGCCCTTAAATTTTGAACATCCCACCCATATTCCCTCCCCTATTACAGTGCCCTTCTTTGCATGCAATTTGCATGCATGAATAATGCAAATGCATGCAAAGAAGGTTGTGCATGGGCAATCCTATGCAAATATTTTATTGTGGCTGACCGAGAAGTTTCGATCCCCGGACCTTATACCAGTCACATGACTGAGGTAAGATCAGGTTGGTGCCATTTTAGAAAATGATGTTGACTGGACCCGGTGCAATGGTGCACCCGGCCCCTATGAGAGGAAGAGTGCTGGGAGGGGGGGGGAGATGGAATGGGGAGAATTCCGTGGGGTGGGGGGCATGGACTATTTTTTTTCTTGTGGGTGAGGGGTGGAAGAGTGTCTGGACATTATTTTTTACTTGGGGGGTGAGGGCGGGGATGGGAAGGCTGGTGCCAGAGCCTCTATTTTATTTGATGCATTTAGGGGAGGGGCTGGACCATCGCTGCACAAGTGCATTTTTCTTATTTTTAGAGTTTGGGGGGAGTCGGTGCCAACTTGAGTTGTAGCCCCAGGTTGAGATGGGAATCAGCCCTAACCCCTGCTCAACCTCGCCGTTTTGTGGCTATATTTTCATTTTTGGGCCAGTGGCCCTTTAAGGCAGTGTCGGTTCCATGAGTTTGGGGTCGCCATTGCATTAAAGAGTTGCTGAGTGTGTTCTTTTGGCCTGCGAAGTTTGCCTGCAAGATAAAAGAATGCGCCAGAGAGCCATGATATTTTTTCACGGGAGGGGCTACACTATCACGGCAACACCCCTCTCCCCTCCCGTAGGCCTTAGCCAGGATATTAACCTTAACCAGGATATAAATAAATAAATAAATACTCAGTGGCACAGCTGTGCCGCTGCATATACTTAGATAAGTTTGAGTTAAATGGATAAGTTTTGGGTACTTGCCAGGTTCTTATGGCCTGGATTGGCCACCTGTTGGAAACAGGATGCTGGGCTTGATGGACCCTTGGTCTGACCCAGTATGGCATTTTCTTATGTTCTTAAGTTACCTTGCTAACTTAGCCATATAAGTCTGAATTTCACCACTTCTCCAGCTAAATTAGTCAGACAAATATTCATGCCCTGTAACACTCCTGACCAGCTCACTTCTTAGATGGATATTTAGCCAGATAAATAGTTATCCGGCTTTATCGTGGCTGTGTAACATGAACGAATATACAAATGCCGCTATTTAGCCAGATAAGTCTGAACTTATCCGGCTAAGTGGCACTGAATATCGATCTCTAGGTTCATTGAGGACACAGAGAGTGGCATAAAGTAAAAGTATTGACAATAGTGCAGCTGAAATCTGTTTTTTTTTTAATTTTATGTGCAGAATTAAAAATATGACAGAGTATAGGAACTGGAACTCAGGACCTTAGTGAATAAATATATTTCCATAGGCACAGAGTGGGGAAAAAGACCTAAGTAACACTTTTAGTCTGGTGTGCCACCCCAGTGTTTTTCAATGTCTTATTTTGTTCAGGGTGATGGAATCAGCGTCCATATACTTCCTATTCATAATAGTTATGCATAACTAGCCCATATTCTTGGTGGTCAACAAGGAAGTCAACCTTACCTGTTAATAGCCATTTTGTAGATTGTCTTACTATAAAACTGGGATAAAGGTCAAGAAAAAAAGTATAATGCAATACCTTTTTTATTGAACTAACATAATACATTTCTTGACTAGTTTTCGGAACATTACTAAGATCCATATAAAACGAGCAGGTTAGAGTAAAAGATGACAGTTGCCAGATAATTTTATTCTGGCCTGCTCGTTCTGTATGGACCACAGTAAGGGAGTGTTGAGTTCCAAAAACTAGTCAAGAAAGATATTCGGTTAATCCAATAAAAAAGTATCACTTTATTCTATGTTTTTTTATTTGTTGATCTTTATTTCTGTGCATTCAAGTGGATTAAAATGGCTACCATTCTACATCATACTATAAAACTGAAATCACCAGTATATTATAGCAATTAATTTAAATCAAATGCTAATGCGCTGCTATATAACCTACATTAAGTTTTCAGTACACCAGTTTATTTATGTGCACCTGAGGAGCCAGTTATGCATATTTCATATTTCCAGTTCATTTTGCTTTTGTTCTGTATCGTTTTTGTTTTTTTTTTTTGTTTTCATCTGTGCCAACATCTAATTAGTTATTTTTCATAACCCTTTAGTCTCATGGCATTTTGTCAAGCTTTTCTTGCAGTAATTGATATTAGAGAACTCAGGCTTGTAGCCTTTTCTTGGTTCTTTTTAAGTCTGTCAATACACGTATTGTTAAGAGAATTTATCTATTGTGTATAGATAACATAAACAGAGCATGTGTGAAGAAATTTTGCCCTCAGTGTGCAGCAGCTGTCAAGAAGGCAAACAGAATGTTAGGAATTATTTGGAAAGGAGTAGAGAATAAAATTGAGAATAACATTATGCCTGTATTGATCCATGCACCTTGAGTACTGTGTGCAGTTCTGGTTGCCCCATCTCAAAAAAGACATACCAGACATAGAAAAGGTACAGCAGAGAAAGGCAACGAAAATGATAAAGGGGATGTGAAAACTTGCTTATGGAGAAAAGATAAGATTAGGGCTCTTTAAACTTGGAAAAGAGATGATTGAAAGGGATTATGACTGCGATTTATAAAAGCATCAGTGGGAGGAATGGGTAAATAGGGAATAGTTATTTACCCTTTTAAACAACACTAGGAGACCAGCAGATTTAAAATAAATCATAGAAAGTATTTTTTTTCACTCTGCGCACAATCAAGCTATGAAATTTATTGCTGGAGGGACGTGGTCAATACAACTAACAGAAGAGGGCTGAAGGAAAAGTCCATAATAAGCAGTGATTATATCTGAGAGTGAGATACATTTAATAGGTCAACTATTAGAGATCTAACAGGTACTTGTGACCTGGACTGGCCACTGTCAGAATACTGGGCTTCATGGACCTTATTCTGATGCAGCGTGGCACTGCTTATGGTCTTATATGTCTTGCGAGCCTGTCTGGCTCTGCGTTTGCTCTTATAGGGGCTGAAGGCACACAGCCAATATGAGGAAGAAAATGAAATTAATGCTGGGAGCAAGAATAAAATGAAATCCTAGGTGGGAGGGTGGGTGAAGATATTGGATCAGAGAGACAGGGAAAATAAAATGGAACTAGATGTAGAAGATGGGGATGGGAATGAACTGAATCTGACTCGGGTCTGCAGGATGGATCTGATTTTAGGCTTGGGGAAAGGGAAGAGAATGGAATTGGAGGGGTAGGAAGGTTTGCGGTGGGAATTAAGAGATTGGATCTGAGGTATGGAGAGAGGAGAGGGCAGCAGAGCCCTGACAGAAGTCAAAATTCATCACTGCAGCCTGGTACATAAGTCAATGATGTATTGGATATATTTCATTTTGTCTATAATTATGTATGTTTTATTTGATTATGTACTCTTATTGCTGTAAACCCACATTGGGTGGTCTTTTGATAGACCAGAAAGGCAGTATATAAAACTAAGATTAGATTACATTCATGTTGGGACTATTTTACATAAGAATAGTAGTGACTAGGAGTTTTATCAACTGCAGGGCAAACAGTGAGATACGGTATTGATATTAGGAGTTTAGGCCTCAAGATTTGGGTATTTGTTTTAAACATCTGTGGTTTGAGTTGCCAGATGTTTGTTAACGTGAAAGAATGATAGTAGACTAGCCAGTTTCTGGAGGTGTGTGAGACTGGGCATTACTTGTGTGTGTTCTGCGTTTCCAGCAGGAAGACAAGTCTCAAGAGTGGGTCTTGAGACAGTGTGGCAGTTCTTTGTCCTGCACAGACTTAGAGAGCTTTTTTTGTGGCACTGTGACGTTTAACAGTCTAAAGACGATAATCTACAGGCCTAGATAATAACACTGAGGAGGAAAAATGGTATAGAGGCATCCCCTTTGCAATGCAAGTGGCACCATTGATTCATGACTCCATCTGCTGTTGAAGAAGACCATTATTAATATGCTATGTGCACACTTAATCTACTGGGCCTCGCACATCTTTTTATGGACCACAGAGACTTGGGGGAATTTACTTCTACCCTTCAGAAATTAAGTTGAAGCTCAGGGGAAATCAGCAGCCATAACACTCACCGGAAACCAAAAGGAATGGTGCTTTATAGCAAAAAGAAAAAAATGTCAGTGATAGGTCTCATGAGGAGAGATGGAGATTATAGAACCAGTCTGTAGGCCTTTCCATATCTAATGCCATATGTCTCCCTAATCCTATACTCATAGCAAGCCTTAGTGTACCTTTTAAAGTAATCCATAATCTGCAAGTGATTGCTTTTTAAAAGTAATATTAGCCAACCCTACAAATTGGTCCATGAGACAGTGCAGACAGCCAGGAAATGCGAAGAGAATATATTCCTCCCCAATGCCTGCCACATACTGCCACTGGTACTCGTATAAGTCTTGCTTTTGCTTTTTTTTTCAGCTTCAGCCCTCTGATAATGCATTCTGACAGGCCCTGCGATTGGAAAGCTTTTAGTGTGGCTGTGCGAGGCTGCGAATGGGGAACAGGAGAAAATTCAAGCTGCCAGTTTTAGAGCTTCGAAAAGAGAGTGGTTTAGTTATAGGGCAAGTGGATGGCCAGCTACAGCCATGTGCTGTGCAAACATAGTCACTGAAAACACAGAAGATTCTCCCCGTATGCACACTCATGAGACCTTAAAAATGATTACAGCTTAAGTTGGATACAGGCAGGGCTCAACAACAGAGCTGGGCACAATTAACTGTACACATCAGCCTCCTCCTACCACAGCTCTCTATAGGCACCCAAAACTATCTGCCTATCTTTTGTAATAACAATCAAGCCTAGCAGAAATGCTGGTGCTTTCTTTGCTGGGTCGCTCTGGCAGGCTATGCCGGGAATGTAGGATGCTGGATTTAACATCAGCTTTGTGGTTTGAGACGGGAAAAGAGGAATGGGTGTGAACCGAATAGTGGATCTTGTATAGCGTGCTAAGGAGGAGAACAACAAAAACTGTCCTGTATAGGGAGTTATAATCTTACAAGCTGTTGTGCTGTATGGGTAGCAGCTGAGATATATGTTTAACAGTGTGGACAGAGATAACTGGGCAGATGGGGCATGTCAATTGGTCTTTCATGCCATCATCTACTGTATGTATGTATATTTAAATATATATATATATATGCAGAGCACTAATGAGTAAATTAAACATAAAAAAAATCAGGTTTTTTTTAAATTTTTACTAGCATAGAAAAAATGTTTATTAAATATTATCGCTTTTACAAATATTGTTTTCCTAACCGAAATGCCGCAGGAAGGAAGGGCTCGTTTAAGGTTTTCCATTTAAAAATCGCATGAAAGATTCCTTGAGATGTAGAGATTTCTAAAAGCGCTGCAAACGGACTAAATGATCCAGTTGCTGGTTTGGATCTCTTCTCCTGATGAAGCCCGCTGGAGGCGAAGCAAGGGAACCTTTGTCGAGAGGAGATATTTACACATTAACCCTTGGTGTCACTGAAGAACTAAGCTCGGCTGATGCTGGTGCTGAGTTGTTACTCGTTTTTTGAAAAGCGCACAGTGCAAACACTGTTTGCGTTCACAGCAGGATACCTTCAAAGCTCATAAGCTCTTAATTTAACCATTTGTTGATTCCAGGACTATCTGTTTTAGTGGAGGAATTGCTCCGTTTATATTTTAATACTTCTATTGTGTTGAGTGTAAAAAATTTCCTTTTGTAAAAGCAATAATATTTACTAAACATTTTTTCTATGATAGTAAAAAAATATATAAAAAATACTTTTTTTTTATGTTTAATTTACTCATCAGTGTTCACATCTGTTCTTTAGAATGTATTACTCACACAACACGAGCATATATTTGCACTGCCTTACCATTTTATATATACATATATACACTATATGTGATAGCCAGAGTTGTGAGAGACATATATTTCCAATTTATTCAGCAGGACATGATATAGAGGACCACTAGAGATGAAAGCGGGTTTATGAGGACTTGCAATAAAAACAATATATTTTTTTTCTTCTTATGGCTCCCTCTCTCACAGTTTTGCTAACAGCAAATAATTGAAACTGGGGCTCAGATCAAACAAAGTAAAGCAAGAAGATCAAAGCTCAATGGACTGCCCCCATCACTGGTGAACCCAGGGCAGTCACAAGTTTTAGCAATTTTCAGTTAAGGCTAGAAAGTGCTAAAGGGCTGGTTTAACAATAACTTGCGTTGCTGGAGATTGTAATTTGGAGGGAGGGGGCCTACTCTATTGATGATTACCTCTATCTGATAAGGGTAAGAGCATTTAGAGTAAGGGGAGGTTGAAAAGTGCTTTAAATCCAGGCCCATGAATGGTTTGTCTTTATGTGGTTCTGTTTATTTTTTACAATTTTTGCTGTACAGTAACCACAGCTAAATTATGTTGGCAGGAAACAGAAACAAAGGTTTTCTGTTGGGAAATAATTGTAAACATGAATCAAAAGTAAAATATGCATGCATGGGACAAGGGGAATTTGCTCTGTATCTAGGCGGGTAATATTTAGGTATGCGTGACTGGTCAAGTGTCCACATCAGTAGCTCAGTTGGCAGCCTCAGAGGGGAGACCAAGAACCAAATGATGTTGCACTGGCCCACCTGATAATTCATGCAGATGAAACAGGATTGAGACTCGTTGGCAAGGCAGTGTGTAGAACACAGAGGGAGAAATTTTCATAACTGTTCAGACTCATGAAATGCCCACGGTGTTCTTACCAGGGTTCAAAGAGAGAGTGCACACACTCTTTCCCTTTGGAAACTGCCCAAGGAGAAAGTATCTGCCGAGATGTGCGCTTGATATTCCGGCAGATACCTTTTCTGGTCAAAAGAATGTGCATAGTTTGGAAAATTCAAAATTGCAGGTGTTCTTGCCTCCCCTGACCTGATCTGGCCCCAGGAATGCCTCCACAAAAATGCACCTGCTCTTTCTGCAGGTAGGTACTTTCCTCATGAAAAATAGCACATGGAGATCTGAACATGTAATCTGTGCAGGCTATTTTCCTTCCCTGGGAACACCTCCTCTCCATGCAGCTGAAAGTATGCGCAATATAGAGCAAAGCATGGACTTTTAGCCACATTGAGGGAGAGTAATTTCCAGACAATTTACACATGATATGATAATGACTTTGAAAATTGTCTCGTCTCCACCCACCCCCATGTTCATACCATGTCCTGAAAGCTGTCTTTCATTCATCACCTTTGCCTTCGTGAATCCTGATTAGGTTGTATGCCCCTCTCAGAGTGAGCTTTGTGAAGATCTAAGCCAAGTGGAACTCACTGATTAAAGCCAGTGGCTCTCTGTTATGGACTGAAAGTGTATTCAAGGTTTGGTAGGCCACACAAGGGTGTAAGGATCCATTCTCCATTGGTACAAAGAAAATAGGTGACCTTTCAGTTGAGGTGGAGGGTTCAGTGAAGCCTTTTCCCAAATTTTTCTTCAGTTACTCCTGCAGTGTTTGCAGTTCCAGGTTCAGTAACGAATGTACTCTCCCAAAATGAATTTCTGTTCCTATGAGACAGTCATATGGTCTATATGTGGTAGTAAAGAACCTTCCTTGTTCCAAGATAGGTAAAGCATTCTGATTGTAGAAGCTGTATGAAAAGGAGCTGTGTCATCTCCAGGCAATTGCAGGATTGTACTGATCCTGCCATGCGAATTTCAGGATAGCTGGAAAATGAGGAGCATAAAATAGACCAAACTGAATTGCTTCTTGGTGTTCTTGTACAATGTTCATTATGAGGAAATCTGTTGCCATTACTGGTGGCCTTAATGACACCTGGAGGCCGTCAATTGTCTCTACTGAAATTGGAGACTTCATATTGCTTACTGAAATTCCATATTGCTGGGCATATATGAAATCCATTAAGATAACTGAGGTCCTGAATCCAACATGGCATCTAGCTGAAGTTCTCTCTCTACCCAAGAGAGCTGATTCGGTAAACCACTATAATGCTGATAATTGCATTGACAGTACATGAGATAACGCTAGTCAAGCAAACAATATATAATGAATGATATAAAGGTATTACTAGATTGAATAGAATCTATTTTCACTGTTATGTAGACCTAGAATGAATTAATATGAACTAAATTAGGTAGGAACTACTATGATATCCTTGAAGATGTATAATTATGAACTAGAATATGAATTCTCTGTGGTGTTGAATTAGAAAAGTAAATGTTAACACAAACCATATGACCGTTAGCTATGAATATGAATGCTAATACTGTAAACCACTGTGATCTTCTTTAGGAACGACGGTATATAAAATTCCAAAATAAATAAATAAATATTATGGGATGTGAGGTTCGAGTCCTCAATAGCAAATGGGAGTTAGAAGGCTTTTCAAAATCTTATTCCAGCCCTAACCCTTTACCTGGGTTTGAGATATTTCAGTTCCTGACTGGAATTCCCTTTTCCTGCTTGGTCTAGTCAGGCAAAAGCTCATGTGGCGGGGCTACACCAATCACTAACATTAACCCTATGTGATTTTTGGCATTTGGATTCCTCACAGTGCTATAACCCCACATTTTGGGGGTATATAGAATGTTGGAGTATACCCTGTGTTTCAGTGGGTCAGGAGCTAAGAAGAAATAAGGAGGCTAGAGATTCCTCCAGGATCTCAAGCAAGGTTGGTGAAAGGAAGAGTGAGGAGATGAATATTTTCCCAGGGTTTCAAGAAAGAGAGAGAGAGAGGGGATTGAAGAGCAAGGTATTTCTCCAAGTTCTCAAAGCAAGGTGGTTGGAGAACTAGAAATTCCCCTGGATTTCACAGAAGGCAATTCAAGCATTTGTCAGAGATATTGAGGAAAAGAGTTTTTACAAGGATTTTTGGATTTTGACTGACCAGTGCCAGAGGGAAAATCTTACCCCCAGTATCCCAAAGGCTGGAATCAGAGATCTTTTGACCCATTCAACCAATTAAAAGATTGGGTGAAGAGAAGGATGTAGAAATTTGAGCCACTAACTCAAGAGACTTGTTTTTTTGATAGTTGAATTACAGTTGAAGAGTCTTTACTTTTTTGTAACCCTCTTATGTGTATTTTACTTGGGGATATTTTTCCAGACCAATTCATACCAGAACTGGAACTATACTCTAGTTGTCTCACTCTCATTGGTGAGGATAATTTTAATCAGGATGAAGGTGCAAGAGCAAGAAAGGAAGTGAGCAGATTATAGATGGACAGAGAATCCATTTGCTTTTTATTGATCATTGGATGCATATTGATTCTTATTTTTGTCATCTTGAACTGGATCCTCTTCTTTAAGTTACAGCTAACACTATCTTTTATTTGAACACCAATGACAGACTCTAGTGTTTTTATTGAGTTTTACCCAAGTGTGTACATACTGGGATGGATGGATGGACCCTTTTGTGATTCCTGGTTTCCTCCTTGTTGTACTGGTTTTTGCTTCCCTGCTTTTATTTTTTGCTATCTGGTACCTCTTGGAAATATTTGATATAGAGTGTGAAGTGGTCTTAGAGATAATGATGGACAGCACTGGGGCCCCAGAAGAAGTCTCCCACCCTGTCAGATTTTAATCCGGACCAGTAGCATCTTCTAGGATAAAGTACCGAAACAGGGACCCTCTACACTTATGTGGTGTCCTACCTGTCTATAGTACAGATATAACCTTCTTTGTGCAGTTTACTCATTTAGCTACTAATAGTTGTCCCATAATTTCCTGAATTATCATTGGTTCCAGAAAATGCACTGGCATTAGTCATACAACAATGGTCTTCCTCCTACCCCAACCCTATCAATGCCAACTTCTAAGTGATTCATGGTCAGCCTTATTCCAACATGCTAAGGCATCTGTTGATCCTGATGATAAACAACTCTTAAGTCCTCTGTGAGGAGGGGAGGAGTCTGTGAATCAAGCTGCCTCGGGCAGGCGTAACTTTTCAAACAAAGGTAGGGGGGGGTTTAGATAGGGCTGGGGGGGTGGGTTAGGTAGGGGAAGGGAGGAGAAGGTGCGGAGGGTGGAAGGAAAGAACGGAGGCAGGCTGCGCAGCTTGGTGCGCACAGGCTGCCGATTTTGCGCAGCCTTGAGCACGCCGACCCCGGATTTTAAAAGATACGCACGTATCTATTAAAATCCGGCGTACTGTTTGCGCCGGTCGCGTGAACAAAAGTATGCATGGGTGTACTTTTTAAAAATCTGCCCCAATATAATACAACATATACTCTTCCTAATCTCCCAACTAAGCTGGCGACTATTAACCAGTAATAGTATTAATAAAAAAGGAGGAGGAACTAAAACTTCCAAAGATCAACCAAACAAAATGACATCACTCTTCCTGGTGAATCATCTCAGGTAGGTCTTGTACCTTCTTTCCTTGGCTGGAGCAAGGTGGCAAAATCTCTCCCAGGCAACTGGCTCCCTCTCTAGCAGTGGGCCTCCTCGTAGGGCTAAATTAATCCCTTAAAGTGATAAGTCTGATCCATGAACCATCTCTTAAAGTATTACTTGCAAAAAAAAAAAAAAAAGAGAGAGATTCATTTAAGTCAGTTTTTCTTGGCTTCCTCCTTTGCACTCTCTCATATTGGTCATAGAAATTGTTTTACCTGTCAGACTAAGCTCTCGCTAAAAGGACCATTTGAACTATTTGATTTGGTAGTAGATTAGTTGAGAGAAAGAAGCAACCTACAGCTGTGGCTGGTATCGTATCTCATTTTTATGCTGGATATTTGAGAAGTAAATTGGGTGACCCTCGGGTGAATTGTCTCCCTCAGTTAAGTGTGTATTCTGGTGAGCATTTACAGTTAGGTACCCGTCGGGATTTTATTGAGACTTTATCATCAGTGGAGGTGAGTAATTTGTTAGGACAACTGAACTCATCTAAATGCCCATTATATCCCTGTCCTATGTGGATTTCAAGTTCTCTTAAAGAGGAGTTTCTAGAGATTTTTACTAGATTGATCAATACCTCTTTATTTGAGAGGAGGGTCCCTGGTGTTTTAAAGAATACTGTGGTATACTCAGTTAAAAAAAAAATGGGGGGCAGCTTTGTAGTGAAGACCCAAAAAATTATAGACCAATCTCTAATTTGATTTGTATAGGGAAGTTGTTAGAGAAAGCTGTGTTTAGCCAATTGAGCAATTTTGTGGATAATTATAATATTTAACAGTGACGACAATAGGAATCGGATGATAACAAGCCCTTTATTAAAATGCCCGACTCTGGCCGAGTTTCGCTCCCTTGCACAGAGCTGCCTCAGGGGCAATTCATTTTACCAGGACTTGATTTGATCAATGCAGAAAATATCGTATTGATTGTGCCTTTGGTGCAGATGTGTTCTCACTCAAATAGACTTTCTCTAATCAGCATAGTATTGCTACGTAATAGCTGCTTTGAAGTCAAAACGTTCTGTACATGACAACTTCGCAGTTTTCTGTATACATATTACATAATTTCCCAGAGCAGTTCAGGAGCTCCTACTCCTAGAGGTATGGGGCCCCATACCTTCAAAGCAGCTATTACGTAGCAATACTATGCTGATTAGAGAAAGTCTATTTGAGTGAGAACGCATCTGCACCGAAGGCACAATCAATACGATATTTTCTGCATTGATCAAATCAAGTCCTGGTAAAATGAATTGCCCCTGAGGCAGCTCTGTGCAAGGGAGCGAAACTCGGCCAGAGTCGGGCATTTTAATAAAGGGCTTGTTATCATCCGATTCCTATTGTCGTCACTGTTACACAGCTCACTGGATCGGCTACCGCTTTGTTTTTTGGGTCCTAATTATAATATTTTACACCCTAATCAAAGTGGTTTTTGTGAAAACCATTCTACTGAAATAGTCTTAGTTTCAGTTAATAACTATTTGTTGAGAGTTATGGAAAGAAGATGTTCAGTTGTTGCTTTATATCTGGATTTGTCTTCTGCCTTTGATTTAATCGTGAAATTCTTGCTCTGCGTCTTCAGTCTCTTGGGGTATCAGGGGTGGTATTGCAATGGTTCTCCTCTTTTATTTCATAGTGGGTACTCAATGCTCTGACTGGTATCCGTTAGTTGGGGTGGGCTGTGGGTCTCTGTGCTCTTCCCGACTCTTTTTAACATTTATCTGCGCCCACTATGTACTTTATTGGATTCTTTTAATATCTTTAATCAGGTTTTTGCTGATTATATCCAGCTGTACTATGAAGTTGATATCGATATTCGTTACATTTGCTATGATTTCTACTTATTGGCTGTTGCTAGCTGGCTGCAGGATAATGCGCTAGTACTGAACTTAAAGAAGTCCGAGGCCCTTTGGTTTTCTCATAAATCTTGGCCAGAGGGATTATCTACTATTTCAATTGGGGGTAATAATATCAATTTTGTTGATCAAGTTTGCAATTTTAGATCCATCGTTAAATTTTAAGAAGCAAATTAATAGTGTTATTTCTTCAGGCTATTTTAAGTTAAAACAATTTAGACACATTAAGCCCCTCACTGAGCAAACAGATTTTGGTACATTATTCCAGGCTTTTATTCTGACTACTCTGGACTATGGCAATTCATTATATTTGGGGATTCCTAGGAATAAGTTAAGAGCTTTACAGCTTTTGCAGAACTCTGCAGCTAGGTTGGGTTTGAATACCTCTCGACGAGAGCATGTTACATCTTTTTTATTCCAGCTTCATCGGCTACCTGTAGAACAGAGGGTCAAGTTTAAAATCCTGACCCTCATGTTTAAATTGATTCAAGGTTTGGCCCCAAAATATCTAACCGATTTATGTATATGCTTCATCTAGAATGTTGCGTTTAGCTTCTAGGAAACTGCTAGAGTTGCCTCCTGCAAGGGAAATCTATTATCAAGAAACTAGACTTCGGGCACTGTCAGTTTGGGGCGTTACTCTTTGGAATGATTTATCTGATGAATTACGGGATTTATCAGACTTTAAAATATTTCCTAAGTATGTTAAAGCAGTTTTATTCACTGAAGCATTTTCTGACTAATTTTAATTTTATTTTTATTGTTTGTCAGCATTGTTTTATATTGCTTTTGTAATCCGCTTACTTAAAGTTATTATAGGCAGAATAGAATTTTTTTTTTTAATCTTTATTTATCAATTTTCACTATATAATTCATTATATCATTCATTAATTATGAAAAAATACTTTAGTAAGTATCCAATTACCTATTACGATAAAGCAATAAAAATTTTCCCTGATCTGGCTCCCCAGACCCAACTGAAGCGTAAAGCTTTCTTGGGGTTTCGGCAGGAAGTAATTTCGCTAGGTTATTCTTATACATTACGGTATCCGTGTAAATGCATAATACAGAAACAAGATAATACATATATATTCTTTGTTCCGGATCAACTAAAGAAATTCTTGGAACAAGCTAGAGTGCCGACCTCTACCCCAATTTCTAGTTAACCAAGGCAACAAAGAAAGAAAAAGATATAGGGAATGCAATAGTTTGAATGATTTGTTTTTCTTGATACGCTCCCATTTTTTCAGGAATAACCCTCCAATATGATTGATAATTAAATGTAGTGGTTTAACTTTGTTTCTTATTTCTCTTTTGTTATTATTTGCTCTTCCTCATTGTAGGATATAAGGGTAAATGTATTTTATTACCACTCATTGCTATTACTACAACTATGTAATCTGTAAATGTAAAGAATAGAAATATTTTTAGTAAAAAATAAATAAATAAATGAGCCTACAAGATAGAAGTATACCTTTGTAATAATCTAAATAGATTCCAACATTTGCATGGCTGCTGCCTGAACATCCGGCCTCCAAGGTTCCTTTGGTCTTTCTGGATGACTCTTGGTCACCTTCGGTCTGCTACTCTGACCCAGCCAGTCTCTGGGGAATTGAAGCCTGCTGATCCCCAGCTTGGCTATCCCCAAGGTCTGCTTTGTTGCTAGGCTGTGCTTCTGCTTTCTCACTTATTTGTGACTAAGGATTCTTTATGCTTATACCATGCTTTCTGAAAGCCTGTTCCAGTTTAAACCTTCACTAACAATATGCTTTCCTTTGAAATGAAACAATCCCCATCGCTCCTACCCTGTTGACGCATTTATTCACACTGGCGCCTGTCTACATGAATTTCTGTCATACAGCAATATGGTCCTGGTCTCAGTTCAGCCAGCGTTCTGATGTATGTCGGCCGGCACCATTGTGAAAAAAACACACCAGCAGGGCAGGAATGACTGGGATTTTCTCCTGCTCCATGAAGCCTGCAGATGGGGGTGGGGAGAGGTGCCCAGATATGACCAAACTTTTATTTTTTTTCCTTTTTGGTTTTTATTTTCAATTTGTTTGTTGTTTATTTCATTTTAAATAAACAAGCTTCAAAGGAAACAAAAGCATTTTCAGTGCACACCCCCCCTAGCCGCTATCACCTGCTCCTGGAGGACCTTCAATGCATTCACCTCCTTTTCCTGGAAAATTATATATTTCCTGATGTCAACCTCCTTGGAGCCTCATATCATGGTTCTTTGTTCTATATCTTTACGGTCTTGTGCATTATTAATATTGTTCAGGTGTTTAAACATCTCTTTGCTTGATAAAACAAATGTACCTGTACATGCCTTGTGCCAGTAACCCACCAGTTCTGCAGGCAAATGTGGTGCATTCATTACCAGTTCTGCCAATCTGACATCTTTTGTGAGGGCTATTCTCTTAAAAAAAAAATATATATATCAAACAAAATTCCACGTTCATCTTTCTGAAACAGGTCTTTTGTGCATAGACATAATGTGCATGGGGAGACGGGCAGCAGAGAGGAAAGCTTACATAGGTGGACTCTGAGAGCATCGTGGACAGATGGATAAAGATGAAAGAAAGCTTCAGTGCTTTGATTAGTTGATTGATCTTCTGTCCTTTTATATATAAATTGGTTGTTTTAATGTAACTTGGAAAGTTTATATTTCTGGGAGGATTATAGTGCCCCTGCTTTCAGTTATAGACATTCCTACATTTTCTGCCTAAGAGCTCGGACTTCTCGGGGTTTCCAGTTTAGATAGACATGGAGAGTGGGTCTCCTGATCTGTGTCCCAGATGCCACTGGAAGGAGCTGCATCAAAGTTTTAGAATTTTTTGTAAAGCTCATACACAGGTATCTGCTAGAAATTAAACTCCTCTACATTCACAACTCTTTACAGCACTGCCAAATCTTTTGTGTACACGTGTGTGAGTGTCAGGGGTTGTTTTATAATTAGGCGGCTCCTTCAGGTGGCAAAATTTTGGGGCAGCAGCAGGTATCCCCCGAAATACCTCCACAGCAGCTGCCTCACTCTGTTTTCAACCTATGTCCAAATGCCAGTGGCAGGAGTAAAGATAAAAGAACATAAGAATTGCCCTACTGAGTCAGACCAGTGTCCTATTTCCAATACCCGCCAATCCAGGCCATAAGTACCTAGCAGGAGCCCAGACAGTTAAGAACATAAGAAGTTGCCATACTGAGTCCATCAAACCCAGCATCCTGTTTCCACCAGTGGCCAATCCAGGTTACAAGCCCTGGCAAGTACCCAAACATTAAATAGATCCCATGTTGCTAACACCTAGGAATAAGTAGTGACTTTCCCCACATCTGTCAGGTTAATAACAGTTTATGGATTTCTCTTCCAGGAACTTGTCCAAATCTTTCTTAAACAGCCTTAATCACATCCTCCAGTAATTAATTCCAAAGCTTAATAGCACATTGAGTGAAAAATATTTTCTCTGATTTGTTTTAAATGTGCTACTTATGAACTTCATGGAGTATCTCCTAGTTTTTCACTTTTTTGAAAACATAAATAACCAATTCATATTTACCCATTCTATTCCACTCACAATTGTATAGACCTCTATCATATCTCCCCTCAGCCGTTTCTTCTCCAAACTGAACAACTCTAACCTCTTTAGCGTGGAGAATTTCCATCCCCTTTATTATTTTGGTTGGTCTTCTCTGTACCTTTCCCAATTCAACATTTCTTTCTTGTGATGTGGCAATCAGAATTGGACAAAGAATTCTAGGTGCAGTTTCACCATGAAGTGATACAGTGGTATTATGATATTCTCTGTTTTATTCTCCATTCCTTTCCTAATAATTCGTAACATTCTGTTTGCTGTTTTGACCGCTGTTGTACACTGAACCAAAGATGATCCACGATGATGTCCTGATCCTTTTCCTGGATTGTATCTCTCCTAATATAGAACCTAACATTGTGTAATTAACTAGTGTGGGTTACTTTTCCCCATATGCATCACTCCGCACTTATCCCGCATCCCACCAGCAAGAAGACCTGTGCCATGGTGCCAGTTGAATATGTGCTAGCAGGGTTCCTTCACCCACCAGCAAGAGATTCCTGTGCGATGGGGCCTTTTAATGACACGCTATCAGAGTTCCCATACCCTGCCAGTGGGAAAAGGCCCTGCATGAGGGTGCTATTTGGTGATGCACTGGCCAAAAGAAGAAAGATGGAAAAAAAAGGAATCTTGCTGGTCATTTTTTCTGTTTCAAGGTTCATCCCGATAGAACCTTCACATTTTTTTTCAAGGGGGGGGGGAGGTGCCAGACGTCCTAACCCTTGCTGCGGGTAAAGGACATTTTCCATCTCATGGCATATGTACCGGGGGTCACTTTCAGAGACTGCGGAGCACCGCCCAACTCATTGCCTCTGGAAAAATGCATAGATTCATGCTGTGGAGAGCAGGATATGTCTGCAGGACCCATGGGATCACCAAACAAAGCCAGTCCACACAAATGGTTGTGTTCTAAAACAAACAACAACAAAAAAAAGATCATTTACTTTAGAGTCATAATGTAGAAATTAGGCAGCAAAACTGTTAAAAAAACAAACAAACAAAACAATTTACAAAATCTGCAAAGTTGTTAGTCACAATTCTTCTCCCATTCCTTGAGCCTGTTTCAAATGAAGCTTTTCCCTCTCAGGCGATCAAGACCCTTGCCTTCCACCAGTGATAGACAGGAAAACCTTCTCCTTTAACCATACCTTGAACCCCAGGCTTCCCCAGGAAAATGGTGTTCCCACTGGACAAGGGATCCTTATTCTCCCAGATAGACCGTAGCCCTTACCGACGAGAACTACCTTTCCTCTCTGCGATGGATCCGTACTTTTAAACACCCTCCAGCCCTGAATTCCTCAAAGGCTAACTCCAGACTCCTCACATTTCCATAAAAAAAAATAAAATAAACCCTCCTCCTAAGGGCCAACTTCTTAACTTTTCCCCCTTTGGGGAAGGATCCTCTGTTACGTTACTGTCTCATGCACGTTCCCTGGGCCCCTCCCATTGCTGGAAATGTCCTCGTTTTAACCTATAGAAAAGCCTAGGCAGCCTTGCACAGGTTGAGCCACAGTTCAGGGGGGAATGCTGCCGCTGTACAATTAACATTTTCTCCACTCCAACACCCGCAGCTCTTGATCACTGGAGGTGCACACATGACGCAGAGTGGTCACATTCAAACAGACTGCAGAATTTATTTTATTTCAGGTATGCGTTCAACCAGATAGTTAACAGATTCATTTCCTTCCCTCCTGGCACTGAAATCCCTCGCTCTCTTTCATAAAGCTGTTTGCTTTTATCACAGAAAAACTTGCTATTGTCAGAGCCCCATGAATGCCTTTCTTTTCTAATTAAGAGCAGATGAAGGCAACAAAGTGTTTTATAACTGGAGAGAATCTCCCAGCAGGAAACAACAGCCATAACACAAATTCACATCCTGAAATCAGCACATACCGTTGCCAAAACAGCACTGCCGGGAACATGTCTCATTCACTCTCTGGCTGTTCTTATTTAATCCTGTCATCTCCTGGATTTTCTGTCTCTTTTCTCAGGCCAGGCATTTCTTTGTCTGGTTGCTGAGGTGCAGATGAACTTTGCCCTTTAAGGGAGCCTTCACCTGTGTCTCTGACAAGTCTCGGAGGTTTCCTGGGGTTGCAGGAGGGGGTGCGCAGAGCTGGCTCTAGGTTAACCAGCATCCTGTGTGAAAACTGCAATTGGCATCCTGCCCCTCTTTGCTGGTGGCAGCTCTGACACAATCACTCCCTCCTTTGGCAGCGGTATCGACTCCAAAACAGAATGCACCTTTCTCTCGCTCCTTCTGTCCGGCATCCCCTTTTCTCACCAACCCACTGCCCAGCAACACTATCCCCATGACTCCGCTCTCTCTTTAACCCTCCTGACATGATGTGGCCCTGGGGAATGTGGGGAAAGGTGCCATGACAGTTGGGCTTCCAAATGCCCTTTTGCTAGAAGGTGATAGCACTGAGCAGTGTGAGCACCGTTTCAAAGCTATTTGCTGGGGTAAAAGGGTTTATCTAAAAAATTGCCCTCCTCTGGCCAGCTGTTTACCCACCCTAAGCTCTTTTGGGGGGGGGGGAAGATGGCCTACAAAACTGATATGATTGGATTAAAAGTGTGCCCAGTCTTCCAGAGCTTGCTTGCTTTTAGCAGGACTGCGAGGAGGCGTTTCCAGAAGCATATTTAGGTCGGAGGAGGAAAATAGTGCTCGCACATGACATTTCCACAAGCGGGCATGCCATTTTCCCACTTCTGGCCACCCGCACAAAAGAGCAGGAACAAAGTGTGCGGCCACATTTAATGTGTATATTTCCCACTAATTTTCAAAAAGCAGCTGTCCGCAATGTTTCTCTTTGAAAGCAGCAATAAAACATGCGCAAAACAGCCGCCACATATTTTACTACTACACAGACTATTTGAAAATTGCCCCCATTGTGAATAAATGAGTGAGAAGCGACTCACGGGAACTATTTCTCAACTTAATATTCAGCAAGAACGTTGCATGTCTGTGCTTGTTTCAAAGAAAGAAGCATTTTTCTTATATTAATAGATGCAGTGCACTAAAGGGAACAGTGAAATAAGGTACCAGAAAGGAATTAAAGGATGGGCATTTGAGAGAATCGAAATAGGGAATGAGACAAAATTTCCTATTTTATTTCAGATCATTTTCAAAACGGAACAAATTAAATTCCAATGAAATTTCAAAAGAATCTCATTCTATTTTGAAAACCTATTAAAAGATAAAAAGTCACCAGTTGAGGGAGTAAGTTCCTCGACCTAGGCCTATGCCCAAAGCCTGAGCCTTGCCTAGCCATAGGCTGCGACCTGACAAAGGAGCTGCGGCCTACGCCTGAATGCGACACTGGAGTCTTGGCCTAGGCCCTGGCCCAAGATCCGAACAAAGGCCTAGGCCCAACAAATTTCCTGATGACCGCCCCATTCTTACCAAATTCGACGTCATGTCTTGGCCCAGACCCAGGCTCAATGCCAGGGCCTTGTCCTGAACCCAGACCCGATGCCAGGGCCCAACCTGGAGGCAGAGTCCCAACCCCTGGGCCTTGGCCCAGAATAAGGCCCAGGCAGGAGCCCAGCCCTCAGAGCTTCTTTTCGGCATCTTCTTTCTTTGGCTCTTCTTTGCCAACTGATGCCGTCTGTTGGGGTTGTTGCACCAGAATTAATTAATTCCAGCGCAACCTCCCTAGCACAGCAGAGGGCACCATTTTGATGGCCTTAAAGAATGCTAACCCATGGTTTACTCATATTCTGGTTTATATATTACTTCAGATGCTTTCAAAATAATGCTGGAAATCTTGCTCTGGAGATGGGCTAGGAGAATGGCTAAAGGGCTTTCTGCTCAGCAGGTAGGAGACAGGCAGGAGGTCATCAGAAGAATTACTCCTATCTATGCCCTTCTCCTTTACCGCCAATTCCTGACTCCGTGCCTTCCACCTGGCTCTATCATGTGCTTGGAATAACCTTTCTGAGCTGGTACATCACGCTTCCTCTCTTGCCTTGTTTAAATCCCATCTAAAATCCCACCTTTTTGAGGCTATTTTTAAATCTTTAGTTTGATTGTCTGCCTTCAGCCTCTTTAACTAACTAATTTTAACACATTGTCTTACTTTATGAAATGCTCCAAGTCTCTTAAATTGTAAGCTGTATTGATCAGGAGTTGTCTCTTGTGTGTTGCTTGTACAGCGCTGCATACATCAAGTAGTGCTATAGATATGTTAAGTATGCACTAAAGCTTTGCCAGTCTTCCAGAAAAAAAAGGGGGGTGGGGGACGGGGGAAGGATTAAAATGTTGCATGCTGATAATGTCATTGTTGGGGATCGTATTAATGCACAGCAACAAAGTATGGCGTCATGAGCAATGTGATAGTTTGTTTCACTGTGGTAGCATAAATGTTAACCTTTAAGGGCATTTTTGTGGTTTACCATGGCACCAAACGAGAAGAGTTCTCATAGGAGTTCCTGTTTGCTTAGAGAGTAATGAGCATCTCCTACTTTGTTCTTGCCAGCTAAAGCTGTTAGTCAGGCAATGCCCTTCACTGCAAATATTTGCCGGTTTAGTTCTTGTTAAATGATGTAACATAATATATTGAGCTACATAAAGCAGAATATTGGTGCAGACTTGGTAGGGACTCACATAATCTAGCCGCTGTACACTGCTGTGATATCATATGTCTGCCTCCTGCAAATGCCAGAAAATGCCACAGGGAGGTCACTGAAATCACCGACACTGAAAATTGCCAACACCTTCTGCAGCTAAATGTAGTCACTGAGTTTTACAAGGCGATAGCTTTAGCCATGAGGGAAAAAAAAAAAAAAGGTGCTCCAGATACTGGGAAGCTGGTGAAGGCAAAGTGTATGTATGGGGGGGCTTGATTTGATTTTAAAACCTCCAGGTATATTTTGCATAAAATGCAGGCACAAAGTCCGCAGGAATGTTGTATTTGAGCGTCTTGCAGCTCAAAATTGCAAAGCGAAAACTGCTTAAGCAGCTTCCCTTTCAATATTACCTTGAAGGTCTACAGAGAGATGATTTATCTGTGGACCTTCAAATTGTCCAGAGTTCTCAAAATTGCCCCCAGAATGACTAGTAGAAAAAAAAAATAAAAAGAGAAGCTGGTGCCTTCAGTTCTTGGTTTGGTCGAATGGCTTGAAAAGCTTGAATTCAGTGACTGTTCAGGCCTTGCTACTGGTAAAAAATGTGATCTGAGTACAGTGCAGCATGTGATATAAGAGCCTGTTGGATGGAATCCCAGTTTTCTTCTAGCATTCGTATTAATGTGATAAGTGTGGCTGCCTTGGCTGATGGGGCAATATTGGCTAATCAGCTTGGAGTCAGGTTTGATTTCTAGAGCTCCAGCATCTGTGGCGGCTGGTGAGGGGGCTGCACCTGTAGGAGAACTGAAAATGAGCTTGTCATTCTGACGCTAAGAATAATCTGGCGACCTTCCAGGGAGGAGACGCTGTAGCCTCTCCAACCCTCTTCAAAACCCGTGCCCCACTTAATGCTTTCTGAGAACTCTGTTATCGGCACAGGCTCAGCCCGATGGAAGGCACGAAGCAGCCTTGAACTGTGCGTTGGCCGCTGAGGAGAGCAGTGCTGGGCCCGGAGACGATGGCGCTCGTGGTAGAAGCGGCTCCTTAGATAATGAAACGTCTCTTAATTAAAACTGATGGCAAACAAATATGAGTTATTCCGACTACAGCTGGGAAGCACTAGAACGATTTGGAACTGAGCAGCTGTGAAATTGAACATAGCAACCACAGCTGGGAAGAAATTATTGGGGGGGGGGGGGGGGGGGGGGGGGAGAGAGCAAAGTGAGGGCAGGGGATGAGGAAGAGACCAGGGAAATGGGAAATGCAGCTTGAATATTTGCATTTTTTTCCTCTAGACATTCCAATCAGCTAATCAAATATTAGCATTTTCAGGCTCTTTGTGAGTTTTTCAGTACAATAGAGTCCCAGATTGCCTCAGCATTCTATGGAATTTCCAATATCCCTCAATATTATTGCTGTGAAAACAGAGAGAACAGGCCCAGGCAGCCATGGCTGTCTGTCTGTCCAGTTGTTTATCTTGGACAAAGCTAAAGACTGGGAGATCTTGAAAAGAAGACTCTCATCTTCTCAAATTCTCATTTATCAGTAGCCTTGGGCTTGACTGCATCAGTGGCCTTCAGTGTCTTGGTAACATTATTGCCTTGTGCTTGTCCTTATTGCATGTCACTGTGGGGCAACTATAGAGAGGTTTTTCTGAGTCATTACGCAGTCCTCCTTTGAAGCTCTTGCTCCCTCAGTTAAGCTCTGCTCTTTCTAAGAAATTGCCAGATCTGATGAATAACCCTTGGAAAAAGTGCAAACACCTATAGTCTGCTGCAAAAATTATATGTTGCATGAATGAAAGGTCCTGCACAACCTATTTTGTGCTCTTCCTGTTGGGCACTGCAACTTGAGTAATAGAGAAAGAGAGAGAGCATTCCAGCCCTGGCAAAACTTCCTTTGCTATGAGGAGACCTTGGGGGCAGATTTAAACGTGATTGTGCATAGACACTGGAAAATGCTTTTGAGAATTGGGTTCAATCTCCGCTTTCCAACCCCCCGCCCCCTGGCTGGGAACTGTCCACAACACACATTTGGGGGGAAAAGGGTGATCCTGGGGCAGGGCTGAGGCTGCCTTAGTAAAGTTTCATACTTTCCAGTGGGGAGTTTACACCACAAACTCTGGCCCCAACGTAATAAAGTGCACTCCACTGAGCGCATGTTTTAGTGTGGGTTGTGCACTAGGGATGTGAATCGTTTTAGGACGATTAAAATTATCGTCCGATAATTTTAATATCGTCTTAAACCGTTATGGAACACAATACAATAGAGATTCTAACGATTTATCGTTATAAATCGTTAGAATCGTGAGCCGGCACACTAAAACCCCCTAAAACCCACCCCCGACCCTTTAAATTAAATCCCCCACCCTCCCGAACCCCCCCAAATGACTTAAATAACCTGCGGGTCCAGCGGCGGTCCGGAACGGCAGCGGTCCGGAACGGGCTCCTGCTCCTGAATCTTGTTGTCTTCAGCCGGCGCCATTTTCCAAAATGGCGCCGAAAAATGGCGGCGGCCATAGACGAACACGATTGGACGGCAGGAGGTCCTTCCGGACCCCCGCTGGACTTTTGGCAAGTCTCGTGGGGGTCAGGAGGCCCCCCACAAGCTGGCCAAAAGTTCCTGGAGGTCCAGCGGGGGTCAGGGAGCGATTTCCCGCCGCGAATCGTTTTCGTACGGAAAATGGCGCCGGCAGGAGATCGACTGCAGGAGGTTGTTCAGCGAGGCGCCGGAACTCTCGCTGAACGACCTCCTGCAGTCGATCTCCTGCCGGCGCCATTTTCCGTACGAAAACGATTTGCGGCGGGAAATCGCTCCCTGACCCCCGCTGGACCTCCAGGAACTTTTGGCCAGCTTGTGGGGGGCCTCCTGACCCCCACGAGACTTGCCAAAAGTCCAGCGGGGGTCCGGAAGGACCTCCTGCCGTCCAATCGTGTTCGTCTATGGCCGCCGCCATTTTTCGGCGCCATTTTGGAAAATGGCGCCGGCTGAAGACAACAAGATTCAGGAGCAGGAGCCCATTCCGGACCGCTGCCGTTCCAGACCGCCGCTGGACCCGCAGGTTATTTAAGTCATTTGGGGGGGGGTTCGGGAGGGTGGGGGATTTAATTTAAAGGGTCGGGGGTGGGTTTTAGGGGGTTTTAATGTGCCGGTTTTGCGATTTTTTTCGATTTTTAGATTTTTCACGATTTTTCACGATATTTTACCCCCCCAAACGGCAACAATACGATTCCCTCCCCCTCCCAGCCGAAATCGATCGTTAAGACGATCGAGGACACGATTCACATCCCTATTGTGCACACATTTTTGAATGTACAATTTTACAAAATCTGTTCACAAATGTAAGTAAAACTATGGATAATAAATTGTACGTTAGTTTCTCTTAAAGTTACTTCTAGTGATGATAGTCGGTACCGAATTTTCATATAAGTGATTTAATGACTCTCATACCATCCCACAGGCTCTTTTGGCATCTCTGCTCTTTATCAAGCCGCAATTGGGATCATCTTTAATCATAGGTCATAAATTCACTTATGTACATTTTTTGTTGATTTTTTCATTTAGATAAAATGTTTCTTGAATAAATTAGTTCAAGAATACTTTCCTTTCGGGGATCACAGACCATGGAGGGTGCTACCCTTCCAAGGAAATCAGAGTGCAGTTCGACGTGCATGTTTCGCGTCCAATGCTGCTTCAGGAACTCCTCTGACTGTGTGTTGTCTCCGCATTTGCATGCCAGGATATCTTCGGTTACGCTTTAATTTAGCCTCGCGAACGTATATATTGCATCATCGCGGTTCGGGAGAAATCTTGAGTAGGGGCTTAGGCTCGGCGCGCACAGGGGTAGGTTTTCAGGGGTTACGCGCATAACCCCTTGAAAATCTACCCCTATATGAATATATCTTCGCTACAAATTTATAAATAATAAGCATACATAGTGAAAAAAGGATTTTCAGAATCTGATAAAACTAATTACAGACTTGTTTTGTTTTTTGTTTTTTTAGATTTAAGAGCAGTTGTTTTTAAAAGTTAAAATAATGATCCAGCCCAATGGTTTAGTGGTAGTGTTGCGTGCAGTCATGTGAAGGTTCCAGGTTCCTTTCCCATACTGGATGTTGTTCATCCTGCCACTAGGGCCTAGGAATACTGTGCAGCCAATATTCATAGCCCACTGGTGATGGGGGTAAGGGGAAAGAATGGTGGGAGGGAGAGAGACCCAGCTCTTGCTCAACAGCAACATCTGTGGCATTCACGATATCTGGTTCCAAAGGAAGTCACACTTCACTGCTCCAGTACCGGACTTTGACTGTGACTGGGATATGGAGGTGGGTGGCAATCATGGAAACACCTCCTACATCTCCTCGTGACTACAGATCAGACCTATGGTGCCCTCTCTTTCAGACCCTCTGTTGTAAATGACAGTGAGATGGGTTAGGCTGGAAGATTAGGCACAGAGAGAGGTGAGCCAAGCATTAAAAAAGAAAAATAACCCACCACTAAGTTAGAAAATACACTATCTTTGATTATATTAATATTTCTAGATAAAGCAAGTCATGGGAAGTCTTGTTTCCTTACTCATAGTTCATAGCAACTAAAATTTACATTTTCTGGATAAAGTAGTTACATATTGAGTTACCTAGATTGAAAAGTAATATTACATTACTCTAAAGTAACTTAGTAAAGTAATTAGTATTGCATTATTTTAGAGCACTAGTTAGTGCATTTTAAATAATGACCCATAGTGAATCAATAATTCTCAAATTATAGGCCTATCCACCTGGATCTTAGACCAAATGCATACAAATACATCTTATGAATATTCATTGTGCTTAGCCTGACAATCACACCTCTTTAATAATAATTAAATTTGTTGACCAGGAAAGCAAGCTCAAGATGAATACCTTGTTTTCAACCTAATTCCAGCGACTCGGGGAGATAAAAGTGACTTGTCCAAGGTCATATAGAAAGTTGGTGACAGACAAGTGTCTTGAACTCACATCACAAGGCTTCTGCCTCCTTATTGTTTGCAAATATATCTCGGGCATATACATTGTAGACACCCTGAAAAATAGCCTTGCTAAGTAGTCCTGAGGGTTGCTATCTCACAAAGGGTCTACTAGAATAGACGATCCAATCCTAGTTTTGCCCTGTTGTAAGCCTGGAGTTGCACCCCTAAAGTATTATCATAGGTAAATCTGAACTACAGAATCACGATGGGAGGAAACCAAGAGAGTGTCAACTTGTTCAGATTGACCCAGATGAAGCAGCAACTCTAGTGGTTGCTGGAGACTGGGTTGAGAATTTGTACAGTAGTCACTTTGTCCATCTTGGTCTTGTTGAAGACTGGATTTAACTGCAGTGTTGTTCTGGCACTGAGACTCTCCTCCCTGCTTTTTCTTCCAGCTCATTTGGGATTCTGGCACAAGTCTTCATTCATAATTACCCTGGAGCTGTTCCCCTATTGTTATTAAACCACCCTCTTAGTCTGGTGATTACAGCAACAGCCTTGAGGCTGGACGTCATGTACCAGGACACCTTCAAGAACCCAGTATGAGCTCTAAATCCAGCCACTAGGTGTCACTCTTAACAATGACCATGATTCCCTCCCCTTTTCTGAGTTTGTGAATGCTGCCTCCACAGCATTCCCTACCCTATCTGATCTGAGGTGCAGAAGGCCCAATCTGAAAATTGAACTGAGATCCTCCACATAGCATTGTGCAGGACTGCCACTGAGCCACTGGTCCAGCCCATGATGATGATGAATAGTTAATTGAATAAAACTGATTTTTGGATGTGGCCCTAATAACATGAGGATGAGACTGAAATCACCCCATCGGTTTCATTTTGCCCAAAGTCAGAATATGAAGCTGTTTTCCGAGATAAAAGCTAGAGCTTTAACCTACTCCTGCACCCAACTAACAAACTAAATTGCTTTGGCTGGTGTATCAACATGCCCTTCTATTGATTATTCTTTTCACCTGATAATGTCCAGTGCTCCTAATATATTCTATGAGGCCAGAAACATGATTCTTTCATAACAGCAAACAATGTGTAGTGCTTTATGTTTGCCCATGCATGCTGACCAAAGGAAGGGGAATATAAATATTCTTTAATCCTGCATCTGTAATGCTTTCTTGGGCCTCTCTGAAGTGCAGATATACAGTATGTAAATTCACATTTACAGTCTCATAAACACAGCAAATTACCATTATATTGGACAGACGTTTTTGTCCCCTTGATTCCTTATCAGTGTTTCCACTGGTTAATGGGTTTTGGCACCACCCCTTAACAAATAACCCTCATAAGATAACCCCTATCAGACCCAGAATCCACTGTCCTGACTGTCCCCATTCTTACTAAAAGTCTCATAAATGACAAGGGTGCTGGGTAGGAATTAGAAGACTGTCATTTTCATTGTGTTTCATTTCAAAGGAGATGCATGGATGATAACTGTGCTCTGCAGCTAAGGGCCAATACATTTAACTGAATTCACAATCATGCAGTATATCTCTTTGCTGGGGTGACCTAAGATAGATTTAGCAGCCAACATTGTGGGTTTCTTCCTTTGGTAATTATGTTGCAAAGGTCAGTAACATTTTTCAAGAAAGTGCCAAACAAAGCATAACAAAGTCCTGCTGCCATCCAGCATGGCATGCCATTCCCTCTCTAAGACGGACACCACAACTTAAAAAATTCTTGGGCTGACTCTGCCAACCTCATGCATTGCAAAATTTAGCACCACTGGCCCAGAAATGTGAAAATGATTGCTGATCATGGTGCTAGTGTTGCCAAAGAAGCAACATTCCAGGAGTGAGGTTTTTTTTTTTTTTTTTTTATATACCACCATGTGATATGCATGCTGGGAGTTCCTGGCCCTCTTCCATGAGTTTGGCACACTATAGACCAGTATTTTTATGCTATCAATAAGTTACCTGTCTGATAGTTTGTCATACTCAGTGGTAATACTGCTGTGATCCTATAAAAATAGTACCATTTTGGCAAACACTTGTCTGCTGGTACTGTAGTAATGTGACTCCTTCAAATGATGATGCATCTGTAATCCTTTCGGATAAACTTAGTATAGTATAAGAGGCACTAAGATGATACTACTGGGGTAATAAAATAATTATGGAAATATGAAAGTCAAATCTACGTATGCTGTATAGCAGCAAAGAACACATGCCCTTTGGTACTCAAACATCTTTAGGGCAATATCCAAATGTACAGGGGATACAAAAATGCCTGAATACTTTGCAACCGTTATTGACACAGACAAGGTTCTGGAAGACAAATGATGCACGTAGAATTAAAAATGCAATTCTACGTGTGCATTCTTATCCCATAATTCAAATACATTCTTGGGCACACATGCTTGCAAAGTGGCTAAATATAGCCATGCTATGAAAATCCACAGCTATGTTTAGCTGCCTCTGTCCAAAGCAGTTTTTACACCCAGGGATCAAGGTGCGTAACTCCGTGGTTAGATACTTAGATGCCTTTGAAAACTGCCCTCAAAGGGACCTGCCATTTTGATGTCAAAGTACATTACCAGAAGCCTTTACTTCTACAGGATATGGATATTTGTCAATAGTTTTGGGAATGATGGGCTAGTAGGCTTAAAATGTGTTGCCTGTACACCTAAAATCAAGGAGGTTGATATTCAAAAGACATTTAGGTGGTTAACTCAAAACATATCTGGCTAACTTTAAAATAGCTGGGAATGTTCAGTGGCACAACCATGCCACTGAATATACTCTGCTAGTTTATTTATTTATTTATTATTTTTATATACCGACATTCGATCTCAATAGCCAGATAAGTTTACCTGAGTAACTAGCTGGGCTGCTCAGTGGCTGAATATTGCCCCCCAAGAAGTTCCACACAGAACTATAGGATTTTGCTTTCTGGAATTCATGCATGCACATGTCCGTGCCCCGCACATATCATAGATGGTGGATCTGGTAGGGGAAAAGTCACCTTTGTCAGTGTCTTTTATGACATCTCCTGAAAATCTGATGTGGATAGAATACCAAGTAAAAAAGTTGTGGTGTGCAAACACACACGCTCTCACACTTACACACTCACCATCCTTCTGTTCTTTTGGAAAGTAGGAGAGAAATTCTGCCATGCCTCTCAGTGTCTAGGTAGTTGCATCCCAACAGGACATGATAAATTAGGTCTCCTTCCCCTCCCTACTCTACCCATCTCGCCCTAGTTTCCTACAGCAGCTCAGGGGTAAGTTCTGCCTGCCAGTCTTTGAAATTCTGTAGCATTTGCATTCGTTTGCAAATGGCTGTGTTAATATTCATAAAAAGTCATTTGTAGTAAAAAAAAAAAAAAAAAATAAAAAATAAAAAAATTCCTAGTTTTATATATTGCCTGAGAGCAACAGTTTTCTAACTTTTGAGTCATTATTTCTTTCTATTCTATTCTTTCCTCCCGCTTTAATTTTATTTTTCAATGTTTTTTTTCTACTTCCTTTGTTCTCTCCTCCTTTTAAACCTTCCTCATTTTGTTCTCCCTGTCTCTACTTTCTCAGTCTGTCCTTTCTCTCAAAGTTGCAGGCCACCCCACTTCCAGGTCTCTGTCTTCTCTCCCCATCCCCCCCAGGATCTGGCTACGTCATCGTTCCGCAAACCATAAACCATATTCGCAGTTGCTGGCTACTGCCACTATTACGTCGCCATCAACCACCCTGTTTCTGCTAATCTGAAAGTCAGCTTCTGAAACATTTAAAAGTTTTCGGACTGCAGTCAGATACATCACGCCCTGACCCTCTTGATCTGAGGCTCTCTTGGAATCCTTGTGAGAGAATGTAATACCAAGGTACATACCAGAGACCTCTGTTTCCAGGACATTACCTTGGATGGGTTCCTCGGAACTTATGAGGAACCTGCTGACACATCCAAGCAGCGGGAGAGGCACTACTACTTACTGTCAGAATTGCAGGATCTGGTAAAGGATCTACCCAGGTAACCTAGAGTGGTATAAAATCTCTAAATAAATAAATAAATCAGCAAAAACTGAAGTTACAAAATTATAACACTGTATCCAGAAAAATAACTGAAACCTCTACGTATGGTTATGTGTCAACAAAATTCACCAGGCCACTAAAACCCTCACAGAAAAGTGAAATTTTCCAGAAGGCACTTGTAAGACTTGACTGACAGCAATTTTTTTTAGCTATCCTTGGTGTTGTATTTGACTGCTTTACTTACTCTGCAGTTTGATTAAAATTAACTTGCTCGATATAAACAGCCTGTGCAATACTCTTCAAGATGTTCACTAATTCATCTGCTAATAGCATTCAGTGTCACTAGAAGTCAGACAGGATGCTGTAACACTTGTTCACAGCATGCAATCACTTTTGATTGTAATATTCAGTTTGTTGCAAGCAGAAAAAGAATAGCCAGAGCACATACAGTATTCCTTGTATCAGTATAATGAGATCAGGCATCCACAGCAACCCAGTGTTTGTAACCCTATGGCAATCTCACCCTCTAATTAATTACCAGTAATGAAAAAACTTTGTTGTGTAACTTAATGTAATGAGGTAGTTGTTTGGTGAGAAGAAGCGTTGACACAATCATTCTGAGGTGGTAGCACAGCAGCGGCTGCTGTTTTGGATGCACAGTGTATAGTTCTACCATGATGAGTCAAGATGCATCCTAGGCTTGACTAGGCAGTAGGATGTATATGTATAGGAGATCTGATGAATTTATTCTTGGTATAATGCTGTTATCTCAATGGAAAATAAAACCTGAACAAGGTGGTTGTAAATAATCAATTCTTCACCATAAGGACATAAGACTTGCCATACTGGGTCAGACCAAAGGTCCATCAGCTGCAGTATCCTGTTTCCAAAAGTGGCCAATCCAGGTCACAAGTACCTGGCAGGATCCAAAAGAGTAGATAGATTCCAAGCTGTATATCCCAAGAATAAGCAGTAGATTTCTGCAACTCTACCTTAATAATGGTTAATGGACTTTTCCTCCAGGAACTTGTCCAAAACTTTTTTAAATGCAGCTACACTAATGGGATAGATTTTTAAACTTACACAAGCGCATCCATGTGTGCACACATGGCTGCACCGATTTTATAACATGTGCATGCCAATTAAGGAGTGGACTGGGAGGGAACTTCTCTACCCCCCTACCTAACCTCCCTTCCCCTTCCCCTCTCCTCCCCACCCCCTAAACTCTACCTTTTCCTTGTTTTCTTCTTTATTTTGCCAGCCAGCTGCCGGCGTGCGAATCTCTAGGACAGCCATCAATAGCGCTATCCCGGCCTGCCCCCACCCCTCCTCACTCAGAACATGCCTCTCCGGCCCGCCCTTTCCAAGAAGCCCAGCCCTTGAATGTGTACCGGCCTTTACAGCTGGATTTTACGCATGCAGGCATTTTAAAATCTACCCAATAGTTTTCACCACATCCTCTGGCAACGAATTCCAGAACTTAATTATGCATTGAATAGAAAAATATTTTTTTATTCATTTTAAATGTATTACCCAGTAACTTCATTGTGTGTCCCCTGGGCTTTGTACTCTTTGGAAGAGTAAACAACTGATTAATGTTCACTTGTTCCATTCCACTCATCATTTTATAGACCTCTATCATATCTCCCTCAGCCATCTCTTCTCCAAGCTGAAGAGTCCGAACCTCTTTAGCCTTTGTTCATAGGGGAATTGTTCCATTCCCTTTATCATTTTGGTCATCCCTCTCTAATTCTGCTATATCTTTCTTGAAATATGGTAACCAGAACTGCACATAATATTCAAGAAGAGGTTGCACAATGGAGCAATTCAGAGGCATAATGATATTCTCTGTTTATTCTCCATTCCTTTCTAAATAATCCCTAGTATTCTATTTGCTTTCTTGGCTGCTGCTGCTGCACACTGAGCAGAAGATTTCAATGCATTGTCAACGATGACACCAAGATCCTTTTCCTGAGTGGTGACTCCTAATGTGGAACCTTGCATTTTGTAGCTATAATTTGGTTACTCTTCTCTTACTTTGCACTTGTCTACATTAAATTTCATTTGCCATTTGCATGCCAGTCTCCCAGTTTTGCAATGTCCTCTTGCAATTTCTGCCAATCCTTTTGTGATTTGAATAATTTTGTCATATGCAAAGTTGATCACCTCACTTGCTCCCATTTCCAGTTTGTTTATATATATATTAAAAAGTAGTGGTCCCAGAACAGATTCCTGGGGCCTTTCTCCATTGGGAAAATTTACCATTTAGCCCTACTCTCTGTTTTCTTTTAACCAGTTGGCAATTCACATGAGGACACTGCCCCCTATCCCATGACTTTTTAATTTTCTAAGAAGTTTCTCATGAGGGACTTTGTCAAATGCTTTCTGGCTCACCTTTATCCGCATGTTTATTTATGCCCTCAAAAACATGTAGCAAATTTGCGAGGAAAAACTTCCCTTGGCTAAATCATGTTGGTTTTGTCCCATTAAACTATCCCTATTTGTTAAGCAATTTTGTTCTTTATGATAGTTTTTCTACCATTTTGCCTGGCACAGATGTCAGACTCACTGATCTGTAATTTCCTGGATCACCCCTTGATCCCTTTTTAAAAAATTGGCATTACAATAGCAACTCTCCAGTCTTTAGGTAGCACAAACTATGTTACTGATAGTTTACAAATTTCTAATAGCAGGACCGCAAATTCATTTTTCAGTTCTTTCAGCACTCTGGGATGTATATCATCTGGTGCAGGTGATTTTGCTACTACTCTTTAACTTGTCAGTTTGCCCTAGTACATCTTCCAAGTTCACTTGTATTTGTTTCATCACCTTTGAATAGCATTTCTGGCATGGGTATATCCCTTACATTTTCCTCAGTGAATTCATTTAATCTCTCTGCTATGGCCTTGTCATCCCTAAGTGTCCTGTTTACTAGGGATGTGAATCGTATTTCTGATGATTGAAAATATCATACGATATTTTCAAAGTAGTCATAAATTGGGGGCTCCCCGAAACTGATAGGAAAACCCCACAAAATTGTTCGTGGGGTTCTCTTATCGTTTTGGGGGAGGGCGGGAAAAATGGCACACAAAAACAATCCCTAAACCCACCCCGACCCTTTAAAACATCTCCATTAGCTTCCCCCATCTTCCTGACCCCCCCAAAAATGTTTTAAATTACCTGGTGGTAATTTATTGGCTGCGCCTGAGCCGATAAACAAAAAACCCACCCCAACCCTTCAAAACAGCTCCCTTAACTCCCCCCCCCCCCCCCAAAACATTTTAAATTACCTGGTGGTCCAGTGGTGGTCCCAGGAGTGATCTCCCGCTCTCGGGCCATCGGCTGCCACTAATAAAAATGGTGCCGATGGCCCTTTGCCCTTACCATGTGACAGGGTATCCGTGCCATTGGCCGGCCCCTGTCACATGGTAGGAGCACTGGATGGTCGGCCAATGGCACGGATACCCTGTCACATGGTAAGGGCAAAGGGCCATCGGCGCCATTTTTATTAGTGGCAGCCGATGGCCCGAGAGTGGGAGATTGCTCCCAGGACCACCACTGGACCACCAGGTAATTTAAAATGTGTTTTTTTGGGGGGGAAGCTAAGGGAGCTGTTTTGAAGGGTCAGGGTGGGTTTTTTGTTTATCGGCTCAGGCGCAGCCGATAAAAAAAAACAAAAAAAACCAAAACCCGATCGTGCCGCACGAAAAAAAAGAACACGATGTGAATCGAAACCGATTCCGGTTTCAATTCACATCTCTACTGTTTACCTCCTGATTATCTAATGGTCCAACTGACTACCTTGCAGGCTTTTTACCTCAAATGTACCTGAAAAAGTTTTTGTTATGAATTTTTGCTTCCACGGCAAGCTTCTTTTCAAATTCTCTCTTTGCCTTCCTTATCAGTGCTTTGCATCTAACTTGCCAGTGCTTATGCTGTTTCCTGTTTTCTTCATTCGGATCCCTTTTCCATTTCTTGAAAGATGTTCTTTTAGATATTACGGCCTCTTTTACTTCACCTGCATAATATAATTTGTCCCATTCCTAATATACTGTTTAACATTTCAAACTTGGCACGGGGAAAGAAAGAACCAAGTGAGAGAAACAGGGAGACAAACCAAGAAGAAAATAAAAAAGGAAGCTAAGAAGACAGAGAGGAACTGAAAAGCAATAGAAATATGTATTTCTTATTGTTTTATCTCATTTTAACTGTTGTAGTGTTTCTAACTTTTTTTTATTATGAGTGTTTAAATGTGTATATGCATACATGTACCACCAGTGAGGGAGGGCTCAGGAGATGAGAAAAGGATTCAGCAATGACACAGCGAAAAAGATAAACAAGGAAAGAGGGAGAGAAGGTGAAGAGGAAACAATGGGAGAGAGAAAGTGGGAAGCCAACCAAGGTAGATGCATTACGGGCAGAGAGCAGGGCATACTGAGCTGGAGGGCAGAAGAGACCACTAAATTCAGCCCCAAACAGAAGTCTCTGGTGCTTCAAATCAAATATGGAAAAGGACAAAGCACTGCCAGCCTGACTCACCCTGCTGAGAAATAATCAAGACACCAGACCAGATACCATCTCCTTGTAAATGACTCTCAGCAGGACCTGTTTGGGTGCTGAAATACCAATCAATTGATTTTTATTACACTTTCTGATTTGCATTGTCCCTGCTCTGAAAACATACAAATGAAGAAATAGCTGGTCCAATCAGAGGCTGGTGGAGAGCCACAAGCAGCCTGCCTCCGTGAAACTGACCTGCTGCTTCCTATTAATCACCGTTGGTGCCCGTATGGGTCACCTTTCTGTATATCCCAGTAATCAGAGAAGAATACAGAAATCAGTTTGACCACTGACAGGGACCATGGTGCCTAGGCAATCAAAATTATTGAGAACACTGATGAAGTTGGAAAGTCATTTAGGAAAAGATGAGGCAACCAAGAAGGTGTTAATTGCCTTCCCCAATCATTTCTTTTCACCCCTCCTCCCAACAACACACACATTTGAGCCAGCAGATGGAAAGCCATTGGAATGAATCTTTGCAATTGTAATAAGACAGGTTACCTAGTTTACCTGAAGAATAGCAGAAAAGGAGAATAATTAAAATGGACATCATGAGGTCCATATTCAGAGGCATTTAGCCAGATAACTCATATGTCATTCAGTTAAACATCAACTTTTGAATATTTACCCATTTACCCCCCCCCCCTTATCCAGATAAACTTTAGCTGTATATCTTATTGTGTAGCTAATATTTAATTGGATAACATAGGAGCATTCCGGGGGTGTTTCTGGGAGGTTGGCTGGCTAAGTTATCTGATTTTCAGAGTTAGCTGGATAACATAACTCTGGTTATGCTGTAGAGCTGCCCTAAAGAGAGCCGAATAAACTTATCTGGCTATCTTTAAGATAGCCATCTATATGCAATAATCTGAGGCTGCACTGCTGAATATCCCTCCAAAGTTAAAATCTGGCCAGTGATTGACTATGGACTGTGGTGACTGACTATGGACCGGTGACCTCAATGCTATCAACCAATATCAAGGACAGTCGCTAAAATGAGGTAGTCCCTCAGTCAATCCATTGATTATTGACTCTACTGCGGAGAAATGCAAGCCTGTTTTCACTTGTGAAGCTGGCATGGGATTCTTGCACAGCCACAGCAGCCCTAAAGATACCTGGCACTCATCAGCCAGCACCGTCAGGTTGGGGGAAGCATCTTAGAGCAAATGTTTGTTTTATTAATTTGAATTTGATTGTGCCAACTTAGTCCAGCAAGACAATACAGGGTCAGAGAAAGTGAAGATGCATGATTATATACAAGCTACAGCCAGCAGGCATACAGCAATAGGAAGCCATATGTCTCTTGCCATGAATCATATTGAGAACTGTTATAATTTTTTCTACCCTAATACTAACGCAAAAAAGGGAAAAGAGAAAGAGAGGTAGGGAGAAAATAAAGGAAAGAGAAGGAGAGAGAAAAAAAGGGTGATAAAGGAAAGGTACAAATTGGAAGCCTAACCATGGACTGCAGAATCCCGTATGGAGGCATTAAGCAATTCCAATAGCAGGCCCTAATGCTCCAGAAACTATTTAGTTTGGTGGTGATGGGGCACCATCCAATGATGCCATGGGAACTTAAGCAGCTGAATGCTTTGGTAATTGTTTAGATTTAGATGTGTGAGGATGTGTGAGGATAGGTGTTAGATTACTTATGGGAACCAATATTAATATCATCTACCCAGAATGGTAGGGAATCAGAGAGGAAGGCAACAAAAACTGATTTGGTTTGGAATGATATCCTACAAGCTGTCAAGCTTCTATGGCTGGTAGCTGGGATATATCCTCTGAAGTGTATACCGCAATGACTGGACAGACTGGATGGGCCAATTGGTGTTTATTTGTCATCATTGATTAGGTTACTATGTTACCGAGAAGCCTTAAGATTTCTATGTGCAACTCAATATTCCTTAGCCAACCTGAACTACCACCTGCTCTCCAGTGACCATACTTGCATTAATCGAAAGGCATGAATCTCACAGAGAACAGTGACGTCTGGCAGAGCTAATGTGAGCAATACCAAGGAGCCCTGTCACAAGACATTAGGACATATCTCAATTAATCTTTGTCTGATGCCATTAGGTTGAAAGAAGTCACCTGCCCAGTAAGCTGCTCTTCAGACTACCCATGTTTCAGCAGTTGTTCGTCTGTGATGAATGATGATCCGAAGGAAGGCCAAAAATCCATACAATATCAGTACTCTATGCCAATGTCCGTGTACATGCATCTTAATCCTGAAGCATCCCCTTCTGGTCCAGTATGGAGACCCAAAACATGCCCTGCAGGTCTAGTACTGAGACACATCCCCCCCCCCCCCATATACAGCTCTGTCAATGCGCTCACTCCTGGCATGCAGTACCCTCTGCTATTCTAATACTGAGACATCTCCACATACAGATGAGCTAATATACCTCAGTACTGACCTGTACCGCTCCCTGCCAATGCTCCTCACTCCAGCCCTGCAGTACTACCTGCTATTCCATTATTGAAAAAAAAAGTATATGTATACGTATGTATGTATATATATGTGTGTGTGTGTGTGTGTGTGTGTGTGTGTATGTATATATATGTGTGTGTGTATATATAAAGAATCTCACAGATCCTGGATAACTGAACATCCCAAGCATTTATGGTGTGATCTGTTACCCAGGAACACACCACCTGATGTTTCATTTCAAACATGCTATTACTCCAAACCTTGTTCATGCTTCAAATTACTACTCTATCTGTAATCTGTCAGAGCTGAGAAGGAGAGAGAGAGGGGAGAAATCAAAGGTTAAAGCGAAAGCAGGGGTGAGTGCAGTAAAAGAGGGGGGTGTGTGTGTGTGAAATGTTTCTGCCTTGTTTTGCTGTTTAGTGTTTGCTTCCGAGGTGGTGGACGGGTGAACGAGAACAGAAGATCAGACCCCCCCCCCCCCCCCGGAATAGAATGGAGGAGGAGGAGGGCTGACTGGGAAAAAGTGAGGCTGCAAGTTGTATTTCCATTACTTTCACTGATTGCTCCCAGCCTTGGATCAAGAAATAATTTGATCTAGAAAAGTGAATGTGGTGGTGTGTTTTGTTCTCTAGGACACTAACACCCATGAATAGTAAGCACCCACTGTGCCTGCAATCCATGATGCCCTGCTGCTGGGGCGAGGAAATGCATGAGAGCTCTGCTTACTTCTTACAGGTTGAAACAGCTCTGCGGTAGGTTGATGGTTATAGAGCCAGAAATGCAAAATCTTCTCCAACTGCAGACTTCCACCAGTTGTTGCTAAGTGAAATTCACAAGAAAACCTCTGTGCGTCAGAGGCGTGCAGGCATACGGCACTGGGTGCCGACACTCGGAAAGATTTGTCTGTGAAGAGGCACAACTTGTGAATAGCCAAGCTGTGAACTGCAGTTAAGCAAGAAACACAGAATTAATGGAGCCTACTTTCTGGGCGCACGTGTGTCTGCGGATCATCCCCTCTGCCCCCCCTAAATAAAAAAAAAAAAAAAAAAAGCCCTGACAGGATCCTGACATGTAAAATAAATAAATACTAGAAATGTGGTGCGAGGAGGTAGGAGGAAACCAGACATGATAATCTCTTAAGCTTTATTCCATTTGGAAAGTAAAAAGGAAACCTGTATATACAAGTAGGGGTGTGCGTAAACAATCTATAAATGAAACAACAAATGAAGTAAAAAAAAAAAAAAAAAATCCCTCCCCGGCCCCTCTCTGATTCCCTGCCCCCGGGCTCTTTTCACAATTTTCAGCGGGGGTAGGAGCAAACTCGGGCCCATGCCATTTTTCTGTGGAAGAAATTAGCAGAGGTGTCAGCCTCTGCTGGAACCTCCAGCTGAACAGGAAAGGCTTGGAATCGCTCCTGTCCCAGGAATAATTCAGAGCTCTCGGGATGGCGCTGGGGGCCACACGTGGCAGGATCTGAAAGCCAGCTCAAATTCTTATCTCTGCTTCTGGCGGCTCCCAAACAGGTTTGATTTTTGTGCATAACCAAAATCTGCAAAGTTTATGGATACAGCTCATAAAAACCTTAAAACCAGACTCATTTGGGGATCACCAACAGGCCGATACAATACAGTGCGTTTGGACACGCGTTTTCGATGCGCTAGCTTTACCCCTTATTCAGTAAGGGGTAATAGCGTGTCGAAAACGTGCGTCCAACCCCCCCCCCCCCCCCCCCCCCCCCCCCCCCCCCCCCCGAACCTAATAGCGCCCGCAACATGCAAATGCATGTTGATGGCCCTATTAGTTATTCCCGCGCGATTCAGTAAGTAAAATGTACAGTCAAGCCACACATTTTACTTTCAGAAATTAGCACTTACCCAAAGGTAGGCGTTAATTTTTCTCGGCACTGGGAAAATGTACAGAAAAGCAGTAAAAACTGCTTTTCTGTACACCCTCCGACTTAATATCATGGCGATATTAAGTCGGAGGTCCCAAAAGTTAAAAATAATTTAAAAAAAATTTTTTTATCGGCCCGCAGCTCGAAAACCGGACGCTCAATTTTGCCGGCGTCTGGTTTCTGAACCCGAGGCTGTCAGCGGGTTTGAGAACCAGTGTCGACTGTCAAACTCGCTGACAGCCACCGCTCCTGTCAAGAAAGAGGCGCTAGGGACGCGCTAGTGTCCCTAGCGCCTCTTTTTACCACGGGCCCTCATTTAAATACTGAATCGCGCACACAGGACAGTGGCCTGTGTGCGCGCCGGGAGAGGAGGCGCTCGCCCGCTCTCCCGCGACCTTTACTGAATCGGCCTGCAAGAGAGGATTTGAGAATCCCATAAAGCTGGAACGTCCCCGTTCTGTTTCTCATGCACACATATCCCCATGTTGGCTGTGTAAAATATGTGACTTGGGGACTCCTCCTAACTGGACCCTCTGTGGAATTCTTGCGTGCTTTGCCAAGTCCTCAGGTTGTAGTGCCCAGCCTTCCTCAGGCCCATCTTTTTGTCCTTGGCTGCTAGTGCTTGAAAGCACTCAGAGGGAGGGAGGGAGGGAGAGGCCTGAATGCTCCATATTCAGTCCTCAGTGTCCCAGTAGCTGAATAAACATAAATGTTATATATGACCTAATGATTAATGAATAATTGAAAGAGAGGAAGGGGGAAAAAAACCAGAGAATGAGCCAATGCATCTCTGTAAGGAGAGCGTGCCTTTTTCTGCAGAGCATAAGGCAAAGAAACATTTATGATCTGTCCAGGCAGTTCAGTGTGATTTGGTTTTAAAACTGCAGTACCTCCTAGCTGCAGACATTAAAACTACATGGAACAGGAGACCAAATATTGCAGAAAAACAGGGAAACTTTTCCTTTTGAAAACTGACAAAGTCTATGGGTCAAGAGAACCAGCAGACCTTACACTTCTGGGCACAGTGTGAAAGTTTCCCCCATGGTTGGTAAACATAGGCCTCACTATTCTCAGTGGGGTCTATTTACTAGCAATGGGGCCGATGCAATACAGTGCGCTCAGCCGAGCACACTGTATAACCCGCACTTGGACGTGGGTTAAATAGGCGGTAATCCACCCCCTAATGCAATAGGGGAATTAGCGCCTATTTAACAGGCGTCCAACGCAGAGTGAATGCAATAGCGCTCATCACATGCAAATGCATGTGAATGAGGCTATTACTCATTCACTCCGCATTCAAAAAATAAAAGTGTGCGTCTCAGACGCACATTTTGCTCTCAGCTATTAACGCCTGCCTGGAGCAGGCATTAATAGCTCAGTGCACGTAAAAGTAGTACAGTACCGGGGTCAGTTTTCGTAACCGGCAGCCGCGGCGGGGGTCACGTTGGCAAGGAGGTGCTAAGGTCACGCAAGCAACCCTAGCGCTTCCTTGCTAGCGCGACCCCCTAATTTGGGTATGGCATGGCGCTTTCCACGCTTTTTATTGCATTAGCCCCAGTGCACGTTAAGTTTGGTAAACTAACCCTTACATTTGCTCAGTTTAGTTGGTCTAAATTTGATTAGCCAGATCTAGCCAAACTTTCAGTTGAACCACCTAGTTGTTTCGGTTAAAATTAACAGGACACCTTTTCCATTCATCAGCTTTTTAAAAATCTCTCTCAAGCTTGTTTACTAGCTATGTTTTAATGTATTTGTTGTATGTTTGTGAGAGAAAGGGAAAGTCACTGTGTCAGGGAGAGTGAGGGAGGCTGTATCTGTGAGAGAGAGTGTGGGGTGTATGTGGGAGAGAAGCTGGGAGTGTGGGTGAGTAAGAGAGAGAATATGGCAGTGTTTGAGTGAAAGAGGAAGGGTGTGAGGGCGTTTATGTGAGTAAAATGGAGGATGTGGGAATGCGTATGCATTTGTGGGAAAGTGAGGTTTGTGTGTGTGTGATTAAAAGAGGCAACCCCCCAGGTGCTTGTGTGACCCGATGATGCTTCTCTGCCAAAAGGCCCTCTTTCATTACTGCTCCTGGTCTCCAAAAATCTCTTCAGCACTCTGTGGCTCACTGTTCAGATTCAGCTTCTAGCAGAGGGCAGAACTACCATCATGTCAGGTCAGGAATCCATATAGTACACAAACCTGCTATATAGGATAGCTCATTTCTAAATCGTGTACCTTCATACAATGCCAATGTTTGATGGCTATCGTGCTGATGAGCCTTGTGAGCTATTAGGCTTTCTAATCATTAGGTAACTTTGATGATATTTTCAGTCACACCTATCTATGTTTTTGGTATGGTAGGCTGACGCTGTCACACTTATCTTTAGTGAAGTCCACTGACATAAATTGATGAGGCCGACATCATGATGTTTCGGAGCTGAAAAACTCCTTCTTCAAGGGCTCGGCGTTGGTGATAGTGGACGATAGGTGGACTGATTATTTAATTGTTGTCGGAACGGGAAATGTCCGCTGACAACAAGTTCGGCGATGCTGGAAGCTATCACTGCTGGCTATATTTTGAGCTGTCCGCTGGCACCAGATTTAGTGATGCAGAAAGCTATCGCTGCGGGCTGTGTTAGCGATGCTGATGGCTCTCGACGTGAGGAGGGTGCTATACCCTTAACTGGCCCTAAGGCCAGCTTCGCTAACACAGCCCGCAGCGATAGCTTTCTGCATTGCTAAATCTGGTGCCAGCGGACAGCTCAAAATATAGCCAGCAGTGATAGCTTCCAGCATCGCCGAACTTCTTGTCAGCGGACAATTCCCGTTCCGACAACAATTAAATAATCAGTCCACCTATCGTCCACTATCACCAACGCCGAGCCCTTGAAGAAAGAGTTTCTCAGCTCCGAAACATCGTGATATCGGCCTCATCAATTTATGTCAGTGGACTTCACTAAAGATAAGTGTGACAGCGTCAGCCTACCATACCAAAAACATAGATAAGTGTGACTGAAAATATCATCAAGTTACCTAATGATTAGAAAGCCTAATAGCTCACAAGGCTCATCAGCACGATATCCATCAAACATTGGCATCATATGAAGATACACTTGATTTAAAAATGATCTATCCTATTTAGCAGGTTTGTGTATTATATGTGATTTCAATACATGCTATATTTTGGGTCTTTTTCAAGCAGGTCAGGAATCCAGGCATTTCTCATTTTTTAAGTATATAATGAGAGATCTTTCTGTTTACTTGTCTGTATCTGTCTATATGCCTCTGTCTATCCAACGGACTTTATATTTTAATTTATGTCTGAGTTTTAATGGGGCCTATATATAGCACATATTTAACTGTGCAGAAGAGAATGCCAATTGCATTCTTCTGGTTTGGAATGCTTGACTCCCCATCCCTTAGTCTCCTGTACTGTTGTGCAAAATAAAATGCTTAAAAGGAATACATAAAATAGGTCCAGCATAGCTACCTAAAGAAAGCATTTTAATATAAGACCTGAGAAAGTGCCAGGCAGAAGGTCGCAGCATTGCTTGATCTTGTTTAGAATTAGCAACACTTGAGACTTCATGGGCCAGATTGAGTAATGTATTTGTATTGGGGTCGTTGACTCGTTTGAGACCTCAAGGGCTGGATTGGATTTTAGTGTCTTGGCCCTTGTACAGAATGTAGCAAGTTTTGGAGTAAATAGGATGCTTGTCTGAGACAGGATTGCATGGCTTATAATGCTTCATCCAAGAAATTTTACTTTAGGACACATCTGCAACATTTTTTTCTCCTTTATCAGGTCCCATGTGAGAGGCTTCTTGGAAGGCTGAAGGGTCATGGGTTACGAGGCGATGCCCTTTTGTGAACTGCAAACTGGTTAAAAGACCGGAAACAGAGTAGGATTAAATGGTCAGTTTTCTCAGTGGAGAGAGGTAAACAGTGGAGGCCCTCAGGGATCTGTACTGGGACCGGTGCTTTTTAATATATTTATAAGGGGGTATGATGAGTGATGTGATCAAATTTGCAGACAGCACAAAATTATTCAGAGTAGTTAAATCACAAGCGGATTGTGATAAATTGCAGGAAGACCTTGTGAGACTGGAAGATTGGGCGTCCAAATGGTGATGAAATTTAATGTGGACAAGTGCGAGGTAATGCTGTAGTTGCATGTTACATTTCATATTAGGATTTACCACCCAGGAAAAAGATCTCTTCATCATAATACATTGAACAGTCGGCTCAGTGTGCTGCGGCAGTCAAAAAAGCAAATAGAATGTTAGGAATTATTAGGAAGGGAATGGTGAATGTCATGGTTGCTGGGATCTGGGTAAACCACCCCAGGAGTGGTGCAGGACTGCAAGGCAGGTCACTGAACTAGAAAAAGTCTGATCTTCTGCCTAGCCAGCCTCTTCCTCACAGGCTGAGACCTTGGATTCTGGGGGCTAGTAGGTCTTTGTGGCAGCAAAATCATGGTGAGTCTGGACATGCTGGAGCAAGACTGGAGCAGGGTTGGACTGGATACTGGAACTGGACACAGGATAAGGACTGGGTCTGATAAAGACATCAGCTAGGCAAGGATACTGGGCATGAACTGGAGCTGGGGTAAGGCAAAGCAGAAGTAAGGGAGGGATAGGATACTAGGCTGAGCAGGGCAAGATAAGACCAAAGCCCCCGATTCATTCAGTCTCTGTCCCGGCCCATTGGATAAAGCCCAGCTCCCTCCTGCAATCTGTATTTTTAAATACTGATATGCCCTCACCCCCTCACCTCAGTCACATATGCAGAACACAGAACCTCACCAAATGCAGAATGAAGAGATCAGAAAGTATAAACAGAAACGTGCTGAGAAGAACTGAATTGAAACCCACAAAAAGCCAGCCTCTACATGCAGAGCAACAATGAAAAAACAGGAACATTACCATTCTTCATAAAACATTAAATAATAAAATGAAGAAACATAAAGCATCAATCATAATAGTAAAATCATATTTGTAAAAAGACTAAATATTTCAAACCAGTTAATGAACAGAATATCCAAAATTTGCCAAACACCAATAAAAATTTTCTGATGAATTAAACATTCAATAATTAAAAAATGTTTTACTCCCCCCCCCCCAAAAAAATTTAATATTTCAAAAGAGCAGAAACATTAAATAACACCCAATAATTAAAACTAATAAGGATTTAAAAATCTCCTCCTCTCCATACCTGGGATCTTTTGATTTCCAGTCACCCTGAGTTCATCATGGATTGGGGAGGTAGGGCCGTACAAATTTTATCTTCCTTCTCACACACATGCACAATAACACATTCATTCTCTCAAACATTCTCTCTGATAAATACACAGGCTCCTTCTCCCTCACAGATACATAATATATGTGCCTGTGAGGGCCTATATGTGACACATAAGCTCTCACAGGCACACAAACATTCACAAACACACACAGAAGCACACTGGCTCTCACAGACACATTCACAGGCACATAGGCTCTCATACAGACACACACAGGTTCTCACACACGCACATATCTGCTCACATAGACACATAGGCTGTCACACAGACACAAACACATAGGCTCTCACAGACATACACAGGCTCTCACACACACATACAAGCTCACACATATACATACAGGGCCTCCTATTGCCATTGGGCTGTGGTAGGATGAGCCTTCCTGCTTGGGGGGGGGGGGAGCAGAGGTTGTGCGCAGGTGCATGCAAAAACATGGGCCTCTCCTTCAGCCAACAGCGGCCTCTCATCCTCAGCTGCCGGTGGATTGAGCTCCGCTGGCAGGTTGAACTCCACTGGTGGCCTTGCGGCCTCTCCTGCTGCCACTGGGCCTGCTGCCTTCCCACCCCTTGGATGTGCCACCCCATGCAAATGCACGATATGCACACCCGCTCGTACCAGGTCTGCCCAAAGGCCACAAGGCAGCAAGGCCGAGAATAGGCCACAGAGCAAGAAGCAGGGCTGCAAGACATGGTTTAGGTCAAGAGCAGGCCCAAAGGTCTCAAGGCAAGATTCAAGACAAGAACAGCCAGGTCAGATAGACAAGGATGACTCCCTGAAGAGGCAAAAGTATATGGGCAAGGCTGGGTTACATAGGGCTATAGTTTGGGTGTGGTGCGAGCAGTGAAGTGGAGCTTATCAAGAGTGGTGTGAGGCTCCCTGAAGTCCTCTGCAGGTGAGGAGGAGGAGTCATGGCAGGGAGAGGCTGCATGGCAGGTGAATCCGTGACAGTGAATAAAACAGAGAATGTCATAATGCCTTTTATTTGCTCCATGGTGAGACCACACCTTAAGAACTGTATGCAATTCTGATTGCCACATCTCAAAAAAGATAGTTGCACTGGAGAAGGTACAGAAAAGGGCGACCAAAATGATAAAGGGGATAGAAAAGCTAAAGAGGTTAAGGCTGTTCAGCTTGGAGAAGAAATGGCTGAGGAGGGATATGATAGAAGTCTATAAGATCATAAAAAAACTTAAACAACTAAATGTGAATTGGTTATGCACTCTTTCAGGTAATACAAGGACTAGGTGTGCACTCCATAAAGTTAGCAAGTAGCACAATTAATACAAAGAAGTAGAGATGTGCATTCGTTAGACAATTTCAATGAAATTTCAATGAAATTGTCTAATTTGGCATGGTTCAGGGGCAATGAAACCCAAAAATAATTTTTCCGAAATTTCAGAAGATTGGGGGTTCACGAAAAAACCCCCGAACTGCAGAAAAAACTATCTTTCTGCAGTTCACCGGAAACAAAGCCCGAAACGAAATTTCAAAACTATGCACATCTCTACAAATCAGAGAAAATTCTTTTTCACTCAATGCACAATTAAGCTCTGGAATTCATTGCCACGGGATGTGGTTAAGGCAGTTAGTGTAGCTAGGTTTAAAAAAGGTTTGTACCAGTTCCTGAAGAAGAAGTCAATAAACTGCTAGGGATGTACAATCGTTTTTCCTGAATTAGGTAATGTCAATGAAATTGTCTAATTCGGAATGGTTTGGGAGAACCAAAAAATGAGTGTACTACTAGGAGAAACAAAGAAGATACACCCTAAAGGTAACAAGAACTTTGTGGCTGTTGAGGGGGATCTTACGTGGAGAGGTGAGACGTGCCTGCCAGGTGCTGCTTAAGGAAATAACAGAATCAAGAGAGAGAGTAAAGTACCCTTCTGGTGCTGTCTAAAGGAAAATATTACATCTGGGACTGTATATATTCTAACCACTTTCAGTGGGAAGACTTAAGAATTAAATTGGGAGGTGGAGGATTGAACTAATTTCAATCTACATAATCTGAGGAATTTGAATAAGAAGAACAGGAAGAGGAAATTTCATTGTAAATAAGGATTGCTTCCAAAGTGTTCCAGAGACTTGCTAGAAGATATGAAGTCACAAGTTTATTCTATCTGCTGTTTTATTATTTATTGCTCCTAATCAATAGAGAAGTGTAAAAATTCAATCATCTGATCAAACTGCCAGTAAAGAAGTTGGAAACCAACTTCTCCTGTGTGTTTATTGGATGCAAGGACAGTATAAATTGGCAGTGCTAAACCAAAGGATGGAGACAGGGCTTGATTGCAAAGAAGCAAAGTATAAGAACTATTGTTCATCCCCACCACTTGGAGCCTGGCCTCAGAGACTAAAGCTATCCGTGGGGTAAGGGAGAGATATATAGAGACTGTGGAGGTGTTTTAAGCAGAAAGGGTCCATCCTTCATTCTTTCTATGTGTCCTTGGGTGCCAAGTAAATTTTTTTTCCAGTTTTTATTATATTATATGTGGGGTCAGCTTTGAGAATGACTTCCATACTAATCCCAGTTTCTTTTTCTTCTTTTCCTCCTTCACCCAGGGATATTTAAAAATGGCCAACTCCGCTATAACCAAGTTGCCTCCACAGATAATTCCTGGACTGGCTGAAGCAATGCTCTTTCTTTCTTTGTCACAACTTCTAGCTAGTCTTGTTTTTGGTGCTGTTGTATTTGGTATTTGCAAGCTTTAATGATCTTCATTAGCTGATGAAAAAATCTGCATAGAAATTGTTCTTCTTCAAAGCCCACCCTTCCTCTCATCCTAAGGAAGTGGAAGCACAGACAATTGGAGGTCATCTTTTTTTCAGCCCCTTGAATAAGATAATGGAGCTTTGATTCACTGACCTTAGTGTATTGGTCCAGTAGCAGGACTGTTTGCTGTCTGGCTCCTTTATAAAGGCTCATCTTTGCTCAATCAGTCTTAAGGTGCATTTAGCCGAGTTAATTGGGCTTCCCCTGGTTACGAGTCATGCAGTCAAATATGGGACATTTGGCAAATGGCTGCTGCATTTTCCTTTGTAATTGTGTTAGTGAGGAAAGCATGGATGCAGCATTTGCCACCAATGCTCATTCAATCGCAGCACATTACTAATGTTAGTTTGCCCTAATGTATTGAAATCGAGTAAAAGTGATGAGTTCAGCTGCATTCAAAGACGGTGCCTTCTTTGCAACCAAACTTTTGGCAGGAATGTTGAGCCAAAATCATTATTCTTTCCTCCCACTCCTTAAAACTAGAAGGAAGCTGCCTAGTATAAAGAGACCCCCCCCCCCCCCCCTTCAGAAGGCTGACACTGCACAGCAAGCACTGTAAAATATCCTGTGATATTCGATCCTTCAGGCATACAGATACTTGCATAGCAAAGGCGTTCTAAAGGTCTCCTGGCTTCTTTGTGCAGAGCCCCTGCTGTGAGAGAGTAGTACCCCCATGTCCTTTCCTGTTCTGCATCACATGGGACATATTGTGGTGACACACGAAGCAACGGATGGTACTTGCATAGTGTCAGACTGCCTCGGTAGGTGAACATGCCAGCTTGCACCTGCCCAGGCTCTGAGGGAAAGGTCAGTTCATCCAGGCTCAGGGTATGCATTGAATCTTGTTTACAAAGTCCTTTTAGCTGAAAGGATTCTTTCATCTGCCAATTTTCTAGTAACCGACAGTGGAGGGCACGCATGGGTAGATCTGCAAGCACAATGCGCCAAGTACATTATAAATGTGAAAAGGCAGGAAAAATTATGGGTTGTGCCATAATCATCCATGCCAGGCTCCAGAAATCAGATAACTCACACCTTAGAAAGCATTATTGGCCCAATTAAATACTCTGAATCATTCAAGTCAGTTTGTTTCATGACACAGGCTCTCACTTCTTGGACTGGCACCCTTGACTCTTGCCGAGTGAAGCTAGCAAGCATGGGCCTTGTAATTTTAGCATTTAAAATTGTAAACTCTTCCCTTTCTGAAGGATTGCTGCCTATAGGTCTGAAAACAGCCGTAGTTCAACCTTTACGAAAAATGGCCAACCTAAAAACTACCACACAAGGGAGACAGGAAGAACAAACTGTACAAACTCAACTAAATGACTGTTTGACAGAGAGAAACTGGCTGGATCCCCAGCTATCCGAATTCAGAAAAGGTCACAGAACAGAGTCACTCCTTGTTGGATGATCTCCTTAGATACAGCGATAGAGGCCAGACAGCAGTTCTAGTGCTACTGGATGTCTCATCAGCATTTGACACTGGAGATCACAATATCTTGCTATCACAACTTGCAGAGGCCGGCCTAAGAGGCAAGGTCCTGACTTGGTTCAGCTCCTTTCTGTCTGATGGGCAACAATCAGTACATTTCACCAACACCTTGTCGGCACCTTGGATCTTAAATTGTGGGGTTTCCCCAGGGCTCTATGCTTTCACTAGTATGGCACCTGTATACCACAGAAGGTGTGCAGAGTTCATATTCAGACGATGTATTGTGTGAACGTGGTGGATTTCCTCCTAAGAGAAGTCTGTACAGGTTCTCTTAGAAGGTTCCAGTAAATGTAAGGTCATTGTTTGGTCAGAGGGTGTTACCAACAGCTCTTTGACTGGCAGTTGAGTACAGCCCCTATGAGCTTGGTTTTAGAAGAAGGTTATAAAACTCCAACAATGCTTGGTCTGGGCTTTTCCAAAGGAAGGAGGAGGATGTAGCTGTCACCCTCTCCAGGGGTGATGGGGGAGAATAAGGATTTCAGGTAGAGATACTCTCCCAGTGTCTGAGGGGGAAAAAAGATTTGTGTGTAGTGCTTTGAAGAGCGAAAGAGAAAAAAAGTATTTCAACTGTGATAGGAACTGGTTGGACCAGGAAACCAACTGTGCCTGGTTGGAACTTATCACAGGGCTCGGAAGGCTTCAGTTCCCCAACCAAGGGGAGTGAGATCCTTCCTAGAACTGTTCTGAAACTCAGTGAGCACAAGAAGTGGAAAAAGTAACCGCATGGGGACTGCCAGAAGCAGGAGAGGAGCTGGGCCTGTAAGGGACTCAGTGCAGGGCTCGAGAGGTTTTCAGCCCTTGAGCTGTTAACATTTTTGGAAGAGATTGTGTAAATGAGTTTTTTCTATGAGGAAGGAAATACTGGAAAAAAACTGTGATTGCTTTTATATCTGGTATTTCTCTTGCTATCTCATAATGTTGGAGCAGACATCTGGAGTGGACACTACAGTCAGTTATTTTATAAGGATGTCCTTGACCGAGTTCTGCCCCTGCAGGTTATCCTGCCCCCAGCCTTTGGCCCAGAAGATCCTGTCCCCCATCTTGGGAGAGTGACCCTAGTGCTCCCCAAGGCTGGGAAGGTGCCCCCAGATGGAACAGGGGATACACTAGCATTTTTCAATATTTACTTCAGACCACTGGCACAGTTGATGCAAGCCTTTGATATAAAAGCATACAGATCATGGTATAGGGTTGCCAACATTTCCACAGACCAGGACTGGACACTTGAGGGCCAGGGGTGGGGAGATAGTGTCCCTCATTTGCATAAATATTAGATCTGCCAGTGAATTTCCTAAACATTAAAGCTGTGTATGCATTAAAGGGCAACAATTTCTCTTCGAGCCTCTCAGGGCAATGAAAGGGAACCTCTGCCACTCAGCTGCTCCCCATTTCTTATCTCGTGGATTATTAGGGGGTGATAGTGGGTGGCTTGCATCAACTTTTTCCTCTGTCCTTCTCTCATACACATTCATTCTGTCACACACAAACACACTCATCCATACATGCTCCCTCTCTCTTTCACACATGATCTCAGAAGGTCAGAAGCATGCTGGGCAGGGAAGGGGGTAAAGCGGGGAGAACCAGGGCTGTCAGAAGAGGCAAGCAACTGCCCAGGGTGCCAGGCCCAGGGGCCACTAACGCATCTCATCAGGGGGCTGGCCACCACTGTTGCATGCCACCACTATAGTGGAACAAGTGTTCCTTAGCCTCTATGTGGCTGCTGACTCAGGTGGCCAGCATTGTCATCCAAGGAGACACTGCCTGCCCCCCCCCTGCCCCCGCCAATCATATTACCTAATTGTCCAAGGCACTGGCAGCCCAGCATTAGGCCTGAGGGGAGCAGTGAGATAATAGGCAGGGGGGAAGATTGGGTTCAGGGCAGGGAATACTGAGCAGGGAAAGGGCCAGAAAAGGGTGTACGGGCTTGGGCAGAGCGTAGAAGGGCAGTACACTATATATGTTTTTGTTTAAATCAGGTAACTTCCAAGTTGCTAAAGGGCAAGGCATGGGCCCAGAGGTGAGATCTAAGTGGGGAAAGGTACAGCCTATAGAGCAATTTCCCAGACAGCTACAGCTGTCAGCTGGATCGAGCAGGAGACCCTGTGACCCATTCCCTCCCTCCATGCGCCCCATGTGTCTATCTCCCCTTTCCTCCCTGTGTCTCTCCCCTCTCCTCGCCCCGTCTGTTTCTCCACCATTTACTCTGTTCCTGTGTCTGTCTCAATTGGCTTCCTGCAGCCCCTCTCTTGGGTCCTGGCCCAGCGTGCTGTCGGAGAGGAGAGGTGGTGGGTGCTACAGAAATCTGCAGAGCCACTGGTTGCTGAGGGCTCTGTTTTGCCCCACCTCCTCTCCCCATGCTGTCCAATCACAGCGTAAGAAAAGAGGTGGGGGCAGGAATACAATGCAGTTCTCCTCTGAGAGGCTGCAACTCTGCCTTTCTGTAACTAGGAGACTGGGGGGGGGGGGGGGGGGGGGGATAGGAGGAGCCACTTGCAAATCTGTACTTTAGCATCCTGCCTGTACTTCCGCCTGAAAACCTCGCTGTCCGGTCCAAAACCGGGCGGCTGGTAACCCTAGCAAGGTACCAATGGATGCAAGACCCATCTGAGCTATAAAAAAAAAAAAAAAAAAGGCATAAAAGAGGGGACTAAAAACAACAAACTCCATCTGAACCCCCACAAAAATGAGATTCTCTGGATACAAAACACAATCAGACAGGTCTCTGATTTAAAACCTACGAACTCATACTAAAAGCAAAGGTAAAAAGCCTCAGAGTCTTGCTGGCTTTAGATCCAAGCATGCTCCCACCAATCCAGGCAACAACAAAGCGTTGCCTTTTTCAGTTTCATGACCTGTGAAGACTCTGTCCAAGGGGGCTGACCTCTTTTGGGAGGGCAGTTTATTGCTGCTGAAAGTGAAAGCAGTGAACAGCAGTTTTGGAGACTGAGCGGCGTTTTTGTACCTGGACTGGGCTGATGAGCAGAAGAGCCCCAGTGAGGAAAATCCCCGAGGGCCTCGAATGCCAGGAGGTCGGGGGGGGGGGGGGGGGGGTCCTGTGCTAGGCCATGAGCCTCCTCGTGAAACCCTCTGCCCACATCTGGCTCGGGACAGGGGCTACACCTGTAAGCACCCTCCACCCTCTAGGCCACTCAGATCCTCACTTGGTTCCCCCCCACAACAAACCTGGCAACAAAAAAAAAAGTAACCAACCCCCATGGCACTCTTTCCCAGAAGAGCTCTGCCAGATGAATCACTATTCTCACTTCAGAAAGCTCTTCTGTATTATTGTTGATTTTAAGATCAATTCTGTTACATATTTCCAGTTTGGTCCTTACTGTGCGCATTCTTCTATAAGATGCTACTGCTGAGATGATTGCGTATTTATTTATTTTTTTACTTCGGCAGTGGTGTTTATTTTAGGTTTAATCAGGTTGATTTATTTATCATTCCGTCCTTACTGTGCATCTCAGTCTATTGTTAAGCTGCTACTGATCTCTGATCATATGATGCATCTCTAATTTGCTATAACCTTGTTTTGAGTGAATGTTTTTTATTCCAAGAGGCGGGTAATAAATCCAAATGGGAAATAAATAAATAAATATAAATATGGTAACTCCTAGGGTCCGATTTCTAGCTAAAAACAACAACAGCAGCAGCAACAAAACCCAAGAAAAAGAAAAACCAAAAGGTTTCTTGTATAGGCATAATGCAGGCCCTTGTGGGCAAATAAAGAACTATATTGAAAATAATTCTGGAAAGAAGGGGGAAGGGAGGGATCCTGCCCTCTCAGTCATGGGAGGGTCCTAAGAATATTTGGTTGATGTCTGGGTTGCACAATATGGTGCCCTAAGGAGAGCGAGAAGGAAAGGAGCAAGGAAGTCAGGGTTTCTACAAGGAAAATAAACTGAGCCACAGCCGGAAGCTGAGATGTTGGGAACGAGCATTGCGTCTTCCCTTGCTCGCTGCCTTCATGTTTTGATGGCTTAGCAAGTCATCTGCTTCACCTGGTAGCCAACTGCTCCTCCTTCTCTGTCAGCACAGACACTGTCTGAATGCAACCTTTCAGCTGCACTTTTGAGTGAGTGGTGAGTCAAGAAAATTGTTGGCTTTTTTTTTTTTTCTCCAGATACACTGGAAAAGTAATTCTGGCAGCAAAACAGGGAGTAGTGTGTATAAAAGCCGGTGACCTTGCAGTTTATCATCTCAGCAGGACGTGTTTATGGCCCGACTCGCTCTCGTCTTGAAATAGTTTTACTTTGGCACTGTAGCAACTCGATTATTTCAGATGTGATCTGCCCAACATCCTGTTTTTTTGAGCACAGCTGGCGTATCAGCAGGGTTGCTTTATCTTCTGTCTTATTCAATCTAATACTGAACGAGGACACTGCTATGAAGGCAGAAGGGGGAGGCAAAGGTTTGGGGTTTTGTGCTTTGCAATATGATGTCCCATATCCTCACACGATGGAGATAAACATCTACAGGCCTGGAACTAGTGTGTATACTGTGCAATCGTATGGGGGGGTAGCGGCAGAGCCATTCTCTCAGTAGGGCAAGTGAGTGGTCGCCTGGGTGCTGTGAGCTGAGGGGCATTCTGGACACTGCCAGCATCCCACCCATCCTGTGGCTGTAGAGGAGAGACTCGTGATACCACAGCGGGCCATCCCGCCATGGCCCGAAGAGAGGAATGGGGCAGAGGTCAAATCCTATCCTGTTGTGGCCTTGTCCATGGGGCTACAGCAGATTCCATCCTGCCGCAGCCCAAAAAGAGGCCTGGTGGGGCCACATCGGACCCCATTCCTCCATGGCTAAAGGAGAGGCCTGGCAGGACTGCAGCAGACCCCCAGCCTGCTGCAGCCTAACCCCTTCTCACCAAGGAGAGGGGGAAGCCCTGAGAAAGTGCATGTGTGTGTGTGTGTGAGAGCCTCTGTTCATGTGTGTGCAAGTCTGTGGGAAAGACAGCCTGTGTATATGCCAGAGAGAGAGTGTATGTGAGAGCATAGGTATGTGTGAATGAGAAAGTGTGTTAAGAAAATGAACATGTGTAAGTGTGTGTATGTGTGAGAGCTTGTGTGCCTGTGTGAGAGCCAGTGTAGATACATATGTGTATGTGTGTGAGGGAGGGAGAGAGAGAGAGTTTGTGTGTATGAGAAACAGAGCGCCAGTATATGTGAGAATGGGAATGTGTGGGAGAGCATGGGCATGTGTATGAGAGGAGGAGTGTGTGAGAGAATGAACGTGTATGTCATGGCTGCATGGGCTGATTTGATGAGACTGACTAAGGTGGGGAAGTGCAGAGGTCAGGAGCAAGGCAGGTGATTGGTTCTGCCTAACCAATCACCTTCCCTTTGGGTTGGGCTCTTCAGTGCTGGTGGCTGGCAGGTATTATGGTGGGCGGTGCACAGGATCAGGGACTGGGGAGGCAGCAGCAGGCATGGGACAAGAAGGTGCCCTGGACATCCTGAACACAACCAAGGAATGCACCAGCAGGACAGGGGTAGACAAGTAAGTACAAGATGTACACAGATAAACAAGGGGCTAGACAAAGCACGGAATAACAACAGATAGCACAAGGGAAACATATGGGCAATGGGGCCACTGGCAGACCAAAACAGGACAAGAGTACAGCTAGGAACATGCAGACAAGGAAGGCCACTGGGAGGCCTAACACAGGACAAGGATGTGAACACACAGGCAGATAGGTCAAGCAGAAACTAGGAGCACACTGGTAAGAGAGGCCACTGGGAGGTCTAGACAGAGCAAGCGCAGGATAAGGAACACACAAGCAAGGAAAGCCACGGAGGACTAAGACAGAGCAAACACAAGATAAGGAACACAAAAGCAAAGAAGGTCACTGGGAGACCTAAGACAGAGCAAGGGCAAAGCAAGGAACACACAGGCAAGGTAGTTCACTGGGAGGCCTAGACAAAGCAAGGGCAAGGCAAAGAATCAGATCAAGGATACTAAGCAAAGAGTACATAGTCAAGGGGCCAAAGGCAGAGAGAAGACTTTGCTGAGGCAGGGTTTTATAGGGCTGCATCAAGCAGCCTTCAAGGCAAAGACTAGAGCGGGTCCGAGCGGCCCATTGAGGAACCCTGCTGGCAGGGGACTGCCTAGCAGCCAACTTTGTACACTTTTTGGGTGAGAGAGAAGATAAAGTTTGTATGCATCCACATCCCCGAAGGATTGTTTTATTGTTATGAATTGGGCTTATCATGTTTAATGTTATGGATTATGCATGTTTTATTTGGTACACCTCGTTGGCAATCTTTTGTACTGGGGATGTGGTTAAAAAGCATTTTGAAATAAATAAATCCATGACAATCTCAGGGTGATTGAAAATCAAAAGATTCCAGGTATGGAGATCAGGAGATTTTTAAATCCTTATTAGTTTTAATTATTAGGTGCTATTTGATGTTTCTGCTGTTTTAAAATATTTTATTGGTGTTTTGGGAAATTTATACAATTTTTCAATTATTGGGGAGGGTCAATATTCCAAAATATCTGGTTAAGTAAATTAGCTAGATAAGATTTACCTGGCAAAATTACAAGGGATAGTCAGTAGTATAGCTACGCTAATTAGCCGGGTAAGTCTTATTTGGCTAACTTTAGACATGTTATTGAGCAAGTCTAACTTATCTAGTTAACGTCACTGGATACATTTGAATATCACTACTTATCCGGCTAACTTAACCGGGCAAGTAGCTCCTTCCTGAAGCATCCATTTCCCATCCACCACTTAGCTGGATAAGCACTTATCACGCTAAGTACTGAATGTCGAATGAAGCCAGATATTCAGCCAACCCCATTTAACTGGATAAGTGGCCCTGAATATTGGCCTCTGGATGTTTTATTTATCAGATGATTTGAACTATGTATTCTTTTTATTAAATTGGTTTTACTGTTATGATTCTTGGTTTTACTGAATGTTGTTTTATGAGGAATGTTAATATTGCAATGCATACAGTGTCTGACTTGTGATTTCCAGTTCAGTTTTTCTCTGCACAATTTTTATTTTTGCTTTATGGTCTCTCTATTCTGTATTTGTTGCTGTTTACTGACATCTGTGGGTATATTTTGTGTAATCTATAGTGTTAAATATCATCTGAATAAGATTTTGTATCCATTTTCTAAAATCGTTGATGCAATGCTGTCAAATGATTTAAAAAATAGTTTTGCTGGGGGCAAGAACTGACCAGGGTTTTCTTAATTGCATATATGGCCCTTAGGCTTTTTGCTTGTAAATGCCAAATCACCAGATACAATTAATGGCAGGCCCAAGGTATGCATAGTCTAAGGGTGTGCTCTACTTCTTGGTTAATTGTGTTGGAGATCTTTTGGCTCAGTTCTGCTGGTGACGTGTGATCCAGGAATACTTCATTGATAGAAAATGAAAAAATGTGTTGTCTTATTCTGTAGAAGCAGTATTCCTATATCTAGAGAATCTGTATTTCTATATTTCTGAGGCCAGCACTGGAGTGTTGGGTGGGAGGGGGGGGGGTGTAAAGGGAGAGTGCTGGGATCAGGGGAGAGATAATGTGCCCACCACCACCACTAATCCATGTCAATCTGTGTGTGAGGAAGGAGGGTGGGGGACTGGGGAGCAGGGTTGCCAGTCTGACTTCCTTAAACTTTGTACTCAAGGAGCAGGGGTCAAGTGGGTGGGGGTGCCATCAATTATTTTCACGCAGGGCACCATTTGCCCTAGAGCTGGCCCTGAACATCTGAAAGACCATATGTACTCAGCAGACACAAATTTCTGTGAAGTATTGCAGCACGGAAATATAATTTTCAGGCTTCCATGAAGGGCAATCATTTTACAAGTTCCAGGATGCACTGGGTTGTGAATTGAAACAAATCCTGTCTTTTCACTCAGGCTGTAACCATGTGTGCGGTGTAACTAGGCAATTAAAAATTTCAATTATATTCCATGTTTTAAGACTTCATATCTGTTCTAAATGTTATTATCCATCCCAGCTGACCTGTAGAGAGACATTTTGTGATATGCTGACAGTGATGTCCTCCCAGTTTCTTATAAAGGAGCTCTAGGGAGCTGCCAGGAGCACACTCCAGCATGCGACTGGATATTAATCTCCTTGATGACATAAATTATGTCTCACTTTAGGATAAGTCCATGGAAGAGCCAGGAAGGAGACTAGCCTCAAAATGTCACATTTTGAATGAGGTAGACGGTAAGGGGGGTTTAGAATTTTTTGCTGGGAAGATAGTTGGTCAAAGCTCAACTAGACAGGAAAGAGGAGCTCAGTAATTAATAGAGAGGCATTTATTTCTTGTGCATTTCTGATTAAATATTTTGGTAACCTGTGTGTTGAATGCTGGCAAAATACACACAGAAATATCCCATTTGCGCAAGGGATGCACATATGCGCACCTGTCAAGGACAGAGTACAGTAGGGGCTCCCTAAGATGCGCTTTGCTGCATTCAGGATCACTACACAGGTACATAAAATAAATTGGTTTTGTTGGCACGCTACTTCAGAATAAAATTGAAAGAGGCAGGTGGGATTTGTATCACCGTTTTTGCGGTTGCTGTTTTCTTTCTCTATTGTGTCCAGAGACTCTGCTTGTTTCCCCTTATCTGTCTGCATTGCTGGTGCCTAACAGCAGCAGTCCTCAGATCCTTTTGTTCCCCATATCAGCCCTCCCTTAAACTTTTAGCTATCCCACTAAAATGAGGCAGAAGGGAGAGTTTAAAAAGCTCTATTCATTCTTAAAATTTCAGTTCAGCCTTTATTATTTTTTTTAAGCAAACTTTTTTTTTTCCTGTTGTTGAGCCGCAATGTTTGGATTTATGTCAAGGAGGCCGTCTTCATGTGATATTGCTTCCTTCCTGCCCTCCCATTTGAGACAGAGGACGCTGCAAGTATTTCCACTTTTCCCTTGAGTTGGGGGACACCAAAGCAAATCCAGTGCTACTTTGGGAATATTTTGCAGTTCAAACCTTCTGTGAATCGTTACCTCAAGCACATTTTCAGGTAGTTGTTGATTTTCACTCATTTGTCTTCCCCTTTCTCCCCGCATTCAGTAGACTTGCATAAGTTCCTAAATTTAAGGCAGTATAGTACAGGGGTGGCCACCCTTTCATGCAACGAGAGCCGAGGAATCAGAATGCATGGTACTTAAGGACCTCCTCTTATCAAAAGATGGGGAGGAAGGGAAATCCCTTTACCAGCAACATCTTTCTCACACAATTCATCCACCCTAGGCCCACCAGTCTCATTCACAGTTCTCATGCCCTGTCCCCACGGTCTCTCTCAATCCTCTTTCTTTGTCCCCACATGTCTAACCAGCATCTCCTTCCCTCCCTCCCTTCCTGCTTTGCCCATTGTCTGTGTGTCTTTCTTTCTCTGTTCTCCTCATCAGTCAACAGCCTAAACGTAACTTTCCCCAACTCCAACAAGAACGACAGAGGCTTGGCAACCCCAACTAACAACTTCTGCCCCACTCATTGTGCTACTTTACACTCTCCTCTCTCCTTATCTTCTGCCTAGAGCCAGTATCTCCATTGCCCTCACTCCCTGTCCTTCTTTCTCTCTCTCTCTCCTCTGCTCCCACCCCCTCTTACTCTCTCCTCCATTGCCATCTCTGGCTCTCTCACATACACTTTCATCCATCAGGCCTTCTGGCTCTCACATCCTCTACCCTAATATTTACCCCTTTTCAAGTCACCCTCCACCCCCAAAGCATTCACTCCCTTTTGTTCTGCCTCCTCCCCTCCCAATTGCCATCTCTGGCTGTCTCAACTTTCCATCCTCCCCCATTATACCTCTGGCTTCCATTCCCTCTCCCTTCCCACTATCCATCTTCCCTTTCACCACCTCTGGCTCTCTCTCACCCTTCCTTCCACCTTCACTATTAATGGCTCTCTCACACAAAACATCTTCATCACTACTTTTCCACCCCCTCCCCCAATCACCACTTCTGGCCTTTTTATATTTCTCTACTGCCTTTTCCTGTTCTTTTGAACCCCTTCTACCCCCATCTATGGTGTTCTCATTCCCCCTCCACTCACCCTATACAGTGCTTCACTCTTCTGCACTTTCTCACATAAATTCTTCCCCAACTCTGACTCTGGAATGACCCTTGCTAGTGGACATGAAAGTATGTGGGTAATCGAGTCATGCACACTAGAGATGTGCATTCGTTTATCACGAATTTGTCCTGGTTTGGGGGACCCGAATCCCGAAACAGATTTTCCCCAAACTACGAGGAAAATTTGTTGTTCGGGTTAGCACGATGGGGAGGAGCACCTTTATTTAAATAAAAAACAAAAAACCAAACCCACCCTAACCCTTACAATTTAGTTTATTACAACCCCCCTCCCCCCCCCCACCATCCGGACTCCCCAAACTTGCCTAAAATCCGTGGTGGTCCAGCGGGGGTCCCGGGAGCGATCTCCCATGCTCAGGCCATTGACTGCCAGGAAACAAAATGGCGCCGGTGGCCCTTTGCCCTTACCATGTGACAGGGGCTACCGGTGCCATTGGTCGGCCCCTGTCACATGGAAGGAGCAATGGATGGCCAGCACCATTTTTTAAGATTGCCGAACAAAAAAAAAACGACCCGTTGGAAAAATAAGTTTTCCACGGGTCGCCCGAGCCGAGGCCCGAACCGACATGCAAAAATTAAACACATCTCTAATGCACACAGCCTCAGGATGATTTTCAGAAAGAAATTTATGTGCAGAAATACTTTTGAAAATCAGCCCCTTTTTGTCACCTTTCTCCATTTCTACTACCATATTTTTCAGATGCGACTCTGGGGTGAGAAACAAAGGCTAAGGAAATTCAACTCGTGATGCCGCACAGTCCTAAAGGAGAACCACCATTAGCTGATTCAGTACCTTAGTAAAATATATATGTGTGCCTGAAATTTGAATTCAACATAGAGACTATGGCTTAGACTATAGTTCACCCAGAATCCTTTGCTGTTTGGCCTATCTGCAATTCTGGCCATGAGAACCTCAAATTGACCCTAGATTGGAGACTCTGGGAGACATCTGGACTGCATTTGGAACTGTTCAAAACTTATGATGGAGGGTCATGAGGTCTTAAAGGGCAAATGGATGAGGTTACGTTCTCACAGGATACTGTCTCGACTTCAGGGGCCCAGTGAAACTGGAGTTTTCCAATTCCCCCTGAGGATGGAAAAATCTGACAGGACAAAGGACTAACAGAAGATTGTGAATGGCAGGCATGTGGTCCTTAATTTGGCTTCAAGGTGGGAGGGGGAGCAGTGTGGCTTAGATTTAGTTTGTCTTGTTTTGACACAAGACACGTGGTACGTGATCCTCCCATAGATTCAAGCACTTTCGGGATTGAGACTGTCTGTGTTATCTATAAAAAAGAGAACTTTACTAATGTACGGGGAGACACACAGGGGAAGTTCTGTGAAGAGAGAACTGCTACTCCCAAAGGTACCATAATTGCTTTTTGATATGCAATAATAAACTTAAATTTGTTTCTACTAAAGTTGGTATGGTGCCTTTGTGTTCATGGGGCAGCTCCTTTAAGCTGATTTAATGCTTAACATAACTCATTGCACTGGAAGTCTTCCTCTTTTGGCCTTCCCTGGGCAACCAAAATGATAAAGGGGATGGAATGGTTAAGAGGTTAGAGCTGTTCAGCTTGGAGAAGAGATGGCTGGGGGGGGGGGGGGGGGGGGGGGATATGATAGAGCTCTACAAAATCATGAAAGGACTTGAATGGGTAACTGTGAATTGGTTATTTACTCTTTTGGATAATAGAAGGACTAGGGGGTACTCCATGAAGTTAGCAAGTAGCACATTTAAAACAAATCAGAGAAAATTATTTCACTCGATACACAATTTAAGCTCTGGAATTTGTTGCCAGAGGAAGTGGTTAGTGAAGTTAGTGTAGCTGGGTTTAAAATGATTTTGAACAGTTCCTGGAGCAGAAGTCTATAAACTGCTATTAATCAAGTTGATTTAGGAAATAGCCACTGCTATTACTGGCATTAGTAGCATGGAATCTACTTAGTGTTTGGGTACTTGCCAGGTACTTGTAGCTTGGATTGGCCACTGTTAGAAACAGAGTGCTGGGCTTGATGTTCTGACTCTGTATGGCAACTTCTTATGTTGTTACCTTTCCAGTTTGAACCTGCTCTATTATTATGTACTGTCCTGTAAACCAGAAAGTCTATATGGGGTGGGGGAGGGGGTAGGAAGAAAGAGGAGAAGGGTGTCAGATGTGAAACTAGGCTTCTAGTCTTTTCCCTCTTGTAGCTCTACCTCATCATCGATTTAGACCAGGCAAATACTATTTTATCAATGGCGATAACTTGGGCACTTAAGAAGTCCCTTTGGGTTCTTTGTTGAACAATACGTAAGTGTCCTCCCGCCCCTGGAGCCTGAGAATATTGACAGCATAGAGCTGTAAAGCTCCAGAAATCATAACATGTACAGAAAAGCTTCTGCTGGATGCGAGAGCAACTGACTTCCAGACATAAGCTACGTCATAGACACATGGCTTTCAGTACCTCGGTATAGTGCGGAGGTGTGCATCACAGGGAAGCAGCTGATCTGAATACCAGACTGAACAGAAATCAGCAGTTTGTTGAAAAGTTAAAGGATACTGGAGGTGAGATTTACTAATGGGCATCGAGTCTGTGCATCACTGACAGCTTCATATTATGATCTTTAATTATGTGTCTGATAGAAAAAGAAGAGTACCTGGGAAATCTTACTCCCACACCAACTTGGGCAGAACATCACATTTCACTGCCAAAGGGCTGCCAGAATACTCTCCAGAATCCAAACAGCTTTTTGTTATCAAGAATTTTGTAGCTTTGTGTGACCTGAATGTTAACCATAATTGTATTAGGAAGGGTGAGGAGAGGGGCTTAATTGGATTGCTCTGATTAACAAGGTCCAGGTTTAGCCCATGAAGCAGTAAATATATTGAAATGTTGCAGGGAGGAAGAAAATAGCTCAGTTAGGACGCAGGAATTGAAACAGATGGTATTATGTGTGGCTAGTCCTGGTTTGTTTTTTTTATTTTTTTTATTTGGATGTTTGCTTACTGTTAAACCTAGATGTACTCAACAGTTCTACATCTACTAACCAAAGCTGGATATTACAACTTCCCAGGATAACAACAAAAATACAGCCTCCATAAGCTGTGACTGATTTGCCATCACCAGCTAACTCTTCATATTACCTGGCTGAAATCATGCTGATAGAACATTTGCTTAATAATATAGGTAGACTAGTAGATATATGCCCATGACTAGCAAATTGGGCCATTGCAAGGAGGGTGAGCAGTGAGTTGTGTAGGACAAGCACTTCTAGTTGTTTGATCTGAGATGGACTTTGTAAAAGGTATGAAAAGTACTGGAAGATGCTGGGGTTTAGACAGGACATACTTGTCAGTCTAAAATAATTGAACTGAGTAATTCAGAGATTCCACGTAAGTGTCTGTGCTGCTTCCTGTCCTCTGAAGCTTACTGACACTGAAGCCGTTATAGTTGCTGCTTAGTTCAGCAGCATGATTAATATTAGGAACCAAGCGGAGAGACCACATCACAACAATTCGTATTCACCTTCATTGGCTTCCCATCAGCCAATGAGTTTTGTACTGGCGTTACAGTATTTAAACTGATCTCTACTTTAGATTGACCATGGTGCAATGCTCTTCTATGTGTCGACTGTCCCTCATGTCAATTAAGAGAGGACTCTTAGATATTCCATCAATCTATCTATCCAGCATGCCCGTCTTACCTCATGAGAGACTGTGTTTTCTCTATTGCAGCGCCAGCACTCTAGAACTTTCCTGAGACTTTTAGGCTGGCAGACTGTTTGGAAACTTTTAAAAACTTGTTGAAAACATTTCTGTTCACACAGGCCTATTTTTTAAGGGTTTTTTTTTTTTTTTTCAGATGCTTCAGGTTTAATAGAGCAATTTCTGTAAATTCATGTGGGTTTTTTTTATTTGTTTTATTCATATTTTGTTATTTATATATTTTATGAATATTTTACATATACAATTAACAAGTTTTAATAAAGAAAGATTTCTTTGATTTCCCCCTTAGTGTGCGTTGAGTGGGTAATTCATTCTAGTCAGTCATATTTTAAACCTAGCTTTCCATGATTATAGCCATGTTGATAATGGAAGTTTCTCTCTGGTAACTCTTACTCAACAAGATCGCCTAATTTGCCATCACTAAGAGAGATCTGGTTGAAAAGCACTAGAGAAATTTGTTTTTTATACTTAGCCCTCAGCCTGAGGAACTTCCTCCCATTGACTTTACGCTTAGTGAAAGATGAAAGCTTTAAAGACCTATTTGTTCATATAAGCTTTCCCACCACATTAAGGCTGAAGGAAAAGATATTAAACTATCCAAATTCCAAGGTAGAATCGAAGTGGTATGGTTTTACCAGAGGAAGTTTGTGTCAAATCTGATCAATTTCTTTGATTTGATATCTAAAGAACTAGATTGGAAGGAGGTAGGGTAGCCAACTTTAAACACTTGGACCTGCAGAATAACATTTTTGCCTATGTCCTTGTCCTTACACATGACAATTTATTTTAAATTTTTATTACTTTCCTTATTACCAGAAAACTGTACACAGAGTGAGATACAACTACATGATCCAAAAGAAAAGTCAGCTAAACTACAATTACTTAACAACTGCCACCCGCACCATTAGGAAAACATACATTTGAAGAAGAATCACAGATACTTGTCATTTATCAGATCACACACATTTTCTAATAACTCATTTTGAGACGCTGCGGCGCCATGTTTGAATCCCTTAAGAGACACTAAACCTATGTCCGGGGTTAACAGAATATTTTGGCCGTTTTTGACATTTAAACAGTTTCCCCTGAAGAAGACTGAATTTCAGTTGAAACGTGATTCATGTTGGGAACAATTGAAAAACAATGCAGCATAGCTGCTTGATTTAAAGATTTACTGGCTAAGTATTCTTTTCAAATTTATGAGATTTGGTGATGGTGTGTAAGAACGGGAGTTCTAATATTATGGTAGAGTAGTGATAATATAATAGAGGGTATTTGCTTATGAAATTAAAGTTATTTGGTGGGTTTTAAAATAGCAGTGGCAAATGACAATAGATGATTATAATCAAAAAGCTCTGAAGGCTGATTACAGCCTGCAGCCCATTGCGTGGCGAGAGGCTGCAGATTAGATTTCAATAAGAGCAATAAGATATATGATATTGTCATTTGATGGGTAATATATCTTAAATATCTTAACATTTTTAAAAATAATTTGGAGGTATAGAGTATAATTGGTCTCCTCTCTCCTCTGAATTGTATTGTGATTAATTGGAGAGGCAGCTGCTTCATTTTGTTGTAATACAATCTACGACATCCACATTTGAACCATCGATTAACTATTATGAATGGTTAACCAAGTAAGATGTGGTTCCCAGGTAATGTAAAATTTTTTCAAAGAATGGCGTTTTGTCGCCGTCATCCGATTCATCGTACATACAGCATCCAGAAGCTTTAAAACTGCCGGTAACGAAGGACTGTGATGCTCCTGCGATGCTTGAGCAATTTCCATTCTTGTCGCAATATAGGCCTGTATCATCAATGGATGCCATGATTGTTGCAAGTCCTGCTCCTGTACATTCAATAAAACTGTTTCCATTTGAAGTTGGATGGGAGTATGTAATATCTGTGTTAAGTGCTGTTCTACTTGCTTCCATAGTGGCTTAATGCACTCTCCCGACTACCACATATGTACGTAAGTTCCAGTAAGATTACACCCTCTCCAACAGGTGCTCGAGTATTTGGGTGAAATTTTTGCCAGGTGCTCTGGAGTGAGATACCAATGATACAATTGTTTGTAGCTGTTTTCCACTTATCCCTTCAGCCAGTGATCAGTCTCATAGTAAGATACAGATGTTGGCAGATAAAGCCCAAACCGGCCCCTCCAGTCTGTTCAGTTGAGGTTCCTCTGCTTTGGGTAGATGGGCATAAAAATTCCCACATGCAACCTAGTGGTTAGAGCTGTGGGCTATGAACCAGGAGACCATGGTTCAAGTCCCACTGTTGATCCTTGTGACCTTGGGCAAGTAAGTTTACCCTCCATTGCCTCAGATCAAACTTAGGGGTATTTAAAAAAAAAAATACACACGTGAGTCCATGTGTGTGCTACCCAGCATGCACAAGGAGGGGTAGAAAATTGCAAATTACGTGCAGCGATGAGATCAGGCCTCCCCCAGTTCCCTCCCTCCCTCTTCCCCTCTCCTCCTTCCCGACCCTTTAGAAGGCCCTACCTTTTTTTTTCTTGTTTTAGAACTTACACCAGCTCCTTAGCCCTCTGGGGATAGGGAAATACATATAGAACCTGAATGTAATCCACTTTGAAGTGTTGAAAAAAGTGTGAAAAGTAGAATATATACATCTTTTTTTAAAATTTTTAATTTATGCTTTTCAATTATACATAGAAATTAACTTTGATACAGTATTAATATCACACATTTCAGTATTAATTTACCAATTTCAATTTAATATTTCTAAATGTATCTTCATTAAATTTATTGGTAATCCACAAGAGGTTAGTAGGAAAATTGAGAATATATACATCTAAATAAATAAATGTTATGCTGTATGTAATTGTACTGTATAATTTTACTATATAAGTGTACCATATAATTTTCTGTATTGTATTAGATGTAACTTTTATCGAACATATGTTGACCACCCAACAAACCTATATCCTGCTGAGATAACTATGATAAAACAAGTAATAAATACTTGTAATAAATAACAAATAAATAGATCTCAGTTTTTCCGGAGACTTCTTCAACTAGACTACTGAGAACACCACCAGGAGTAAGACTGCCTGAAGAATCACCAGGAGGGGGGGATCAAAGAGCCTGAAACCTCCTCTTTCCAGTAGGGCCCTCACATGGGAACTGTAAGTACGATGCATCTAAACATGAGCATGCCTGAGGTGCTAGTGTGCATGCCTTTGAAGCATCAGACAAGTTACCTCAGAGTTTTGGCATGGTGACCAGACAGTAGCACACTTCTGGATCTATCCATGTGGGTTGAACACAGTTTTTCTGCTGTAAATTTCCCCTGTTGCCTTGAAGGCTCCATTCAGAACTTTTAATAAGTGACCAACACCTTAGATCTGACATGGGGAGAGAGAGAGAGAGGAGAAATCTATTCAGCAAGAACAGAAACAATGACACTATACAGATTACATTTTTCTTCCTGTTGAAAATACCTGCAACTATTTACCTCACAAATAAATGCAAACCATCGGGAAAAGCAGCCCAGTCTGGAGGGCCTGTGTACAGAAACTCTATTCCCTGCCGCAGTGGGTCCATTTTAGTGTCTACAAGACCCTTCAACATGACTCATGCCGTCTCTACCCCTGTAACTGGGACAGGGGTTTGCTATACTAATATTCTCCTTTACTTCAATATCCTGGATGGTACATTCAGAAAGACCAGTACATCCACACCAAGGTCTGTTTTGTTTTTAGTGTTTAGCAATATGTCTGTGCAACAGTGGCAGAGCTGGGTAGATGCATCAGCAGTTCCCTCTGGATTGATCAATATAATCTCCCAACCCCTTTCTGTCTTCTGCCATGCAACATGCACATTCTTTACAGGAAGGCATAACTAACTGACAGGCAACTGTCTCAATAGATTATAAGATTCAGCCATTCACAGTTTATTTTCGTGCTGTTGTAGGTCTTTAAATGACATCTAATAGTAATATACAAAAATATTATTTGATTTATTTTCCACTCTTCGGCACTTTGAAACTGTACAATACAGTTGGGAGTCATAGCAAACAAAGAGAAAAAAAAGTGCGTGTGTGTGAGGTGCACATTTGTGACACATTCGAACATGATTTTTTTTCTTGTTGGATAAGGAGTGCCCCATTGACAGGTACGTGCACACCTACGGACTTTAGGCACATGCAGAAATTTCAAAATGAAATCCCAGCTTGCTCCTTGCTGGCTCCAATCACCCCCATTACAGCCTTGTGTCCCCCCAAGTTGCAAAATTTTCAATTGTAAGATTTTATATTAAAAATAACTCAAACTACAATCTTCTAAGGTAAAAATCTCAAAAAAGATATAGTTGCAATGGAAAAGGTACAGAGGGGCAACCAAAATGATAAAGGGGATGGAACAGCTCCCCTATAAGGAAAGGCTGAAGAGGTTAGGGCTGTTCAGCTTGGAGAAGAGACGGCTGAGGGGGAGATATGATAGAGATCTTTAAGATCATGAGAGGTCATGAACAAGTAGATGTGAATCAATTATTTACACTTTCAGAGAATAGAAGGCCTAGGGGGCACTCCATGAAGTTAGCAAGTAGCACATTCAAGACTAATCAGAGAAAATTCTTTTTCACTTAATGCACAATTAAACTCTGGAATTTGTTGCCAGAGGGTGTGGTTAGTGCAGTTAGTGTAGCTGGGTTTAAAAAAGGTTTGGATAAGTTGTTGGAGGAGAAGTCCATAAACTGTTATTAATCAAGTTGTCTTAGGGAATAGCCACTGCTATTAACTGCATCAGTAGCATGGGATCTTCTTGGTGTTTGGTTACTTGCTAGGTTCTTGTGACCTAGTTTGGCCTCTGTTAGAAACAGGATGCTGGGCTTGATGGATCCTTGGTCTGACCCAGCATGGCAATTTCTTATGTTTTTATGTTCTTAAATATCTCTTACAACATTTGTATTATATTTACATGTACTGTTGTGGTGCCAACAGAAAACCTTGCAAAAAAAACAAAATAGACTCTTGGTATATATATGCTATTTGGCCTTTGGCGTGCTGGGTGTGGGCTTAGCCTCATGAACAAACTGAATTACAGTGACAACATAGTAAACTTCCCATACTAAATCAGCACTAACTACCAGCACTCAAACAGTAACAATCATATGTTTGGAAAGGCAACACTACAAATATTGCACCAAGCCCTAAAACACTAATACACCTCCTATTATGAAACTAGAACAAGCCAGGCTGCTGTAGATAAGTACACAGAAACTATATGCCAGCAGAATATCTCATCTCAGTCACAAGACACAGCACAGACAGACTGTTCCCAAATATAAATAGATAAGTATAAATAGGAACATGCAAACAAAATTAAACTGGAAACTACAAGAAGCCAGACTCTATATGCAGGGCAACAATGGAAAAACAGAAACATCACCATTCCTCATAAGCATCAAATAATAAAATCAAGAAATAGAATTCATCAATCTAAACTATACTAATACAAAGAATAAATATTTCAAAACTGCTAATTAATAGAACATCAAATAATTAAAAACTTGTAAACATTTTCCAAATGCTAATAAAATATTTCAAAACAGCAGATACAACAGTACCCAATAATTAAAACTAGTAAGGATAAAAAAAAACTCCACAGCTTTCTATACCTGGGAATTTTTGATTTTCAGATACTCTGAGATTGTCATGCATCACCAGAGGGAGAGTAGGGGATTGTTGTGCACACATTGATTCTCTCACTTTCATGCTCAGTCACACTCAAATACTCTTTCTCTCACATGCTCAGGCTATCTCACATGCCTCATTCACGTATGCTCTCTCAGATACTCAGTCACACATACACCCATGGTTTCACATGCTAAGTCACACATACACGCACATTCTCTCTCATATACCTAGTTACACACATACACATTCACAAATGCACAGTCATTCACACTCACATGCAAGTGCACTCACTCATATACTCAGTCACACACACCCACACTTTCACATGCTGACTTTGCTCAGTCTCACACACACACATGTGCGTTCAAATGTTCAGTCACAAACATGTCCATTCTCTTTCGCACATGCACATGTTCTCTCACATATTTGGTGATATACAAAGACAAACACAGCATGTGCTCCCTTTCACTTTTTTATTCATACACACACACACACTTTCACATGCTCAGCTACATGCACGCACACACACACGCCTTCTCACTTTTTTCCCCTTCCTCTGGGAGCACAAGTACAGCAGCAGATTCCTCCTCCTGAAGCTCATCAGACTTTTCCTTTTTGTTCTAGCCTGGGGCCCCATGGTTCCTGTTCCTGACAGGGGGCGGGGTGGGGGGAGGCTAATGATATTATTTTCTAGGGGCACCATAAATTGCACTGCTCCTTATGTTCCTGACTGTCAGAGGGGAGGGGAGCAGATACATCTTTCTGTGGCCTGAGCACCACGCTACTCTTCCTGCACTGCCTGGATGGGGGGGGGGGGCTGATGATGATGATTATTCCTGCAGCCCTGTGGGCCGCACTGCTCCTCACTGCCAAGAGAAAAGCGCCTGCACAGGCTGCCTCTGTGAAGTGAGCAGCAGTGCTGTCCCGATTTGGCTTCCCCACTGCTGCCTTCAAGGATGACCCTCCAGGAAGGGGGGGGACACCAGGAAGCCGGTGCAGCAGTTCTCCCCTTGAGAGGCAGAGCTCTAGTCTTGAGGACCAAGAGCTGTATCAGGAGGAGAGGAAGTGGCTTTTCAGCCTCATTTGATGGCACGGTGGGTGCTCCCTTGTGAATGGCACCTATGGCCGTGGCCATATCAGCCATAGGCTAGCTACAGCTCTAGAGCATCTTTGGATAATTCTTATCCTGGTCCAATACAAGTTTTCACAACTAGCAAAGAACCACACATTTCATCATCGAGCAATAGAAAGACCAAAAGGTATTATATAGTCTGCCTTTCACCACAATCGCAGGTCAATAATGATCACCTTTACTATGGGGGAAGAAGGAGGTGAATTTTGTGTAAATCATCAATTTAACTGAGAAAAAGTTCAAGAAGGTGGCAATAATATCCAAGAAAACTTGCTGGAAATTTCCTATTGAGACAGCACAACTCATGAAGGCACTAGTCTTATGTAAGCTTTTTGACCCTTCTAAACATGATGGGGACTCATGCTTGACCTTTTTTTTTTCTTAATATAAATTATTAAATGTCTTTTTTATTAGTACAGTAAGATTCTGTGTAATATAGTTTTATTTGGTTTTCCCTGGCTATTGTACCTAAGGGAGGCTGTTTTCTGTCAACATATTGTTTTATTGTACAGGCTCCTGGAACAGTGAGCTGATTTATAAAAGCTGCAATTCTACTGGGAAAATTTTACTCAACCCATGATAAAGCCGATTTTCAATGGAATCCTTCAAAAGGCTGCATGAGAAATCTCCCTGTTAGAAGTCAGGTGGGAAGGCAGGAATGATGATAACTCCCTTTTAAAAGCCAGGTTGTAATCATTTGAGTTTGGAATTTTATTTAGCAGATTTATAATCTGCTTTCCATAAATTTAAAGAATGTGTAGAATCAACGATGAGGAACCATAAGAGTGAAGTCTCAATCACTCTAATATCTCATGATATGATTATTTCTCATTGTAAAATTTACAATTAAATAAAGCTACATCTCCCAAGAGACCAGCCAGGTCAGTGGATTAGACAACTGGTGGACATGGAAAGACCACTGGGATCTAGGAGGGCAAATATTCAGGTAACAGCCATGCATGTATTTGTACTTATTGTGATAAGTCATCAGTGAGTTGGCTCAGGGAAGGAGTGGATGGAAATCTGGAAAGGCAAGTCAGGCAGACACTGGTTATGTCAATGAAGGATGCTCAGAGAGAAGTCTAGGCATGTACAAGTAAGAACATCTAAGTGTCCTCTGTTTGTCTGCCACCTTCCTCTTGGGTTGAGTCCTCAGCTACAGGTGGCTAGCAAAGTTAGAGTAGCAGGCCAGGCTCTGATTTAAGACAAGAAACAGATGCCTGGAGCACATCAGGAAACCAGGAACACGAAAGAGCCAAGCAGGAACACAGGAATCAAGAACAAGTGACAATGAAGAATTCTGGGTTCTGGTAATAGGGGCTGAACCAGAGTATAAGGACCATGCTCTGGCAACTAATTGACAAAATGCAAAAATGTAAAAACATATCCAGACAGGAAACAAGATGGTCACTGAAGGGAAGTGAGGGGCTCCGAGCTGGGAGGACTGAACAGATAGTCCAAGTAGCTCACATTGCCACCTGAGGGCCAGAAGTGAATTCAGCAAGGGAAGTCTATCCAAGAACTCAGAGATTAGCAGCAGAGGATAATGATCCTCTGGTGCTATTAAGACCCAGGTAGTCAATACAAGGTCTAAGGCGCCCATTCTTTTTTTGCATGAAGATGAATCCTACGCCAACAGGGGACTTTGAATGTCCAATGAAGCCCCGAACCAGATTTTCCTGAATGTGCTCAGATATGATCTCTTAAGTTCCAGAACTGACAAGGGATTTGTCCAGACATGTGGTGTCATAGTTACAGAGAACAATTTGATGGCACAATCATGCTCCGAATACCTAGGGCATGATTCAGCTTGCATTTTATTGAAAATATCTGGGAAGGTATGGTATTGTATCTAGAACTCCAGGGGTATCTCCACTGCCCAGACCATAAGGGTAGAATCCATGGACCCTGATATCAAACACAGGAAGAAAAGCAAGGATGACACCAAGAGACAATCTGTCCCAAATGCCTGTCAGTCAATATGTTATGTAATTGAAGTCAAGTTAACCCCTGGAAAACTGTATAGGAAGGCAATTCAAGGACCCAGAATGAGATGGTTTTGGAGTGCCACATACCCATAGTAAATTCAGATCGTGTGTGAGCCACTGTATTCCCCTCTCCCCTTAATCAAAGGGCAGACTATCAATGGCGACAACAGGAACTAGTGTAGAATCTGGTCAGATAGGAATTCTGTGCAGGCAGAGAAAATCCTAGCTGATGAAATTCCCTACTAATGTCCTAGAGTCATTAAGAACAAAGGCCTCTGGCGAGCCTAATGGCCAATGTGAGAAAACCTATATTGAGAGATGTAGGGCCATGAGGAATACTAACCAGGTCCTAAAGAAGCCAATCCTGTGATATTGATGTTAATGAGTTTGCATGGACAATTTCTAACCAAGTGCTGAGACCAGCACAATAAAGGCAATACCTCAGCCATTCCTGTGATCTTTTTCCATTTCAGAAAGGTGAGTACCAATACAGCCCAGTTCCATAGGCTTCTTGACTGGGAGAGCAAGGTTGATCTGTAGGATTGCATAAGGCATAGAGTTCATGGTGGAAGACTAGTGCTCTGAAGATCATTCTCAGAAACAGGCATCCATGCACAGACACAATTGGATCAAGACATCCAGCTCAGAAGGCAACTCCCAGTAGATCAGCACATTATTGATTCAGTTCACTAAACCATTGCAAAAGGCCACAACAATGGCCTCGCTATTCTATCTGTCTCTTTCACAACAGTACAGGGTTTTACCTTGTATTGCACAATAGTGCAGGGCCCTTATTTCATGTGGAAAAGGGAAGAAATGCATACAATTTCCCAAAACATAGCCCAAAGTGGGAATTCCCTTCCCACAGGGCCTGCATATCTGATGTTTATTCCTTTTGTTTTCACAGTTGTATAGTCACAAAATGGTGAGAGAACACTGAGTCCAAGAGGGGCTACTTTCGGCATATATCCTAAGCCAAGTTTGTCAGGCTTAGACAAAGTTTCAAAACAGAAGGTGTCTGAGGCATCTTTAAAAAATTTACAAAATTATGGGTACTTTAAAAGCTGGGCAGTGATTAAATGACAAATGCCTGCTTAAATAAATTGGCATTTAGCATCTTCCTAAATCTTCCTTCAGTTTTTAATTTAATAGATAATTCATTCCAAGTAAAGGACCAGATAGGCAAAAAAACCCCAAAACAAACAACCCAAAAAACAAATCCTCTCTTTCGATTCATAAAGCCTTACCTGACATCAGAAAGAACTTCTAAAAGCATCCAGGAGGCAGATCGTAAGTTCCTCACAGGCTGATAGATCTTTAAAATAGAGTTAAAATATACAGGAGCAAGGCAAGGATGCACTTGAAGACCAACATGATAATTTTAAATTTTATGTGCCCATAATTAACCGGGCAGCAACATTCTGAATAAGCTGAAGGGCTTTTAATGAAGACTAAGGCAGACCAACATATAATGAATTGCAATAGTGAATGGTAGAGGTTACCAAGGCATGAACCAAGTTTGAGGATCACTTTCACTCAGGTTAAGGTTTAAGGGATCTCAGCAACCATAATTTGAAAAAAACAAGAACGCACCATTTTTTTTTTATATGTGGCTTAAAAGTCAAAGCTGAATCCATGCAAACACCCAAATTATGCACTTTTTGAGAGATCTTAATATTCAGCCCTTCAAAATTAATAAAAGAAGGAGGGCTCTTTGATTCATATCTGAGTGATGGGGGCTATGCCCTTCAGGAAGTTGAATCCCCAGATTTTTCCAGCTATGGGCAGTGGGCGAGAGCTTGCATTTTGAATCCTCCCTTTGCCAAAACCTCACCTTTTGGGGGGGATATGTTGTGACTCCTGGCCTAGGTAGCCCCCGGCCAGGACCCCCTACCTCCTTCCGCGCGGCAGAGCGGGGCCGTTCCTCAGCGCACGGTCCGCGGCACAACTTCTCCGGCGTCGGCACGGCAGCGTCGAAGAGAGCGCGGCAAACCCCGCCTCTTAAAGGGGCCATGGCGTGGGGGCCGGGCCGGCCCCGGAAGATGATGTCATCACCTGGGGAGATTTAAACCTCTCCCTGGGACCTTGCAGATGCCTTGCAACAAGGTTCCAGAGTGGCTGCTCTCTGTGCTTCTCTGTCGATACTGATTTGACCCTGCCTGGATTTGGACTCTGTGTTTGCCTGCCACCTGCCTTGACCCTGCCTGAATTTGGACTCTGTGTTTGCCTGCCGCCTGCCTTGACCCTGCCTGGATTTGGACTCTGTGTTTGCCTGCCGCCTGCCTTGACCCTGCCTGGATTTGGACTCTGTGTTTGCCTGCCGCCTGCCTTGACCCTGCCTGCATTTGGACTCTGTGTTTGCCTGCCACCTGCCTTGACCCTGCCTGGATTTGGACTCTGTGTTTGCCTGCCGCCTGCCTTGACCCTGCCTGGACTTGGACTCTGTGTTGCTTGCTGCCTGCCTGGACGTCCGCCGGGACTACTCTGCTCCCCCTTCCGGAGAAGAGCTCTTCAAGGCTGATCCTTGGTGAGTACCCTCTGGACCAAGGGTCCACATCCGAACCCATTCACGTAGATTGGAACAGGATAGGCTTCAAGAGGGTATAAAATCCTTTGGGAACATGCTCAGTGCTTTAGAGGGTTAGGCATGGCTGAAGGAGGAAGAAGCTAGAGATCCCTCCCATGATCTAAATAGAGAAGATGAGAAGCTGGAGACCACCCCTTAATTTCATAGCAGAGAGGAGACAGAGAGGGAGAGCTTCTTTTTGAGATTTCTCCAGAGTCTCAGCTGAGGAGAAGCGTTGGATTTTTATTTGAAGATTTTGGGCTTCTTGGTCTGAAAGGAGGGTTGCCCCCCCTGCCTCGCTAAGGATTGTGATCGGATATCTTTTTGCCCAAGCGACCAGTCAAGCAAGAGTGGAGAGAGAGTCAAGAGCCTCAATATTGTACGTTTGGATTTACAGTTTAAGGTTTTGGGAAGTTTGAAACCCAATTTTGATATTTTTGGTTTGGGGATATTTTTCCAATAGATTGATTCTGGAAGTCACACTCTAGCTGTCTTGCCCCACTGGCAAGGATAAATTGACTGAGGATGAAGGTGCAAGAGAGGAGAGTGAGGAGAAGGTTTTTATTTTGAACACCATTACTGGATTCTGTGGTTCTGTTGGCTATGAGTGCCCCAAGTGACAAGAATTTTCCCCCATGGAGGACTCCCCTGACCAGTGGGTGAGAATGATTTTTGAAAGACGGCATCCATGACAGGACCAGGGGCCCAGTAGGTTATCCACCCCTTGCCAGATCAACTCTGGCATTGTAGCTTCCCAGTTTTGGCCAGCAAGCCAACTGGAGGTTCCGCTACATTCTGCCTACACCAGCTGAGTTGCACCCTCAGATACTGGAGGCCAGCAAGGCTCCAGTAGCAAGGCCAGGCCCTGATTTAAGGCAAGGACCTAAAGCCGGGGACTGGAAAACACTAGGAAACCAGGAACATGAAGGAATCAAGCAGGAGCACAGGAATATAAAATAAGTGACAAGCCCCCTCCTGGGTTCTGGTAGCAGGAACTGAGTCAGAGTATGAAAACCAAGCTCTGGCAATTAGCTGAAAAAAAAGGTCAGAGTATAAATACATATCCAGATAGGAAACAAGACCACTGGAGGAGAGATGTGAGGGGCACAGAGCTTAGAGGACTGAATAGATAGTCTATCCAAGTAGCTTGCAGTGCTACCTATGGGTCAAAGGCTCATTCAGCAAGCAAGCAATGCTTAGTTATTTATTATTACAAAGCTTTGTGGTTAGACATGTGAAGGGAAGGGTCCTATCTTGCAGGCTCATTTTACCCAAGTTGGTTGAGTACAAAGGAGCAGGATGATAAAATGTATCTTGGATAAGGAGTGATATCTTAGAAGCAATTACGTTCTGTGGCTGGCAATTATGATAAGAATAACTGGATAGAGTAGATGGGCCAATTTATCTTTTTTGCCTTCATCTTCTATTTTGCTATGATGAAAACTAGATTTGAAAGGGGGGGGGGGGGTAGCAAAATCAGGATATGCAGAAATAAAACTTATCTTCCAAAATCTTAGTGTATTAAGCTTCATGAGCAATGCAACATCTGAAAAAGGGACATTTCAAACTGCGTTCTGACATAATCTATGGCTCTGATCCCTTTTGTCTTATTCCTGACTACACACTGCAAATGTCTTTCGTCGTTATAATCAGCCCAATAGTGTTGATTTATCCTAATCATTTGCATAAAAAATAAGCTGCCATTGAAATCCATTTCTTTTTGTTTGCATTCAGATAATGTCCCTTTGCACCAGAAATAGAAAAGCCTCTACTTAAGAATAGCTATCAGAAAAGGGCAACTGGCGACTAAGATAGTCTATTAGTCATACTAGAAACTAGATTAAAGAGCAACAGCATGTAGGTAATGGGTATGTGCTTTATTCTGGATGTGAAAGCTGTGTGCTAAAACCACTTGTCCCAAGAGAGCTTGTACCTGTGAGCTAATAGCAGTCTTAATTGACAGGTTTAAGGCCAGAAGTTTCAGCCAACGTTAATTGTTCTTGAGGGAGGAAATTTTTTTTTTCACATTTCAGGCTCCTTTCTTTTTTTATGATGGACAATCTTGTTTCAAACTAGCATAACCGATGGTTGTTCTGTTGTTCAGAGCTGCCGCGGGAAGACTGGCAGGAAACCAAAGCGGCAGTTATGCGACAGGGCCTTGTCTGCGGGGATAATGTTCAGCGCTGATCTAACACCATTTGCTCTCGGAGTCTGCAGCTGCAGCCATTGTCGGGCGCTTTAGTTAATGTGCAGGCGAGAACTACATGGAGGGGATGTGCGTTTGCCAATTGGACCCGTGCTGCCTGCACAGATGTAGTGATGGCAGGAAAGCAATAGTCAGGTTTTTTTTTTTTCCCCTTTGCAAAATAGTGTTCCTCTCAAATGCCAAGACCCTTGTGTTTGATGCTAATGCAGAAGATTAAAAAGTACCAGGGGTCATTCAGCTGAAATGCTCACTTGGCTTCGTGTTTGATTTCCCTCCGTTCAGTATATAACGTTCTGTCAAGCAGCAGAATGGCATTGGATCATTTTCTGGCATCAAGGAGAAAATAAGGGGATTGTATTCTTTTTATGAAATGAATTTTTTTTTACCTTGAAAAACACAGTCATAAGGCATCTGTATGAATTTTAAAGAAGGTCATTTTGCATTTTTTTAAACTCCCTATGAGCTGTGGATTTTTGGATGACCATGTATTTTATTTGTTTAAAATATATGAATTGCTTTCCAGCTTTCACAGCGTAATCTTTCAAAAGCGATGCTTTGATCTTTAAAAGTTCGCAATCCAACTGGCCCTCAATAACAATGAGCCACATGCTGCATGCAGTTGTATTGTTTGTTTTTTTGTTTTTCATTTTGATAGAGACAGTCAAAACTATTTTAAATGTCTAACTTTCTTTCTTTCTCTCTCTGTATTTACACACACATGCACTGTTATTAGTCCACTCTTTTAACTTATGATGAGAATTCCTAAGCATGTTGGTATGAATAGAGCATTTTATTATTCACAGATCCTTAATGCTTTGGCAATTAAAGAATGAGATAGCCCAATCTTTAGACTGAGATTCTGTCTCCTTTCCACTTCCTCTCTGCCCCAAGAGCTGAAACCATCCAATTTGATGTGGAATCACAATACTTGATCACAAAGCACCAAGGTTGCATCAAACCATCTCTTTTAAAATTCACAGATGCGTTATAAATATACAATAGCAATGTGTGACATTGTGACTGGTTGCATAATATGTATGGAAATGCACGACATGAAGTTGCGCTAGATGCCTCCGAGGAGTTTTAAGCATATTGTGCAACCAGTTTCTTTTGATGAGTGTCCTTGTACTTCTCAAACAGTCAGATTAGGGAGGTGGGGAAAGGGGGGGACCTATGTGTGTTATAAAGCAGAAATCAGGCGAAAAGATAAACCTGTCAATTCAAACCTATCTAGAAAGTCAGATTTGGTTAGAAGATCTGGTATTATCTGTTCCCTGCATTCTGTAAATGTGCACTGATGGGTTGACCAATCAGATCACTTCTTTGCTACTGTCATTAGAAGCTGTGCTACCCCACATCCCATGGATTGGGAATGAGGAGGTCTACATTACTACTTTCAGTTACCCAGGTGTGAAACACTGAAAAGCAGTGGCAGTATTGTGCAGTAGCATGATATTGTAAGATCTGATGTTGAGGCTTTGGCCTTCCTCTCTCTGGGTGATTTAGTTCAGTTTTTTTTTTAAATTTACGGGGGGGGGGGAGGGGAATAGGGAAGAACCGCTGTGATGATTCACCAGGTAAGGTTTTAAACCAGCCTTAATGAGTCTTTCAGATAAACCTGGTGATGTAAGTAGAAAAGCACCTGCTATTCCACAAGGTGAGTAGCCTCGAAAGAAAGCAATGCTCAGTGCTTAAGGATGTGGCCAGACTGGTCATGATCCAAGACTGGTCTGAGCCCCTACTTTAATCTCTGCTATATTATATAGCTGTATGATATGGGAAAGAGAAGAGAGTCGTGAATGTCTCTTAGATTGTTAGAAATGCTGTTTCACACCCTTTCCACTCCACCCTCCAAAAAAAAAAAAAAAAATTCCCATAGCTGTACTGAGTGCAGTGCAAAATGAAAAAGCTACAAATGCCTAGAGGTGATCTGTGGGCACTCTCAGGAAAAATGGCTTTTCATCTAGCTGCCCACAAATATTTAGAGATTTTCAAAGAAATCTACAGCTGTTTGTGACCCATGCTTTCTATGCATCCAGTTCAGAAAAGTGCCCTGATGCCAGTCAGTACCTTCCCTCCCCCTGCCTCCTTCACATCCCTTTAGCCCTGTAGCTTTCGCGGCAGGCACCTGAGTGCCACAGGCTGACGCATGAGAGAGATTTTATTCCCTTTGCAAATGGCCTCAAGACCATTCCCAAAAACCTGCCTACTGACTCTTCACTAGTGCTTACATCCTGTGATGCATGTGTCTCAAACAGAGACATAGAAAAAGAGGCCTGATTCACTAACAGTTTCCTCCCATTCTGCGTCTGTAGGAAAAGACCTTCTTGATTCATGCCCATAGAGACTTTATCCTTACGTCACTGTAAATGCATTAGTGCATGCTAATTTATGTCATTTATATGTGTGTAACCCATCTCCTCCCTGCCCTCAAGGGGTGAAAGAGGACCAGTTGGAGAAGAGAACGCTCTCTAAAGTACTGTGTGAGTCCTTAAAATGGAAATAATCACATTTCCAGGGTCCCCTTTTCCATCTAAGCCAGGAATAATGAGTCTCAGGGAACAACAGCTTATATAGGGATGTGCAGCCAAAATACTTTTGTTTCAGTTCAAATTTCATTTTGGTTTTATTTATTTTTTGTTATGTTTAATGTTTATTTCGGTTCAGTTCATTTGCCAAACCAAAATAAACCTTAAAAACTAAAAGTGACATGGGGTCTTCCTGAGCCCCCAGTGCCACTTCCTGTGGCATTTGCAAGGTCTCCCCTGGTCCCTTCTGACCCCTCCAACCTCCCAATAAGAATTTGGGGCTTAGACCTACTCGGCTGGGTCGAGCTAAGTCCAGTCAAGGCCTCCCTGGGTACCTATGAACCCCCCCCCCCCCCCAACACACACACACACACACACTTCTTGCCCCAGATAAATCATCTAGTGCAGGGGACCTCCTATGCTCCTACTTATCCCTTCTAGGGGATTCTGTCCTAGAAGGAGAAAGGAGCAGAAGAAATCACCTTTAGAAAGGGCACCGGAGCTGATATCGGCACCAAATTTATGCCACAATGTCTTCGGTTTCAAGACCATTTTCTTGTATGTCCCAAATCCGATGACACTGTTTCTCTTCCAGATTGGTTCTGAGCAGTAAACAGCTTCCTGATTGGTTACTTGTAGTTGTCACTCACACTTCTATGTTAGGGAGAGTAGTCAGGCTTGTGTAAACCAACAAATAGCCTCTTAAAGCCAGGTTTGCATTGTCCTAAAGGAAATATTTCAGCATGCATATTTTAAATGTTATTTAACAGGATAAAAGACAAAAATAGGAACATGGTCACATGTGTTTGCACAGTAGAGTCTTGAAAACTGGAGTGTAATGAGGCTTTCCACTACAATATATGCCTTGGTGCACCTCATTGAGATTAGAACATGTTTAAAATCATTGTACAGTGCTTGGATCTAACCTATACTGTTCTGTAGAGATGTAGGTATTGAGTGGAACCTTTGGCAGTTATGCAGCGAGTGGGGGTTTATTCCCAGTACCATTTCATAATCATAACCGATGTCTGGAAAACATTAATGTAAAAGTTTGCAAATTTATGGGTGCTGCTTGTGGGTTCCTGAACTCACTGGAATTATGTTCTCGGTCTTCACATTCCTTGGATGGAGAAACGGACCTCACGCTGTTTTGGATAGGTCAGGCTGCAGCCAAGCGCCTGACAGATTCAGCAAAGCAGAGGCGAGCAAAACGGCCCCAGTGAAAGTGCTCTCCTGTTGCAGAGTCTTCTTTTCTTACCATTTTTTTTAATGATCTGTTTCCATGGAAACTGTAGAAAAAGAGAGCAAGGGAGAGGGAGTGAGAGAGAGAGAGAAAAGGAAGAAGCCAGGAAGGCTAGTCTGATGAGACGGCTCCCGCTCCGTGCCATGTCGTACTCCATTGCATGGTGGCTGCCTGGAACGGAGGCCACCATGATGTTTCCTGGTCACATTTGCCACAGGAGCAGTGCTAAGGAATGCAGTCTGGCTTCCTGTAATAGGTGAGAGATGCTCAATCCTGTTAGTAAGGAGAGAAAGTAGCAAGGAAATATGAGCCAGAGATGTGGCAGCAGCAGGAGAAGTAGCTGACTTCACCAAATACTGCTTCTTTTCTTCCCCACTTCCTGGCGTGCATTTTTAACTGAAGTAGGAAGAATTTTGTTAATTGTATGGCTTGTTTTTAACTTTCTCACTTTTGGTGAAGGACAAAACCTGAGGAGAACAAATATCTGTCATTTCTCCTAGACAGGCACTTCTAAATACCCTTTCAGGTCATGTCCCTGACACTGACTCTACCTTCTGCCTCACCTTGGATTTGACAGGATGCATCCTCCTCCCCTTGAGTTGGGGGAAGTAAGATTACATGAGATCAGATCATAAGTTTTCTCAGCTGGTGTATCAGCACATGCTGGACCTATGACTTAAAAAAAAATAAATTATATATATGTGCGTGTAAGTGGTATTTTGAAAATCAATCAGAACCCAATCTGTGTCAGAGTACATGCACAAGTCATCCAATGTTGTTTTACATAAAGGGGTAGATTTTCAAACACGCGCACACGCGTCCATGTGCGCACGGTTCCCAGCACGCACACATGGACTCACCGATTTTATAATATGCACGCATCGCTGCACGACATGTTTTAAAATACGATACCCGTACGCATGTGCAGGCGGTTTGCATCGTGCGCGTGGAAGGGGGGTGATTTTCTAAAAAAAAAAAATACACGGTGTCGCAATCAGGTCATTCCCAGTTTTCTATCCCCCTACCTACCCTTCCTCCCTTTGCCACTCTCCTTTCCTCCCCGACCTCTAACCCACCCCCCCTAACTAACCTATTTTTTTTGTTGTTGTTTTTGAACTTACTACAGCTCAGGAGAGCGAGTAAGTTCCACATGCTAGCTGGCTGCCGGCGCACGCTTTCCCGGGACAGGGCCTAATGGCCGCTATCCTGGCCAGCCCCCGGCCTGCCCCTGGCACTTCCACGCATACTGGGAGGTACGCGCAAGGCCAGGCTGTTTGAAAATGCGCTCAGGATGTGCATGGCCCGGCTACGCATGTATTTCCCGGTATTTGCGTGCGCCAGGCTTTAAAAATGTACCCGATACTGAGGAGAGGTGTTCCTGGGGTGGGGAGTTGGGATGAAGTTGTGACTTACATGTGTAGAGCTTAAGCTTTCAAACCTACGCATGGTAGGGCATTTGTATGCGTAAGTGGTTGCGCGGGGATTAATGCTAGTATTTTATAAACTGGGCAGCAGTTGCAAGCTTTTGCAACCCATTTTGTTTACTTATTGATCGATTTATTTGATTTACATTCCGCCTTACACGTATATATTTCACATGCAAAATAACTGTAATGCTGCAAAAATAAACACCCACAATTAAATGTGGAGGCAAGTATTTTCAAATTTATGCCCATATACCATTTTGAAAGTACTTCCTTGTATGTGTACTTGGAATCACCAGTTCTCCAAAACCTCCACTAGCTCACCCATTCCTCCTCCAGTTCATCAAGACCAGGGGTGGCCAACTCCGGTCCTCAAGATGAGATAAATTTGCATACTATGCAGACAGTGCATGCAAATATATTTCATGCATATTCATTGTGGATATCCTAAAAAAATAGGCCTGTTTGTGGCTCTTGAGGACTAAAATTGACCACCCCTGACTTAGACCCTGTAACCCTTCACCCTAAACCTCCACCAGTTCACCTTTGAGCTCCCATCCACAAACTGTAGACAACAAATAACTCTGATTTCACGTGCACGAATCAATTAGCAAGTATAAAAGTCTATTTGTTTTAAAACATATGTTACCCACCATTCCTATGTTCAGGCAAGGTACAATAAAACACACATAGTAGGTATCAAAGATTCACATCACAGTAGAGCTTAAAATTAAATAAAATGCAATACAAATTAGATCAGTGGTCCCCAACCCTGAGGATATCCGCAATGAATATGCATGAGAGAAAATTTGCATGTTATGGAGGCACTGCATGCAGATTTTCTCTCATACATATTCATTGCAGATATCCTGAAAACCCGACTGGCTGGTGGGCCCCAGGACAGGGTTGGGGGACCACTGAATTAGATTACAAATTAAACAGAATACAAATTAAATTACCTCACTGAGTAAGGATTCAGGTGCTGGATGACACTGCGGGTAACAAAGCCAGGTAGACTACAGGTTGCTAGCCTGGAAGTGAGAAAGCCAGATGGACTACAAGTTGCTAGCCTGGTTTAGAAATGCTTTTTTTTGAAATACATGTTTTTAGTGCTTTTTTGAAGAAACTACCAAAAGAACTGAGGTTGGTGTTGTGAAAGAAAGGTATGCCAAAGAAGTGGGCTAGCTGGGGAAAAGGCACATTCTCTTGTTTCCTCAAGGTGAGTTAACTTTGGAGAGAGGATATCAAGGAAAGCTTGACTTGCTGATCTTAATGAATCTGGAAGGAAACATGGATTTTTAGTATGGAGGAAATCCAGGGAGAATGAATATTATGAATCATGGAATATATAATCATGGCCAGTTTGTATTGCATACAATATGAGATTGGGAGCTAATGTAGTGATTCAAGGTCAGGGATAATATGGTTAGAAATTGGGGTTCTGCTTAGGAGTCTAGCTGCAGTATTCTGTATAATTTGTAATGAATGAATGGTATATGCTGGGAGACCAATGAGGAGAGAATTACAATAGTCAGTACCAGAGAATAACAGTGATTGTAACACAGAACAAAAATCGGTATGTTCAAGAAGTGGTCTGAGATGACAAAGTAGTCTTAGTTTATGAAATGAGGATTGAGTGACCATTCTGATATGGTCACGCATGGAAAGAGAAGGATCAATGATGACTCCAAGATTGCGAACAGTCTGTGAAAGAATAATGGTCTGATATCAAAACAGAAGTGTATCGGAGTGTTTGGGACAGGGAAACGTGATAGAATGATAATTTCTGTTTTTGAAATATTGAGTGCTAGCTTGTTTTGATGAAGCCATTTTTGAATGGTTGTGAGACAGAAAAAGAGAATGATTCAGTTAATGCCCTTGTATTTGAAGGGGGAAAAAGAGCTGTATGTCATCAGCATAGTGTTTGTAATGTACCCCAAGGTTGGCTAAAGTGCCGCATAGAGGTGTTAAATAGATATTAAACAAAGCTGCCAATAGCGCTGAACCTTGTGGTACACCGGAGCTGAGAGAGGTCCAAGAGGAAGTATGGGAATCAATACAAACTTGTTGAACCGTATTGGAAAGGTATGAGACAAATCAGGACAAAACAGAACCAGTTAACCCAAAAGAGTGCCACCTGGAAAAAAGAATTTGATGATCAACTGTGTCAAATGCAGAAGAAATGTCAAGAAGACATAGGAGAAAGGCTATACCCCAGTCAAATCCCATCTCACTATGGGAGAGTAGTCACTACTATGATGTTTTCTAAAAATAAACTAGTATTTGTTAAGTATGTTGTTGGAGTCGAGAAAGTCACAGAGTTGACGAAGAACAGATGTTTCTATGATTTTTGCCATCAACAGTAAAGAAGAGATTGTAAGATAACTAGAAAAAAGGGTTAGATCGGCAAATGGTTTTTTGATTATGGTTTGAATGGAAGCCTGTTTCAAAGAATCAGGAAGAGAACCATATTTTAGAGAGGAATTAATGAAATCAGAGATGAACAAAGCTATGTCGGTCTTAAGCATTTTAAGAAGTATTGTATGACAAGGACTGAGAGGATTAAAGGAAGAATTTGTGTTATTGATTATCTGAATAGCATCTGATTCTGTAACAGGTTCAAAATGTTCCAATTTGAGCCATCAACAATTAAATCATTAAAATTATCACTAACTATATTCTGAAAAATTGTATTTGCATTTGCAGTTTTGTCATTAAAATATGATGCGAATGTCTCCACAATATTCATTCCAGGAAGCATGGGCGGTAATGTGGAGGAAGTTGAACAAGGGTTAATGATCTTTTTGACCGAGAAGTATAATTCTCCAGGATTATTAAATACAGAGGCAAGCTTTGAATACATGTAAGAATTTTTTTGCTATATTAATGGCATCTTGATAAGAGGAAAGTTTAGAGTTAATAAGCTGTTTATTAGTGTGTGCTGGGTCCCATCACCACTTCCTCTCTAACCTTCTCAACTCACATTTCTTTTTTTGAAGTGTATTGTTAAACCATGGGGCCATTTTAACTATTTTTGTGGAAAAGGATTTCAGGGGTTTGAGTTTATCAAGAGTAGATATTAGTGAAGAATTCCAGAAATTCTTCAGGACGATTAAAGATGTTACTTTCCAATGCGGATATAAGGTCAGTTGCCAATGTCTGAGGGTCTATATACCCATGCTTCATAAAGGTTATATTATCACATTTGGGAATCCGTTTGTTATAGAGGGCGTGAGAGAGAAGGAGATGAGGAAGTGGTCACGCCATGGAATTTCAGTAGAGGAGAAACTTGCTTTATCTATTGAAAAGCCTGAGAAATTAACAAAAAACAAATCTAGGTAATAACATGGGTGGGAGCAGGGATGATCTGCTGCCAACCATGTGAAGAAAGGGTATCAGACAAAACTTAAGCTGAGTGCGATAGTGATGGAGCATCTGAGTGAAGGTTAAAATCACCAAGAATTATAATAATGGAAGATTCAAGGTTCACATTTAGACTAGACTCAAAGAGGGGAGAGGAATTATGAGAGAGGAGTCCAGGGAGATGGTAGGTTAAGCAAATATTAATATACTGTGATTTAAGACAGAGCAGCTCATATAGGGAAGGAATAATAAGTTATAACATCCAGTACAGAGAATTTCAGATGTGATTTGAAAAAAATAGCTAGACCTCCTTCCCTCCAACCCTGTCAGGATTTGAAAAGGTATGAGAAATTAGGAGGACAACAGTGATTAAGTACTGGTGTATCACGGTCTTTCAGCCAAGTTTTAGTAATACATAAATAGTTATAAGATCCAGAGGCTAGAAAACATTGGATCACAGCAAATTTTTTTGCCTATTGATTCTGTGTTGATCAAAAAAAGAATCAGTGTAGTAGATGCTATAAGAGTTAAGTATAGATGTTAATGAAATGTTTTTGAGAGTTTGTGGAAAGAAACCCTTTAGGTCGACGGATGTTAGTCACCATAATGTCCTTGACCTATAATAACTGGCATAGCCATTTGATCCAAATAAGATGAAGTATTGCACTAACAGTTTTCCATTATAGCCGTGGTAGATATACTGATGGTAAAATTAATAAACTTTCCATCAAAACAGGCATGAGGCTTGCACAAAGGGGTGCACAAAGGGGCAGGCTCCTTTGTTGCACTCCTTCATGCACACAACAAATGCATGTGTTCAAGTGTGCAGGACCTCTGGCATCTGCGTCTTGATTAAATGGCCTGGTGACCAGAAATAATGTCAGCAGTGAGCAGGGCAATGGTGCGAAGTGCAGAAATCCTTCCAGGGGGGCGGCCAGGAGTATAGGCAGCAGCGAATGGTAAGTCTAGCCACTGGAGGAGGCAAGACTTCAGTGCAGACAACAGGCAGCAAAACTAATACGTTTGACAATATATACATGTATATATCTCTTAGAAAATAGCAACCACTGGATGCATTTCTGAATCTCGCCCCAGAATTCTCCTAGGCCACTTCTTTTTTTTTTCCCTGTAAAATGTATACATGAAGCTGAAATTGGATGGGCACTCTTGATGTTTATAAAATAGCATTATGCATGTACATGCTACTTATGCACATAAATACTATTTTTATGCATGGAACCCCTTTGAAAATTCACCTTAGAATTTTGGATTTTAAAAAGTTTGATGGAGACTTTCAAACCAGTGCATGGGTGCACATTTGCACGCGTTTGTCGGCCCATGTCCAGCGACACGGCTATTTTATAACTATTGCACATATATGCACGCATGTTATAAAATAGGCTGTCCATGTGCACGTGTACCGAATTTTAAGTGAGTGCGCAAGTGCGCTCAAATGCCACCTCTACCGCGTAAATCAGGGAATTTTAAAAGGGGTGTGCGCTGATGCCATTTCCAGTTTTACAAGTTCTTCTTCCCCAGTTTGCCGAATTAAGAGAGAGGTCTTCCAAATCTCCTTGGTTTAATAGCCTTCAGTCCCCCCAGTTAACTCTGACCCTTAAAACCCTGCTGATCTGCCTATTTATCTTTGATTTAAAACTTACACGGCATTCATAGCACATAGCAGCAGGGGGTATCGGCATGCACCAAAGCACATAAGTATTTTACGCACACACCTCAGCTTTACGACCCAAACTGCCCAAGTCATGCTCGGACCACGGCCACAACCCGCCCTTTTTGAAAAACTTCTGAGATGTGCACACTCTGGAAGGTACGAGCCAGCTCACTCACCGAGTGGTGACAAGTCAGTCCAGCACTGCCGCTCCACACGGCCGGGAACGCCACTGTCTTCACCATCAGGATTGTCCCTAAGGCGCATGCGGCATGCACCAACTTATGACGGCCCTGCTGCGTCCTCTGATGACATCACATGGCTGGGTATTTAAACCCCAGCCATGCAACATAGAATCACCTCAGCAACAGTCATTTTCCTAAATAGTGGTGGGTTGATGCTCCTTTGTTTCTCCAACCTTTCCTCTGGTTCTATCTTCAGCCTTGCCTTCAGTCTTGTTCAGCCTTGTCTTTGCCTCTTCAGCTTGCTCAGCCTTGCCTTCACCTCTCCTAGCTAACACATCCCTACTTTCGATGGATTGCTGGTATTGACCTCAGCCTGGACTCTTGTTATCCTTGCCTGCCACTGACCATAACCTGGACTTCATTATCCTTGTCTGCCACCTGCCTCTGACCTCAGCCTGACACCGGATATACTCTTCATCCTGCATCCTTGATATTGCCACCTAAGATCTGCTACCCCTGGAACCCAAAGGCTCAACCCAAGGGGTTGGTACAGGCAAAGCTCTAGTTCAGTCTCTGTACTGTCAGCTCCTCCAGTTGGTGATGAGGATCTACAGAGCCTTCCCTGTAGGTTGTGTCAACCTCACCCTAACACAAGTGTCCAGAGTCCTAACAAGTTGCTGAGGCCATGGACCTGATGGCCCTGGTCTTGCTGCAAGCAAAACCCAGCCAGGCCCAATGACTACAGGAACAACAGCAGGACCTGAGCCAGGTTACTGCAGCCCTGGAGAGATTGGCCATCAGGATGGATATCCTGAAGCCAGTCCCAGCACTGGTACCAGTGGCTCCCTCGCCACTGCTGTTGCCCATGTCTGCCCGACCAGTGCTGCAGCTCCTGGTACCTCCCTGTTACATGGGGGACCCCCAAGCAGTGCTGAGATTCCAATAATCAATGCCGGATGCACTTCCAGTTTCAGGCCACTCTGTTTCCAGATGATCGTCCTAAGGTCACGGTCATCCTTTCTGTCTTGGATGGAACCGCGCTAGATTGGGCCTCCACTCTATGGAATTATGTAGACCCCCGGGCTCCAAAACCCTGCAAGTTTTTAAATTCCATCTCGTATTCAATGAACCAGGAAGACACCTCCCTAGCTACCGAGATGCTATAAATCCATCAGGGCTTCTTGACTCTCACTGAATACGCCAGATAATTTTGAACTCTAGATTTTGGTATTGGCCTCAGCCTGCATTCTCATTATCCTTGCCTGCCACTTACTACTGACCATAGCCTGGTCTCTCATTATGCTTACCTGCTACCTTCCCCCAACCTCAGCCTGACATTGAATCTATTGTTCAGCCTGTGTCTCAGAGACTGCCACCTGCTGATTCCTGGAACCCAAAGGCTCAACTGAAGGCGAAAGGGTTTGATATAGGTGAAGCTCTAGTTCAGTCTCTGCACCATCTGCTCCTCCAGTTGGCAGTGAGGACCTACAGGGTCTTCCCTATAGGTTGGGTCAACCTCACCCCAGGACAAGAGTCCAACAATCCTAACAATACGTGCAAATCTTGGCAACTTTTAAAATCTGCTCTGCACGCGTGAGCCTGACATTCGCATATCCCATAATTCATGAGGCACAGATTTGTTCGCACAACCCGGCGCGAACAAATCTACACCTGATTTTATAACATGCGCGCACAGCCGTGCGCATGCCTATAAAATCCCAGGGTCGGCGCGTGCAAGGGGGTGCACAATTGTGCAACTTGAGCGCGCCAAGCCGCGTAGCCTGCCTCCGTTCCCTACGCCCCCCCCCGCACCTTCCCCTCCCTTCCCCTACCTAACCCCGCCCCCAGCCCTACCTAGAACCCCCCCCCTTACCTTTGTTGAAGAAGTTATGCCTGCCGGGAGGCAGGCATAACTTACGTGCACCGGCCGATGGCCGGCCTGCGATCCCGGGCACAGCGGCAAATGGCCACTGTGCCTGGAGGCTCAGGCCACCCTCCGCCCCGCCCCCGGACCCGCCCACGCCCAGCCCCTTTTTTGCAAGCCCCGGGACATACACTGCGTTCCCGGGGTGCGTGCGGGGGGGGGGGGGCAGGGGTAGGTTTTCGGGGGGTGGCCCGCGTATCTTACGCGCGCAACCCTTTGAAAATCTACCCCATAATCAGCCAATTACCCAAGTATTTTCTAAATACTTTTGTGTTATTAAATTCTCTTTGAATATACTCAATAAAGTCTGCGGGTACAATGTATGTGCGCACGCGGATGTTAAATGTGGCGCGCATGTGCACACAGATATCGTATTTTATAACATGCGTGTAGCGACACGCACATGTTATAAAATTGACGTGTCCATGTGTACACACCGAGCACCGCACGCACATGGACGCATGCGTGCACGGGTTTGAAAATCAACCCCTGAATGTACACCATATATTATTGGAAAACAGTTCTTTTAGCCTTTCAGTATTACAGAGCAATTTGTGAATCAAATATTATTTAGAGAAGCAATTGTTTGGAAAAAAATAAGGATATTATTATGCCTTTCGGCATTATCACTTCACGTACTGGTGAGAACTTTTCCGCTATTGTGAAATTCTATGAGATACCCTCAGTACGAAAGGTTAAATTACATGATACAAGAATGAAGGCTGTTTTTGTGGCGGCAATGCCTTGCTAGATAATATTTGCAGGGAATCTGATTATTTAAAATTTTGTAAACAGGCGAAAATGTTGCTATTTGTACAAGCTTTTCAAATAGGTTGACAGCATGCATATTTTTAGAGTGTTTTTTTAATATATTTTAACTTTGTATTTAATTTTCTGTGTTTATTGATTAAGGCTGTTTTATTGTAAGGCTGTTTTATTGTTACCTGCATTGAACATTGTGGAGTTTGCAGAATATAATATTCTTTAAATAAGTCCCAGGGCTGCGCACCGACATGCACGACGGCCTGCCTTTGACGTCGAGGTGGGCCGAGGCCAAAATCCGACTTCCCCAGCTCGGCTCAATTGGTGCCCAAAGGAAGGGAGGGGAAGAGTGACACACGACAAGCACTCAACCCCCAACCACCCCTAGACCTAGTGCGACCGTGCGGTACCGTTGGCCGGGTATGGGCGAGCGGCGATGACGTCAGCAGACTAATTTAAATGGCTAGCGCATACTTGCCGTCCCTTTTCCCCTCCTTGGCCAGCTCGATTCCCACCCACCCTCCCTAAGGCGAGGTTCACATCTATGCTTGCTATCATCGACCAAGGGTTTGTTTTTTATACTCATGTTTATATGGCACAGTTAGTCAAGTGTGATTGTTAGAGTTATGTTAATGATGTACATCGATTCCACTGTCGCAGCTATTTAGGTGGGTGAACGAGCCGGGTAGGGTGACCTTGTCAGCCCGCGTGGGCTCCCCTGCTTTGAAATCATGGTAGGGGCCGGGCATAAGGGGCTGCTTTGCTAGGAAAAGTGTCTGGCAGCCCAGGGGCACCAGTTTGGAGCGGGGGAGCGCACCCTGGCTTCCACCAGGCTGGATTAATTTGTTGGCAATAATAAATCTGCGGCCTTCTTCAGCCACTATTTTTGTATGTGTGATTTTTGTGGCGGGGTGACCTAAGTGGGGGAGGGGATCACTTGGGGCATTAGTGCCGGGTCTCGGAGTCAATAAATATTAGGGCCAATGCATTAAAGAGTGTAAAGACTTTCTCTTTAAACATGCACTATATAGTTTCCTTGGATTAACAGCACTTTTAACACATGTAAATTAGCTAGCAAGTGTTTTAATAAAAAATCCTATGCTAATAAGTTAATACAATACTATGCAAAACAACATTAACTATTAGCATAGAAAAAAAAACTTGCAAAAGTTAACCCAGACTTGTTAATGTATTTTTGTAATAACATGCATATTAATGCACTAATTTTAGCATTTATAAATTAACACAGACCTCATTTGCATGTGATTAACGTGGGCTATTTATTACACATTAATGGGGATGTTAACTTTGCCCCTTTGTATGAGAGATAAATTAAGGAACAATAGGGCAGAAAGACTTGCAAATTCACATGGGCAATATCTATACAATTTGCCCCTGGGTAAAGCCAGTGCTTCTTGTTAATTTTTTCTCTAGTATGTGCCTTGGTTGTATCTGTGCATATCCTTTTTCTTCTGTATAGATCTTTTTCCTCCTTGGGAGAAGCCATCTGTCTTGATACATGTGGGTACCAATGACACAGGAAGGTCCAGGAGAGAGGTTCTGGAAGCCAAATTTAGGGTTTTACATAGAAAGTTGAAATCCAGAACCTCCAGGGCAGCATTCTCAATAATGCTCCCCTTTCCACAGGCAGGACCCCACAGGCAGGCAGAGCTCAGATGATGGTGTAGGGAAGAGGGTTTTAGATTTGTTAGGAACTAGGCAACATTTTGAAGAAAGGGGGACTTATTCCAAAAGAATAGGCTCCACTTTAATCAGATGGAACCTGGCTGCTGGCATCCACCTTTAAAATGAATAGAGGCAGGGCCGGCGCTTCCATTAGAAAAACTTCGGTGGTCGCCTAGGGCACCAAGCTGTAGGGGGCGCAGAAGAACAGCCATGTGCTGCCGCAAGCGGGGCATTATCCCACTCGGTGCAAACAGAAAATAGAGACTGTGTGCTTCTCAGGGCCGCGAGCAGCACGCTGCTCATGGCCCTGAGAAGCACACAGTGTCGTGCCCCCCCTACCTGTTTCGGCGCTGTTTCTATTTCTCTTTGCCGCGAGCAGGATAGGCCCCACTTTCGGCACCATGTGGCTGCTCTTCAGGGGGCGGCAGCACAAGGGTCGCCTAGGGCGCCCAATACCCTTGCACCGGCCCTGAATATAGGGTAGCTTTTATACTAGATGATGGGGGGAAACTGACAGTCGCTCAGAAGTACCAGTACATGGTTTGGAATGATGTATCCTTGAAAGATACTAACAAAGCAGGGAAGTTAGGGCAGCCCAATAGAGAGGTTGCAATACAAGCTAAAGTTGCCCAAGAGTCTTTAAATAAAGAATAGACAATGAAGAAAAATTCTAAATTACCTCTCTCAATTGATAAGCAGGGGTTAATACAAACAAAAACATACTTTGAAATGTCTGTATACAAATGCTAGAAGTCTAAAAAATAAGATGGGAGAGTTAGAATGAATAGCATTGAATGAAGATGTAGATATAATTGGCATCTCAGAGACCTGATGGAAGGAGGATAACCAATGGGACACTGCGATACCAGGGTACAAATTATATTGCAATGATAGAATGAATCAAATTGGTGGAGGGTAGCACTATATGTTAAAGAGTTCATAGAACCAAACAGGATAAAATTTTTGCAGCAGAAAACAAAATGCACCATAGAATTTTTATGGATAGAAATTCCAAGCGAGAAGGAGAATAGAATAGCAGTAAGACTATAATATTGTCCACCTGGCTGGAATGAACAGACAATGATGAAATGCTAATAGAAATTAGGGAAGCTAAAAAATTAGCAGCACAGTAATAATGGTTGATTTCAATTACTACAATATTGACTCAGCAATATTTCTAGATGAAATAAATGACTGAATCATGGAGAAGTTGGTACAAGAATCAACAAGAGGGGGAGCTATTTTAGACCTAATCTTTAGTGGAACATATGTTTTGATGCAAGAGGTAATAGTGGGGGCTACATGGCATTAGTGATCACAATATGATCAAGTTTGACTTGATAACTGAAAGGATGTCATTAAGGTAATCAACTGTAATAGCATTTAACTTTCAAAAGGGAGATTATGAAAAAATGAGAAAAATGGGTGGAAAAAAAGCTGAAAGGAGCAGCTGCAAAGGTTAAGAGTGTATATCAGGCAAGGACATTGTTTAAAAATACCATCTTGGAAGCCCAGATCAGATGTATACCACACATTAAAAAAGATGAAAGGACCCTTAATTGCCAGCCCCCTTAATTGCCAACATGTTAAAAGGTGAGGGGAGAGAGGCTATTCTAGCCAAAGGAACATCTTTCAAAAAACAGAAAAGAGATCTGAATAAAGAAAACAGAAAACAGGAAACAGCATAAGCACTAACAAGCTAGCTACAAAGCATTGATAAGGAAGGCAAAGACAGAATTTGAAAGAAACTTTCTGTGGAATTAAAAACTCATAATAAAAATGTTTTCAGATATGGTCAAAGCCAAAAGCCTGCGAGGGAGTCAGTTTCACATAAAAAGAAATGAGTAATGAAGAATTTTCTTGTTCGTTTTTAAAAATTAGTCTTTAATTCACAATACCACTGTTTTATTCTAATGCTGGTCACAAAGAGTATTTACAGGTTTACAGTCCCTCAACACGATTGTAATTTGCCAAGAAGCTGCATCAGGAGGAACCAACGAAACAATTATAAGCTTAAAAGATACAAATTCTAAATTAGAACAAAGGCATAGAAGTGACTTATACAAATTTTTAAAGTTTACATACCAATTTGAAGGTTTTTGAAATTTCAATTCATAAGTTCATTTCTACAAGGACCTGAATAGTGCATTGGTTAAAAGTACAAAAACATAATTAAGGCACTTATATGATGAGAAAGCAGAAGCCAAATATGGAGATTTACATAGCAGTCACTTTTATCAATAGGTAGATGTGACAGCGTGGCAAGCGGTAGCATAGTGCAAGCATTACACTTCTAGCGCTTTTGTGTGTATCTACAAAAAAAAGTAAATAAATATTGGCGGGAATCAGAGCAAACTGTGGGGCAGATTTTCAAAGGGTTACGCGTGTAACGTACACACCCTCACACTCATCCCCTTTCTTGTCTATTCAGGGAAATGCAGACTTTCGTCTGGGCCTGGGTCTCTCTCATTTTCAAACTTTGGACTAAAGGGTTTAATTTTTCTTCACCATTTGTTCAAGGCAGATGGGTCTATAATGTCCTTTCCTGATATGTGCAAACAGTTCAATCTGTCTTCGAAAGATCTTTTCTTCTATTATCAAATTCAACATTATCTTCGTACTCTCACTGTTGCTAATCTTCAAAATTTGAACTGGCAATTTCTTTTGGACTAGTTTGACATGGAGGACCCTGGACATCATTCCATATCTTTTTTTCTACAAAGCTTTGGAAAATAAGTATAAGACCTGGACCTTGGATAAGGCATGGACTAAGTGGCAACAGGAGTTGAGGACTCAATTTCCACTCCTGGCCTTTATTGCCAGTTTCTCAACCATCTGCAATACCGCGTTCAATATTCAAGTGAGAGAAACGCGATAGAAATTCTTCTATAGGTTCTATATATCCCAAAGTCAAGCCTGCCTGGCCAAGTTCACCGATTCTGATGTGTGTATAAAGTGCAACAAAGAGGCTGCTCATCTGGACCATTCTCTGTGGGACTGTAGTCTTGTTCAGCCTTTTTGGAAAAAGGCTTTTTTGTATGTCAGCAATGTACTGAACCTCCAAATTCCTTTTTCATCACAAATTGAGCTATTCAATATATTTTCTATGTCTTTCCAAGGAACTTTGAAACAAAAAATCTGGATTAACAAAGTTTTAATTTGGCAGCCACTGCCATTCTACGTGTTTGGAGACGACAAGGTGAGCCCTCTCCTACCCAGAGGCACAACAGTATTCATAGTTTATTGATTATGGAAGTACTCTTGAGTAAGTATTCTTCTCTCTTGTCTAAGAAAAGAACTTTGGATGTTTGGATGCCATACATAGTATCACTACCACACAGAACATGCAGTCAAATATTGAATGAATTCGATTGCTAGCTTATGTTTGTTATATGTTATTTGCCTTCTCAGCAGGGGGGATGGGGGTTGGGAGGGAAGAGTACTTCTTGGGATTGGTTAATATGTTGTGGATAACATAAAAGTTACACAAACATATGTGGTATATATCAAAATACAATATGTACCATATGTTCCAAACCGCCTTTGTTCATATTTTTGCAATGTCAATAAACAGATTTAAACATAGAAATAATAATTCTGAACTGAAACAAATCACAGTGAACCTGAAAGATGTAATAGGGCAAATTGACAAAACTAAAAATTAGTAAATCACCTGGACCAGATGGTATACATTATAGAGTGCTGAAAAAACTGAAAAATGAAATTGCAGACCTACTATTGCTAATTTGTAAACTATCATTAAAATCAGGTGCGGTATCTAGAGGGTGGTCAACAAAACAATTTTTTTTAAAGGGTTCCAGGGGTGATCCAGGAAATTAGACTAGTGAGCCTGATGCCACTACTGGGAAAAATGGTTGAAACTATTATAAAGAACAAAATTACTGAACATGTAGCCATAGTTTAATGGGATGAAGCCAACATGGATTTAGCCAAGGAACTTTTGTCTCACCAGTCTGTTGCATTATTTTGAAGATATAAATAAACATATGAATAAAGGTGAGCCAGTTGATATAAGGCTGGATTTTAAAAGCCCGGTGTGCGCAAAAATTGCACTTACTCGCATGGCTGGATCCTGTGCGTGCCGCGCGCATTTTCAAAAGGGCCCGCACAAGTGCCGGCCCTAAAAAGCAGCAGGCCGGGGGCGTGGGTCTGGGTGGGAGCCATTAGCTGCTTGTCCCAGGTAAGCGCATGCCGGCAGCTGGCCGACGCGCATAACTTGCTTCTGCTCCTGAGGAGTAGTAAGTAAGAAAATTTTTAAAAATGGTGAAAGGTAGGTTAGGTGTAGGGCACAGGTGGGAAACTCCGGTCCCTCGAGGGCCACAAACAGGCCAGGTTTTCAGGTTATCCAGAATGAATATACATGAGATAGATTTACACACTCATGCCTCCAATGTATGCAAAACTATCTCATACATATGCATTGTGGTTATCCTGAAAACCTGGCCTGTTTGTGGCCCTCGAGGACTGGAGTTCGCCACCCACCTGGTTTAGGGAGTGGGGAGGGAGGAGGGGAAGGGGAAGGAAAGTTAGGCAGGGGTTAGGGAAGTTCCCTCACAGTTCCGCTCCTTAATGATCGGATTGGGAATTCCCCATTGCATCGCCTCATGAAATTAGCAAAAATTTCCCCCCCGTACACGCCACGCACACATGCGTGCGTGGATTATAAAATTCGGCACGCATGTATGCACAGTCAATGGATTTTATAAAATGCGCATGCCAGGCACATGGATGCGCGAGCGTATGTTTTAAAGTCTACCCCACAGTGTATCTGGATTTTCAGAAAGTGTTTGACAAAGTGCCTCATGAGAGACTCTTAAGGAAATTAAAAAAGTCATGGGATGGGAAGTAATGTTCTGTTGTAGATTGAGAACTGTTTAAAAGAAGAAAGAGAGTAAGGCTAAATGGACATTTTTCTCGACGGAGAAAGATGAATAGTTGAGTGCCCCAAGATCTATATTAGGGATAGGACCACTGCTTTTTAATAGTGATTTGCATTCATTTGAAACAAAACAGACAATGTCAATGATATTATCTAGTTTGTTTCATTTTGTCAATTCCAAGAAATGAAAGAAAAAATGCAAAAAATTGTGTGTGAGTGGGGGGATTTGTTTCATGTTAGTGCGCACTGAGGGCATGATTTTAAAAATGCTTACAATTGGGTTTTACATGTATAAATGCATTTTACTCCTATAAGTAGGCTTTTTGAAAATTGCTAAATATATGGCATTGATTGTGCATAGGTTATACACATGTAAGTGAACGTTATGCACGTAAATCACTTTTTTAAAATAGTTTTGATAGTATGTTACATTTATGCACATAACTCCTTTTAAAATTACATCCAAAATACGGTTTACTGGTCGATTTAAAAGTCCTATGTGCGACAAAGCTGGGGAGAAATACGCGTGACTAGGCCCAGTGCATGCTGCGCTGATTTTAAAACCCACGCAGGTATGCAATGTACCTCCCAGAACACACACAAAAATTGTTTTCACTAAAACGGACAGGGTGTGGGCATGGTTTGAGGGTGGGACATGGGCAGGCTGGAACTGCACCATGAAGTCTGCCTGTAACTGTTTATACGCACAAGCGTGCCCCGGGATCCCCTCCCACGGAACTTTACTTCTATGGAAGGTGTGTAAGCCGTGGTACAAAAAAAACTAGGTTAGTCAGCAGGGGATTTAAGCTTGGGGCTAACTGGGTAAAAAGGAAGCAAGTTAGCTAGGGGGTTTAGGAAGTCCTCTCCTTTGCTGGGCCAAACTTGGAACAAACTGGGGAAACAAGTAATTGCATCAGCACACGTAGCTACAAATATTCTCACACTTACTTGCTCGAGTCGCTATATGTACACAGGTGTACGCATTAATATAAAATTGTGTGCACGTGTATGTGCATCTAGCCAGTTTTATAATATATGCCACATGTGTAACTGCGCTCGGGTCACTAGCCGGATTTAGCATGCACTAATTGGATTAGTGCATACTGACTGAAAGTGTTACATATAGGTTTAAAAGTGTCAAATGGGGAGAAGTTTTGCATTCCCATTGACTGTCTCTTTAGTTACTTGTGTGTGTTGCCAAGGTTGTAAGGTGATTTATGTGGGAAAGTTAATTTAATTTAAACATTGGACCCCGAGGACCAATTTACATAGCTGCGAGGACACTTACGCTAACTTTACACACTCAAGGACAACTCCTTATCTAGAAGAATACCTCGCAACACACCCTCTGCATTCAACCACCTCTATAACATGCCACCTCAATTTACCATCGTTCCTACCATGATCAACCGGCCACGCACATACAAATCACTCATTCCAATCATGATCTCACCGACCACCCAATTTCTAGGACTCACACTGTTCACCATCATCCTTTTCAACGCTCAATCTCTCACTAACAAAACGCTGATACTTAACGACCCTTCTTTCAAGACAACAATCCAGACTTCTGCGCCATAACTGAAACATGGCTCAAAACATCAGACATCGCCCTCCTAAACCAACTACCCCACTCAAAGCTACGACCTCTTCTCCATTCCAAGGGAAAAAAAAAAAGAGGCGGAGGTATTTTCCTGGCAGTAAAAAAATCACTGAAATTTACTCATCAACCCAATCATCTCATCAACTAAAATAGAAATAGGCCCTCTTTAAATCCGAATCTCTTCAAATTCTCTTAGTCTACGCCCCCCCAAACATCCTAGAATCCAATACCCTCCCCTATTCTGGAAATCATAGCAACCCATCTAACTTAGACTCACCAACCATTATCCTGGGAGACTTCAATCTACACCGTGGATAAGTCTCTCTCTCTCCCCCAACTGCGAAGCCTTCCTAACGGCCATGACAGCCTTGGGTTTCAAACAACAAATTAACGAAACCTACCCACAAAGCGGGTCATACATTGGACCTTATCTTTACTAATAATGGTATTGACCTCCCAAAACACCCGGAATGCAACAAAGTTCCATGGTCAGACCATTCAATAATCTCCGCTGCGTTCTTGGTGTCAAAACCGACCTATAATCACACGCATCACCACCCCCCACCCCCCCCCCCCCCCCCCCACCTCAATCATTCCTATACAGAAAGACCTGCCCCTCTGAGCAACTCGCAAAGTTCCTAGCCCCAGATCTATCCAGCATCGACACCACCACTCCCAACGCAGCCATACTATCCTGGTCTAAAATAACTGAATCGATAGCAAACACACTATGTCCTCTAACAACAAACATCTTAAACACAAGACAACAAAGAGGCAACCTTGGTTCAAACGAGGAACTACGAAAACTTAAACAGTCTCTACGACAGAAGGAAAAAAAAATGGAGAAAATCCCCGTCACCTGCATCACTAGCTGAATCAAACGCACCTCTCCACCTCTACAAAAACAGCACACTGAAAACCAAAAGGGACTACTACGCCAGTAAGATCCACCACTCATATTTGACTCGAAAGCTTTGTTCACTACATTTCCAATCTCACAAAAACCTTGGCTCCAGACATCCCTATGGACACAGCACAGACTAAAGCAGACGAACTGGCTCACTACTTCAACAGAAAAATCTCTGACCTGCTTAAACAGTTGACACCAAACCATAATCCATCATTCAATTCATCATATCTCCACCCAACAAAAACACTACGCTCAACTGACTTCGATCCCATCTCTACTATTGAAATTCAAAAGGCTCTGTAAGAAAATGAAACCATCAACTCACCCCTTCGACCAAATCCCCACAAAAATACTCCTACTAATCCCGGACACTATTTCCAAAACCCTAGCTGACATAATTAATTGCTCCCTAGCCCAGGGTATCTACCCAGATGACCTCAAAATGGCATCGATCAAACCACTTACTCAAAAAACCAAACCTTTAACACCAATGATCCCAGTAATTTCCCGCCCCATCTCCAACCCTCCCGTTCATAGCAAAAGTCATGGAGAAACTAGTAAACACACAATTATCCAATTACCTTGAGGATCACCAATACTGTCCCCTAACCAATTTGGATTCGCAGAGCAGCAAGCACGGAAACGCTGCTACTCTCCCTCACAGACTTCCTCCTAAACCGGCTTAGACAAAGGACACGCCTACCTTCTAATTCTACTTGACTTTTCGGCGGCATTCGATACGGTCAACCACCACATTCTACTAAACCCAATTGGCAAACATCGGAGTTCAAGGCACTGCACAGAACTGGTTCAAACCTTTCTGGAAAACAGAGGATATAAGGTTAAAATCCATAACAAAGAATCTCAGTACCATCCATCTTCACTAGGGGTTCCACAGAGCTCCTCTCTTTCCCCCACCCCTTTTTTAATATATACTTGCTCCCACTCTGCCACCTCCTCACCAAACTAAACTTGAAACACTTCCTATTCGCAGACGACGTACAGATCATAATCCCCATAAAAAAATCCATTATAAACACATTAGAATTCTGGAACAACTGCCTGACTGAGATCAAACTCCTCCTCAACAGTCTTAACCTTATTCTAAATGCCCTCAAAAACAGAATTCCTCATTATAGCACCCGAAACAACAACATCACCACAAACCTACCAGCCAACCTGCAAACCTTGCACGTAAGAGACCTAGGAGCAATCATCGATAACCGCCTAAACCTTAAATCATTCATAAACCAAACAACCAAGGACTGTTTTCACAAGTTATACATTCTTAAAAGAATCAGACCACTGTTCCACTCACAAGACTTTAGAACAATTCTACAAGCAATAATCTTCTCAAAGCTGGATTATTGTAATTCTATTCTACTAGGTCTCCCTGCCTCTCATACAAAACCCCTTCAGATGGTGCAGAACACAGCCGCCAGAATTCTGACCAACTCCAGGAAATTCGACCACATCACCCCCATCTTAAAAACCCTTCATTGGCTTCCCATTCACTACAGAATTATGTATAAATCTATTACCACCATTTTCAAAGTCATACATCAACTCGCACCATTAAATCTACAAATACCACTCAAGAAACACACCTCTGTCAGACCAACTAGAGAACACTACAAAGAATCACTTCATGTTCCAAAAGCCAAAACATTCCAACACAAATTTTTCGAAGACAGAGCTCTATCCACAGCAGGACCGCGCCTATGGAACTCCATCCCTTCAGAGCTTTGCCAGGAACCATGCCTACCTACATTTAGGAAAAGACTAAAAACCTGGCTTTTCAAAAAAGCCTACCAGAGTTCAGATTGATCCAGGTTCCCTTTCAACCACCAATTGTCAACCCCTAACCTCCTTCTTCCCTTTATCCTAGTGTAACCCCACCACCCCTATACACTACCACTTCCTTGACTTCATTTAGCCCTCGACATCCTCTAGACACAGATCCTTTATTGCATACTATGTAAATATTCACTGTAAATGTGTTTTACTATATAAATATTCCTGTCCCTTTCGCTTTTTTCCTCCTATCCAAGTTGGTAACTTCCTTGTTCATTGTAACTATTATTTTCTGCACCAGTTCAATTACCCTAGTTCTATGTTCAATGCACGACTTGTTAAATGTAAACCGACTTGATTCAACCTCTGGTCGTGAAAGCCGGTATAGAAATTAATAAATAAATAAATAAAATAAATAAATTATTTTATATTTATTTATTTATCCAAAGACTAATCAAAGAGTGTTCAAATGAATAAAACATATATTGATCACAATTACAATAAAATAAACAATAATAAAAATATAATTACAAAGAAATAATACAGATAAAATCCAATCTATTCCCATTGCAGATATTATAATACCAGCCTCACCAACTATAAAATTTCATCCCTATGCTCCTTTTGGGAAGATCCACATCTTAAGTTGTTTTTAAAATTGTAAATAATCTACTTCTAGGTGGATTGCCAGTGGTAGCTCATTCCAAAGAGAGTGCCCTTGATCTTGGCATCTTTGTATTATTTTAAACAGGGTACCACTAGAAGTGCCTCTTGACTAGATCATAAATTTCTACAGGTTTGATACCATTGAATTTTCTCTCACAAATATTTTGGAGTCACTCTTCTCAATAAACAAATAATAATAGCATCAAATTCTAATCAGCATAAGTATGCAATCTGAGTGTATATTTTGAATTTGACAATCTATGTTCATCATGGGAAAGGGGCCCTGGCATTTTGGGATATGCAGACTGTGAATTGCCCAATCCTGCTTCATTTTTTAAGAGGTACATGGTAATTAGTAAAAGTGTGTTTTGATTCTACAAATTATGGGCCAAATTTTAAAAGCCAGGCGCGCGCAAATACTGAGATACACACGGATGGTAGGGCTGTGCACGTGCCAAGTGCATTTTAGAAATGACCCGGCCACGCATGTATCTCACAATACACACAGAAGTGCTGGGCTCAGTAAAAGGGGTGAGCCAGGGGCGGGGACCCGCCAGGACAGCGGCCATTAGGCCCTATACTGGGGAAGCACGTGCTGGCAGTTGGTTGGGTTTTAAAATTTACCTGTATATGATTGTATTTTTGACTCTTCAGTGTAGATATATTAAGAAGGGCTTTGGTTGTCTGCTGCTTTGCTTTGGGTGACTTGACGAGACAATAGCATAGCACTTTTTTCTTTTCAGCAAGATAGCAGTTAATAATTTTTCAAGATTTCAGATTAATCATCGTATTGGTAATTGATTTGATTTAATTAGTGTCAGTTTGGGGAAAGATTAGGGCTGCATAGTAGGGCATTACTGCATAGCTCTCTACCATGCAAAGTATTAGCAGTGTGGTCTTACATTAACTGCAGCAGTGCTTTGTCATTAATCACCTTGCACTTGTCCACATTAAATTTCATCTGCCATTTGGATGCCCAATCTTCCAGTCTTGCAAGGTCCTCCTGCAATTTATCACAGTCCACTTGTGATTTAACTACTCTGAATAATTTTGTATCATCTGCAAATTTGATTACCTCACTCATCGTATTCCTTTCCAGATCATTTATAAATATATTGAAAAGCACCGATCCAAGTAGAGATCCCTGAGGCACTCCACTGTTTACCCTTTGCCACTGAGAAAATTGACCATTTAATCCTACTCTGTTTCCTATCTTTTTAGCAGTTTGTAATTCATGAAAAGACATTGCCTCCTATCCCATGACTTTTTAGTTTTCTTAGAAGCTTCTCATGAGGGACTTTGTCAAATGCCTTCTAAAAATCCAAATACACTGGTTCATCTTTATCCATGTTTATTAACCCCTTCAAAAAAAATGAAGCAGATTTGTGAGGCAAGACTTCCCTTCGGTAAATCTATGCTGACTGTGCTTCATTAAACCATGTCTTTCTATATGCTTTGTGATTTCGATCTGTAAAATACTTTCTAGTATTTTATCCAGAACTGAATTTAGGCTCACTGGTCTATAGTTTCCTGGATCACCCCTGGAGCCCTTTTTAAATATTGGGGTTATATTGGCCACCCTCCAGTCTCTAGGTACAATGTATGATTTTAATTATAGGTTACAAATTTTAACTAATAGATCTGAAATTTCATTTCTGAGTTCCTTCAGAACCCTGGGGTGCTTACTATCCAATCCAGGGGATTTGCTACTCTTTAGTTTGTCAATCTGGCCTAATACATCTTCTAGGTTCACAGTGATTTGGTTCAATTCATCTGACTCACCACTCTTGAAAACCATCTCCGGAACTCCCCAACATCCTCATTTGTAAGTAGAGAAGTAAAGAATTCATGTAGTCTTTCTGCAATGGCCTTATCTTCCCTAAGAGCCCCTTTAAACCCTTGGTCATCTAAATGTCCAACCGACTCCCTCAGAGCTTTCCTGCTTCAGATATATTTTGAAAAGATTGTATTATGTTTTTGCCTCTATGGCCATTTTAAATTCTCTCATAGCCTGTCTTATCAATGTTTTACATTTAACTTGCCAATGCTTATGTTTTATTCTATTTTCTTCAGATGGTTCCTTTTTCCAATTTTTGAAGGCTGTTTTTTGTCTAAAATAGCCTCTTTCACCTCACCTTTTAAGTATGCCAGTAATTGTTTGCCTTCCTTCCACCTTTCTTAATGCATGGAATACATCTGGACTGCGCTTCTAAGATTGTATTTTTAAACCAGTGTCCACGCCTGTTGTTCACTTTTAACCTTTGCAGCTGCACCTTTCATTTTTTTCTATTTTCTTCATTTTATCAAAATTTCCCTTTTGAAAATTTAGTGTTAGAGCTATAGATTTACATATTGTCCCCCTTCCAGTTATTAGTTTAAATTTGATCATGTTATGATCACTTTTGCCAAGTGGCCCCACTACTGTTACCCTCTCTCACCAATCCTGTGTTTCACTAAAAATTAGATCTAAAATATCTCCATTTCTTGTTGGTTCCTGAACCAATTGCTCCATGAAGCAGTCATTTATTCCATTCAGGAACTTTGTCTCAAACATGTCCTATGTTACATTTACCCAGTCAATATTGGGGTAATTGAAATCTCCCATTATTACTGCACTGCCAAATTGGTTACCTTCCCTATTTCTCTTAGCATTTCATCATCTGTCTGACCATTTTGTCCAGGTGGACGGTAGTATACTCCTATCACTATACTCTTACCCAACACACATGGGATTTCTACCCATATAGATTCTACTGAGCATTTAGTCTCTTGTATGATCTTTATCCTGTTGGACTCTATGCCCTCCCGGACATAAAGTGCCACATCCCCACCAAGTTGAACCTCCCTATCATTGCAGTAATTTGTACCCTGATTTAGCACTGTCCCTTTCGTTATCCTCCTTCCACTAGGTCTCTGAGATGCCAATTATGTCAATCTCATCATGCACTGCTATCAGAGCTGGTGCAAGGGGATTAGGCGCTCTAGGCACTTTCTGCCTTGTGCGCTGCCCCCCCTCAATCGCACCCCTTCCCCCAGTTGTTCCAACACACCATCTGCGCCCCCCCCCCCCCCCAGTTGTGGCCTTGACTCCTACCTCTTGGTGTTTTGGGCCATGAGCGGCGGTAGCCCCACATGGCTCATGCCCCCTAATAGTTGGTGCCCTAGCCCAGGCCTAGCATGTCTAGTGCTTCCACCAGCCCTGAGTGCTTTACATTCTAACTCTCCCCTCTTATTTCTTAAACTTCTGGCATTGGCATGCAGACATTTCAAAGTGTGTTTTTTGTTTGTATTAACAACGTGCTTTTCAGTTGATAGGGATAATTTGGAATCCTTTAGTTCAGGTGATTCTTTACTTATAGGCAAATGAACTACTTTTGCTTTTATTGGAACCTCTCTATTGGGATGCCTTAACTCTCTGTTTCATTAGTATCCTTTGAAGATACCTTCCTCGGAACCATGCACTGCTGAGTGACTATTGGCTTTCCTCCTTGTTCTAGTTTAAAAGCTACTGCTTGGAGCTTCAGGGAATGGGAGAACAGTTTGAATTTGCCTGATCGATTAATTTTTGAGCTTGAAAGATTCTAAAATGAAAAATAGTAATGTATATTACTGTGCACCAGTCACAAACATCATATTCACTTCGCATGATCATCTGCCTGAATTATATGAGCGCATAACCAATAGTTAATGTAGAAAAAGAAGTTTCCAATCTTACTCATAAAGTCCCATCACATCAAGTGTTAGCTGGAAGAGTCTTGACACCTGCTGTGTTTTGGCAGTCACATCTGTCTTGAGAAGAAATTTGGTCAACAATATCATCCAGCAGTCCCAGAAAGAGTATTGTATTAGGCCAGCAACCTCCAACGTGGGCTTACTCAGTCTGGGTGGACCTGAAGTGAATTATGACTATGTAAACTCTCTTTAGGGGATCACTTAAATCACTGGCAGTGATTAACAGATTAATTGTCAATTAAAAAAGAGATATTGATGCAAGCTTGCTAAAATCAATGACCTGGCCTTGCTATAGAAGAATCGTTCTGCTTAGATCAGTCATGGTCCTACCACAGCCTCCCTGCATGAAGGTTGTGATGTCACCTATGGGTCTGAGAGTGGTTAATGATATTAGGGAAATGGTATCTCTGCCAACCGTGCTGACGGCTGATGTTAGCATTATTGCATCAAATACTAAAAATGTGCTTGGCACAATACCTGGGCTGACTGTTCTATATTGTACCTGCTTTTATAATGCTTATGATATAGCTAGCCACCGTATTGCCTGCTTATTGTTCATCCTGTCTGACCACGGTTGAATTTGCCATCATGATCCACAGCTCACTGTGATATAGACGCAGAGGGTGAGTGTAAATCCTGTCCCTCTGTTTTTGTCCTTTTTCTGTTTTCCTGCCTTTCTCCACAGTATCTTTTTCCCAGCCTCCAAGAAAGAATATCGGCAAATACTGATAAATCATTTAGTGAATCTAGCATAAGGGCATACTGATTGCTGGTGTTGATTTCCTTCCACCTATGCTGACAGGGAACTAATATCAAGTTACAGAAGTTCAGGTCCAGCCAGTAGATGTGCAAATTTCCCTACAAGAAAGTGTGTCTGAAAGACAATTGTAAAGGGCCTGTGTGGCTGTTTGTGTGGCTGTAATCGGGAGAGACGCACTTTCTCTTTAATTGCTATCCATGCTAGACTGGCTTTGCAGTGCGCTGCCTCATTCAAGATAATATTCCCTGTGGGGACACTTTATATTGTTCCAATTAACTTATAAAAGCAATCTGAATTCTGAATTGGTAAATTTACATGCCTTAACAATTACATGCATTACATCTGATGTTTTCTCTCTGTTTTGTTTTGGTTTTTTTGCCTGTTTTTTTTTTTTTTTTTGCACAAAAGGAAAAAAATTAAACAGAAAAATAAAGACCTAGATGGGTTCTGTGAATTTGGTTGCGGTCAAGACAGATTAGTGGGAAAATATCTTTTCAGATTTCTTGGAAGCCTGTGGGAGATTTGCCTCCTTTATGATTCATTTGTGTTATTTTTCTCAATCCATATGTTTTATCTTTGTCTGTCTCCCTCCCTCCTCTTTTTCTTGGTTTCTTGCTCTGTCTCTGAGTTCTTTCTTTCCATGCCTGGGTTCTATATAATCTGTTCAGCTTTGTGCTGGACTAAGAAAAAGCCCGCCTGAAGAGGCCTTGTATTCACTCACAATTGCCCATCTCATTGTTGAATTGATTCTCTTAGATCTTGTAGCCCATTATTTAAAACTGGAGATAAAAGAGACAAGAGATTTACTAGCCACCTTGGTCTAGATGCATCTGACAAGGAGAGCTATATGGTTTCTAAAAGCTCATGCTCCACACCATTTTGGATCATCATATTTGTTCCAATAATAGGTATTACAAACTGCAAAGATCCAGCTGTGATAAAAGAAAAAGGTAGTCAGTGCCATGTTCCGACTGTCAGGCAATGAATGTTGCAACAGAATGAGAAATTTTCCGATCTTCCTAATGCATTTCCTGGTACTTCCTCCTCTCCAGTTACTAATTTTATTATAGACTAGTGAATAATGAATACCTAAAATAAACCACAGTCCCTAATTGACTTAGTTGACTGTAATGTGACTGAAGTGTGTTGTAAACCACTGAAGCAGCATTTATTGAATAGCGAGGTATCCCCAAGGTCGAGTTCCTTCCTTAGAATCTAGTGAATAGTGGTGGATTATCACTTATGCCAACCTAATGATTTTAGTAAGAAATAAACAGCCCGGGCTTGCTCATTGAAAAATGTGAGTAGAAAGAGCCTATGATATCAAAACTTAATGTTTTGCAGTATGAAGAGATGGATTATACTCGGAAGATTTTCAGTTCTTTCTTATTGGTGCTGTTTTATTTCAATGGCATTTTTTTCAATGCGTGTGAAAAAAGAATTAAGTTATTTAAAAATAAATTATGGGAGGAAAGTGGAAGAGAATGAGCTCTTAGGAGATGATTACCTATATTTATACAGCAAGTCCAGAGGTGTTAGGTTTTTAGCTAGAAAATTATACTGTGGGGGTCACATACTGCATGATAAAATGTTGGCCTTCTCACCACAAGTTGCAGCTCAATATTCAAAAGGCCGAGAATTATTCTAGCTTCTGTTAAATCATCACCAATACCATTTCCAACTACCTTTGATCTTCAGGGTATTAACATACCAATCTCACAAACTGTCCTTGATCTAGGTATTTTGATCGGTTCAGCTTTATATATGAAGGCCCAAATTAATGCAATAGTAAAACCCTCCTTTTACAACTTGCATATTCTGTAACAGTTGAAGCCTCTTCTTGATCCAACCAATTTCCATTTTGTGTTACAAGCATTAATTTTAAATGGCTTAGACTATTGTAATTCACTATATCTAGGTTGGCCAGCTTACTCCATTAAAGCAATGCAAATAGTTCAAAATTCAGAGGCAGGAATACTATCTGGTGTTAAATTACATTATCCCATTACCCCTTGTTTGCAATTACTCCATGGGTTACCAGTACAGTACGGTACCCATTACAAAGTTGCAAGTCTCATTCATGAGCTTTTGCATAGTGATATCTTAACTGGGCTGTCCTCAATCCTGTGGCTTTACAGGCCACCAAGAGTTTGTGCTCAGCAAATAAAACGCTACTTGAAATACCATCCTGAAAGCTGAAACACTCACCAATAAGCAGAGACAGAGCCTTTTCTGTTGACGGTTCATGTACATGGAATTCAGTACCAGAAGCACTATGTTTCATTTGTTGCCCAAAAGATTTTTAAAAAGCCTTAAAAACTTGGCTATTTACTCAGGCCTTTGAAGTATCAAGCATGTTTTGCTTACGTTTTTTGCTTAAAGATTTTGTTGTAACCACAGCTTATCTTATGTGATTGTTTTATTGTATTGTACATGGTAACATATAATCCACTTTGAATACAATTGTAGAACTGCAGAACATATCTTTTTAACCAAAAAATTAAATATTTTCATTTTGGAGAGTAGCAATAGGCAAATATACAGGAATACATATTTCAAGTAGTGAAGTATTAACCCTCCTCAGGGTCCCTTTATAGGAGTCCACAGGGCACACACTCAATGCCTGAGGCTAAGTGTCCTTAGAGATCACTCAGTCTCTTTTAGACCCCAGTGTATAGGTTTCTCCACTGAGGTGAGAGAACCATCTGGGCCCTGAGTATTAATTTACTACTTCATTAATAGGTGCCAGTAGCCTAACTGGATACAAAACTGTTCCACCACAATCTTACTCATGGATTGGCATAATTGTAATACTCCCTGGAAGGACACACAAAATGTGAGAAGGTCTGGCACCAAGTACCAGCCTTTCATAGGGTTCAAGAAGAACTGGGTCAAGACAGATAGTATAGTGGACCCAGGCCCAGAGGGAAAGGGGTGTAAATGTCCTGAGTTGGGTAGGGCTCTCACTTAATGAGAATCCCCTCTATGTCTCACTATGACAGCTATTTCCTGCATGTCCCAACAACTCATAGTAGAAAATGAAGTAGGAACTCACTCCAAGGGGAATGGAACTGCTCCCCTATGAGGAAAGACTAAAGAGGTTAGGACTTTTCAGCTTGGAGAAGAGACGGCTGAGGGGGGATATGATAGAGGTCTTTAAAATCATGAGAGGTCTAGAACGGGTAGATGTGAATCGGTTTTTTACTCTTTCGAATAATAGAAAGACTAGGGGGCACTCCATGAAGTTAGCATGTGGCACATTTAAAACTAATCGGAGAAAGTTCTTTTTCACTCAACGCACAATTAAACTCTGGAATTTGTTGCCAGAGGATGTGGTTAGTGCAGTTAGTGTAGCTGTGTTTAAAAAAGGATTGGATAAGTTCTTGGAGGAGAAGTCAATTTTCTGCTATTAATTAAGTTGACTTAGAAAATAGCCACTGCTATTACTAGCAACGGTAACATGGAATAGACTTAGTTTTTGGGTACTTGCCAGGTTCTTATGGCCTGGATTGGCCACTGTTGGAAACAGGATGCTGGCCTTGATGGACCCTTGGTCTGACCCAGTATGGCATATTCTTATGTTCTTAAGGGTATGTTCCAACAAACAAAACTTTTATTTTCTGGTGATACCAGCAGTCAGAGTAAGTAACAGAGTGAAAGCCACTGATTAAATCAGGGTATGTAGGTCCGCACAGCTAGGCTGCAGTAGTTGCAAAAAAACTGAAATGGTTAAACATACTAGCTTTTCAGTATATACACCTTCCCCTTGGTTAGGAGAGCTACTTAGAATCTTCCCTGTTCTCCACTACAGTAGTTCAATGTACACCCAGTGAATGCAATTATCTCTCATTTTATACACTATTTCTCCCTTTATTTAGTAGACCGTAGTTTTCAGTCTTAACATAACGTATATCAGTCTTGATACTCTCTCATTGGACAATAATAATTCTCTGCTGTAAAAATAGGAAACTCTGGTTCAGAACCTCTTCTCAATGCCCAACCAAACAATAGCAAATAATTTCTCTCAATGTCCCCATCCTTCACCTTTCTGAGGCTTCCTCACTCCATTTTATTTTCCCCAATGATTGTGGGATCTCTGGACTCTCCTCAACCTTTACAACTCAGGTCAGGTCCCCTGGTTGTTCCCCTTAAGGAGAAATACATTTGTATCCTGGGCCTTTCAGATAAACCCACTCCCCATATGAGTTTCCTCCAACTCCTCCCACCAAATCTTAAACCCAGCATTTTATATTGGAGGAGCACTCCTTCTACAGGACGTCTCTCCTTACTCTTATTAAAGGAGATATTTCCCATTAAGGTCTATTAACCTCTCTTCTCAAATTTTACTCAGTACACATGCATAATTTTATTTTACTATATATGATGCTATCTAGTGGCCATTGAGAATACCTCACTTCCCACAACATCAGTTTACACCAGTTCAACACTAGCACCCAAATAAGGGTTAAGTAGTCTGCTCCACCCAGAATCCTTTCCAAGGGTCTTCTCTATTACAAAAGGGGCTCCTTCTTGGTCGATCCATCACATTTACATAAAATATTGCACTCTGTGGAAGTCTCTTTCCAATGATAACCATATAACAAGTCAATATGGTAAATATGTGAATCTGTGGTTCTTTGATCCCTTAAATCAATCCTCAGTGTACCCTCCTTATTCTGGATTACCAATGTGAAGCCTCCTTGGATTACTATAAATGGTAGGAGATGTTTTCCCAATTTGGTTCCCAAGTCAAATACCTTGGATATGTGGACATTGACTATCTCAGGCTGGGAGAACCAAATGGGGAGAACCAAAATCTCAGAGTTATCTTGGTCTCTAATCTTTCCATACTAGTACAAATTAAGACAGTGATGAAACCTCATTTTACAAACTTCAGATGTTTCGCAGATTGAGATTGCTACTGAATCCACACAATTTCTATTCTGTCTAGCTCTAGTTCTATCACGGCTGGATTCCTGTAATTCACTATATATGGGACTTCCAGCAAATGCCATTCATGCACTTCAGACCATGCACAACTATGTTACTCATGAATTGACTGGCATTAGCATTAAAGACCATGTGATCCCAGTTCTCTAAGCATTTCACTGATTTCCGGTTTACTGGAGGATAAAATATAAGAATGCTACATTAATCCATAAACTTTTGAGCAGTAATTCTTCCCTGTATGTGTATGCTAAATTATGAATCTATCAGCCAATGCGTGTTGTATGCTCAGTGCAACATGGCCTCTTAGAAGTTCCATCTCCACACCTGGCCCACCTGACAGAAACCAGCAACAGAGCTTTTTCCGTCCCCAGGCCATTGTTTTGGAAATGATTACCAGATCATTTGTGGATGACATTGTTCACACAGATATTTAAGAAGATATTAAAAAATAAAAACCTTTTTGTTTAAAATGGTGTTTGAAGATCAGGCATTGTGACTGATGTCATACTGTGAGGCTACACTTGGGAGGGGTATAGACAGATAGCTGATTGACTTTAAGACATTTCCGTTGTTTCATCTAGGGCCAGACTCTCTGTTGTGTTATGTTTTGTGATGGAATATACATTAGGTGTGCTCCATAAGCATACCATTGTGGTATTTACTACTAAACTTACAGAATAGCAATGGCTCCTGTAAAGCTTTTGATGGTTGTAGCTGGAATACATTTTAGCAGGTGGAGGGTGGGGAGGGAGGCCAGCATCACCCCCCCCCCCCTCCAAAGGTAAGGCACTGTGATCTGAAGAGAGGATATGGTTCCAGCTGTCCTCTTGTATTATGAAATGTTTTCTTTCATTATACTGTAATAAAAAAAGAACTAGATATCTGTACAGCATAGACATCAGTCATGAGATGCACGTCAGCTGGGGGTTATTTTTCATCTCTGACTTTTAGTGTCTCATTGTGAGGTCATAGAGTGATTTTTTTGCATTTGGGATTGGGACTTCTTTTGGTTTATTTCTAGAAGTCCATGAAACCTAAACATTTTTTCATTTTTATCCTAACGTAGCCATAGGATCCGGACACAAAAATGAATTAGATTGTTGTAAAATCCTTCCATGAGGAAAGGTCTCAGTATTGTCCAGCTCTGTCTAGAAGCACACAATGCAGCTATCCACAGGTATCTGGAATCACTTACAGGCAAAGGAGAAGTGGTTGAATGCAGTGAGGTGTGAACTGGGATCCATCACGCCTGAAGGAACTTCCATGAGTTCCAATCCTCATTCAGCTTCTGCCTCTGTAATGTAAGAGAAGTCACTTCATTTCTCTGTGTCGGTTTGCCTAATTTCTTAACCCTCTTTTTGATCTGGCATGGCATACCTGGCACTAGGACCAATAGACCACCTGCCCTTGAGGTACCTCTATGTAGATTTCTGAAGCATTGTGGTGTTGATGTGTGTTGAAATCCTGTATGAAAGAAAGTGCTTTGTACAGACATATTATTATTATGGTTGTCAACTGATTTGAGAAGCATGACAGCGGGGTGGAGGGGATATTTTTTTCTTGACCTTTCTAATATTTATAGTTCATTTTGGCTTTATAGTACTAAGAAATAAAAATGCTTGTGTCTTAAAATTGCAGTGCCAATTGAATTCTTTGGAATATCCCCTTGTGCTTTTTAAGCTCTGTGGGTTCCTCTGTCCGTCTTTTTGCTGGGTCTTCTTTCTTTTGTGTTTCAGAATAATTTTACTAGGGACAGCTGGTGACTCAGTGGCAGTCCTCAAAACACTGGTGCATGGAGGATGGCTGAGAGTTGAGCACTGGTGGGACCTGAGGAAGGATGGTCACTAGGGTAAGAAAGAGGAGGAGGAGAGTAGTCCTAGAGCCCCACCACCTAAAAAAAAAACTTTGCCACCCCCCCCCCCCCCAATAATCCCAGGTAATCCATGAGTCCCCACCAATGTGATCACCAATTTCTCCTCTTCCTCCCAGACCAGCAACAGGCGGCAGAAGCAGCAGCAGTACTGTCCTCCTTTTTCATCAAACTTCATTACTGGCTTCATGCTTGCCCTCCTGCTGCTTTGGCTTTCAGACTTCAGCCAGTGCAAAGGGCACTCGGCCTGCTTCCTTCTGTGGGGATGTGGAGGGGTGGGGGAGGGGAAGAGATTGAACTGGCCCGCACTGCCCATTCACCTCAGTCTCCTTGGGTAAGAGTAAGGGGCCTGGAATCCACTTTGCATTGCCAGCTCTGCTCCTCAGATGGGGGCTGTAGGGGGGGCCAGAAGGGATCCACACCACAGTTTATGCTCCATTTCCTTGCAGGGGAGGGGCATGAAACATCTTTGCTACTATCTCTGATTCATTTCCTCGTGGAGCAGGGATACCCGATGGACTCTGCGCTGTTGGCTCTATTCCGCCTTCTCAGCTTTGTAAATAGGTGGCAGAATGCCGTTTTTGGGCCATTCCAACACAAATTAAGTCCTGTAGTATAGCAGCCGTGCCATTGAATATCTAGGCTAAGTTAGCGGGATAAGTTGTTGGCCGAGCAGCGCAGTGGCTGAATATGGACCTCCATGTGTTATGTTCCAAAATAAAAACAAAGGCTTACTGAGAAAATAAGACCCAGTTCAGCAGAACAAAATAAGTAAAGCACGAGAAAAGAGACTTTCTTAATTCAATATAAACAAAAATAGAAAAAGCACAATCTTTAAACGGTCCACCAATTCAAAATTCAATCTTCATACAGCTTGAGTGAAATGTAGCAAGAAAACTTACTTAGCTTGGATCCTGAAAGGTCTCCTTTTCCTTGTATATCTCCCAGAACTTCAGAATTTTCTTCTTTTCATTTGGATAAAGATTCTCAAATACTGTGTTGATGAAACGCCTCCTGGATGGGCTTCTTATTCTACTGACCTAGGAAATTTGACAAAATCACTGGAGAGAAAATACTGAGGAAAAACAACTACAGTTGCATTTAACTATAAAAAAAAGGAGACTATGATAAAATGAGATTTGTTTATAAAAAAAAAAAAAGAGCCTCTAGCCCTGCCCCTTTTGCCGAGGCCCGGCTCTTGTGCACATAACGGGTTACACGCGCGCTGGGCCCTTTTTAAAATGCACGCGGCGCGCAAAAAGTCCAGCCACACGCGTAACCCCCTGTTGTTTTACGCACATGGGTCATTAAAAATCGGGCCTTAAATGAATTATTTTCCTCTGTCTTTACTGAAGAGGATATTGGGTCATACCCACACCAGAAACAGTTTTTTATAATGATGACAGATCGACTAAATGAAACCACTGGGAAACTGGAGGATGTAATAAATCAGATTGATAGAATAAAGAATAACAAATCACTGGGACCAAATGGTATTTACTCCAGAATTGTGCAGGAACTCAAACATGAAATTGCAGATTTGTTTCTGGTGATCTGCAACATATTTAAAATAGCCTCTGTATCTGAACACTGGAAGGTGGCAAAGTGAAACACATTTTTAAAAGGATTCCAGGGTTCATTGACCTTTGAGCCTGATATCAGTGCCAGGCAAAATGGTAGAAGCTATCCTTAAAAACAAAATTATTGACCACATAGACAGGCTTGGTTTAATGGGTGAGAGTTGACATGGTTTTGTTAAGGGAAATCTTACCTTACCATTTTTTCTAAAGGGATAAATAAACATGTAGATAAATGTAAGACAGTTGATTTGGATTTTCTGAAGGAATTTGACAAAGTCCCTCATGAGAGATGCCTCAGGAAACTGGAAGGTCATTGGATTGGTGGCAGAGGGCAGGACTAAATGATGAGTGCTCCAAACAGGGCCAGATATAGGCATAGGCAACATAGGCATGCTCTCTGATTTCCAGGGGTGAAACTTCTCATGCCTGATCCTCTGCTTATTGGCCAGGGCTCCAAGGGTCTGTACTGGGACATGTGCTATTTAACATATTCATAAATGATCAGGAAAAAGGGAAAAATGAATGAGGCAACCAAATTTGCAGATGACACAAAATTGTTTTGAATCATTAAAACAGTAGCAGATTGTGAAGAACTGCAGAAGGACTTTTTGAGATTAGGAGTCTGGATTTCTGAATGGCACATGCAATTTAATGTGCACAAGGTAATACACCTTGAGAAAAATAATTGCAACTGCAGCTATACAATGCAGGGTTCCATGATAGGAGTCACCACCCAGGAAAAGGACATCAGAGTCCTTGTGGACAATGGACAATATCTTGAAATCTTCAGCTCAGTGTGCAATGATGGTCTAAAAGGAAAACAATGTTAGGAGTTATTTGGAAAGGAATAGAGAATAAAACTGAAAACATAATTCCTTTTATAGATGTGTGGTGTGACCTCATCTTGAGTATTGTATGCAGTATTGGTCACTCATCTCAAAAAAGATATAGCGAACATAGAAAAGATACAGAAAAGGATGACAAAAATAATTAAGGGTATGGAAAAGTAGAGATGTGAATCGGAACCGGAATCTGTTCGGTTCCGGTTCCGATTCAAATCGTGCATTTTTTTTTTGTCCGGCCCGATCGTTTTTTTTTTCATCAGCTGCGCCCGATCCGATAAACAAAAACCCACCCCGACCCTTTAAAACTGCTCCCTTAGCCACCACCACCCTCCCGACCCCCCCCCCAAATCTTTAAAAATGGCACCGGCCGTCCAGTGCTCCTATCATGTGACAGGGGCCGGCCAATGGCACGGTTACCCTGTCACATGGTAAGGGCAAAGGGCCATCGGCGCCATTTTTATTAGTGGCAGCCGACGGCCCGAGAGCGAGAGATCGCTCCCGGGGCCCACTGGACCACCAGGTAATTTTAAAACATTTTTGGGGGGGTCAGGAGGGTGGTGGAGGCTAAGTGAGCGATTTTAAAGGGTCGGGGTGGGTTTTTTGTTTATCGGCCGACAGTCCGAGCGAGAGAGAACACTCCCAGGACCCCCGCTGGGCCACCAGGTAATTTTAAAACTTTTTTGGGGGGGGTCGGGAGGGTGGTGGAGGCTAAGGGAGCGGTTTTAAAGGGTTGGGGTGGGTTTTTAGGTTGTGTCCTAACTCCCGTTAGTGTGCACTAACCCGATTAACGATTTTTTCACGATAAATCGGTGGAATTTTTATTGTATCACACTCTTTTACGATTAATGACGATTTAAAAAAATATCGGCCGATATTTTAAATCGTCAAAAAACGATTCACATCCCTATGGAAAAGCTCCTTTATGGAGAAAGGCTAAACAGATTAGAGATCTTTAGAGAGGGTATGATTGAGAATTTATTAAATCATTAGTTCATTGGAACAGGTAAAGAGGGAGCAGTTATTTACCCTTTCAACAATACTAGGTTGAGTGGACACTCTATGAAACTATCAAGTGACAGATTTAAACAAATCGTAGGAAGAATTTTTTCACTCAGTACACAATCAAGCTATATTGCCAGAAGACATGGTTAAGGCAACCAGCATAGTGGGTGAGGCTCAAAAAAGGGTTGGGTACGTTCCTGAAGGAAAAGTCAATAAACATATATTGGCCAGGTAGACTTGGAAAAGGCAGAGTTTATCCCCGGGAATGAAAATGATCAGCTATTTGGGATCTGCCAGGTACCTGTGACCTGAACTGGCCATTGTCAGAGAAAGGATGCTGAGCTTGATAGACTTTGGTCTGATCCAGCATGGCACTTATGTTCTTAAGAATAAACCAGTTCTCAAGATACTTCCTGGAACCCAGTCCCAACAGATGGTAGGAATGAGCACCCCTCTCCTCATAGACAAGAGCAGAGCTCCTTGGCTGCCTCTCCTGTGCTGTCTGGAGGATCTCTCAACTCTTCCAGTGATTCATTAAATCACTTGTATATGACCTCTGAATACTGACCCACCTTTTGGGGGATGGACTCTATCACTCAAATTAATAATACCTCACATGGATCCTCTCATTGCTGGAAGTTTCCTCATTTTATCCTATGGACTTTACACATATACACACACACACACACACGTATATATATATATATATAAAATTAAGGTGAATTTTCAAATTAACATACGCGCGCGAAAGCAGCCTCTATTCAGGTGCTTTGTATTTTATAAAAGTCAAAAATATGTGTGCATTTTCACTTTTATGTGCACTTAAGGGCAGATTTTCAAAGGGGTACGCACGTAAGATACGCGTGTACCCCCCGAAAACCTGCCTCAACCTCCCCTGCGCGCGCCGAGCCTATATTGAATAGACTCGGCGGCGCGCGCAAGCCCCGGGATGCGCGTAAGTCCTGGGGCTTTGCTGGGGGGGGGGGGGAGTCGGGGGCGTGTCGCAGCGACGCATCCAGGGGCAGAGCCCTTGGTGTGGTTCCGGCCCAGGGGCATTTTGGGGACGTGGTTGAGGCCTTCGAAACTGTTCCTGGGCCGGGGAATTGTGCAGCCGGCGCAGGCGTAACTCTTCAAACAAAGTTAGGGGGGGTTTAGATAGGGCTGGGGGGTGGGTTAGGGAGGGGAAGGTGCGGGGGATGGAAGGAAAGTTCCCTACGAGGCCGCTCCGATTTCAGAGCAGCCTCATAGGGAACGGAGGCAGGCTGCGCGGCTCTGCGCACACAGGCTGCCGATTTTGCACAGCCTTGCATGCGCCGACCCCGGATTTTAAAGGATAATGCGCGGCTTCGCATGTATCTATTAAAATCCGGCGTACTCTTGTTCACGCCTGGTACGCGAACAAAAGTACGCGTGGGCGTACTTTATTAAAATCTACCCCTTACTGTATATGTGTATAAAAAGGGGCAGTCCAAGGGCAACATAAGTTGCTAATTTAGAAGACATGTACATTTTCCAATTTACTTGCGGATTTTTACACCTGCTAGTTATCTGGCATAGTGATATTTAGCATGTTTATTGTGCAGTACTGACTGGGTGGGAGGACTGGGTGAACTGGGGTGGGAGCTCAGGCTGAAGAACCAGGAAGATCTCAATGACCTAGAGAAGGACTTGTTGAACTGGTAAAACTGGTAATTTCGTTGTCACACACACGTTTTTCAGTTGGCCAACTTACATGAGTAAATCCTACTTTACTTTTGTGTATATAATATATGTGCATATATTTAAAAAATAGGCAGGAAACTTACATGCATTCAATGCATCAATATACATGTTTCAGGGCAATGTATGTATTTGTGCATAAGCCTACATATGTGTGTATTTTGCAGGATAGAGATACATGTATTTTATAAAATGCATATATATCAGACACACAGGTTATAAAATACTATGGTAAAACTGCACGTGACCTTATATACAGGTACCGTGTCAAGTTGTTTGAAAGTTATCATCCCTGTGTGTGTGTATCTTTTTGATTTTGGGACGTTAAATTTCATGAACATGAACTGATCAGCTGGAAAACTTGGTAGGAAGGTCAACCAATGGCCAGCAGTTTACCCTCTTGAAACTGACCCGAAGCTTCTGAAGCTGAGTTTATTTTCAAGAGGAAAACTTTGAAAAGTACTAGAAAACCCATGCATATGCATGGTCTTGACTAACTTGTATTGTGAGGGTTGTAAGTTGTACACTGATTATTTATGTAACATACTATTTAAAAATAATTATAAAAAAAAATCTAAATTTGAAGTTAGGGGCTGATGATTAATGGTGTAAGCATAAAATTTGTGATGGTGCTTTTACTTTCTATGATAGCCCATTAATTTTATATGTAAATCCTCAGAGGACTGCTATTTTCATTTTGTTTGTATTCCGCCATCGTTGTTGCTGTTTTGTTTTTTTGTGGTTCAGTTTACTTAGCCCCTTTGCCACGTTTCAAATCATGCATATTTTTGTGCGCCCGTGTGTTGCCAACGTGATGTGCTGATGGGCTGCAGGTAAATGGAATAAACATGGCAGCACCCCTGTTTCTTTAGATTTATTATAGAAGACTATCAGACAGAAGGTTTAAGGTTTATTGTCATTTATATACCATTGTCTCAGCATAGCCTTCACAGCGGTTAACATTTCAATAAAATACATAAAAGCAATGAAATTGCAATCATATCATAAAAGAATTAGCAGCTAAAACAATTAAAAGATCAGAAATTACAAAACACATTAGCTGTTGAAATAAAGAGAAATTAAAGTATACTAAAATAGATATTAAATACATAAAATAATAAAAGCACATATATAGCATTGAGAAATAATAGTTAAAAAGAAAATACTGTAGATGTTGAGTTAATGTGCATGCCTATTTCTCATTTTCAGTGTAAGCAGCATTGAACGGCCATGTCTTAAGATCAGCTTTAAATTTATTTGTATCCTGTTGCAGCCTTAGTTGAGATGGTAGCATAATCCACAGTTTTGATCCTGCTATTGACAGAGTTCCTTACTTGGCCAAGGCATGCAGATTTAATTATAGGGATTGATAAGATACTGACTCAGACCAGTGATCCATCGATGCCAGCATACTGACCCTGTTAGCGGCCCTTCTGGGCCACTTGGAGAAAGTACCCCAACATCTCCTAAATTCAGATTTTTGGTTCATTTAATGTTTATTCAGTTTGATTCATTTCATGAAACAAAATTAACATTAAACTAAAAAAAAAAAAAATTGAAAGAAGTTATGACACCCCCTCCCCTCCAGTCCCTGTACCTGTATGGCCCCCGCTTACCTATTCCGCGGGTGTCTTCATAGCATAAAGGGGCAGTAGTGGTGCCTAGTCACTCCTGTCCCATTGTTCCCAGTGGAAAAATGGTGACCAGTGCCAACATGCTTTATGGTCACAAAGCAAATGGTAGTATAAGGCTGTAAAACAAAATTACACTGGTTTCAAAAGTCCTCGCACCATTTTTCAACTGGGTACCGCTTCTGCCCCTTTTGGAGGGGGTAAGGTGGACTCGGGGGCTGCAGGGATGTTGTTTTTAAAAATATTTTGGTTAAATATAGTTTGCAATATCTGCTAATAATATATAATGTGGCAGATTTTTAAAAAGTGCGTGCGTACTTTTGTTCGCGCAAACAAAAATACGCCGGATTTTAAAAGATACGCCAGGATCGGCGCGCGCAAGGCTGCGTAAAATCGGCAGCCTGCGCACACCGAGCCGCGCAGCCTGCCTCCGTTCCCTCCAAGGCCGCTCTGAAATCGGAGCGGCCTCGGAGAGAACTTTCTTTCCAGCGCCCCCCACCTTCCCTTTCCTTCCCCTAACAAACCCGCCCCCCAGCCCTATTTCTCTCCCTACCTTTAATTCAAAAGTTACGCCTGCCCAAGGCAGGCGTAACTTGCACGCACCGGCGCGCCATGTTCCGGTCTGGGGGCTGGTCTGGAGGCCGCGTCCACGCCCCTGGAACACCCTTGGGCCAGAACCACGCTCCCCGATGCCCCTGACACGCCCCCCCAGGAAAGCCGGGGGTTGGTCCCGAGTCCTCCTTCGTTGAGTCTGTGCCGGAGGTTCGTGCGCCGGCCAGCTGGCTGGCGCGCACAAGATACGCCTGCCTCTGGCAGGTGTAAGAAATAAAATAAGGTGGGGGGGGATTTAGGTAGGGATGGGAGTGGGTTAGATAGGTGAAGGGAGGGGAAGGGGGGGGGACCGAAAAAAAAGTTCTCTCCAAGGCCGCAGAGTGGCCTTGGAGGGAACAGGGAAAGCCATCGGGGCTCCCCTAGGGCTCGGCGAGCTGTGCCCGGGATCGCGGGCTGGCCGGCACCGGCACGCGCAACCTATGCCTGCCCAGAGGCAGGCGCAACTTAAAAGTTAAAGGTATGGGGGGGTTTAGGTAGGGCTAGGGGGCGGGTTAGGTAGGGGAAGGGAGGGGAAGGTGGGGGGGGGGGGCAGAAGGAAAGTTCCCTCCGAGGCTGCTCCGATTTTGGAGCGGCCTTGGAGGGAATGGAGGAAGGCTGCTCGGCGCATGCAAGTTGCACAATTGTGCGCGCCGACCCTGGATTTTATATCCTGCGTGCGGCTGCGCGCGCATGTTATAAAATCGGGCATAGATTTGTGTTTTACAAGGGGGAGGAGGTGGATGTTCTAGTGGCAAGTCAGCTGCCTCCTGTTAAGGCCTGCCTTGTGCTTACACAAGATAGGCTGCTTCAACTTAACAGCAGCCCAAGAGCTCACGCTCCTCTCAGCATGACCATGCAGACCTATATTACCAGCACCAAGTGTTTCTTATCTCTAGTGAGACATGTTGGGTTTTAATGCACGTTTGTTCCTGCCCATCCTTTCAGCATCATGCCCTTCAACAAAGTGCCACTGTATGCCTTCAAATTTCAGTAATATTTTAATTGTATGTTTCTGAAAACTCTCAACTTTCCTTTTCATTTTGATTGCTTCTGATTTGTAGGATTACCTGATAGTGAACCATTCAAAGTGGGTAGGCAAGATGGAGTCACAGAAAACAGAGAGAGGCAAAAGCACTGCAAGAAAATAATGTCAAACCAAGGGAAGCAGTACGTCAGAGAGGAAGAAATAAATAATTTTAAATAGGAGATACAAAAATCAATAAATTACTTTATTATATTTATTACTTTTTTAAAGTATTTCTATCTTCCTCTCTGCCGTTATACTGCTCCCCTTGGTTCAGCGACTGCCCTAGGGGTGCCAAGCCAGGGAAGGAAGGGTGAACCAATGTGTTTTGGCAAGGAGCATGGTGACAACACACTATACTGCCTCTGCCTCTGCCAGCAGAGATAAGAGGTGTGAAGCTCTCATGCGGTTGCTCTTGAGCCAATCCTAGTTGTCCCCCCAACCTCTATTGCATCTCTGGACTTCTAGTTCTAGTTAAGAAATTTCGGGCTGCAAGTCCATAAATACAGTGAAGGTAAAACCAGGATTGGCTGGGTCTTTCCCTGCTGACATGGAGCTATCTGGGCGCCTTGCTTATTGGCTTAATATGTTATGTCTGTTTTTATATTTTCCCCGTACTAAAAGTTCTCCTCCAAAGCATTTTAATGGGAGATAAAGAATCTTTCTAACAATATTTAATAATGCTGGAATGCAGTGTGTGCAGGTATCACTCAAACTAGCCTATTCCTTCAGCTTGAAAATGCCCTCCGGCTTTTGCAGTTTCTTGGCAGGCTCTGAGCAGAAGCTCCTGTCTCCTGCATCTTTCAGGCAGCACAATCATGGTTTTGTTTTGTTTTTTTTCCCTTCAAACTTCTTTTAAAGAACTTAATTCCAGAGGGAGAAAGAGGATAAGTGCCTGCAGGGGCCAGTTGATGACTAAAAAATAATCAGGATTTAACTGGAAGTGATTGTTCCATGGGCATCACAAAAGCAGCAAGTCCCCAGGAGGTGGCAAATAGCACCACTGTTTACCTCTTATCTCCCTATAACAGTGCTCCTACAGGAGATCATGGCTTAATTAACTCTCCCCTTATCAGTGGTGCCGAGAGCCCTGCAGGCCTCTTAGAGAAGAAACAAAAAGAAAAAAAGAGAAAATATTTGGTGGACAGAAAACGGAATACGGAACAAACAAGACAAGCGAGAAGGTGGGAAAGGTGAATGAAACAGGAAATAGATATCGTAGGATGCCATGAGGTCAATATACAAAAGTTATCCATCTAAAGGGCAAAATGATGATAACTAGGACCCGCCCCCCCCCCCCAATTTAAGAAGCTAAAATGTAGCTTCTTAAATTGGGGGGGCGGGTCGAAGGCAGGCAGGAGGCATTTCCGGGAGGAGCTAACTCTGGACACCGTAGTGCGCTGCTAAAGTTAGCCGGATATATTCTGCGGCACTGCTGAATATCCCAGTTAAGTTAGGCGGATAGGTATATCTGGCTAATTTAACTAGCCGCTCAGTGGCTGAATATCAACCCCCATAGAATTAGGCATGCTTTTATACTGGAAAAATACTTTTGTTCTTTTCAAAAGCATTGTGGGCTCAGATGCAGTGCTGCTGTGGGAGAGATCTGGATTCAATTTCTAAGCCTGGTTTCTGTACCTTGGGCGGGTTTAGGGCTGGGGATGCTGCCCAGGTGGTGCTCACCCTCCACCACCTTCCAGCCACCACTCACCTAGTGGCCAGTCTTTGGTTATGTACGTGGCATGTGGTTCCCTGGCCGAAGATTGTTCCTACAGTAGATAAACTAAAAAGCATGTGGGGGAGGGGAGAATTAACCAGTAATAGCTGTGTACTCCCACTGGGCCTACACATACATGGGAGTGGCGTTAATTGTGCAGTATTAATTTATTCATGTCACTCCCTGTGCAAAGAATGGGGATTAGTCCCATCACTGTCGCACATTCGCTTTCAGTGAAGACACCAATTCCTGAACGGAACTGAATTTTGAACAGGGATTGGTTCTTTGCGTAGGGAATGAAGTGAACAAATGAATACAAAGTTTTGGCACTTGTCAACCATATCAGCATTTACTATCCAATCAAGGGGGCTGCGGGCCATGCCTGAGTGTGACTCAGGTCTCATCTGCAGATCACCCTCGGACCGGGTAAATTGGGCCCGAGTAGGATCTTTTTTTTTTTTTTTTTTTCGTTTTTTCGGTTTTTTTTTCATTATTTTAAAAAAATGAAACTAACGAAACAAAATAAACATTTCATAAAATGATTTTGTGGGGAAAAAGCCCCCGAAAAACAAAACAAATATTTCCTTTCTTCCCACCCCTAACTGAAATGCTTGAATTGGTGAAAGATATTTTTATTTGGTTACAAAGTAAGATTTAAGCGATAATGGCAATAAAGTGCTGATTAAGAGGAAGCTCATTGGAATTCCTTCGTAGCACATACCGGGACAGATTTTCAAAGGGGTAGGTGCGTAAGATACGCGCATAACCCCCAAAAAGCTGCCCCTTCCACCCCCTGTGCGTGCCGAGCCTATGTTGCATAGGCTCGGTGGCGCGCACAAGCCCCGGGACGCGCATAAGTCCCGGGACGCGCATAAGTCCCGGGGCTTTCCTGGGGGGCATGTCGGGGGCGTGTCAGGGGTGTGTCATGGGCGTGTCGCGGCCGGTGCATCATCTGGGGGAGTTCCAGGGTGCATGGGTGCGGCCTCCGGATTGGAACATGGCGCGCCAGCAGCCGACCCGCACGCACAAGTTACGCTTGCCTCGGGCAGGCATAACTTTTGAAATAAAGGTAGGGGGGGGAATTAGTTAGGGCCGGGGGGCGGGTTAGTTAGGGAAAGGAAAGGGAAGGTGGGGGGTGCCGGAAAGAAAGTTTCCTCAGAGGCCCCTCCGATTTCAGAGCGGCCTCGGAGGGAACGGAGGCATATCTTAAAATCCGGCATACTCTTGTTTGCGCCGAGTGCGCGTAATTTTTAAAATCTGCCCCACCTTTTTGTAACACTTGTTTGACAACAAATGATAATGCAGGTAAATGGCTTTTGAAAATTGCTACGATAATATGTTACAATTACCTGGACATGCGTACCTCTTTGAACTTTCACCTGATAGCTTGTAAGTGCTTTTTAAAATCAAGCCCATTATTAATATATCTGAATCACTGGCGTTAGTAGGCTGGGGAGGGGTGGGAAGGAATAATACATTTGTACTGTTGTAGTGCCTATTAAGGCTGCTCTCTATTGGAATGATTTACACTATGCAATTGCTAATAAACCCAGTCCTGACTTCTGTCTTCTCTGGAAATGTAAGAATATTTAATTTAAAAAAAATTATTTGGAAAGCTAAGCTGGGAATCGGAATGTCATTGTATTTCCCAGTGTACCATTTTAGTCAACTGTAATTGGGTAATAATAACCTTTTCCAATTCCCTTGTCTTCCTGACCTAATACTATGCCAATCGATGAGTTGTGTTAGTGTACATTCACACTGTATATGAAACTAAATTGTGGACATCATTTGCTGTATAGTACAGATGGCACATCAAAGCCCTAGAGATTGTGCCACTTGCTTGAGTCACCAGCATTAAACATAAATTGGCTCCAGAGTAGAAGTGAATATGGTTTTGTGCCAGTGGCTTACAGAATATCATTACTCTTCTGCCTGTCTCGTCAGCAGTACATATATCAACTAGTGACCTCTGCAAAGATATATATTTTGTAGGAAATTGCTGCCTCTGGTATAGAATTTAAAATAAAGGCTAAGAGGACCAGCAATCCCAGCTCAAGTTCAATGAAAAAACATCAGGGGAGCCAGACTTGCTAATATATAATGAACCTAAGTCAAAAATATATAGCAATATGAATTCCCATATTGGGAGCAATAGAATATGCCCCAATTGAATATACCCTAACGTGTTTCAACAATTAGCCTATCTCAAGGGGAGTTAATAGCAGGAATACCAGTGATGTGAACATAATTGGAATCAGTTAATTTGTGCAGAAAAATCCAAATCTTACCTATACAGAAACGATTAGCAAATACAAAACCCTACATAAGGCAGGAATCCATAGATATTTCAGGTAAAAGGAAAGGTAATCCAAACATTTAGAGGGTAATATTCAGCCATTGGCTGGCTTGCAAAGTTTGCCAAATAATCTTATCTGGCTGAGTTTGGCAGGATATTCAGTGATGCAGCCATATCACTGAATATACCCAACTATCCAGCTAACTCTAGAACTATTCTAGGACCCGACCCAAGTTAGTCAGATAAATTACCCAGTTAATTCTGAATATTGGAGTTAGCCAAATAACTTATCCGGCTAACTTAACTCCGTCCTAGAATGCCCAAAGCGATCATCATGTGGCTACATTTTAGCTGTCTAATGAGATTAAAGTTTAGCTAGACAATCAGATAAGTAGCAGAAAAAATTAAAAAGATGCTATTTCGCTGGATAACTTGCAAGTTATCCAACTAAATGTTACTGAAGGAGCGGACTGGGAGGGAACTTCCCTACCCCCTTGCTTAATCTTCCTTCTCTTTCTCCTCTCCACCCCGACCTCCACCTGACTCCGATTTTGGAGCGGCCGTTCCGGAGGGAACGGAGGCAGGCGGCTCGGTGCGCGCAGGTTGCACAATTGTGCACCCCCCCCCCTGCGCGCGCCGAGCCTGGATTTTATAACACGCGCGCATGTTATAAAATCGGGCGTAGATTTGTTCGTGCCAGGTTGCGTGAACAAATCAATGACCACGTGTATGTTTTAAGATCTGCCCCATTGGTTTTTATCCTGTGTTCCTGCCTTCAGTGGCGGTACCTTAGCTTTTACCTCTTCTGTTACAAAATGGTGGGCTTTTCACATATCATGGGAGCCATTTCTTTTCCACTTTTCATTTTCGGGCCTTACTTACAATTCTTTCTCCTGTTTTCTTCCATTCATTCCTTAGCCAGTTTCTCAAACTTTGGTTGAGGGGCGTGTTTAAGTTTATTTCTGCGATCCCAAATCTTGGGCAGGGTGGGGTGGGGCGGGACGGAGGTCAACGGAGAAGTAAAAAAATATTTTAGTTAGGTAGGGGTCGGGGTGGAGAGGAGAAAGAGAAGGAAGATTAAGCGAGGGGGTAGGGAACTTTTTTCCAGCCCTTCCCCTCCCTTCCCCTACCTAACCCACCCCCCAGCCCTAACTAAATCCCCCCCCCCTACCTTTGTTGAGAAAGTTACGCCTGCCCTGGCTGGCCAGGCCCCGTCACAGGCCGCTGTGTCGGGGCACTCGGCCACACCCCCGGTATGCCCCAGGACCACGGCCTCGCCCATGGCCCCACCCCTGGACCGCCCATTTTTCGAAGCCCCGGGACATACGCGCATCCCGGGGCTTGCATGTGCCGCCAAGCCTATGCAAGATAGGCTCGGCGAGTGCAGGGGGAGGCAGGGGTAGGTTTTCAAAGGGTAGCGTGCGTAAGATACACGCGCATCCCTTTGAAAATGTACCCCAGTGTGTTTGGGTGTGGAGGGTGGATGAAAAGGAGAATGCTGCTGGGCTGGGCATGAGTGGCATGGGTGGTAGTGGTGGGGGGAGAAAGGGGAGATACTGTCCAGGGGCAAGGGTCAACAGGAGAACTGAGAATCTTTTTGGGTGTTTAGAGAATTTCTCCTGCTTGCAGTCACAAATACCCAGTAATAGTATCTCCCTCTCTGGCCCTCCACTCATGAACAGCAGCAATAGCACCCCCTTTCACTTCTGTCCAGCTCTTTTCTATCTTTTGATCACCTACTACTTGATTCTTAATTGTTTTCAAACATGGAAATCTTTTGCTAAAATAATTTCTGATAGAAAATGAAAGGAAGATTACTTGCTGTTTATTGTGAGACTACCGCTGCCATTCTAGCACATTCAACTATGCTGAAATTTATTCTCACAATGCTATGTGCTAGGACAGCAGTGGTAAGATAAGCTGTGAATTCTGCTGCACACCTCGTCACTGGCTTGTGGCAAGGATGCTATGGGAGAGAGGCATGGGAATTAAGCTGCTGTACTAGTACGGTATTTTTCCATGCCTTTTCTCCCTAATATTCATCTTTTACTTTTTATAAACTGTACTGCATATTTTTAGGATTTCCTTTTTTGGGTCTGCTGAAGACCTTGTGCAAGAATATGTACTGCAGTATGTTTAATTAGGGGAAGAAAAGGAAGATACATTCGGAGTGCAGAGTGCACAATCAAGAGTGGCAAACGATTATTTTTTTGTACAGTGCAGGGAAAACGTTGCCTTTTTCATTTGGCAGGGGTTCATCTATATTTAAGGAATACAATGTTTGCCAACTGTGCAGGAGCATCCCTGAAAACCCTCCTTAACCTGTGCAGGACCAGGCATCTAGCTGGATCAACCTTAACAGCTAGAGGAACAGATAGCTCTGTGGGCGGGGCTCTAGTGAGCAGGAAATGGATGTGGGTCCAGAGGGAAAGAGGAAGTCCCACATCTCTAGGAGAAGGCAGCTCCTGGCACATCTCAGTCCTGAAGTGAATGTTGTGTGAGTTATACTGCTGGAGGTAAGCAGGTTACATGTTTTGAATGCTGCTGCTGTTATAAATAAAGCTGGAATCTTTTAAGAAAGAAAGCTGGAGTCTATGTGCCTTATATTTCTCCTCCTGGAGTTCTTTTGTTTAAGGAGGAGAGAGTAGCGCATTCAACAAACGTGAGGAACTTGGGAGTTGTGTATAATGAAGAGATGTGTATTGAGCATCATATTTCTAACTGGATTAGACAGATATTGTTTAAACTGTGTCAATTGTGGAGAGTGAGAAGTCTGAGTTTTGTTGCATTTCAAATGGTGGTCCAAGTGCTAGTTTTCCCAGTTTGCTATTACTGCAATAGGGTGGTGTTAGGCATATCTGAAAGATCTTTGCAGCATCTACAGATGGTGCAGAATATGGCAGCAAGGTTGGCTTATTCTAGCCCATGGTGGGTTAGTGCGTGGCCACTATTAATACATAAGAACATAAGAACATGCCATACTGGGTCAGACCAAGGGACCATCAAGCCCAGCATCCTGTTTCCAACAGTGGCCAATCCAGGCCATAAGAACCTGGCAAGTCCCCAAAAACTAAGTCTATTCCATGTTACTGTTGCTAGTAATAGCGGTGGTTATTATCTAAGTCAACTTAATTAATAGCAGGTAATGGACTTCTCCTCCAGGAACTTATCCAATCCTTTTTTAAACACAGCTATACTAACTGCACTAACCATATCTTCTGGCAACAAATTCCAGAGTTTAATTATGCATTGCCAATTAAGGAACAAATCCAATTTAAGATCATGGTTTTGATGTTTAAGCTCAAGCAGGGGTCTGGGCTGGAATATCTTGAACAGCCGGTTAAGCCCTATGTTCCTAATAGGAGTCTGCGCTCTGCAAAGAGAGCCCATTTTCTAATTCCAGTGGTTAGAGAGGTGTGTACAGGGGGGTGTAGAAAGAGAGTAATTTGTGTGAGGGGGTCCTGAATTATGGAACTCTGCCCCATTGAATATTAGGCTTGAGTCTAATTACCTGGCCTTTAGGAAGAGGGTGAAGGCTTGGTTATTTCCTATGGGGGAGGGTTGCTAACATCAGTGTCAGAGCTTTTGGTTTTGTTCTTCTCTAGGCTTTGAACTGGGTTTTATAGTTGTGTAGATTTATTGTTATTGATTGTTTTTTTAGTATGTTATTTTAACATGATTTTATTGTACATTGTGTGTTATGTATTTTGATTGATGATTGTGCACTGTTCCAGTCAGCATTTGCTGGGAGTACAATCTATAAAAGCTGGAAAACCAATGAATCAATCAATCAATCAATAGAAGTTTACTTGGCTATGCAACTGTACAGATGAGAATGAATTTACTCAATCCTACATTTAAGAAGTAATATCTCAAAGAGATAGTAACTCAATAATATACCTGGACTTAACCAACATTACTCAAATAATGATTTTATTTATGAAATTGTAACCAAACTTTATTGGCACCTGTTAGAATGTATGATATCCTAGATTTAATAACATTAGTCTATGTGCCTATTTGTAAACCGTTGCGATGGTATATAACTTAGCGACGGTATAGAAAAGTTTCTAAATAAATAAATACAGACAGACAGAAACCCAAGCCTTCAGAAGAGGAAGAAAGACTAGAGAAGAAAATAAGTGTTAAGTGATTCCAACCCAAAGAAGCAGTTTGAGTGCAGAAGCAGTACTGCTAATTTTCGGGCCGATACAGTAAAAATCGCAGGAGAGCGGGCGAGCGCGCGCACAGGCCACTCTCCTGTGGACGCGATTCAGTAAGTTAATTTATTTAAATTAGGGCCCACGGTAAAAAGAGGCACTAGGGACACTAGCGCGTCCCTAGCACCTCTTTTTGGACAGGAGCGATGGCTGTCAGCGAGTTTGACAGCCGACACTCAATTTTACCGGCATCGGTTCTCAAACCCGCTGACAGCCAAGGGTTCGGAAACCAGACGCCAGCAAAATTGAGCCGCGGGCCCATTTTACATTTTTATTTTTTTTTATTTTTAACTTTTTTTTAACTTTTGGGACCTCTGACTTAATATAGCCATGATATTAAGTTGGAGGGTGCACAGAAAAGCAGTTTTTACTGCTTTTCTATGCACTTCCCTGGCGCCGGCAGAAATTAACGCCTGCCTTTGGGTAGGCGCTAATTTCTTAAAGTAAAATGTGCGGCTTGGCTGCACATTTTACTTACTGTATCACGCGGGAATGACTAATAGGGCCATCAACATGCATTTGCATGTTGTGGGCGCTATTAGTCTTGGGGGGTTGGACGCGCGTTTTCGACGCGCTATTACCCCTTACTGAATAAGGGGTAAAGCTAGCGCGTCGAAAACGCGCTTCCAAATGCCGGTTAACAGTGTGCTCCGGTGTACTGTATCGGCCTGTTTGTGCACAGAGCACTGAGAAGATTAAAAGAATGTGACTCAAGGAGAGCACAGAAACCAAACAGCTGAAACATTTTTAGTTTAATACAGAGAATTGTGTCCTGGAGCCTGAAGGCAAAAGTAGCTTTAAAAGCATTATTGCAGGTAAGGAGAGTAAGTCTGCCTGGTTAGAAAAGGTCTGTAAAATGAGTCAGTGTTGGACAAGCAATGGTTTTTACTTTTCCTCTCAGAGAAATAAAATAGGAACCATTTATTGGTGTGTATGTTTGAACAGGGCATGGCTCCTGAAGAAAAACTTTGCTACCAGAGTGTTTTCTGGAAAGAACTGAAAAATAATGGAGCTATGTCATGGGATGTGAGCCCTTCAGCTCTGGTGGGATTGTTGCTGCCTGGCTGGTGAACCAGCTAAGCTTCCACTGACAGGAGGTGGACTAACTAGGACTGGGACTAGGTTTCACCTGTAGCAGCCTCTTCCCCCGCAGGTTGAGCCCATGGGTTCTGAGGTCAGCAGGATTTAGGTGAGAGTCCCAAGAAGTGCAGACTGGCTGAGTCCATAACCAGACCACAGTCAGGGCAGGCAGAGGTCGGGCAGTGTCAGTGTTCAGGCAGAAGATCAGGGCAAGCGGAGATCAAGCCATGTCAGTATTCAGGCAGGAGGTCATGGAAGGCAGAGGTCATGCAGTGTCAGTGTCCAGGGAAGGGGTCAGATCTAAGAGGCTGTCAGAGAAGGCATGCAGAGTGGAGGAGGAGAGCAGGCCAGGGGTGGACAAGGAGAAGGACTGGAGCAGAGACAAGGCAGGCTGGAATGGGGGCAAGGCAAGCTGGAGCTGAAAGAGGTGAGCAGGAACGATGCAACATATTTTGCAGGCAAAGGCCAGCCCAGTGTTACAAGCTGCAATGTATTTTTGTATAGTAATAGTTCCCTCCTCTCAAGAGCAGGAGAGGAGGGAGAACCAGAGGTTGCCCAAAACAAGTGAAGAGATAATGCAGCCAGAAAAGCCAGTCAAGGTAGTGGAGCCGGAAAATCCTCTCCCAGGAATCCAAGCCAAGCAGAGAAGTGAATGGCTACAGCTCGTGGCTGAGATAAAAAGGCTGGCAGCAGAGATGGCCAAAGTGGAGAGTAAGCTGAGGCAACTCACCAGAGAGAAAACTGTGTCAAAGAAGGAAGTGCAAAAACTGCTAGTCTGCTGGCAATAAGGCCAGAGAAGGATAAAAATTCAGAGGAAGATAATAGCAAACGTACTGGGTCCAAATAGAAGCCTGTGGACCAGGAGAGTGCTACAGGAAAATCTGGAGAAGAGCCAGAGTTGCAAGAAGAGGCACACCTGAATACAAGAAAAAAGGCAGGAAAGCCAGGTGAATGACCCTGCAATAATTATGGCTTGTATGCGAGGGAGCTCATGGTTGAGCTTTACAGAGTGGCCTGAAGAAAGCAGTGCAGGCTGGGCTGATGCAGGCTGCACAGTGTGGCCTGAGAAAGGCAGTATAGAGAAGCCAAATAAAGGCGCACTGCAAAGGGGCCAGACGAAGGCATTGCAAATGGAGATGGCAGGGAGGAATTAGAAGACCCCCATGGTAAAAAAAAATTGGAAAAGAGGTGGAGCCTGTAACAGGGAAAGATGAAGAAATACAGGTTATAGAGCAAGGAAAAGAGAGACCACAACTGGAGCACCAAAGAGAGGACAAGAGTCCTGCCAGAGGAGGATTAGAACTCAGAGCTTCAGGTGGACTCATATAAAGGACTATGGGAGGACAATGGACAAAGGGCATAGTGGGTGGTTTTGGTAATTGGGGATTGGTTAAGGATAATCCTAAGAGGGGGAGAGCATGACCCTGTAGCCCCTACTCTAAGTTTAACTAGCAAGGAGGACAGAAGAAGCACATTAGGGTGAGAAGTTACTTCCCTGGAAGGGATCCAGGGTGAGTAGGAATGCTCACCCTGACAGGTTCGAGCTGGGGGGGGGGGGGGGTGAGGTATGTGAAGGAGTGTCCCTGAAAATCCTCCTGTGTGGGACCATACATCTAGCCTGGTCCACCTTAACAGCTAGAGGAACAGATAGCTCTGTGGGCGGGACCCTGGTCAGCAGGAATAAGAATGTGGGCCTAGAGGGGAAGAGGAGGCTCTGCATATCCAGGAAAAGGCAGCTCCTGACACATCTCTGTCCCGAACTGAATGCCGTGTGAGCTATACAGCTGGAGGTAAGCAGGTCACATGATTATAACACTATTATAAATTAATGCTGGAATCTTTAAGAAAGAAGGCTGGAGTCCATGGGCTTTCTATCTCCAGCCTAAAAGTTTACTCAACTATCCCAGCACAGACACTTTGTGATTCATCATAAAGAAAAATATGACATTCTGCAAGGTAAGGTGTGATCTGGCAAAACTGACGTAAAAGTGCAGCACCAGCTTTCAACAGAAATCTGAGGAGTGTCTCAAGTTGTGAATGGTTTGTGCCAGTTTTTATGTTGCTAAACCGATTGCGGACAACAAAAGACCCTTTGCAGGTGGAAACTTTGTTATGCAGCACATGGCCGCAGTTACTGAAGAAAAATGCCCGCTGTTTTGTAAGCCTCTCTCCAAGTAAAATTATACGAACAATTGAAGAAATAGGGAATAACTTTTTATTCAGCTGCAAAAAGATCTAACAACTATTACTTTTTTTTTTTCCACTTGCACTTAATGAAAGCAATGATGTAAATGGCATGGCACAGCTTCTAATTTGTATCCATGGAGCTGACACTAATTTCAACCTCTCTGAGGAGCTTGCTGGTCTGCAAAGCCTCAAAGGTATAACAACCGGCGATGATACTTTTGCACAAATTTATGAAACAATTGCTAATTTGGAATTAGACTGGACAAAGTTAACAGGTGTGACAACAGATGGCACTGCAAGCATGGTGGGTAAAAGGAAAGGACTCATTGGCCGCATACATAGGGAAATGGATGATCGGGATCTTGCACATCCAGTACAAATTCACTGCATAATTCATAGCAGTCATTATGGAGCACAGTAGTATAGTGGGATTCCATCATGTAATTGTATCCTCTGTAAATGTTATCCGAGCAAATGGTCTTTAACACAGACAATTTCAGGAATCTCTTGCTGATGTTGACTGTGTATGGGGATGTGCTGACCACATGGAAGTATGAAGGCTTTGTAGGGGACACAGTTTCGACATGTTTTTATGAATTGCGTCCTGAAATTATTAATGCATTTCTAGTGACAAAAAACCAAAGCTGTCCCTGAGCTCCCCAATCCATGGTCAAAATGGTACCTTGTCTTTCTGACCGATATAACAATGTTTGAACTTCCTTCATCTACAGCTGCAAGGCAAGGGGAAACTCATAAGTGACATGCATTCAAATGTAAAGGTGTTCGAACATAAACTAAGGCTACATGTAAAACACATGGAGGAGGGGAACTTGGCGCATTTTCCTACTTCTCAACAGAGGTCCGTTGATGCACCAGGAATCCCATTTCCAGCAAAAACGTGTGCTGATGCACTGGAAATATTGTTCTGTGAACAACATATTCACCCCAAAGACATTTGCTTTTTGCAAAATCCATTTGAAGCTGATGTAGATGAACTCTTGCCTTCTTTTCAGCTTGAGTTGGTTGAATTGCAAGACTTTGATGCCCTGAAAGACTTGTTTAAGTCAAATAATCTTTTTAACTACTTTGTTACCCTTCCTCATGAGACTTATTTGATGAAAACAATTGGGTCTTTAAATGTCCACCATCTTTGGCAGCACCTATATATCAGGCCGATACAGTACAGTGGAGCGCACTGTTAGCCAGCGTTTAGCCATGCGTTTTCGACATGCTATTTTTACCCCTTATATAGTAAGGGGTAATAGCACGTCGAAAACGCGCGGCCAAACCCCCCCCCCCCCCCCCCCCCCCGAAACTAATAGTGCCTGCAACTTGCAAATGCATGTTGATGGCCCTATTAGTTATTCCCACGCGATTCAGAAAGTAAAATGTACAGCCAAGCCACACATTTTACTCTCAGAAATTAACTCCTGCCAAAGGCAGGCGTTAATTTCGGCCAGCACCGGGGAAGTGCACAGAAAAGCAGAAAAAACTGCTTTTCTGTACATCCTCCGACTTAATATCATAGCGATACTAAGTTGGAGGCCCCAAAAATAAAAACAAAAATTTAAAATGTGCCTGCGGGTCGGAAGATGGACACTCAATTTTGCCGGCATCCGTTTTCCAAACCCGTGGCTGTCAACGGGCTCGAGAACAGACACTGGAAAAATTGAGCTGACAGCTGCCGCTCCTGTCAAAAAGGAGGAGCTAGGGATGCGCTAGTGTCCCTAGCACCTCTTTTTACTGTGGGCCCTCATTTAAATACTTGATCACGCGCCCAGGAGAGTGGCCTGGGCGCGGGTTGGGAGAGCGGGTGCTTGCCTCGGAGCGCCGGCTCTTCTGCGGGATTTACTGTATCGGCCCATATGTGAACAAACCATCTCAAGAATGAAATTATTACTACTGATGAATACCTGCTTCATTATTGAGACTATATGTGATCACCTTGGAGCCTGACATTAAAATACTTGCCAGTCAGAATCAAACATTCAGTTCATACTAAACTGAAGAAAATATAGAAACATAACTCGCACTGAACTTTAAAGAGGTCCATATTCAGTCACTGACTGGATTGCAAAGTTAGCTGGATAAACGTATGTGGCTAATCTTGGAGGGATATTCATTGGTGCAGTCGTACTATTGAATATAGACAGCTATCTTAAAGATAAATGGATAAGTTTCTCTTGCTAACTTTAGGGCAGCTCTATGGCATGACCAGAGTTAGCTGGATATGTTATCTTGCTAACAGAGTTCACTGATAATTTATTCGGCTAATCTAACTCCTCCTCGAAATGCCCCCAGAATGCTCCTACATTATCTGGCTAAGGTTTAGCTGGATAAGTCAGTATATATCTGAATAACATGTGTGGATGGGGCCGTTTGGTCTTCTTCTGCCGTCATTTCTATGTTTCATTTCTATGTCATTTCTATGAGTTATCTGGCTAAATGCCTTTGAATATAGTCCTCAGATATTTTCAGAATGTTAAGTGTAAATGTACATCATTCATGGCATTTTTCTGTTGTACCTTGCAGACAGTAACATTTTTTTAAATGATGTGGCAGAGTTTGTCGAAATAAATATGTGCAATAGTAAGCTATGTTTATTTATTGCCCTCTACTTTGCAAATTGATGCCTCGCCCCCACAGCAAACTCCATCTCCAAAGAAGTATCCTCTATACCTCCCCCCCCCCCAACTCAACAAACTCTTCAGCCCTCTAAGAAGTTTCAAAGGTCCACTATGGCCATCATGCCAAAAAGCTTGGGGGATACCTGTTGTAGATCATTTTCAAAGCCCTTTATAAACTAGCTACAAGGTCTGCAGATAACAAAAGTATCTGAGTATTTTGCAGCAATGCAGGCTACTGAAAATTGCTCCTCTGCATTTCATAACAAATTGATTTAGAAGTCTGACTTCCTTGATGCGTTTGATTTTTGTGCCTAAATGGAATTAACCATTTGAAAGTGTTTCTTCATCTAATATCTGGCCTTGAAAGCTCATCTCTACTATCTCTGTATAATCTCTGTTAATCCACACAACTTGCAAACAATCCAGTTTTTTCTGGGGGCAGTACGGTTACTAGAATTCTGCACTGCGCATTTTCACTTCAGTGATTCAGTTTTGAGGTCATGAAACATTCTGTGCATCTCTGTGATGATACTTCTAGTTCAAATTTGCACAGTTGACTGGATAAAATCCCTTTTTAACCATTAGTTGCTGTAGCATGAAAATGGAAGACAGAAATCATATGAATCTTGAACTGGCGTACCTGACACATCAGATAATAGCTCAAAATACAAAAGGTGGTAATACTGTCTCAGCCTCAGAAAACAAATACAAACATAGAGACAGAGGCTAGTTCTTACAAAACTAAATGCCCTAAATCCAACAACACAACATAACATCCTAAATAAGGAAGGGTGTCAGCAAGCTGGTAAACTCTTAAACACCTAAAGGAAGACTGGCCTTTTCTATCATTCACCCAAGAGAGTCACTTTGTTATATATTTTGTTAGAATTTCACTAAAAATAGAGTCCCAAAGTCCCGACATTAGCTAATGTTTGCTTGAACCAACTGCCTCAGGGGCAAAACTGTAATAAACTTATCTGAAATGCAGTGCTTTCTCCCAGACTGGTGTGTCTCACGTGTTTGATAGTTCAAATTGTTGGATTTAGCATGCTTATTTTTATAAAAATTAGCCTTGGTCTCTATATTTGTGCTTGTTTACATCAGATAATAGCACATAGACAGTACTTGTTCTGTAGGACATAACCTAGTTGATCAGTGCATATGCGCCCATGAATTAAGTTAAGTATCTGTTTAGGAAAGTACACATCCTATGCTTTAGTCTTTAATATTTTAGTCATAATACATGCATTAATAACTTAGAATGAGTTCAGAGCAGGCTATATTATTTAGGTTAGAAAGTCTTCATTGTCTAACAATCTATTGTGCATTATCTGTTGTCATGATCTGAATGACACAGTTTTAGTTTATCAAGCATGTTGTAATTAAATGTTTATTGAAAAATATATTGACAAAACAGGAAACTCCAAAATCCCACAAGTACACATTCCATAGAACAGATTCAAAGTACGCCCCATCCCCCATCCCCCATCCCCCCTCAACCCTATCCCTTCCACTTCTTCACAGTGCCATCAGCTTCTCCATATACGCTTAAAAAAAGATTGCTAGGTACCACCTTCTTTTTTCCAGTGCCCTGCCACTTCACACCTGGCAGCTAAGAATATATGTGTGACACCAATTTGGCAACATTCCTTGGGAAGCCTTCAAGCAGTGTTAAATATATATTTTTAAAAACCCTAAGTGCCGGATTTTAAAAGGTATGTGCGGGCATACATTTGTGCGTGCAACCTGGCGCGCACAAATGTACGCCCGATTTTATAACATGTGCGCGCAGCCGCACGCATGTTATAAAATCCAGGATCGGTGCGCCGAGCCACGCAGCCTTCCTCTGTTCCCTCCGAGGCCGCTCCAAAATCGGAGCGGCCTCGGAGGGAACTTTCCTTTCGCCCCCCCCCCCCCCACCTTCCCCTCCCTTCCCTTCTCTAACCTACCCCCCAACCTTACCTAAACCCCCCCTTACCTTTATCCTATAAGTTGCACCTGCCTCTGGGCAGGCGGAGGTTGCGCGTGCCGGCTGATGTGCCTGGAGGGTACGATGTGCCATTTGCCGCTGTGCCTGGAGGCTCTGGCCCTGGGACATACATGCATCCCGAGGCTTGCATGCATCGCCGAGCCTATGCAAAATAGGCTCGGAGCAGCAGGAGCGGGTTTTCGGGGTTATGCACGTAATATACACGCATAACCCTTTGAAAATCCGCCCCTTTGGTTTGAATTCCACATTTCCTGTTGTTATTTTCCCAGTAAATGAAGAGAGGATGGCTTGCGGGAATGACGGCTACTACCTGGAGATAATACCCTTATTCAATAAACATACACATGGTAATGTGACTCCAACATTGCTCTATGCTTCAACAAAGAAGAAATGTGGAAAAAAGGATTTGCATTCATAAAAAAGCAGGGAGTAACTTGCTTGTTACGGTGGTTACTACCCCGAATCAATTAAGCCTGATACTTCACTTTCAATGCATATCCAGCATAGCTCTCTGCTTCAAAGACAGGGGGAATGAAGAAAAGTGGATTTATATTCAGACAACAACCAACAAGGACTGAATTGCACAGGCTGGGTAAACAAGCGTGGGAGTAGCTTGCTTATTGAGGCAGTTACTACCCCTAACCAATTAAGCTAGATACTTCACTTAGATGCAGTTCCAGCACTACTCTCTACATTACTGGCGGGGGTGGAAGGGAATTGGAACCAGAAGGTTACTAAGGGCCAAGAGTAACAGATAAATATGAGAAAATAAAACAAGTGTGAAAGCTTGCTGGGCAGACTGGATGGGCCGTTTGGTCTTCTGCCATCATTTCTATGTTTCTATCCCTCTTCCAAAAAGGAACAAAAACCAACATCCCCACCAAATGTGGCCCAAAGTACATATACCAATATTTTTTTATTTTTATTTTATTTAAAATTTTTATATACCGACATTCATCCAGGATATCACATCGGTTTACAGTGTAACACAAACAAACGCCAGGCATGGCGCTTTACATTGAACAAATAAAACAAGTTAACAAATGAATAAATGAGGGTGTGAATAACAAGGGGAAATTTGCATTAAATAATCAACGAGGTTTGTAAATATATACATATGTACAGAAGGAAGACACTAAGAGATAAGCAGTTTAGGGGTGCTTGGAGGAGAGGGGGGAGTGGCGAGCAGAGGGAAGGGAACGAGGTGAGGGGGGGAGAAAAAGGTATGAGGTGAGGGGGGGGAGAAAAAGGTATGAGGTGAGGGGGGGGAGAAAAAGTGTATGAGGAGAGGGGGGGGAGAAAAAAAGGTAGGAGAAGGGTGAAGTGAGGGGATAGAGGGCCAGAAGAGGGGGGGCAGAGGAGAGGAAGGGTGGGCAGTGGAGAGGAAGGGAGAAATTAGGTGTATGCCTTGGCGAAGAGCCAGGTCTTGAGTTTCCGCTTGAACAATTTGAGGCATTCCTCTTGCCGTAGTTCAACTGGCATTGTGTTCCAAAGGGTCGGCCCTTCTTCAGTGTTGCATTCAGCAGTTTGCGGGTTGCTCCCTCAAACCACTCTTCTGACCTCTGCAGGTGGGTCAGCCACTCTTCTTCCCGGCATAGCAGGACACTGCCGAATCTTCACCCAGCAGGAGGCCGCTGGGTGCCATGCGGCAGGACGTTTCCAGCTCCAGCTACCTGAGTCTCCCCTTAGATGCACGTATATCTGACTTCGAGCCATTTAAGGGGACTATGACAGGAAAGTCCCTGTGGCCCCCACTGATGACATCATTGGCATTGCCCTATATAAGGGTAGCTTCCCCGATGCACCCTGTCTCAACAACAGGTCAAGCTATGATTATAGTGCGTGTTGCTTCCTGTCTTCATCTGCCCAGCCTGCTCCTGCCTTGCCTGCTCAACCTGCCTCAACCCTATCATCCTTATCTCTACCTCGGATGGATACCTGATTTTGACCCTTGCCTGGACTCTCGATATGCCTGATCGCTGCCTGCCATTGACCCTTGTCTGGACTCTCGAGACGCTTGATTGCCGCTTGCCTATGACCTTAGGCTGGCCTTGGTCCATTATCCTAGTCATCAGCAGAGACTAGGGTCATAGTCCAAGGCCTTTGGGTGCCAGCCCAATGTTGGCTAGTAAAAGTGAAGCTCCAATCTGGTCTTTGCTTTGCCTGGGTTCACCTGCTGGCAGTGAGAATCTGCAGGGCTCTTCCCTGCAGGTAGAGCCAATCTCACCAAGGGTCCACAGATACAACATTCAGCATACATCAGAAACCAAATTATACAGTTTCTTCAGCCAATATGCCATGAGATACCATCTATAGTAGATCTTATAGGTATTTTTGACTAAAGTAACTGAATTGGATGATTTAGCTGCTCTCCTACAAATGTTCTCCCATTCCTCCACATCAAACAAAAGTTGATGCTCCTTTTCCCACTTCACCTCATGGTTAAGTTTCACCTCTGTTGAAGGGAACAAACTATTTTTTTTAATGAAGCACCCGTAACCACTTCCTTTACATATCAAAGTTTATAAAATAGATTTACTCATCTTTATAATTTGTTTACTTATAGAATGTTCCAGAAAATGTTGCACCTGGAGGTGAAAAAGTCTTGCAATGTCACAAAATTGACTACCTCCTCCTTTGTACATAGTTGCCCCCAAAAATATCAATCCCTTGGTCTATCCGACCCTTAAACAATTCCAAAGCCCTTCACTATAACAAATAGCAGCCAACAGAGAATGGGTCTCCTATGATGTTAATCTCCCCCTCACACCACACTATTCCTGTAGAGTCCATCTAATAAGTATAGGGATTCTCAAACTTACAACCTTTCCCAGTCATTAGTGGATCTCACGGAAAGTAACTAAGCAGACAATGGCCCTCAAAATGTTATATTCGCACCCACGATTTGGGCTTCTTGACCTCCCATCAATGTACTGGGGCTCTTAATTGAGCTGCACATAGATATTTTCCTGTAAAGGAACCCTCAGTCCTCGGATTCCTTATCACAAAGAATGAATTTTCAGTTATTGTAATTTACTTGTTTGAATCATAAATTTGACTTAACATAATACAGATTAAATTAGAAAAAAAAAGAATGAGTTTTAATGCAGGCATTAAGATGATTTGGTGAGATAGACATATAGCAGACTTCCACATTTAAGGCTACATTTTCAATAAACCTTACGTTGCCAGCCCATTTTAAAGGGTGTCAGTAGGCATGGGGATCCATGGACACTTCCATGGTTCCTTTGGGAGTGCCTGTCACTTGTGAATGGATGTTAGACTCAGAATGGGAAGCAGCATGAGAGATCCGGGTTTAGATGTAAGCTGAAGATGTCTAATGATGTTTTATACCTCAGCTGATCCCAGTTTCCCTGATGGAGTATTTCTCACAATAGTATGGACTTACCGACAAAGACAAGAACTCAAGTATTATATACTTAAATGCAAGATAGTCTGTCAGAAAATATGTCTGCAGAAAGGGAAACAAATGGGTTAGTGATTGAAAATATTGGTAAAAATATATAGAAATGTTTAAACATGTACAGTAAATTCCCTGATGGATTGGAGCATGTAGCAGCTGAGCTAGCCAGGTTGCATAATGATCAGACTTCCTGTTACACAGATTTTTTTTGACTTTGTGCTCTCTTTTATACATTGTATTGTTTTTAGTGCATGTGTTCAGCTTCCTGAAACATAACATAGGGTTTTTGCTCTGAAAGGCACCCCTCTATACTTTATTAAAGTTGGTTGGAATTCTGAGTTTTAAGTAATTGCATGTACGTCTTGTATTTTTATGCACATAATGATGCCTCTGGGGATTCTTCTGGGAAAAAGTGCTCTTTCTTCTCCAGGTAACATGTTTTTTAATGTCTTCAATTTATAGATTGCATTGTGCAAGAGAAAAGAGAAAGCAGAACACCATAGACAAAAAAAGGAACTTCTTTTTGTTAATACTTTATTTTTGATGACATAATTATCAGTCAAATACAGCAGATACACATCAGTGTTCACACACATGAATTTCAATAAACCTGTTCATATTTAAAAGGTGTTTAATGAAATAATTTAGTTTATTATATTTGCATCAAAGAACAAACAATTGGTTGAAATCATGTTTCCACTATTTACACTGATAGTAAGTAATATCATCAGACAGATTAATAGTGGTTTCCCTCCTGGTACTGCAGCATTGTGTTTCTCTTGGTGACTCAAAGTTCATATTTAGGCTATATAGCACTAAAATCTAGTAGCACTATAGAAATAAGAGACACATTGATTATAAAGTATGGATAAAATATGTGTTTAAGGTTAACGATGAAGGAAAAGTACTCGGTAGAGGTAGGACGAGGACTCTATAATTATCATCAGGATTAGGAAGACAGGCTATCGGTCTAAGGTATTATTTTGATCCAAGGATTAAAGAATTAGCATTCCAGTTGTGGGACTGATGACTAGCTGAAGGTTTAAGCTAAGGGAAGATATGGTCATTATGAAAGTTAAGGATATGCAAGTCTCACATTACTATTAATTGATAGAGGAGCTTAATATAGAGGTTAAAGAAAATACTGGTGAATAAAATCTGAAGATAATGATAGCACCATTGAGTTAAATTGAGATCTCTGCATCTTCCCAGTATGGCCAGTAGAAGGCAAAATTGTGCAAGTCTGAAACAGGTGAAATGGTAGGAGAAATGTTGATCTTCCAACAGAGCTGGTGTCAAACTTTCAGTGGCCATGTGAGAGATATTAACAATCATGACCCCACAGCAACAATACATTTGTGAAGGGGGTATATGGGACCCTAAGTACTGACCTCCTCTCACTGTAGGACATATTAACATGGCAAAGTGTAGAGGCTGGCTGGAAATGTGTGCTAGGGCTTCTCCCATAGCAGGGAGGTTTCTAAGAAAGAGTTAGCATGGAGCTTGGAAAGGGAGATAATCATTACCATTGCAACTCAGTTATGCAATAGTTTGCCTGTGCTGATGGACACCAAGTGTAACTATTTGAAACTTAGGGAGATGATGAAGACTCATTTGCTCCCTGTGGTAGTGAGTTGATTTGAGAGTGGTAAAGGGGAGAGATGGAGCTGGGGGTAGAAGTAGCATGAACATTTTGTTTTTATCTATTGATTTATTTTTAAATGTTTGTTTTGTTGGCTGTTTGTTGTTTCATTTGTTGTAACCCCCCTGGGCGGGACAGATCCCTCAGACTGCACCCAGAGGCACATAGGAGAAGAGATGGACCTATCTGCTTTCAGTTTCTCCCCGGATAGCATTTACATCTGAGTTCCAGGGCTCCCTGTGGGAGAATCCTAGTTTCAAGGCCGTTTTGCATTTAACACAGTACCAGCCCCCTTTTTCCTTCTCTGTAAACAACACGAATAGTAGGCAGTCATTCGCATCCAAAAATCACACTGAGAAGCAATGTAGTTTCCATCTTCTTGACTGAGAGTTGATAGATGACTGAAGAATATTTACAGCTCTTAAATCAGAATTTGAAATAAAGTCAATGAACATTATAGGCAGAAGAAAAATATTAATACATTTTACTCTTCTAGTAAAGTCTTTTAATTTACTGGAAGCAAATTACTTAGAAATCTATATCCTCTTTGTCCAAGTACTCAGCTTTTGAAGAAACTTGCTTCTCCTTCCAACTTCCAGTTTTAACCCAGCATTTACCCACTATTGAATAGAGAAGTGAATCGGAACCGGAATCTGATCGGTTCCGATTCAAATCTTAAAATTGTTATCGTCTGGCCCGATTGGGTTTTTGTTTATCAGCTGCGCTCGATCCGATAAACAAAAAACCCACCCCGACCTTTAAAAACCGACCCCTTAGCATCCCCCACCCTCCCGACCCCCCCCCCCCCCCCAAAAAAAAACGTTTTAAAATTACCTAGTGGTCCAGTGGGGGCACGGAAAGCGATCTCCCGCTCTTAGGCCATCGACTGCGCTAATAAAAATGGCGCCGATGGCCCTTTGCCCTTACCATGTGACAGGGTATCTGTGCCATTGGCCGGCCCCTGTCACAGGGTAGGAGCACTGGATGGCTGGCGCCATCTTTAAAAATGGCATGGGCCATGGCCGGCGCCATCTTTAAAGATGGCGCCGGCCATCCAGTGCTCCTACCATGTGACAGGGGCCGGCCAATGGCACGGTAAGGGCAAAGGGCCATCGGCGCCATTTTTATTAGCACAGTCGATGGCCTGAGAGCGGGAGATCGCTCTCCGCGCCCCCACTGGACCACTAGGTAATTTTAAAACATTTTGGTGGGGGGGGGGGTCGGGAGGGTGGAGGATGCTAAGGGGTCGGTTTTTAAGGGTCGGGGTGGGTTTTTTGTTTATCGGATCGAGCGCAGCTGATAAACAAAAACCCAATCAGGCTTTTTTTACCTGGTGGGTAATTTTAAAATTACCTGGTGGGTAATTTTAAAACATTTTTAGAGGGGTCGGGAGGGTGGGGGAAGCTAAGGGGTCGATTTTTAAAGGGTCGGTGGGTTGTTTTTTTTTATTGGGCCATCGGCACCATTTTTATTAGTAGCATCAAAATGGCGCCGATGGCCCGAGAGCGGAAGATCGGTCCCGGAAGGTAAGGGTTTAGTTTTAAAGGGTCGGGGTGGGTTTAGGGGTTGTTTTGGTGTGCCGGTTTTCCTGCCTTCCCCCCAAATCCCCGATTTACGATCTTTCACGATAAATCGGGGGAATTGCTATTGTATCGCGCACTCTAATGATTTTTGACGATATAAAAAATATCGGACGATTTTTTAAATCGTCAAAAAACGATTCACATCCCTACTATTGAATGGTTAGAATAAAGTCCAAATACTTTATCAGAACAAAAGTCCCACTTTCTCATACCTTTCCTGAAGTCTTCTTAAATATTTTGGATCTCCTTATGATAGTACCAGTGGGTACTCTCCTCTCAAGTGCAGCACCACCTGAGTCAGCAGCAAACACAGTCCTTGATTACTTTCAGCTCCTTCCCTCCAGCGAGGCACGGGATTCCACTTCTTAGTCGAAAACCTTCACTCCTCAGGCTCTTCCTAGATGAAATACACCACTTCCAACAGAATGGAAACCGATTCCCTGGTACTAGTTGGAACAAAAATAGTCTTTTACAAAAAGGGGAAAAACAAACAGAGACAGGAAGGATGGAAAAGCTTCCTTGCCTAACAACTGAAGAGATAGCGCAAAACACATATCCTTTAAAGTTGAAACTCCTCTGCATCAGGTCACTAATAGGTCTATCCCCTGGTTCATTAAACCTCTGCAATTGTTCAGAAGTCATTCTTCTTCCTCAGATTTCCATCATTTTCACCCACTCTTGGATCATCATGACTTGAAACTTCTAATACATGCTATTTCCATTTCTAGAATAGACTATTGTAATTATCTTCTTCTTGGTTTACCCAACTGCCAGTTAAAGTGTCTTCAGTTTCTTAAAAATATTGTTGCAAAGGTTATTCACGGACTAAAGATATATGACCATGTGTCTCCAACTCTACATCAATTGCGCTGGTTATCTATTAGTTATCGAATTAGACTTAAAATTCTCTGTCTAACCTTTTGGGCTCTTCGCTCTCAATTCTGTTTGTATCTTTCTAAGTTGCTTATTCCTTATTCTCCAGATCGCCTACTACAATCTTCTCAAAAGGATTATTTCTATCTTCCACCGCTATCTGTCTTGACATTACTGGGAATCTTCCTTTAGCTACCAGTCCCCAGCCCTCTGGAATTCTCTTCCTCCAGACATCTGTGCAGAATCAAACTTTTTGAAACGTAAAACTTGGTTCTTTACTCAAGCCCACAGTGGCTGATTATGATGCACTATTTTATTCCACTCTGCAGCTCTGTTCTAGTGAAGGATGCAATTTTCTTTCCATCATACCATGCTGGCTTATACTTACGCTTGTTTTAAGCTTTTGCATATTATTGTTTGTTCTGTCTTATATGTTTTGTGAATTGCTTTTTATTTTTACTGATTATGCATGCATGTTTTTGTAATCTGTTGTCCTATGTGAATTTTGTATTGGTTTTTTGTTTTTTTCAAATGATTATGTATGTAATTTTATTGAGAGCCACTTAAGTAACATGATTTACAAGTGGGATATTAAGTTTTAATAAATAGATAAATAAAAATTATTGTTGAATTGTGCAGTACTGTGAGCATTGTTAGCACTATAGATCAGTGTTGCCCAACTTTCTCCTGGAAGGTTTTCATGATATCCATAATGAATATGCATGAGATAAATTTGCACACCTTGGGTCTCCAATGTATGCAAATCTATGTCATGTATATTCATTATGGCAACCCTGAAAACCTGACCGGTTAGGTGTATCTCCAGGAGATGCTGGAAAAACTGCCATAGATATTACTATTAATGAAAAAATTACAAAGATTGTCAGAAGGGGAATGTGAATGGAGGTGATATTAGGCAAGTTTATTAATCTGTTTATTTACAAGTGCTTTTTATCTCATTTTTCTAAGAAAAATGTCATCCAAAGCAGTGTACAATGCAAGATATTAAAAGGAATGTACAATACTCAGTCAATAAATCAACCAGAAAAAAGCAATGCATAAAAAATAAAAATAAATGAATAAAGATAAAAATCATCAGTGAAATGACTAATCAATAAAAACAGAAATAAATTAATATATAAAAAGGGTTAGAACACTGCCAACAGCAATAACTTGGCTAAACCCCGGAATCTACCTGGAAAAAAATGGTCTCTGAGAATCCTAGATTTTTTTTTTTTTTCATCACTTGCTGTGGAAGTTCAGCAAGTGTTCACAAGGGAGCTGAATGAGTGCACGAGCCTGGTAAGACATTTACCACAGTTTGGAGACCTGCTCGCTTGAATAGGTTTCATAGCTATGAGATGCTCAAGGTTTTCCTGGCTTTGGAGGAGTGAGCTGCTACTATGATGACTCCCAAGGGTTTTGCTGGCTATAGCGTGGAAGGAAAACAGAAGTACAATTCAGATTACCTATTTAAGAAAATTATGGCTAATTTGTTTGGGGAGTATGGGAGCTCTGGCAGTGTAATAAGTTCCTAAGAAACAGCTTTTCAATTTCATCGCTGTTAAATATCTAAGTGAAGTGAAGGTTTACTATTTTCAATCAGTTTAAATGTGACGGGCTTTGCCAATCCATGTATTACTAGCCAAATGGCAATCATGAATGGATGGGATATTTCTTGGGTCATTCTTTAGGAGAGTTGATACTTTTAATGGATGCAAATGGTTAGCTCTAGGAAATCTAGCTTGATGATACAATCTGTCATTAGTAAGGCTCCATATGCCCAAACTAGGATTACATTTTCAAAGGGGTTTCATGTGTAAAAATAGCATATACATGCATAAGTAGCACTTACATGTACGTGTATGTGCTATTTCATAAATGTTGCAGGTACGTTTGTATTTTGTGCATGCATTTTACAGAGGAAAAAGGAGTGCTAGGGGTGTACCAGGGCGGAGTTCAGAAATATGTGTGGTAGTTGGTATTTTGTAATACGTTTGCATTACCTTTATACTTGCTAATTGGCTAGCGAAAGTGAAATCAGACTTGCCTGTTATTAGTTTTAGGGTGGGAGGTCTGAGTGAACTGGTGAAGTCCTAGAGGGTCTAGGTGAACTGACAGACGTATCAATGAACTGGCGATTTAAAGTATGTACAAGTTGCTATTTTCAAAATGGTATATGCACATAATTAAGAAAATATCTCTTTGTGCAGAAATCCGAGCGGCCCATAATCAGAAGCATTTAGACAGATATCTCAGAAATTATCTGGCTAAATGAATATTTGTTCACTTAGCTGACTATAGTTTAGCTGGCTATCTTTTTATCTGGCTAAAATTTAGCTGGATAACATTTGGGTATTCGGGCATTTTGGGGAATAGTTACGCTAGCTGGCTATGTTTTCTGGCTAACTTCGATAGCTAATGGTAGCTGGATAACTTAGCCAGATAAGCAGCTGCACTATTGAATATAGCTCCGAAGTTAGCCAGATGAGTTTATCCGGCTAACTTTGCTATCCGGACAGTGACTGAATATGGACTTCAAGTGTCATTAGGCGTACAAGTAATATATTTTTTGTGCACCTAAAATATACATCCCTAAGTTTATAAAATAGGTAGAAAACATAAGTGTTTTCTTTTACTAGAAATATTGGCATACTTTTGGAGTTAAAATGTATGGTATTTTAGAAACTGCATAATTTACAACATACTAGCTTTAATCTCCATACATATCCTTACAAGGTAAATGCTGTCCTGCAGATAAGCCTGAAAGTTAGTCTGTCAAGTTGTAATTGCAAGATGTTTGGAGGCAGAAACCTTCTAATGACAGTGATTCTCTTCTATGGTACTGTGTACTGAAGAGAACAAAGAAATGGTTCAGTCATTCAGCTAGGTTCTGGCACACAGAATCGGAGCACATGCCCTGATCCTGTTTGCTAGTCTCCTGAATCTAGGGCCATCCCTAAAATAGGGCAGAGTGGGACAAGCTTTAGGGGAGCCACACTTCAACTTCATGTTGGCAAGTGCTTTAAGCCACAGGTGCTCAAACGTGTTTTTGGGCCCACCCCACCTCTGTCACTTGGGTTTTCAGGATATCCTTAATGAATATGCATGAGAAATATTTGCATAGACTGGAGGAAGTGCATGCAAATAAATCTCAAGCATATTCATTAGAAATATCCTGAACATCTGACTGGCGAGGTGTGGGGGAAGGGCCCCAAGGACTGGTTTGAGCTAACATGCTGTAGGCCAGCACTCTCCACCCCTCCACCCAGTGTGATCCTCTCCTTTCCTCGTCGGCATGATCCTCTTTCTCCCTTCCTCATGTGGGCAGGAGGAGAGAGCAGCACTTGAATACGCGTTTTCCTCCCCCTCTGCTCGTTTCACACTGAAGTCTGAACACACGGCACATTGCACATTCAGACTTCAGATGGAAGCCAACAGAGGAGGAGGAAGATATGGTACGTAGCACTACTGGTGGGAGGAAAGGCAAGATGATTGCACTGGGGTGAGGAAAAGGATCATGCCAGGAGAGGGAATGAGGGAGAGAATCGTACAGGGGTAGCAGGGAGGAATAAAAGATCATGCCAGAGATAGAGACAGGAGAGGAGGAGAAGGATCACATCTGGCCAGAGAAGGGAAGACAAAAAGAAACCTTTAATTACCTAGCAGTGCCTCCGCATTCAGCCATGAACCTTTCCCCAGCTTTGCTTTACTAATGGACACTGTGCCTGATTTAAAGGGAACTCCTCTTGCTGAGTTAGAGAAGTCAATCTCTCTTCATTTAATGCTGTATTTTCCTTCTTAACCAGTGATGCACTGAAGGTGGGCACAAGGGGCTTTCAGGAACTGTTGGTTCAGTTATTTTATGGAAACAAAAAGGTTCATATTCAGTGGCACTTGACACGTTCAGTTCAGACTTAGCCAGCTAAATGGTGCCATTTGAATATTCTGTTGCACTCAGCGGCTGCCACTTAGCTGGCTAACATTTTATCCAGCTAGATAAGATGGCTGAATATATTCAGCGACACAACTATGCTGGTGAATATATCGGCCAAGTTAGCCAGATAAGTTTATCTGGCTAACTTGTTCAGCAGGATAGTGACTGAATATTGGTCCCAAAGTGTTTCGCCTAGTGAAGTTGAACTAGGTGAGAGCCCCTTAAGGAGAGATCACTGCTGCAAACTGCTTTAGACATCTCTGCCATTACTACTGACTACTACTATTTATCATCTCTAAAGCACTACTAGATATATGCAGTGCTGTACAGACAAGATAAACATACATGACAAACAAGAGTCTATGGGAAGTGTATTCATTGTAGAGAAGTATATTTAAAATTTAAAAGCAGCTTCACAAAGGTGAGTTTTGAAATTGGATTTGAATACATCCAGAGTGGGAGCATGACACATGGACTCAGGAAGTCTGTTCCGGGCCTATGGCATAGGAAGGTGGAAACATGGAGTTGGGAGTTGACAGTGGAGGAGTAGAGCCACAGATAAGGGCAACTTGCTGGATGAACGGAGTACATGAGGAAGGACTTAGGGAGGGAGAAGATAGGGAATGAGGAGCTGCAGAATGAATGCATTTATAGGCAAGTAAGAGAAGGTTGAACTGTGTGTGAAGCGGACAGGGTTCTGACTTGAGGAGTTTCATGGTCAAAGCTATACTGAAGATTGATAAGTTGTGTAGCTGAATTTTGAATAGTTTGCAGTGGAGACAGATGGCTCGGTGGGATGAACGCAAAAAAGTAATTTGCAGTAGTCTACACAGGAAGTGATAAGAGAGTGGATGAGTTATTTTTAGCATGCTCAGAAAGGAAGGGATGATTTTAGCATTTTTATAGATGAAAGGATGGATTTTAGCATTTTTATAGATGAAAAACCAATACACTTTAGCAATGTTTTGAATATGCATAGAGAAGGAGAGAGAGAAAGCATAAAAAATGACTTTCAAGGTTATGGGTCGAGTGAATGTATCCTCAGAGACAGAAAAGAGGGAAAAGAGGAAGCGGGTTTGAGGAGGGGGACAAGAGGTTTCGTCTTTACCATTTTAAGTTTAAGGTGGTGCCATGATACCCAGATGGCGATGGCAGATAAGCAGGCTGAAATTTTGGACTGGATTTGTGGTTAAATTTCTTGTGTAGAGAGGTAGGTCTGGGAGTCATCAGCATAAAAGAATTGAAAGCTGTAGTAGGAGATGAAGGTATTGAAGAAAGAAGTGTAGATAGAAGATGGCTCAGGGCAGAGCCTTGAGGCACACCAGCCGATAGCGGTGGAGGAAGGACCACAGTAGGAGGATAAAGTAAAAATACAATGGAAGCAATAATAAGAAAACAAGGATAGAGCAGAGTCCTGAAATCCAGTTGAGAATAGTGTCTCTAGGAGTAGGTGGTGATCAGTAGTATCAAAAGCAGCTGATAGATTGAGGAGGAGGACCAAGTAAAGGCCTTTTCGGTCTTGGCCGAAAAGATGTAACTGTAAACTTTGGCAAGAACAATTTCTGTGGAATGTAGAGGGCAAAATCCCAGAATGCAGCGGATCCAAAATGGCGAAATAAAAGAAAATCAAGGCAGGTTTTATTTCTTTCTTTATATTTAGCTCATGCCTTTTCATTGATGGCTAAAGGAGAGTTACAATCAGGTACAGTAGGTATTTTCCTGTCCCTAGAGGGCTTACAAACTAAGGCCTGGATTTATCAAAATGCGGTAAGTACCGCATGCGATAGCAAAAGGGGCGTGTTTTATGCTAATATAGTATTTATTGCATTTTGCGATAATTACCTGTGCGAAGAGCTAAGTTAGTGCACATTGCGATACCATTTCAGATTCTGCGATAAGTGCCAAACCTGATGTATTTCCTGCATTCAACCACTGGGGGATCAGTTTTTCAATGATCCCAGACACATGGGGAGGGGAGGGGAGAGAGAGAGAGAGAGAGACTGGCCATAATATCATGGCCCATAGGCAGGTATTTGTATCCCTAGGGTAGGCCCACCTAGTAACTCGAGGTGGGGATTAGGTAAGTGTGTAGGGGGTTAGGGGCCACTTTGACATGCTACGTGACACCTACGAACAGAACAGTGGTCTCTTGTGAAGATTAGCTGGCCTTCGCAGTGAGGAAACTCATTCCAAGATGAGATTTGGGCAATGTTCTCTCAACCAGAGAACATTGCCCAAATCTCATCTTGGAGTGAGTTTCCTCACTCCGAAGGCCAGCTAATCTTACAAGAGACCACTGTTCTGTTCGTAGGTGTCACGTAGCATGTCAAAGTGGCCCCTAACCCCCTACACACTTACCTAATTCCCACCTCGAGTTACTAGGTGGGCCTACCCTAGGGATACAAATACCTGCCTATGGGCCATGATATTATGGCCAGTCTCTGTGTCTCTCTCTCTCTCTCTCTCTCTCTCTCTCTCTCTCTCTCCCCCCCCCCGTGGGGCTCTGGAGCCTTCAAATCATCTGAAATAAGCCTTACGGGACACATCGCAAATGGTGATAAAACCTTACCGCATGGTCACGGCCGCTATCGCACTGCCTAATGCATTTGAAAGAGGTGTAGTTATGGCTGTGCAATAGCTCTTTGCAGAGAGGCTAACCCAGCCCATTTTTGGAATTTGCATCGCACCATACGATATGGTGCGATCGCATACGGTAAACACGTTTTCGCATGCGTTAAAGGCCTATCGCATGCGAAAACGGGGCTTAACGCATGCGAAAACGCCTTATCGCATTTTGAAAAATGACCCCCTAAGGGGGTTATTTACTGACCATTTTCCCCATAGATACATAATGGAGGAAAACCTTAAGTAAATAGGTCTCTGAGTTTGTACCTGAGGCAATGGAGGGATAAGTGACTTGCCCAAGGTCACAAGGAACGTAGAAGAATCTAAACCTTGGCTTCCCTGGTTCTCTGCCTGCAGCACTATTCCTCTACTCCACTCAAGAGTTTTATATGGGGTAAATGCACGTTTACCCCACATAAAGGCACATTTTAAGAACTGTCCCTCCTTTCCGTATGTGGGTAAGAATATGTGCGTTGTTTTGTTTCACAATGTGCAAACTTTTACCATCAGAAAAAAAATAGGCAGGATTAGATCAAGGAGTAAAAGTTAATGAGGAGATTTCATTTTCAAATGTCTAGGTGGCTTGTGTGGTGCACTGCCATGCAGAAGATCTCCAGGCCATCTGTCTTCCTGGGTGGGAAGGGAATTGTGGCTCTTACATAAAGAGTGTTACCTGCTGGATGGATTCAGGGTCCATGATTTCAGGGCTCCTGAAGGATCCCTGCTGCATAAACCCTGGCCCAAAGCCATCAATGACCAGACTAGGTAAGTTAGGAGTAAGGAAGGGGAGTTGTAAAATGGGAAAAATACCCAGGTAGTTGCGAATGATGCAAGATCCCAGCCCTCAACATGAACTTTACACCTGCTCCCATGCGGTGCAAAGAATGCAGGTACAAATGTACATGCATTGTATGCTCCAGTTTTATTGTCAATGGGAGACTCCATGAGGAGTTTCCCTTTGAAAATGAGCTTACAATGCTAGCTCCAGGGGCAAACTCAAAATTGCCCTCCCCGTTCTCAACTGAGGTGCTCCTTGCTCCAGTGGGAGACATGGCAATTTGATAGGGTCAAGAAACAGTGCATCTTGTTGTCAGTATTGCAATACTTTTGTGATTTGGGTTGAATGGATTCTCTTCATGTATGTATCAGTTAAACCTAAAACTGACTTAATTTTCATCATCGTAAATAAACATTTCTTGAATTTTAATGGAGATGTTGAGTAGGATTAGAACTTATTTCCTCACTATTCCTGTGTGAATTAAGTGACAACTGAGGTGAAAGGCCAAGCGCAAAGCAAACTGCACTGGTGTGCAGTTCCTAGTGAACTGCTGGGGAGGCCATCCTACTTTTTGACTCAAATTTATTATACGGAGAGTAGCTCTGCAAATTGAAGTTTTTAGCAACAAACATTCAGTAGTAAAAGAAAAAAACACAAAATAATGAAAGGTCACGCCACTGGATTGTTCGAAAGTGAAAAATAATGAACTGGAAACAAAATGTTCTTGGACTATAAAAAGCTCATTTTATTGTTTTCAGAAGCGGAAATCTGCCCTCAACACCGCTCACTTCCTTAAACTGATCTAACTAACTTCAGGTCTTCTGATTTTAAGAGAGACATATTATTAAGGATGGCCATTTGGGAGAAATGAAATAAGAAATTAGACAAAATTTCCTATTTCATTTCATTAGCAAAGCAAAACAATTGAAAACGACAACATTTTGTTGGTTTTCACATTTTGCTCTGAAAACAAAATTAATCCATTGATCCTAGGCCCAGGCCCGAAACCAGGGCCTTGCCTAGGCATAGGCCATGGTCCGATGCAGGAACCATGGTCTAGGTCCAAGACCAATGCTGGGGTTTCAGCCTAATGCTGGCTCATTGACTGAAACCCCCATAATGGAAAAACCTTACCAGTCACTTTGAGGATTCAGAGTTGTGGTCCAAGCTCAGGTATGATGCCTGGGCATTGGCCTTGGCCAGGGTCAGGGCCTGGTCAATGCTGGGGCCCATTCTGGAGACAGTCCCAATGCCAGGGCCTCAGCCCAGATTCATGCCCAATACCGGGACCCAACCTGAAGGCCGAGTTGCAACACCTGTGCTTCAGCCTAGGCCTAGATCCAGGTCTGGACACCGGGTCCCGACGCTAGAGCCTCATCCAAGACCCAGGCCCCAACACTGGAGGTTGACCCAGAGGCTGGGTCCCAGCCCCAGGTCCTTGATAGAGAGTCAGGTCTAGGCCTCTGATGTCTTCCATCTTTGGTCTCCTTTCTTCATCAGTGAAATGTCATGTGCTTGGGAGGTGCTGGAGTTAATTAACTCCCCAACAGAAGGCGCCAATTTGATGTAAGGCAGCCTAATTGTTCCTGGATCTGAGCTGCAGCCCTGGTGTCAAGAAGAGGCCTCTGGGATAGGTCACGGTGTCAGGCTGGGTCCAAGCCAATACCCTGGCATCAAGACCTGGTCTCCAAACTGGGTCACCACATCGGGCCTGGGTCCAGGCCCAGACTAGGCCAAGGCACAGGTATTAGGTCCAGGCCTTGAAACCTGGGCCTTGTGTAGGGAATACTGAGGTTTCAGTGACCTGACACAGCCTAGGCCTATGCAAGGACAAGGCTTTAGCCTTGCATAGACCTAGGCCACGGTAGTTCACCAAGACCTCGGCTGACATCCTACACAAGGCTCAGACTTTGGCCTAGGTCTAGATCTTGGTATTGTGTCCCCCTAGACTGGGTAAGCGGGGGCTGGGGAAGATCCTGGCCCTTAGGCATGTTTCGGGTGAGAGGGATGGCTGTGGGCTTGGGAGGCCTCGTTTCTTTTTTTTTTTGTTTTGTTTTTGGGGGGTTATTTTTTCAATGTTTTTCATTTTTTTAACTAAATAAATAAAATAAACATTGGAAGAAACAAAATTTGTGAAAAAACAAAACCCCCCAAAACAAAATGAAAAACAAAACAAAACAAATTAACCACCCCAAATGATTATTATTTATTTACTTCATTAATCACAATATGTTACAAATATAATTCAAAATGATGTACAGAGAACAAAATTTAAATTCAAAACATCTTAATCACCTAACTTGAGAATCATTTAACCCAGCAGTCTCTCTCCATGGTTTAGTTGATTCTCAGGATAGGTAGGAATCCAAGGCTGTCAACTCTTCCGAACTTAGTACTGGCATCTTGTTAGTTTTTCTGGAAATCCAGGTTCTAGGATTTCCCTCTGACTTGCATGTGCATTTTCTTTCCCACTGATGCCCCTATTCCTCCTTCCCTCCCTCCCTCAGAACCATAAGGCAAATGAGGCTAGTTTGTCTTTTGAACAGGACCTGGCATTCTTTCCTCATGGGCTCTAGATCCAGTTCAGTTGCCCTAAGCCTTCCCTCTCTGCATTGCATGGCCCTCAGAGACCTCAGAGTGTAAAAACTGTGGCACTCCATGAACACTGGACATCAGCTTATTTTTCAGTTTTAGAGAGCCATTGCTCTGCCTTTTTCAACCGGGTAGTGGTAAAGGAGTGGGCTGGAGGGCTGAAAGGGACTGTAAAGGTTGAATAGCGTGGATAGCCTAGGTCTCTACAACAGCCTTGGACAACCTGTCATCACCACAGTGCATTCAGGGATGGAATAAAAAAAAACAAAAACACAGGACAGAAAGATCTCTGAGAAATTATTTAAAAACAAAATGTTTTCAAAGGTTTAATATCAATACCTCCAGCTGTTCAAATCCTGTAAATGGTTACAGGTTGAGATTAAGGGGGCAGAACACGAAGGAAAGGAGAGAGAGAAAGAGCTGAAAAGTGAAGTGACCATTTAACTGGGAGCCGCTGGGAGCCAGGAGCCAGGCAAGCGCTGCTTAAAATATTCAAATGAAATGGATGCATAAGATTGGTATGCATTAGGCTAGTTTCAATAAAAATTAACATGTAATTGCTTCAAATGAAGTAAGTGAGGAGGTAATCTGTTCTTAAATTGGATTCAGAGTGTTTTTCAGTACCATAATGCAGCTAGGGAATGAAATATATTTTAAGGACGGTGCCCTCACAAGTAGGGGGCATGAGTGGGGGGGGGGGGGGGGGGGCTGGCGGTGATATCATGGAACGACACATGCGGTGTTTGTGGCAGGGCAGCGGGGGAAATGGGGGAAAGGTCTTTCTTTCTAGGTTCTTTTTCTTATTGGGGTCATTTTCTAAGCCGCGGTATTTTCCCTAGCAGTGAAATACCACAGAAAAAAAAAGGTGGGCCAAAGCTCCCAAAGGCCACGCCACGGTAGCCCCTTTGCTCAGTGCTGCTTGTTGAAGGGCCACGTGGAGCACCCCCCCCCCCCCCCCCGAATGTGTATAACTGCCGCTCCTGGGGGTCTTGTGAGACTCCTGCCACCTTTAGAGGCAACCCTAATGTTAAAAAGAACAAAAAAAAAATGTAAGCTCGCTTGACGAATGTCCTTCCCCCAACCCTGCTTCTTTTCAAGCAAATATCCCCAGCTCCCCAGCAAATCTTTAAGACCTGGTGGCCTAACGGTTCTGGCGCACCCCCCAGGCTCTGGGCCTGGTGCTGTCTCAATTCAAATCGGCCCAGTTGGCTTCGGGTAAGTTTTTAAAATGTTTTTAATTTCATAGGGGTATAAATTTTTATTCCAGTGTATCGGAGCCATTTTGATATTCAAACATAGCTGGATAAGTAAGTTAGAAACATAAAAACACGATGACAGAAAAAGATCGTATGGACCATCCGGTCTGCCCATCTGGCCAATTAGTTTAACTTTAGCATTATAACTCTCATCACTTCTTTAGAGAATCCCCTGTTTTTATCCCATGCTTTCGTGAATTCAGTTACTGGTTTTGTCTCCACCACTTCCACTGGGAGGGCTGCATAAGACGAATCCGGTTAATTTACAAGGGGATATTCACCAGCAGGTCTAACTTACATGGTAAATTTAGCCAGATAAGTCTGAATAGCAGCACTTATACAGCTAAGTAACTCCTCCCCAATCTACCCACAACCCACCCACCACTTATCCGGCTAAGTGGTGACCGTTGATCACAGCTGGATATTCAGCCGCTGGCTAAGTCACGCTGAATATCATCCTCTTAAATCTTAGCACAGACACTGTCTGTATGATGGAGAGCACTGAGGTACTGATTATGGATATCTTTAATCCTGTCCTCTGTTTTAAATGGTGGCACTTTTCTCCTGAGTATTAGGATTCACGGCACTCACCTGCTCTCAAGTGGCAGGAGCCAGTCTCCATGCTACCGCGCCCGGCCTCCCTGTAAGCACGCGCATGTCTGGGAAGAACCTGAACGGTGCTTCCTGATGCTGTTACCCGCCTGCCCTGCTTTAAGCCCAGGCCCCTGCAGTAGTTCCTCGGCCTCAGCAACAGGTCTCTTGATGTGCCTTGCTCATCAGTGCATGGTTGCCTCATTCCTGTCCGTTCTGTGTTTTCAGTGTTCCCGCGTCCCAGTCCTGCTCTGTCTCCTGCCTTTGTCTCTTGCCTTGTTCCCGAGTCCTTGCCCTGGTCCCGTTTCTGTCTGTGCCTTCCCCAGGTCTTGTATTGTTCTCTCATCTCGTCTCACCCTCCCTCGGCTCGACTTCCTGGACTCTAACCTCCCCTCTGACCATCCTTGTCTACTGACTGCCCTGACCTCCGCTCGGCTTTTGCACTCTTGTTCTCGCCACCGCCCTAGGACCTCACCGAAAACCTGCCGGCCGCCAGAACCCGAGGGTTCAATCTGTGGGGGAAGGCAGCTAGCCTGCGGGGTGCAACTGCCAGCTGACAGGGTGGTCCTAACAGGTTCACCCGCTAGGCCGTGCCAATCACCCCTTGGCACCAAGGGTTCACCGATACCTGTTCCCGTGCCAGGAGTACACCTAGAAGAGAAATGAATGGCATAGTTTCTCTCTTTCTCTTTCTTTAGCTTGTTTGCTCTACTTGGTCAGCAAGACAACAAAATGTATGAACTGCTGTATTAATGCCCACTGAGCAAGCTGGGCTGGCAACATTGAATATTGCATCTGACACTGCTTCAGCATTGCTTGGCCAAGATAACGGTATAGATTAAGAAGAATGCATATTAAAATCCAGCAAGAACATTTTAGGCTTCTTAATTAAGGCTTATAACCAGCATGTGATAATAATAAGAGAGGGGAAAGAGCACTCCCTTGCCTGTTGCAGAAATCTCCCCAGATGTATTGTTATCTCCTTTCATTCCTTCCTGTACTGTGGTTGCTTCCATCACAAGATTGTGTTATCTCACTGCAGCATTGCACACCCCAGTGCCCTATTACTGGTATAACATTTGTACTAATTAAATTGATAGTTCCATCTCACAACCATAACAAATATGTTTCAGATTGAAATGCCATTATTTTGTGATCTATGTGTCATTATTTTAGTTTAAATATGGCACAATTCCAGCATGGTGTCATACATACATACATACATACATACATATATATATATATATACATTGCTATTTGGGTGCACTCAGTTATGGTGATAGACAAGGCAAGGCCGCTGGAATGGATTAGTGTATGTAATTCTTGAGGCTGTGAACAGGACTATATTAACATGAGAGGTTCTGTCCAGCTTTGATGGGCCTGGGTCCATGCAGCTGAACTTGGCTCTTGGAGGATCTTGTGCGATCCTGATTCCCTGGTAAAGAAAGAAGATTTATGCAGTCACCATATCTGTGCATATGTGTCTCCCCTAATAAATAATTATTGAAATAATTATTGAAGGCAATAATGAAAGCCATTTCCATGGGTAAAAATACCATTGTAAATGGGGCTGTTTGACTATTGCTCACCCTCAACATGGGTAAAAGTATGTGTGCATTTCAACAATGTGCTCTTCCATTAGATATATATAATGACATAGAGCATGGCAATTCTGAAGCAATATCAGGGGTTTCTGTTCATGAGCACACAGGACTTTGATGATGATTCTGTTGGTCAGTGCCCAAAATCTCAGGTAGAGAAGCAGCTGCAGGGAACAGAAGAGGGGAGGGAGGGCCTGAGCAAACAGAGCACAGAACAGATCAAGGAAGAGCCGTCCTGCTCCCGAATCCAATCCCTCTCCTCCTTTCCTATCCTGCAGAGGTATGAAGCTAGAGTGGACAGTGCAAAACAAAGACGATACAATTTGCTCCCTAAAATCTGCTTTCCCCTTTCCATGCTGTCCTACAAGGAACAGGTGGGGAGGGGTATGAGGTTGAAATTGATAAGAACTCTTTTTTTTCTTTCTCATGTTTCTATTTATAATTTCCAGTCACTCTTTAGTGAAGGTATTTTTTTGTGTTTGTAAGCAACATGAGGTTTTCTGCTATTGTGAAGTTTCTGTTTACTGCATCTTGTTCTGTTTTTCCACCAGAAGATATATTGCTAAAACATTTAGATTTTTAGCCCACCTTTCCAAATAATTCTCAAGGTGGCTTACAACATTTTTAGAATTCATTTACATTAAGACCCTGTCCTAAAGAACTTACAATCAAAGTGGGTACCTGAAGCAATGGAAGATAAAATGACATGTTCAAGGTCACCAGGAATGGCAATGGGGCAAGTGGTTTCAGCCCATTACTCTAACCTGTTCCCTTCTGGGAAGCATAGACCTGGTGTAATATTTGCAGTGCTGCCTTTTCATAGATAGGGTGGTGGTTGTTGTTGTTTGAGTTCTGGGAGTTAGTGCTGTTTTGATATGGAAAGTTTGCTATCTAACCTCTGAGTAACTATTTTGCAAGGCTTGGTATTGCTTTACCTGTTTGGTACTGGAAGAAGTTTGTGTTACTATTACTGAGGTGACGCATGAATATATTTTTCTTTGTATAGTGAGAAGTAAGAGGAAACATCCCAGTGAACTCCAGCCACCCAATTATTTCAGACTATCTGTAGCCAAGGTGGAATAGATTTCTTTTAATTTATACAGTTTATCTATTTCTTGATTTTCTTTTTTTTTTTGCAATATACGCCCAGAAATCACGGATGACACATTCATCAGAGTCTGTGATATTTCTTTTTTATTTATTTTATTTAATTGAGCTTGATAAACAGTCTAAACTAGCCACTATCTAACAGGTTATTTTTAAAACCGGCGCGTGGGCGCACATGCACGCACGATCGTCAGCCCGCACCCAGTGACGCGGTCATTTTATAACAGACACGCCTGGACGCGCATACACATGCGCTCAATTTTAAATGAATGCGTGCATGTGGCGCAAATCCCACATCTACCACATAAGTGGGGAAATTTTACAAGGCATGTGCACCAACGCCATTGCTAGCTTTCCCAGTTCACCCAGTTAAAGGTCAGTACTTCCAAACCCCCTTAGTTTAATAGCCTCCCTCCCCACCCCCCATTAGCCCCGACCCTTCAAATCCTGCTGACTTGCTTAGAGTTTTTGGTTTTAACACTTACACATCATCCATAGCAGAAGTAAGGTTACGTGTCATGGGACTCCAGCGCACGCCAGTGCACGCACGTATGTACGTGCAAATTTCAAGTGTGCACACCCATGGCCTGCCCAGACCACGCCCACACTCCGCCCCTTTCTCTAAATTTTTTTATTTCCGTGTGCAGCGGGAGATACGCGCCTTCATGGGCAGCTTATAAAATCCACTCGGCGCACACCGACCTAACTTGTGTGCTTCTCTCCCGGCTTTGGCACACGACTGGCTTTTAGAATTCGCCTATTAGTGGTTTGCAATCCAACCCAAATAAAAATCCCCCTCATACCTTAAATACCTCCTATACACTAAATACAGCTAAAGTCCCTCCTGGAAATGAAACATAAAACCTGACATGGAACAAGATTGTTTTTGACCTACCCTACTCTATCATTTGAAGAAAAACTGAAGGCAACAATTGTGTGCAGTGTGCACAGGCAAAGCAACAGAATACAATTGCTGTACACAGGTCCGCTTTGCCTTTTATTTGGATAACAAATATCCTTACTATGACTGTTAGTACAGAAATGTTCTGTAATTAGAAAATGAGAAGGTCATTTCATGCTCTACAATCACAAAATGTATTCTTTGTTAGAAAATAATGAGAAGGGATAGGTCTGAATAGCCATGGGAACTCTATCAGGCTGCTGCCATCCCTGGAATGTTGCAAGCAGAAGTTTCTGAACTCCAGACACGAATTAAGTGCTTTTGCTAGGGATGTGCATTCGTGTAAAATGAAAGCAAAAAATACAATTAATGGGACTATTTTTAGTTTGTTCCATTCAGAGCCAAAAATGTCCTCCTATAAAAATATGCAAAAATGTTCTTAAAAAAAAAATGGGCTTCCTAGGTCTTAGAAATTAGCTTCTGCCTTGCTAAACTTGAACTCAGGGCATGGGTCTGCCTGGCTAGGCCTGCATGGGCCACTCTGACCTCCACTTCTGATGCACAAAATTAATCTAGCCCTGGGGCCGTGGCTAGGGCCTCCCCAGATCCCCCTCATTCAAATCTTCCAGGGCCAGGGAGTTTCCTCCACAGCCACCACTTACTCTGTTCCCAGTTCCTGGAAAGTACTAAAGTGCAGGAACGAAGCCCACTCACGCCTGTGTCGTGGAAATTTAAAAAATGCACTGTCTGCCTGGAAGGCAATATTCAGCCGCAGCACGGCTTTTGCTAGTTAAGCAGATAAATTTATCCGACTAACAAAGCCTGTATATTCAGCAGCGAAGCCATGCTGCTGAATATACCTGGCTATCTGTTGCGACAGTCGCTGCCCGACGTCTCCACTCCGCCCAACTTACCGCATTGGCGACTCCTTCCGGGGTTGATGGAAGGCTGGCTGCCGCGGCATCTTTCGGCCATCCTAGTCTTGCATCCCCGGACCGGCCCGACGCTGCAATCTGCCATGTTGACCTGATGCCTAGGGGCGCATGTGCGGCATGGCCCCGCCTCAAGTACCAGAAGTGGCGCGAACCTCAGGGGCGTCCCCCTGAGATGACATCATCCGCTTCAGATATTTAAAGCTCTCTGAATTGCTAACAACTTGAGTTAGCAAGGATAAGAATGACGGATAATGGATAAGGATTCGTTCTATCTACCCTACTCTGCCTCCTCAGACTCACCAGGGGTACCCGCTCCTCGGGGGCCTCATCTTCTCTTACTTTGTAGGTTGCAGTCTGTAACCAGTACTCGCTCCTCGAGGGCCCTCGTTCCCGGACTTCTTCGGAATTCACTTCTGCCTGGAAGTCAACGCTGCCTAATACATCTGTGAGGTACCATCGCTCTCTCAGAGCTTTCCCTGGAACCAGGTACTCTCTCCTCGAGGGCCTACTTCATTCCAGCTCCTGGGCTTCTATGAGACATTGTGTGAGTGTTACCATCAGGTTCTGTCCATGAACTCTGCATATCCTGCCTACTCACTATATCTCAGTTTCTCTACAGCTCAGCCTCCAGGGATCACTGTTCCAGTATCTGAGGGACTACAGCCCATCCGGGCACTTCCAGCTCACTACTGCCACCTCTGGTGGTTCAGTATACTGTCTAATAAAAGAACTAGTGTGTGCCTGTCTCCATACTCTGAGCCTGACCGGTGGTCCCTCTTGGGATCTTCTCCCGGGGGCATGGTCATCTGCCACCGGCCCAAGGATCCACCCACAACTCTCCTAAATAATAACACTATCCTAAAGTTAGCCGGATAAGTTTATCTGGTTAACTTTAGGACAGTTCTATGGCTGGAGCAGACAGCCGAATAAGTTATCTGGCTAACTCTAAATATCTAAGTTAGTCAGATAATTTATCTGGCTAAAGTCGGCTCCTCCCTGGAATGTCCTTGCCCCGCCCACTATTTAGCTTGATAACTAGTTATCTGGTTAAGTGGCAGCCAGCAGGTCTGGATGTTCAGCCACTGCCACTTAGCTGGATAAGTGCTAACTTTTGTCAGCGTGCCTCCATGTTAAAATCCAGACTTGGACAAAAGTACAAGCATATGTTGACCATTCCCTTGATGAAGAATGCCAAGTTCAAAACACAGATGCATGTCAGGTATAAAAGGTATTTCAAGGAGTGGATTACTTTGAATAGAGCAGGTTATAAAGTTTTAAAAATAAATTAGATAAATAAGGCTCATGGTGCCAGGATCCCTGCACTGGTTCCAATTGAGCTGGAAGCCCAAGGGACAAGAGGAAACTGCTGAGCCAAAATAAAATATAAAATTAAAGACCCCTACATTTAACAGAGTCTCCCAGCTCGAGGTATTGTATGTTGTGTTCAGGGTGAGGGCGCACTTTTCCACTTGGCCATAGGTGCCAATTTCAGGGAAGTTGGATGATTTCTCTGGTCTCAAGAAAGGCTGAAGTACAGTATGTCTGGTTTACTTCAAATTAGATTGCCCATCTCCAATAGGCTTTTGGTCAATTATTACTAGGGTTGCCACCTCATTCAGTTCAACCCAAAAAGGCTGTTCCATCCTGGTTTGCCCTGCTGCATACATGGAGTTTTATTTCTGACTTCTTAAAGTAGGACTACATTCTCAATGCCTGCACCTGGAGCAAAAACAGGACTTAAAATTGCACGCACATGTGCGCATATACGCGTGTATGTTATGAAATGACTACGTCCCTGGGCACGCCCTCATGCCAGTTTAAACATTACCGTATAAGGCTAAATTGAAGGTCATATATGACAATATTTATGAAAAGTTACATACTACCTATGGGGTGTCTAAACTGTGAGATTTACTGGAGCCAATCAAAAACAGAACAAGCAGCTTTGTGACAGTGAGTTGCTGGTCAGCCCAGGGACCTTCTGTACGACAGAGATAGTATGCTTGTACAGGTAATCCTAGCACTTGTAGTCTGAGAGACAGAGAGATTTATGCATCCCTATGCGACCTCTCTCAAGAGCTACAAGCCCCATAGCATCCCTTATTTACACCGGGTGGGGGCGGACAAAGCACCATATAACCAAGGAGGAACATTGATCCCCGATTCCCAGAGACAGTGAAAGCTGCCTATAGTGCCAGAAGGATTTATAGGGCAAAAAAGTGGGTATTGAGTTGGGCCTGGTGATCTAAATCAGTGTTTCCTAACCAATGTGCCATGGAAAATAGTCACCACAGTCTGTTGCACAAGTGCAGATCAGCACCTGGGCTTCTCTCAGCAACGAGACACCAGTGCTGGCTCTTAAATGCACTGGAGATGCGTTTTGAGCACATGAGTAGTCCATGTAGTCATGCATGCCTCTCCTTCCTAGAGATAGCATGAGCCCCAGAGTGTGGGAATTCACAGACAACATGCAGAGCATGGTTAGCAGGGCACAGCTTGAATTTTTGGCTTGTCTGACTTATAGAGAGGGAGTCCAGGAGTCTGTTCATTTTGTGGAATTGAGGGGATGGGATAGAGAGGAGGGAGTGCATGTGTGGGAAGGAGCAGGACTGTTAGGCAGTGAGGAGCAGAGGGAGCAGGAGCATCTGCAGGGTGAGGAGCCAGGGCAGGTGGGTGCTTTGCTTATCTTAAGACAGCTGAGAATGGAGAGGCGAGGGGGGCTCCAAGATGAGATTCCTTTATGCCCAAGAAAAAGGCAAACTCTGGCTGAAGCCCAGGGAAGTCTCACTGAAAAATGTGCTGAAACTGTGGATAACCCACAAATGCAACTTAGACAACGTTCTACAGTAACAGAGTTGCCATGGAAATGGGAGAAAAAAAGTCATGGTTATGAACTGGAGAAACAAAACCAGCAGCAGTTATCTGAACGCTATATATATGCATAATTCTCTCTCTATATATAGTATTTGAATATACATAACTATATCTGTGTTTATACAGATAGCCACATTTGCTTCAAGTTGATGGTGTAGGGGAGCCACCTGCTGTGACAGAGGCTTGTCAATTATTTCTAAAAGACTCTGGAAAGCTGATCCATTGTGAGAGGTCCATGTGTGTGTCTCTGCCCACTCTCTGTCTTTGTTTTAAAATTTGGAAAGGGAGACTGATGATGTTTTCAGTGCTGCCATAGAAGACCTGTTTGCCTCTTCCATGGAGGCTGATGTGTCATACAATATTTGTGTTAATGTGGGTGTACCTTCGACTTGAAAAGGTTGGGAAATGCTGGTCTACAAATTGCACAATGAAGAACTGAAACAGGGACATGGGATAGTTCCCGGAAAGAAAGCGTATTTCTGCACACACACACACACACACACGCGCACACACACACACGCAAACCTGGCTATATATACAAATCAGACAGACAGAAACATAAGGAGTTAAAAGACAATCAGGTAATGTCATCTTTAGCACCACTACATTCAAAAGAAGGCATACAAATCACAGGAGATTGTAGTACGACATTATCTGATTCATAATTTTTCAAAGACCCAGGCTTCTGTCCGAAACTAATAACAGATTGTATCATCAAAAAATTGATGTCTGTTGTTGTCCTGACTTTTGAAGAAATGTGGATTCTAGCAAAGTCAATTCCAGAAGATGCTAGTGGGCATAAGTTTCCTAAATTTCTTCTCCAATGTAAGACTTCCAAAGGAGAACACATACCAAGAGATTGGATTACTTGTAGTTCTACTACACAAGTGCAGTACTGTTTTCTATGTTGGTTATTTTCTGAAACAATAATGCAGTATACTGGTAAAAAGTGAATGGTATTCATCCCCCCACCCCACATGTTCTAATTACAAAACATATCTCTAAATTGCTGCGGGTTCTCCCTCCGCCCTACACAAGCCCCTTCCTCAGATTATAATCTCTGCCAGAGGCCAGGCCCTCCCATCCTCCCCCCTCCCACAATGTTAAAATTGGACCCCGCTGCATCCCCAACCCCCAAGTCCCTGCTGGGAGACTTCCCTGCCCCCGGCAAGGTCCGGCACAGCTTCTGTCAAAGTTGCTCTGGAAGCGTAAACTACTGTCTCGGCTACCTGCTTAGATCATGAACTGTCTAGGACAAAGACTTATTGTACCTGTGTATAATTTATTGGAAAGCGCCCTGGTTTAGGAAGCTGGTAGAAATGACAAAAAAAACCCAAAAAACTACAAAAATATAAGAAGAAGATGAGTCCAAAATATTTGTATTGCATTTTGGGGGAGGGGGGTGCTGCAGCAGAAGAATATTAATAAAGAGAAGGGGTATACAAATATAAGGCTGAATGGCAACCCGTGGAAAATGGGTGAGGGAACAAAGCAGGAAGCTGTACAGGGACGTGCCGCTCGGCAAAGTTTTGGAAAACTGTGGCAATATAAACAGATGCATGGTTTCTTTTGAAGCCAGGAATAACAGGAAGGTAGGTTTTTTTTTTTATTTTTTTTATTCTAGCACATGCCGTATAGTGTCAGAACTGCCAAATACAGCAACAGGCACGGCATTTTTATTAGCTGAGCAGTTTGCAAACACATTATGTAGAAATAAAGGTCAACAAACATATTGTAGGTGATATGCACAACTTGTTTGTTGACCTTTATTTCTATGTATCCAGCAGCCAAACTACTTTACTCAATCGCATTACCAAACCAGTGTAACCCCCTAACGGGGCACAGAAAATGAAAAGCGTGTCCCATGCTGGATTTTTTTTTTTTATGATTCTGACACCAGCCTATGTGGGTTCAAAATTGCCACGTTGGTCAGGTTAGACGGTTGACTGGACCCGGCCCAAAGGCCAGGGCAGTATTCTCTCTGTTTGGACAGGTAAAAGTCTAAAAAGCCTCTCTTTCCCTTCTGTGACCATCTCACTGCATCCCTCAAGCAAAATCTTTAATCTTTTCTTCTGTAGGCAAGCTGATTCACACCTTGAACCCACACTCTGGGGATAAATAATTAACTGTAAAAATCACCAAGTGGATTGATCACAGGAATCCCAGCAAGACAGGGCCAGTGCAAGGGGATTAGCTGCCCTAGGCACCTTCTGCCTTGTACCCCCCCCCCCCCCCGGGTCATGCCACCACCTCCATTAGGGGGTGTGAGCCATGTGGTGCTGCCGCTCATTGGTCCCACATGACTTGTGTCCCCTAATGGTTGACACCCTAGGCCAAGGCCTAGTGTTTTTCCGCCAGCCCTGCCAGCAGAGAATAAGCAACATAACAAAAATAAATATTAAGTAATTTCTTCTTCCGTCAGCATAGCATTCCGATCTTAATCTTCCCAATACGACTCCATGTGCCTTCTCGGGACTCTATCTCAGCAGTACTTCTTAGGATTATCTCCAGCAATTTCCACAATGTAGTTGTCGTCCATAGGTGCCACCGGGCACTATCTAGGAGCCTAAAGATGTTACCCTTGCTTCCATGGTGGCATGGCCTTGCTGGGCTGGGTAAAACAGCAGACCCACCAGGAATCACAGCTGAATACCAGGTCTCTCCAACCCCAAGTCAGTTCAAAACCACTCTGAGCACAAGCTTGTATTGAACCAGGGCACATGTCCCCTAGCAGTCTTCTCCCACTAATTTATGTAAAGAGATAACTGAAAACAAGACTACTCTCTTCTGTAACTGCAAAAATCACAACATAACCAAAAGTAGAGGTTAAGTGAGCAAGCTTAGATTTAGGTAAAATGGATGCATCGTTAGTGGCATAGGACCAAATACAGAGTCTCGGCCACATCAGTGTATCTACTTTGAAGCCAAACTGACATATTTAGGACTTTGGAGTCTATCAGTATTATTTTCTTTGAAGAGGCTTGGGGACCTATGCAGTACAGTGTGTGCTAAAAGATTTATCGTGTGTGAATCAGTACAATTTTTATCTGCATAATAAAATGGACTTTAATGTGCTATGCAAAAATATTTAGAGGAAGATGGTAAAACTTGCTTTCAGTAACTTGGCCATGACTTTAGCTGAGGCTACAGTGAAAGGGCCAGTTAGCACAAGGATTTCCTCACCTTTATGAATCCCAGAGTTAAAAACATTTCACTCTTCCCAAACCCTGAGCACCCACCTAAGAAATTCCCTGGCACATAGCTGGCCTCCCACAGCCCCACCGAGAAGCATAGCAAGTATCCCCTCACCCCAGCGCATAGCAAGCAATCCCCCATCCCCCTCTCTGGCATCCCTTTACCCTCCCCCCCCCCCATCATAAGAACATAAGAACATGCCATACTGGGTCAGACCAAGGGTCCATCAAGGCCAGTATCCTGTTTCCAACAGTGGCCAATCCAGGCCATAAGAACCTGGCAAGTGCCCAAAAACTAAGTCTATTCCATGTTACCATTGCTTATGGTAACATGTCAATTGCGGTTTTTTGGGCTTGGTGGGTGGGACTTCTGCTCTAGGGGTGTGCATTCGTTTTGACCACATATGTAAAACGCAACTTTTTTTTTTTTTTAACTTAAAAAAGTGATGAGGCGAAAACAATCGCGATTTCCAACTTTTTCAAATGTTGAATAAGTTGGAAATCGCGATCGTTGATCCTAAATAAAAATTTAAACCCCTCACCCTCCTTAACGGAACTTTTGGCCAGCTTGGGGGGGGTCAGGAGGCCCCCCCAAGCTGGCCAAAAGTTCCGGTTGGGTCCAACGAGGGTCCCGGAGCGGACGCGCAGTGAATCACGTGACGTCCGCATCACTTCGACGTGACGCCGACATCACATGCTCCTCGCAAAGGAATACAGGAATGGCGTCCTGACTCCCCGCTGGACCACCAGGGAGTTTTGGTAAGTCTTGGGGGGGGATTAAGGAGGGTGAGGGGTTTAAATTTTTATTTAGGGAATCGGTGCACGTATGGACATAGCCTCAACTTATGGAATTCTACATATGTCCATATTTAACGAAATTGACCCTCACCTTCGACTTATGGACTTATGAACATAAACTTTTTCTCTGCACATCCCTATTCTGCTCTGCTGTTGCAGTGATTGGCTGCTGCTGCCGCCGATGAGGCCTGTCCATCTCAGGTGCACCCAGAGCTGCAAATGTTCACAGGAGCACATAGGTAGACCTGGCAGGGCATTGCAGCAAGCAACAGCATCACTGGTGACCAAGGAAGCTTTTGTGCAGCAGCAGAAAGGGAGTGTAGTACTCAGCTGCCTACAGCAAGGTATCAGGGAGGGAGGAATGAGTATGCTGGGAGGGGGAAATCAGTGTTTGGGGGCCAGAGATGTGCTCTGAGGGGTTGGGAAGGGGAGAATCCTCCCCCTCCTCCCTTCCTGCAAGCCAAAGATGTCAACTTGAATGGTGAGTACAGTATGAAATTGTTGTTTCTGGTAGGCTAGGCATATTTTATAACTTTTTGGTGAGTACACTAGGAAAATTATAGGTGTTTACACACATTATACAACCCTTTTTTATTATGAAAATGTTAGGTAAGCAGCGCCTTGGGAGGTTCAGAACGCATTATGGGTATTTCCATTATTTCTTATGAAAAAAATAGTCTTGACTTACAACCAACTTGAGTTGCAACCTGCCCTCTGGAACAAATTGAGTTCCTAAGTCAAGGGTCCACTGTAATTATTTTGGTGATGGTGGTGGGGGGCGGATCAGGCAGGTAGGCCCTCACCTGGCCTTTTTTTTTTTGTTTTGTTTTGTTTTTTTTACACAGCATTGGCACTTAGCCAGCTATGTTCTTTGAATATAGCCTGTTAAGAATAAAGTTATCCGGGTATATATACCCGGATAACTTTGAAATCTAAATGGTAATTTTCAAATCTAGATGGTTAAGTTTTTAAGTTATCTGGGTACGTTTACCCGGATAACTTTACTCAGGGATATGCAGCGGGACATCTAACCTGCAAAATATCCCTGATAACTTTTCTGGCTAACTTTAGCTAGATAAGTTATAATGCATAACTTTTAAAAATATTGGCCTCTAAATTTTTGTAACACTAAACCTTGTGCCAAGTGTCTCACCATCAAAAACGCATTGGGCCTTAGAATTTCAACCTCTTTTCCTTTCAGAGAATCCAGGGTGGCAGACGTTAGTCAGGACTATGCCCAGCATTGAGTGTGTTCCTCACCTACATTTACACCAGGAAGGGGAGGCTAGTTAATGATAGTTGGCAACTGCAGCCTGTGAGAAGATAAATTATACAAGGATGCAAGCTGTCCACACTTGTCCTTTGATACGCAGTCACACTTTCCTTCTTATGTCTTAGAATGGCACAGCAGAGTGAAAACATTTCAAGTAAACAAGTCAATTTTAATCTACAGACAGGACCCATGCCTGCCAGGGAACTAATCCTGTTTCCACTCCCACATAGACCTTTCAGGGCTCCCTGATGAGTTAGACTCCTTCAGCTCTGAGAGCCCACTACATTTAAAGAAATCATGATTGTCCCTGATCTAATGAGGGTGACACCAAATCATTAACACCATAGATGCAATCAGTTACGGATCTGTTTTTAACTCTTTAGGCAATTCAGTAAATATCATTCCCTAAGTGATGCCCCCTTCCCTTCGACTCTTTCTGTTCACACAAAGTATATAATGCAGTTCTAAACTGACACTGTGCATTCTGGATCCATAATACATTAGAGAAAGCTGTGATTTGTTTGTAGCCTTATAATTCCTAATTTTTGCTGGAGCATGGTGGGGCTTGCTTTTTTTTTTTTTTTTTTACTATATAGACATTGAATAGTAATTCAGTTGCAGCATTGCATACTGTATATGATGGTTTTGCCTTTGAAATAATCTGCTTGTTTGGAAGTTGGGTGGGTGTCTGACAGATGGCAAAGCTAGCAGCTTTTTAACAGGGTCTATAAAGCACCTGTACTTTCTAATTAGATCCTTCTAAATATTAGCTTCCTGGTTTCTCAGCTTGATTGCTTTCGTTCTGTATCACAGACTAACTTTGGTTTTGGTTCTTATTCTAATGTGCCTTATTTGTAAATTTCCGGTTCCATTGACTAGTACACTGTTTATCTAGATAGGTTCATATTTGTGTAAGTAGAGGTAAAGGCACTACTTAGCTGGAGAAGTCAGAATTCAGTCAGATAAGTGTGCGCAAATGATATACACGTGTATTGGTATTTCGGTACTTCCAATTTTGAAGGGATATGCAAACAGTTTTTACTTGCAGTATTCAGACGCGTAAGGGGATTTTATAACATGCGTGCGGCAATGAAATAACCAGTTTTACCTATTAGTCTACTAGTTCGCCCAATCCATCTGCATCTTGTGAAGACCACCTTGGTTCTTCAGTCTGAAGTCCTCTCATGTCATCCAGTCCCTTCAGCCACTCATTTTTTCAATTTTATGATACCAGATATTGAGCAGAAGTAAATATATGCAAGTAAAAACTTGCGTGCTTCACTTTGGCATGCTGTAAAATAGCAACATACATGAGTAAATGTTGGCCCCGCCTCTGTCCCACCCCTTTTTTATATGCAGCATTTCATATGCAGCCCCTGATTTACACATGTATTTGCTATTTTACGTGCACAAGTGCTATTTTTTTATGCGGGTATCTTTTGAAAGTTCACCTCTCCGTGTGTAAATGGGCTTTTGAAAATTGCTACAATATATGCTACCAAATTTTCAATAGGTTTTATGCATGTAAGTGCACGTTAAGCACATAAACGTACTTTTGAAAGTTGCTATGATATATTCTACTTTTATGCTCATAAATTCTCTTGAAAATTACCCCTCAAGGAGGTAGTTTTCAAAAAGGATTTACATGCGCAAAACTGGGTTTTACATGTGTAAATATTTTTGAAAATTGCTACTTTTAAGTGCATTACTCCTTTGAAAATTCTGCCCTATGGAGAGAATTTTCAAAAGGTTTTGCACATGTAAATGGGCTTTTGTAAATTGCGACGATATATGCTACGTTTATGTACGTAATTCCTTTGAAAATTCACTCCTTGGATTTGAAAGGTGCAATATGAGCATGGCATTTTCCTTTTCCTGACTTAAACATGCCCCTGGGAAGGCACCCTGCTATTGCACCTAAAAGTAAGCTCGTTATGGAACAGCGCACATACTTTTAGCTGGATAAAGGGTGGGTGATTTTCAGACAGCCCTGTTTATCTGGGCGAACTGGTATTTAGCCAGGCAAATTACTTCTGAAAATTGCTCCCTAGACTTTATTGGTTTGACCTTCTCCCCATCTCCACCATCCTTTTCTTGAGATTGCGCAACATTATGTGTCTTAGAAACTATAGAGCTATTAATTCAAAACAAAAGGTGATGGAATATTTTGCTGTAAATGGCAAAATAAAAATGAGAAGCATAGGTGAATGGTGAATTTGTGTATTAGGTTTGGTGTCGAACATTTTTTAGGAAGAGAGGGAATGAGTTTCATTCATAGGTAGATAGTGCATTACTATAGATTTGGTGTACATGAACATTTCTGGGGGGATGAGTATTAAATAGTGGGGAGGGTAAGGCTTTGGTGTAGAGGAACGTCTCTTGACAGAGGAAAGGGAAGGAATGAATACTGACTGTAGGAGGGTAGGAAATGGCAATGCATTAGTTTTGATGTGGTTGAGTGTTTTAGGGGAATATGTCAGAAAATTGATATAGATTTCCTTCCTATGCATTTCATATTCTTTTTTTTTTTTAATCTAGTGTAACTATAAAACACACACACACATATCGCGGAGGCTGCTTAGACACAAAAACTCCCAAGGCAGGAAGAGCAAATAAAACAAAAAGCCTTGATTGTCTGATTAAGTGTATCATATTGTCACATCTTGTCAGCCATGCGTGCCTTCGCAGAGCCAGGCAATAATTTGCCATATAAAAGCAGTTTTATGAAATAATAAATAATGAGACCGGCAGCCTCTCTTATCTCACCTCAGGATTGTTTATGTCTTCTTGCTTACCATCAGAAACCACCCACCAACCCCGCTGGGTCCAGCAGATGCCATCAGCTCCTTGCTGCTGCTTATTTATTTATTTGCTTGGTTGTTGAAATGTTTTAGTCTATTGTTTGGATCAGTCGGGCCTCCCTTCAGGCAACAAGTGGTTTCCATGCCTGCTGGTTTGCTCTTGCCTCTGCGGCATCCAGCGCTTCTGTAGCCGGGTCTGCTTCCCACTCCAGTTTCTGATGTGCTGTCTCTCTTCCCGGCTTCTCTTAAAGATGCAGCACTGACCAGGTGGCCCCAGAGTATGTTAAGTTTTGGGATGTATTTTGGGTTTACTGGGGCAGACAACAGGATTAAGGGATCTAATGGAGATGCTATTAGTCCGGGTGCTGGTTTTTACATGCATTTATTTTACGGGCGGAATTTGCAATGTAAACTCCCCTGTTTTATGTCATTGAAATTGTGAAGCTGCTTGTCGCTCCCTTTTTCTGTTCTCCATGTGATGTTGTGAATGCCCCTTGTTAAAACAGTTAAAAAAAACAAACAAAAAAACACAGAGAGGCTGAGCCAGTTCTGGATCTGTCCTCATCACAGTCTTGGAGATGTAGACCTGTATTTCTTAGGGAAATTATTTATTTATTTATTTATTTAGATTCTTTTAATATACCGATGCTCAAGACCAAGTCTTATCGTACCGGTTTACAATAAATTAGAACTACAATTCTGTCCATATAGTTGGGGATAAAACCAGGACAGGCGCAGCCAGACTCACCTTCATTAGTGGACCTCTACCACAGTGGTTCTCAGCTTAATCCTCATGAGACCAGCTAAGAGAAACATTGCATACATAGGAGGTAGTGCATGCAAGTAAATTTCATGCATATTCATTAGACGTATCTTGAAAATACAACTGTCTGAAGGGGGACCACAAGGACTAGTTTAAGCACCTCTGATTGTATTTATTTATGTATTTATTTATTTATACATATACACACACACATATATATGTATATATATAATTCTGATTTGGTATAAAAAGTGCTTACCAGGAGGCACAGGAGGAGATGAGAGGGAGATTGAAGGCGTTTTGAATGCGATTGACAGAGGATCCTGTCCAAGGGTTTGCAGAAGTTTTGTGTTGAAGATGTTGGTGAGAGTCTGCATTGTAGCCTGGAGAAGTGTAGGGCTGTGGCGAGTTGCTGTTGGCTGGAGAAGCAAAGGGAGCATTTTCCAGTACTGAGTGGGTGCCAGCCAGGAGGAAAGGACTCTCAGATCAAAGAGGACTCCGTCTTTCCTGGGTAAGCCGACAGTCAGACAAGGGAGCAGAAGAGAAATGTGAAATTGTGTTCCACTGAAGGTTTGGAGGAGAGAATGGAAGAGCCTGATGAGAAGATGAAAAGAGAGCTTTGCCCAGTGAAAAAAATGCACGTTTCAGAAGTATCTTGAATTTTTCTTATGATTTCCTGGTCTGTTCTATTATCTACCTGCTATTTGCTGGAAGTTTGTTTTTTTAAGATTTTTAGTAAATCCTCTCTCTCTGTTTGGAATAAACTTGCTTGGTGTGGGCTTCTCTTTGCTGAGGGTCTCCCTTGTGTCTTATAGCTTTGCTGCTCCCCCCTCCCCCCTTGTGAAGGGTAGCGGGTATGTGAGCTCTTTGTGCTGCAGCACAGTTGACCCAGCCTTAAGGGTGAACCCACAAGGACTATGCCGGCAGCTGGTGAACGCGCCCTGCAGCGGGACAGTATGGAGCTTCACCTTTACCTCCTCTGCAGGCTGGGCCCTTGGGTTTATGGCAACCAGCAGGACTTAGGCGGGTCTCTAGGGCAGTGAAGAACAGAAGCACAGCAGAGTCAGGGCAGGCAGCAGACTAAATGAACCAGAGACAGGCCAAGGTCAGGGCAAGTAGCCAGCAAGAATTGTCAGGTCCAGCCAATGGGTCAGAACCAAAGGGCAGGTAGTCATGGTCAGCTCCAGGCAAGGAGTCCGATCCAATTGACAGGAACCAACACGCAGGAGCAACAAGCACTGCTATAAAGTAGGAGACCCAGTGCTGGCGCATCATAGGGCCGTTCGGGGCCACTTAAAAAGGGAGAGCCAGTGATGTCATCAGAGGGGGCTGTGGCGCTTTTCCTGCTGCAGGCCCTTTAATAGGCCTGCAGCAGACTGGCTTCCCCTACAACACATGCATGCCTAGGGGTGGTCAGTCTAAGAGCAGTGCAGAAGCGTTCTCTGCCGCTCATGATAGCGGTCAGCGTCGGGCAGCGCATAGGCTGCGCAGTGGAGCCAGTGGGCGTCGGGTGAGTAATGCCAGCTGTGGGCGAGTCCTGCAACCGATGGATGAATGTAACACCACTGGACTGAATCCTGGTTCTGGGGCTGCAGAAAAGTCATTTCCCACCCCTGCAGCTGCCGAAGGTGATCCCCCCCCCCAATAAATGGGGGAGAGAGGGAGGTTACACTTCTGAGAACATCAAATGTTGTTATAAAATGTTAATTTTGTAAATAGGGTTGGTGGAGGGGATTACATCGTAGCAATTTTCCCCTAAGCCTCTCATAATGAAGGTAATGGTATATTATCCAGCCACCTTTGTGCCTAAGGAGCAGTCATACTATGTGTGACTGTATGAGGGGCGGGTTGATGGTGTGATATATTTCACCATAGGAGAGAGGTGCTGGGAAGAAGAAATATCTTTTGGGGAAAAGAAATTGCAATAGTCCTGATAATCACAAGAAAGGTGCAAATTTTTCTTGACGCTTTTAAATCTCATTTAATACCACTCATTCCCTCTGCCTTCTGCTGAGTTTAAATAAACCGTGCTCTCCAACACTGCCAGGTTCTTCCTTTGTAAATGCAGGGGAAATTTGCATACAAAGTGACTGCCCTGTGCTGCTCTTGCCCATTTCGAACAATGGCCGTCTCTATTTCCAGAGTGCCTTGTGTTGTAACTCATTACTGTACGGTGTCATTCTGTGGGAAATGTTGCAGTTTCTGCCCGCTAAGTATTGTGACTTCCTTTATGGATAGCTGGAGCGAGCGGCCCCTGTTCACAACTCTCTGCCGCACAAGAAGGGACAACGTACCACAGCAGGTCAAATGAATTAAAATAAGAGAATTAGCCTCCAACAGGATTATGGATAATTCCAATTGCTGACCTTTCTAAATTGAGTTTGTGTTATCATTTCTCATTGAAATAATGTCATTGCTTTAACTAGCTATTTGTGCAGTCCCGGTCTGCAATTGTATTTTATCACCATGTACGTAGGAGGATGGAGTATACCCAGAGCTTGTATGTTTGGAGGGAACTTATTGGTCAATTCATGGATTCAGTAGCTGCCAGTAAAAATTGCCAGAAAAACGACAGCCCTGAGAGTACCCTGAATTGTTGACATGCCCACAAAATAGCAAGAAGATATTTAGCAAGAGCAGTGAGTTCCAAATTTGAGCACACTTGACTGAATCTGGTTCATGCATATGACATTTTAGGCCATTTGCATAACAGATGATGTGGCCTGTAAGAAGTTCCCTAGCAAGTTAAAAGGCAAGATGCAATGCTGCAATGGTTTCATCTTTTTTTTTAGTTTTTAATTTTTTATTTATACATTATATAATTTTACAAGCATCCACTTGTTTGAGAAATATCCTACAGTACAGGCTTAGTAATACATAACAAAGAATACAATATTTTTACTTCATAGTAAACATCTGTAATGTAGTCAAATAGAAGAAAACTGGAGAGCTTTAATAGAGCGTTTACCAAGCAATAAATTTTGTCAAAAGGAAAATATATGGTTACCTGAAACAATTCCCCCACTATATATCTAAATTCACCAAACAGCGTGCTTATGTGGGACTAGAATGGGAGTCCAGGAATGCTCTCAATTGAATTGGGTCGAAGAAAACATAACGCTGACCCTGATACATTAAACAACATTTACAAGGAAATTGCAGTTTAAAAGTTGCTCCCTTCTGGACTGCTACTCTCCTTAAATCCAGAAAAGTTTTCCTTCTCAACTGCGTTTGCTTTACAAGATCTTGGTAACACCAAACTTTTTGCCCAAAAAATAACATTTGATTATTTCTGAAATATTGCTTAAAGATATTATTTTTATCCATTAGAAATGTAAATGTAACCAACAGAGGTCTACGATATGATACATTCAAGTCCTGAGAGGAATTCAAAAGAGTTGTTAAATCAGGTATTTTTTGTTCCAATTCATTATCAAATTTTTCTTCAGTGGCACTCAAATAATAAGCCTTTGCAATCACTGGCTTGAGTTCTTCTGGGATTTTTAAAATTTGAGAGGCATACAGCCTAAATAAATCTATAGGATAAATATTCTTTAAGACTGGAAAGTTCAGAAATCTTAGGTTCTGAGCTCTCAATGCATTTTCAATTTTTTCAAGCCTTTTATTAACTTCCATATCGTTTTGAACCAATGCAGTATTTGATTTCTCAACTTCTACTACTCTTTCTTCCATTCTCTCAATCTTATTTTTCTGTGTCGTTATTTCCAAAGCATTATCCATAACTTGTTGTTTAACTTCAATAACTTCTTTTGTTAATCCCAAAATCGTTTTTTCTAGTGACTGGGAGAGCTTCCCAAATTACGTTTAATGATATCTCGGGTACAGAAGATATCTTTAATTGCTGTGAGGGTGCCTGACTCGCTTCTTTGCCCACGCCCGCTGCTAGGCCGACGCCATTTCCAAGCCCAATGGCTCTTATCCCTGCGGCAAGGTCTAATCCCACACCTCCTTCTACACCTCCGGATTCTACCTTGTCTTCTTGCACTTGCATGGTAAGTCCTTCCACAACTTCAGCTTGTTCGGGTGCTCCAACTTCTCTCTGGATTGTCTCAGTTGAGCTCGCGGCACTCCGCAGACTCCTTTCCCCATCGCGTCCTGGCGGCGCCGGTCTTATCAGTGATCCGGGGCTTAAAGATGTCTCGGTCAGGGAAGTACGCTTTCGCTCCGGAGCTCATTCCCCTGCAACCCACTCACCCAGTGTAAGCAGAGGGATGGCAGCGAAGAAACTTCCAATCCTGGGCTGCGATGATTCCAGAGGTAGTGAATCAGGAGCTCCTCACTCCGTGACCATTCAGGTAAGCTAGGCTCAAGTATTGACATCATAAACTTTCCAGTTAGACCCTGAGGTAGTTTCCAGTTTAGAACCAAAACATTGGTTGTTTAAAATAATAATTCATATATGACTGAGGGTGCTTTATTTTTTTTCTGTTACCAATCTGAGCCACCTCACCTATGATCTTCTGATTCGTAGTTTTGAGCTCAGCATCCTACATGCCTTTCCAGTCATCTGCCATTTGTGGAGAAATAGCCTGGAGAAAGAGATTATATATACTCCGCAGTATATATAATCACTGGAAATGTGGAAAGGGGGTTTCCAGTAGATAATGAAACATATTTTAGACACTGTCACCAAACCGGCAGTAGCTATAATGAACCAAACATATTTTAACTTACAGGTATTCAGTAAAGGTTTATGTAACATTTTGAAACTGTGTGATGTTTATTTTTTTCATTAATGAGCGTCTGATCATTTTAATCAAATATTGTCATTTGTCAGTAATACTCAACCCTTACAGTATTGTACCTCTTAATGAACCATTTTAATAATAATAATGTTCTTTTCATTATAACCTTCACATTTAAGCATTAGCACTATTTTAAGTTCCCAGCTGATAAATGATTAAAAGTTGTAGCAAATTGTTTTTTAATGGCATAGAATTTTAACTGGAGAATCTATATAGTGTAATTTTTCAGATTTAATTTCGGGTGATAAGCTGCTGAGGGGAAGATAATCTGAAATGGATTTTTATGACTGATGCTCTGTAAAAAAAAAAAAAAATCTCTCATGCTCTCCACTTGTTCTTTCAAATTCAAGTAAGCAAATATTGCATCTGTGGTGACAACTGCTTCCCTCCCCCTAAAAAAAAGTAGATAGCCAGTTGACTTCAGGCTAACATTTGAAACACCATCCATCTATTAATTTTCCTGTTTCTTTCTACTGTTCTTTCTCATTTGCTTATTTTCTCCCTGTCCTGTGTAAGGTAAGGTGCATAGTTAACTCCAAGTCTTATAATGCAGGTTGAGTCAATTCTGGTTTTAACCCAGTATATTTATGGATGTTTTCTTTGAGATATTGGCAGTACAATTTCACAGATGCAATAGGTTAAAACCAGCACTGGCTCAGCCTTTGATATATAGTTATCTAATCACCATAGTCTTCTATATCTAAAATGCCTCCTTATCTTGCTGTTTCTTGGATGAAAACATTTTAGGTCCTGATTTATGAGCAGGGCCCCTAAAAACCATTTGTGTAGATTTTTAAAATGTTGCGCATGTAGAAAACGGGGGTCACAAGCATGGCCGGGCCTTGCGTGAGCCGCGCACATCTTCAAAGAGGCCCGGCCATGCGCGTGACTCCTGTTACGCGCAGAAGTGCCAGGCCGAATGAAAGGGGGGTGGGTGGGGCTGGAGGTGGCCATTTGCCACTGTACTGGGGAAGGGATCGCCGGTGCACGCATGTTGCTACTGCTCCAAAGGAGCAGTAAGCAACAAAATAAAAACCAAAAGAGGTAGGACAAAGGGTGGGGAGGAGAGGGGAAGGGAGGTTAGGTAGGGGGCTAGGGAACTGGGAAAAGGGACCATCGTGTTACCGCGTGTAAATAAAAAAATTTACCAACCCCCCCCCTCCGCGTGTGTCCTGGGCTGCGTGCACATTCGCCCGCAGATGTTAAAATCCACCGTGCATGTGTTTATAAAGCAGCTGCGTCCATGTGTGCGCGTGCACATGGACGCACGCGCATACGTTTAAAAATCTACCCCATTGTCTATAAGTGAAAAACTAACCTTGGCTGTAAAGAACCAAGGAGAAAAAAAAGTCAGTTAACCAAGAAGCTTAAGGAACTTAGAATGAGAATGAGAGAAGGAAAAGGAGGGATAGTATAGAAATGTTCAAACATTTAACAGGTTTCCACAAAGTTGAAGGCATTTCCCATAAAAAGGTAATTCAGTGGGTCTGGACACAAAGTTGGAAGGAGGGAGGCTTGGAGGAAATACTACTTTAATGAGAGGGTGGCAGCAATCCGAAGGCAGTGGCAAGGACAGGTAGGGGTGGGGGCAGTAGTTAAGAGAAAGGTGAGGGTGCACCGGAGTGTTGGATTAATTATGTAAGCCTATATGCCCATTCAAGTGGAAAATTAGAGGGCCTTAAAGGGGAGAAGACCAAACTGACTTGCATAGATCAGGTGTTCAGCTGCATCAAACTCTCAAGGTCAAGCAACATGAAGCAATCACAGGATTTTGATATCTTCGTAGTTATAATTGGGGGAAGGTGGCCAGTATCCTGATATGGGCTGCAGGCTGACTTGACTACACAGCTAGGGACAAGGAGCAATATTCTGCAGGACATCCAGCTTGAATGTCTGACTTCTGGGAGATAGCCTCAGCTAGAATAGTGTAGGCAGATGCAATAGGGCAGACTGCGTGGGCCAAATGGGCTTTGTCTGCCAACATCTACCATAAGGTTGATATCCAGTGGCCTGCTGAGCGGGAATGTTTCCGGGTAATCTTAGTTGGATGCTCAGTGGAACATACTTGGATAAGTGTTCCACTGAATATGCACAACTAAAGTTACCTGGATAATATTTCATGAGTAACTTTAGGGCAGCTGTTTTTCTGATCATGCTAACCTATAGCTAATTTTAATCAGGTACTGCTAAATAACGGCTCTCACCAGTTAAGTTTTGCCCTGCCTCTTGCAATGCCCCCAACATCGCTCAATTTTGTGTGGGTCATGAGTTGGGATGGTCAGCAGGGGAGGGATGGGGGATTTTGATATCTTGGGGGGGGGGGGGGTTGTCCAGGTAACTCCAAAAGTTATTCCAAGTTTGCTGTTGAATATTGACCTTACTGTTGCTATATCATGACCGATGACTGCGTCATCACAAGGATTCCTCCTGATTTTTGGATACACATGTACACTCTGGTTTCCTCTTCTTGTCTCTCATGGCCCCTCTCCCTCCATCTTTAGAGGGATTTGAAGCTGAGCATTTGCATTTCCTGACCCTGCTTTACAACTGCTGGAGGAGAGGATTCTGTCTCCTTTGTGTGAATTCAGTTGGCAATAGACTGTTGGTGACAGCTTCTTTTTCAGATGTAGCTATGAGCATGGGAAAGCTCTGAAGCAGGTTCGATAGGGACTTGGTGGGAGATGAAATAACTGTTTCTTTGCATTAGGGGGCATGGGAAGATTACTCGTGCAACAGACCAAATTCACTTTCATGGTAATGATCTGCCCTGCCTCTCATAGCAGGGATTAAGGATAGAGATGAAAAAAATGATGATTCCTCTTCTGTGCTTAATTATTTTCACATCATCTTTTCGGAGGCAAATTGCTGCTATGTCCCTTGTGCCCTGGGGACCCCTCGCTGGCACATTACAGAGAGAACTACTTCAAAGATGCGCATGAGCACAGATCAGAGCGACTGCTTCTGAGATAACAAAAAAAATAATGAGTTCATTAAAAATTCTGTTGTGTACTCACCCTATGTTTAATTCAGGGCAGCTTTTGCCCTGAACTGAAGGTTCATGCTGGTTGTAGTTCTCTGAATAAATATAAGAAAACTATTATGAAGGCTGTCTTTCTTTCAAAGCCCTGCACTCTAACATGCCATGTTACATCTCTGCCTTCCTGCCCCCTGTGACCATCATCATATTTTCTCTCTTTACCTGAATCTCCCATGTTCCTTCCTGCCCCTGTCGTCCACTGTCACACCTTGTATTTCTGCTCTCATTCCTTCTCCATATTTGCTTCTTCCCCTCACCCTCCATTATCATATTATCCTATCCTGACTCCCATCCTCCACTGTCACATATGAGCCCCTATCCCGGTCAGCTCTTGGACATGGGGAGAACACAGGGAGGGTCAAAGACTACACAAAGCCCCTTGACCTCCCAGGATTCCCATACAGGGGGGAGAGGAATCGCTTTTCAAGACCCTTCAGATTTTCTTCCACTGTGAGCTCTTCTGCACATCAGTCTGTCACACCAAAAACATCGCACTCCACTCCTAAGCTCCTGTTCAAGATTTTCTCAACAATGCTTGCAGGAAACAAAGGCAAAATGCCACCTGGTAATGCACTCCAGCAACTCAAAGTCCAAAAACACTAAAAGCAGTTCTCAGTCTCTTCTCATCTTCTCATACACTTTTCCCAAACAAATCAGTCCTTGGGCCTTCCCAATACCTATTGGGTGGCAAAATCTTCTTACCTCTGTCTTCTCAAGTCTGTTTCTCTGTAGAACATCTGACTGAATGACTTGAGTAGTCTTCAGTTATGCGGATTTTTCCCAGGCAGGCTTATTTCATCTGAAACTCATCCAGCAGTTTCTGGGGAATGCCTTTCTTTATAGGACTCCTCAAACACTCTCTTCTTTCCAGCTTTATCTGGGGCTCCCAGTAACTTACCCTCCTGCAGCCCTGTATTTATGCCCCTCAGGTTCTATCTTTCTGGAGGAACAGACCCTCCAAGTGTCCTCCATAAGGAGAGGAATTGCTACCTCAGCCCACCCAACCATTCCAAGTCCTCCGGCATCATGAGTGCAGGGGGTTTTATACACTCTTATATATATATTTATATATACACCCATTGGAGAATGGTACACTTCTCTGTCACGCTAACAATACTGTAACCCCTGGGCTGAAAATTCCACAAAGGAGACCCCAAAATCCACAACTCACATCAGTTCTCACAGTCCTGTCTTCCATTAATGTCAGACTATCTGAGAAGCCATGATTCCCTGAGCAGGGGAGAAGAAATATCTTCTAGGCCCTGCTTGGTTCTCTTTCCCAGTTAACAATTTAGGTATACAGCACTGATGATCTCATTGAAAAACTCACTGCAGCAATAACGACATTGGAAGCTAAGCATAATCTTTGGTTTCCAGCATAATCTTTACTGAAAACTCTGAGTAGTGGTTGAGTGCTCTTTACAGTAGTATGTTTCCATCAAGCTGTTACATTCTTAGGGGCAGATTTTAAAACCTGCGAGCGGGTGCAGATTTGTTCGTACAACCTGGCGCGAACAAATCTACGCCCGATTTTATAACATGCATACGCTGCCATGCGCAGGGGCAGCTTGGGGCAGCTTTTTGGGGGTTACGCACATAACCCTTTAAAAATCTACCCCTTAGATCTTAAATTTGTGACTCCACTCCTGTTATCAAATTAGGGAATCACTTTAGCCAATTGCTCTTCTTGCATGCTGTAGGGCAAGACTTAAACTTCCTCCTAAGTAGATGGAATTTTGAAGGTTTAGCCAGTGAATTTAAATCCAATGAACTCCTAACTCTCCAGAAGAAATTCTCCCATCTTCTCTCATTCCATAATACTTGGATGATACTGCTTGTACTTCTCTTCCCCCTCTAACTTCAGTAGATATAAGTGTAAGTCATCCCCCCTCAAGAATTCTGGTGATTCTGAGTTCCTTCCCAGCAACGTAACCCCTCCTTTGGGTATTAAATAAAAATTAAGCCTGAGCTTGTAGAGTAGGGAAATCCTAGCAAAACTCAGGAGATTAAAAACAGGAAAAGCAGAACTGAGACAGAGAGGGTGAAAAAATCTCCCTTCTCAATAAAAATAAGATTCTGTAACCAGGGTATTAAAATAAAGGGTAAGCCACCTACCTAGGATTCATTCCCTGAATCAGCAGATGCTGCACCCTTAAAACAACATAAACCAGGGTCAACCATGGCATGCTGCCTCTGTGAGGGTAACACTAAACTTCCACAAGGTAGGATGGTGTATACAAGGATTCTTGTAGTATAGGATTGTACTATTTATCCCTTTCAGCAGACCAAGATGGTAAGAGACCAAACCAAAGGCAGAAAGTACAAATAAAACACAGAAGATGGTCAAAATAATTCCAGTCCACAAGGACATTTTTTAAATCTTCACAAGGTTTAATGGTTAGAGAAGCAGTTTAAGCAGTGCAATTATAATCCATTTTGCACAGTCCCCCGACACAAAACTGTGTTTCGAGTGACTGTGTTGGGAGGGACCTTGAACTAGATTTATAAAGAAATGAACAAAATATAGTGGACAAGCATCAAAAACAAAACCTGTGCAATATGTAAATGTATAGCACTCACCTGGAGAAGACCGGTTTCACACTAAGCTTATCGGGCACATCAAAGCGGAGCTTCCGGGATGAAGTTTAAATAAAGTAAAAAGCGCGCCAAAATTATAAAGTACAAATGTAACCAAATGGTATAAACAAACTAATCAAAACATTGTTATGGGCAAAGGGGTTGATGTTATGGACAAAATGAAAGTTTGTAACCAAAGAAGAGAGGCATAATACATATTAGTAAGGTAGTACAGTGTAACCAAACAAAAACCAATTCATCCAGAGCAGCAACAGGAAATAAGTTAAATAGAAGAAAAAAATATATGAAAGGGACAAAGTATAATACAATTAAATCAGACATATAGAAAACATTGATTGAAACTGAAAGCATCAGCAAAAGCAGTCGAGATCAGTATGATACATGTTTATTTAAAAGAAAACTGAGCACTCAGTATTAATATTGAGACCAATGGGGATCACAGTGTTGGGCGTGTGAATCCAGTCCACCTCTGCTCATGTTGTGTCAAAGTGCAAGAAATTCCCATCAAGTGTGGGGGGAGTGCACACTTCAAATATACAGAAACGGAGCTCAGAAAGCGTATATTGTTTAACAAGCCAGTGTTGTGTTAACGGGCCATTTCCCAAGATACTCTAACACAACATCAGGACGGGATGTTTTACCCTCATAGAGTAGGAGGCATGGGCAAAGGATAGCAAATACTACTCTCTGTGTGGAGCAGTCAGAAGAGAAAAGAAGAGGAAAAGAGATGCCTGTAGAGGGATTGGTAAGCATGTGTAGTGTTAGGGAATGTTTACAGGCTTTACAATGTCCACAAGGACTATGGCCTATTTTGTAAAGCTGTGGAAGTACGGGTAGAGCAAATTCAGAAGAAATCAAAAGGTCACACAGATTACAACTGTGGCGGAAGGCAAAGTGAAGATGCTTATTGAAAACTGGGTATAGAGCTAAGTTAGGCCAATATTTGTGAATAATCGTGCATACATGGTGACAAGCTGGAGTGTAAGGTAACACACAGGTAATTACGTCGTCAGAATCATGTGAGGTTTTTGTAAACAATATATCACGATTTATGTATAGCGCTCTTTTGAACACATGTTTAATGATTTTAGAAAGATATCCACTCTGTGGAAACTGATCGTGCATAATCTGAACTTGTCTCAAAAATTCTGCCCAGGAAGAGCAAAGCTGGTGTGCGGGAAAAATTGTCCAGTGGGAATATTATCACAGAGACTGCAGGGATGGAGTAGGAAAGGTGTATTTTTATCCATGGGTTTCTGAAAAATTGTAGTGGAAAATGAAGTATAAGTTTTATAAATGGTGATATCTAAAAATGATATTTAAGAAGGGTGAACTACAAATGAAAACTTGAGGTGATTATTGCAACAGTTGAGCCAGTCAAAAAAACATAAAAAGAAAATGAACCAGAGAACCATACCAAATCAAAAATATGTCGTCAATTTGGCATAACCAAGAAATACAGAAAGACCAAAATTAAGAAGGGTATAAATGTTTATCTTCAAAATCACACATAAAGACAGGTAATGTCAGGGGCCATAGTGGCCTCTATTGCCGAGTCTTTGATTTGTTGAAAGAAATTGTTATTAAATGTGAAACTGTTGTTGGTAAGGGCAATGCGGATAAATTCAACAAGAAAAGGAATTAAAGGAGGGATATCAGAGCAATGGGGTGACCAAATCAATGGCCTCTTGCTGAAGAATATTTATGTATAATGATTCTATATCTAGGATGGCCATAATACAGTCAGAGGATGGCAAAGCAAGTTGGTTAATGATAGAAAGAAAATGACCAGAGTCGTGGATACAGGATGGTGCCGCAGACACAATGGGTTTCAGAAAATAATCAACAAAGCAGGATAGAGGTTCTAATAGAGACCCAGTGCCAGAGTCATTGGGTCTTCCAGGAGGATTAATAAGTGATTTATGAATCTTGGGAAGAATATAGAAGATAGCAGTGCGGGGATGTGGTTCTATAAGAAAAGAGGCTTCTTTGTTGGTGATGAAATTTGCAACAACAGCTTGCTGAACAACTGAAGAGATTTGTGTTTGTAAGGCTGGTGTGGGATCAGTTGATAATGGTTTGTATTATGTACGGTCAGATAACTGGTGTTTACCTTCCAAAACATAATGTTCATGATTTAAAAGGACAATCCCTTCCCCTTTGTCAGCAGGTTTGATTATAATGGAGTCATCTGAAAGGAGAGATCTGAGGGCACAATGGTCCAAGCGAGACATATTTGTGAAAAAAAATCTCTTTCCCCATGGGGTGGCCAGCCACCAACTCACTCTTCTATCCTGTTCCTCCCAAAGAAAAATGGACTACTCCATTCTGGTAGAGAGCCTTTAGGTCTGGCAAGCAGACCTGTTGAGGCCACTGATTCTATATCTTTAAGGAGCAACATAAGGGGAGATTTTGATACTCCCTCACATATGTTATTTACCCATTTTCTCTGCTCCCCATATACCCTCATGCCTCTATCATCTTCATTTCTTTCCATGTCATCTGCTATCTTCTACCCTTTACTGACATACCTATATCACTGCTCTCCTCATATCTGATCCTGCCCTCTGTGCAAGTCTCGCTTTTTTACCACCTTTGTTTTCTGAGTACACTTCCATCTTTCTGCCTTCTCATCTTGACTTACTCCCCCATCTCTCCATACTTTTCATCCTACTTCAAAATGCATTGTCTGTGAAAATCCTATGATGAAACCCCAGCCCATAATTCCCCAAAGGCAAGACTATCAGGAACCCTTTCCCACTCACTGCGCACCATGAATCTCATCCATCACTGTTGCCTTTGTCCCAGTCAATGAGAGTGATAGGTCACAGCAGGGAACTACCACCTCTTTATTTTTGTATGTCCTTTTATGGCTTCTACTATTAGGTCACAGAAATCAGAAGAAACAAGCTGGAAGAAGCTTCTTAGTGCCACAATTGGTCTTAATCTGCTTCTAGTATCTTCATCACTGAATGAACTATGATCTGTCATAGTTATATTTTCAATTTTAAAATGTTAATAAAAATTGTATTGGAAATACCAATTGACTGTATTCTGTTCAGCAGTGGTCCATCTCCTGGACTTGATTTCATTTTCAAGGTTACTATCATCTAGTATTTAATCTACCATGGACCATGAGCTGCTTATTAAAAGACTACCAGAAATTGGTGTTGGTTGGGTGAACAGCATTGTTATTGTTGAATTCATACTTGTCTAACCAATCCTTCCAAGTGATCTGGGATGACAAATTATCCAGTGTTAAATCATTATCCTATGGAGTCCATTTGGTGCTTTATTTATTCAACTTATATTTGGCACCACTTACAGTAATCCAGGGCTTGGAATATAGCTGTTGTCATTCAGGTTGTTGCATATTTAAATCCTGGTTGATTAGAGGATAGATTAAGTTTCTGTCACTGTCTTGACCAGATCCAGGATTGGTTAGACCAACATAGATTAAAAGTGAATCCTTCTAAATTCTTTTTCACTCAGCGCATAGTTAAGCTCTGGAATTCATTGCCAGAGGATGTGGTTACAAAAGTTAGTGTAACTGGGTTTAAAAAAGGTTTGGATAAGTTACTAGAGGAAAAACCATAAACTGCTATTATGGTAATTAATAAGCAATAGTAGCTTGAGATCTTTTAATATGTGGGTACTTGCCGGGTACTTGTGACTTGGATTGGTCACTGTTGGAAATAGGATACTGGGCTTGATGAACCCTTGGTCTGATCCAGTATGGCATATCTTATGATCTTATGTCTGAAGCCATTTAGATCACAAGGAAGAGTCCTATTCCAGTGTTTTCCCGGTAATGATCAAAACACAAATTCCTCTTTAAAAGGTAGTTTCTTTTCTTGGGGTTAAGATTGACACCCATCTGACCACGGTTCTCAAATTTCAGCACTAGTAAAGATTGTGCTTTTCTTTTTATGTTCTGCTCACAACAGTTAGAGATCTTTTTATGTTCTGCTCACAGCAGTTAGAGATCTCGGAGTCACCTTGGACAAGGAATTACATTTTAAATATCATATCAACACTGATAAAAGAAGGTTTCTACAAACTACAAATCCTTAAACAACTCCAATCCTTGCTACATCCTCCAGATTACCAGACAGTGCTACAATCCCTTCTCTTCGCCAAGTTAGATTACTACAACTCCCTCCTAATAGGCCTTCCCGCTGCCATCCTCAAGCCCCTCCAGCTCCTTCAGAATGCAGCCACAAGATCACTAATAGCAAAAAAAAACCAGATCACATCACGTCCCTACTCAAACAACTCCACTGGCTACCTGTCCCATTCAGATCTCAATATAAGATCCTCATGCTCATCCACAAAGCAATCCACAGTGACAAGACCAGATGGCTCCAAGAACCACTGCACCCCTGCATCCCAACAAGGAACCTCCGCTCATCCAACACAGGTTTACTTACAACTCCCTCCATTAAGGAAGTTCATCGAGTTTCCACAAGAGAACACGCTGCATCAATAGCAGGCCCCCACATCTGGAACAACCTCCCGGCTCCTCTCAGAACTGACCCCTCTACACCTTCCTTCAGAAAAAGTCTCAAAACTTGGCTCTTTAGAAAAGCATTCCCTACAGAAAATTAACTCCCGGCTCCCTGTCCCCCTTCCCTGGCACAGCCAGCTCCCCCCCCCCCCCCCCCCCACACACACACTCTCTGCCTCTATACATAGCAAGTTTAAGCTCAGAACTTATTTACTGTTAGTAAAGTTATTATGTAAAGCAAGTTTGTCTTTATATTTACTCTGTTAATTTGTTATACTGTATCATGTCACCATAAGGCTCGCCCTTTGACATCCTGTTGTATGTAAACCAGTGTGATATTTCAAATCAAATATCGGTATAGAAAAATAAATAAATAAAATAACTAAATAAATGTTATATTAGAAGATTGAAATCATATATCTGCAAATAAGATTTGCTAACGTTAATGCATTTGTTTATAATATATTGTGTATTGACTATTATAACAGTTGGTACCTGGTTTTTCCAGTGGTTCAACTATAAAGAATTGCTTCAAAACACGGCCATTAGATTGATTTCTGGAACTCCATTGGTTGCCAATATGTCCTACAATTAGATTTAAGATCCTTTGTATGACATTTAAAGCTTTACACTTGGGTCTACCAATTTACCTGGCAGATCGATTGGTTCCCTACAAACCCCAGAGGGCTCTTCGTTTGTCTTAAAAAGAACTATTGACATTACCTTCTCCTACAGAAATGAGATTGGAGCTACAAAGCAAACTTCCTTTAGTTATCAGGCACCTTTACTTTGGAACTCTTTGCCATTGGACATAAGAAAGGAGATCAATTATCTCAAGGTTAGGAAATTACAGTAAAAACTTGGATTTTCATTCAGATATTTCATAATTAGGGGATACAGGTCTATTAGCTTTGTAACTTTAGAATCTTGCATTAAAGGATTTTTAATGGTCTTCCTTGTTAGAAGTATGGATAAGTGGATTGCAGCATGAATTTTATATGTGGTTTGGATTGTATGTTTTATTTGTTTTTATGGTTATGTATTTTTTTATATAAACCACTTAGATTTTTTGCATAGGCAGTTTATGAAGTATAATTAGACATAAACAAATATTCTTTTGCAATTGGAAAATATGCACTTTTTGTTTTTCATCCCATTTGCAAGCATCTCTGCCCCTGAGGTCACTCTTCAGCGTTTGATTCTGTGTTCATGCTATGGACATGGTCAAGTGACTCCAAGAACCTACGAGGTGGTTGGGGGTAGGCGAGAGGACAGGAGAAGACCACAGATTGAACACAACCTCCTGACAAAATAGCCAAGCACAAATAGACAAACTTTGTAGAGCAAGGGATCCTGATCTGCTTAAAGCTTTGCTTTTATGAGTTTCTGACAGCAAGAAGCATAACAGCATCCCAATTTATTTTTGTAGAATAGGAAATATTAGCATAGCAAATATTGAACTCACATTAGTGGAGACCAACTAATTCATTAACTTGAGTGCTAGTCTGTTTAGCCCACATTAATGTAGCATTATAGAAGCTCTTGGTCTCATAGAGCAAAGTAATATATAGCAGAGTTTAATATTTAGTACACAGAGCAATCAGATGAAAATATTGTTTGATCTAGTGCTTAGAACCATAATAATGGAAGAGGCTGGATAGGAGAATGTTTCAAAGATGTAAATTCCACTTATTTTGGTTCATAAGTGTAATTAAAGCTGGAGACAAATTTAGCAATTTTGGTGGTTTTGTTTCAACTCTTGACTGAATTATTTAAACACTATTATCCGATAAGTGCTACTACTTCTGCCACATTGCGTTGGTATATTGAAATGCCAGTTATGAAGCAGGAAACACTTTGCAATACTCATACTAAAATGAAATATATTTAAGAAGGCAGGCTCGGCCTATGTAATATTTCGGCATAATGCCATCACACAGAAAGAGACCATGCAGCTGTCCTTGCCTACCAAATGAATTGATTCCCTTTTAGTTCAAGCGTATCGCAAAGCGTAATAATGCTTTCTGCTTGTACTGATTGGTATATCGGGATGTCAGCTTCTGCATTATAGATATTGATCCTTCTCCGCAGTCCATTGAAGGTACCATGCTATAGTTTCCATAGGTGCTAATTATGATGGAGCTAATGCGTGAAGGACTTTGCTTGCTTGAAGACCGTGGAACTCACCACTGTTGGATTAAGCCCCATGCTGTGAAGCAAACAGAGCAAACAAAAGACGAATAAAACAGACTGTAGCCAAGCACCTGTGCCCAAGGGAAAAAGTATGCCCTCACTCTGTCCCAACACATGACACTAAGAGCTGGCAGACTGTTTCATTTTTTTTTTAATTTTAAACACTTATTATTTATAATCTGTAAATAGACACAAATGTGACCCTTAGGTCTATATGGAAGTGATGCTTAACCTTTATCAGGGCTTACACTTAACCTCTACCTAATTAGTAAATGCTATCTTGGTAAGCACTAGGTTGAAACATAAGTGTGTGCTCTTTGATTACATTAAACAAATTAGGTTCTAGATTTCATTAACAGCAAAGCAAACTTACTCCACTCCCAGACACATTGTGTGACACACCATAAAACCCTCCCAAAAGCACACTTAGAATCTTTGTAGCAAACTATTCATATCATAACAGCACTATCATTTAGGACTCACACAGCAACAAGCCTTCTTATGAAAAGGTAGCACCACAACTATAGTAACGGCCTCTAGAGCACCAGTACACCTCCTACTGGGAAAACAGAATAAGCTAAATTGCTACAGATTCTGACACAGATCTTGTTTTGAGGAAGGCGATATAGAAGTATTAACTTAACATAAAAATGAGCAAAATCCTTCCCCCTCTGTCACACAAATGGAACACAGACAGATCCTCACCAAATACAGAATAAGGGACCACAAATTAGACATGCAGGCAAAAATTGAACAGGAAGCCAAATTCTGCATGCAGTGCAACACTGGAGAAATAGAAAGAAATACATTTTCTCTTGCACTAAGCAAAATACACATTGCCAAAGCTGACATATTCCAGTCATTTGAATGGAAATTAAAATGCTTCCTTCCCATTCCCCTCTGTCTCTCACTCCTTCACAACTCTTTTATTCCCCCATCTGCTCCCTAGTATCCCATTTCAACCCTCTGTACTCGCCCTCTACAGTCCTCTTCTTCTTCCTTCCTCTGCTTCTCATCCTCTCACTAGCCTCAGTTCCTTCACTGTCGTAAGAACATAAGAAATTGCCATGCTGGGTCAGACCAAGGGTCCATCAAGCCCAGCATCCTGTTTCCAACAGAGGCCAAAACCAGGCCACAAGAACCTGGCAATTACCCAAACACTAAGAAGATCCCATGCTACTGATGCAAATAGCAGAGGCCATTCCAGCTCTTTTTATGTGTTTTCCCCTAGCCAGCCTCCTATCACCCCTTTTTACCATCTCCTCAACTCCATTTCCACCCTCTTTTACCTCTTCATTGACCCCCATTGTTTCTATTGCCTCTCCCCCTCTCTCCAACCTCCCCCATCCCTTTCCATTGCCCCTGACCACCTCCCCAGCGCTCAAGGTCCTTCACACTATTTCTTGAATCCTCCCCACCCTTCAGCCTCCCATTTTTTACACTCATTTCACATCTATAATACCTTCTCAAACCTTCATTTTTCTCTCCCAGCCCACCTAAGAGAAACCACACTCAACCCCCACCCAAATGCTTAGTCCCTGCTCTCACTCAATCCCTGCTCAGTCTCAAAGTCTCCATTCTTCGATTTTACCACCCTCTCCCCAGACCCTAGTTCCCAATCTGCCCCAAATCCTAGAGCCACCACTCTTCCTTCCCCCTATTCCTAAATCCCCACTCTTTCCTAATTTATAGTTCTCAGCTGTCTCCCCCACAACCCTGGTGAGTCCCCTACTCTCCCCCACCCAGCCTTAAAATACCTCTCCTCTCTCTCTCTCCCTTTACCTAGTCCTCTTAGTCCCAGTACCAATAGTGTCTGTTAGTGCTGCTAATCCAGCTGCCAGAGCCTCTCTTCTGCCACACAGTTAAGCGATCAGCAGATTGAACCGTATGGACAGTAGAGAGGTACCAGCAGCCGGATTAGCAGCACTTATGGACAGAGTTGAATGCCAGAGGAAGGACCCCCTTGTGCCTGAAGCTAGGAGTGCCCCAGGCTGTGACTGCTTCTCCTGCCACCCCCATGCCCCATCCCTAAACTCTATTCATGTTGCCTCCGAGGCAACCTTCAGTGTGTGTGCACTTCTCTTGCACCTTTGAAGATGATAATTGCATATGGCGGGCTAGTGACGCTGCACCATGGCATTCTTCAGTCAGGAGCATATGGGCAAGGTCCTTTTTTGCGAGTATACATGCACGTGAAATCTAAAGTAACGCATGCACTTTTGATATTTATAAAACAGCAATTACGCAAGTTCATGCTACTTACGCTCATATATGCTAATTTTTTATATGTGTATCTCTGAAAATTTACCCGATAATTTGTAGCAAATAAGAAGGCTGACGGCGAGGGAAGGAAATTCAGTCATTTCCTGTAAATCCATTTTTAAATAATAGACCAGAAAAGTTAAAACTGAAAGTAGCTGGAGGACCCTCCCCAGGACCACTTGTTATGTTATGTTATGCAGAGTTCATTCCTGAGCACGGCACAGCTAGCACGAGTCCCTTGGTAAACAAAAAAAACTTAGTAGTAGAACATCTTTGACCAGAGCTCAAGTTAACGATTTAATTGGGTTCCAAAAACAGGACCATAAGAACATAAATGCCATGATGGGTCAGACTAGAAGTTTATCGAGCCCAGCATTTTGTCTTAGACAGTGGCCAATCTAAGCTTCTTGAAAATACCCAGCAGATCGTAACGGGAAAATTTTTTTTTCTGCTGATCATTCTCCTTGTCTGCCTGCATAATAAATGTTAATGGACCTGCCTCCAGAAACGTATCCAAATCTTTTCAGAAACCTAGCTGTAGTACTTACCTTGACCACATGCTCCATCAACAAATTACACAGCTTAAAAAGACTTTCCAAAATGTGTTTTAAATTTGCTACCAGTTAGTATCATGGAGTGTTCCCCCCCAGTCCTGGGATTATTTGAAAGAGTAAATAACCATTCCCTATTAACCTGCTCCATTTCACTCGTGAGTCCGAAGCCCTCTATGGTGTTTCCTCCATTCTCCCTCAGTCACGTTAGGAACCCTTGAAAATTGCTCGCACTTGATAGCTCAGCCTCTGAGGTGGGGCAGAAGATGCTGCTCTCAGGTTCGCAGAGCTTGGTTATTAGTTGAATCTCCAGTTTTGACTTTCAGAGTAATGTGATGCAGACTGAGGAGGGCGGTACAGGGGAGGATGGGATGCTCTGAGCAAGCGTTCTGATGCTGGCAAAATGCTGATCTCCAGTTCCTCTGGGAAATGTGGCATGCGGTTTCTGAAACTGCTGAGCAGTAGAATAGCTCAGCAAAAAAAAAAAAAAAAAGAAAGAAAGAAGAAAAAAAATGAAGCATACTGCATGCCAAAGAAAATCTGTTTTCTAAATGATACTTTTTTTTGGGATTGTTTGATTCCAGGTGCATTGTGGATAGCAGAGTGACCCGTGTAGCCTGGTTAAACCGAACCACCATTCTCTATGCTGGTAATGATAAGTGGTCTATAGATAACCGGGTGGTTCTGCTTTCGAACACCAGAACGCAGTATAGCATCGAGATCCAGAATGTGGATTTGTATGACGAGGGACCGTACACCTGCTCAGTGCAAACAGACAACCACCCCAAAACATCGCGCGTGCACCTCATCGTTCAAGGTAAGTGGCAGTGCCTTTTGTTCTCATTATTTATTTATTTATGTAAGAGACTCTTATACCGTCCATCATATATCCTGGCAGTGAGTGACTCAGGCGGTGAGAGTTGTTGCTTGGATGTTTCCACCTCTGATGAGCCCTCTTCCTCCATACACATCCACTCCTCCTTGAGCTGAGGACAAAACTCAGTTCTTTCAGAATTGGCTCCAGAAATTTGTTAATGAACCATATGGCTGCTCACATTTGTGAGGGCAGATACCTGCAGAACTAAATGCTGCTTCAGTGATGGGAGTTTTGACCAGATAGTTCCGTGCCATACCGGCCAGGCTGGTCCAGGCCTATTTTTACTTTCATTGCGTCTATGGACTTACAGCTTCAATTTCTTAAGACTAGTAGAAAATAGAAGCTAATAGATGCAATGGGATATAACCAAGACTAGCCCAACCATTTTATCATAACATGATTTTAGCTGGTCATCTTACCTAGAAGACAATAGTAAAAGGGATCAAGGATTGTTCTGATGCACCTGTTAGCCTCCTGACATCTCTAGGCTCAGCACTTTTTCCAGTTCAAGTCCTTAAGTATCTGTGAACACGAGTCCACCAACAGGACATAGCTATAAAATGAATGGACTACACTATGCTTTTAAGCAGTGAATTACATTTGCTGCCTTACTCTACTCATTTTGGGCAAGGAATTTTTAGACTGAATGCAAAGTGTGTGGGTACTCTGTACCTAATTTCCAAAAGGAAAGTAAATGCATCTTACTTTCCCTTTGAAAACTAGCCACAGGTGCCAACTCTCTGTGGACTTTTGCATCTGCTCCTTCTGTACATGTTGGAGTCCATATTCAAAAGCCATTTAGGTGGCGTCTGAGTAGGACTAAAGTTAGCCGGTTTTGTGTGGCCGGGTAAGATATCCGGTTAAGGGGCGATGATAACGAAAAAACCCCGCAATCCTATGAGCCTGCCACCTGCGCCCAACAGTGCCCTGCCTTAGATGGGTTACAAAAAAGTAGAGGATGAGGTCGGTAACAGTTTTTTCCCCTCCTCCACTGCTCAACTGCTTAGCTATGGCACAAGCATCGGGCCCGAGTCATGATAGGAGGCTATCGCAATCCGGGCTGAAGAGAAAAAAAAGATATTTAAGGTACTTTAAGGGTGGGAGGCTTAGGGTTGGGATGGGGGAAGGAGGGAGGCCTGGAAGTTGAAGTGTTTTGAAAAAATAAACAATCGGACCCCGGAGTGACGGGTGGAGGGAGGGGGAGAGATGATCTATTTTTTTGTAACCCATCCAATGCAGGGGCACTGGGAGGGAGGAGGGACTGGGAGGGAGGAGGGGAGCTGCTTGGGGCTTCAGGCCCGCAATTTTTTTTTTAACTCTTCAGCACTGAACCGACTATAGACATTTGAATATAGCCAGTTAAATCTCGTTATTTGGCTAAGATTAGTCGGATAGCTTTACACATAACTGGATATTCAAAAGAATATATATATTTTTTAACCATTAACCAGCTGAGGTTAGCCAGATGACTTAAATCGGAATGTTCAGTAGGACGTTTATCCCACTGAATATCCAGGACAAGTTATCCAGCTAACTGTAGCTGGGTAACTTGTCCACTAAACATCCTACTGAATATGGACCTCGTTATCTTCTGAACCTGTCTGTATGACGTCCCTGGGAGCACCACCCCTCAATCCAGCTAAAAGTACACGAGCTACAATGGAACTTTGCCAAACTCTTAGCCAAGGGCCATTTTCAGATGGTTGATTTACCCAGGGCAAATTGATACTTATACTAATAAATGGCTTTGAAAATGTGCTTCTTAATTTTCTGCGTAATACTTTCGAAGCATTTCAAGATGACCATCTGTAGTTCATTTTGTAGGTTTCTAGTAGCAATGATTTCCTCAACTGATTTTTGGGAGGTATACAGTTATATGGCTGAGTAATCTAGGTGATCCCTTCACCCCTCCATTTCTCTGAATGAGTAGAAAATACTTTCAAGGATAATTTTTAATGAGACATTTTAAATATGAGGGCCAAACTGGTTTGTGTTCCAGCCCAGTGAGAGCACCTGCCAGTATGGGCAATAGCTATAACCTTAAAAATTGGGAGCATCTATCTGTGGAATCAGCCATTGAGAAGGCAATGCTGTTAGCTACTCTTTCTTCTTCTCCCTGTCCCATAAACCTTGCAGTATTTCATCATTACTGTGGCCGGCAGAGCATTAACATTTGTGTTTATAGTGATAAAACATATAGCAAATTTTGCAAAATGAAATTCTTTCCTTGTGCATACTCATGTGTACTCCCATGCGCAGAGCCTGGCTGAGTTATAACTGAGAGCAATCACAAGATCATGTCATGGAAATTCACAGCTCATTGCAGCCTGGCTTGGATTCCGGGAGCATTTAATGGCCTGCACTGTGTGTATCATGGAGTATAAGTGCATCAATGTCTGTATAGCCTGCACACGTGTAGTTTTCATAAGCCTCCGTGTGTTCATTTGTGCATGAAGTTGCATGTACATATGTAAGACTTTCATTACATATGTACATGCATGTGTGTGTGCTCTGAGTTCAGTTTGAATTTGTGAAGGTGTTCTGTAGGTATTAATGCCTTTATAAGCATATTTATGTGTTGAAGTGCATGTGTATCTGATGACCCTATGTGTAAGCACGTGTGCGGATATCTGTTGTGGAATATATGCATGCACTTGTGCAGTGGTATGTTATAGCGTGTACGGATGTGTTGGTAATTTATGTATGCATTTTTGGGCATTGGAATTTGTTTGTGCATGACAATGGGTGACTGGCAGAGTAAGTTCAGACAGGGTGGTTAATGATGATAGAAAGTTTGTTGCAGCAGATTATAAGAGTTGGCCTGGAACCCTTTTAGCATGACACGCCAGCTTGAATATTGGAATCTCATCTGGGACTAATTTTCAAATGCTGATGGCTGTATTGATTTGGAAACAGGCAGGGTTAAAGAAGGCATCGGTCATGTACACACAGTGATGCTCAGCTAATCCGCTGTCGATACTGCAGGTCTGAGCTTTATTGACAGGCTAATGAATAGAAAGGCATAAAATTCAGATTTTCTTTTTCCCTTCTTAAAGCAATCAGACAAGCTAAATGAAACTATACTGCTTCAAATGCCATTAAGCAGGACACCTTTCTGATGGTCCATGTGCTGAGTGGGGGTTTTCTGCCCATCTGGGCAGTCTGTACTTGTAGCACTGCAGCTGCAGTGTCCCCTTTCTTCACAGGCTGACAATTTCATGTGTCTGCCAGGTGGACCAGCGGAATAAAATGGATTTGAGCCAGTTCGGAAGTCTAGTTATTTATTTATTTAAAAGTCTTTACTTTCTGCGCCTTCCGAAGAAAAATCTGTAGAAGTACAGCTACTGTCTGCCTGATCCCTAGCTTAATTTATTAATGAATGACTCTGAGCTGTTCCCAGTAGAGTTCTGATTCCTGGAGGCTCCAGATGTTTTGGGGTTTACTCCACTCTGCAACCGACCGCTGAACCCAAAGAGCTCAACACAGCCTCTCTCAAATCTGAGCTATTCGCAAGTCCTCCAGGCACAGCACGCGTCACCTGCTACCCTGGGACCTTCTGCAATTAATGAGCAGGCTTGTTATTTCCAAGTTGTTGGGTTCAGCTCAGACATGGGCGTCTCAGAGTTTGTCCTACGGTCCCCCTCTGTCGCACTCCCGCCTCCGTTTTGGTGGGATGCCAGGGTAGCCCACGCCTTGGAATTTCTGTCTGTCACTGAGTTGAACCGTGGGTGGCTTAGTGAAAAGAAGAAAACTGGGAGGTGTGAGGCCAAATTTGTAAAAGTATTGTTGTGGTTAGATGATGCCTGCCAGCTCATTATACAGTGACCTCTGAAGCAAACCACGATCACACAATATTTCAGACACATGGGTAGCATGTAGCAGCATTCTCTTGCTGCAATGAAACCTTAGAAGCTTAAGTTATTATAAAGAAATCAAAGATCATAAAGGAAATGCATGCTTTTGAAATATGGTGTTGTGCAAAAATTGTGAAGGTTAACTGGAAGGACATTTATCTCAAATGAGAGGGTAAACGAGATGATGGGAGACGGAAGAACCGTGGTAGAAGACCTGGTCATAAGTAAACTGAGACTTGCTGGTGGGGTGGCAAATTAGCTAATGTGGTCCTGGAGAGCATGATAGAGAAAAACAGAGATCAAGGAAAGCAGTGACATGAAAAATGTTCAGATCTGGAAACCTAGGCACAGAGAGTACATCATGATTGCCAGTTTTATAGCAAAGATGACATTTGATGATGATGATGATGTTATTATATTTGAAATTCTTGAAACATTGCATCCTTCATCCCCCAGCCCCTCTTCTACTCCCCTTCAATTCACTTGAATGCCAGAAACCTTCTTTCCCTATTACAAATGTATCTCATGCATTGGTATCTGATTAGCTTATGGAGCTTATGATGCCTTTTGGGACATCGTAGTCCAGTTTGGGTAGGGTCATACAGCACTCAGTTGCTAACATGGTTTTCCCAGAGATGTAGGGAAATTGCAGGGGAGCCAGCTTAATTTACCAAATCAAATCTTACAACATGTTCATTTTTAATTTTTACAATAGAAGGACTCATGTTACCACTTACCTTATGCACATTTGACATACCCAGCACAATATGGGTAATGTTTCCTTTAAAATGTGTGCCTTACTGCTTTGACAGGTTGCAAAAAAAGTGCATTTTACAGTATCTAAGCACAAAAAAATACTTTTCTTTAGAATTAAATGCCTTGGGATTTTATTATTATTTAAACGTAACATTTGCATGATAGAAAACTGCAGAACTTTTAAGGGCGAATAAAATCTGCCAGTATTGGTATAATAATGCCCAGCTTTTCATCTCATTATCAGTGCTTGCGACCCTGTCTGCTGCTTTCTATTGTTGCTTCACCAACTAATCGCCCCTTCTCTTTTGTTAGGTATAAATGAGTTTTTCCCTCTTCATTCTGGGCAAAATTAATCTCTAAATCCCCTGCTATTGTTTGATGGTTAATTACCTGCCTCCAGGAGGCAAGCAGCTTTGGAATTCAGGTGAAAGGTACCAATGCCTTCGCAGAGGGCGGGAGAAGCAAGCCAGGTGAGGGAAGCCGGCTCTTGACATGGTGTGGCTTCTCCGTATGGGATGCTGCTTCTGCTGCTGCAGAGGCAAAGTACATTCTTGCCAAGATATCATTTGGGTTAAGAATGTATCGGTTTAGAAAAAAAGCCCCTATTCTTTCTTGCATTGCTTTGTTTCCGGAGACTTCCAGTCTCTCAGGACTAAGTGATTCATTTCTCTTTAATGGCTATAGCTTGTCTGTGCACACCAAGGTAAGCAAACCAGGTGAACTCCCTTGGGCCCATTAGTCACATCATAATAATATTGATGGCAATGCAAAATTATAATCAATGGACATCGCACCATAAACAAAAAAAAAAGTTCACATAATTATCATGCCATGACTCTAAAAAGCTTGAAATCTAAAGGCCTGATGTAATAAGACTAGAGTAAAAAATGATTGCGGCATTCAGGGCAATAATTTCCTAACGTGCTCACTAAAAACAAAGGTATTTCCAAATGCAGTAAGCTAATAGCATGCAAATTCATCAGAGGTTTTATAAAGCATGCAAACCTAAAAATGTGCATAAAACAATGACTGGTTTGCATAAATTATCTTCAGATGTATGAGCAAACAAGGCCATGGAGTATCTCACCCGTCTTCCTCACAAAAGGCCCTTCTTTCCTCCTCATCCCTGACTTCTGCCAAATTGAACTGCACAAGACTAAGATCTGCTCTGTTCCCAAGACCTGGAGTGAGGTGTCTCCTTTACCCATCCACCAGGAGCCAAACTATATCGCTTTCCAGAAAAAAAAAAGCCAAGGCATGGCTATTCAACCAGCCCTTGGGCCTTTCCCCAGTTGCCTCATTTGGAATATTGTGCCATCCAGCGGCACTCGCTATTAACTGTATTAGCTATGTTATGATATCTTAATTTCTGTAAGCCGCTTTGAGACCAAATCTGACAAAAACTGGAATCTCAAATATTCACAAATAAATAATAAATCAGGTTTAATGCACACAAACCATGATTTAGGGTACAAAACATGGTTCTTGCACACAAACCATGTTTTGTATGCATAAATCTGGTTTGTGCACACAAGACATGTATTAGGAGCATAAACCATGGTTTGTGCCCATTGTGTGCAGAAAACATGATCTGTGCACCCAAAAACGGACAAAACATGAGATGGAAGCACAACTTTGAAACTTGAGAATTCCACATACAAAACATGAATTACAAGTTCCTAAGGAGCACAAAACATGAGGTAGGCACACAAGTTATGCTCCTTAAAGTTGTGCGCATAAAACATGAGTTAAGAGCATAAGATTTGTGCGCACAAAATCCACATAAATTGGATTTTATGCACATAAATTCCCGCTGCCAAGAATTCCAGGTTCAGCCCCATAGACTAACACTAGCCCTGGAAACTTTACACTGCCTGAGACCAGGAATTCTGAGGTCCATATTCAGTCACAGTCCAGACAGTAAAGTTAGTCGTATAAACTTATCCAACTAATTTTAGAGGTATATGCAATAGTGCAGCTGCAGTATTGAATATAGCCGGCAAAGTTAGCCCGGTAAGTTATCCAGTTAACTCTGAATATTATGTAACCCCCCTCTCCGGTTTAGAGGCCAGGAGGGCAGACGCATACGAGGGTCCCGGGGCCAATCCTTTAACCTTCTCCCACTTCAACACAGTCCAGGGGCCCCAGGACAGGGTTCTTTTTCCAATGGAGGGGAGGACTAAATCTTCCAGGGTCCTAGATGGCTGGGGTGACTTTGTTAGTTGCCTGGGGGGGGGGGGGGGGGGTAATAACCAATCTCTATTCACTTTGAAGGATGTGAGTGCCACAAAAGACTCTGGAGGCTCAGATTGAGAATCCAAACATAAATCTTTACTGTCAGAGTTCTTGAATACTAAAATGGCACTCTCACAACAGTTCTTGCTTGGCTTGATAATTTACAGATCTTCAATTTATCTGTTCAAGAGTTTTTCAGTATTAAGCTGGGAAAACTCTTACCTCTATGGATTAGACAGGCAAGTGCCCCGGTCGGGCAGGGTGTTCTTAGATGGTATGGAAAATCCTTCCAAAAATATTGATTGTAAAAAGAATTAGTCTCTGCACAGTCTCCCTTAAGTGTCTCTCTCCCAGGTTATTGGCCCACTCTGTGAAACCCAAAACTCAAGAAGGAGAACAACTCGAGAAAACTCTCCTACTCTCTTTTATAAAGAGCAGGGGACTGACCATTCCAGCAACTAGAAATGGAGGACTCCTTCCTCCATTACCTTCCTGGCCTAGCTCACTGGATTCAAGATAAAGGATCATCACAATCGAAATAAGCTTGATATTTTATTTATTTATTTTATTTACTTAATTTTCTATACCGATGTTGGTATTTACCTTCACACCGGTTTACAATGTTTCATAACTAAAAGTCATAAAATACAATACAAATTTTAAACCAATCAAACAAATAACTATACATCAGAATCATTCTTAACTTAAAATAAAAGAAACAAATCATGAAGTAAAATGATAAACTTAAAATTAAATAATCTCATTAAAACATGCCCATTAACATAAAATAATTAAAAAAATAAATACATAAAAGCATCAACATATGTAAAACATTGAGCATTACTAGCTGACTACTACTACTTGGAATGCTTGTACAAAAATCCATGTTTTTAGTGCTTTCTTAAATTCTTTTAAATCTTTCTTGAGCCTTAATTCTACGGGTAACATATTCCATAGACCTGGACTGGCTAATGAAACAGCTCTTTCCCTTACAGAGGTAAGTTTAGCAATGACAATAGAAGGAATTATAAGAAGACCTTTACCCGCTGAACGCAGATTTCGTTGAGGTGTGTGAATGCGTATAACTGCATTCATCCAGTCTACTTGTTCTGCATAGATTGTTTTATGTATCAAACATAAAGTTTTAAATTTAATTCTATACTCAATTGGTAGCCAATATAATGCAGAAAGAACAGGGGTAATATGATCTCTTTTGCTAGTACCGGAGAGGAGCCTAGCAGCGGAATTCTGTAAAACTTGAAATGGTCTAAGTGATGACTGTGGTAGATTAAGGAACAAGGAATTTCAACAATCTATATTGGTAAATAACAAAGCCTTAAGAACAGTTCTAAATTCGTCATGATTCAATAAGGGTTTTAAGCACCTAAGAATTAACAATTTATGGTATCCTTCCTGTATCCGGCTAACTTACTCCTCCCCGAAACGTTTTACTGCTTTTCTGTGCACTTTCCCGGTGCCCGAAGAAATTAGCGCCTACCTTTGGGTAGGCACATTTTGCAGCCAAACCGCAAAATGTGCGGTTTGGCTGCACATTTTGTTTTCTGAATCGCGCGGGAATACCTAAAAGGGCCATCAACAAGCATTGCATGTTGCAGGCGCTATTAGGTTCGGGAGGTTGGATGTGCGTTTTTGGCCTCTTACTGAATAAGGGGTAATGCTAGCACGTCGAAAACGTGCGTCCAATGGCGGGTTCAATACAGTGCGCTCCGACGGAGCGCACTGTACTGTATCGGCCCGTAAGTTATCCGAATACATTTTAGCCATGTAATAAGATATCTAACTATTATTTGCTGCATAAATACCCAAATATTTATTTAGCAGGATAATTTCTGAGTTATCAGACATTGAGGTAGATCTTAAAACAGTATGCCGGATTTTATAAGATACGCGCATAGCCGCGTGTGTCTTATAAAATCTGGGGTCGGTGCACGCAAGGCTGCGCAAAATCGGCAGCCTGCGTGCGCCGAGCCGTGCAGCCTGCCTCCGTACCCTCTGAGGCCGCTCCGAAATCGGAGCGGCCTCAGAGGGAACTTTCCTTCCGCATCCCCCCACCCCCCAGCCCTACCTAAATCCCCCCCTACCTTTTGTTGTGCAAGTTACGCCTGCTTGAAGCAGGCGTAACTTGCCCGCGCCGCCTCCTGACCCCTTGTGTCTGGGGTCAGGGGGCGGTCCCGAGTCCCCCGGCACTGCGGCCTGTGCCGGGGGACTCGGGACCACCCCCTGACCCCGGACACGCCCCCAGGACATGCCCCCGGACTGCCGACACGCCCCCTGGACACACCCCCTCCCACCCCTTTTACGAATCCCCGGGACTTACGCGCATCCCTGGGCTTTGCGCGCGCCAGCGGCCTATGCAAAATAGGCGTGCCGGCATGCGCAGGGCTTTTAAAATCTAGCCCTAAATGCTTCTGAATATGGACTTCTAAATTTCCAGGGTGAAGAAAGCATGAGTTAACCCATTATGTTCCAGTGTCCTATTTAGAGGATAGCTGCTTTAAAAATTTGGAAAATAATGGGTTAAGCCTACACACTTCTCTGCATTGGAGAGTAATACTTAATGCCTTCATTAAAGATGTGCGTTTATCACATCTGTTTCGGTGGGTAGTACAGATCTGTTTTGACTTTCTAGTACATGCGGGAAAACTCTCCATTATGCTGCCCTTTTGATGAGTAAATTGAGTTAGCTGGGTTTGAAAAACATAGAGAAGACAAAGAGAGAGAACCCCTAGTTCAGAGTCCACCAGGTTTATGAAAAAGAAGTTCCAAGCCCACAAATATGTTGCATATGACTCCAGAAAGAAGCTGTCAAGAAATTGAGTACTAGCATTAATTCTGAGAGTTTGAGGTTGTACCCAGCATACTGCGGCTTAAGAATGAGGTTCATTCCTGTCATGGTAGGCACACAACAGCCCTGTCTGGAGACCCTAACTCTAAGATAATGTGTGTATCTATCTAAAAATCAAAATTTAAAAATATGACTTGTCCAGCCTGAGAACCCCCTTAATGAAAAAGCTTTAAATTCCCACATAAAGAAAACTAGGACTTGATCACCCCATCAAAGATGACTGGGTAGTTGGCAACAAACTCTCTTTACACTTAGAAAAGGGTCCATCTGTTGTCAATATAAACAATGCCATGGCTTTTATGACATTTTCATGCTTGTGTCCAAGATTTTATGTATTTATTTTCAAGACACTGAATGTCATGCTTTTTCTTTTAGGGCTCTTGAATTATATTTTATGTCTTCACTTTTTATAGGATTGATTTTGCAGTCTGTAGGTTATATGGTACTTAAAATAAACACTATTAAACTTTGAGCAAAAAGAGAGAAATGCCTTAAACCAGGAACTTAGATTATAAATCATATTTAGAGGTGATGGGAAACACCTGTAAATACTCTCTTGTTCTTTCTTTGCTTGTTGTGTCCTGGACTCTGGTATGCTTGTGATTTAATTGGTAAATCAAGTTTGCCAGCCAGTCAGAGGTTTTATTTTATTTTATAGTCCCAGGTTACAGAAAGGGTTATAGAAAAATATCACACTTTCCCCTTCTCAGCCTTTCCTTTCACATATTTTTTTGGGGAGTCTGTAAGAGAAAATGAGAGCATTATTTTAAATGTTGACTTAAATGTACAGAAACATAAGCATAGAACATAGAAATGATGGCAGAAAAGGACCAAACGGTCCATCCAGTCTGCCCAGCAAGCTTTTGGAGGCATTATGGTAGCATCTGCCACACCATACAAGCCGCCCCCATACTTAGTTTCCCAGATCGTCAAAGTCAGTGCCCTTGTTGGTTTCTGTCAGTCCAGTTTTCCATTCCCTCTAGTTGAAGTAGACAGCAGTGTTGGACTTGCATCATCTCTATGCTTATTTGTTTTCCCAAACTGTAAAATTCATGTCTTTGTTGGTTGTTTGAAACTGATTCCCCTTTTACACTTTTCCCCCTGCTATTAAAGCAGAGGGCAATGATGGAGTTTAGATAAGAAAATTTTCCTTTGCAGCTGTCTTATGAACACATCGGTTTACATTGTAACTGTGTTCAAGAAGTACAGGACTTCTTGTTGTACATTATAACTTCAGTAAATTCTTTTAACATTGTAAATAGTTCTTATTTAACATTGTAATTATTTCTTATTTAGCATTGTAATTAATTCTTATTTAACATTGTAACTTTAAACTTAATTCATTTTTACTCTATTGCAGATCTTAGTATCATCTGCAAAAAGACAAACTTTACCTTCTATTCCTTCCACAATGTTGCTCACAAAGATATTGAACAGGACCAGTCCCAACACCAATCCTTGTGGCGCTCCGCTTAACACAGTTCTCTCTTCAGAGTAGGTTTCATTTACCATCACTCACTGTCTTCTGTCCATCAACCAGTTTGTAATCCACGCCACCACCTTGGAGTTCACTCCCAAGCTTCTCATTTTATTCACAAGTCTCCTATGCGGGACCATATCCAAAACTTTGCTGAAAACCAAGTAGATGACATCAAGCGCTCTTCCTCGATCAAATTCTTTTGTCACCCAATCAAAAAAATCAATCAGATTAGTCTGACAGGACCTTCCCTTGGTGAATTCATGCTGCCTTGGGTCCAGCAATTTTCCTGAATGTAGATAGTTCACTATTCTTTCCTTCAGCAGTCTCCATTAATTTTCCCACCATCGAGGAGAGGCTGACTGGCCTGTAGTTTCCAGTCTCCTCTCTGCTCCCACTCTTGTGAAGTGGGACTACCACTGCTCTTCTCCAATCACTCGGCACCACTCCCGTTTCCAGGGATCTATTGAACAGGTTGTGCAGCGGACCTGCCAGCACATCTCTGAGCTTCCTCTTTATCCTGGGATGAATCTCATCAGGCCCCATGGCTTTGTCCACTTTAAGTTTTCCTAGCTCTTACCATACATTCTCTTCTGTAAATGGAGTTTCATCTACTCCATCCCCATCCACTGTCTTGTTATAGAAACATAGAAACATAGAAATGACGGCAGAAGAAGACCAACCGGTCCATCCAGTCTGCCCAGCAAGCTTCACACATTTGTTCTCATACTTAACTGTTTCTCTTGGCTCTTAGTAACCTTATGTTCTAATTCCCTTTTCACCCCCACCATTAATGTAGAGAGCAGTGCTGGAGCTGCTTCCAAGTGAAATATTAAGTTTGATTAGTTGGGTAAGCGGCAGCATAGCTCTCTGCCATGAAGCAGAGGGCAATGCTGGAAATGTGTGAAGTATCAGTTTTTCTTTTCCCCTGTCATTGAAGCAAGGAGTCATGCCGGACATGCACCGAAAGTGAAGAATGCCTTGAAAGTCACATTAACTATCATCAAATATTGAAAAGCCTAATAATTGGTAATACCTATAAGCCCATGAACCCATCCCTGTTTTTTTTTCTTTTTTTCTTTTCTTTTTTTAATTGGGAGATGGATGCCCTTCATCCTTCTACTCTGTGAAGGTGGACACCTACCACCGGCCACTGGCATCCCGCTCCGTTAATGCCTCTGTGGCTACTGCCGCTCCATGCAGTGTTTTACTACCTGCTCTTTATATGCGTCCTCTAGAACTGATGGATCCCATCCCTGGGTTTTTTTATTATTTATTTAATTGGGAGATGACAGCCCTCCATCCTTCCGCTCCGTGAAGGTGGACACCTACCACTGGCCACTGGCATCCCGCTCCGTGAATGCCTCTGTGGCTACTGCCGCTCTGTGCAGTATTTTACTACCTGCTCTTTATATGGACACCTACCACTGGCCACTGGCATCCCGCTCCGTGAATGCCTCTGTGGCTACTGCCGCTCCGTGCAGTATTTTACTACCTGCTCTTTATATGTGTCCTCTAGACCTGATGGATCCCATCCCTGTTTTGTTTTTTGTTTTTGTTTTTTATTTAATTGGGAGATGACAGCCCTACATCCTTCCGCTCCATGAAGGTGGACACCTACCACTGGCCACTGGCATCCCGCTCCGTGAATGCCTCTGTGGCTACTGCCGCTCCGTGCAGTATTTTACTACCTGCTCTTTATATGCGTCCTCTGGACCTGATGGATCCACAATATTTATCCCATGCCCCTTTGAATCTAGCGACAGTCCTTCCCCAGGGTCTTCTTTACTGAACACCATGCTGAAGTATTTGCTTAATATTTCCACCATTTCTTCTTCTCTCTTCACACATTGATCCTAGTCACTTTTCAATGTCATTATACCACTTTGGACCTTTCTCTGATGTATCTGAAAAATGTTTTCTTATCTCGCTTTACCACTTTGGCAATCCTTTCTTCCACCTGACTTTTTGCTTTCTTGATTTCTTTCTTTGTCTTCTTCAGTTTCACCAGATATTCTTCCCCGTGTTCCTCTTTTTTTGGATCCTTTATATTTCCTGAATGCTGTTCTTTTTGCTTTTATTTTATCAGCCACCTCCTTTGAGAACCATATAGGTTTCTTATTTCTCTTGCTTTTGTTTACTTTTCTAACATATAGATTTGTTGCCTTTGTAATTGTTCCTTTTAGTTTGGCCCACTGTTGCTCCACCTTTCTCATTTTCTCCCAGTCTTCTAGTTCTACCTCCAGGTACTTCCCCATTTTAACAAAGTTCGTATTTTTTAAATTCAAAAGTCAGGTCTTCGTGTGACTTCTCCATATCCTATTTGCAATGTTAAACCATACCGTTTGATCACTGGTGCTGAGGTGGGCACCCACCCGGACAATAGAGACATTATCCTTGTTAGCGAGCACTAGGTAGAGTATAATTCCCTCCCTCGTGGGTTCATTACCATTTGAAAGAGACCTTGCAGGGCATCCACTATATCTCTACTTCTGTTATATTGCGCAGAAGGTATTTTCTAGTATACGTCCTGCAGATTAAAATCTCCAACAATCAAAACTTCTCTCTTCTTTCTCACCTTCTGGATATCTTCAGCCAGATGTCTGTCTAGTTCTTCCATTTGAGCTGAAGGCCTATGCACTATCATCTTCTTTTTTTAGGATGGCCCATAATGCTTCTTCTTTACCCTTGCAGTTAATTGATGCAATAAGGGAGAGAAATGAAAGAATGGCGAGGTACAGAGAGATGGCGAGAAGAGCTGAAGTTCAGTGCTGAATTCAGCCATGTTCCTGGGGAAGCATTGCCCCATTCCCCTCCGGGAAATTTTATTGTCATACCTCCACCCCCTGCTCCCAATCAAATAAGATGGATAACTTATGTATTGAACTGTGTTTGCCTGCTAGTTTGTTCTTTTTCCCCCCAAAATAAAAATGATGAACTGAACCCTTTTGTATGTGGTGAATTGGTGTTTTCAAATGGCAGGAGTGGGAGTTGGGCCTGGGATGTTTCAAGCAGGCTGAAATAAGTCAGTGGTGTCCCTACAAGCTTGGCATCAGGTTTGTGTTGGAGAACCCTTGTCTCCTTCTCCAATAGTGAGTAAACCAGCACTCATATACTCACTTCCTTGTTACCATCACTGGGGATCTGGAGAGTTGCTTTCCTCTAGGGTGTTGCCCCTTGGCCCTTGGATTCAAGCAGATTTTTGGGGGAGAGAGGCTCAAATGAAATTAAAATACACAGTAGTAAGTCAACATAAATGCCTTGAAATGAAGATAAACAGGGTGCGCATGAGTGCAAGTAAAAAAAAAAAAAAAAAAAATGTCCAAAGTCAGTCTCATAAGAGGGGAAAAAGAGAGGGAGTCAGAAAATAAACACACCCCCTGCTTCTTGAAGGATTTTTCTTCTTCCTTTGGGCAAGCAAGGACCCTCAATACTTTTTAGCCCCTTTGGAAAAAGGCAGAAAAAGACTTAGCAGTTCTTTCCTGTGCACAATACTGAAATAGTTCTCTGTGCCTAAACTGTGGATTTTAGGGGATGATAAATTGATTTTCATTGGCTGCAATGCATAGCATAGTGGAAATTTTAGTTCTGGAAAACATTTCTCAACTTCCACAGCAAAGGAATGTGAAAGTACTAAATGGAATGGGCCTCCCTGCTTGCAGTCTTTTCCGCAAAGTCAGCATACACCTTAACCCCAGAATGTCTGTGGGGAAAACAGAGCCAAGGAATATAAATCCTGTTGGTGCTGGGATAGCAGGCAAGTGACCAAACAGAGGCTTAGATTTACTAAGACATGAAATAGCTACAACAGAGTTTAACATGAGATAAACACTGTATATCGCACAATATAGCCATATTATGCGATATTAGGGCCTGAAATCCAACCATATTACAATGATCTGCTTTGTGTGGCATTTACATACAAGAATTATGCAAATATATGCAAAGCAGCTTGTCATAAGTTTGGCTGCTGGCAGCCTCCCCACCAGTAGGAAACCTCCCTGGGCCATACTCTGCCCTGCTCTAGCCACCATCTTGAAAGCTGCATGACACAACAAGGCCAGCCCTATAAGAACCTCCCTCACAGATTCTTTGGAGCCTCATCATTGAGTTACCTTGGTTCCTTGCTTTGGCCAATATTGCCTTGCCTTTGCGTCACCTTTGTGGTCTTCTTGCCTTGCCTTATTTCCATGTGGCTTTAGCGGCAGTCTTGCCTTGTTTCCAGTGTGGCCATTCTACAGAATGTCCCATTGTTTGTCAATGTTCAACCAAGGGTACGTGTACTTTTGATGTATGAATACAACTCTTATGTTCAATAATACAAGTTCTTATTTGTCTCTTTCTCTACCCTATATAGATTAATTGGCAAGGATAAATTATGGCCTAAATAACTTGACTAGTTTGACAGTCAAAGTGTTCAGAAATTTTGTAAGGTTTTGACAAACTAGGGTGAGAAAACACTGACAAATCCAAATAATGTATGCGAACAAAACAGTGCCCACAAGCACTTTTCAATGGATTTGACCCTAGATAGTCGGATGGCTGACATAAGATTTTAATTTTTCTTAAACATAAAAATGGGTAACTCATTAAAAGGACCAACTCCTGCCAGTATGTGCCAATTTTTATAGATGATAGATTTGATCATAACAACCCTATTTGAAAAGGGATTATAGAGACAATACGATTCAATGGGATCTGTTCGGTGTTTCTTAAAAGGTTATCTCGATTTGTGTAGAGGACTCTCTTATAAGCTCGCTGAATGCATTTATGTGTATATCCCTGATCTAAAAACCATTGGAATAGTTGCTCAGCTTGTCTTTTATACTCATGTATAGAAGAACAAATTCTTCTTAAAAGTATAATAGTGTACAAATTTCCTTCTTGGATTTGTCAGTTAAGGTTGATAATGTGATCATTGGCACTTCTCTCTATGAAAAACCCACAGATAAAAATACACAGGACTATTTTGTTTAAGATTTCTAGGGTAAAAGTTGGACAGATTCAATAGTGTATTTTTATCTGTGGGTTTTTCATAGAGAGAAGTGCCAATGATCACATTATCAACCTTAACTGGCAAAACCAAGAAAGAATTTTGTACACTATTATAATGTAAATTTAAGGTTGGGATCCTGAAGGTTTAACCGTTGGGTAAAATCCTCCAATTTTTCCACAGAACTAGACCAAATGGAAAAAAATATCGTCAATGTAACATTTCCATATAATAATATTTTGCCAAAATGGAGAAGAATATATATATATTTTTGTTGAACTTGTGCCACATACAGGCAAGCTTACCTTGACAGGAGTGAATCTCACTCGTAAACCAGGGTATGTTGCGTATAATCGTAATCTCTCAAATTCGCTGCTAATTCCTTTCTTAATGCTTTCATTGTGCCAAAGAGAGCTTCCTTTCCTAGATGCACCTGGAAATTCCTTTTAATCAGGCCAGGGGCACCCAATGCAATTCTGTGTCTTTCTTCCACATTCTCTTGGTCTGTGCATCGTTTGATATTTGAGGATATTTTCTGACTCCATATGATCCACAGAATAATTGCTCGGAACTGACACTTCTGTGGGGGAAGTACTGTTCTTGTGCTTTTCTCCTTTACTACTATATCCGATTTTTCTTGCATCAAAAGTTTTATCTTTTGGGTTGGGGATATCCCAGGTGATCACAGCTTATTTCATTTTCTCAGGATTGTATTCCCAGTGCTCTTCTGGTGCAGTGACATCATAATGTTTACACAGTACCCAATGAATGAGGCATGTCACCTTATTATGCTTTTCTGTACATGGGCCATCTGACATCATCATGACATTTCTAGCTTTGTTTTACAGAATCTGCATTTATCTGTTTTACTGTTTTTTAGTATGCTGGCTGTAAACCATCCTGTCCCATAATTCACTAGCCTGTGCTACTAAAACTGATGCCTTTCTAAATGTCACCATTTGATTGATTTATTCACTAGTTACATACTTATTTTTTGGATTGTTTTTTTTATTAATTATTGTATAATTTTTGATTGATTTTTAGCCCCTGAGGCAGCCGTCATACGGACGGCGAAACTCGGCCTGAGTCGGGCACTTTTTTTAAAAAAAAAAGTCTCCACTGCAATAACGATTGAAAAAGACTTGGGCATCTACTCTTTTTGTGTTTTCCTACTAAAACAAAGGGACATGCCATGAAACTAACAACCAGTAGATTCAAAACAAATCATAGAAAGTATTTTTTCACTCAGCACATCATATCAAACTCTGGAATCTGCTGCCACAGGATATGATCAAGGTGACTATCATAGTAGGATTTACAAGAAGTTTGGACAAATGCCTGGAGGAAAAATCCATAGCATATTGTTAACTAGGTAGGCTAAAGAAAGATATTGCTATCCCTGGGAGTGAGTAAGAGGAATTAATTCTTCTTGATAGGGTTTGCCAGGTACGTGCGACCTGGACTAGCCACTGTTGGAGACAGGATGCCAGACTCGATGGACCTTAGTCTAACCCAGTCTAAGCCGCCGCCAGCATGGCCACAATGTTCATATATTAAGAGGGGGTTTGCTTCTCTTTCGCACCACTTTAGCCATCTAATTAACCTCAGCTAATTCTTCCCAGGAGAAGAGAAAGTATTTAAAGCCTCATTACTTTCCTAGTCTCACTCAAATGCCATTCATTCTGTACTCTGAGGGTTGAAGGTCAGAGTGAATGGCTTCCTCCTGAAAAACAACTGTGCCTGTTGTGGCATATCTTAGCGGGAAAAATCCCTTATCATAAATAGAGATGAATTTTAAAAGCTTGGGACATGTGCCGAAATTGGGAGATGGGTGAGCATTTAGCACTAGTGTGTGACCACCCTAGTTTATAAAGCGGACCTATGTGTGCCCAAGTGCCGATGCGCACATATCTCGCATTGGAAGAAAAAGGGGTGTGGTGTGGCCGGGACGTGGGGCCAAGAGATGTGTGCGCAAGTACCTATCTGCCTGGACGCGCTAATTAACTTTACTTCTGCTATGGAGGAGGTTATGCGCACATGTTATAAAATAGCCACATCTCTGGCCACGTGTGTATATGTGTGTCCGTTTGAAAGTTACCATCCCAGTGTCACAGTGTTATTGGAACGCCAGATATAGTAGAGTGTAACACTCCCTCTTGGGACATCAACTCTATAGTGTGTCGAAACCATATTTCACCGGATGACGGCTGCGTCTTTGATGAAATTGGCTTGTGACTTGTAATGCAAACCAATTGCAATTTGGAGAACACATTGATTATAGCCAAAATTACAGGTATTTCATTCCATGCTTTAGTTTAACATCATGGCTCACTAAACTAAGAAGAGAGAGAGAGGGGGGGGGGGTGTTTTTGCCTGCATGAGTGGAGATCTACATTTTCTTTCAGCACCTAATTTCCATGAATGCCCATCGGTCTGTCTTTTGCTTCTGGCCACATCCTTTCATTTCTTGCTCTTTAGACCCTTCATCCTGCACTTTTTATTTGCTGCCCATGGAGACTTTTCTTCCACACACTTTTCTTAGTCTTCTCTCAGAGCCCAGCACCTGAGGTTTTTGTCTTGCTGCTTCCTAGATTCTGTCCTCCTGTCTCGTAGGGGTGACTTTTCAAAACATTCTGATGGTAACTTTTAAGCAGGCACACAGGTGCACATGTGCGCGTTCGTCAGCCCGCACCCAGGGACGTGGCCTTTTTATAACATACGCATGTATGTGCACGCATGTTATAAAATAGCCTGACGGGGCACGCATGTGCGCACAATTTTAAGTGGACGCATGCCTGTGCATGCAAATACTGCTTCTACCATGTAAGTGGGGGGATTTTAAGACACGTGCACATACGCTATTACCAGTTTTACCAGTTCGTTCTCAGTTCGCACAGTTGAGGAATAGGACTTCCATACCTTCCTTCTCCCCTGTCGGACCCGACCCTTAAAACCCAGCTGATCTATCTTTATTTTATAACTTACACGTCATCCACGGCAGAAGTTAAGTTACGCAGCAGGGGACCCGCCTAAATATTTCTGCGCTAATATCAAGTTAAAATCCAGGAACGTCCATGCCCCGCCCCTGTTTTGAACTTTTCATTTGTGCATGTAGCAGCAAGGGTGAGCATATCCAGGCGGCTTTTAAAATCTGCTCGGCATGCGCCAGTCCAACTTGTGCATGTATCTCTTGGTTTTGTCACGCGCCGAGCTTTTAAAATTCATCTCCATGTGTGTAAAAATGAGCATGTATGTGTGTAAGTAGCCTCTGCTCAAGTATTCTAAATTTTATAAAAGTTGAAAATGTGCACATACTTTCACTTTCATGTGCATATATATATATACACGTGGAAAATAATGGGGAGGTCTAGGGGCATTCCATATATAAATTGTTATTTTATAAGATTGCATGTAGATTTGGCAATTTATTTGCATAATTTTGCACCTGCTAAATATCTGGAGTAAGTGAAATTAAACATGTTTATTGTGTACTACTGGTCAGGTGGGAGGTCTGGGTGAATTGGGAGGGTTCAGGCTGATGAACCAGGAAGATCTCGATGACCTGGAGAAGGACTGGACCAACTGGTCGACTAATTGATAAAACTGGCAATTTCCTTGCCTGCGTGTGTTGGAAAATACACTGACTTGCATGCAGAAATCCCTTTATACGTGAGTGAGTCCTGCTTTACTTTTGCACATAAAATACATGAGTACATGTTTTTAAAATAGGTAGGAGAAGTACACGGGTTCAATGCATTGATATGTTTTCTTTCAATGCATTGCATGCATTCACACATAAGCTTATATTTGCGCGTATGTTGTGGGGTAGAGAGATAAATAAATAAATATGTATATTTTATAAAATAAGTGTTTATCATACATGTGGTTTATAAAATACTAGTGTAGATCTGCTTGTGGCTACATACACGTGTATATGGTACCGCACTCATTTGTCTGAAAGTTCTCCTCGCTTTTCTGTTTCTCACTGCCTGCTTCTTAAGTTCATTCTTTCTCATGAGGAGGACAGGAGAGAAGCGAGAATACAACAGTTTTGAAGAAAGAAGGCATTGCTTGGACTTCAGGAGAACAAATCAGCTAAAAAATGAAATAAGGAAATCCAAAAGATAAGGAACCCATTCTTTCTGCCCATAGTATCTTTTCTTGCTGAGTTTCTGCATTTTGCATGGTGCAGGCTAAGCTCATGTTCCACGTCTTCTTTTCTCTTAATTTTTAATATCGGCCCCAAGATAAGCACCAAATCAATGCAAGTGCTTCTGCTTGGCCCTTCAGCTCTTTTAGACAGACCAGTCGCGTGTTCTTTCTCTGCCAACACATTGTCCTTCGGGAGGGTATGTCTGTAAAGAAGGCAGCAACTCTGTCTCCTGCAGAGTATTTTTCTACATCATTTGCTTTATTAAATATTGATTTTCTGTTGAATTATTAAACTTTAGGCTTGAGCATCAATTGAGCCAATACTTTAATCTGCCTTTCCTTTACTTTTATATATTTTTTTCAGTTTCTTTCTTTTTTTGGGAGGGAGAGAGGGGAAGCAACCTGGATGCCTGAGTGATCAAAAGGTCAATCTAGAGCTGAAAGCTGTGAATAAATGGTTTGTCTGTAAGGGCACGTATGAAGGAGGTAGAAGGAAGCATCTAAGACGTCAATATTGTGTAGCGCAGTGAGCGGACGATTTATCCGGCTAAAGTTATCGAGACAAATCGTCATGGATGTTCAGTGAATTGCTGCCTATTAGGTCCTCTGCTGAATATAGCGAGAAGACTTCTAGTTAGATAAGACTCATATTCAGATTGACCAGACTTAACTGTATAAGTTATCTGGCTAACTTAGCTCTGCCCCTGATCACCTCCAATTTATCTGGCTTTTATCTGGGTAAAAGGTTAGCTGAATAAATTGGAGGCATTCAGAGAGGTGAGAAATCCAGTGATTTGTCTGGCTAAGCCTTTAATCCGTCCAAATATTAATCCCTAAATCAATGTTTCCCAACTTTTTCCAATCCAAGGCACACTTATATTAAATATTAATACACAGGGCAGTTCTACCATTAGGCAGGGTGAGGCAGTCCGTTCAGGTGGCAACATTTTGGGACAGCAAAAAGTGCCCTCCCCCCCAAAAAAAAAAAAAAAAAGTAACCCTTTTGTGACTGCCTCATTTCCATGTCATTTCCTCATTTCCATGTCAAAAAGAAACTTCTAGTTTCCATGTCAAAAAGAACTTCTAGTTTCTTTTTGACACGAGGCACAGCAGGAGGAGAACGGTGTCATTTGAAGGAAATGCCGGTGAAGTTCCCACCCCCACTGGCAGGAAGACAGCGGCACGGTTTCAGGAAATGCCGGTGAGTTTCCCACCCTCACTGGCAGAAAGACGGAGGTGCAGTTTAGGAAGTCATGGTGAACGCCTGTGTGTGTAAGAGAGACAGCCTGCATATGTGTGTGAGAGAGAGAGAGAGCACCCGTGTGTACATATGAAAGCCTGCATGTGCATGAGAGTGAGAGAATCTGCATGTGAATGAGAGAGAAACTGTGTGTGTGAAGGGGAGAAAAAAGAAGATAAAGTTTGTGCAGTCTCCTTCCCCCAAGGCTTTGACAATTTCTGGATAACTGGAAATCAAAAGATCTCAGGTATTTATTTTATTTCTGGTCTGGAGAGCTAGAGATTTTTTTAATCCCATTTTAAATTTTAAAGTGTTTTCATGTGTCTGTTTTGAAATATTTTATTGGTGTTTGGGAAATAGAACAAATTTATGTAACTTTTTTAAATTATTGGATGTTTGTCAGCTGTTTTGACATTTTATTCTTTCTATTAGTATGCTTTTAATATTATGAATGATGTTTTTTATCTCTTGATTTTATTACTTGATGTTTTGTGAGGAATGATGATGTTTCTGTTTTTCTATTTTTGCACTGCATAATAGTCAGGTTTGTGGTTTCCAGAGCACGCTGTGAGTGAGAGTGAGTAAGCAAGTGAGCATGTGTGTGAGCAAAAGAGAATGAGTGAGCCAATGAGCATTTGTGTGAGCAAAAGGACTATTTAAGCCAGTGGGCCTGTGTGGGAGCCAGTGAGCAGGTGTGTGAGCAAGAGTGTGAGAGAGTTTGTGACATACAGGCCGATACAGTCGAAGCGCACTGTTAGCCTGCTATTGGATGCGCGTTTTCCCTTACCCCTTATTCAGTAAGGGGAGGAAAACGCGCGTCCAACCCGCGCGTTTTCCTATGATATTAAGTCCAACCCGACTTAATATCATATCGTTTTCCTATGATATTAAGTCCAACCCGACTTAATATCATAGTGATATTAAGTCGGAGGTCCCGAAGAGTAAAAAAAAAATTGAATTCGACCCGCGGCTCAGTTTTGCCGGCGTCTGGTTTCCGAGCCCGTGGCTGTCAGCGGGCTCGAGAACCGACGCCAGCAAAATTGAGAGTCGGCTGTCAAACCCGCTGACAGCCGCAGCTCCTGTCAAAAAGGAGGCGCTAGGGACGCCTGCATCGCACGCACCGGTGAGTGGCCGGTGCGCGCGCCAGGAGCCTGCTCTCCCACAGACTTTACTGTATCGGCCCGATAGTGAGCATGTCTTGGAGAGGGAATATGTGAATCAGCATGTACACGAGAGAGAATATAATGAAGTTTGTATGAGAATGAACATGTATGTTATATATCAGAGAAAGGGGAAAGTTTGTGCACATCTCCAACTCCTGACTAATCCATGACAATCTCAGGGTGACTAGAATCTAAAGTTCCCAGGTACTGCGAGCAGGGGATTTTTTTTTAGCTTAGTTTTAAATATTGGGTGTTTGATGTATGTGTTTTGAAATATGTTATTGATGTTTAAGAAATTTAAAAAAACAAACAATATTATATGTTTGTAATCACTGGCTGTCCTATTCATCAGCTGTTTTGAAATATTTATTTTTTATGAGTTTGGTTTTACAGATGACTGATGTTTTATATTTCTTGATTTTATTCTTTGATGTTTAATGAGGAATGGTGAGGTTTCTATTTTTCCATTGTTACACTGCGTAGAGTCTCACTTGTTGCGGTTTCCAGTTTTTGTCTGCATGTTACTATTTATATTAGCTCTTTATTCTTTATGTAGTGAGGATCTGTCTATGTTCTGTTTGTGTGACTGAGGTAAGGTACTCTTTTGGCATGTAGTGTTTGTGTACGGTTCTTAATGATTTGTTCTGTTTTCCTAATGGTAAGTGATTTGGTGTTTTAGGGCCTGTTGTAATAATTGCAGTGTTGTCTTTTGATAGGTAGGGTTGTTACTGTGAGGGTCGACAGTTAGTGCTGTTTTGAAATGGGAGGTTTACTATATCGTAATTGTAGATTAGTTTACTCGTGGTTTTCTGAGGGCAAGCCCACACCCAACACTTGTTAAAATAGGCCTACCATATGGGTTCCAAGTATCTTTTTTGCAGGGGTTTGTGTTTGGCACCACAGTAGTAAATATAAATATATACATGTTGTAAGTGATGTTTTTACTTCATAAGACTGTACATTGAATGTTCTTTTTCCTATAAACTATCATCAATGCATGATTTTTAATTGTATGTGAGAAAGGGCGGGGGAACAAAGCTGCGAGCTTTGTCTAGGGGACCTAATACCCTTGCTACTTCCCAGGAGTGTAGGGTTCCTGGGAGTGTGACCAGGATTGCCAGCTTCCTAGAAATTTTAGAACTGACACTCTCTCTGCCACATCTCTAGGAATCCTGACCCTACCTCCCTCTTCCCCAGCATTTCAAATCCCCCAAAAGACAAAACATTTAAGGGGGAACCCCCATCTCTTTCACTGGTTTGACCTGTGCCACACCTTGGGGGGGGGGGGGGGCAGGAGATGCCATCTCATTGCCTTGAGTCATCCCTGTTAACACAAATAACGTGTGGCACGCCAACCTCCACTGAGCGGGTAATGAGGGCCCAGACAAGTCTCGTATGGCCAAAAGAAAAGCTAGGAAAGCACTGAAAAACATCATCGGTCTCTCTTCTAGATTTTACAACAAAGATAAGAGAGTGAGCAGAGACGCACATGGAACTCTTACAATGGAAAAGCTTTCCAGTGGCTTTTGGAATTAACTGACAAGCTTCTGTCACAGTAGGAGGCTCTGGCAGCTCCCACACACAACCAGCTTTAAGCAAATGTGATTATCTCTATAATCTATATAAATAAAGATATATTATAGAGAGCACAACAAGTATGTAACCAGTATATATAGCGTTCAGATAACTGCTGCTGGTTTTGTTTCTCCAGTTCTTAACCATGATTTTTTTTCTTCCATTTCCATGGCAACTCGGGCACTGTAGAATGACATCTAAGTTGCGTTTGTGGGTTATCCACAGTTTAGTACATTTTTCAGTGAGACTTCCTTGGGCTTCAGCCAGAGTTTGCCTCTTTGTTGGGCATAAAGGAATCTCATCTTGGAGCCCCCTCATCTCTCCATTCTTTAAGATAAGCAAAACACCCATCTGCCCTAGCTCCTCACCCTGCAGATGCTGATGCTCCTGCTCCCTCTGCTCCTCATTGCGTACAGTTCTGCGCCTTCCTTATCCTCAGCTCCTCTCCACATATGCACTCCTCCTCTCTCTATCCCATCCCCTCAGTTCCCGAAAATGAACAGACCTCTCCACTCCTGGACTCCTTATCTCTCTCTCTAAGTTAGAGAAGCCAAAAATTCAAGCCGTGCCCTGCATACTGTCTGTAAATTCCCACACTCTGGGGCTCATGCTATATCTAGGAAGGAGAGGCATGCATGACTACATGGGCAACTCATGTGCTCAGAAAGAAGCTCCTACACATTTAAAAGCCAACACTGGTGTCTTATTGCTGTGAGGTGCTGAGAGCAGAGCCCAAGTGTTGATCTGCACCTGAGCATCAGACAGTAGTGACTTTTTTCCGTGGCACATCTGATCAGATCTCACAGCACATTAGTTGGGAAGCACTGCCCTGCATGTTTGTAGATGTTTGGAACTTGTCTGCAAGTTGTGGTCCTTACTCTTCAACATTATAAATAAATCTGTGCTGGGCCTCATTTGATCACAGTAGCCAAGGGTTTAGGTAGCTGGAGCACTTCTTCATCTGTGCAGTCAGTAATAGATGCAAATGTTATGACCTTTAGTAGTTATAACAGGGTAATTCTTGTATGTAAGAGGGTGACCCCATTGACATCTGTGCAGGTGAAACCATAATTAAGAATATGATGGTCTTCCTAGAGAGAGTTGTCCTTGCAGTGAGTGAGTTGAGAGAGAGAAAAAGAAACTGGCCCCTAAACCACCACCAACACCTCACCTAAACCAACACCTCATCTCAACCTATTAGATGACCCTCCTATAGAGATATAAATACTTCACTACTGTGAGGGCCTTGTAGATAGGCTCTCTCTCTCTAAGATGCAAAAATAGGAATAATCGCAGGGTGTGATAAGTTTACTGCACCATGCGATACTACCGATGCAAAGCGGTATGTTATTGTGTGGTGAGGTAATTCTAAAATTTCCCTAAACACGCCTCTTTTTTCTTAGCACGAGTGTTATTATAACACATTTTGATGAATCTAGGGGTTAGGAAGTCATTTACTTAGCGGTGGTACTTTCCCTCAGAGGAGGAAAATACCACAGGGAATTGCACTATTCGGTATCTCAATTTAAGAAACCCTGAGTATTTTCCCCAGTGGTAAAATACCAGAGGGAAAAATACTGCAGCTTAGTTTCTCAACAAATTTTGCATGCTGACAGCCGCCCAGAGCCACCATCTTGTTAAAAGGCTCAAGCAGCCCAAAGCTCCCTCATCCCAATGTCCCGGTGGTTTTGTGAGATCTCCTGTCGCATCCCTCTGCTACCTGTAAAGGCGGCTCCAATGTAAGAAAATTAAAAGTTTTCAAACATATGGTGCAAGACCTTCCTAATCCCACCGTTTGTCATAATTTCAGCCCCCTCCACCTCTGATTCCGGCCCCACTCCCAGAGTCTTCTGACCCTTCCCCCAACCTGCCCCCCCCCCCCCATGTTCTTATCATGTGATACAGGTGGCCGGTTGCTGCCATTTTTTCATGGACAGTGCAGGGCTCAGAGCCTATGGGGAGCTCTGGCCCCAGAAGATCATTAGGATGCAACAGGTATGACCGGGTGGCTTTCTGGAAGCCGGGGGGGGGGGGGGGGGGGGGGGGGGCGGTGTTGACAAAGAGTACTGTCCATGGTATCTTTTGTAATCTTTGAAGGATACAAAACCATTGAATTTGGGTAAAAAGAAAAAAGGTTTTCATCCTCCAGGTGAATTAGAACACGCCATACACCTTAGTATGAATGGTCACCATTACTGTATCAAAATTATGTTCCCCGGAGCTAATCGCTGTAAAGCTGTATCATGAGGGCCATTTTTCCCAGAGCGAGTCACCGTAATGCTACATCCTGGGCTTATTGCTTTCAGAGCCACTCAGTGATTCATAAGCTTGTCATAGAGTTGCTGACTGTAATGCTGCATCACGGGGAATCATTTTCCCAGCGTAAGTCACTATAAGGTTGCGTCCAGTGAGTCATTTTCCCTCATAGCCAGTAACTAGTAATGGCAGCACCTGAGAAAACACATCAAAGGTGGCTGTGTACAATCAGTTTGTACCTGTACCATAAGTGTAGTCATGGGGTGGGGGAAAAGCAAAACTCGTTCCTCTTCCTTCCCAGAGCTGCTGCAAACCGGCTAACCCTACCCTGCTCTAACTAACTAGCCAGCTATGTGGTGGGCGGGACGGGGATGTTCCGAGGAGGAGGCGGAGCTAATGTAGCTGGTTAAGGGGCGATATTCAGCCTTATTTAGCTGAGTTAGCCGGATAAGTTAGACTTGCCATTCAGAAGGTCTCAAGTTAACTGGATAAACTTACCCGGCAGGTATATATATTCAGCATTGCAGCCATGCCACTGAATATTCCGGACATGTTAGCCAGATGTGTATATGGCCAACTTGTTCAGCCGGATAACGGCTGAATATAGGCTTCTAACTTTTTAAAATCAAAAGTATGCGTCTAAATCCTAACTTCACCCAGCTTCGACCTCTGGAGCACCTCTCTTTTGTACGCAAAGCCATTTGTTCAAAATCAAGTTACACACAGACTTTTGTGCACACAAACTCCACACAATATTAGAAGAAACCATTTAAGCGCTTATACCCACGTTTTCTGCATGCAAATGATTTTGAAAATTACCTCCAAAATGTCCAGACAAGAAAGGTAGCAAAAAAAAAAACAAACCGCATTTTATTTTCAGCTTTGTGATTTGAATATGCCAGCTTTTGGAATGTTCGTCTCTTGTTATTTTGTATTTTGCTCAGTATAGGAGGAAATGCGTTTGTGTTTCTCCAGTGTATAACTCCATGCAGAATTTGGCTTCTTGGGGGTTTCCATTTCAGTTTTTGTCTGCAAATTTTTTATTTCTAATTTGTGATCACTTAATCTGTATTGGGTGAGGGTCTGCCTATCTTCTGCATGTGTGACTGAAATTGTGCAAGGGCTAAAATGGAAACTTGTATTGGGGTCCAAGGATCATTCCTCTGCCACTGACTGTAATGCATCATGGGGGTCGTTTTCCCCTGTGCCAGTTTCTGTACCATGATTTGATGAGGACCATGCTCCACACAGCCCTTCCTTGTAATGGCGCATGAGTTACCTACATCAGTTCAACTAACATAGCTTTTCTCTAAATGTTTATCAGAATCATATTTTCAGAAGATTTACTTACTATTTGGGTACTTGCCAGGTACTTGTAGCCTGGATTGGCCACTGTTGGAAACAGGATGCTGGGCTTGATGGACCCTTGGTCTGACCCAGTATGATGATTTTTTTTTTTTTACTTAGAGGGTGGAAGATGCCTAGAGTAGCTTTCAAGCAGAGATGTCATAAACTAACACTGTGACAGCATTTAAGTATACTCCGGATAGATACAGAAAACAGTTGTAAAAGTAGGGTTAGGGAATAGGGAGGATTAAAGAAAGTGGCCTGGATGTTAGGCTCATCTGCCTTTTATCTGGAAAAATACCTTGAGAACAGATCGATTATGCCAGTCCTACGTAAACAGCATTGGCTTTCAGTGGAATTTCATGTTTGTTAGATTTCCAGGGCAATTTTCGAAAGCCATTTACCCTACTACTTCCCCCCTCCTTATGCTTACTATTTCTGACGGTTTCTGTTTCAAACATGATCAAATTCTGCCACAGCCTAGGTAAATGGCTTTCAAAAATTGCTCGCCCTTCAGGCTGCTAAAAGTCCATCTGTGGTGGCACAGTGTAGATAACTTCTAGGCACATTGTATAGCAGCATTTCTGGGGCGGGGGATGCAAACTAAGCGTGTAGTATGTGGGGTCAAAACTACGTGCGTTGTTTTGCATGGGAAAAACAGTGCAAATATCTGCAGGTACGTTTTCCTGCGGCTGTTTTCAAATGGAAAGTGCACTTGGATATTCCCTTTCAGAACCTGTTGCAAAGTCCAAAGGTAGAAGTGCCTGTAAGCTTGGCACCGGTGCAGGTCGTTTTGAAAATTGGCAGGCTAGAGCTTTGCATTATGTGGACTCAACATCTAAAATAGCCAGGTTTCTCCTGGTTGCCCCAGCTAAACTTGCAGCAACTACTACTGTGTGGTGCCGCAGAAACCCAAATGCTGCCTGCACTATGGAAAATTATGCAGTTTTTCATTTAGCTTTTAGTTGACTAATTGAGATAATGTTTGCTGCACTTACACCTTATTTCTGACAGCCAGGATCATGGTATGAGTGTATTTCGATCCTGGCGCCATAGATTGTTTTAAGAGTGTTGGGTGGGGCAGGAGGTTTTGTATTGGCATAATAGGGGGGGATGGGGAAGAGATGAGTGGGCCAGAGGTAAGTGTTATTTTTTTTTTTTTGCTAAACCAGGAAAAGGACAGGGCAGTGATTTGCCACATTCTACATGTACTGTGAATCTTTGGGACTCACTTGGGTAGGGGTTTCAGCCGCTAGGCTGCTTGGTTTTAGTTTTTTTTCCTGCTAAGCACTTGACCAGATATGTTTTTTTAATATAACTGGTTAAGGATAAACTAAATGGTGGTATTCAAACATAGCTGGTTAGCTTTCAGAGTTATCTGGGTAGGTGTACCCTACCCAGACAACGTTATTCAATAATATTGAGCAGGAAGTTTCATGGATAAATTATCTGGCTCATTTTAGCCAAGTGAGTTATCCATGGTATAGTTTTTGGAATGTTGACCTCTTAGTTTCTTTCATGGAGATTCCCTTTGAAAATCCACGGGCAGGCCCATGCTGCAGCGAGTATGTAACCAGCGTACTTTGCGGATACAAAAGTAGATGGGTTACATCGGTGAAAATCAGATACGGGGATTTGAAAATAAAAATCCCTGTGCTTGCTCTTACAGGCCTACCCCTAGGACTGCCTCTTTTCCCAGCGAGGAAATGTATGTGCGCTGTTGGTGGTATGAATACTTTTTCTCAGAGGACGTGGGCAATTTTTAAAGGCTCTTTTTTTTCCCATGCAGAAATCTCTTTGAAAATTGCCCCTTCTATGATGTAATTGGAGAGATGGTAACTTTCCTAGCCTGGGCAGCAGACTGACTTGGCTTCACTTCCCAGTTAAGGACAAGATGGCCAAGTTTGTACAGACGACAGCTGGGAGATATCTTTAGATTGAGCAGTTAAGGCAGGGATAACTGGGCAAACTGGGAGGGCCAAATTGTCCTTATCTGCTGACATCTGCCATGTTACTGTTTTACCAAGTCAGAATCCCAAATAGCAGAACAAACTGCAGCATTGCAAATGGCATCATAGTCTGGCTCTCCAAATGTGTATTTTTTTTATTTTATTTTATGCATTTTAGACTTCCAAGTGAGTATCCACTGGCAAAGAAAAAGTAAATCATTTCAAATACAAACTAAAGGAAAACATCCTAAATAAAAGGAAAATACATTCAAGGACTACTTACAGAAGATCAAATTAAGAAGGGAGGGGGGCATAAGGCAATCAAGGAGTAAAAATTCTGTGGACAGTTCCGTATGTCGGCACATAGAGCAGTGACCACAAGGGGCATGCCGGCCTTGTATGCCCGACCGTAAATCACTAAACTGACTCGCTGTGTGAACCAGCCGGTCCCGCAGATTGGTGCCTCTCTTAAAAGTGAATCGGAGAGATCCATGCATAAGTGTGTTGAGGGACAGGGACGCCCAGTGTCTCTTAATCATATTCACTATAGTTCTACCAACCACAGAGAGTGGCAGGATGCAATTGAGGGACGTGTCCTCAGACATCGTGGGTGATATAAAGTACATAAGGTATAATCTTACAAAAGACAAGGCTCGAGCCATTGGGGACCTGTCAAAGGATCGTTCTATTGTGATCAAGCCGGCGGATAAGGGGGGAGGCATAGTTGTACTGAACAGCTCTGACTATGTAGCTGAAGCCCTTAGACAGTTGGATACGGTTCTCCCCAATGGTCTCAATAAGGAGATAGAATGGTATCTATTCTATTAATTGATGACTAATTCTACATGTGTGGTGCTGTATGTGTGCCTGCTGTTTACAGCATCTCGCGAGAATTGTTCTTCTTTCGCGCCTTTTTGCCTTTTAAATGGCTGTCACTGCTAGAGGGCGCTTGCGCTCCTGCATTGAATCACTAAGGTATGTACTTACCATGTTATATTTGTTTATTTGCAGCCTTACCTGTTCCATTCCTGATAAATATTGTTCTATTGTAGATTATACTATGCCGTGGTCCCTCCTGATGCAGTTAACACGAAACACGGACCGTGTCGGGGGGCATATTTAGAAAATTGCTTCTGTTCACGAAAAGGAGTTGCCTGATTGAATGAATTTTGATTACCAGAATATACAATAAATATACTTCTGAACTGTGAATGGAACTTTATCTTTTTGCTTGCACTTGTTGCTCAGTGGTAATTGAAATCTCCCATTATTACTGCACTAGCAATTTGGTTAGCTTCCCTAATTTCTCTTAGCATTTCATCATCTGTCTTATCATTTTGGCCATTTGGATGGTAGTATATTCCTATCGCTATACTCTTCCCCAAACCCATGGGATTTCTACCCATAAAGATCCTATTGTGCATTTAATCTCTTGCAGGATCTTTATACTGTTGGACTCTATGCCATCCGGACATAAATCGCCACTCCCCCTTCCCCCCAAGTTGCTTCTCTCTATCATTGCAATATAATTTGTACCTTGGTATAGCACTATACCATTGCTTATCTTCTGTCCACCTTGTCTCTGAGATGCCAATTGTCTATCTCATCTTTCACTGCTATACATTCTAACTCTGTCTTACTTCTTAGATTTCTGGCATTGACATAGACATTTCAAAGTGAGTTTTTTGTTTGTATTAATAGCTTGCTTTTCAGTTGACACAGATAATGTGGAACTTTTAGCTCAGGTGATTCTTTACTTATAGGCACATGGACTTCTTATTATTGGAACTTCTCTGTAGGGATGCCCTAACTTTACTGCTTCATTAGTATCCTTCGAAGATACCTCCCTCCAAACCATGCGCTGTTGAGCGACCGTTGGTTTTCCCCTTTGTTATAGTTTAAAAGCTGATCTATCTCCTTTTTAAAGGTTAGCGCCAGCAGCCTGGTTCCACCCTGGTTAAGGTGGAGCCCATCCCTTCATAAAAGACTCCCCCTCCCGAAAAGGTTCCCCAATTCCTTACAAAACTGAATCTCTCTTCCTTGCTCCATCATTTCATCCATGCATTAAAACTCCAGAGCTCTGCCTGTCTCTGGGGATATGTGCATGGAATAGGGAACTTTTCAGAGAATGTTACCCTGGAGGTTCTGAATTTCAGCTTTCTACCTAAAAGCCTGAAATCTATCACACAAAGCAATATGTACATGCCTGCTACACTTTGTGATCCATGGGTGAAAGAGAGTCTCACCTTACAGTCCCAGCAACTCACATTCATGAAGGAGATACTAATAGCTAACATGTCTGAACAGGAGCGGCAGAGGCACAATGGGGATGTAGCACAGACATAAGAACATAAGAACTGCCATACTGGATCAGACCAAGAGTCTCTCAAGCCCAGTATCCTGTTTCCAAGTGTGGCCAATCCAGGTCACGAGGAGCTGGCTGGCTCCCAAACTATAGATAGATGCCAAGTCTATCTGGTTAATAGTTTATGGACTTCTCCTCCAAGAACTTGCCCAAATTCTTTTTAAACCCAGCTATGCTAATTGCCTTTACCACATGCTGTAGCTTAATTGTGTGTTGAATGGAAAACTATTTCTTCAATTTGTTTTAAATGTACTACATGATCACTTTATGGAGTGTCTCCTAGTTGTCATGCTTTTTAAAAGAGTAAAGACACCTCAGAGAGTAGTGGAAGCAGGAGCAGCACCCTGTCACCTACCACTTCCTCCCCAACTTCATATGCCAAAGCCATTTTGCCCACAAAGGACCATCTCTCCTGACACAGGCCATAGCTAAAGCAGTTGGCAGGAAAGATCCTCACCTCACCCCAGCAAAGTTGACCCGAGAACACATTTCTAACACATACTATCTCACAGAGACATTGAAGAAATGCCCACAGATGTACTGGTATATTGGGCACAGAAGTTTGCATTCTTACCAGATCTAACCGAGGTGGATCAGCACTACCTTTCCTGCCCATCAATCAACATGCCCAGGGAACATGTCTTCTCAGTTACAGGGGACAACTTGAGACCTTATTGCTCAAGACTGGCAGCAGAGATGGTTTGTCTGCAGAAAAAAACATTTGAAAAAAAGAAATAGAAATACAATTTTCTCTTTATATCCCATTTCTTCTCTTGTTCTCTACCTTACTGTTTTCTTGTACATCTCTACGTCCCCAGCCTAGTTCTCCCACCCTTCTTATTTCTTTGTTATACTGGGGTATATTGTCCCTAAAAACTATCAGTCAGAAGGAAGGCATGCAGCCACAAGAGAAAAGATGCAGAAGAGAGACGCTTTCCATGTTCTGAATGTGGTAAAGGATACAATGGAATACACCAGAAAGTCATCAAAGGGAAGAGACAGTGCTCAACTACAAAATATTGGAAATGCTTTCTTAATTAAGCAAACCTCACAAATTACCAGGAAAGCCGCAAAGAGGAGACACCATTTGTGTTCTGATTGTGACAACTATACCTTTTATCCTACGTCTTAGAAGTCTTTATCCCACTCAACATTGCTGCCATACCAAGACTTTGTACCTTGAGGGTTTTGCTGTCACTCTGTTTTGCTGTCATACCAAAGACTTTACACTTGGGGGCATTCTTGTCACTGTGGAGGTCTGTTTCACACCTTTCATGATGCCACTCTCAGCACCTCTTTGACCTTTTATCAGTGCCTTGGGGTTTTTCCTCCCACCTTTATGCTTCATTCCCTCTTCATGGTGCTGTAGGATGTTTATGCCACTCACTCACACTACCTTGGAGAGTTCATTCCACTGTTGTTGGTGCTATCTTTTGAAGCCTTGGGGTGTTCTTCCCACCTTTGCTACTTGTTTCCTCCTCTGATGGTGCCTTGAAGAACTGCTTCCACTGCTGGTACCCCTTTGCTCCTTTACAGTGTCTTAGGCTATTCATGCCACTCTTGATGCCAATTTGACACAATCTTGATTTGTGTCAAATTGGCATCAAATTGTGACTCTTCTGATGATGTCTACCTACCAGTTTCATTAGAAATTATTTGAAAATCCCAACTTGGGAATCCAAAATAGGCTTCCCACTTTGACTTTAAGGGGAAAAGAAAAAAAAAGAAAAAAAAGTTGTTTCAAACGAATGAAACAAATCTAGGTATCCTATGAAATGGATGAATGAATCAAATGAACATTTTTCTTCTGTACATCCCTAATATCTAGTTCACTGGCTAATTCTTGAATGGAATCCAAAGCAATGAACTTTGGAAAAACAGGGGTCCTTATTCAAAAGCATTTAGCCAGATAACTCTCAAATAATCTAATTAAATGAAGAGTTGGGAATTTATGTGGCTAAATTCTAGCCGGCTCAGGGCCTCATTTTCTAAGCAATTTTCCCATAGACACAGAATAGGAGAAAAGCCTTAGTAAAATAGACCTTAAGTTAGGGGTGTTCCAAAGCGTAACTGGGAGGAGTTGAGTTACCCAGTTAACTCTGATCATCAGAGTTAGCTGGCTAATTTAGCTGACTTAGGGCCTCATTTACTAAGGCATTTCTCCCATTCTGTGTCTATGGGAAAAACTCTAAGTCTGGTCAGGCCAAAGAGTTTTCCTATAATTAGTTACCTAACTTTAAGATAGCTGACTATATTTAGTAGTGCAGCTGCACTATTGAATATACCTCCAAACTTAGCCAGATAAGTTTATCTGGCTAACTTTGCTATCTGGTCTATGTCAACTCTTCCTCCTCCCTCATACTCACAACTCCATAGCCATAATCACAAAACAGCATTATGGCAGTTAAGGAGTTGTCAGCAACTGTTTTGTGTGGCCTTGCAACATTTTAGCAAGGGAGGTGTAAATAACTTGCCACAAAACATAATTATAAACTTCTTGAAAGCAGCCTATGCTGCCATGGCAGGAATCCTGCATTCTGAATGATGATCACCCAACTTTGTTGACTTCAGTGGTTTATTATCCCACTGATAAGGACTTCTGAGGCAAACCGAATGCATAACAAATTGGAAACATTTTTTACAACTAAATGAGGAAAGCTAACTATAAAGAATCCACAATAAATTGCAACTTGCCTTCAAAAAGGAGTCTGTATATGTATATTAGTTTTTCAGAGAATAATTCCTTACTTTAATGCATTATTCAGCATAGCAATCAGAGTATAAGGAATTGTTTTATACAACTGTAAATTGCAAGGCCAACCCAATGGCTTATTTGGTAAGTGCTGCACACTGCCATGCGGAAGGTCTCATGTTTAATCCCCAGGTCAGGTTAGCCAGGGTTGGAGATGCTGCCAAAGCAGCATTAGCAGCCTCCAAGAGGGAGGCCTTTGCCTAAAGGTGATACCTAGTGGTCAGATTTAGGATCCATGATTGCAGCATTTCAGGAGTAACCCTGATGTATAGCCTTCAGCCCAGAATTGTCACTATAATGACTAGACCACAAGGTGGGCAATTCCAGTTCCTGAGAGCCACCAACCAGTTGGGTTTTGGGGATATCCCAAATAAATATGCATAAAACATATATTCTTATGCATATATGTTAGAGATGTCCTGCAAACCTGGGTGGGTGATTCTTCTCCCCTGGGCTAGATTAAACATACATTGTTTGAAAAGGTACTCTTCATATTTTAATTCCAGCCCTTTTCTTCTGCAGGCCTTTTCCTTCCCATCGGATTCTTCTTTGCACTATCCATGTGCAATGTATAGAATATATCCCACATCTCCTCTTATGTTCAATGTGATGTAAATACTGTGCTGTAATCATAGATAGAAATTCACTGCTTTCAAAACAAATTAACAAGGATATTAAAAGATGATTAATATTTCCTTAATTTTATAGAAGACGACTTTCAAACAACGCCACGCTGCAACATATATATGTTGCGTCCGTCGGTCTCAGACAGCTTCGACCCTTGTGCCTCACCTCTTTCTCAGCTCTCCCCGCTAGCCTTGGGAAGATGGCTACCACCACATCTGCTAGCCGCTTTCTCCGGCGTCCCCGGAACGACTATGGCGTTGCCTCCCTCCATGTTTCTCCCAAGGGTCTCCTAGGGCACGTGCACGCTACCCACGTCTTTATTCCAGCTATGGCGTGAACCTCGGGGGGCGACCCCCTCAAGTGACGTCACGCCATCCGGGTATTTAGCCTGTACTTGTTTGCTAGCTCATTGAGTTAGCAAGGATTGGTCTCAGCTACTCTGCCACTTCCATGCTGCCACTGGAAGCTCTCTCTCTGCTCTTCGGGGTACTGTCTAACCTGGGTACCTGCTCCTCGGGGGCCCTCTGCTTTATTTCAGGTGCCTTACTGGGATCAGGTACTCGTTCCTCGAGGGCCTGCTCTCCCTGCCTCGGTGCCTATACCATCTACTTCAGCCTGGTGGAATCACCAACCTACAGCTACCATCTAGTGAGTAATCTTAACTCTGTCTGTCTCATCTACAGCATTGCCTTGCCTGGGAAACCTACACCAGAATCCCCTATACCAACATGGGGAGACGGGTTCCCTCTGCTGAGGGTCCCGGGACTGCAACCTCTGGATCACCTCACTACTGCCACCTCTGGTGGTACACATCAAGCTGTACAATAAAAGAGCTAAAATCTGTGTTTGTGCGTCCTGAGTCTAGCCCAGTACTGTGGCTCCCCACGGGGCTCCTCCCCGTGGACATGGTCATCTGCCACAGTGCCCAAGAATCCACCCAAACACCGCTAAACCATAACAGATTGCTAACTACATGGATTCGGCTCAGCTCACCGCATTGCAGGCCATTCCAAGCCTGGCCCAGCGAATCTCCGAACAGTAGAATGCGCTGGAGAATTTGACAGCTACATTCAACCAGCTGCACGCACAGATAAACTTACCCACCACCACAGGTAAAGAAGTTACACCGCCAGAAGTGACGGTCAAGACAATTGAACCTCTGTCTGCTCCAACACACACTTCTCAGGGGAAGTTTGGAAATGTAGAGGTTTTAATAACCAGTGTTGAATGCACTTTTCCCTGCAACCTAGCCATTTTCCTACAGCTTATGCCAAGACCACCTACATCTTGTCTTATCTGGATGGCATTTTATAACCAGCATGTATTACAAAATACACATATTTGTACCCTGCAACATACTTGCAAATATGTATGCTTACGTGTGAATAAATGCAATGCACTGAAAGCAAGTAATTCAATGCATTGTATGTACATACTTTTTCTACTTATTTTAAAAATATATGCATGTGTATTTGACATGCAAAAATATAGTAGGACTTACTCCCATAAAACCCAATTTACACTCATAAATCAGTATATTTTAACACATGCAAGTGTAATTGAAATTACCAGTTTACCAATTACTCAACCGGTTTACTCAGTCCTTCTCCAGATCATCTTGACCTTCAGCCTGACCTCCTCATAGTTCACCCAGACCTTCCACTCAGCCAATAATATACAATAAGTAAGTGTGATAGCAATAATGTAAGATAATTAGCAGGTATAAAATCAAGCAAGTTACCAAATGTATGCACATAAATGTCTTTTAAAATAGCAACTTTCACACGTAACTGTTCACCCCACCCTGGTATGTCCCTAGACCATCCCTTTTTTCCATGTGCATATATGTGTATGAAATACAAAGTACACATGTACTTTCAACTTTTACATAATAGTGATTATGCAAGTACAGGCTACTTACGTGTGTATAAGCTAATTTTGCATGCTCTTTGAAAATTCACCCCTTAGTGTTTATCCATTTAAATACCAAAACCACAGTTCAAAAATAGTTAAATGATAGGAATAATCCAAATACCCTGAATATACAGAATTGAAGCCTTTGTTACTTTACAGGACTAGGAGTAGACTAGGTCTGCCAAACCTTCAAGCATTGCTTGGATGGTGAATCTTCTGTAATAGATAATGTGCAAAATAGAGTTTGCTTGGGTAAAAGCACACAAAACATACTACTCTTCAATTCTGATCCTCTCCTAGTCACTTATCTGGCTATCTAGTTAGCGGGATAAAAGGTTTGCAGGCAGTGGGTGGTTCAGGGTACATTACTTAGCCAGATAAGTGACCTGGCTAAGCCTAGACTTGCTATTGAGCATGCCACTGAATATCCGTGGCTTCTCAGTATTCACCTCAATATGTTTTATACATTTTTGGATGTAAATGAATGAATACTCACTCTGAGTATTAGTGCTGCAGTGATTGGGCTAGATGGGATCCAAGTTGAAAATGGAGATAATGGGGAACCCTAACTAGTTACATATTGAAGGTCCAGTGTATCAGAATCCCAAATGAGTATGGTCTAAATTGAAAAGGAAGTCCAAAGCTGCAGGAATAAGTTACCAGTTCAAATAGAAAAGAAAAGCTAATTGGCCATCCAGTTTGTTAAAACAAACACCATTAACTATGTGGTAGTATGATCAGATAGAACATAAAGTAAAAAAAAAAAATCAAGTGTGTTGAGAATCCAGTGATATTATAACAGAAGGCAGAAATGTAGTGACCAGAGTTATGCCATTAACCAGATGGACCAAGTCAATAAGACTGTTTATGTAAAGTACAGAACGTGATAATAAAGCAAGATCATTTAAGAAATCAATAATACTTTGCTTAAGAAATGAGAAAAAATGCAACAAGATGAATGAATTTGGAACAGTGAATAAACTTTGTTGATAACGATGTGAAGTTTGTCCCATTGAACCTTAGTTGTGCTATAGTACCTAACATATGAAAAGAACAAATAGGTCAACTTAAGATGCATTATAAAGAATTTAAAACAATAGAACAGCTTCCCGACTCAAATGCTCTCCATCAAATTTCTCGACTGCCAGTGCGATTCCTCCAACTGGTGCCCCATTATTCGTTATCTTGTCTTATTCCTTTGTCTACTGCAGATATTATTTTTGGGATCTGAAATGGCATTGCCGTATAATTTGATGCTAAGGAGAGCTTCATAACATTTGACAATCTTCCCATCTGACTGTGTTCAAATTATTCTTCTGGCTAAAAGTGTGAGGGAGGGGGGGCAGTAAGAGGAGGAAGTGGAAGAAAGGACAGAATATTTCCAAAGACAGTCCAGGTGTATGTAAGGCTGGCACGTGAATTACATAGGAACCCCATTTCTCATCCAAATAGAGCTTTTTCTTTTTGGACCAGATATTGCCCAATTCGTGGTAGGCATTTTTTTTTTTTGAGGATTTTCATTGAACCAATGGAGAATGGACTTTTCTATTCTAAAGTGTGATATACTGATTGATTCAGATTGGTCAAATCATAAGTGGTTAAAAGGAGGAAAGCCAGTTCTCCATTGGCAGATAAAATAAAGGATCCTGGGTAATATAATGCTACTTACCAGAAACTCTGACCTTTCTCTCTATAATCCAGTAAATTGTTCATCATGCTAATGTCAGCTTTTTTTTTAATGTGCTCTGTAAGCTTTCTGATTTTAAAAAAAACAAAACACCTAACTCTGAATCGTGTAGAATGTGACTTTACAATCCATTTCAAAGTGTCGGATACCACGGGCAGACCCACTGAGCAATGGCAGGATCCCTGCCATTTCTCCTGCAGGCATGAAAGCTCACCACTACTTGAAATTCTTGTTTCACTCAATCACTCATTCACTGGGATGTCAGGCCTGGGCAGCAGATAGCAAAACTTCATCCCCACCACCTGCTCTTAGTCTAGTGAACATCTGCAAAAAAAAAAAGACTCCGAGGATCAGATATATTGAGCTATTTTTCTATAAACACAAAGGAACCCATTTTCAAAGACTTACTTGCCTCTTACATGTGTAAATCAAGGAATAATCGTCCCAAATCAGCTGTATATGGTGAAGAAGAATTTTCGCCTGCTGAAAAAATGCGTGCACTTTTACAGTGTCCATGCTTTTGGCCACCTAGAAAAAAAAAAAGAGGCATTCCTGTGGGCATTTCAGAAGCATGGTTGAAAACTACATGGATAGAGCTAAGTTTATAAAATGTTTTCAGGTAGGCCAACACATGGAGGTTACAGTGTTGGTTTAGATAATTGTACGTGTACGTTCTTGATTTTAGCCACAAAACAAGCTGATATTCAAATAATATGTACGTGAGCACCTTGTGTTTTCTGAATGGCTAATTTTGTGTGGCCTAACAGTAGAGACAAAGAGTACCAGTTAGGTGCCTACTGAACATTTACCCCAAAATGGAAAACTGAGAACACAAAAAAGGGAATGAATTCGAAGGCATCTGACTGTAATATAGGTATGAAAATAAGAGTTCAGTGCCTAACTGTACAGAAGCAATACATTCATAAATATCAACTGTACTTAGCACCTCCTTAAATGCACAGGTACCTACAATAGTTATATAATGTAAAAAAAAAAATGTTGAAATCAGTGAAAGAGGTTGGTTTGGTTGTTTTATTTTAATATTTTGAGGGAACGCTCATACAAAGGCCTCCACTTGCAAGTCGCAGCAGCCAGTGGTTTATCTTTCTCATATAATCCTGACACATCCTGCTTTTGAATTAAGGAAACCATCTTTAAAGTGACATCATGGGCAAATGTTCAACAAAAAGAGAGAGTGAAATTATTGTCCCATATGTGAGTGCCAATATTAAAGAAAGTAGAGCTCCTAAATTCAGGCACCTAAGGCAAGAACCTATTTTCAGTTAAATTTAGGGGCCTAAATTTTCAGCTGAAAATTCACCTAAATTTAAGATTGCTATTCATATGTCTAGATTTCAGACCTTAAGTTTGGGGTCTAGTGCTGAAAATCTGTGCTAAACACCTTAGGGGTACATTTTAAAACACAGTGCACGCGCGTACCTTTGTTCGCTCACCAGGCGCGAACAAAGGTACGCTGGATTTTATAAGATACGCGTGTAGCCGCACGTATCTTATAAAATCCAGGGTCGGCGCGCACAAGGGGGTGCACATTTGTGCAACTTGCATGCGCCGAGCCCTGCGCGCGCTGCCCGTTCCCTCCGCCTCCCCCCACCTTTCCCTCCCATCCCCTACCTAACCCACCCCCCCCGGCACTATCTAAACCCCCCACCTACCTCTGTCGCACAAGTTACGCCTGCTCGAGGCAGGCGTAACTTTGCGTGCGCCGGGCCGGCTGCCGTGCGCCATGTTCCAGACTGGGGGCTGGTCTGGAGGCCACGGCCATGCCCCCGGAATGCCCCCGGGCTGAAGCCACACCCACGGCATCGCCCCGGATGACACACCGACAGCGTCACACCCCCCCGACACTCCCCCCGATGACACGCCGACCGTGTCATGCCCCCCGACACACCCATCCCAAGAAAGCCCCGGGACTTATGCGCATCCCGGGGCTTTGTGCGTGCCGGAAGCCTATGCAATATAGGCTCGGCGTGTGCAGGGGCGTTTTAAAAGGGTTACATACGTACCTTATGCGTGTAACCCTTTTAAAATCCGGCCCCTAATGTTTTTTCCCAACATATTTCTGCCCTGTAGACACTTTTTAGGATTCTAAATATAGGCGCCTATTGAAGCTCAGCCCTAGCACATGTTAAAAAATGTCCATTTAGGAGCCAGACTCTCAAAGTTAGGCATCTAAACCTTTTGAAAAATATACTTACATATTTCTACATATTAGCAAAACATCTCAATGAATCTGCAAAGCATCTCAATAAAACTGCAAGAAAGGTAGTACTTGTAATTGGTTGTTGCTTTGTGTGTCTAATTAACCCCCCCCCCCCCCCAAAAAAAAACAAACCATAATAAAGAACTGCCAAAGTATCTCCCAAGACACAAGACGCATTTTGCAATGATTGCTGTTTCAAGGGAACATGAAATTCCTCAGAGGGAAAAGTGCTCAGCAGCAAATTTACAGGAGAACAGCTGTTCTCTCGTACGCCATGCTCGCCATTGTGAAGCAATAGCATTGCTTCACAATGGAGATTATATGGTGTATGTGTAAATAGCAGCAATATTGCTTTATAATGGTGTATGAGTGAATAGCTGTTCTCCAGCAAATTTGCAGTCAAGTATTTTTCCCTCTGAGGAATTTCATGCTCCCCCCTTGAAACACCAATTATAGCGAAACACAGCTTCTTCTGAGGAAAGAGCTTTTGGCATTTCCTCTTTATGGTTTCTTGAAAATAAGGTACACAAAGCAGATGCTTTGCTGCTTCGTGGAGATGTTTTCAAGTTTTGGATCATGCACACTCGCGTATGATTTCATTTTCCTTTTTAAAAATGTTCTCATCTTGTCACTTTTAAGATGATTTCTTTAATCTATAAGTAGGACATGTGATGATTTATATGAGAGAGCAAGAATAACCTCCTGGCTATGGACTTGCAAGTTGCATGTAACTATGACCTGTATCACTGTATGAGTATGCCCTTCTTACAATTTAAAATAAAAAAAAACTTTTCTCTATCAACAATTTTATGTTATTTAACTATTGTAAGTACCTGTGCATTTCTGCTGGTGCTAAGCATGATTCATATCTGTGAATTTGTTGCTTCTATGACGTTAGGCACTGAATTCTCATTTTCATACTGTATTAAGAAAACTTAATGCAGAGACTAAAAATCTATTTCTTGATCTTGTCCAAGGTCTCATGATTAATAGACTTTAACGTCCTCTGCTCCTTCCCCAAACCACAACAGTTCAGGTTGTGGCTTACTGGTGTAGATGCTGCTGGGATGTCAATAGTCAGTGGGCCATTCAGCAGCACTTAACTGGATAACTCTGCCACTGAATATGCCTACTAAAGTTAGGACTTATCCTGCTAAGTTTGAATAGTTTTGAAAATTATTGCTAGCTGGATAAATTTTAGCCCTCAGAATGCCCCTCATTCTCAGGTAAATTTTCAGAACCCGGCACGTGCAAATACTGGGAGATACGCGCATAGCCGGGCCTTGCATGCTCCGAGCGCATTTTCAAAATGGCCCGTCTACGCGCTTATCTCCCAATACGTGTAAAAGTGCCGGGCTCTGTGAAAGAGGCGGACCAGAGGCTGGGTCTTGGTGGGGCGGAGAGGGGGCCAGCTGAGATAGCAGCCACTAGGCCTTGTCCCGGGGAAGCATGTGCCAGCAGCTGGAACTTACTTCACTGGCGAAGATGAAGTAAGTTTTAAAATAAAAAAAATTCTAATAGTTAGGGGGGATTAGGGGTCGAGGAGGAGAGTGGAAAAGGAAGGAAGAGAGTTGGTAGGGGATAGGGAACGGAATGGCCTGATTGTCTCGCCATGCATTTTTTTAAAAAATCACCCAGCTTACGCGCTTGAGTTGTGATCTGCAAACACATGCATACGCTGATATAAAATTGGGCGCATGTATGTGCGGGTATCATCTTTTATAACTTGCGTGCATGTTATAAAATTGTGTCTTTTAAAATCTACCCTTCCGTCTCTTTATCCAGTAAAGTTTCACTGATAAAAGATGAAGAAAATTCAGACCCTGTGGTTGGTCTGTCTAATTTTAAAATTAACAAAACAACACTGTGAATATAAGCAATGACACTGCAAAAATATGCATATGGACTGGCATATACTGCAGTAATTCAAGGCTATATCTTTGTCAAAATCAATACGTCCATCTGATCTAGTCTACCTTAAGCCTCAGACAACAGGGAATCATAGTTTGGGTACAGCCTGCTGGGAACATGTAGATCTAGCTGGGCCCATGAAGTAATAGGAGGCCCCGGGGAATGAAGTATCCTAAAGAGAAGGTTCAGATTGAGAGACTGTAAGCGTCCTAATACGTCTTTGTTTATAAACTGCAAAGGTTTGCAGAGCTGTTTCTGTTTCTTTGCATATCAATAAAGGTGCATGAAAATCCAGCCAGAGCCTAACCTGCATTTACTTTTGGCCATTCTGACCGCTCACAGTGCCATATATGGTGTTAGAAGTGAGATCTTTGAGCTAAGCTTGCACAGCCAGAAACCCATGCCAGAAAAAGGAAGAAATCAAATATCAAATTAATTGGATTTTGAATAAGAAGCGAGAAAACTTTTAAATCCTTGGATTTGATTTGAGATTTCAACATCCCTTACCTTACTGAGCTAAGTTTTCACTATATTAGAGACTTGTTGCAATAAGACTATTCTATATTTTTTGGGGAGATATTGATTTTTTTTTGTATGTTGTTCTACACAATATATGGACAATGATCAAAACTGGCTTATTGGCTTTGACAAAGATTTAGCCTTGAGTTGCCACCATATATGACAGTCCATACGCATATTTTTGCTGTGACATTGTCTTGTTAACTTTAATAGGCATTTTATCAGATTTTTACTTTAGTAATTTAAAAGTTGGCCAGGCAAATGTTTTGAATACCAACCTCTGAGTGTTTTTCTCGTTCCTTGTTTTCTGCCTTCAGCTGTACAGCTAACAAAAGCACTGTTCATCTACCAGTCTTTATGCTGTCAACTCAAGTTTGGCATTACTTTCTACCGCCCTCCCCTCTTCATATATATATAAACAATAAGTATTTGTTTAACTGGCAAAAAAAAAAACCCTGCACTGTTCTGACTGGTCTTTTTTGCACAGGGTAGCACTGCCAAGAAGGCAGCAGTAGAGCTGATATGACAGACACATTTCACACATAAATTACCAAAAAGAAACAGATTGATTTCTGCTTCATTCACCCTCCCTCCTTCTCATGTCTTCCTTTATGATTTGCTCACTTATGCAGGCTCCTTGTCTTCTGAATGATCATTCTAAAATCAGGGGCTTCTCAGTCAATCAGATTTCTTAATTAACTAATATATATCCTGTGTGTGTGAGACCAAGTGTGACCTTTAGGTCTAAGTAGGTAAATCATTGAAGCCTGTACTCATAGGGAGCAATGGGCTGTATTGTTTCAGTGGTGGAGTGTGTATACCTTTAAGCCTAAATTATACAGTGACATCTAGGGGTTTAAAAAAAGGGAGGTTTGCAGTGAGTGCAGGGCTTTTTGACATTTTCTTCTTCCTGTGTTCGGGTTGTTATCCATGGTGGGAGTAAAATCCCTGTTCTAAGGCTTAAGGCATTGCTTCTATTATTGAAGAACCCCTAGGAGGAAACATAGGGACAACCTGAAGGAATACAGTAGAAGTCTCATCTTTTATCCCAAGATATATACAAAGAAATCAAACTTAACAGTCAAGGATGAACTGAACTGAGTTTTCCAGGAGAAAGTAACTATTGGCTATAAGTAGAGTATTTTTCCTGTCTTGTCACCCGTAGACTTTACTGTGCAAGCCTATGGAGGTGAACCTGTTGAAGACTCGTTTTATTGTTCTTTGATATAAATTCATTTGGCGTTAATGGAATGACCCACCAAGATACGAGTAGAATTTTTTGCCAGGGTTTAGGATTGGGTTCGCCTGATGTATATGTATCCAGAGGCCATTTCACATAGGTGGGGCATTTGTTAATGGCACAGAAGAGAAACTATTTTCCTGTCCAGTGAGGAGAATCTCTGAATCTGATCCACTACGCTTTTTACTTGACCACATTCTAGATTCCACTGACCAGTGTAAAGGTTGGACTCTCTTAGCATTTGGTTTTATTTTATGTACCTTCAGTTAGTGTTGTTTATAAAAATAAAAACATATAATATTTATTTATTTCCCAGCTCATTTTTTTCCCTTTTTATTTTCTTATTTGCTAGGATCTACTGTCCACCGTATTACCAGCAAACTGTTTAAGGCAAATCACTATATATATATATATATATATATATATATATATATATATATATATATATATACAAAAATAATGGAAAATACTATATAATCTATATTTGAGTTATTTATGTATTTTTATTTGTATTTTTTGGGATGGAAAGTCAATTCATACATGTTTGACACAGTCTACCTCATTTAATGAGTTTGTAAAGATCTTCTAATCATAATTGGCATTAAGATGGTAACTTTCAAATGAGTGTATGGCTGCACATATGTGTGTGTCGGTGCATGCCCAGTATGCAGCCATTTTATAACATGAGTGCACAAAGGCATGTATGTTATAAAATAGCCCCAGTGCATGTATATGTGTGCCCAGTTTTGCAAATGAGTGTGCATAGCCGAGTAAAGTCTGGTTTGAGATGCACAAGTAGGGGAATTTTATAACAGGCGCATGTCCATGCCATGACCTGTTTTACCAGTTTGTCCACCAGTTTGCCCAGTCCATAGCCAGGTCCTCCAAATCCCACTGGTTTGTTAGCTTGCATTCCTCCCAGTTGACCCAGACCCCTCAAACACTTGAGAGATGCCTACAAGCAGTTATATTTAGATCTCAATAGCAGAAGTAATGTTATATGGCACTAGACTGGGCACGCACCCAGGCAAGTACATATTTAGACACATATTTCTTGACTCCACCTTGGAATGCCCACACCATGCCCCCTTTTTTGTCCGATGTGAGATAGTCACACATTGGCATTTGGGCACGCATGTGGCTGCTTTATTAAAATTGGGTGGATATGCACAAGTACTACATGCACCCGTATCTCCTAAGTGCACATATCTCCTAATTTTGGTGCACACACATCTTTTAAAATTCACCTTTAATTTTATAATCTTTAGTATATATGCTTTTTGTGTCCCTTAAAACACTCTTCAGAATCACTAGGATGGTAACTTTCAAACTGGTTAGCCCCATGCCCAGGAACGCAGCTATTTTATAACATCCTCGTGTATATATGTTCATGTTATAAAATAACCTGGCCGTGTGCATGTGTGCCCAATTTTAAGTGGACACATGACTGTGCGCGCAAGATCCACTTCTACCACTAAAGTGGGGGATTTTAAAAAGGATGCGCGCAGACGACATCACCAGTTTTCCCAGTTCATTCCTAGTTTGCCTAGTTAAGGAATAGATCTTCCAAACCCCCTTGGTTTAATAGCCTTTCTTCCTCCATGTTAGCTCCGACCCTTAAAACCCTGCTGATCTGCCTAGATTTTATCACTGCGTCAGGGGACCCCGACGTGCACCAGTGTGCATCAGTATTTATGTACAAATTTCAGGTTTAAATCCCGGAATGCCCATGTTCTGTCTATGCCCAGACCACGCCCATGCTACGCCCCTTTCTCGGAAGTTCTGCGATGTACATGCAGCGGCATTTACATTTGTATGCAACTGATTTCTAAAGTCCGCATGGTGAGCACCGGCCTGACATATTCGTGCTCCCCTGATTGATGTACATGTTGGGCTTTTAAAATTCACCTTTTAGGCTCCATAATGTCCCAGATGCTTTCATTTAAATCACACTGTTTAAGTCATACATAAGGCTTTTAAATTAGTCCTTTCCAACAATTTGCACACCACATAAACATGATAAGCAATTAAAGATAACCTCTACAAAGGCCTCTTCCGCCTGGTTGGGTTTCATCAGGGGAACTGATATATGAGTTATAAATTGAGCTGGCTGAATATTCCTTTATGAAAAACACACCTATCTCATCTTATGGCTTTTCTTTCACAGACCTGCTTAGTAATCCTCATACACTACCATGAGAGTGAACCGGATGTCTATGCACTGCAGACTGACTCCTTTTGCACACACCAAGAAACTCAACAAACTGACAAGGCTGCTTTTCTGTTCTCTCTGCACTGTAAACTGTGCACTGTGCAGTCAGGCAGAGACAAAAATTGCTGCTGATTGTTCACTGCTTATCTTCATCTTCACTGCCCTGTTCCAGTGGACAGAATGCAGCATCTCCATCTCTCTCTCACATTGAGAGCATTGTGACTGCAGCAGTGAAAATACCCCAAAAGCCCTTCGCTAATGCCAAACTTCTTCTCTCTCCTTCTGTATTAAACTTTTCTTTTACTCTAACAGAACTTCCAAAAAAGGCAACATTTCTCTATGAAATCCAGAGAGAAAATGAGTTTATTTGCATATGCTCAGACCTTTCAGTGGGAGGAAGTCAGTGTCACTTGATCCAGATGCCAACTAAAGGCTAGTTAAAAAAAAAAAAAAAAAAAAGCTTCACTATAATTGGTCCTCTGTCCTGTCTGCTTATCTAGTTCTCTCACCTCTGCTCCATTCAGAGTTTTACTTCACAGGTATTGCTTGATTCCTACCAGTCCCACTTCAGCACTTTTACATGGGCCATGGGAAATAAATGAAAAGAAAAAATTTTGTTTATATTCATGGACATCTTCCATTCGTTTCGTGGTGGTGCGGGGGCATGAATGAAAGGAAAATGATCTCATCTGTTGTATTTTACCCATTTGTTTCAAACAAATGTACATCCCTAATAGCTGCTCCCTATAAACCACTATCATTTTTCCCTCTACCATCACTTCTCCATGCTGAAGAATTCTAACCTGTTAAGCCTTTACTCACAAAGGAGTGGTTCCAATCCGTTTAGAAATTTTATTGCCCTTCTCCACACTTTTTCTAGTATTGCTATTTTTCTTTTTGAGATGTGGCAACTAGAACTACACAGAGTACTCAAGGGTAGTTGCTCCACAGATCAATACAGATCAATACAGAGGCATTATAATCCTCTTTTGTTTTCTGTTCCTTTCCAAATATGTGGATAAGTGCAAGGTGATGCATATAGGGAAAAATAACCCATGCTATAGTTACACAATGTTAGGTTCCATATTAGGTGCTACCACCCAAGAAAGAGATCTAGGTGTCATAGTGGATAACACATTGAAATTGTCGGTTTAGTGTGCTGCGGCAGTCAAAAAAGCAAACAGCATGTTGGGAATTATTAGGAAGGGGATGGTGAATAAAACGGAAAATGTCATAATGCCTCTGTATCGCTCCATGGTGAAGACCGCACCTTGAATACTGTGTACAATTCTGGTCAGTGCATCTCAAAAAAGATATAATTGCGATGGAGAAGGTACAGAGAAGGGCTACCAAAAAGAAAAATGGAATGGAACAGCTCCCCTATGAGAAAAGACTAAAGAGATTAGGACTTTTCAGCTTGGAGAAAAGACGGCTGAGGGGGGAGATATGATAGAGGTGTTTAAAATCATGAGAGGTCTAGAACGGGTAAATGTGAATCAGTTATTTACTCTTTCGGATAATAGAAGGACTAGCGGGCCCTCCATGAAGTTAGCATGTAGCACATTTAAAACTAATCGGAGAAAGTTCTTTTTCACTCAACGCACAATTAAACTCTGGAATTTGTTGCCAGAGGATGTGGTTAGTGCAGTTAGTATAGCTGTGTTTAAAAAAGGATTGGATAAGTTCTTGGAGGAGAAGTCCATTAGCTGCTATTAATTAAGTTGACTTAGATAATAATCACTGCTATTACTAGCAACGGTAACATGGAATAGACTTAGGTTTTGGGTACTAGCCAGGTTCTTATGGCCTGGATTGGCTACTGTTGGAAACAGGATGCTGGGCTTGATGGACCCTTGGTCTGACCCAGTATGGTATGTTGTTTTGTTCTTATTTATTAACCTTTTTTGCTTGCTGCCACACATTGAGCCGATGATTTCAATGTGTTTTCCAAGATCCTTTTGCTGAGTGGTAACTCCTAATATAGAACCCAATATTGAGTACTTATAGTTATTATTTTATTTCCCTATGTGCATCACTTTGCACTTGTCCACATTAAATTTAGTCTGCCATTCAGCTGCCCAATCTACCAGTCTTGCAAGGTCCTCCTACAGTTTCTTATAATCTGCTCATGTTCTAACACTTTGAATAACTTTGTGTCATTTGCAAATTTGATCACTTTATTCATTGCTCCCTTTTTCAGATTATTTATAAATATGTTAAATAGCACTGGTTCCAGTACAGATTTCTGGGCACTTCACTATTCACTTTTCTCCCATGGGAAAATTGACCTACTCTGTTTCCTATCTTTAACCAGTTATCAATCCACTATAGGAAATTGCCCCCTATTCCAAGTGTGAGTGAGTATGAGCGTCAAAGGTGTGTGTGTATGTGTGTGGATAGAGGCAATGAGTTCCAGGCTTATGTGAATTGAGTGAAAAAATATTTTCCCTGATTTGTTTTAAATGTACTGTTTTACTAACATCATGGAGTGTCCCCAAGTGGTAACTCCTAATATGGAACCTAACATTGTGCAACTGCAGTTTGGATTACTTTGCTCTTGTCCAGATTAAATTTCAGAGGGTGGAGAGTGCTTCCAGTTATATACACACCTAACCACATCCCCACACCACTCACACTTCCTACACCATTTCCCTCACCTTAACACACATATGGAAGAGTAGGGCTACAAACTGGAGAGACCCACAAAACAGTAGAGATGTGAATCAGAACCGGAATCGTGTTTTTTTTTTTTTGCCCGGCCCGATCGCGGTTTTGTTTATCGCCTGCGCCTGAGCCGATAAACAAAAAACCCACCCCGACCCTTTAAAACTAATACCTTAGCTTCCCCCACCCTCCTGACCCCCCCCCCAAAAAAAACATTTTATAGGTACCTGGTGGTCCAGTGGGGGTCCCGGGAGCGATCTCCCGCTCTCGGGCCGTCGGCTGCCACTAATCAAAATGGCGCCGATGGCCTTTGCCCTTACCATGTGACAGGGTATCCATGCCATTGGCCGGCCCCTGTCACATGGAGGGAGCACTGGATGGCCGGCACCATCTTTAAAAATGGCGCAGGCCATCCAGTGCTCCTACCATGTGACAGGGGCCAGCCAACGGCACGGATACCCTGTCACATGGTAAGGGCAAAGGGCCATCGGCGCCATTTTGATTAGTGGCAGCCGACGGCCCGGGAGCGGGAGATCGCTCCAGGGACCCCCACTGGACCACCAGGTACCTGTAAAAGGTTTTTTGGGGGGTCAGGAGGGTGGGGGAAGCTAAGGGATTAGTTTTACAGGGTTGGGTAGGTTTAGGGGTTATTTTTGTGTGCCGTTTTTCCCGCCCTCCCCCAAAACAATAAGAGAACCCCCACGAACAATATCATGGGGTTTTTCTATCGATTTGGGGGAGCCCCCGATTTCTGACTATTTTGAAAATATTGACGATATTTTCAATCGTCCGAAGCCTGATTCACATCCCTACAAAACAGTACGGTAGGCGGTCAAGAAAAGCCATGGATGTGAAGAAACAAAACTAAACCGGAGCCTTGGAAAGGAGATTTATTGGTTGATTATATGCAGCCCGACTCTGACCAAAGTTTTGTCTTTTAAGGCTGCATTAGGGGCTCTTAATTCAAGCTAATTAAAGAGTACATCTGCGGGCACCATATGTAATTATGGAATGTATGCACTTGTTTAATCACTTGTTGTGTAGGTTAGTGGCTAATCCTTCAAAATACATTTGAAAGACCAATGGCAGTGTTCTCCAATCAATAGTAACAAACATAGAAAATGACCATCAACAAGTGATTAAACAAGTGCATACATTCCATAATTACATATGGTACCCGGAGATGTACTCTTTAATTAGCTTGAATTAAGAGCCCCTGATGCAGACTTAAAAGGCGAACCTTTGGCCAGTCGGGCTGTATATAATCTACAAACTGGAGAGACTGGGGGATAAGAATACATGCACACCCATACTCCACACCCCCACTAGATCCTTTCTACACCACTACCTACCCACACACCCTCCACCCCCACTTCCCCTCTCCCAGCATACACAGGGATAAGGAAATAATGTCCCCCCCACATACTACACACATGTGTATCCTCCCCTACCCCTTCTTCCCCCTTCATACACATACACACAAGGGGGCAGAAGAGAGGGCTACAAACTGGAGAGTGTGGGGAGAGGGGGGACCAAGTAGAGATTGCAAGGGGGAAAGAGTCTATACATACACACCTGCACTACCACTCCACATCTTTCCCAAGATACAGGAGTGAGGGGGGGGGGACAACAAAGCAGAAAGTGAGGGGTAAAGAGTGCCCCCAGCCATACATACACAACCCTACTGGCAGAAGGCATTGGCAAGTGGAGCTCCTAGTGTTGGTGTATGTATATTTATGAACATACATATACACAGAACATATAGAAAGACATGGTTTAATGGAACAAAGTCAGCTTGGCTTTACCCAAGGCAGATCTTGCCTCACAAATCTGCTTCACTTTTTTGAAGGAGTTAATAAACATGTGGATAAAGGTGAACCGGTAGATGTAGTATATTTGGATTTTCAGAAGGTGTTTGGCAAAGTTCCTCATGAGAGGCTTCTAGGAAAAGTAAAAAGTCATGGGATAGGTGGCGATGTCCTTTCATGGATTACAAACTGGCTAAAAGGAAACAAAGAGAGTGGAGTGCCTCAGGGATCTGTATTGGGACCCGTACTTTTCAATATATTTATAACTGATCTGGAAAGAAATACGACGAGTGAGGTAATCAAATTTGCAGATGATACAAAATTGTTCAGAGTAGTTAAATCACAAGCAGATTGTGATAAATTGCAGGAAGACCTTCTGAGACTGGAAAATTGGGCATACAAATGGCAGATTAAATTTAATGTGGATAAGTGCAAGGTGATGCATATAGGGAAAAATAACCCATGCAATAGTTACACAATGTTAGGTTCCATATTAGGAGCTACCACCCAAGAAAGAGATCTAGGCGTCATTGTGGATAACACATTGAAATCATCGGTTCAGTGTGCTACGGCAGTCAAAAAAGCAAACAGAATGTTGGGAATTATTAGAAAGGGAATGGTAAATAAAACGGAAAATGTCATAATGCCTCTATATCGCTCCATGGTGAGACCGCACCTTGAATACTGTGTACAATTCTGGTCGCCGCATCTCAAAAAAGAAATAATTGCGATGGAGAAGGTACAGAGAAGGGCGACCAAAATGATAAAGGAAATGGAATAGCACCCTTATGAGGAAAGACTAAAGAGGTTAGGATTTTCCAGCTTGGAGAAGAGATAGCTGAGGGGGGATATGACAGAGGTGTTTAAAATCATGAGAGATCTAGAACGGGTAGATGTGAATCTGTTATTTACTCTTTCAGATAATAGAAAGACTAGGGGGCACTCCATGAAGTTAGCATGTGGCACATTTAAAACTAATTGGAGAAAGTTCTTTTTCACTCAACGCTCAGTTAAACTCTGGAATTTGTTGCCAGAGGATGTGGTTAGTGCAGTTAGGGGTAGATTTTGAAAGGGTTGTGTGCGTAAGATACACATGCAACCCCCGAAAAACTACCCTGCCTCCCCCTGCGCGTGCCGAGCCTATCTTGCATAGGCTTGGCGGCGCACGTAAGCCAAAGGACGTGCGTAAGTCCCGGGACTTGAAAAAATGGGCGTTCTGGGGGCAGGGCCATGGGTGGGGCCCTGGCCCGGGGGCGTCCCAGGGGCGGGACCGAGACCTCTGGAATAGCCACCGGGCCAGGGGATGGAGAGTCAGCATGCGCAAGTTTCGCCTGCCTGGAGGCAGGCGTAACTTCTTCAATAAAGGTCAGGGGAGGGTTTAGTTAGGGCTGGGGGGCGGGTTAGATAGGGGAAGGTGTGGGGGGGGGGGGCGGAGAGAACGGAGGCAGGTTTCTCGGCTTGGCGCGCGTAGGTTGAACAATTATGCACCCCCTGCGCTTGCCGACCCTGGATTTTATAACATGCACGCGGCAGCGCATACATGTTATAAAATTGGGCGTAGATTTGTTTGCGCGAACAAATCTACACCCGTGCGCATGTTATAAAATCTGGCCCTTAGAGTAGCTGTGTTTAAAAAAGGATTGGATAAGTTCTTGGAGGAGAAGTCCATGACCTGCTATTAATTAAGTTGACTTAGAGAATAGCCACTTGTATTATTAGCAACAGTAGCATGGGATAGACTTAGTTTTTGGGTACTTGCCAGGTTCTTTTGAACTGGATTGGCCACTGTTGGAAACAGGATGCTGGGCTTGATGGACCCTTGGTCTGACCCAGTATGGCATTTTCTTATGTTCTTACTGTATATATACATACACACTAGGGATAGATATGGATATACAGACACAATATATTGTCACAAGTTTCTGCCTGGGCCCTGAACGACCACTGAAAGTTTTCTGGAAAAAAACACTGCTCTGAGCTAGCCACTTGCAGTATGATAACTTTATTCCAGATATCAGTGTTCACTTCACACTTATAACCTTCAGTTCCTTTCCTGAGACACAAGGATTTCCCTAGTAAGGATACTTTCATTAATAGCTCATTTTCCTAGAACCTTCTCCCAACTGTTCCTTTTTGTACATTCAATCTCCCTAACCACAACTTGTGGGCATTTCTGCATCTGAGTCTTGGTAGGTATTTTTCTCCTGTTCTCCTCCTCCTCTCTGTCTGAAAGACAGTGTTCACGCTGGCTTAAAAGACAAACCGATTCCTCTATTTGTGCCCTAAAGAGGGCAAGGTCTGCTGATGGCAGTCCCACCCTCTTAATGAATAAAAGAAGTGAAATATACTCGGGCACCTTAACTGAGATGTCACAGATAGAAGGACATAAATATATAAAGTTGGCCCACTAAACAAGTAAAATGGGAGGAGGAAACTCAAGCTAGAGAAAATTGAACATGCAACCCCTGAGCCAAGCCTTGAGATGCCGTAGTCAGCCTGGTACAAGACGCCAGATGCTCAGCACATCTGTCTGCAGGGTCCTCACAAGCAAAGTGGCCTCCTTTCTTGCTCCACTAGATCCATGGGCAAAAGCTAAGTGGACCCAGCCTCTGGAGTGGTGTGGATCTCCTGCAAAAAGGCCATAGAGTACCTCAGTCCCCCTCATTCAGGAAGGAGAGTATCCAGTACCTTCAGAGACCTGCCCTGCAGCCATTGGTATTAAGGATTCCAAACATCAGAGCCATTCTCTGAGAAAGGGGTGTTTGGGTACATGTTTTAGTTGCCGATGAACACACATAGAGCGCCTCCTTTTCTTTCTTTTTTTTTTTTTGTGGGCCACTCAGACAGATCTACTGACACTCTTTCCAGTTTCTGTAAGGCCTTCCACCAGAAGTGGCGCGTTGATCGAGTCAGGGATGACAAAGAGGCTGAGAGGCTGGAGAGTGCCACACTGCTATCTTTCCTCTTTCCTTGGCCTTCCTCACTCGCCTTTCAACTTTAAGGGACTGGGATTTGTAGCTCCCCCACTGTTCCCCTGGGATGTCCTACCCTGTCCATCCACAATTTTCTGAAACCCAGAGTGCAGACCCCACCTGCTATCACGTGTGACTGTGGGGGTCTGGTCTTCTGCCTACCAGGGTTTTGCCTGAGTGTTACCCACTCTCTCTCCCTCCTGAGGGGACACCTCCTCGAGTTGTTTCTGTGCCTCCTCTAGACCGTTCTTATGCTTATACTTGTAGGCTTGGTATTTGATGGCAGGTGGGTTTTTTTAACCTTCTCTAGCAGATTCTGAAGCTCATGCTGGTGTTGAGCATTGATAAGTACTTCAGAGGCCATCATGAAAGGGGAAAAATGAAGGCTATAGAACATAGAAGTCAGTTCTGACAGAAGGCGGGGAGGGGAAGATAACTGCAAAAGTAAAAACATGGCACAGTTTGGTTTTTTTTTAACCTCAGCCCCAAATAATAAAGAGAGAAGGGTAAATAAAAATCACAAATTGGGACTTGGCTTTCAGTCTCTAAAAGGGAGGGAGGGAAAAAGTTAAATCTAGATGAGGGAGCTTATATTTCATCTCTAAACTTAAATAACTTGTGCAATGGGGGGAGGCGTGAAGGAGGAGTAAAAAAAACCTAAATGAGGATCTTAGCTTTCTGCTCTAGGTGCTGCAGGATAATAGGGGAGGGGACTTAACTTTCAGCCCCTGCTAACACAAAGACAGAGAGGCTTAAAAGGATAACTCAACGCAAGGGGGGGATCGAGGGGGGGGGGGTGTACCCTTGGTCTTGGGGAAGGAGAGAGGTAGACTCTGTAGAACACCGACAGTGGGACTGAGCACAGAGTGGTGACAATACCTTCCTGCCCAGCCCTGCCTGAAACTAGTCCTCTACAACCCACCTCTTGCCATTGAGGTTGCTGCTAGCCGACCCCTTTCTGACCTCGTACCAGTTCCCTGGAAACCTTTGCAGATTCAAACCACAGACTGTGGGGATGTCTGGGGATTCATTTTCCCTGAATATCTTCCTCTCTGTCTGAAAGGCAGTGTGCTTTCTGCCTTGAAAGACGCACTGATTCCCTGCTGTTTCTGTAATTAGCCTCCCAATTAAAAACACACTTTTCTTGTGACTGTTACCTTGATCCTAATTAGTTCATTGTCGAGGGCATCCAAACTACATTACCCAGCAGCCCTGTGTTTTCTGTTCCCAGTGGCTTTACAATCCCCTAGCTAACTCTTGATTACTTGTTTTTCCGTCTTGAAGCAGTGTTCCTTCAGACCTCCCTTTAGAGCTCCCTCTGCTTTCTAGAGTCTCTACCTGTCCTGTCTCTCCAGGCTAACGTGCTTCATCTATCTGTCTATATCTGTCTATCTATCTGTCTATATCTATTTATCTATCTATCTATCTATATATATATATATATATATATATATATACGATCATATTTATGGTTGAGCAGTAAGGCATAAGTGCAGGTATACAAAGTTAAGTAGTAAGACATTCATAGTTGGTGTGCATTGGTAGTGGATACTGTCACACCTCAGATGTGTTGGAAGGCTTGTATTGCCAGGCTTCCACTGAAACATACACCACAGAAATGCCTCAGTACAATTTAAACAATGATTCACTTACTTTTTAAAGTAATTCTACTATGCTGGAATCCAACCCATAATGCAATGCCAGGGTAGATGCTTGATCTCGTGTTAAGCAATATCAGAGCAATGACTATACTTACCATTTAAAGATAGATAACATAGGCCTAGATTCATCATTTTGCTATAATTCTTTGCATGAATAGCGCTTGTGATGAAAAATGGGGCATGGTAAGGCTAATTTTTGCGATACCACAATGCATGTTAAACTTATCACACTTGCAATATTTCCACTTTGCAAGCTGAGAAGTGTCCAGAGAGGCATTTCTATGGTTTGAGCTGCTCCTGGCTAGAGAGAGAGAGAGAGAACTTCTTTATAAGGCTCTCATATTAGTCAACTATTTATTCCACTCTCTACCTGGGTGCTATCGAGCTAGGGTGAGAGCATATTGTAGAAATCTCATCTTTTTGTATCTTTTTCCATTCCAAATCACATCAAATCTTCACTGTGCTGCTGGTATGTAGGACTGTACATGTAAAACTGGCCCCCAAACCCTAGACCATTACCAAAACCTCACCTCAAGTTACTAGAAGACTCTCCTACAGTGGTGTAAACAAATATGTGTGCTACCCCAGAGGTGTGCATGCTCGCTCTCTCTCTCGCATGCAATGTTAAACAACCTTCGTTTTCATAAACTCTTCCCCTGCTACTAAAATTTGCATCTGCATCACGACATGCGAAACATAATGCGTGTGTTACCGCGGGCGTTAGGTTCCTAACATCCTAACACATTTTGATGAATGACCTTGTTAGTGATGCAACACTGTGAAGGTCATTTTCAAATATCCCACACATAACTTATGAAGCAAATAGGCACATAAGTTACACCAGATTTCAAAGTGGGCTTATGTGCCTGTCTGCTTTGAAAATTATCCAACAAATTTACCCTGTACAAATTACATCTACTATTTGGTGCACATAAAATTTTCTTGAAAATTTATGTACGAAAGTATGCATGTGACTCCAAAGCCGGTCTCAGCTCCTCCCCATGAATCCCACCACTTAATCTGGTTAAACTTCCACATGAACATAAAAACACATAAGTTTACCTACATATCAGGTAGGTAATTTTGTAAAAGGCTACCTCTGCCTGTAAAACACTGTTTTACCCACAGAAATTTCATAGATAATTAGGCCCCCTCCCCCCATCTATCATATCGTGTAACTACATATACTGGCAAATTTTGCATTAAGCCTACCAAATAATTTAGATTTTTCTTACTTCTGTTTGAGCTGGGCAGTATATTTAATCGGCTCTGTTTTTTTCTTCATAACAGCAGCAAAATGAGCTGCTGGGTGGGGAAAGAGGGAGGTTTTTCACCCTTGCTGTGCCCAAGCCGCTTGTGAAAATGAACAACAGAGCCCCTGTAGGACACTACTTTAAAAAGGGATTTTTAGAAAATTTTTCTTCTCAATAGGGAGCCGAAGCCTACAGTGTTTCTTTCACGCTATCTTTCTTCTCTTCCCCCCTTACTTATTTCTTGCATTTCTCACTCCCCTCTATGGATTTGCAACATTTAAAACACAGCAAGTCATGGGCGATTACAAGGATTTGAGAGACTGTAACATTTTGCTGCCAAAATGTAATTGATTTATTAGAGACATTATAATACATGCACAATTCAACATAAGAGCTTTCTTTGAACTCACCCGGTATCAGACACCCTGGGGACTGTTTGGCTTTCAGCACCATGGACAGAAATCCTCATTACCAATCCCCTTCTTTCCCTCCTATTGAGTCTGCTTATTGCAAGAGATATCAAGTCAATCATATCTACATTAATTTTTTTCAAAACAATCTTGAACTTTATTCTTTTAAAAATTGATGGGTTTTCAGTGTTAATAAAAATGAGAGTTTTGCAGCAATACCTGCAATTAGGCTGAGAGTGAACACCTTGTGTGCAAATTTTGTTCTGTTCAGTGGATCTGCTAGTGTACTTCATATCTGTGTTGTAATGCACCTATAACTAATCTAGACCCCCTCATCCCTATTTCACCCTCTGATTTTCTTGTCAGGCAGTCTTAGATAGAGATTATTAGTTGGTATACCAAACTGTATGGAACAATAGCAGTAAGATGATAGATGTTGGCAGCAAAAAACAATTGACGTATCCAGTTCAAACTTCCAAAGATATATCGCAACTGCCAGATATAGAGCACAATTTCCTGTAGGACATTACTACTTCTCCAAGACAGTTGTAATCATATTCCTCCATTATATTCCAGTCTCTTGGATAGTTGAGCATGCAAGAACCCCTTTTTAGTTGACACGCAGCACCCCTCTTCTCCCATGCTCAACCAGTGTCCCACAATAGTCCAAACAGCCACCAACACCAGCATAACTGTTAAACCAAACATTCGACCTCCTAGATCCTCTTGGCCATTCCAGACTGTGCTGTCGACCACGAACCACCACACCAGTCTGGTCGATACAAGGAATGCATAGTCTGCCAGACAGACCTAGCTACATAAATGCCTACATGTCTCCTAGCCCTAGTTTTTATTGTTCTTGCAGCCTGCCGAATAAACCCAACTACTAGTTAATTTTAACCCCACAGCATTCCAAACAGACCCAGTTAAATGAGCATCTGCATTTCCACTAAGACTTCTGTTTCTAGTTATCATATTTGCCTTATGCCGGACAGACCCAGCTAGTAGTTCATTCTTACATGAGCTCTTCACTTTATTTACAACTAAGAATTCTCCATGCTTATTTCATGCTGCCTTGAAATCTTGTACTGTTTTAGCTTCTATCACCTGCTCTGAGAAGGCATGCCATGCATCCCCACTCTTTCTATTAAAAAAAAATATATATTTTTTGACATTGCTTCTGTGTTACCCACCTTGGCGTCTTGTTCTAGAACTTGCTTTCCTTTGAATAAAGTTTGCTTCTTGTATACTATTAATACCTGTCAGGTATCTGAATATCTCTATCATCTCTCTCCTGTCTTGTGTCTTCCTAAGGAATACATATTTAGATTCCTAATTCTCATTGTATAGGGCTTCTCATGCAGATATTGCACTATTTCAGTAACTCTTCTCTATAACACTCCACTTTGACTATATATCATTGCAGAGGAACAGTCTCTATAACTGGACACAACACTCAAGATGAGGTCTCTCAAACAACCTGTATTTATTTATTTATTTGTTTGTTTGTTTAAACATCTTAGATTCCACAAATTAATTTTGTTCAGTGTGGATTGCAAGTTCAAATACATAAACATATAAAAACATAAATACAAAACATATTAAGACTAGTCACAAATTACTTAAAACATAAAAACACAAAAAAGCACAGTAAAATTCAGGTCAAAGAATCCTCAAAATTTCCCCTCAAACTGTGTTCTTCGTGCCTGCATACACCTGATTAAATAAAACTGCTTCTGCTTATTTTCAGAATGTCAAATAATCCTGTTCTTACCTCAGTTATAAAGATAATGTATTCCGTAAGGGAGGTGCAGCAACTGAAAAAGCTTGTGCCCTAGTAGTTTGAAGATGAAAATCATGAATAGAAGGAACATACAGTAACTGTTGTAAAGATGAACGTAAAAAACATTCAAACATCCCTGCATAAGGATGAGATTCTATATTAAAAGCCTTATAAACCAAGGTAAATACTTTAAAAGGTATCCTCTATAAAATAGTGAAACAAAGAAGATCTCTCATAGAAAGCATCAAACTCTTCCCCCAGCATAATCAAAAAATATTGCAAATTGAAGCATTTTGCACCAGTTGTAAACTTTTAACAAATAGGCTGCGTAACGTCTGCAAAAATGGTGGACCCTTGGTACTGCATTGTAGTTGGCATAACCTAGTGAGAAAGCCCTCTAGGCCCAGACTGGCAGCTGGCAGAGGAGCCCTGTGGCAAGATCAGCTGGAGCTTTGCCTACACCAGCTGCCTTCCCCACAGGTTGAGCCCTTGGGTTCTGGCAGCCGGCAGGTCTTAGGTGGGTCCCTAGGGCAATCCAGAGACGAGAGTGCAAGGCCAGGTGAGAGTCAGGCCAAGTGGCTGACAGCAGAGTAGAATAACAAGCCAGAGATCAGGGCAGGCAGCAGACAGTGTGAAATCTGGTCCAAAGCAGAGGGTCAGGTCCAGGCAGCGATCACAGAAGGTCAGGGTCAGAGTACAAAAAGTCAAGCCAAGGGGAACAGGACAGACCAAGGAATAAGACAAGGCAAGGTAACAGACAAGGACAGAGCATGTACAAAGCAAGGAGACAACGCAGAAAGCAACATGAACTGGGACACAAGGCCAGGAGACCTGTTGCTGAGGTACTGGCTGGTTGCAAAGGAGTTCCTTATATACTATGGAGGATATGATGTCATCAGCCAGCACCACAGAAAGTCCTGACTAGGGGGTCCAGAGTTATAGGAAGTTCTATCCTGGGCCCTAGGAACAGCATGCTGCCGAAGACTATGCCAGAGTCCATTTGAGTCAGAGGTGAGGGGCGTAACAGGCTGGCAACCCTAAGTAAATAGCATGGCAATAATGAAGATGGCTGAGTACTACAGTTTGCACAAATAATTTAAAGTCATTAATTGACAATAACTTCCTAAGATATCTTAACAATTATAGAAAACTGTTCTAGCCAGCTAAAAATCTGAGCCTAGACAGACAACTTAGAGTTTAACACCATCCCTAAGTTTTGAAATTTCTCCTTTATCTTGACAATGGAATTATCAACAATGAAATCCAAAGAGCACTCCAATGGGGTTTTTCCCACCAAAGAAGGGAAGTCTTACCACTATAAATAAGCCATTTTCAGACAACCTCTTTTGGATTTGTCGGAAACAAGTATTAAACTGGTCTAAAGAGACATCTCCAGGGATCACACTTGTATAAACTTATACATCGTCCACATACATTTTGAAAACGATCCCGCACTCAAATAATATCTTTCCTAGGGGACTTAAAAATACATTAAATAGAGCAATGGATAGCGCTGAACCTTGAGGCACACCTACCATACATAGATACCAGTCAGATTAATTTTCCATACAATTGACCCTTTGCACCCTGTCTTCTAAAAAAAATACTGAAACCAATGCTATACATTCCCACCCACTCCTATTTCCCTAAGTCTTAATAATAATCTCATATGACAAACATTGTCAAAGGCGGATGATATGTCAAGTTGAACTAATATCCCTGATTTACACTGTTCCGTGGAGCAATATATTTCATCAGATAACGACAATAATAATGTGTCAGTTCCATGGTGCTTTTGAAAACCAAACTGCTCTTTGTTAAGAATATTATGCTCATTAATAAAATCATCTAATTGAGTGAGTATCCATTTCTCCAAGATTTTACTCAATGAACATAAATTAGAAACCAGGCAGTAGTTACTCAATAAGTTCAAAGATATCTCAACATCTTTCTGAACAGGGTGTACTATTGCTTGCTTCACTACCTGCAGAACAGCACCTTTCATCAATGATAAATTAAACATATTGATTAAATATTTCTCAATCAATTTTATTTCTAATTAATAGGAAAGGAAAAGATCCAAAGAACACGAATCTGTGAAACAATTTCATGCAAAGAAATCAACATCAATAGCCTAAAACTGTCCTATGGCAACAAATTATTTTTATCCAGGTCAGTCACTCTTGTGGGAAGTTGTGCCAATAAATCCTGTATCTCATTATCAAAAAAGTTTTGCTAAGATAGTACTCTCAGGATGTTTCACATTATTACAATCAGGCTGCTTCACAGCTTTGTTAGCTGAGTTATTAGTGATATTAGAAAAATAGTTTTTTTTAGCCACACTAACAACCTGTCTATAATATAACAAATACCCTGACAGAAAACCCAGAATAGTAAATATTTTAACACATTATAATCTTTCATCACTAGCTTTATTCATCTTATTATTTTCACTTGTCTCACTAAATATAAATTCATCCTATGTTCAGCACAATAAAAGCTTTTAACATACATACAAAAGTACACAAATTCCACCAACAACCTTGTCCTTCAACAACCCACCCTCATCACAATAAAAGCAGCCAAAAATAGAACAGAAAATATATTCAAATAACATTCAAGATTAGGAAACAATCAACTGTGCAAATGGTCAGCTGTTCTTCCAAACAATGCACAAATCTTTAAAACTTAGTCTGTCCTCTCAGGAGTCAGTTTGTCAGGAATAATCACAGCGCTACTGCTTAACTGTAAATAGCTCTTCACACAGGGCCGGATTTTAAATGCCCTGTGCGCGTCGGCGCGCCTATTTTGCATAGGCCGCCGCGCGCAAGTCCCGGGGCTTCGTAAAAGGGGCGGGGAGGGGGCGTGTCTGGGGCCGGGGTCAGGGGGCGGTTCGGGCGGGACCGGGAGTGTGGCGCCGGCCAGGGGTGTGGTCGAGGCCTCCGGACCAGCCCCTGGGTCGGGTGATGGCGCGCCAGCAGCTCGCTGGTGCGCGCAGATTTACACCTGCTTTCAGTGGGCGTAAATCTGGCAACAAAGGTAGGGGGGGTTTAGATAGGGCCGGGGGGGGGGGGGGGTGGGTTACGTAGGGGAAGGGAGGGGAAGGTGGGGGGAGGGTGAAGGAAAGTTCCCTCCGAGGCTGCTCCGATTTCGGAGCGGCCTCGGAGGGAACAGGCAACGCACGCCGGGCTCGGCGCGCACAGGTTGCACAAATGTGCACCCCCTTGCGCATGCCGACCCCGGATTTTAAAAGATACGCGTGGCTACGCGTGTATCTTATAAAATCCAGCGTACTTTTGTTCGCGCCTGGTACGCGAACAAAAGTACGCCCTTGCGCAAATTTATAAAATCTACCCCACAGCGTTCATATCCATTGAACTTACAAGTGATTCATATGTAGTCCACAACAATGCTATTCAGTCGCCTTTAAAGTATCTCCACATGGCAAAAAATATCTGTTCCAGAAACAATTTAATTCTCTTAGGGGTAGATTTTATAACTGTATGCACGGGTGTACTTTTGTTCATGCACCAGGCGCGAACAAACGTACGCTGAATTTTATAAGATACGCGCGTATCTTATAAAATCTGGGGTCGGCGCGCGCAAGGGGGTGCACATTTGTGCAATCTGTGCGCGCCGAGCTGCCTGTTCCCTCCGAGGCCGCTCCGAAATTGGAGCGGCCTCAGAGGGAACTTTCCTTCACCCTCCCCCCACCTTCCCCTCCCTTCCCCTACCTAACCCACCCCCCCGGCCCTATCTAAACCCCCCCCCTACCTTTGTTGGCAGATTTACGCCTGTGGAAAGCAGGCGTAAATCTGCATGCACCATCACCCGACCCAGGGGCTGGTCCGGAGGCCTCGACCACGCCCCTGGGCTGGTGCCATGCCTTTGGGCCCACCCCCGAAACGCTGCGTCATTCGCGGCACGCCACCGACATGCCCCCGACACGTCCCTCCATGCAAGCCCCGGGACTTACGCGTGTCCTGGGGCTTGTGCGCGCCGCCGAGCCTATGCAAAATAGGCTCGGTGCGCGCAGGGGGGGTTTGGGGTAGGTTTTAGGGGGGTACGCTCGTATCGTACGCACGTACCCCTTTGAAAATCTACCCCTTAGCAGACACTGTCCAAGTGTTCAAGGCGTCTGCTTAATGCAGTAACAAATCACTGCATGGTATACTACCATACGGCTCTCGTGTCCATCTTAGTTCAGTACCTCAGACACTCCTTTGATATTTCTGAAGAAACTATTTGCAATGTAATTCCAATGTCAGTTCAGTGCAATAAAAAGTATAACCATATAACCACGTGACACTCAATCTTGACACTGCAGTGTTTCGACAGAGCAACTTCCTGCATCAGGAGAACAACATCATCATTCTGTAAGAGAAAACTGCATCATATTAGCATTAAAAAAAACTAAAGCACTTGAATTATAATACCCCACAACATTTATTACTTACAGCATATCGCTTCAGAGACTTATTCAATATTTATCAAGCAGTATGGGATACTTATGTGAGCATCCTCGTTATTTTTAACATCTGGATCACAACTGGACTAGGGCAGTTATTGTCGGACCCTCTTAATTGACCAACACAATGTGCACGCTCACACAGTACAGGCCTTATAGCCATGGCCTAGCATCTCTGGGAGCCATTTTTCAAAAAAGAACACCAGCTCCTTATCTTTTAGCGTTTCCAGCAGCCCAATCACGTGTAGATTGTTGTGCCAGTTCCTGTTCTCCTGATCATTGACCCTTTTGATAAATTCCGCATTCTCCTTGTGCATGCTAATATTTGTTCATCTTCCTGAACGGAAAGATCTTTCCACTCAGAGAAATGTTGCTCATTGTCAGTCAGCCGCTGAGCCTGTGTTTCTGGCCCTTCTTCTATTTCCTCAATAGTCGAATGAATTTTAGATAAATGATCCTCCAAAGCCGTGGAGGTGCTTTTAGAAAGGGCATGAACCATCTCATCAGCTAGTATTGCCACAACTTTCTCAGTCAGGTTTAGGTGAGTCTGGCCCCATTTTAGAGTCTGTCACCTAACCTTTCTCTTGCGCTTAATGGATCTATTTACCATGTCTTTGCAGTAAACAATAGTGGCCATCCAATACTCCCACTCAGCATATAATCTCTTACGGGGGATGTGATTAGTGATAATGCAGTGGGGGCGCAATGGCCGGGGGATCCATGGAGCTCACCCTCTACATGTCCTCTTAGTTGCCTCCATAACTAGTACACCTCCCTCTCGCCACTTTTAAACTTGTTTCTACCACATGAGTTTTCCAAATGCACAACCAATCCTCAACCTAAATATAAAACAAGCCCCTCCCCAAAGAGTCCCACAGAGTAAAGCCAATGGGAAAAAAACAAATTCACAACTCAGAAAATGAAAATAAAAAAAATCAAAACAATAAAGAAAGAAAAAAGAAAAATCACATGAAGGTACCCCACTCCACTTCCTTATTTAAGCCCCCAGGGGCCACCGTGTTCCATTGAAAAATAAACTTCTGTTCTTTTTGTAACAGGAGTCTATTAAAATGACCATCCCTGAGACATGACATAGGGTTCTCTAATACTATAAACCTTATATAGTCAATCAGATGGTGTTTATCCTTCCAGTGGACAACTAAAGGAACCTCGCATCTGTCACAATTAATACAGCTAATGTGCTCTTGTAGCTGGATTTTGATTTAACAGTATGTTTTCCCTATGTCACATAGGTAGCAGGAACACCATATCAAATTCACTACTACTGAAGATTCGCAGAAAGTAAAAGACCTTAATTTGAAGGGCCGTCTATCTGGTAGACACAAAATGTCCCCATTAGAGGAAAGGGGTCAAACCTTACAATGTCCACAGGCAAAATTTCCACATTACTGATCAATATTAGGCAACTGTGTCATTGTAGACCATATAAGCTGATCTTTCAAACTGGTGACTCCGGTCAGCACAAAAATAGGGCCATCCTAGAACACCAGGTGGAGTCTTAAAATGTTCCAGTGTGACCTAATTCTTTTCTGTACCTACCAAGTATCCAGTATAAAGGGTAAAATGCAACCCAATGTAGCTCCCTCAAGGGAGGGATGGGGCTGTAACACAGGCTCCCTTGTTGGGAAGTATATGAAGCAAAATCCCCAAGAATGGAAAACATAAGAGCATACCTTCACATTAGGTGAGTTCAAAGAACGCTCTTGTGTTGAATCATGCAGGTATTATGTCTTTAATGAATTGATTACATTATGGTAGCAAAATGTATTTATTTAAAAATATGTAAGACACCTCCCCCCCCCCCCCATACCGGTGCATTCTTTTTTGAGTCTGGTGACCATAAAGAAGCTCTGGGTGGAGGAGACCCAGGGAATTTCATGGTTGCCTTGTTTGGAAAAATATTAAATGATATATGCATATAGTAATAAAAAATGTGATCACTGTAGGTTAGTTTGATAATGTCATTGTGGGGAGATGGTGTGTATGTTCCCTTAAACATTTGGGGGTAGATTTTCAAAGGGTTACACGTGTAACCCCGAAAACCTGACCCTGCATGTGCCGAGTCTATTTTGCATAGGGTTGGCGGCACGCATAAACCCCGGGACGCGCGTATGTCCTGGGGCTTTGAAAAAGGGGCGGTAAGGGGGCAGGGCGGTGGTCTGGGGGCGGTCCCGAGTCCTCCGGCACAGCACAGCACAGCACAGTAACAAAGGTAGGAGGGGGGGGGGGTTTAGATAGGGGAAGGGAGGGGAAGGTGGGGGGGGATGGAAAAGAAAGTTCCCTCTGAGGGAAAGCCATCGGGGCTCCCTTAGGGCTCGGTGCACCCCCTTGTGCGCGCTGACCCCGCATGTTATAAAATCGGGTGTACATTTGTGCGCGCCTGGTAGCGTGCTCAAATGTACCCCGCGCGCTCCTTTAAAAATCTGCCCCTTGGTGTTTTCTGATTGGTTAACCAAACTTGTACCAGGATCTGTAAAAGTGTGAACTTTCGGCAGATTGCAGCACTATGAGATAAATTTTAATACCTGCGCATGTGCGCACGTTTACCAGTTCACACACATGGATGCAGCAATTTCATAACATGCGCGCATATGTGCGTGTGTTATAAAATTGGCTATAAGCGCGTACATGTGCACACAACTTTATATTGATGCATGCAGATGCCGCCTCGAGCACATAAGTGGGGGGGATTTTAGTAGATACATGCACTGACGCGATTGCCTGTTTCTACAATTCATTCTCAGTTCGCCCCAGTAAAGGAGAGGACTTCCTAAACTGCCTAGCTAACTTGCCTCCCTTTAACCCTATTAGCCCTGACTCTTAAAACCCTGCTACCTACCTTGTGTTTTGTTTTATTTCACAACTTATACACCACCCATAGCAGAAGTAAAATTACGTGATAGGGGACCCCAGCACGCGCTTGTACACATAGAAACCTGAGTAAAGACTTCATGATACAGAGTCCCAGCCCGCACATGGCTTGCCCATGCCCCACCCAGACTACAAAATATTTGTGTGTGTCCTGGGAGGTACGCGCATATTTACATGATTTTTAAAATCTGTGCAGCATGAGCTGGGCTGAGTCACATGTGTATCTCCTGGCTTTGGTGCATATAGGGCTTTAAAAATCAACTAGTATGGTTCTTGCCTTTATTGGGGAAGGATGAGTAATAGGGACCCACAGTATGTGACCAGCTGGAGAAGTCAGCCCATAAGTAGTGGGACCCTGTAGGGGCTCTTCCCCTCAAGGGGAGAGACCCTTGGCCATGGAATAACATGGAGTGGGTTTCTTCCTCATGAGGAACCAACTAGGAGGTGAAGAAAAGATATAACCAGGAAGCTAAAGGAAGAAGTGATCATTCCTCCATCTGAAAAAGGTGAGTCCTAGAAGAGGAGTGCTTGAGAGTATCCCTTGATGTGTAGAGGTTTTGGAAACCTGCACCAGGAGAAAGGTGGTGTGGCATTCAGAGGAAAAGGTCTATGACTGGAAGATGAGTGAGTAAATCAAGTAAAGTGGCGTTGAATTTGGTCCCCATTGGATATGAATATTGATATGGGTATGCTACAGACTGAACCCTATTCTTTAATCAGGGTTGGGATAGAAGTGTGACTTAGGAGGAATTTGAGAGTTCTGAATAAGACAATCATGTAGGGAAAAGAGATAAGAGGACGGAATGTATTATGTTCCCAGAATCTCATGATGTCATGTATTATGCTGACTATCGGAAGCTCATGAAATTCTGATTTATTTAAAATGTTATTTTGTTTCACATCCATGTAAATAGTTGGCTTGCTGGTTCATACAGGGATTACATGTAATTGTTTGGAAGTTTGAAACCCAGTGTCTTCTACACTTATTTAGCCAGCCAACAGGGAAAAGTAAGGGATCAGAGTTCATAGAGAGGAGTTGAATGGGTATCCTCCGTCAGTAGTACATTCCTGTTAGTAGTATATTCTTGTCAGACAAAGAGAAGAAATTGTGTTATACTCTACTCTCGCTGTTATCTATAAGGTTTACTTTTCCATTTGCATGACCAAACTAAAACCCACCAAACAAATTAGGAAGGGATGACTCTTCAGCAATAGAGAAACTCCATTTTATCATGTTATTACTCCATCAGGGGATGACATATACAATGGACTAATCACAATTTTTTTTCTATTAGTTATGTGTTGCTTATGCATCCTACCATTTCTCCAGCTCTCATCAATTTATTTGTTTTTTTTTAATCTTCTACTTTGTATTGAATTTACTTATTGTTCCTAGAAATGCATTGCTACTTATGCATTCTTTTTATTGTTAACTGATGTGATAGTTTATAAACTGAATGGTGGTTAATCAAATCAAATACATAATAATAATAATTGTCATTGTATTTTGTTACCTTGAAATCATCAGATAGATTCACCCTGAGAATTTTTTCTTTTTCTATGGCCATCAATCTTAACCCCCAATTGTGTACTGCTTTCTTCAGTTTAACAATATGAAAATAATATCTAATAGAGAATAAACACCCAACCTCAGAAGCTGTCACATTACTTGCAACTTTAATTATGTTTTAAGGACCATCACAGAGAAGACTATTGCTCCATTCAGCAGGGACATTTCCCTCCCCAACCTCTCTCTCTCTCCCCCCTTCCACCAATGAAAAAATGTCAGGCTCAAGGGGAAGGGATGAACTAAATAAGATTCTCCTACTAGCTCAGCAAGAGGAGCTGCTCCTGAGCTCAGTCAAAGAATCCTTGTGTTAGAGGTCAGAGGTTCTGGGTTCAAATCCTAGCTTCTTTTTCTTCCTCCACCCCTGTTTGGGGGAAATTAAAAAAAAAAAAAAAGGGACAGCAGCAAATGTGAACACACACACATACCAACAAAGAATCTAGTTTAGGAAATTGCACCCCATCTTTCTGTAACCAAAAACTTTGTATAAACCATTCCTGGATTACCTAACCAGATCTATACATATAGACAGAGGTATATGCAAACAGAAAAGAAATAGCTTGGGATGAATCTGAGGAGATTGTGCAGCAGAGTACAACATTGGATATGTAAAGTGTGTCTGCTTTAGAAAGAGAAATATAAGAACCCAACACTAGTGAAGAAGAAAATGGGTCTCATTGGAAGCCAAAACTATGGCAAGTGGCGAATCTGTCTAAGGGGGTCATTTATCAAAGTGCTATATGGCGTTTTCGCATGCGTTAAGGCGTTTTTGCATGAAAAAATGCCTTCAGTGCATGCGAAAATGCCCTTAACGCATGTGAAAACGCCATAGCACATAGTGCGATGCAAATTAGAAAAAGGGGAAGAGTTTGGGGTGGATTTTGTGGCCAAGTGGGCTGGCTTCATAATTTGCAAAGCCATATTGCATGGCTTTAACATGTATTTTAACTACACCTTTTTCATTTGTGTAAAGTTGTGTGATAGGGTTTTATTGCACTCTGTGATTATTTTTGCAAATGCTGTTTTGGCTCCTGGAGAGCCAGCCTAGCTATTGGGGTGGGGTGGGGGGGGGGGGGGAAGAGAGAAAGAGAGAGAGCGCCTAGCCATAATGCCCTCATACTAGGTAGGTATTTATACCTTTATATGAGGCCTACCTAGTCACTCGAGGTGAGGTTTAGGTATTAGCGTAGGGGTTAGGGGCCACTTTGACATTCAAAGTGAGACGTACGAACTGAACAGTGCACTCTTGTGAAGATTTGATGACCTTCGGAGTGAAGAAACTCACCCAAAGATGAGATTTGTGCAATGTTTTCTCAACCTAGCTTGATGTTACCCTGGTAGAGAGTCCATCAAGCTAGGTTGAGAGAACATTGCACAAATCTCATCTTTGGGTGAGTTTCCTCATTCCGAAGGTCATCAAATCTTTACAAGAGAGTACTGTTCTGTTCATACGTCTCACTTTGAATGTCAAAGTGTCCCCTAACCCCTACACTAATACATAAACCTCACCTCGAGTGACTAGGTAGGCCTCATATAAAGGTATAAATACCTACCTAGTATGAGGGCATTATGGCTAGTCTCTCTCTCTCTCTCTCTCTCACTCTCTCTCTCTCTCTGTTGTAGGAGGGCAAGAATTCTGGCACTTATCACAAAGTGTGAAAAAGTTATCACAATTTGCACTAATACCTATGCAAAGCACTAAGACAGTGTATTTTACAATAAACTTTTCCTATCGCATGCAATATTTAGTGCATTTTGATAAATCCAGGCCTAAGTGAGAAAGGAAAGGAAATGATCAGAGATAGTACTTTCTACAGGAAAGGTGAAAACTTGAGGTCAATATTGGGAGTCAATCCAGGACTAGAGCTCATGACAAATTCATTTCACCTAATACTGGAAAGCCCAGTTGGACTTTTTTCAAGTTCTAAGAACAAAGGGGAACTATTGAGTCATGCTAAGATTGCTTCCTTGTACCACTAGGGACTTTTTCCTTTGCTGTACAATAAACATTTAGTAAAATAAAAAGAAAGGATGGTGCAGGAATCTGTCATACATTATGAATGAACAAACTAGAATGGCCTTAGGCCAGTGATTCTCAACTCTGATCCTCAAATTCTCCCTCCTAAATAGGTCTGTTTCTCAGGATAATCAAAATATGCAAATTATCCCAATACATACAAATATATCTCATGAATATTCATTGCAGATATCTTGAAAACCAGACCTTTTCAGTGGCTCCTAGCCCAAATTTCAGAGCAAGTATACTAGCAAAATAAAGTTTTGAAAAATAATTTGGTAGTTAAAGGAAATTAAAGTCATTAGGGTCCCCTTTATTTGTTCTGACTATGGAGTTTTATTTCATCTCCTGCTTAGGCATCCAACCACTCTGAATCTAAATAACTACTCTCTTGACTCTCACAAGAAGCTCATGAGCATGTCCCGCTAATGCATATGGAGAGTCATTTTCAAAGGGACTTCTGTGCGTTAAGTAGTGCTTTACCTACATAAATGCCCCTAACAATTTCATGACTGATTGTGTCCATGGGCAAGACACTTTTTTTTTTAAAGCAAGTATGTAAATCTCAGCAAAACTATGTAATGTAATTGTAATGCAATTTATTCCTTAATATAGCCATGGAAGGGATATGGCAGTACATTGTAGACAGCACATTGACATCCTCAGCTCAGTGTGCGACAGCAGTCAAAAATGCAACCAGAATGCTAGGAATTATTCAGAAAAAAATTGGGTCTGTTTAGGTCTATGGTGTGACTGCACCTTGAGTATTGTGTGCAGTTGTGGTTGTCCCCATCTCAAAAAAGATAGACTGAAATGGGAAAGGTACAGAGAAGAAGGACAAAAATGGTGAACGAGATGGGACAGCTGCCTTCTGAGAAAAAGGCTCTTCAGCTTGGAGAAGACACAACTAAGAGGAGATATGAAATATAAATAGGGAACAATTAATATTAAGAGTTAGGAGTCTTACAGGTGGTAGATTTAAAGCAAATTGGAGAGAGGGTTTGTTTGTTTTTTTAACCAACTCACAATTAAGCTGTTGCCCAAGGATGTGGTCACGGCAACAATCATAGCAAGGTTTAAAAAGGATTTGGACAGATTCCTGCAGGCAAAGTTCAGAAGCAGTTATTAACCATGGAGAGGACCTAGTGATTAGAGCCGTGAGCTACAACACAGGGAAGCCAGGGTTCAAATCCCACGGCTGCGCCTTGTGACCTTGGGCAAGTCCCTTCTCCCCCCATTGACTCAGGGTACAAACTTTAGATTGTGAGCCCTCCGGGGACAGGGAAATACCTACAGTTCCTGAATGTAATCCGCTTTGAAGTGGCTGAAAGATGGAATATGAAAAAAATCTAAATAAATAGAGGTGAGTCTGGGTCAACCCAGTGCTTGTTGCTGGGAAGTGCAACAAGAAATTGGATCTATTTTTTGGGATGGGCCACTGTCCTAGATAGGACGCTGTGCTCGATGGACCTGTGTCTCACACAGAATAGCGCTTCTTATGTTCTTACACCGCATTTCGAATTGACGTCAAGGCTGGACACCAAATAATGTGTGTGTGTGTGGGGGGGGGGTGTTGGATAATTTTCAACGTGGACTTTGCACGTAAGTTCACGTTGAAAATTGGTGTAATTTATGCACGATATTACAAAATTATCCCTGTAATGTACAAATAAAGTGCAGACATCTGAATAGTGGGCTCCAGAAGGGAGAAATTGTAAAACCAGAGGGCATGGCTGTAATAAAAGGAGCACGCTATTTTTTTTTCAAAATGCGCATCAATATGCAAAGAAAAAAAACCAAAAGGTGCATTTTAAAAACCTGGTGCACGCCAAAGTAGGGGGATAAGCACGTGGTCGGGCTGAGTGCATTTTCAAAATGGCCCAGCCACGTGCTTATCTCCAGGAATGCGCAGAAGTGCCGGGGTTTTGAAAAGGGGAGGGGCGGGGGCCAGATGGGACAGCGCCATTTGCACTGTCCCGTGACTCGTGCGATGGCAGCTGGCTGGCGCGTGCAACTTTCTTCAACTCCAAAGAGGAAGTAAGTATGAAAACAAAACAAATTCGGGTAGCTAGGGTAGGTTTAGGGGTCAGGGAGGAGAGGGGAATAGGGAGGAAGGATAGGTAGGGGGATAGAGAACTGGGTTAGGCCCAATTGTGTCGCCATGCAATTTTTACTAAAATTCCCCCCCTTGCGTGTGGGTATCGTATTTTATAACATATGCTCAGTGATGCGCGCGCATGTTATAAAATCAGCGCTGCTTTTAAAAATGTAGCTTTAATTAGGGGATTCGTGAATAAATTGGGCTTACAATCACCAAGCGGATTCTAAAGCCACTTGCATATGCACGTATCTGCTGCAGCATGCACATCTCCAAGGTTTTCAAAAAAGGGATGGGGCCTGGGCGTTTCGGGGCATAAACCATCTATGCCCGGTCACTCCTGCCTGTGTTCTAGCACTTGAAAAATGGTACCACCCACCTGGGGATAGCCATGAAGTGATGTCACATTGGCACTTTCCTCCAGTGCAGCCAGTGCCATTTTGTTGTACAGCTGTACATTTCTTTGGCTGTAAAACAAAAAAAGGAGCCAGCCACACTGGAATAAGGAGCCAAACTGATGTTACTTTGGCACCGTTCCCAGGCAGGTGGCGCCATTTTCAAGTGCTGAGTCATGGGGGAGAGACTTGGCATCGCTCTTGTCCCCAACTCTGGAGCTGGGAAGTGGTAAGAAAGGGCTAGGGTGGGAGTTCCCTGGATCCTGCACTTGAGAAGAATCCAACCCTGGCCCCTTCTGGGCAGCTCCTAAGCCTAAAACCTAGCTTGGGGCTAGGGATTAGTGCTAGACCTGGCCCAGGTCTAGGTTTCAGCGCTGGGCCCAGCCCAAGCCTAGACTGCAGCACTGGGCCCGGCGTGAAGCAAGACTATGGTACCAGATCCAGCCTGGGGCTAGGCCATGATACTGGACCATCAGAGGCCTGTTTTTTGGTTTTTGTTGTTTTTTTTTTTTCAATGCAATGAATATGAAAATACTCCAACATTTTTTGGATATTTTCATCAGAGGCTATTTTCGGTTCATTCTATTTGGAATGAAATGAAAATGGCCTCATTCATTGTATTTTTTTTGCATTCATTAAAAACGAATGCACATCTTTAATTTTTGCTCCGCCCCCCCCCTCCCCCAGGTGCATATGAATGCAGCTAAAAGCTGCACTGTGAAAGCGGGCAGTGCTGGGGGTGGAAATGTATGCAGGGGGATTTCCTTTGGATGCTTTCAGGTGCTTACTTTGCACCTGCTTTAATGTGGGTTCATCGTACACAGGCACTTTGTACCCATGGTGGGTGCACCCAGCCCTGATTTTCAAAATGAAACATCACACGGAGTTTTCCTTAGAAAATTCGCTAGCAGGCTCGTGGGTACAAACCCACATGTTTTACATCTGCATTGAAACAGGAGCAAAGTACATGTTGGAAAGTTCCCGCAGAGTTTAATTCTTACTTTCCCTAAGGGCCAGGTGAGTTTTAAACCTTTTTGTTAAAGGTTCTGGTGAACCAATATGTGGATGCCAAGCGTATGGTTTTTTTTTTACTTTGAACTTGCATTTTCCTGGGCTGGGCCTGGACTCTGACACCATGAGCCTTCATTTGCAACAACCTGGGAATATTGTTCCCCCTATTTTTTATTTTTTTTGGATCCTATGCTTTGCACCCCCACCTGGCTCACTGTTTCCCAACCCTCTCCTGGAGGCACACCTAACCAATTGGGTTTTCAGGATATCTGTAACGAATATGCATGAGAGAGATTTGCATACACTGGCCCGCAGGTACAGCATATTCTATCCCTCGTCTACTCTGCTGCTAGATTTCCCTCTTTGTCTCTGCGTTTTGCCTTGTCTTCTTTTGTCTTTCTGCCATTCTGTCCCTCTGCTTTCCTTCATTGCCTTTTGGATCAAGACCTTCTTGGGGCTTTCGGCTGTCTCTGTTCTTCGGCTCCAGGTCTGCTGTATCCCTGCTGCTCCAGCACCCTAACCCTGGTTTCCTGTTCCAGATCTCGATATTTTTAGCAGAGCTGCTCTTTGCACCCCTACTGCAATGTTGCTTGCTTTGTCAGCAACTGGCTTGTTTGAAACAAGGCTGCCTAAATTGTTTTGCTTAGGGTGTTTTCTCCAACAATAAAAGGATGGGACACAGGGAAACCATCATCTCAGTTACTGTCCTCCATTATTTGTGCATCTTTATAAGGTGATTTTGGAGCATCAGTGTTTCCTATGGACAGAATATGCATTTATATACATTTCCTCTCTTATTCTGTATATCTTATGTAGCTTTCCCTTTTTGCTTCCATACAACAAAAGCACCCCATGTAAATCTCTTGAAGAGGTGCTGTTCCTCTGTTCTTGACAGGGTAATGATATGTTACTGCATACATTAGGCAGCCTGATAAAAGATTCTAATAGTCGCAGTTTAAGGTAATAACTCACAGTCAACTTAGGGACTCATTATACTTCTCCAAGGCTGGCTTTGCTCTGCCAAATCTGTGCAGGCTAATGATGTGTAGAGCGGTGCTGAGCTTTACTGTCCCGCAGACACAGATGATGGGGTAGAAGGAGGTGGCTATGATGACAGGTGCTCTTATTCATTAAGAGGCACTGTTAAGCTTGCTTCAAGCTCTGTGAGGCTCAAGGGTAGCCTTCTTCAGGAGTCTGCGATAAGTAGGACATGAGCACTTCATCTGGATTCGATACAGATTGTCCAGACAGCTGAGCAAGCGTGTGATATCTGACTGTTGCAGGAGTGAATGTCTGCAGGGCACTCGGCACACTTCATCTACTAGAGCCAACTAGATAAAGGGCCAGTGGAGATGCAGAAAAATGCTCATGTACTTGCACTGAAATTCTCTCAGACTTCAGTTGATTCCCTTTCTAAATCAACCTTTCCTTCGACAGAAAGATGCACATGCAATAGGATGCATCACCCACATTTAAGGAAAGAAAGGAAAACTCAGCCTAGAAAATGGAAAAACATATTATTTGGTTCTTGAAAACAGACACACCTGTCTACCTACAGACTCTCCGGCAGGTCTGAAATTTGCTGAGTGTGAAACTAGGCATGGCAGAAAGAAATGCAACATACATACAGTCAAGCAAATTTTGGATCTACATTTTTTCATGGGTGAGAATGAAGGGTTCTGCAGGCTGGAGAAATTTGTTGCATCCAGTTGGTAGCATTCAATTGGCTGGAGCAAACCAAATGTATATACGGTACATGGGTTATCCCCCTGCATCATCTTCTCACGTCCCTCCAATTGCTTCTCCCTTCCTTGGCAACCTACGTGTCAGTTCTGCTTCTCGACTGCCAAAGATAATCATTTTCTGGGATTCTGGATCTGCCCTTCTTATATAAAGTTCACTTGTAGTATTTTTGACTCTGTCAGCTAATGTGTTTTGTTCTCCTGAGCACGTGTGCACATCCTTAATTAGTTTCTGGCATGATGACATCTCCATGGACCATCAGCCGACAACCGGTTGTGTTTTTCCAGCCTTCAGGGAGATAAAGGAATGTAATAAAGACATGTAGCCTCTTCGGGTGATGTGGCTGCTGACAAGCTTTGTATTAAGCAAGAAGCCATGTCAAAACTTTATTTTATTTTTTAACTTAACTTTTCAGTATACTCTGTTGACATTTCCCAGAGGATTAGCAGAATCACATTTTACAGGACTTGTGTGATGTTACAGACAAGTCTGATATCCCGAGAATCACAGTGGGGGTGGGGTGGGGGGGGGGGGTGGAAAAGACTGCTCTTATCTCTTCAAGTGCTGGGAAGCTTACAGTGAGGTTAGCCTTAAAGAAGAATAAAGTGCTGGAGTGTTTGACATAAAGACCCTCTCCAGCTGGGAGTGGCCCCGTGCAGAGGAAAATTGTGTCCTAGCCTTCGTGGTGAGCCCTGCTAAAGAATCATGGATGCACCCGTGCTAGATAGATTTCTCAAAATATCAGCTAACTTATTTCTTGGCTTTATTGCATCCCATATTTTTTTTGGAGGGGGGAGGCCCTAGTATATTTAATTTATTATGAAGATGTATTTTTTTGTGGATAAAGTGTGTGCCTTTTCAGTGCTTTCCCACTCATATAAAAAAAAAAAAAGTTCTTGGGGCTGTTCAATCTATCCGTCTTTCTGTCCATCTTGGAGGCAAGATAAGTTTTGGGGAAACTATCCAGTCAGGTCCACAGAGCTCTGATTCACTTCCATTCCTTGTGAAACATTTTCAAATAAGAAATGCTAATATAGTTCAAAAATTAAATACAGATTTGATTTTTTTTTAAAGGAGCTTAATGAGTTTGCTGGATTTAACTACCAATTACATCATATAAAAATTCCATGCCACTGGTACTTCAGCTTTAAACTAGACAAACACGGGCCCATCCTTTGCACTAGATTGCTGGGCTAATAATCCTCTTACAGACCAGCTTAATGTACAGTTGGACGTGCGTTTTGGACGCGCTAAAATAACTCCCGATACAGTAATGGGATTATTGCATCCAAACAAGCACGTAGCTAATAGCGCTCATCACATATAAATGCATGTAGATGAGGCTATTAGCTATTATCCCCAATGCAGAAAACCCCCGGGAGCTGGCATTAAGTCATACCGCGAGCCAAGTGCTTAAGAACAAACTAAAAATTCTGCTGCCAGTGTTTCCTCCTATTTAGTCTCGTTGCGATATTAAGATCCACTGCTTGTGGGGATTGAAATTAATGAAAAAAGGAAGGGCTCGATATCAAAAATAAAAATTGGTGGGCACACACTATACATGCTGCAGGTTTGTGTGTGTATATTGTGCGGTTATCTGTGGTGGGATAAAACGGACACTCGTAAGGAGCGTCCGTTTTCCTTACCTGCGCACAGTCGCGTCTCCAGGGCGCCCAGAGCTTTTGAGCACTTGTGATTGCACAGTTTGTCTCTAGCACACCCTTTTTAGCGTGGCCATTAATTTACACTACTGCATCGGGCACCCAGGGGCTGTGGACACCCGTTTTACCGCGCGCTTTTATTGCATTGGCCTGCCTGTTTTGGTTTTATTGACCATAGACCGGTAGATGGCACGTTGTGGAGCAGAACTGATGGCATCCTGAAAGGTGATTGGAAGAAGCGGTATTCTTTTCCCGCATCAAAGCAGGTTCTAATGGAGGAGGGCAGAAGGTAGGAGGAAGGCTCCTGAATATCGGCCAGAATACTGAGAGTGGAAACCAGTAACGTTAGAAAGCTCAATCTGCCCACTGTATTGAAAACTAGCTCTGAAGGGTTATCCCCTAGAAAGGAGGCCCCCTCCCTGGGAGAACCGGCTGATTGGCATCTCCTTTGTGTAACATATCTGCATTATGTCCTTCTACCACCTTACCTCTCTTATTACAATTCTCTTTGCCACAGGCCTTTCTCATTGTGTATCTGTCTTTTGTAAATCTTCTCTTTCCGTCACTCTCTGTCCCATCACACTTCTGTGTGTTTCTCTTTACCAAAGCTCTCCCTTTCTCCTTCTGTTGCCTATTTATCTTTTCTTTCTCTGCATGACTCTCTCTATCACAGTGTTTTTCATCTTTTCTTACCCTGATAAAGATTCCCATTACAGAATTGAAACGGCATTCTGTTCTATACATTAGTAAATAATTGTGCTATAAATTACAGTCTTGGAGTGCCTGGTCTCCTGTATGCTAATGATATTCTGGGTCATGCTATGCTGTGCTGCGCCTTTCACCACTCCGAGGAGCCACTGTGTGTTCAGACTGCTGCTGACTTTTTCTGACTGTCCATGAAAAAGGTGGTGTCCTCAAAAGGCTTATTCTTTTACAAATGCTAATATCATAGCTAATTACCGCTACATTTCTGCAGCTGCTTTGTCCAAGTCTCTGTGAACTCCTGTAGCAAAATAGATCCTTGGTTCCATACCCAACCATCATCATAATGCCATGGGGGGGCTCCACACCTGCTGGTAACTTCACGACAAGGGTACCGTTTAGTGATTTGTGATTTTACAATTCACTAAACTGAGAAACTGTCCAAGGTTTTATGAGCAACTGTTTTAGGTATGTTGAGACGTGGGGATAATTTGTTTTTAAATTTTAGATTTATTGCCCTTTTTTGTTTTTGTTTTTTTTTAAATAAATCAAGAAAATAATACATCTTGACATATGCAAGATGGAGCTACTATTGTAACATCGCACGTAAGTCATCTGGCAAAAATGGTACATAAGTTACACCAATTTTCAAAGTGATTAACGCGCTTATGTATGCTTGGAAAATGTGCCTATCAAATCTACCCTGCACCAAATCTACACACGGCCACCTTCTAAAACATATGCAGAGTTTTTTTTCTTGAAAATTTACACACATCTGGCATTACAAAAGCACACGGGGAAGTCCCAACCCCAGCCCCCAGGAACTGCTCCGCTCAGTTGAGGTAAACTTAAAACACGTACATGACATGCAGATATAAGTATACCCGCAAATCAAGCAGGCAAATTTGTAAAAGGCCATTTCTGTGTGTGAAATGCTGTTTTGCCCACAGAAGTTGCTTTGAAAATAATACTCTGCAAGTCCACCATAAGGGGGAATACATCAATTCCCAGAAACCTTCCAACACAGTGGGGGCAATTTCAAAAGTATTTATATGTATAAAAGGTTTATGCATGTAAATTGGTTCCTGAAAATTACCCAGGGAAGACAAAGTGTGTGGAGAAATGTTGTAATCGCTTAACTCAATTGCATGCACACCTTTTCCTGCGCACACGGGAGGCATTCCGGGGGGGGGGGGGGGTGGAGTTGGGGCAGTGACATAATTTAAGTGTATATTATTGATTTTCTAAAATAATAACAAAAAAAAGAGCCAGTGAATCCCAGACACAAGGTCACAAAACAGATGGGAAACAAAAACCACAATCGTACTACATAAAACCACAAGGTGTCTGCAAGCCAGCCAACCTGTCTTATCCTGTATTTGTTTGTTGATCAAATACAGGATAAGACTTGTTGTCACTACACATAATTTTAATATGCATATTTAAAAAACTCTTGAAAAATAGACTTGGGTGACCCAAGGTGGATGAATGAATAGACCGGGTGGCCCGTGCATTGCAGGGCACACTGGCTGGCTTGCTGACACTTTGTGATTTTACGGAGGTCTACGTTGTATGATTGTGGTTTTTGTTTCCCATTTATTTTGTGATTTTCTAAAGTATACACATAAATATACATGCACAAAGTTACATCTGCTGCTGAACAGGTGTAGCTTTGTGCATTTACTTTGGCACCAGTTCTGCACATGCACTCAAATTTTCAAAGTGGAGTTAGGCATGTAAATTCACTTTTAAAATTTGGGCTAAAGTGCAAAGGTAAAAAAATACCAAGCAATCAGGGTCATTTATTAAATCGCGTTAGGGCCTTATCATGGGCATTAGGGCCCCTAACACCCGCAATAACACATTGCGAGATCGTATGCAAATTCTAAAAATGTAGTCAAAAGGGAGGAGTTTATGAAAATGAGGGGTGTTTAACATTGCATGACATAGTGTAATGCACGTTATCACCGGAAATAACTACACCCTTTTTCTTGGTGTTATGCTATGCAGTATGCCCGAAATAGGATTTGTGCTAAACATTGCAAATCTTGGAGAGGGGGGGGGGGAGAGGTAGAGAGAGCCTCTAGGGAGGTACACATATTAGTCAACTTTTTATCCATATAGGAAGGTAACTAGTAACTCGAGGTGAGGTTTTGGTGGTGGCCTAGATTTTGGGGGGCAGTTTTACATGCACAGTCAGAGCTACAAACAGCACAGTAGACATCAGTGAAGATTTGATGTGATTTGGAGTGAGGAAACATACACAAAGATGAGATTTGTACATTGTACGTACAATGTACATTGTACGTACATTGTACGTAAATTGTACGTACAATGTACATTGTACGTACAATGTACATTGTACGTACAATGTACATTGTACGTACAATGTACAAATCTCATCTTTGTGTACCTTTCCTCACTCCAATGCACATCAAATCCTCACTGATGTCTACTGTGCTGTTTGTAGCTCTGACTGTGCATGTAAAACTGCCCCCAAACCCTAGACCACCTCCAAAACCTCACCTCGAGTTACTAGTGACCCTCCTACAGTGGTATAAATAGTTTACTTATATGAGAGCCTTGTAAAGACTCGTCTCTCTCTCTCTCTAGCCAGGGGTAACCCAAAAGATGGAAAAGCCTGCATGGGTATTTCTCAGCTTGCAATGTGAAAATATCACAGGTGTGGGTATCTCAAAAATTTCCCCTAACTACACCCCCCTTTTTTTTTTATTTTTATCTTGGGCGCTATTCTTGCAAAATTTATAGCAAAATGATGAATCGAGGTCAATGTTAGCCTATGTTTGAAAATCACCTTTAATGTTCATAAAAACCAGATTTAAACATCCAGAACACAATCAACACAAATACTTAAATCACAAAGAGTGAGTACACAAAATAGTATTTAACTTTAGCCTTCCTCTCCTGAATAACACCAGACATTTTAGAAAATATGTGAGACATCAAAAGATTCAACTTTGTAAGTACAGAGAGAATTTACAATAAGTTTTATATCAATACAGCGTCTTGCTTTAACCTCAGAAAGCTTTTTGTCGCAGATAAGTATGCTTAAAGAAATGAAGATAAAGACAGAGCATAGAGCCCAAAAATGAAGACCCAAACTTTAAAAAAAAAACCAACCCAACTTATATATCCAATCCTATCTGAAGACTCCAATCCTATCAGAAGACTCCAGCTCTTGAGAAAGTTCTAATTCCAACACTTTCCTGTTCCTCACCCAAATCCTGAGATCTAGATGAAAGGAAATAAACTAGGTGGACATGCTTCCTTAGGGATAGTTAAACATTTACACAGAATTTTTTTTAAATAATTTAAGTGGTGAGACTTTCTTCTCAGTAGGAAAATTAATTATTCTAATGTTATGGTATTTCATTCATGTCTCCATATTCTCCAATCTTCTTTTGGAAATTGATCCCATCCTGTATCAATCTGGCATCTGATTCTTTGAGTGAGACAACTGATTTTTCCAAACCGTACAATCAGCTATAACTTTCTCCACATCAGTATCTTAAGTGGCCAACTGTGTCTTTAATTCGCTAACGTCTCCCTTTAATAAATCCACTTAAGGAAGAACAGTTTCTTTAATCTCAATCAAAGTCTGCCAAATCAATGTCAAAGTAATCTCACTATTTTATGTTTCTTTGGATCTTGTCCAAATTTTGCCAGAGGCCCAACATCAATAGGAGCCATAGCATCAGCTCTGTCTCCCGGTAGATGCAAACTCATGTTCCTGCTGTTGACCTGTGGTGTCTACTTTTACATGACCTCAGATACTCCAGACAAACGAAGATTGCACAGATGAAAAGCCTTCAGAATGTGGAGGACTCTATTCCTGCTCTAGTGATGACAAGGAGGAAGGTGAACTTGCCAAACCTCCCTGCACCCAAGACAATTCATCTCTCCCTCTGACCAGGAAAGCATCTACCGGGCACATTAATGCTGCCACTGAGTCTTCTGAAGGCCAGCAGGCTGCTATATTACTGAAAATAGCAAGGCGAGCACTTAAACGCAAATCTAGCTACTGGATGCTATTTTGCTTCTCCACAATTGGGGATCACTTTGGGGGTAATGTGTATTTCATGGTACTTTCCCTTTTAATAATGAATGGTTTTCTTAATATGCCTGCTGTAAGACTTCTTTTAGTTGTTTTTTTTAATGTAAAGTTCACACTTTTTTGCTGAACAGCCGGCTTTCTTGCTTCATGGGCCTCAGGGAATGCAGCCCAGAAAACTTCTCACAGCTTTGTTTGAAATGCAAGTGTTGGCAATTTTTTTTTCACAAGCACAGCTAAATCCTGAGTCCTAGTATACAAATGATCCCTGGGGACTACGCTATATCTTGTGCCACATCTTTCACTTCGTAGATCAGACCTCTGCTGGCTAGATCCCCATGGCATGATTACTAGTGTTCTCCACATTGCAAACACTGGGTTCAAGCTCCAGTATGGGCATCATGTTTCTCAACACAGCTGGACATATCATACCTTAGGAGTAAACTTGAGAGACTGAGTTCATACTCAACATACCTTGGCTTACAAGTAAGGTTCATTCCTGTCAATGTATGTGCAAAATTAACCCATTGTAAACATTACCCCCCACCATCTCCAGGAATATACAAAGGCAATGTACATTCTCAACTCATAAGGTGAGGTCACAGGCTCTCTTCCATAAAGTAGCCAACCTAGGTAGACATGATTGAGTGTTGTAAGGATGTTTCTCCAATTACCACCTAAAGTCACATTTGCAAGAAATGTGGTAAAGGGGAAGAGGAACTGAGGAGATGTAGAGGTAAATGAATAGATGTCTGGCCTTTCAATGCGGCACATGTATGTATCTGGACCTCCCTTTCCTCATACAAAGAATGAATGCACACTGCTGATAATAGTTTTCTGGTTAAAACTGTTACTTTTCCCTGAGACTGTATATGTGAATTACTCGAGAAAATGTGATGGAGGAAAAAAGTTAAAGAAAAACAAATGTCTGCTAAACTTAAACAATTCACTTAACAAAAAATAATGTATATAATTTAAACCAATTGAAAACTTTAATATAATATACCAATGCAACTCTAATTATAACTAATATAACATACACAGATAAAAAAGTCAAAAATATGAACCAGTTTACAAAAAAGATATTAAAAACTATTAAAACAAATAAGTCCTTCACAAAGACATTGAACTAGATAAATTATGTTTGTGGAATTGCAGTTCATAAAGTCTCTTATTGCAAACTTAGCACCAGCTGTAGGGTATACAAAAACTGTAGTCTGCATCATCTGGAGACAGATGCTACAGCTATCACGTTGGAAATTCCCCATGTGATTAACATGGAGGCTGCAATGTAGATAAAACAATTCTGACCTTTATACTTCTCCCCCTGGTAAATGCAGTTATAAAGTCTTTACCTGCAAGTTCTTTATGTGTTTATACTAAATGCCAGTGTCTTCTCATAATTTTTAAATCCTGGTAGCTAGAGGAGATAAATGAAGGGCAGAGATAGTTAGAGAGGTTTTCACCTTAGATGAACTCTGAGTATTTAGCACGTTTATAAGCATCTTTCAAACATTTCCTTGGATATCGTCTCCTCAGAAACCTATGGTGCATGACTTTTGCCTGCACTTCATATTCAGTGATAGTGGAATAGAAACATCTAACTTTGAGGAACTGGCCTATTGGCAAATTCTTTTTTAAATGTCACTTTCAAATTCTCTTTCAAATGTCTAGGATGGCAACTATCAAAATGCAAAAGAGTATTTCTAACAGTTGGCCTAGGATATATAGTAGTAGACAGCAGATCACAAAGAGGCCAATATTCATTTAGCAGGTAACTTATAAGTTATCTGGCTAAATGCTGATTTTTAAATATCGAGGCATTTATTATCTGACTAAAATTTAGATGGACAATGCAGGGAGGTTTCAGGAGCATTCCAGGATGGAGATGAGATAGCCAAATAACTTATTCAGCTAACTCCAATTTTTATATTTATTCTAATAAGTTATTTGTCTACATCCAGATGTGAGCAGCAGAGGCTTAAATTATCCAGAAACATGTCCCCACATAAAATTACCTTAACCTACAATATTCAAAGAATATTGCCAGTTAAACAATGTTTAAAAGAAAAGAAAAAGCTTGCACCAGGTCCTCTTGGCCCGATCCAGAGACCCCATCCCACCTGAAAGATCCTGAGCCCCCCCAAAAAAGCTAAATAAAGATACGGGCCTCTAGGTCTGATAAGCCATTCACCACTCTCCCACCCAAATTAAAAAAAATTAATTTTGCGAGTGCCTCTGCTTTTTAAACATTTCCCCCTTTTTTCTCACCCCTCTAAATGCTCTGAGGTCGATATTCAAGAGCCATTTAGACGGATTACTGAAAAGTTATCCGTCTAAATGGCAAAACAGCGATATTTATCGCCATATGTGGCTGCATTCTAGCCATATAACGAATTATGTGGCTAGAATGTAGCCACATAAATCAGGGTGGGTTGGAGGCGTTTCTGAGAGGAGCAGAGTTAGCCGCATAAGTTATTCAGCCACATAAGATATTCAGAATTAGCTGCTTAATTTATGTGGTGAACTCTGGTCATGCCACAGGGCTGACCTAAAATTAGCCTGATATACTTACCTGGCTAACTTTAACATAGCTGGGTATATTCATTCAGCGGCATTGCTGATTATCTCGGTTAAGTTAGACGGATAGGTGTATCTGGCTAACTTCACTAGCCGCTCCGTAGTTGAATATTGGCCCCTTTATTTCTATCCCTCCTGTGCACTCCCCATCCCTAATCCTTGAAAGTGGATTAGCAGCGCAGATTTTGCTTAAAGCTCTCGGCATTTCCCATGTTCCTCTGCTGGCCCCGCTGGTTGTACATGCTACCGGTCAGAGTATTGCTTTGATTGCTACACTGGTAGTTTATGCAAACAGCACGGCCATCAGAGCAACACGGGATGTGCCAGGAGCCGGACGCAAGATCTCTATTCTTGGCCCACTTTCAAGGTCTAGTGGTGGAGGTTGGGAATTGGAAATAAAGGGGTAGATTTTCAAAGGGTTACACACGTAACCCCCCCGAAAACCTACCCCTGTGCGCGCTGAGCCCCGGGACGCGCGTATGTCCCGGGGCTTTCAAAAATGGGTGGTCCGGGATCGGGGCTGGGGGCATGGCGACAGTCGGGGGCAGGGCAGGGAGCATGGCAGTGGTTCGGGGGCAGTCCCGAGTCCTCCGGCACAGTGGGGTTGGCGCACCGGCAGCTGGCCGATGCGTGCAAGTGGCGTAACTCGAAGAAATAAGATAGGGGGGGATTTAGGTAGGGCTGGGGGGTGGGTTAGATAGGGGAAGGGAGGGAAAGGTGGGGGGAGCTAAAAAAAAAAAAAAAAAAAAAGGTTACCTCCAAGGCCGCTCTGATTTCGGAGCGGCCTTGGAGGGAACAGGGAAAGCCATCGGGGCTCCCCTTGGGCTCGGCGCACGCAAGGTGCACAAGTGTGCACCCCCTTGCGTGCGCTGACCCTGGATTTTATAACATGCGCACGGCAGCGTGCGCATGTTATAAAATCGGGTGTACATTTGTGCTTGCTGGGTAGCGAGCACAAATGTACCCCATGCGCGTAGGAATTAAAATTGGCCCCAAAGGATTTTAGCAAGGAGCAGAGCCCATCCCACTCGCGGCAAAAGAGGAAGGCTGCCAGCCACGAGCGGAACCCATCCCGTTTGTGGCAGAAGAAAATTGAAGCCGCTGGGCCACAAGTGGTGGAAGCAGGGGCCAGTGGAAGTACTAGGTGGCTGCCTAGAGTGCCACGTGTCTGGCGCTGGTGACTGCATGGCCTTTTATTCTTCCCGCCCGCACGACCTGGAAGAGGAAGTGGTGGGTTCGCACGGGCGGGAAGAAGGAAAAGGCCATGCATTCGTGGCCTGTAGCAGGAGGAAGATTGAGCACATTTCCCGGGTCATTGCAGGAAGAGGCAGCATGGGCAGTTGAGTGCACATAGAGCGGCAACAGCGCCGCCCCACCGCAGGTACGGGAAGCAGAGCTGCCCCAGCCTTTGCGGCCACAAGAAAAATGAAGAACCCCCATCCGTTGTGGGGTCTGAAAAAGGACTCTGCTGCTGTGCTTCTGATGGGGGAGCAGGGTAGGAAGTGAGAGAGAGTGTGCTTTTGTGTGTGTGTGTGTGTGTGTGAAAGCATGTCTGTGTGTGTCTCTGTCTGTCTGGGAGAGTCTGTGTGTGTCTCTGTGTTACAGCATGTCTGTTTGTGTGTGTGTGTGTGTGTGTGTATGGGAGTGAGGGTACGTGTTTGTATTTGAGAGAGGGAGCCTGTGTGAGAAAGAGGAGAGCCAGAGATCACTGGGTGGGAGAGAGATGGAGAAGTGAACCGGGGGGAAGGGGGACGGAGAAGTGAACCTGGGGGGGGGGAGCTAAAGGCAGTACCTACCCTGGATGCCAAATACTTTAGGTAGGCTGCTGGATTGGCTCCCAAGCCCCTCGCACAAGCTGCTTTTTTTTTTTTTCCTTTTAAACATTGCTTAACCAGAAATATCCTTTGAATATCACCGGTTAAGTTAAAGTTATTGAGGAATACGTTCCTGGATAATTTTGCATCTTAACCGGCAACATTCAGATCTAGCTAGTTTGGTTGCTAGTTAACTGGGTAGGCTTTCCTGGATAACTTTATTTGGGGATATTCAGCAGGACATGTATCCCGCAGAATAGCTGGGTTAATTTATCTAGCAAACTTTATCTGGATAAATTAGCTGATGGAAGCTTCTATAAATATTGACTCCCATATATTTAAAGCCCTCACAGATCCCAAGTACCACGGTGGTGATTTACAGCAGATAATTAAAGCCTCTCTCATTTACTTCCTGTAAGCGCTGGCTAGCATTCAAACTATGACCTGGTTTTTATGCAGTATAAATAGCCTAAGCTATCCCACCGGGATCCAGTATACTCAGGCTTTCGGTATCTCTGGCATGTTTAGATAGGAAGAGAGAGTAAAAGTCCCATCCCCCCTCCCCCCAGCACATTTTACTGGTTGTTGATAAATCAGATTGTTCCATGGATTTCTCCACATAGGGGATTAAGGAGCTGTTTGCTTGTTTTTCGAACGAGGGTTTTTTTTCCCTGGGTGAGGGTTACTAGCTTTAAAAAAAAAAAAAACCAATTCTAATTTGAGGTAGCCTCCTGCTTTTGATTTTTCAGGGGCTCCCTAACTTTTGATGCTTTCCCTCTTCCACCGTTAAAAGGGTTTTCTCCATTTATTGTGCCTGCCTTTACCCTGTCTGCCTTTCTCCGCTGACTTAGCTCTGTTATGTTTTCCCCACCTCCTTGTTACTATCGATTCATACTTGGACTTCCCACCTCTCCCTCCAACAGATGCAATTGACCAGAGTGTTGGGAGTCCCTTCCTGGGGACTGGAATATTTTTTCTTCACTCCCCAGTGTAGGCTACATGGGTCCAAGTCAACTCCTGTATTTCTGCCAACCAGCCCATTATCTGTGTGTGTCTGCTTCCCATATTGTGCATGCACAGTATGGAAAGCAAGCACATGCACCCCTAAAAGTAAGGGAAATGTCAAGTGAAGACTTCTACAGAGACCTGCTGTGCTCACTACACCTCAAGTTACCTTAACAAAGCAAAAACAATGATGCCTCTCAGTACTTTATGCCTCCCTTTCTAAAACAGATATGTCTTGCCATTACCTGGGTATGTTTCCTTGCTGGTGGTAAGCATATCATCTTTTAGGGGCACACAACTCTTTGTGTACTGACAGGTCTAGTTGTTCCCCAGATATGCTTACCAGAGAGTAGTTGAAACAGGCATCTCAAGCTTTCTATGGCTCCATTGTCTATCTAGTCCGCTCCTGTAGATCCCTGCACTTCCCCTCTCATCAGTTTGGTCTGGTCCAGTAATTTCCTCCACTCTCTCTTTCTCCATCCAGGCTGTTCCAGTAAATCCTACAGCTAATACCGTTATGTAACAGGTCACTGCTCATGGCCTATCGTGGACCACTGCCAGCTCTCTGGAAGCAGCCGCACGGCCAGACACTTGCCAAAAAATAATTGCTTTATTCTCTCATATAGCCTGTTCTTACACAGGTACTGTACTAACACAATTCCACTCCCTGCATGTGTAGGGCCTTCCAGGCAATATATCAGGTAAACCTCCTCTCACTAGCACTAACTCGTATGCAATAATGGAATGTAAACACGAATCAACCAACCTCAAACCCTCTCTCACTAATTCCTGCTGAATATTTATCATACTATTACCATTCACAACTGTCATATTTATTCATTTGATTACCTATGTACCGTTTCATAGTCTTATTTTTTCACTTGCTATTCTAATGTATCAATAGGCTGAAATGTAAATATTGTGCTGTTCAATTTCTCCCCTTCCATCCCAAGTTTATTTTCCTTGTTTTTTGTAACTTTCCCTCTCCCTTTTTTCTGATTCACTGTATTTAAAGTTCAAGGTTCTTATTGAAAATATTGTTTTTTACGTTACGTTATGCTTTACACTCCTTGTTATTTGTAAACCGGGTTGATGTGATGCCTATCATGAAACTCGGTATAACAAAAACAATAAATAAATAAATAAATAAATATATAAGAAGATTTAAGTCCCATGCTGCAGCTAAACACCCTTTGTTACTGTACTGTGTTCAGGCTGCTATGCCCAGCAGTAGATTTTCCGAGCTTGCCTACATGGATATCCCCACCTAGGTGTGATAGATCTGAGTTTATCTGGGCCTCATCCTTATAGGCCTCAGGCATCTGCCAGCCTCTTGTCTTCCCAGCAGTCTGTCTTTCAAGGTAGAAACTGCTTTCTCTAAATAACTAGCTCTACCTGTATTCTCCACCTATTCTCAGAATCCATCAATTCTCTAACTGTCTGTGATCCACTATCAACTATCTACTACTATTACCACTCTTAACTAATCTCCAACTGCTCACTGTGATCCAGTACTTTTATCTTAATTGGATTTAGTCTAACATTTCTGGCAGTACAAATCCCATCAGCCACCTGCTTTCTGTGCTTCCTGATATCAAGACCTTCAGCAATTTCTGTTCTCTGTTTCCCTTGAGACTTCAAATCCCATAATCCTAGTCCTTAAAGCAACATTACCTCTGGAGTTCTATTTACAATGCCCTCTGTATCAGGCTACTTTCTCTCCAGCTCCCACATGTGTGAGATATCCACCTTATCACAGAATGATGAAAGTATAGTACTGTTAGATACTGATGTGAAAATGGATCTCCAAGAGTCACAACTCTACTCTGACTATTCTACTTGTAGAAGGATCTACCAATTAGGAGCCCTTTCCTGTCGCTGAAGGACCTCTGGAGAGGATTCTGGATGGAGAAGCCAGCCTGGCCCCAGCTTGGAGTCAGATTTGTTGTTGCAGAAATTTATGGGGTGTGTGAAAAAGGCTGGTTGGAGATTTGGCAGGAGGAGTTGGAGAGAGCCCAGATGGGGACTGGGTTCGCCTGGGGTACCTGTCTTCTGATATGGCCCTGCAGGAACTTCCCCGGCAAGGAGAAAGGCCTGAGGCAGACAGGTGTTTCTTCTCAAGAGGAAACAGCCAGGTGACCTGACCTGAGTCCTGAAAGTATAGAGGAGTCTAGAGATCCTACTGTCTTTGTGAAGAACATGAAGCCTCAGAGGAGTGGGAGCTGGGGACACCAGGAAAGTCATTTGTAGTGCTAGGATGGTCACCAGAAGAAACTTCTGAGGGGTTACAGAGACTCTATGGAGAATGAGGAGAACTATTATGTGTCCAGTGAATTAACATTGATACATATAATGTGATATATACGTTACGCTAAGACAGTGAAAACTATGGTCTACTAAGAAAAGGGAGGATTAGTGCGTGAAGTGAGGGGAAATTGTTTTCTCTATGTGTACTTACGTAGCCCCCTACTTCGGTATTTGGCCGAATAGGTGCAGGGGACACACTCAGTCCTGGGGCTAAGTCCAGGTTCTCTGGCACCAGTCCTTTCGGTCCCAGGGCATGGATTCTTTCAATGGGGGGGGGAGGCTTAACCTCCTGAGCCCAAGGCATGCAAGGTAACTCACTTTCACTCTCCCACAGTTCATACTAACTATCCGCTGGCTCACAGAGGTGGTACATTCCTTCAGGACATAGAGCAGGCAGGACACTGGAGGTGGTGTTCAAATACAATTTACTGTTACAAAATAATTGCACAGACCCGTCAAAAGATAAAGTTCAGCAATCTTCACAAAAACACAAAACTTCATAGTGCCTGTTCTCACTTTGTTGTTTTAATGGCCAGAAAATCTGTACAGGATAGGGACAAACTTTACACCCGCACTCCTGAGTTACTGAAAGTGGGGTTCTGGGGAAAAAAAGGCCAGGCCTCAGTCTCTCTAATGGTAATCAGAACTCCTGGGACCTTGCCTGGCAAAATCCAAAAGCTTCCAAAACGGATTCTCTCAAAACTTCTCTTCTCTGGGCAGATTCATGGGTGCAGGGCAAGCAATGCACGCACAGACACTCTCTTTCCCTCAGGCAGAGGGATTCCCTCCTGAAACTGGGATCAAGTCTCAGAAACAATATCAAGAAAAATCTTTCTTCCAAAAAGTTGGTCTCTCTAACAAAAAAAATTCCTTTCCCTTTTCTTCTTCAGGCCAGGGAGGGCCTAGCAAGGGACTACAGCCCTAACACCCTCTGCTTTCTGCACGTGCTCAGTCCCAGTTTACAGGGCCAAGCTGACCAATCTCAGCCTTGGGAGGAGGAAACTTTTAGGGATGGTCTAAAAAACTGCAAATTCTTAGTACAGAAAGGGAAAAACACATTGGTAAGGGCTTGGACTGTCCCATACACTTGGAGGTAATGGAGTAAAGAATGGGGAGGTTTTTAAGTAGTTTTCCTATCGAGATATTGATATATTGCCCTTTCCTGTACTTTTGTAACTATTGCAGCCTAGCTGTGTAAGCCTAGGTACCCTAATAGGATCACTGACTCCCAATGCTGTTACATACTCTGAGTGCTGGTGGTAACACCAGAAAAGTTTGAGTTGAAAATATCTTCGGAATGAGTCCCCATTTTTCTGGTTATTGCATGTTTTGGGGAACAGTGAGGAGATAGCAGTCGGGGGGGGGGGGGGGGTTGCAGAGAAGGGATTATCACAGGGTTTAGGCCTTTGGGCCTTCACGCACTTCACCATCTGCTTGATTCAAGTCCTTTATTTTGAACTTTCTCAAGAGACTGGCTCTCAGCTCACTCAGGTGTCAGACCCTCTGACATTTTGTGGGCCTGCGTCTGGGAGGGGGTTAAAAATTCCAACATGAACGAATGGGAAACATGCACCCACAGAACAGTCTCCAACAGAATTTTGCTTGAAACAGAAAACCGTCATAAAAAGATGTTTGCCTATAGATCAAAATGTCATTCTCTTTTGCAATTGACTCCAGGTGAAAGTCCACATTTTTTTTTTGTTTTAGTATTCTGGGGTTTTTTTGTTGTTTTTTTTTTAATAAACATTTTGGTTACATATTGCTTGAGGATGAACGGGGGATGCAGCCTTCATACTTTTTGCTATTCCTCATTATGCACAAGTGGACAAATAAAGCTGTTCAAGGTAACTTCTTTGCTGTCTATGTTTTTAATTTGGGTCACAAAATTTTGCCCTCCAGGTGAATCTTTGTAAAAGGCACATGGGTAATGAGTTGTACAGCTTATGCTCCACCTTCCTTCCCTCACCTCTACTTCCAATCTCTGTGCACAGGAAAAAAAAATTAAATTCATCCTTGCATAACAAAAGCTTGTCATTCTGCAAATTCTTTCAAGGTTTGAGCTAAAAGAATTGAGACATAATGAGAATTCAAGGCAATACAACAGAAATGCCATCAGACAGAACCATATATCTTTATGAAAAAGCGCCTGTTTGCTGCTGAATGCACTGCCCTATCATTGGCCTGTCTTCACACCAGGATGCAGAAATTTCATATATACAGCAGTAGGGCTCATTTGAGGTTGCAGCAAAGCAGGTGGGGGGGGGGAGGGGGGATGTGGCAGAGTGGAGGCCTCAAGGAAAGGCTAACCGGAGAAAGGTATGACAGCCCCTAGTTTGACTGGCACGGCTGCAAAGGAAGAAGGAGATTGATGGTGGGATAATGATGATAAGAAGCCACTATGGACAGGATGAGAAGGCAGAGCAGGAAATGTTTATGCAAATCAGGGAGGACTATAAAAGCGCTTCAGCATTGCCATGAGGGATGGCTGGCAATTACTCAGATAATGAGTTGGGAGAACAAGAGTGAAATGACCCAGGAGGGCAGGGAATGCGTGTGATTATGTCTGTGTTTTCAGTGCATGGGGAGGACTGCTATGTGTGTGTCTTGGTGTGTATAGTGAACTTTGTAAGACACATTGCTTGTCTAGGAAAGTAGTGTGGTTGCCATCTTAATCCACTTGAATGGCACTACAGCAAGCCGACCTTTTTATGACAGAAATGGAAGAGACGTTTTTGGATAAGCATTGAACTAGATCCTTCAAATATTCCTTGTGTACTGGAAAACATATTTGTATTTGGACTGAGGGAGAGAAGAGACTCTCAAACAATTTCACAACATCCTTCAATCAGATTCAAAATAGACTGCTCCACAGAAAAAGGTAACTTTTTGGACACCACAGTTTCTATCAACAGTGGCCATCTACAAACATCTGTATTCAGGAAACTAATTGACAAATGCAGCTACCTTCATAGTTCCAAATTCCAACAAGGCATACAAAAAAAGTCCATTATACAAAGCCAAGCTGTTGCGTCCGTCGGTGCTAGATGGCTTCGCCCCATTTGCCTCACCTTGTTCACAGCTCCTCCCGCTTACCTTGGGAAAATGGCTACCACCGCGTCTACAAGTCGCCCTCTCTGGCGACCTCGGAACAGCTATGGTGCTGCCTCCCGCCATGCTCCTCCCAAGGACCTACTAGGGTGCATGCTTGCGCGCCACCCACTTCTTTATTCCAGCATTGGTGCGAACCTCAGGGGCGTTCCCCTCTACTGACGTCACACCATTCAGGTATATAGCCTGTACTGTTTTGCTAGCTCGTTGAGTTAGCAAGGATTGGTCTCAGCCGGTCTAAGCTACTCTGCCGCTTCCGTGCTGCCGCTGGAAGCTCTCTCTCTGCCCTTCGGGGTAATTGCTAACCTGGGTACCCGATCCTTGGGGGCCCTCTGCTTTATTTCAGGTGCCTTACAGGGATCAGGTACTCACTCCTCGAGAGCCTGTTCTCCCTGCCTTGGTGCCTGTACCATCTACTTCAACCTGGTGGAATTGCATATCTACAGCAACCATTCTAGTGAGTAATCTAACTCTGTCTATCTTATCCACAGTACTGCCTTGCTGGGAAACCTGCACCGGAATCCCCCTATACCAATGGGGTGAGAAGGGTCCCCTCTGCTGAGGGTCCTGAGACTGCTACATCCAGACTACCTCACTACTGCCACCTCTGGTGGTATCCTTCAAGCTGTATAATAAAAGAACTAACTCTGTGTTTGTGCATCCTGAGTCTAGCCCAGTCCTGTGGCTCCTCATGGGGCTCCTCCCCGTGGGCGTGATCATCTGCCACAGTACCCAAGAATCCACCCAAACACCGCTTAACCATAACACAAGCCATACAATATCATCATATATGCCCTGGCCCAAGAGACAGGGATGAACACCTCAAAGGCCTGACTGAATGTCTCAAACAAAAATGCTACAACCCCAAAATCATCTCCAGGAAGATTGCTTTTTCACTTAAAACTCCCAGGGAAAATTACTACAGTACAAAGAAAGGAAAAACCAAAGAGCAAGTACCTCTTGTAGTTACATACAATCCAGAGCTAGAAAAACTAAGAAAAAAATCATAAAACACCTGCAGCCACTACTCCTGGAATATGAGTCACTGAAAGAAATAAACCCTGCTCCACCGGTTCTGGGTTTCCGGCAACCACCTAGTAAAAAAAAAAAAAAGCTTCTGAGAGAAACTCATAAAGAAGAAAATGGCAGATACCCCTGCAGTGTACCCTGCTGCAAGCTATGCCAGCACAGAAGCTCAGTCATCCGCATGGGAAAGATCCTCGTCATGCTCCTCTTCTAATGTTCTTATGTATTATCCAGTGCAGAAAATGTGAGACTGGCAAGAATCAGTTCTCACAGATGCACAGGCAATACAGAAATGACCAAAAGGATACCTCCGTGGAGGAGCACTTTTCAACACCATAATCTTAGGATCCAGATAATTAAAGGAAAATTTAAAGCAATCCAGGAATTGAAGACTTTTTAAGTTAAAAGATCAGACGCTTTGGAACTGACAAAAAAAAAAAAAGACTCAACAAATACCTAGATTTCTTAACCCATTATGGGCCATACAATTATAGTTCCTGATATTCAGCGCCACTTAGGAAGATAAGCTGGGACTTCTCCGGCTTAAGTGGTGCTGTTTGTATATTCAGCCATGGTCAGCAGCTGCCACCTAGCCAGATAACTCTTTATCCTGGGAAATAGCTGGCTAAGTGGTGAGTGGGTCAGGGGGGTACTGGGGAGCAGCTCCTCATCCGGCCAGTGTAGCTGGATAAGCGGCAATATTCAGACTTATCTGGCTAAGATAGATGGATATGTTAGAGCAGGTCTAAAGTTAGCCGGATAAACTTATGCAGGTGTATTGAGCGGAGCAGACGTGCCACTAAGTTAGCCAGATATTCTCTGAATACGGCCCTCATACTGTTCATCAGCTTCCCATCACCCATCAACTCCCCATCCCCCTCAAACTCCCCTCTTTCCCTTCACGCTATCATTGGAATACCTTTTATGATTCACTTGTATTTTCCGGTATGTTATTCATGTCATTTTTTTTTTTTGCTCATTCAGTTCTGACCTAAGGGAAGAGAGTAACAGTTCCCCAGAGTTAGTCAAGAAATATTATTAAGCTAGTCCAATAGAAAGGTCTCACCTTCATTTTTTTTGTTCTTTGAGGTTTTTTCATAACCTTGATTTCCTTGAATAGAAGCATTAATGTGTCTGATTTTGAGTAGGTGTGTGTGTGAGATTAGGCATGGATGTGTCTGTGAATGGGTGCAAATGGCACTGATGGCATATGTGGGGACATCTGTTATTGCGAGTGCACAGGCATGCGCCTGGGAAGTGGGCTACAAACTGTTCTCTTTTACACTTCTGCCAAATAAGCAGCCAGTATGTGGTGCGCAGCAGCATTGTACGACTTGGAAAAATGTTTCAGGATGTGATTGTATACATGGTATATATATATTTGGGGGGGGGGGGGGGGAAGGAAGCCTCTTACTTGCCAGGAAATGAGAGACCTCTGGATTTAGAAAGAGGAATCAGATTGAATTAAGTAGGGACAGAAACATTGCAATGGATGCCAGATGAAAACTGCAAGGTTTCTGCATGTTTCCCAATCTTTCTACATACAGTATATCAGGCCTCGACAAATTTCCTCTCAATCTAATGCCAAACCATAAAGTTAGAAGCCAGCAGCTGGGGGTCAAGAGTTAGAGGGGGAAATCCCGCTCTGAGGTCTGCCGCAGCTCCTCTAGGGTCTGATTTTCTAAGGCTGTTTTCTCATTCTGTGCCTACAGGGGAAAATGTTCAGTAAATGAAGCCTTTAATTTCTATATCAATTTAATGACTCCCCCTCTCTCTTAAACATCTCTTTGTCCCCACCAGTCTTCCTCACCCCCTCTCTCTCTTTCTTCCCCATCCTTGTCCCCATAGTCTCCCTCTCTCAATCCTCCTCAACTCCACCAGGCTCTCTCTCATCACTCCAGTCTACAATTGTGTGTGTGTGTCTCTCTCTCTCTCTCATCCCAACAGCCTCCCTCTCTCAAATCTTCCTCATCCCCAAGCCACTCCCACCTGGTCTTTCCTCAGTCAACCATTCTCTTCCTCTCATGCCCAGATAGCTAGTGACACCCCCCCCCCTCCATACATACCCTCCTTCCCTTGCCCAGCCAGCCATCCAGTCATCCCCCTAGCCAACCATCCTCTACCCCCAACTACCAGCCATACTCCACCCAGTTATTCAGTCATCCCCCTCCTTTCTCCTCCTCCCAAACAGCCAGCTGGTCACTCCTCAAATAACCATTCCTTAGCCAGCTAGCCACTCCTGAGCAGTAGGTCACCCTCCCCCCCTCCCCCCCAGCTATCCAGCCATCTGTATTCCCAAACCAGCTAGTTATTCCTGCCTTTTGGCTGTCCCTTCTGCTGATCACCTTGCAGAGAAGGGAACATCTGTTCCCTTCCAGTTAACATCACAGCTCTTAGTGAGTTTGAGCCATGTGGTGTTTTAACTCCTGTACTGGTCTTGCGGTTTAAATTCTCACAAAACTGAGAATCAAGCTGGGAAAGTATGGGCACTATGTGATTGAAACTCACTAAGAGCCACGTGGTGCTGACCGAAAGGGAGAAACTCTTCCCACACTTGTGGCCACAATTGCTGCTTCATCCGGGAATGAAAATCCCAGGTGCTAGGCAGATGTTTCTGGATGCCATGGCAACCTGGCACCCAGGATTTGTAAAGCCCTGCAGTAGATCTCTGGCTTTATTATTATTATTTTCCCCACCAGTAGGGATCTTCTTTGCCACTCTCTTGCCAGTCTGATGTCCAGTGCCATTTGTGCTGCCACTGTGCATGCACCATTCTTTCAGTGAAGAACACATTGCCTTGCATTAGTCCAGAGTCTACCTTCCTCCAGGCTCATACCTTCTTCTGTTACAACCTCCTATTCACTTATGTAGTAGTTTTAGTTCATAGGTATTGGAATGTCTCTGTCATCTCCCCTCCTCTCTTAGGATTAAACTTCCTTCCCCCATCAACCCTGTCACCTATTTCTCAACCATTTTTGACTTGGTTTACTACCTTAGGACCCATTCCCAGCTGCCAGGCTTGTTTGGAAATCATGAGACTTGACTTTTGAATCACCAGATCCTGAGATTCTCACACACTTCTAAATAGTCCTCCCTAATTTGTTCTCAGATCTTTATTTACTCATCCAGTTTTTCCATCTGTCTGTGAGTCAGGGGAGGTATTTAAGATGTAAGTGTTTCCAGGCAAAAGCACCTGTGCCACAGCAATCTTGGTATTTTATCTCAACTCTGATCCAACTGTGCTGGTCGAAGACGTTAATCCTCAAAATTCAGACTAGGAGGCCGATATGCTAAACTTTAACATTTGGCGTTAAAGTGGTATTTAATACGTGCGTTAATGCTTGATGTTAATGAGATGCAAATGAGGCATACATTAATGCAGACAGTAAAATACACGTAATTGCTGGTGGTAACTACAAGAAGGTAACTACACCTTCTTGAGGTGTAGTTAAGTTTTTTATTTTAAGTGTGGTAAATTCGGGCTGTTTTAAGATGCATTCTTTTATGCTGATAGGTAATGAGTTATTTAGCATATTTTTGCTCTCATTACCTTAGATTTTTCATTCCTAACATAGGTTAGTTTCTGCATGTTAATCTTTGTGTTAGCACATTGGCCAATAAGTATTGAAACCATGTTCAGATCAAATCCATAAGGGAACTTTGCGACATTTCAAAAACATAATCTGAAGCGATGATACCAAACGCAAGCATGGAAACAAAGGCAATACTGCTGAAGTACAAGGAGAATCACAGTTATGAGTGTTAATAAGGAAAAATCAAGGTCTGCTCATAAACTTGACTAAAAGTGGTGTCCTGACTTTTTGGACCCTAGTAGTTGATTTGATATGCGACACTCAAGGAATAAGAGACATTTTGACATCTGTGCGTAAGTGGGCCTGCCTGGTTATAGAAGAGAAGTTCCAGATGTGTTTAATATTATACCTGTACCATATTCAGAGTACATAAGTTTCAAAAGCTACATCTGTACAATGAACTGAGTGAGCACCTGTCCTCCTGCCATAGGGAGGTTTATTTCCAAAACTTTGTATATGGGGAAACAGATGTTTACCTACATAAGAACTTGCCTGAAATTACTCTCCCCCCCCCCCCCCCACAGGCCCCCATCACACATGGGTGAAAGTATGCACACTGTGTGCATAATTTTACCCATGGGGAAAAAGGGGCAGAGTTAGGTCAGGGAAGGGAAAGCAAGCAGAGGGATTTCATTTTGAAATCTCCATGTGCACTTTGCACTTGCTTCAAAGCATGGGCAAGGTATGTGGCATTACATTTCCTGCATTCCCCTGCTGGCCTGAATTTTCAAAGGGGTTACTACAGTAATCATCTATTAAGGTGCAAGAAAGAGAAGGCTTCCTGGGAGAATAAAAAAGGACAGGAAAGTTATTGAAGAATTGAATTTTCCTTTCTTCCTGTACTAATTTGGGAACTCTTTTCAAGAGGAACACTATAATTAAACGCCTTCCAGGATCCTCAGCTGGTAGAAATGCTAATCAGATAGTCAGTGCAATCAATGAAGAAAGTAAGGACTCTGAAGTTGACCTTATTATTCATCTTGGAACAAATGACCTTGCTAGAAACAACATCCAAGCCGTACAAAGAGATTTCCAGACTGGGCAAGCAGATTAGGCACATGGTAAAAACTATTGCCCTTTCAGAAGTGTTACCTATTCATGGAAAGGTGAAGGAGTGGCTAAGCCGTATAAATAATTTCAATGCATGGCTTGAAATCCTGGTGTAAGGAATACAGTTTTGGATATATTGGGGGCTGAAGCCTTGTATGGAACAGTAAGAGGCTCTATGTCAAAGGTGGCTTACATCTGCCTGTGGCAAGAAAAAGGATCCTAAGTGAAAAATTCAAATCATATACCATAAGGCATTTAAACTAAAGGATGGGGGTGGCAAAAGGAAATTGAAATGTTACCCCCAACATCTCCAAGAATTGGGTGCAGAAATTAATAAAAAATCAGCTGAATAGGGCAGAAAAGATGACCAAGGAGAGAAGCTGGAAAGCTATGAGCACAAATACCCATAGTCTGGGCAATAAATTTCCAGACCTGCAGGCTCTAATGGTAGAAGTGGATTTGGACATCATTACTGTTATAGAGACATGGTTCACTGAGTCTCATGATTGGGATACGGCCATCCCTGGCTATAACTTGTTTAGGAAGGACAGAGAATACAGAAAAGGTGGAAGAGTAGCTCTTTGTCTGAAACAATATCCAAGCAACTGAAATGCAAGAGACATGGAGTAGAGAAGAAGCATTATGGGCTGTCCTAAAAAAAAAGTAGATGCTGCTCCCATTTACATTGGTGTGGTCTACAGACCTCCAACTCAAACAGGAGAACTGGACAGAGATCTGGTCGAAGACATCCAAAAGGTGGGAAAGAAGGGAGAAGTGTTGCTAGTTGGAGATTTTAATCTGCCAGATGTGGATTAAAGTATCTCATCTGTGGAATTTGCAAGAAGTAAGGGATAGTAGATGCTTTTTAAGGGGCTCTGTTCAAACAAATAGTAATGGAACCCACGAAGGAGGGAGTGTTACTTGACCTGGTGCGCATAAATAAAGGTAATGTCTCAAGTGTCCGAGTGGGTGCCGACCTGAGCACCAGTGATCATCTGACGTTATGGTTTGATATTGCAAACAGGATATAAGAAAACACACAAAGTCCTGAGTTTTGAATTTCACAAATATAGACTTTGTCAAATGGGAATGTTTCTAGAGGAATAACTGGAAGACAGGGAGAAAATGGGTGAGGTGGAACAACAATGGGCCAAACTGAAAGGAATTATTACAAAAGTAACAAATGTATATGTTAGAAAAGTAAACAAAAGTAAGAGGAAAAAGAAACCAATCTGGTTCTCAAAGGAAATGGCTAAAAAAGTAAAGGCAAAAAGAATAGCATTCAAGAAGTATAAAGGATCCCAAAAAGAGGAACACAGGGAAGAATACCTGGTGAAACTGAGGAAGACGAAGAAAGAAATCAGGAAAGCAAAAGGTCAAGTGAAAGAAAGGATTGCCAAAGAGGTAAAGTGACAAAACATTTTTCAGATATATCAGAGAAAGAAGGAAGGTCCGAAGTGGTATAGTGAAATTGAAAGTTGACAAAGAACAATCTGTGGAAAGAGATGATGAAATTGCAGAAATATTAAACAAATACTTCAGTTCAATGTTCACTAAAGAAGACCCTAGAGAAGGACAGTTGCCAGTTAGCCTCACATCGGTGGTGGAAAACTTAATGGAGATGCTGCTGAAGGAAATTATAATGAACTAGCTACAATCTGGTGGATTACTGGACCCGAGGCAGCATGGATTCACCAGGGAAAGGTCCTGTCAGACAAATCTGATTGATTTTTTTGATTGGGTGACTAGGGAATTAGATACTTGAAATGAATCTACTTGGATTTCAGCAAAACTTTTGATACAGTCCCATATAGGAGGCTTGTGGCTAAAATGAGAAGCTTATTGATGAGCACCAAGGTAGTGGCATGGATTACAAACTGGTTGACCGATAGGAGACAGCATGTAATGGTAAATGGAACCTACTCTGAAGAAAGAGCCGTGCTAAGCAGATCGCCACAGGGATCGGTGTTGGGCCCGGCTCTGTTTAATATCTTTCTGAATGACATTGAGGAAGGGATAGAATGTAAAGTATGTCTAATTGCAGATGATACTAAGATCTGCAACAGAGTGGACATGCTTGAAGGAGTAGAGAGAATGAAAAGTGATGTAAGAAAGCTGGAAGAGTGGTAAAAGATTTGGCAGCTGGGATTCAATGGCAAGAACTGCAGTCATGCATCTGGGATGTGGTAATCCAAAAGAGCGGTATGTGATGGGGGTGAAAGACTGATGTGCACAGACCAAGAAGAGGGATCTTGGGATGATAGTGTCTAGGGATCTGAAGATGGTGAAGCAATGTGACAAGGTGGTAGCTAAAGTGAGAAGAATGCTGGGCTGCATAGAGAAAGAGGAATAACCAGTAAGAAAAAGGAGGTGATAATGCTCTGTACAGGTCCTTGGTGAGGCCTCACCTGGAGTATTGTGTTAAGTTCTGGTGCCTGTATCTCAAAAAGGATAGAGACAGGACAGAGGTGGCTCAGAGAAGGGCGACCAAAATGGTATGGGGTCCATACCGGAAGACTTATGAGGAGAGGCTAAAGGATTTGAATATGTTTACCCTGGAAGAGAGGAGGTGCAGGGGAGATATGATATAGACCTTCAGATACCTAAAAGGTTTCAATGATGTATGGATTGTGAACCATTTCCGTTGGAAAGAAAGTAATAGCACTAGGGGTCACGAAATGAAACTACAGAGGGGGTGATTCAGAACCAACATCAGGAAATATTTCTTCATGGGGAGTGTGGTGGAGGCCTGGAATGCCCTTTGAGGAGGTTAATGAAGAAGAAAACAGTCAAAGAATTCAAAGGGGCATGAGATAAACACTGTGGATCTCTAAAGACTAGATGATGGAAATGAGATAAGCGTGCAGGGGGTAATTTGCTGGTACAGCGGTTACTATCCTTAGTAAAAGGCATGGAGATTACCTCCCTTAACCAATATGCTTTGATGCTTTTAATGCAACTGCAACATTGCTCCCTGCTTAGATGGCAGGGGGAAAAGAGGAATTGGATTCATATAACAACTGAGGGTCCCAACTTCCATGGTCTGGGATACTGTTATGCAGATATAAGGGAAAAAGCACAGGACTGCGGTTACTACCCTTAAGCAATACGCCTTGATACTTTTGATGCAATTCCAAAATAGCTCTCTGCTTCAACAGCAGGGGAAAAGGGGAATTGGATTTAGACAGCGACCAACAATGGCCCCGACGTTTACAGTCTGGGGAACTGATAAGTATGGGGGTAACCTGCACAGAACAGCAGCTACTACCCTTAACAGAAGGCATGAGATTACTACCCTTAACCAAGAGGGCTTGATGCTTTTAATGCAACTGCAACAACCCTGCGTCAAAGGAGGGGTGTGGGTCTGTGTGGGGTGGGGGGGGGGGTGGAAGGAAAGAGGATTTTGAATTCAGAGACAACCAACACAAGTTATGACTTTTTTACAGTCTGGAAGCGCAGACATTAGTGAAAAAAACACAGGACTGCTTCTACAGCCGGGTCCATAAGCAAAGCACATCAAAAAAGCTGATACATGGGGTAACCTTCATGGTTTGGTAGATGCTACTATGGAAAGCTTGCTGAGCAGACTGGATGGACTATTGGTCCTTTTCTGCCTTCATTTCTATGTTTTTTTTTCTGCTTCATTTCAATGTTTTTTTTCTGCTTCTGCCTAAAATATTTTTCATTAATGAAAGGAAGGCCATTTCTAAAGTAGTATCTTCTGAGGCTAGATTTTAAAAGGTTAAATCTCATAGTTCTGTCACCTAAGGCCATGGTTTAAAAAAAGAAACACTAGTAACTTTCTCTCACATGTGCCTTTCCTTATGAACTCCTCAGGTTTGCCAAGCAGGTTTGCTCTGCTGTCAGCAGAAGAGCCCAGAAATTCCCAGAAGTCCTCTCCAGTGGAGGGGAACTCATTATCTGCCTATATCCACTTAAAATACATTTTCCGATGCCTTTAAACACATGTGCAAGCACAAAATCCTCTGTCATCCTTCTGGTCTTGTTCAGTCTGTTGTTTTTGTAGTACTGTAGGATGATGGTGTAAATTAATTCCTTCCTGAGAATCTGAAAGCATTATACAAATCTAGAAGTATCATACCTGCAGTGAAAAGAGGGTCTTTAAATCCAGCATAATAATTACTTGGTATGCCACCATCCCCATTTAAAATGAGGGCTGTAATTTGTGCCTGCTTCCGTATTCCATATAATGAGTTCTGAGTAGGGCTTTGAATAAGAGAGTACTAGCTGTTTCCCTGAATGAGTGAGGCCTAAGGTTCATCTCCATCTTCTCAACATTGGACACCAGAGCTGTTAAAATTTTAGATATCTGATGTTAGGGCTAATGGTAGAAGCTCGGAATTTACTGCAACAGTTTTCAGTCCAGTTCTTGGGAGCACCCTACCCAGTCAAGTTTCTAGACTATCCATAATGAATATTGAGTCTAAGAACCAGGCTGATGAATGCAAATATATCTCATACATATTTATTACAGGGAGCCTGTTAACCAGACTGGCTAGAGTCCTTCTGTGGCCTGGACTGAGATCCATTGACCTACAGGCTTAAAAGAGTGTGTTAAAGACCTCTGACAATGAGTCCCATTCATTTTGTGGCAGCAGTAAATCTATGCGAAAAACAGTTCTCCCTGTGACTACTACTTGAATGGAATGAATGGGCGTTGCTTTTATCGATTATTTCATCTTTCTTTCATGCTTCTTTCCCTTGGATCAAACTTCTACCAGCTAGTGAGGATGCCCTCTTCTCCTTAGCCCTGCCTTACTTCTTCTGCTCAACATAAAACCCACTTTGACCTCTGCTTTTATGTTTTGTTTCCCCCCATCATTTACATTGATTTTGTTTGCTGGAATAAGTTTATGATTCTGTTTTATTATAAGATGGTCCTGTTTGGTTTAATCACTGTACTGAGACATAGTTAAAGAGTTTTAAGGGTTTTAACAGCAATCATGCTAAAATGCTTTGGTCACATTTCTTTCTTTCTGGCTATTTCTACTTTTTTTTTTTTCTGGGGGGGGGGATTCGTTAAGGAAAATATTGACTTCTGTTTTGTGACTTGGTTTTTTGGGATGAACTGTCTCACTGCTGACTTCATGACGTTGAACTTATGTGCATTTGTCAAACTAGGTTACAAACTTTTCTTTAAAAACCTTTTGTAGAACATGACCAGCAGTTTACAATTTTCTTCAGGATTGGATGCAGCAACATCTGTAGTTAATCTAGGCATGTGGTAGAACTGTTTATCGGAGATATAATGGTTATCTAACTGTATAATACTAGGTCCACTTTGGGAGGAATTAACCAGCTTGCATATACTTGTTAAAAGCAAACAGATATTTTTGCACATTGAGGTAAATTTTTGAAAGCATATTTGGGATTTATGCATGTAATATAAGAAATTAAGGGTTGATTTTCAAAAGCATTTACACACTTAAAACTGGGTTTTACATGTATAAATGCACTTTATCAATGTAATTGGACTTTAGAAAACTGCTACAATATTATGTTTCATTTACATGCGTAACATCTTTGAAAATTCACCTGTTTACAGCTAGATTTGCTGAACCTGTGTTGTTGGATTTTCAGTCACCCAGCAGTGTGTGTTTTGGGGGCATGCATGCATTTTTAAAAACATCTCTGCATAGCTAAAGTGCATATATGCTATCATTTGAAACACCTTAAAGTATGCATGTACTTATTATCTGCATAACAATTCTATCTGCAAACACGAACTATGAGGACTTTGTGTTTGAATATCATATTGGTTTGTCTGGAATGAAAAATACATGTCAGTCAAGGACCCTAGTCTAAATGTCTTTTAAAGTCTGTCTTTCATGGTATTGGAACAGCTGAGAATGCATCATGTAAGGAAGGGGTTTTGTACATTAACAGGACCAAAAAACAAGAAAGGAAATTAGTGATTTGCACTAAATATTAAAGTCTGTCCCTCCCTCCCTTTTTCACAGTACCCCCCAAAATCATAGAGATCTCTTCAAACATTGCTGTCAATGAAGGCAGCAACATCAGCCTCAAATGCATAGCAGTGGGTCGACCTGAGCCAACAGTCAACTGGCGACATCTATCTCCGAAAGGTAAGAGTATCTACTCTATCCGAGGGGAATGATGGGATGGCTTTCTTCCCCAGAAGATGATTATGTAAGTGCACTCTAATCAGAGTACATTCTTAGATATAGTAAATCTCTATTCCCTATCTCTTTAAAAATATCATTTCAGCTTAATTCATTAATTGTGGACCAATGATAACTATTTGTGCCCTATATGTAGATTCTAGGTATGTATTTTTAGTAGATTAGTCTTTATTTCTCTTTAGATAGTTCCAGCTTCTGTTGTGTATCTTTGCTTATTATATCTTGTAAGACACAACAGAAATGAATTGCTATCTTAGAGATCCATTTTCCTAAAAGTCCTGCTATTGGCATATGATGAATGAAAGCCATTTTGAAAATTATGCCCATGTTCTAGACTTAAGATCCTTGTATGCTACCAGTTTCTTATTAGGGAATTCTTGACAGCACTCAGTAAGATTCTCCTTGTTATCATAAAAAAAAACAAAAACTACCATCATGCTTGGTCAGACAAATGATCTATCAAGCCCAGTATCCTCCCTCTGACAGTGGCTAATCCTATTGTCTTGGAAGTACCCATTTGTGAAGGAGTATATGTTAAACCCTCCTTAAAAACTTAGGGCCAGGTATTTAGCCTGGTTCACCTTAAGCCACAGACATGAAGGGCATTCCGTTTTGAGGGCATTCTCCTTAGAAGGGGATAAGAAGCTAGGCTGATTGAGAACAGGGAGCTCCCAAGGACAGAAGGAAGTCTAGGGAAAGCTAGTACTGCTTAGGTTTGAAGAACATTGTGATCTTTGCTTTGAAACTGCTAAGGAAAGCAAGACTGTTTCTATTTTGATTTTTCTGTCAATAATCAAAAGTTTTTGAGAGAATTGCCAGCCTGGTTCATTCCTCTGGCAGCCAAAAGACTGCTCACTGTGCCACATATAGTGTGAAAAATGGGATTTCTGCACTAGGCCTTGTACAGGCAGAGAACCACGCCAAAAAGAGAAGGAAAAGAAGAGAATGGTTTTTTTTCTCCTTTCCTGGAGCCTGGCTCTAATTGTGGTCAGAGATTATTTTACAGCAGGTTAATGAGGGTTGCTCCATCTGAAGAAAGGAACTTATATACAGGCCGATACAGTACAGTGCGCTCCGACGGAGCCAAGCCGCACATTTTACTTTCAGAAACTAGCGCCTACCCAAAGGTAGGCGCTAATTTCTTCGGGCACCGGGAAAGTGCACAGAAAAGTAAAAAATAAAAAAAAATAAAAATTTGAAGTCGGCCGGCGGCTGTCGGGTCGAAAACCGGACGCTCAATTTTGCCGGCGTCCAGTTTGAGCCCATGGCTGTCAGCGGGCTCGAGAACCGATGCCGGCAAATTGAGCGTTGGCTGTCAAATCCACTGACAGCTGCCGCTCCTGTCAAAAAAGAGCCGCCGGGCCTCGTTTAAATACAGAATTGCGTGCACAGGAGAGTGGCCTGAGCGCGCGCCGCCCGCTCTCCCACGGACTTTACTGAATCGGCCCGATAGTGAGTCAGAGCCAAACAGACAGGATTTTTTTTTGTTTTGGCTCCTCCTTGAGGGAGGAGACAAAACAAACAAACAAAAGTTTTTGTGAGACTGGAGCCAGGTAGCAGCAGATGCTTGACCTGACAAGGTCAAGCTGAGGGGAAGGTCTGTGAAGGAGTGTATGTTAGACTCTCCTTAAAAGTCCAGGGCCAGGCATTTAGCCTGGTCCACCTTAAGACACAGGCAGAAAGGGAATTCTGCTGTAAGGACATTCTCTTAGAAGAGGATAAGAAACTAGGCCCAGGGAGAACAGGGGCCCCAAAGGAGAAAAGGAAGCCTAGCGGTGCTCAGATTTGAAGTGCACTGTGAACTTTGTTTTGAAACTGCTAAAGTAAACAGAACTGTTTCTATTTTGATTTTTCTGTCTGTAATCAATAAAAGTTTGAGAGAATTGCCAGAGTCCAGCTTGGTTCTATCCTTTGGCAGCTAAAAGACCACTCACAGTGCCACACTATCATATTCAAATGGGGAAGATCAATTTCCTGTTGCGATTCCTAAGTCTACCGGGCTAATAATTGTTAATGGACCTGTCTTCCAGAATCTTGTCAAAGCCTTTTTTAAAATCAGCTATAATTATTTATTTATGTATTTATTTATTTATTAGCATTTGATATTCTGCTTTTTCCTAAAGGTAGGCCCAAGGCGGATTTCATAAAGTAACAAGGTATTGAGTACATAAATAATTGATGCATACATAAATGATGTACAGATATGACGTAGATTGCAAGTAAGTAGCTAAGAAGTAGGGTACATTAGGTAAGAATAAGGAAATGGATGCTTTTGCTATAAATTACATATATATGTACACTGCTCCATGCTTGGCCTCTCTTCCATGTATTGCCTTGTTGCCTTCTCAGGCCTTTTGCTCTAACCTTGCCTTGTACTCTCTCAGACTTGCTGCTTAGTTTTGATTTATAGCCTTTTCAGGCCCTCTATCTAGCCTGCTGCCCTAGGGCATCTGTGTTCCTTGTTCTCTGTTTTGTCTAGTCCTGTCCTTGTCCATCTTGTCTGATCATGCCCCTGTCTGGTCTAATTCTGTCCTTGTAATTAGCCCTTGCTCCAGACCCCAGTCTTGTTTCAGCCTCCAGTCCAGCACAGCTCCAGTCTCCAGTCCTGCTCAGCCTCAGCCTCCAGTCCTGCGGGAGAGGATGATCCCTTGGGTACTAGAGATGTGAATCGTGTCCTCGATCGTCTTAACGATCGATTTCGGCTGGGAGGGGGAGGAATCGTATTGTTGCCGTTTGGGTGTGTAAACTATCGTGAAAATCGTTAAAATCGTGAGCCGACACACTAAAACCCCCTAAAACCCACCCCCGACCCTTTAAATTAAATCCCCCACCCTCCCGAACCCCCCCCCCCAAATGCTTTAAATTACCTGGGGATCCAGCGGTGGTCCAGAACGGTGGCGGTCCGGAACGGCCCCCTCAATTGAATCCTGTTGTCTTCAGCCGGCGCCATTTTGCAAAATGGCCGCCGCAAAATGGCGGCGGCCATAGACAAAAACGATTTGACGCAGGAGGTCATTCCTGACCCCCGCTGGACTTTTAGCAAGTCTTGGGGGGTCAGGAGGCCCCCCCAAGCTGGCCAAAAGTTTCTGGGAGTCCAGCGGGGTTCAGGAAGCGATTTCTTGCCGCGAATCGTTTTCCGTACGGAAAATGGCGCCTGCAGGAGGTCGTTCAGCGGCGGTCCGGAACACCCGCTGAACGACCTCCTGCAGTCGATCTCCTGCCGGCGCCATTTTCTGTACGGAAAACGATTCGCGGCAAGAAATCGCTTCCTGAACCCTCTGGACTCCCAGAAACTTTTGGCCAGCTTGGGGGGGCCTCCTGACCCCCACAAGACTTGCCAAAAGTCCAGCGGGGGTCCGGAATGACCTCCTGCGTCGAATCGTTTTTGTCTATGGCCGCCGCCATTTTGCGGCAGCCATTTTGCAAAATGGCGCCGGCTGAAGACAACAGGATTCAATTGAGGGGGCCGTTCCGGACCACCGCTGGATCCCCAGGTAATTTAAAGCATTTGGGGGGGGTTCGGGAGGGTGGGGGATTTAATTTAAAGGGTCGGGGGTGGGTTTTAGGGGGTTTTAGTGTGCCGGTTTTCCTGCCCTCCCCCTTCCCCCGATTTACGATTTTTTAACGATAAATCGGGGGAATTGGTATTGTATCGTGGCCCTAACGATTTTTGACGATTTAAAATATATCGGACGATATTTTAAATCGTCAAAAAACGATTCACATCCCTATTGGGTACAGGTAGAAGATATGCTCTATCTTGCCATGAAGTCCTGGACTGCTTCCGTGGGGGTTCACCAGCCCTAGCCGGGCCCTCAGCCTCAACACCTACTTTCCAGTTGTCATACTCTGGCTGTGCTCCTGTTTCCAGAAGACTTCATTATCTTCAATTTCTACATTCAGCACTTTTATTTTTCACCTTCCTGGGCTCCTGGATTGCAGGTTCACTCCTGTTCCTTACCCTGTTTCAGGCCTCTTGCTCCTTGTCTGTATCAGGAGCTACCCCAATTTCTCATGCCTTACCAACCACCAGCACCAGAGGACTGAAGAGGACTGAAGAGAAGATGGCTGGCCTAAGCAGAAGCCCATCCATCTATTGTTGGCAGCCTGGATTTGACTTTCCTGGAATTAGGCCGCTCAGTTCTAGGGCAACCTACAGACTACAACTATCACATTTATCCGGTTAACTTAGCCAGATAAATGTTGATATTAAGACTTATCCGGTTAAATTAACTGAATAAGTTAGACCTGTTTGATAGCAGATCTAAAGTTAGCCGGATATAACTTATCTAGCTTTCTAGAATTTATCTGGGTATATTCAATGTATATCCATGCCACTGAATATCCCTTCTCAATTATCCCGATAAGTTATATCCAGCTAACTTATGTAACCCTTAGCCGGGGTGTTTAATCCCAAGGGGCACACAATCTTATTTATAACCCTTGGGACTTCTCTGGCTACCTGACTTCTTCGCAATCTTGAATCTTGATCCCTGAGAAGGATTCTTTCTTTCTTTATTTTTCTTTCTTTATTTTTAATTTTTCTATACTGACATTCTTGTATAATATACAAATCATACCGGTTTACATTAAAACAGGAGATGCAGGAAAAAAGTTACATTTGTCAAATACATTTAACATTAATAACAATGATAATTGTTAACAAGGGATAACAACTATGAAAAAAGAGAAAGGTAAACAAAAGTGGAAGAAACAGAAGTTAAAAAGAAAAAAAAACGAAAAAAGGTAGCACCAAGGGTTGCACGAAGGGGTGCACAAAGAGGAGTGCCCCTTTGTCGCGCCCCTTTGTCGCGCCAAGCCAGGTGGAATAGCGCCGTTTACCAGCTGGGCTGGATGACATCACAAGGGGGCGGGTCTCATGCTCACTGTTTTTCTTCATAGCGATCTCCATTCACATTTTAAAGCTGATTTTTTTTTCATTTTTTTGAGCTTTTCTCTTCAGTGAAGCATCTGAAAAGTGCCCGGTGCTGGTGGGCAGCCCCACTTTGTCACAGGGGCCGACCGTCGGCGCCATTTTGAATACTGGCAGCCGATCGCCTTTGCCCTCACTATGTCACAGGGGCTACCGGTGCCATTGGTCAGCCCCTGTCACATGGTAGGAGCACAAGATGGCGCTGATGGCCATGTGACAGGGGCTGACCAATGGCACCGGTAGCCCCTGTGACATAGTAGGTCAAAGGCTATCGGCACCATTTTGAAACCGGCAGCCGAGGGTTTGATTGCAGGGGATGGCTCCCGGACCCCCCGCTGGACCACCAGGGAGTTTTGGTAAATCTTGGGGGGGGTCTGGAGGGTGGGGGGGTATGTTTAAATTGGCTCCTTTAGGCGGCCGAATAATTTGGCGAAGATTCATTGTATTTGTGGGGAATCGCGATATGGCCTTATACGTTGCGGATTCCCAATTCATAGGGAACGAATGCACACCCCTAAGTTAGACTCATGAATAATCCAATGAAATATTTCTTCATAGCAAGGGTAGTGGATGCATGGAACAGCCTTTCTGTGGAAATGCTGGAGATAAGGACAGCATCTGAATTTAAGAAAGCATGTGATAAATACAGAGGATTTCTGCCAGACTGGTGGGGATTGCAAAGTTGAATAGTTGGTGTGGATGGGCAGATTAGATAGGCCATATGGTCTTTATCTGCTGTAATATTTCTATATAGAAACCATTGAAACCAAAGTTAAGAGCCCATGTGTGTGGTGGAAACCATCTTTCATACCTCCAGCTTTCCTAGTTTCAACAGCTCATTTGATGTTTTTTTTCCCTTCCTTGAAGTATGACAGCCACCCCTCCAGATTTTAGAATTCAGGCAAAACATGAAAATACACAATATTCAGCCCTTGAAAGAATTAAGGCCTGCATAGCAACAGAATCCATTTAAAAGGAGACCCGATGACTCCGTGACATAAGGGATAATCTGAACCACACCTCATTTTGTCCTATCTATTGGACTTCTGGCGTTCCTATTTCTTGAGAAATTGCACAGTACCATGCACAAATAAATAGACTTGTTAAATAAATGTCTGATAACTTAATAAACCTACCTGACTCCAGGGGGGAATACTCAGAACCAACCTCGGGAACGTTTTCCTCTTGGAGAGAGTGGTGGATGCCTGGAATGCCCTCCCAGAAGGGGTGGTGAAGACAAGAACAGTTAATTAATTCAAAAGAGCATAGGACAAACACTGCGGATGGTGTAACATTTGCGTTGGTGATAACCTCATAGAATGGCAGTTACTACCCTTAACAGAATGCATGGGGGTAACCTGCACGGAACGGCAGTTACGACCCTTAACAGGATGCATGGGGGTAACCTGCACGGAGCAGCAGTTACTACCATAATAAGCAAATTGTTAGGCAGACTCGATTGGACCATTTGGTCTTTATGTACCGTCATTACTATGCTATGCTAAGCTATATTACGTTCTCTCAGTACCACTCAAAGTACAGTACAGACTGCATGAATATATTTTATGCACCCCCCTATGCTGCACAAAATTCCTGATTGCTACTTCACAGTATGTCCTGCATTTTCCCCACAGTATTGTATTACTATGTTAATTCTGTGGCTGTAGTACATATAAATAGCATAAAATCCCTAGACAATTCATTGGATTTTTCCATCTGTTTTGGTGGAAAGGAGTATTGCATTGAGGCTGTTCTGACAGTTACCTCTATAACTGGTATGGGCTGCTGATTGGCTTACCCTGTGATCCTAGATTCTCTGCCACTGTAGCGGGCTATTTATTACTCCCCTTACTGTATTTTTCTATTCTTAAAAGTTTTTAAGCTGAACTGTTCCAGAAGTTCTGCTAGCCTGCAGTTTTCTGCCCCCAGGGGTATTTTTCCTCAACTCCTACCAGATGTGTTTCTATTTTACTCATGTCTTAACTGCTCTGCAAACTGTGGATATGCCCCCAGGGAGAGAGGGCTGGGAGCTGCAATAAATCAGTAGACTGGAGGTGGCTAGCAGTATCAGAGGGGGGAGGGGAGCCAGTTCCTCCCCTGCCCTCCTCTCATGAATGTAAAGGTGGTTTGGATTTAGCAGGTATACAAGGGATTAAAACAGTGTCAATGCCAGGGACCAACTGTAAGGCCTGCTGAGCAGGTGGGGGGGGGGGGGAAGCATTTCCTGAAAATTATTGACATTGGGGATGGGGAGGGGGAGGGGGAGAAGGGAGGATGGAAAATGACTTTTTCTGTATGCTCCCCAACCCAGGCTCTGCAGTCTCATGGCTCAGTCCTCCTGCGGCTGGTCCACGTTGTTTTTATTAAGTCATTAGCCAATTTAAAAATATTGTTTTCTATAAATTGCTCTTATGTATTGTAAAAAAAAAAAGCCCTTCTGCTCCATCCCAGCCAGGCAAGGCACCCACATGTATTCTCTTTAAAAACAAACCAACAAATAAAGCCTCCTCTTTCTCTCCCTCCCTCTGTTTCTTAAAAAAATAAATAAATAAATCTCCTTCTTTCTCCCTCCCCTTCCTAGTCAGCCACCAATATTCTCTTTAGAAAAAAAAAAAATTAAAACAAATTTCCTAGCGTGTAGCAGATGGACTCAGGACCAGTGGGTATAGTGTGCTCCTGATAGCAGTTGGAGACGGAGTCAGATTACAATCTGAGGTCAGCCCTAGTACATATACCCCTGCAGGAAGCTCTGCTCTTCAGTATTTCTCCATCTCCATAGCAATTCGGGACTCTCTACATGCTTGCACAGCATTAGAGTATTCTAACCAAAGAAATCCAAAACAAAGAAGAAATCTTACCTCTACAGACGAGCCCCGCTCTCCTGCGGTGATACCTACGGGTCCCTCACCCAGTTGAGAATTCCTGAGGTGATTTCCGCGATCCTTCAGAGGTAGGCCTCGGTCCGGCAGCCGGTTCCTGGCATGGGCTTAGCCCCCGGTAAAGGGTGTGGCTGAGAGGCAGCGGGTGCAACTTTAAGCGTGGCGGTGAAGGTACCTTTCCCTCTCCCCCACCCCCCCCCCACCCCCACAGCAGGAGACCGCCAGGAATGAGACCGGGAAATGCCGTGACAAGATAAGGTAGAAAACTTCCTAAAAGTCTACGGTCTCCGAGGCTCGAATAGCCGCACAGATCGCCAGCCGGCATCAGTGCTACCAGGTTGATCAGCCCTGTCTGGGCTAGACCTCAGTCCGATACGAGGGTCCTCCCACGTGGAGATCCTCCGAGGTGGTTGCCATATTGTTCACGTGGTCGCTGACGCCATTTTCCCTTGATAGCTGCCCTGTCCGCTGATCCGATCCGTGTGCACAGAGGCGAGCCGGGCGCACAAATCACTTGTGCGTGCATAAGTGCCATGCGTACAGCGATGCGGGCTCGGGTGCCGGTCGCACAGCCACACGCTCAATTGTGCCGGGTGCATAAGTTAAATCTGTGCGCACAGCGGCACACACATCTTATTGGGCGTGCACCCGACCTACACGCACAACTTCAGCGTGGCCAGAGCACATAACTAAGCCTCCCGGCGTACACTTGAACGCACAAACTGGGGGTTTCTGCAATTCTACGTGCACAAGCCATGGCGCCAACAGACATGAAGCTTAAGGCTCAGGTCCTCTGCCCAGCATGCCACATAAGAGCTGCGCAGCACGAAGAGCCGACAGCTCTGTGTCTACAGTGCGAGGAGGCCCTGGGTGAACCAGGTCAAGGTCCTCCCCAGCCAGTACTGGGATCCAGATCCACCGACAGACCACTGGACCTCTCTTCCCCCAGCGGGAGCCTCCTTCAATTGGGCCTCCCCGGGGACACAGCGCCTCTCAATTTAGACCCAGCTTCTTTCTCCTGGGTAGAATTCTTCAAAGGCCTACATAACTTTGTTCACATGCAACCGGCACCTCTGATGAGACAGCCACAGCCTCCCCCAGAGGACCCTAACATCCCAGGACCCTCTAAACCCAGAGAAGTGCCTCTCCTGCCCAAAAGCCCCAACATTGGGGACACGGACACCTCAGACGAGGATCAATTCCCCCAGGAACGGAACCTTATTGAACTATGAGGCTGTTCTTCGACAAACCTCGTGGCTCACAGCTTGAAAGAGCTCGCTATCCCAGGCACAACTGCCACAGGGGAACCGAAGACGAACCCCCTCCTCGAGGGACTCCATCAGGCCTCCCACCATTTCCCTTTGCTGCAAGCCGTTCAACAGCTGATTGACCTGGAATGAGAGGCTCCAGAGGCCATGTTCAAGGGGGGACGGACCCTGGCAGCCCTATACCCCCTGGACCCCGCTGCCAAAGATCTCCTGGCATTCCCCAAAGTGATGCCATTGTCTGCACGGTCTCAAAGTGCACTACCATCTCAGTCAAGGGAGGAGCGGCACTCAAGGATGCCCAGGACAGACTCTGGAATCCATCCTCAGTCATTCGATGTACCAGTTATGTCACTACAGATCACGGCCTGCTGTGGTGACACGCGCCTGCTTATCAAAGACCAGGAACACCACCACACCCAAAACACTAGAACCAGCAGTATCATTCCTCACGGATGCGACCACCGACCTGGTGCGCACAACAGCCAGAGGCATTTCATCTGTTGTGGCAGCCAGAAGGCAACTCTGGCTCTGAAGCTGGTCAGCCAACACGGCGTCCAAGACAAGACTCACTAGAATGCCTTTTAAGGAAACCCTGCTGTTTGGAAGCGAACTGGAGAAGTTAGCCGACAAATGGGGCAAATCCCCAGTACCGCGGCTACTGAAGGACAAGAACAAGAGAAGCCAGCGCCCCTCCCCCCAAATATCTAAGGACAGGGGATCACAGCACTTCAAACCATACAAAAGTATATATCAAGCATCTTGCCCCACAGGCAGGGGCCAGTCCTTTCGGAACAAACACAGCAAAAGGGGAGCCGGCATGGGTCCAGGCCCCAGCCGCACCCCGCAATGAAGATCAGCCAACCCATCCACAGGAAGCACCATAGGGGGAAGACTTGCCCTATTCTACCAAAGCTGGGTCAAGATAACTTCGGACAAGTGGATCCTAACCATCATTCGAGAGGGATAATAATCTGGACTTCCACAACATTCCTCCAGACAAATTTGTGAAATCTCCCTGCCATTACCCTTCCAAGAGGACTGCAGTGGAAACCACACTGACCAACTTGCTTGACTTAAAGGCCATAACGCCAGTGCCCAAGCATCAACAAAATACTGGGCATTATTCCATCTATTTTATCGTTCCCAAGAAAGAGGGTACATTCCGGCCCATCCTGGACCTCAAGTCCGTCAACCGCCATCTGAGGGTACCTCGCTTCCACATGGAAACCCTACACTTGGTCATAAGGGCGATATAGCCGGGAGAATTCTCACATCCCTGGATCTGTCAGAAACCTTCTCCTAATCCCGGTCCATCACGAACATCAGCGTTTTTTACACTTCGCGATCCTGGACTACCACTACCAGTTCCGGGCACTACCCTTTGGGCTAGCCACAGCACCCCGAACATTCACCAAAATCATGGTTGTAGTGGCAGCGACACTGAGGAAAGAAGGACTCTTCGTACACCCATATCTGGACAATTGGCTGATCAGGGCAAAATCCCCAGAGGAAAGTCATCAGGTGACTACCAGAGTCAAAACTCTACTGGAGAACCTCGGGTGGGTAGTCAACACAAACAAGAGCTGTCTGCAGCCCTTCCAATCTCTGGAATACCTGGGAGTCCGGTTTGACACCAGACAAGACAAGGTCATTCTGACTCCTACAAGGAGAACAAAACTGATGAACCAATTGCGAAACCTGTTAAGTAGTCTTCGCCCCAAGGTGTGGGACTACCTCCAAGTCCTCGATCTCAAGACATCCTCACTGGAAGTGGTTCCATGGGCAAGAGCTCACATGCGACCCCTACAGCGTTCCCTAATGTCATGATGGAATCCGATGTCCCAGAACTACTCTGTTTGCCTCCAGCTCCCGGAGGAAGTTCAAACCCAGCTACAATGGTGGCTACAAGAAGACCATCTGAGCAAGGGAGTAAGGCTATCCCCACCGACCTGGATCCTGCTCACCATGGATGCAAGCCTACGAGGGTAGGGAGCCCACTTCCCGGAGCTGACCGCCCAGGAGCAATGAGACAAGGAAGAGTCGGGATGGAACATCAACCGACTGGAAGCATGGGCAGTCAGGCTAGCCTGCCTATGGTTCAGTAACAGACACTGGGGCGAATCGGTAAGAGTCATGTCGGACAATGCCACAACAGTTGCCTATATCAACCGCCAGGGAGAAACCAGAAGCCAACAGGTGTCCCTGGAAATAGACCCCCTAATGGCGTGGGCAGAATCAAACCTACAAGAGATCTCAGCTGCCCACATCGTGGAAAAAGACAACATCACTGCAGATTACTTCAGCAGAAATAGTCTAGACCCAGGGGAATGGAGGCTGTCGGCCACAGCCTTCCAGTTGATAGTAAACCGCTGGGAAACACCAGCCATGGACCTCCTGGCAACCCGGGCTAACGGCCAAGTTCCCAACTTCTTCAATCGCAGACGGGAACTACAATCCCAAGGGATCAATGCCCGCGTCCAGGACTGGCCACAGGAAATCCTGCTATACTCCTTCCCTCCGTGGCCGCTAGTGGGCGGGATCTTCCACAAGATAGAACACCACAGGGGACCAGTACTTCTAGTGGCCCCAGACTGGCGAAGAAGGCCGTGGTACGCAGGCATGTGAAGACTACTGACAGGGAGCCCTCTCCCTCTACCTCCACACAGGGATCTGCTCCAACAAGGCCCGATCCTCCACGAAGACCCATCTTGATTCTCTCTTGCAGTTTGGCCATTGAGAGGACATGCCTGAAGAAGAGCGGATACTCGGGGGTGGTGATTGACACTCTGCTCTGAGCACACAAGTTTTCCACATCTCTAACCAACATACGAATATGGAGAATATTTGAAGCCTGGTGTGAAGACCGCGACATACTTCTACGGACAGTCAAAATTCCCACGATTCTGGAATTCCTGCAGAACGGCTTACAGAAGAGGCGTTGTCTCTCAACTCCATCAAGGTGAAGGTGGCCATGTTGGCCTGCTACAGAGCCAAGGTGGAGGGCGGCAGCCTAGCCTCTCACCCGGATGTCTCCTACTTCCTGAAAGGGGTCAAACAGATCCGACCACCCCTAAAGTGGCCGGTACGTTTATGGAATCTCAATCTAGTCCTAGACTTCCTAGCATGATCTTCCTTCAGACCCACCTGCGGTCTGTCCCTCCAACTACTAACATTGAAGACTGCCTGTTCAGCCTGTTCAGTCTGTTCAGCCCGTCGCATCTCCGAGCTTCAAGCACTGTCCTGTCTAGAACCATTCCTCAGGTTCACACCGGGATCCATACAGCTTCGCACGGTCCCCTCTTTCCTCCCAAAAGTGGTTTCTCACTTCCATCTAAACCAAACCATCTCACTGCCATCGCCAGACGAGCATAAGGACTCGGAAGAATCTCGCCGCCTCCGCCATCTTAACATCGGCAGACTCCTAGTCCGATACCTGGAAAGGTCGGAATCCGTACGAAAGACGGATCACCTATTCGTCCTTCACAGTGGGAAGAAACAAGGGGAAGCGGCCTCATGGGCAACCATACCCCACTGGATCAAGGAAGTTAAGGCGGCCTACGTAGAGGCAGGCAAGCCTCCACCTCTACAAGTCAAGGCCCATTCCACTAGAGCCCAGGCAGTGTCCTGGGTGGAAACCAAGATGCTGTCACCCGCCGAGATCTGTCGGGCAGCAACATGGTCCTCCATTCACACCTTCTCTAGGTCCTATCGCCTGGATGTTCAGGCTCGGAAGGACACAGCATTCACAAGGGCAGTACTAAGTGGGCCACGGGCAGCCTCCCACCCAGTTTGGGAGTAGCTTTTGTACATCCCATTGGTCCTGAGTCCATCTGCTACATGCTTAGGAAATGGAGAAATTACTTACCTGATAATTTAGTTTTCCTTAGTGTAGACAGATGGACTCAGCATCCCACCCATGGCTGCCGACAATCACGGAAACCTTGGGTGACAATCCCCGAGAACAAGACAAACACGGGTAAGCCAAGCTTCTCTCTAATTAAGATACCCATACCTACCAGGTGTCAGCGTTTCTCGGTTGAGAGCACTAGCGGTCTCCAGCTATAACCACATCAACCAGTTCAAGTTAATCACGTTAACCAAATTATTCAAGTTAATCTCATTAACCAAGTTAATCAAGTTATTCAGTCACACAACATATATCCACAATTGCTTTTCGAAGAGAATACTGAAGAGCAGAGCTTCCTGCAGGGGTATATGTAGTAGGGCTGACGTCAGATTGAAATCTGATCTGTCTCCAACTGCTATCAGGAGCACACTATACCCATTGGTCCTGAATCCATCTGTCTACACTAAGGAAAACGAAATTATCAGGTAAGTAATTTCTCCATTCCTTTCTCTCCCCTCCTAGTCAGCCACCAGTATTCTCTTTAAAAAAAAAAAAAGTATCCCTCCCTCTCTTTCCCTACCCCCTCTCAACCAGCCACCAGGAAGCAGTCCCACTAATCTCCTCAATCCCTCTCCTTCCTAGGGAGTTTTTTTTTTGTTTTTTTTTTAATCCAGATCTCCGAGACAGCAGTGAAATTTTAAGGAACACGGCCCAGAGACTGCCAGTGTGTGCTTCGCTCCCAGGACTGGAGGGGGCGACTGAGAGCAGAGCACTCTGACAGTCTTTGGCTGCATTCCTTAAAATTATGCTGCTGTCCAGGTGATGAGGCGCTGAGGACTCGCCCCACAATTTAAAAAAAAAAAGTCTGTGGGGAAGAGAGGAACCAGCACTGATGTTGCTGCGGACAAGACCGCTGGTTGAGGGACGCTGGATTTAAATGTGCTTAGTTGTTACCATATTGGACCCTGCGAATGTGCATTTTGAAGGTTACGATCTCTTTAAGGTTTAGGGTTCTTTTTTTTAATTACAGTCAAACATAAGGTCTGAGCTCTGAGCTGAGGAAGGTGATTTCTAGGCCTTTGGGCTGAGACTGAAACCTGTATTATATGTAGAGGGGCAGTGGCGTGCCAATGGACTCCGAGACAATGCTTCCATTGAGCTCCTCCCCACCCCTGGGTCCTTTTCATAACAATTCTTAAAGTCACAGAAAATCACAATAATACAAAAATAAAGGGGGGGGGGGGGGATTTTAGGAGTGTTCCACTTCTCGCCTTTGAGAAGGTGGGAAGGGATTACAAAATATTTTTATCTCAGTTTTTCCATTTTTGTCCCAGGCTTTCACATGCCAATGTGGCCTCGTTACATCATACTGCCCACCCGCCCATATAGACGGGATGGACTGATGTATGGGTGCCCTGAAACTGCACAATGTGTCTACTGGGTGGCAGCGGCAAGGGCTACATTGACCATGAGAGCCATTCAGGAGCCCGAGGTCCTGTGGTAAGCTGCAACATTAAAGGGACTCAGGGAAGGTGAGGAGGCACAATGGCAGAGGAGGACTTAGCAGAGAAGCATCAATTCTCACAAGTGGCACTGAAGGCAGAGTGGGGGAAGGGAAGTAGTATCACTTAGGCATCCACAGATCCACAGCTTTTCTTGCTCGCTCTCTCTCTCTCTCACTCTCTCTTACACACACACACACACAAACACACACACACACTCTCTCTCTCTCTGTCACTCTCTCACACACACACACACACTCTCTCTCTCCCTCTCTCTCTATCTTCCACCTCCATGGATGACTCCAGCACTCTCCATCCCCAAATATGATCCCAGCATGCTCCCCATTTCTCCCCACTTCCTTGATCCCAGCGCGCTTCCCCTGGCTAGGCAATGGCTCACAGGGATGATGCAAGAATGTCACTCAACAGAGAATAATCCTCTGCATTTTTCTCCAACTCTTTTTTTTTTCCCCAGGCAGTGTGCAGGGATCAGGAGGGGTCAGGGAGGTAGTGAGGCTGAGATTGGAACAGACTAAATAGCTAAGAGAAGAGTCAGCCCTGCTCCGTAATCCTGTTCCTCCCCTCCTGTTCCCTGTAGGAAGGAAGGGAGGGAGGGAGGGAGGGGTGGGGATGAGTCTGGAATGGACAGGGAAGAGCAAAGAAAGGAAGAACTATCCTGTATCCTGTTCCTTAATCCAGCCTCTCTCTCCTCCTGTTTCTTCCCCTCCCAGGAAGCCTGAAAGAAACAGGAGGGAAGGGATCAGATTTCCCAGGTGTGTGCACATATCCTGAGCAGCAGGAGCATCCATTAGTGGTGGGGACACCACACCCAGGGCAGTCACTGATGCAGGGTAAGGGGGGCTATGGACCCTCCTCGCCGCTTTTGGCACATCACTGGGGAGGTGGGCGCTAATGTCCTGCCACCACCGGGGTGCCCGAACCAGGAGGATTTAAACCTCCATGACATAATGAAACGTATCTATTGCCTGTGTAATAAAAGCTATCCCTACCTCCATAGTATCCAAATGTAGCAGGAATGCAGTAATTCTGGTTGCTGTGTCAGCCCACTTAGATGCAGAGAAATAAAAGGTCAGAAAACAAGCTGAAGGTGACACCTTTTTATTGGAGTAACTTATATTTGTGACACTGGCTTCATCAGCTCATTTGAAAGCCAGCTAGAGAAGTAATGAGCTAATCCAATAAAAAGGTGTTACCTGCAACTTGTTTTCAGACCTTTTTGTTGTGTGAGTGGGTTGTTGGCTCTTTTCTGTCTCTCTCTCTCTCTCACTGCTTGGTCTCTCCTGCCTCTTTCTCATCTGTCTCCTCCACCCCCCTCATTTCTTTCCTTTTCTCTCATTCCCTATGTTTCCTTCTTCTGTTTTCCCTTTGTTCCTCCTAAACCCAAACCTTTGCTCTCTGTTCTCTCTTGTGTGTCTCTCCCGTCCTTGCTCTCTGCTGTCCTTGCTCCTCTGGCCCCCAGGCTGTATTTTCTGTCTGTCTATACCTTGCTTCCTCTTAGCTCCTTCTCCGCCTTTCACTCTCAGCTATTTTCACCCAAGACACTGAGTTTCAGACAAGAAAAAAAAAAGCAAGAAAATGTCACTAAGTAACAATCTTGGACCTGTCACCTTCCAAACAAAACGGAGGCTTTTAGAGAGAAATTTTTATGTTCAGCCAGGCTTTAAAAACATGACATTTAAGCATCCCAGGTTATATGGCACACATTTGCAACTGTTTTCTTTGCAGAATGGCTCATTTTGAACATTTATTCTCTGCTTCTGGTTGAATTTTGGATGGGTTTTGGTACACAGGATAGACTGAAACAGATAAATCGCTCCCTCCCCCTTTTCTTCCCCCCCCCCCCCCCCCCCAAATTATGCCTCAACCTTACCCCATGCTATTCTTCTGGTGAAGCACCTGACTTCAGTCTTGACCTGAAGCACTCCTGGGGGAAATCCCAAATTTCACTCAAACTCAAGCAAAAGTGAAGTCCGCCTGGCTATGTATTTGACTTAGAATTGTTTGTACATCTCTACCCACGTCCTCTCACTCTGTGCCTCCTATTATGTGCATGAATACTGTCTCGTGGGCTGAATATGCACTCAACCGCCTATAGAGCTCAGCTTTTAGACTGTTCTGTTAGTTTAGTTTATAAATGTAAAAAAAAAAAAAGTAAAAATGTAGATGGTTGATTAAATGGTCTGGACTTCAGGTTTTTTTTTTTTGTTTGTTTGTTTTTTTTTAATCTTTGATGTGTTCCTTTCGGTTTATAGTTCTGTAAGTCAGGCATGGCCAAACCTGGCCTGAAAACAGGTTTTTTCCAGCCCTCTCCTATTCGATTTGCCCCATTATCTCCAGCCCACTGGTACGTTGCAATGATGTCATCAACAATGGCCTGATAGTCGGGCCTAGATGATGGCGTTGACCTGGGTGAGAGCAGCCAGCGATGACATCTCCTTTAGAGGCATAGAGCGTAGGCAGGAGACAAATGTGGCCCTAGCATCAGCAATTAAAATAGGAGCAGTGTATCAGCAGGGCAGGAAGAGGAGAAGCATTGCATTCCCCTCCCCCCCCCCCCCCCCCCCCCCCCAGAATTGGCACATGCTGACAGCTGACATAGAAACATATAAATGACGGCAGAAAAGGACCAAATGGTCCATCCAGTCTGCCCAGCAAGCTTATGGTAGTATCTGCCTCACTGTACGGGTCACTCCCTACTTATCAGTTTCCCAGACCGTAAAAGTCAGGGCCCTTGTTGGATGTTGTTTGAGTCCAGTTCCCCATTGCCTCATGCCATTAAAGCAGAGAGCAATGTTGGAGTTGCATCAAAAGTGTCAGGTTTATTGGTTAAGGGTAGTAATAGCTGCATCAGCACCCCCATGCTAATTTGTTTCTCAGACTGTACAATTCAATGTCCTTATTGGTTGCAGCTGAATATAATTCCCCTTTTCCCCTTTTCCTCTTTTCCCCCTGCTGTTGAAGCAGAGAGCAATGATGGAATTGCATCAAAAGTATGAAGGCTTATTGGTTAAGGGTAGTAACCGCCACACCAGCAAGTTGCCCCTATGCACTCTTTTCTTCATTCCCATCCTCTAGCCTTTAGGGATCCACATCATTTCTCCCATGCCCCTTTGAAATCTTTCACCGTTTTTGTCTTCACCACCTCCTCTGAAAGGGCATTCCAGGCATCCACCTCTCTCTCTGTGAAGAAATTTTTCCTGACATTGGTTCTGAGTCATCTTCCCTGGAGTTTAATTTCGTGACCCCTAGTTCTACTGATTTCTTTCCAACAGAACAGGTTTGTCAATTGTGCATCATTAAAACCTTTCAGGTTGAAGGTCTGTATCGTATCTCCCCTGCACCTCCTCTCCTCTGGGGTATACATATTTACATGCTTCAACCTCTCCTTATAAGTCATTTGATGGAGAGCCCCCCACCATTTTTGTCACCCTTCTCTGGACCACCTCCATCCTGTTTCTGTCCTTTTTGAGCTTCGATCTCCAGAACTGAACACAGTACTCCAGGTGAGGCCTCACCAAGGGCCTGCAAAAGGGGATTATCTCCTCCTTTTTCTTACTGATTATTCCTCTCTCTGTGCAGCCCAGCATTCTTCTGACTTTAACTTTCACCTTGTTACATTGCTTTGCTGTCTTCAGATCGCTAGACACTATCGCCCCAAGATCCATGCACATCAGACTTTCACCCCCCATCACATACAGCTCTTATAAATTACCGCATCCCAGATGTAGGACTCTGCATAGGGAGGCCCTTGAAGCCACTGGTGGACCCCATTCCATTAGTGGCTGAAAAACAGAGAGATAGGCCTTTGTGACCACCAGTGGACCCTATTCCACCAACAGCTGAAAGACAGGAAGGCAGCCCCATGAAACGGTGACAGCAGCAGAAGAGTGAGGGAGGCTCTGAGGCTGCTGGCAAAAGAAAGAGAGGGGAAACTACTTGGGTTTATGTGTGAATGAATGTGAACCTGCCTGGGTGTGTGTGCCAATGATTGGGAGCCTGTGTGTGAGTGTGTGTGTGTGTGTGAGTGTGAATGAATGAATGAGAGCTGCCTGGGGGTCTCTGTGAGAGAATGAATGGGAGCCTTCCTGGGGGGGGGGGGGGGGGAGAGCAAGGCCCTCATCCCACTGGCAGTTGAAAGACAGGAAGACAGCACCATGTGGCAGTGACAGCAGCAGCAGAAGACCAAGAAAGGCTCCAAGGTCACTGGCAAAAGAAAGAAAGGGGAAGCCTACTTAGGTGTATGTGTGAATGAATGGGAGTCTGCTTGGATGTGTGTGTGAATGATTGGGAGCCTACATGTGTGTGTGTTTGTGTGTGAATGGGAGCCTGCCTGGAGGTCTGTGTGTAGTAGTGAAAATGAATGGGAGCTTGTCTGAGGGCCTGGTCTGAGAGAGAATGAATGGGAGCCTGCTTGGTGGTCTATGTGTGAGAGAGAATGAATGAGAGTCTGCCTGGTGATATATATATGTGAGAACAAGTATGTGTGTATGTGTGGCTGAGAGAGAGCATATGTATGGGTGAGACAGCATGTATGTAAGTATGTAGGTGAGTGAGAGCACATTATGTGTATGGGTGAGAGAGAACATGTATACACATATGGTTGGGTGAGAGAGCACTGGGTCTATTGATGAGAGAAAGCATGTGAATATGGGTGGGTGAGAGAAAGAGAGCACATGTGTATGGGTGAGAGAGAATGTGTGTACATATATGGATGGGTGAGAGAGCACTGGGTGTATGGATGAGAGAAAGCATGTGAATATGGGTGGGTGAGAGAAAGAGAGCACATGTGTGTGCAACAATCCTCCTTCCTCTCCGCCTGCTATTCATGACGATATCAGTGCATCTGGAAATCAAAAGTTCCCAGGTAGGGAGAGCGGGGAATTTATTATTATTGGATGTGTCTGTTTTGAAATATTTGATGGGTATTTGGAACATTTTTATATGTTATTACATTTGTTAGCTGTTTTGAATTCTTTTTATTGGTATGGTTGCTGCTTTGGCCCGCTCACTGAGAGGTATCTATGCCACTGTAACCGTCCCCTCCTCGTTCACAGACTTCTAAGGCGGAAACCCCCATCCCCTGCCCCCCCCCCCCAGCCCCTGGCTCCAATAAGCACCAGTAATGTGGCCCTCTTTAAATAAAGTTTGCACCCCTGCCTCCTTCGATATGAGAGAAGCAATCCATTCAGTACTAAGAGCTTGAAGTGCATCACCTGGCCTCATGTCCACGCAGACAGATTTTCAGGATATCCACAATTAATATGCATGAGATAAATTTGTATACTATGGAGACCTACCTATGCAAATTTATATTCTACATATTCATAATGGATATCCTGAAAACGTAACTATTTGTGGGGTCCACAGGACAGGTTGCGGAAGCCCTACCATAACCTATCTGCAAACAAGCTGGAAACAGTTGAATTGATGCATTTGAAGTGTGATATGTTTACAGCTTCTTTGTGGCAAAATTAAATGTAGAGTAGACTGCCAGCAATTTTACCCTGTAAGTGACATATCTCCCACAACTTTTGACTTGTAACAGTTACCTTGTCAATTCCTTTAACGTTTCCTGTAGTGTCGTCATGGTTTACTAGAGATCTTTCAAATGGTCCTTTGAATGCTGTAATACTTATCAGTCCCTTGGTATTTTAAGAATGCCACTATAGAGTTGTCATGGTTACACATCTCCGACTCATCTCAAGAGTGATAACTTCACTTGAAGCTAGCCAGATGCCTGGCATCGTGGTTGACCTCATTAACAATGACATCAACTTTCTAGATCTCAGGATTATTCCATTATAATTTTGAAATGTTGTGTTTCTCTCTGGCAACCTTCAAACTCAGCTTCATTAGATAGAAGATGCTTTGGTCATGGTTATAAATATTTTAGGTCTCACGCTTTCATGAAACATGAACCCACCTTCCCCCTTGTCCGTAGCAGATTCATGGTCCTTCATCTGACCTTCATGAGGTAACATCTTTTATCCCATTAAAACAGCTGCATGTTAAGGACTGTACTGTATTACGGTATGATGCATCCAGTTCTCATTAGAAAGCAGTGAAAGGTGGAATAGAGCCTGACATAGCTGCTGCTACATCCTTGCAAGAATGGGCATTGCAAATTCCCCTGTGTGTGTGTCTCCTGCTTACACTTTACTTGTTTTGTCGGAAAAAAATATCTGTGAGTTATCTCAGGGTCAGATTCTGCTCATCTTTAGAAGTGATATGCATGAAAAGCCACTAGCTCAGGAGTTCCTGCATGTACAATACATGCAGACCACTAACATCCTTATGTGCAGATCTCCAGCTCCTAATGTGATTTTACTTCTGCCTCCTCTCTCAATTAATTTTGTTTACTTAATGCAGCCCTCGGAGAATTATAGGTTCTCGCTTCCCAGAAAAATGTAGTAACAGTTAGGAAGCTGCTAATAAAAAGAGCATTTCTCTTCAACTGAATTTTCTTTCACCATTTACTGTCCATAGTGTTTAGTTCTTAGGTCTCCTTCCATTTCTGTGATTTTTTTTTTCCATGCAACTTTTCTCTCTTGCCATCTCAGATTCAGCAACTTTTTATTGGCATGAAAATGTGTACATTTGTTACCAAAGTGGTACATTGGGAGGGCAATGGAGAAAGGCCTCTCCCAAGATAACATACAGTAGCTTTGATTATTGCCCGCCCTTGTTCTACAAAGCGAGTAAAGAGGTATTCCCAGGGGCAGAGGATGGAACTACACCGATTGTTTTACTTGAAAAAAATGTAGTCGCAGAAAAAGCAGATGCGGGTAATTTTGAAGGGGGCAATAATTGTTACGCTCTCCTCCTCCAGAGGGGAGGAGTTAGCAATCTGTTATCGCTCACCCCACCAGGAGGGCAGAGTTAGCAATCTGTTCTGCTTTTCTCCTGAAAGGGGGAGGAGGAGCAATCTGTCATGATCTGCTCCTCCAGAGGGAAGGAGCTAGCTATCTGTAGAGCTTACCCTGCCAGGAGGGCGGAGTTAGTAATCTGTTAGCGAACTGCTGTTAGATGCTCCTGTAAGGGAAGGAGATAGCAATCTGTTATGGATCAACTCCCCAGGGAAGAGGAGTTGGCAGTCTGTTCAATGATACTCTTCTGAGGAGAGGAGCTAACAATAGGTATATTGTACTTCGCTACTGAGATAGCAATCTATCATGCCTCCGCTACGGAGTAGCAATCTGTTATATATAGGCTGCTGGCAAGTCCCATAGAAAGAGAAGGTAGTTATCTATATAATATTTACGTAAGCATAGTTAATTGTCGGTAGTGGTTGGCTCCCACAGAGTGACAGTAGTGTAAGGAATGACCACTTGGAGGAAATGGTGAATCCCTGGGCCGATGGCAGATGACAGCGCCCCCAGGAGGAGATCCCGAGAGGAACCATCAGCTAGGCTAGAATATGAAATAAACACAAATAGTTCTTTATTAGGCTGGAAGCTGGACCACCAGTGGTGGCAGTAGTGAGTCAATGTGTCCAGCAGGGCTGAAGTCCTTCTGATACTGGAATATAATAGGGATGTGAATCGTTTTCCATATCGTCTTAACGATAGAAATCGTGTGGCAGGGCAAGAAAATCGTCTTAGGCACGATTTTTTAGTTAAAAAATCGTTAAAAATCGTTTTTTCCGATTAGTGCGCACTAACTGGGAGTTAGTGCGCACTAACTGAAAATGATACAATTTGACACTTTTCAGGTCAGTTAAGGTCAGTTTAGGAATGAATATGTATTCCTATTGGCTGCCCTCTTATTTATTCATGTTACCAAGTTTCCTACTGACAGTATATGGGGGATGGGAAATGGAAACAGTTGGTAGCTTGACAAAACAAGTAATGTGATCAGTCAATGTGACTAGAACTTGTGCCCTAACCCTGATACCAGGGGTATTGTGATGTTCCTGCACACAGTGCCCTATCCCTATTAATACCAGGAGTGTTGTGATCTTCCTGCACACAGTGCCCTATCCCTAATACCAGGGGTGTTGTGATCTTCCTGCACACAGTGCCCTATTCCTGATACTGGGGGTGTTGTGATCTTCCTGCACACAGTGCCCTATTCCTGATACCGGGGGTGTTGTGATCTTCTTGCACACATCCCGATATCAGGGATAGGGCACTGCATGCAGGAAGATCACAACACTCCTGGTATTAATAGGGATAGGGCACTGCATGCAGGAAGATCACAACACTCCTGGTATTAATAGGGATAGGGCACTGCATGCAGGAAGATCACAACACCCCTGGTATCAGGGATAGGGCACTGTGTGCAGGAAGATCACAATACCCCGGAGGAGTGAGGGTCAGGCAGCTCCCCCCTGTCTGTGAAGCCAGCCTCTCACTAGTAATGCAGGAAGGGAGCTGTCTCAGACTTCACCATCCTCCCCCCCCCCTTACCCACACACCATTCACTAGCTGGGACATGGGGGAAGTCAGGAGTGAGGGTCAGGCAGCTCCCCCCTGTCTGTGAAGCCAGCCTCTCACTAGTAATGCAGGGAGGGAGCTGTCTCAGACTTCACCATCCCCCCCCCCCCCCTCACCACACACACCATTCACTAGCTGGGACATGGGGGAAGTCAGGAGTGAGGGACAGGCAGCTCCCCCCTGTCTGTGAAGCCAGCCTCTCACTAGTAATGCAGGGAGGGAGCTGTCTCAAACTTCACCATCCTCCCCCCCCCCCCCTCACCCACACACCATTCACTAGCTGGGACATGGGGGAAGTCAGGAGTGAGGGTCAGGCAGCTCCCCCCTGTCTGTGAAGCCAGCCTCTCACTAGTAATGCAGGGAGGGAGCTGTCTCAGACTTCACCATCCTCCCCCCCCCCTCACCCACACACCATTCACTAGCTGGGACATGGGGGAAGTCAGGAGGGAGGGTCAGGCAGCTCCCCCCTGTCTGTGAAGCCAGCCTCTCACCAGTAATGCAGGGAGGGAGCTGTCTCAGACTTCACCATCCACCCCCCCCCCCCCCTCACCCACACACCATTCACTAGCTGGGACATGGGGGAAGTCAGGAGTGAGGGTCAGGCAGCTCCCCCCTGTCTGTGAAGCCAGCCTCTCACTAGTAATGCAGGGAGGGAGCTGTCTCAGACTGGTATCAGGGTTAGGGCACTGTGTGCAGGAAGATCACAACACTCCTGGTATTAATAGGGATAGGGCACTGTAAGAGATGACTGTAGTAGATTGAATAAAGATCTGATGTTTCTGCTCTCCTCACACCAAACAAAAACAACACACAAGCAGAGAAGCCCTTCTTACAAAGCTGAGCTAGTGAGTTAAGTAGGAGGAAAAGTAAACATACTGGTGCCAGTGTGGCTACTTAAAAAATACACTTACCAACAATCAATTACATATATTTGAACTGTGTACAGTTCCAGCCAGGACCACCTTTCTAAAATGCACAGTGATTGGCAAATTCAACATGCACTAGCATTTCAGGTGCCTGCTAACAAAAATAATAAACAAACAAGTTCTAGTCACGTGAGTGCTGATCATTACATTACTTTTTTTGTCAAGCTTCCAACTGTTTCCATTTCACATCCCCCAACCATATTGGTAACATCAATAGATAAGAGCACAGCCAGCCAATAGGAATACATACATACATATTCATTCCTAAGTGACCTTTACTGACCTGGGAAGTGTGAACACTTTGTTTCATTTTCTGTTGGTGTTCGTTAGTTTCCAGTTCCATTTCCCATCCCCCCAACCATCACCTCAGTGGTAACCTTGGTAACATCAATAGATAAGAGGGCAGCCAGCCAATAGGAACACATATTCATTCCTAACTGACCTTCAGTGACCTGGAAAGTGTTTATTTGTATCATTTTCAGTTAGTGCGCACTAAATCGAGTTAGTGCGCACTAACGGGGAGTTAGTGTGCACTAACTCGAGTTAGTGCGCACTAACACGATTTAACGATTTTTAACGATAAATCGTTAGAATTTCTATTGTATCGTGTTCTATAACGATTTAAGACGATATAAACATTATCGGACGATAATTTTAATCGTTGAAAAACGATTCACATCCCTAGAATATAATCTCTGGGTCGCTAGACTGTAGAAAGAGACTAGAAGTAGTAAGTAGACAGGGTATACTGGATACAAGATGGTACACTCACAATACTAGATGTCTGCAATGGTGTCTATGCCACAGAGAATCTTCAGTATATTCAGGAACAGGAGCCGTAGGTGAGCACTGGTTCCTATAAACAGTCTGTAATAAGAACTCATAATAGCTGTATATGCTATGGCTTCTAGAGTAGAAGAGAGTCTGTAAAGGTTTCTAGGAACATGGGCCCTCGTGGAGCGAGTACCAGTTCCTATCTACAATCTTGCCAATATAACTCTCGATCTCCTTGGACGGAAGGGAGTCTTCAGAGCTATATGAATGTAGGCCCTCATGGAGCGAGTACCGATTCCTATTTACAATAGAACTCACTGTGTTCACGTCTGTGATCGCTTCCAGGCAATGAGGAGTCTTCTGAGTATTCAGGCAATCTGAAATCAAGAAGAGAGAGCGGAGCCCCCATGGAGCGGGTACTCCTGGTAAGTTTGAAAAGGCCGAGCAGTGGAGAAGGATTCCCCTCACTGACTCTGATCATTGTTGCAAGTATTGTGGACTGCCGAAGCAAGTCCTGTTGGAGTTCCTTGCTAACTCGTTAGAGGTTAGCAAACAAAGACCTTTTAAAGTGGAAATGGATGACGTCACTACGGGGGGACGCCCCCGAGGTTTGTGCCCTTGCTGGCACAAAGTCTGGAGCGCGCACCCTTATGTCATCAGGAACATGGCGGATCCGTAGCATCAAGCCAGCCCGGGGACACCGGGACCAAGAGGCAGGGAGAAGCCACGGCTGCATCTGTCCGTCAGAGCCGAAGGGAGTCGCTCCCAAGGTAGAGAGGGTGGAGTGAGGGGCGAGAAGAGGCACGAACGCAACAATAATCAAAGCAAAAGTACAGATATACTTTTGCTTTGATTAATGATGCAAATTCCTCAGGTAAAAGTACCTGCACACTTTTACCCTAACATGGGCAGTTAGATTAGTGCCCTCAAAGTGGTTAAAGAATAAAAGAAGAAAAATTATAGATCCACCTCTTTGAAATTGCTTTCAAACCCCCAAATCCTGATCTTGGCCCTCTCACTTTACACATATTGTGCTGTAATAATTAAGAGATTACTGGAACATTATTTGTCTTGCTTGTGTGTCCCAACTGGGCTGTAAGCTCCATGGAGCACGGACTCTTTCCGCAATGTATCTACACAGGACTGCATATCCCTAGTAGCACAAAATAAAAAAAAAAAAAGATAAATAGCAGCAGGAAAATAAAGGGGGCAATTTTCAAATAGCCCAGGTAGTTGCAAAGTATGATTGTTCTTTTATCGCGTGTACTTTGCAGCTAAACCTGGGTGGGCATCTTCTTTTCCGAAGGTTAGCTAGCATAAAAATAAGCATGCCGAAACCGCCCATGTACGTTACACCTGCTATTCGTGTGAGCAGCTGTCGGGGAAAAGAGGGGGTGAAAAAATAGTGCCTGCAGTTTAGAAAATCCCATGCATATGCGCTGCTCAGCTCCCCAGACCTAACCCCACACCCCTTCCTTCGGTCCGCACTCCACTTTCTAAGACAGTTAAAAGTACATGCTTGTTCTAGACAGGCTGAAGAGGGAGAATTTCAGCCAGGTCTTTGTACCCAGGTAAACTGCTATCTATCACGAGAAAAGGCTTTGAAAACTTGCCATCAAAATTACAAAGTAGAGCGAGGTCAATAACCAGGACAGTTCCAGGTTTCCGCTGTCCGTCATTGCTGCCTCTGGTCAGATTACATTTCTGGACTGGTAACAGGAAATGACATTTTTCTGCAGTAGCTGCGGTTTCCCCCAGGATTATACAGAAGCTATTCCTGCTCATTCTTTTCTGGGGAACTCTTCTATTTTCTCCGTCGGTTTTAGGAAACGCGCATCTCTTACATCTTTCTATTTTCTGCAGTACAGGAGGAAAAACATTACTGTTTCTATTTTCTCTGGCATCTGACAAAGAGGACTTAAAAATGTTATGTTTCCCTATATCAGTTAGTCTAAAGGGCAACCAGGTTTTTCTCCAGTGCTGCACTGCATGATTTAATATTTCAGTTTTGTCTCCATATTTGTTTCTAATTTGTGGACATTTATTCTAATTTAGTAAGGGTCTATCTGTATTCTGTGTGTGTGACTTATCTGTGCAGGGATCAAAAGATGTCCAGTCTATTTTGTTTTCCAATCTACACCTCCCAATAGGAAGTGTATTGGTGTTCTAGGGCCAGGTTAGAATATTGGCAGCGACGCCTTTTCATAGGTAGGAAGTTAGGAGAAAGTGTTTCTAAAACACATTAATGGTGCAATTAGAAGATAATTGTAGTCATTTGTGTCCTCAGGAATGACCAGTCAGAATAAAGACTGTCAGATGAGTGATGGTCACTCATTCTGAACAGTAGTTTCTGTAAAAGAGATATCACACATTGGAGCCGATGCAATGCTCAGCTGAGCACACTGTATAACCCGCAGTCTGATGTGGGTTGAATAGGCGCTAATCAATCCCCTAATGCATAAGCAGAAAAAACTGCTTTTCTGTACTTCATCCTACTTAATATCGTTGCGATATTAAGTAGGAGGAAAACTTAAAGAAACAAGTTAAAAAAAAACAAAACACTTGACAGTCAGGTGCAGGAAATGGACGCTCAACTAACAAGCGTCCGTTTCCTGAACACCCGGCGTCTGTTTTCCTAGCCGACGAACGGCCGAGTTAGGAAAACCGATCAGATTCTCGTTAGCAAGGAGGCCCTAGGTGTGCGCAAGCATCCCTAGCCCCTCCTTTCTAATGCGACCCCCTAATTTAAATATTGCATGGCGCCCCCCCTTGGGGATGCCTGGGGTGCGTTAAGAAAGCGGGCGCTGATCCCTCATTACAGCAGCCTTCAGCCAAGGGCACCCTCAGTCTCTGGAAGTTTTAAGGGACTCTAAGTCCTTCACAACACGGATCCTTAATTAAAACAGGATTTCTTTAGTTTCAGGGCAGAGCAAAGCAGAGAACTCCCTCTGTCTTGTTTGAGGAAAGGGTGATCTGCCTGCACGTGCCCCTTTCTGACTACAGCTCTGCAGTGTGTTTACAGCTCTTAAAGAGACAGCACCCACGGTCCTTCAGCGTCACAAGTGATAATCTTTTGATAGGGTCATTGTCTTCTTACTAAAGGTGGGTTACACGCGCGCAGGCCCTAGGGATCAGTGTGACACGGTGAGAGGAGGCAGTGCCGGTGGCGCTCATGCCACATGGAGAGAGCGGTGTCTGGGGTGAGTGCGGCCAGTCGTGGACCTGTCCAGTGGCTACCAAAACGTTACACTTGCATGCCAATGGGAGGGAAGAAATGAAGTAATAAAGAGGCTAATTAAAATGGAATAACTTCTGAACTTAAGAAAGCCTGTAAGAAGTCACAAGCTTGCTAAAAGCATTTGCAACAACTTGAAAAGTGAAATACCCAGCTGTAGAGACTTTAATGCATCATTGCACCTGATCAGTAAACGAGAAATGTTGGAAACCACCAAACAACTCTCCTGTGTCTTATTGAGTACTGACTTTATCGTCTATGCCGAGATTATCAGTGCTTTGTTCAAGAGACTTAAGCATGGGAAAAGTAAAGAGGACCTTGAAATGAAACTTTCTCTCTCACCCTGTGCAGGAAAACCTGGAAAGTAAATGTTGTGGTATAGCGACAGTGTCCATCTAGACAGAAGTGTGAGATTTGGCCTCTGGACTTGTTATTGGGAGTTCATCCATCAGAGGGCTTATGACAGTATATGCAGATTTGTCTCATGTGTATTCACTGTGGATATTCTGAAAACCTGGAAGACTATGGGGTCACCAGGACAGGTTGGAGAAGCCCTGGCTTAAAGGCATTTATGTGTGTACACGTGTGTGTAATAAATATAGTATATTGGATCTAGGCTTGAAATGAAATAAAAATGGCATCTAGGTACCTAAAGTGGTAGCCATCAGAGAACCCTTAAATAGGGTAAGTAACACCACTAATGTTTACATAATTTTAAAGATGATTAATGTTGCAAATTGTATTACACAATGGCAAAGAATATAAAAAATATTCCAAAAATATTTCAAAAAATAAAATTGGCACAATAACACACACATATTTATCAATTGCCCTAGTCAATCATTCCTCATTCACAATTCTTCTAAACTCTCTGTATTGTTATGCATTTATAACATGTATAGATACCGACATAAAACATTGTCAAATTATATACAAAGTGCTTGTGATGAAAAAATTACACACTTGCAATAGAGCTGGGCTTCAAGAAAGATACTTAGTGAATTGCAAATGAGTCACGTGGAAGATACCGTCATTAAAAAGGGAATGCAGCTGAATCTCAGTCCACAAGAAAGGATACTTTGTAATTGTTTCCCAGGAATGCTGTTCCTGTGATGTTTCTATAGTCTCTGGTTCTACTAAGTGGTTTTGATCTTCTTTGCCATTGTGTATTAGTAATAAATCTTGCAACATTAATGGTATTACCTATATAGATAGACATTATTGAGCAGAGCGACAAGATTTCCAGGTAGACGTACCCAGGTAACTTTAGCTGAGATGTTCAGCGAGAGATTTTTCCCACGTTTAACCAGATAATTTTAGAGCAAGACTTACCTGGCTGAACTTAGCCAGGTAGTGCTGAGTTAAGGTTAAACTCTGCCCCCAAATCCTCCCCACACTGCCTCTTTTTTTTTTATATGGGCAGGTTTTAGCCAGGTAATGATGTATCCAACTAAAATGTATCTGTTCAGATGGGTGGGAAATGCAAAACTTGGTTTGTTTGGCTAAGTTTGAACTTAATCTGCCAAATCGTTTTCAATATGGACCATTTATTTATTTATTTATTTATTTATTTATTTATTTTTTGTTTTATATACCGGAAGTTCCTGTATAATATACATATCACTCCGGTTCACAGATAACAGAGATAACTATCGCCGGGATGGCGGTTTACATGGAACATATATATATATATATATATATATATATATATATATATATAGTCACAAAGCAAAAAAGGCCTTCCACTTAAAAATAGTGGAAAGGGACTATTGATAAATAAATATCCCTCTGGAAAAGTCCCCAATTACAAAAATGTATACATATAAAAATTTGTTTGATGGTGGTTTATTTATATTATACCCAAACATTTTTAATTAAACAAAATTACTAAAAAACATTTTTTTTACCCCATAACTTTCTAAAAGCCACTTCCACTCACCACCATATGCACACACCACACACACACACACATCACTCTTAAAATCTCATGACTCAAGTACTGAAACAAAGTGTCTCCCTCTCAGTCATAACAACAATGTGCATATATATCTTTATCTATATAGATGGATAGATATAGATATAATTATAATAAAGCAGAAAATTTCCCTGTGCCTACATCACTGGTATACCAAATTGACCTCCCTGCACTATCCAGCTCCACCCTCACTCTCCAGCTCCTCCCTTCTCTCTCTATGTAAAACTGAGCTCCACCACATTCTCTCCACCGCACTCTCTCCCTGTACTTGCCAGCTCCTACCCTCTCTCTGTATTATCCAGTCCTCTTGCCACGTATGGAAACTGAGCTCCACCCCCTCTTTCGCTGTACTCTCTAGTTTCACCCCGCTCTCTCTCTCTCAATTGTCTAACCTACTCTTTACTTCCACACGGTACACCCGAGCACAGAGCTCAGTACTACCACGCATCTCAAGTATGCACTTCCTACACTTCACAGTATTTCTCCTTCTTTGGATGGGGTGTAGCCACGGTATCCCTCTTTCTGTTGTTTTGTTGTCTCTTTCCGCTAGATATTGTTCCATATGCCACTAAGCACAGGCTGTTCAAAGCAAAGCTGCGCGAGACTCCAGTCTAGGGCTGGGGGGGTGGGGTGGGGGGGAGGCAGCACCCACAGCCATAGCTACTTTGTTTGTGGCCAGTATAGCTTTGGCCATAAGTGCCGTTCACTAGGTGGCACCAGTGTTCCCTGCTGATGTGGCTGAGAAGTGCTGCCTCCCCTCTTCCTGATACAACCCTTTCCAATGCCATACAGAATGCTCCTGTGACCCACCGCCTATAGAGACTGCTACTGTACTTCCTCATGCACCGCAGGAGTGAAAAACAGTTTATTGTTCCTGTCAGCCCCATCCTCAGTCTGTGGGGCCGAGATCGGCTATTGTGCCTCCCTTTCTCTGTGGCCCAGGCAGCAGGAGAGCAGAGCCAGAAGTTGGCGCTTCTAACTTCCTCCTCTCCCCTTGTGGTGCACAATCTGATCTGTAGGGCTTGGAGAGAAGCCTGCACCGGGAGGAAGATAGAAGTGCCAGCTGTCGGCTTTGTTCTCCTGTCTCTCTGCTGCAAGGGAGGGAGCTTGAAATGTGAAGGAGAGGAGGAGGAAGAATGTAAGGTGAGGAGGTTGAAAAGTGCAGGTGAGAAGTGACAGATGGACAGTGGGGAGCGACTGAAAGGAGAGGGAGAGGAGGGGAGCAATGGAAGGTGAGCGGAGTTGAAAGATGAGGGAGAGATAGGGGAATATGGAAGGTGAAGGAGGTTGGGAGGTGAGGGATGGGGGAGAGTGGAAGATAGAGCCAGGATGAGACACAGGAAGAAAAGGAATATGAGGAGGGGGGGTGGAAGGTGGGTGGTGTGAGCTGTGGGAAGGAGAGGGGAAGGGATAGAGGTATGGAGGGCTGGAAGGAAAGAGTTTAAGTTGAGAGAAAGAGAGGAAGATGGAAATTGAGGGAGAGAATGATTTTGGAGAAGGGAAGGCTTTAGAGAACAAGAATTGAGTCAGCTGTTGAGGGAGTCAAATAGCTGGAGATGGTTAGCAACCCAGTGAGGGGGGGAGATGGCAGGCTGAGGAAGTGTAGCATTGGGACAGGGAGAACAGAAGTGGGATAAAATCTAGCTGTGTGTTTCTAGTGAGGCAGAGAGAGAGAGAAAGAAATGGAGAAAAATGAGATGACCAAGAAATATCAGTGTCAGAGAGAGAGATGTTCTGGAACAACGGTATATATAAAACGCTTAAATAAATAAATAAATGGGAAGAACTGAAGAAGATAGGAAAGAGAAGAAAAGGAAAATGTACAGAGGACCCTGAAAAAGAAATGATTATAAAAATGTCCCAACAAAGGTAGAGAAAAGCATTTTATTTTCAGTTTACTGAATGGAAGCTGTCAGCTTTGGAAATGTGTGTCTCGTGATACCTTTGTGTTTTGCACAATACTGGAGGAAATGTATTTTTATTTGTTTCCATTTCTGTGCTGATGTACTGCATGCAGAGTCTGAGCGCTAGGGGTTTCCAGGACAATTTTTGTTTGCATGTTTCTTTTTCTAATTTATGGTCACTTTATTTGTTGAGGGTCTGTCTGTCTGTGGATGACATCATCATGCTTACAGGTATACCCTCCTTTTTCAACCCCTGCTGCTTGCTAAGGTAGAGATTACTCATCAGTTGGGTAGAGGTTCAGGGTCAGTTCTGATAGACGCTAGTGATCACAGCCATACAGATCTAAGGGTCATGCTTTTGGAATCAAGGTCACACTTGGGTCTATAAAAAAAACAACAAACCAACAACTGCTGATGGTGTCGTATATTGTGTACATGGTGAGGGTGCACTTTTAAATTTGGCCATAGGTGCGAAATTGCCTGGTTCTGGCTCTGGCAACACCATAGACAGACAGGCAGGTTGGAAGAGAATCCCGGCTGGTACAATGCATGTACTAAATGAGGCACAACCATGAAGGAATGCATATTCAAACCGTGGGTTTGGAGGGAGGTAGTGGAACAGGCAAGAGCTAGACTCTCACTAGTAGGAAAGCAGAAAAGAGAAGAGGCATGGCATTGGATAGGGGAAAGTGGGGGACACATAGGGTCAATATTCAATGGCATTTAGCCAGATATCTCACAAGGTATCTGGCTAAATGTCGATTTTTAAATATTCTCCCACTTATCCGGCTAAAGTTTAGCCAGATAACCTATTATTCATCTAAAATTTAGCTGGATTATGCAAAGGTGTTCCAGGAGCCTTCTGGGGCAGAGTTGTTAGCCTGCTAAGTTACCCGGCTAACTCAGATGCTCAAAATTAGGCAGATAAACTCTTAAATTTATGAGAGCCAATTATATCTAGTAGTGTGGCTGCACCACTGAATATCCCTACAAAGTTAGGCAGATAAGTTTATCTGATTAACTTTAATTCGGACAGTGACTCAATATTGCCCCATTATTCTCTATTGAATTGTCACCAGGTAGTGTAGTGTGTATATATGTGTATCCGTCTGTCCATCTATCTATCTATATATTTTTACAGACCATCTGCTCTGGAACAAAGTCCATTGATACTTTTTACCCAAAGTCTTTGCACTAATTTTCAAAAAGAAAAAACACAGGTACATTTAACTATGAAACTTGCTATGGGTACAAAGTCAGAGTAGTTTTTCCGATGGAAAATAATGTGCCCTGAGTTGAAAATGCAATCTACGCACATTGGGATAGATTTTATAAATCTACGCGCGTGTGTACTTTTATTCGCCGTACAAAAGTACGCCGGATTTTATAAGATACGTGCGTAGCCATGCATATCTTATAAAATCCGGGGTCGGCGTGCGCAAGTGGGTGCACATTTGTGCAACTTGCGCTCGCCGAGCCCTGTGCGCGCTGCCCGTTCCCTCCGAGGCCGCTCCAAAATTGGAGCGGCCTCGGACGGAACTTTCCTTCTACCCCCCCCCCCCCACACCTTCCCCTCCCTTCCCCTAACCCACCCCCTGGCCCTATCTAAACCTTCCCCCTACCTTTCTTGTTGAAGTTAACTCTGCGTGCGCCAGCAGGCTGCTGGCGCACCATCACCCGACCCAGGGGCTGGTCTGGAGGCCTCGATCACGCCCCCGGGCCAGCACCACGCCCCTCGGAATGCCCCGAAATTTGCGCCGCCCACCCAACAGGCCCCCGACATGCCCCCCTTGCGAAGCCCCGGGACTTATGCACGTCCCGGGGCTTGCGCGTGCTGCCGAACCTATGCAAAATAGGCTCGGCGTGCGCAGGGGGGTTTTAAAAGGGTTACACGCGTACCTTATGCGTGTAGCCCTTTTAAAATCCGGCCCATTATGTTACTTCCCCGACCTATACATGTCTATACATGCAGAAAGCCTGTGAAGGGAGTCAGTTGGACCGTTAGATGATCGAGGGATTAAAGGGGCACTTAGAGAAGATAAGGCCATTGTGGAAAGATTAAATGATATCTTTTCTTCGGTGTTTACTGAAGAGGATGTTGGGGAAGTACTCGTACTGGAGAAGGTTTTCATGGGTAATGATTCAGATGGACTGAACCAGCTCACGGTGAACCTAGAAGATGTGGTAGGCCTGATTGACAAACTGAAGAGTAGTAAATCACCTGGACCGGATGGTATACACCCCAGAGTTCTGAAGGAACTCAAAAATGAAATTTCAGACCTATTAGTAAAAATTTGTAACCTATCATTAAAATCATCCATTGTACCTGAAGACTGGAGGATAGCAAATATAACCCCAATATTTAAAAAGGGCTCCAGGGGCGATCCGGGAAACTACAGACCGGTTAGCCTGACTTCAGTGCCAGGAAAAATAGTGGAAAGTGTTCTAAACATCAAAATCACAGAACATATAGAAAGACATGGTTTAATGGAACAAAGTCAGCATGGCTTTACCCAGGGCAAGTCTTGCCTCACAAATCTGCTTCACTTTTTTGAAGGGGTTATTAAACATGTGGATAAAGATGAACTGGTAGATGTAGTGTACTTGGATTTTCAGAAGGCGTTTGACGAAGTTCCTCATGAGAGGCTTCTAGGAAAAGTAAAAAGTCAAGGGATAGGTGGTGATGTCCTTTCATGGATTGCAAACTGGCTAAAAGACAGGAAACAGAGAGTAGGATTAAATGGACAATTTTCTCAGTGGAAGGGAGTGGACAGTGGAGTGCCTCAGGGATATGTATTGGGACCCTTACTTTTCAATATATTTATAAATGATCTGGAAAGAAATACGACGAGTGAGGTAAAAAATTGTTCAGAGTAGTTAAATCACAAGCAGATTGTGATAAATTGCAGGAAGACCTTGTGAGACTGGAAAATTGTGCATCGAAATGGCAGATAAAATTTAATGTGGATAAGTGCAAAGTGATGCATATAGGGAAAAATAACCCATGCTATAGTTACACAATGTTAGGTTCCATATTAGGTGCTACAACCCAAGAAAGAGATCTAGGCATCATAGTGGATAACACATTGAAATTGTCAGTTCAGTGTGCTGCAGCAGTCAAAAAAGCAAACAGAATGTTGGGAATTATTAGAAAGGGAATGGTGAATAAAACGTAAAATGTCATAATGCCTCTGTATCGCTCCATGGTGAGACCGCACCTTGAATACTGTGTACAATTCTGGTCGCCGCATCTCAAAAAACATATAATTGCGATGGAGAAGGTACAGAGAAGGACGACCAAAATGATAAAGGGGATGGAACAGCTCCCCTATGAGGAAAGACTAAAGAGGTTAGGACTTTTCAACTTGGAGAAGAGATGGCTGAGGGGGGATACGATAGAGGTGTTTAAAATCATGAGAAGTCTAGAACGGGTAGATGTGAATCGGTTATTTACTCTTTCGGATAGTAGAAAGACTAGGGGGCACTCCATGAAGTTAGCATGTGGCACATTTAAAACTAATCGGAGAAAGTTCTTTTTCACTCAACGCACAATTAAACTCTGGAATTTGTTGCCAGAGGATGTGGTTAGTGCAGTTAGTGTAGCTGTGTTTAAAAAAGGATTGGATAAGTTCTTGGAGGAGAAGTCCATTACCTGCTATTAATTAAGTTGACTTAGAAAATAGCCACTGCTTTTACTAGCAACAGTAACATGGGATAGACTTAGTTTTTGGGTACTTGCCAGGTTCTTGTGGCCTGGTTTGGCCTCTGTTGGAAACAGGATGCTGGGCTTGATGGACCCTTGGTCTGACCCAGTATGGCATGTTCTTAATGTGGATAAAAGTATATGATTGTGGGGAAAGTGCAAGTATGTTGAGCTGCATCAAGGGAGGTAATTTTCAGAGCTAATTTACAGGAGTAAATTGTTGTTTCCCTGAGAAAATGGCTTTAAAAATTCTTTCCCATTTGTATACACATCAGTCTATATGAATTAAGGGTATGCACATCAATTTTTTGCATTTTGTTTTTCATTTCATTATGGCAGCTATGTAACGTTTCATTTATGGTTTATTTTATTTCGTTGTGTTCATAACAAAAGAAGCAAAATGAATGCGATAACTAAACAAAACACAGGGGCCAGAGTATCCCTTCCCCTCACCAGAAAAATATCCAGTGCTGGTGCCCCAAAATTGAAAAACTGAAGTAACCGCTTCCCCCACATACACCCTTGCAGGGGCCTTTTTCCCACACCCACCCTCAGACCCATCTTACCCCATCCACAAGCCCAGAAAGGCAGGGTTGTTCCCTGGATGCTCCCGCTCTTCCTGGTTGGTATAAAAAAATATGGCGCCATTTTTTAAATGAAATGAAGCAAAACAGGAAATGTAGTTTCAAGTAGAGATGTGAATCGTTTTTATAATGAATTGAAATATCGTACAATATTTCTTAATTTGTTATATATCGGTTAACACAAGAAACGAACACTTTTTCCCCAAAATTTTTGTGAAAATCATTTTTCGGGTTAACTCGCGCTAATGGGAGTTAGCACGCACTAACAAAAAAATGTCTATTTTTGTTATTTTTTTGTTAGTGCGCGCTAACTCCCGTTAACGTGCACTAAGCCGAAAAATGATTTTTTACTAAAAAAAAAAAAAAAAAAGAAATGCCGATCTGCGGGAAAACGTGATTTTCCCACGGCCACACGAACCCAAAAGCGCAAACAATCGGGCAACCAATGCACATCCCTAGTTTCAAGCGAAAGCTGATCCCTAATATAAAATGTGTATCTACATGTGTGTGCGCGTGTGTGTGTGTGAGAGAGATGCTGAGATGGCCAGGAAGCTTAGAACTGCTATGAGTGAAAACTATGGAAATATTTTACCCTCTCAGCAGTCTAGAAATTAAAAGAGCTAGGGAACAGCAGTCAATAAGGATGCACCTTGCTTACCAGTGGGAAGTGAGGCATTGGTTCTCTTTCATCCTAGGGTCTCAACTTCTTCTACATGCTATGAGAGATGAAGCCTCTCAGCTGGGCTCGGAGATTGTCGTCAGCTCAACTGTCCCCTTGTTTACTCTTGAAATAATTACTACTTTGCCATAATATTAGCTCTGAGCCGTGACTCCATTACCATTATCACCGGAATATTACCCATTTATTATCTCTCAGCAACCCTTGCAAGATGAATACTGTGCTTCAGGGATCAACTATCTTACGGTGTGCAGGATCTTGGTGTGTATTGTTTAATGAAGTAAACTACGTTATGGCTGGCATTAATTTGGTTGCAGAACTCGCCACTAAATCACTCTTAACCTGCAAAGCTGTCAGTGTTTTCTGAGGTTCGCTTAATCAGCAACGACTCGGGGAGGCAATTTAAAAAAACAAAAACAAAACGCAAACTAAAAGCTGCAGAAGCCACATCTTCCATTAACCCACAAATATGTGGCAAAGTCATGACTTGTAAGAGTGGAATGGCAATTCTCGTCCCTAGAACACCCCCAATCTCATTCATTCTGTTTGTATTAACACACTTGTATGTATCCAGACATTCTCATAAATGCATAGTTCACGTGCTCATACATTTACAAGTACACACAGGCACACATTATGTTATACAGAATGCACACACACACACCCCTATATAAATTTAGGGGAGAGCAAACTGGGGGGAGGGGTATCAGAAGGGAACAATCCTGAAGGGGAGGCACACTGTCTGCCCAGTCAGGGAAGAAAAGAATGGTTATGCTATCGAGTATTGATGCAGTGGAAGCACTACGAGCTCAAGCGAGAGAGAACTTATTAGTATGCAGTGACATCATTGTAAGCATTGATAATACCACAGTCCTTATACTTCTAATCAGTTTTTTATATTGGACCATTGGTAAACAATCAATCACAGACAGAGAAGTGTACCAATAATGTCCAAAGAATGTTTCATTTACCACGAACCTCTAAAATGTATCCCTATTGTAGGCTGGATTGACCATCGTAATAGGTGTCATCGTATAGCAAATTCTTACACTTTAATACTCCACCTTATATTTAATCATAGGTCACAATATTGTGCATAAGAATTTGCTATACGATGACACCTATTACGATGGTCAATCCAGCCTACAATAGGGATACATTTTAGAGGTTCGTGGTAAATGAAATATTCTTTGGACATTATTGGTACACTTCTCTATCTATCATTGTGAGCATGCCATGGCTTGGCCATGCATCCCTTTCAGTGGGCCAGAGAGCGGAGCTGCTTCTGCTGGAGGGGGGGGGGACCCCCAGGTGGGGATTCTGCTTACTATGCAGCAGAACTGGATTCACGAACAGCCATTGCAGTGTCTCACCACCCCGGCAGATCTGCCACCCTCGGGCCTCAGTCCAGGAGGAGTTCTTGCTGCTGCCGGGCTCCTACCCAGGGAGAGGGATCACAACTGATGCTCACCAAGGGAAAAGAAGTGGGGAGGGAAATATGCAAAGAGGTGAAAGATAATGAGGAAGTGGAGGGGGAGAGAGAAATAAGCAAATCAAATAACATGAGAAAATAAAAAGATAATACAACTAAGAAAAATACAAAAATAGGAAAAATTACTGAAAACAATTTAAAAAAAAGAAAGTTTTTTCAGATCCTAAAAATTATTTGCTAGCAACTAAGTTTTTTTTGTTTTTTTGAAAAAAATGTTCTGGCCCTTATCATTGTGGTGTGTGGCCTGTGTGTTTTGTAGTGCTTCTCTGAATGTGAAGTGTGTGTGTCTGTGGTTTTTTGGTGTATTGTGGTCTGTGTGCCTGTGTCCCTCTGTGTCTGGGTGCAGTGTGTCTACCTGTGTTTGTCTCTCTGGGTGTCTTCTGGCTATGTCTCTCTGTCTATGGTGTGTGTGTGTGGCTGTCTGTGTCTGGGAGTGGTTGTATGTTTTTCTATAGGTGTGATATGCCTATATCTCTATATCTGTTTGGGTATGGTGGTGTCTGTATCTGTCTAGGTATTTACTTCTTTGTCTGTTGGTCTAGGTGTAAGGTGTCTGTCTCTCTGTGCCCATATGTATGTGTGAGCTTACTCCTTCCAGCAACTTGAAGAGAAACAAAGTAAGGACTTTGAGCTACTGGTTGACAGTGTGGCTGCTTGATAAATACCCTTCACATATGTGTGTGGGGTATATATATATACATACATATATTTATCTATATCTATATAGTAACCCATCTTGGGGGGCTCCATTGAATTGCATGAATGAAAAGAGGGTCATGCCCACCCCTAGATTAATACATTCATGCCCATAAAAACATACAAACATATTAATGCAAATATACCATACACATAATTTCAGATAAAGATATACTTCTACACTGGTGCAAACAGCTGTGCACATAAACATATTGTATATTTATGCTAATACATTTACAAGGTGATAAATACACGTGTATAAATGTAGTTGCTTGTAAATACACCGACACAAACAGATATATACCAAACCAACATACAGTGTATGCCATGATTGATACCTTTACGTTACGCAGGTAAGTACACCTTCGTATAAAGATGAGGAATATACACGTGCTTTTGTGCTTTCTGTCTAAGAGTGATAGTTGGCAGGAATCTCTGTATTTTTGGCTGATCGCTTTTTAGGTCCCACATTTGCTATTTTTCACACATATTCATCTTGAGTCAATATTAAAAAATGCAATGAGCGGATAAGATAATTTTGGCCATTTATTTTTAAGAACATTTTGAGCCGAACCTAACAAGCTAAATTTTACAGTAAAAATTGCGCTAAATCTAGCAGGTCAGAATTCGACCTGCTAGCTTTAGGGCAGTTATTTGTGTGGCTGGGATTGCTGTCTATACTTATCCAGTTAGCACTGAAATTCAGTACTAACCATCTAAGTAAAGGGTGGCCAACTCCAGTCCTCAAGTGTCACAAACGGGCCTGGTTTTCAGCATATCCACAATGAATATGCATTAAATAGATTTGCATGCACTGCCTCCATTATATGCAAACCTGTCTCATGCATACTCATTGTGGATATCCTGAAAACCAGGCCCGTTTGTGACGCTTCAGGACCGAAGTTGGCCACCCCTAATCTAAGCCATAAGCCCCAACCAAAAGCACAGGTTTAACCGGCCAACTCCCAAACTTAATCGGTTAAACCTTTTGAAAACTGCGCCTCTATCTGTTTTCTGCAGATGCAGAGAGGTGCAGTCGAGGGGGGTCAGACTGTAAACTCCTGTCCCAAACTTGAATGTCCTGCGGGCGGGGGTGAGGGTCAGGCTGAAAAAATCCACTTAGCCAGCCCAGATGTTATTAAATTGCATGTACCTTTTCCACCTTTGCTTGTCCCTTGCCTATGAAAGAAGAATAGCGTAACCTCCCTTTCTCACCCCATGCACTTGCCACCAGAACAGACAGGTTGTTATCATGTGAGTATGGTTTAGAGGTGGCAGTGCCACACATTTGCTTGTACATATTCTGCTTGTAGGCCTTTTGCCTAGGAAAAAGTGAATTGGTTTGCCGGTCCCTTTCATTGGAAATTCAAGCAGCTAAGGCTGTTAAGTATCGTTTGTGGTTTATTGTGTCAGTGTTTCTGTCATTCAGCTGCTGCATATTCAGCTGATATTAAAAGGAGCACTGGTGACTAAGGGCTGCTCTATGAAAGTCAAGGGAGCCCCTCACAAATTAAAACCTTTTATCAGCCTCTAAGAGCTCTGCAAACTCATTATGTTTCGGACAGACTTTGCCAACGACTCCCCAGAGATATAATTCTGCAGTTCCAAGCTGTGGAAATGCGTCCCCATTCTGTCAACACCAGGACGATTCAGCGACAAAATACAGCATTCAGGCTCATTGTAACTGCTGATGTACTTTGCATAAACGGTGGCAGTTTAGGGTAGGGGGAAAGGCACAGCTGTGAATGATAACGCAGGCGATGGAGAGAGAGAAACAAAATGGGGGAGAAGAGGGAGGTTTAGAGAAAAAGTCAGTGCATTATGATAGAGCATTCAGGACCTGCTTGAGGTTTAAACAGCTTATGGCAGCCCTCATACAAATGTTAATGCAATATTATGGTGCATTCCACTTTTAAAAATATCACTTAAACACCAATATGCTGCTTTCAATGGTAGTAATTTGTATTGTAAAACATATTCTGTTCGAGAAAAGTGGAAAAACGTCAATGTCACAAATAAATATCAGTTTTGAGGAGTGAGGTGGAAATGCTTCAGAAGAATGTTAGAATCCTCTACGGGATGACCAAGCAACATTTTAAAGATGGAGACACAGACACTCATTGCTCCAGCCTGTCTTCATGCAAATTAAACTTTATTTCTTCCATTCAGTCAGCAAACACAATATTAGACTTCTTGTCCTCTTCTAGCAGTGTACTCATACCTAGACATTTAGTAGACTTGCCTACCTTCTTCTAGCAGTGCATTTCACAAACCTTAATGCAGAGCTGTATACAGGAGCTCCTCTCCTGGAGATACTGCGGCCTCCTGAACTTGGGAATTATTAGAAAAGGAATGATGAATAAAACGGAAAATGTCATAATGCCTCTGTATCGCTCCATGGTGAGACCGCACCTTGAATACTGTGTACAATTCTGGTCGCCGCATCTCAAAAAAGTTATAATTGCGATGGAGAAGGTACAGAGAAGGGCTACCAAAATGATAAGGGGAATGGAACGACTCCCCTATGAGGAAAGACTGAAGAGGTTAGGACTTTTCAGCTTGGAGAAGAGACGACTGAGGGGGGATATGATAGAAGTGTTTAAAATCATGAGAGGTCTAGAACGGGTAGATGTGAATCGGTTATTTACTCTTTCGGATAGTAGAAAGACTAGGGGACACTCCATGAAGTTAGCATGGGGCACATTTAAAACTAATCGGAGAAAGTTCTTTTTTACTCAACGCACAATTAAACTCTGGAATTTGTTGCCAGAGAATGTGGTTCGTGCAGTTAGTATAGCTGTGTTTAAAAAAGGATTGGATAAGTTCTTGGAGGAGAAGTCCATTACCTGCTATTAAGTTCACTTAGAGAATAGCCACTGCCATTAGCAATGGTTACATGGAATAGACTTAGTTTTTGGGTACTTGCCAGGTTCTTATGGCCTGGATTGGCCACTGTTGGAAACAGGATGCTGGCTTGATGGACCCTTGGTCTGACCCAGTATGGCATTTTCTTATGTTCTTATGTTCTTACCTAGCAGATTCCCACCCACAGGAAAAAGTAAAAGAAAGAAAAGCCTGCTTTACCAGCTTCTAACTAACTCATTTTGATTCTCCTAACTTTCATGGGCAAATGGAGCTTCTCTCCTACTTGCAAACAAACTTTTTCAAGCTATTTAACTTTCCTTTAAAGCCCTAAGACGCAACTCACTGTTCTGAAGAAAAAAATCTTTTGTCCTGTTTTTCTCCTTTGTGCTACTTCTTGAGCCACAGTCTTTTTAAAGTCCTCAGTGCTATGCTCTGTACTGTTTAAAGTCACAAGTCTTTTCCTCAACATAGTGTATTCCAACAGAAACTCTTTTATTTTTTCAGCTGGTTTACTTCAGTGTGCTCCCTGAGCCACACCCTTTTAAACTCTTCAGCACTGTTTTGCCTGCAAACTTTGGGTTTTCTCTGTGCCTTGCGTAGAGAAAAAAAACCCCCGAACTGAGACAATATGTGGGATGACGAGGCAATCTTGTTAGGCTGAAGACACAGACACTCAGGGCTCCAGCCTTCCTTCCTGCAAAGTAAACTTTATTTCTTCCTTTCAATCAGCAAACACAATATTAGACTGCTTGTCCTAGCAGTGTACGCACACCTAGACATATAGTAGGCTTGCCTACCTTCTTCTAGCAGTGCACTTCACAAACCTTGATGCAGAGCTGTATTCAGGAGCTCCTCTCCTGGAGGCACTGGGGCCTCCTGAACCTAGCTAGGCCCTGTCTCTTATCCTGCGCTAGCAAGGTCCCGCCCACAGAAAATAGGGCCACTTTTTTACATCCACAAATTGAGAATCGTAATACTTTTTATTGAAGGTCAAGCAGTCCATATGTAACATACAGATTCAAGCAGTCATTCGTCCCCCAACATGTCCGTGTTTTGCTTAGGAGCTGCTTCGGGAGGGACAAGAAACTGAACAGAAAGTAGAATGGATGTATGAAAGACTGCCCTATTTACAATTAAATCTTTAAGAAGACCCACATTATAGATATGGAAAAAATATTTTTCCCAGATTTAGGACCCACCAGAACTTCTGGAAGCCCATGATAAAAGGATATAAACGGGATGGAATCAGTCCAGAGTGGCTACTAAAATGGTCAGTAGTCTTCATTCTAAAGCATATGGGGACAGTCTTAAAGATCTAAACATGTATAACCTAGAGGAAAGGTGAGATAGGGGAGATATGATAGTGACATGCAAATATATCAAAGTTTTCCATGCACAGGAGGTGAGCCTTTTTCAGTGGAAAGGAGACCGTAGAACGAGGGATCATGAGATGAGGTTGAAAGGGGGTAGACTCAGGAGTAATCTTAGGAAATATTTCTTTACAGAGAGAATGGTGGATGTGTGGAACAACCTCTCAGTGGAAGTGGTGGAGACAAAAACAGTATCTGAATTCAAGAAAGCATGGGATAAATACAGGGGATCTCTAAGGAAGTGATGAGAATTATAATACTAAGTTAATTGGATGGATGGGCAGACTAGAGTGGGCCATACAGTCTTTTTCTGCTGTCATGTTTCTGTGTTTGCAAGTTGGTAAAACAAATACAACATTTTGGAGTTCGAGTTTTGCTGAATTGTATTTAATTGTACCACTAATACTGGTGAAAGGAAGAGAATGCTCTGCTAGCAAAGGAGCTTTCCCAGCTGCCTGGGCTCCCTAGCCAATAAAAGGTAATTTTTTTTAAATCATTAATAGGTTACATCAGTTTTCAAAGCAGACTTATGCACATAAATCCGCTTTGAAAATTATTCGCCAAAACTGCCTGCACACAGTTACATCTGCCATTTGGTGCTGAGAGAATTTACGCACATACTTTTTAAAATATAAAATTATGCAGGTGAATCCCGACCCTGCCCACCCCTTGGAGAGACTCTCACCATGCACATAAAAGTGCATGGATACGATATGCATGCATGTATTTTTACATGTCTTTTTACATGCATATTGGTTGCACAGTTTTTAAAAATGGCCTTTTCTGTGGTTAAAACACTCCTTTACTCGTGGAAGTCCCTTTGAAAATTACCCTCTAAAAGAGCTTTTCCCAGCTGTACTCCCCTTCCACAGTTCCTAACCAACGAAAGAGCCCTCCCGGGTGCCTGTGCTGCTTTCCATAGCATTTAACCAATAGAAGAGCTCTCCCAGTTTCATGTGCTCCCTTGCATAGCCTGTGACATCCAACCTCAGGGGCAGGCAGTGCGAGGCAGGACAATTTTACCAAGGCTGTAGAGTGCACAAGCAGGCTGATGCAGAAAGGTGAGTTCGGCCGAATGCACAGCTTTACCCGCACTTCAACGCGCATTTTGTGAGCGTAAATCTTACTGCCAATACAGTAAGTTGAGTTTTACGCCCACAAAATGTTGAAAAATGTGAGTACTGCTTAGTGCTTAGCGCCCTCGCATGGAAATCCTATGCAAATGAGGGCAATAAGCAGTACTCCCCGCTGCAGAGAGGTGCGCTGGCCTTATCCCGGGTTTTGTTAATGCTGGAAACTTTACTCCTGGTCAGAAGTGGGGTAAAGATTCCAATATTGCTGTACTGGCTGGCACTTTAAAACCGAGGGACAGGTGAAAACAAAAAACTGCGCTGGCCAATTAACTGGATAAATCTTGACTTATCTGGCTTAGTGGCAGCAGCTAACCATGGCGAGACAGCAGGATCAGTCCGTTCATACTTATCCAGCTGTGAGCCTCTGCCACATAGCCGGATAAATACGGACTTATTGGGCTATCTGGCTGCAGACATAGCCAGATAAGTACTCTCTCCTGGTGATGCATGATTACAGGGGATGTCTCCCCCCACCTTCCCGAGTTAAAATGTGCATTCGGCCTCTGCTGAACGCTCATTTTCCAGTCAATGTGCTTTCTTTCTTTCTTTTTTTTTTTTTAAACTCCTGATGCATGAGGATAGCATTAGCTTCCTGCCTTGCCAGTTAAAACAGTTTTTAATCTGTGAATTAAAACTGTGCGCTGAAATTCAGTGCATGGTTTCTTAATGCACAGATTATTGCTTTGGCCCGAAGGTGAGGAAAGATAGAAGAGGGAGCAGGTAAGGTGATTGTCTTGTTTACCCCACAAGTCTCTGTTTCATTTTACCCAGCAGCTTCTTCATTGTATTGTTCATTGTATTGTAGGTTATCATGTATTAATCTAATGTTTTTTAGTTACATTATTAATGTTCATAATCTTATTTTGCTATAATTTAGTTTTATTGTAAAGCCTGTTGCTAATTTAATGTTCTCTGTAAACCGAGGTGATGTTTGCTAACGAACCGCGGTATATAAAAATCTTTAAATAAATAAACAAACATATTTCTAAATGCTTGAAAATTTTGTTGTGAAGCTTGAAATCGTTATGCAAGACACAGTAGAGCATTTGAAAAAAAAAAAACAAAACTGTAGAGATTTTATAAAAACCCAACTGTCTTGGAGATCTCCCTTGCCTTCTGAATGGCTTTATGTGCTCAATTCAAACCTGATAAGGATGGCTCAGATAGGGTGCAGCAGCATTTCTGCAGAGCACATCAATCCTCCTCGCTCCCCTTCGAAATATCCTCTAGAAACCGTACCTTCCAACCCATTCCTCCAACCATTCTTCTATTATTCTAGAAGGCATTGTGATTTTGGGAAAGGTTTGAACTGAAAGTCCTTAAAGTTTAAAATTGCAATTATTAATAATGAAATCTAAGAGGAGGCCAGTAAGGGCTTGAAAACTCAGTTACTTCAATGATTTTCTTTGTTAGTCCTTTGTCAGGTATAACAAGAAAGACTCCAGTTTTATCCAGGATAAATATGGCTACTAAAACTCTGAGGTTGATATTCAAAAGCCATTTAGATGGATAGCTGAAAAGTTATCCATCTTAAATGTCTACCTGGCTACATTCAAAGCCGTATGTAGCTAAATTCTAGCCACATAATGACTGACTCGGCTAGAATTTACCTGCATAAGTCGTGGCCGTTCCATGGGCGGGTGGGAGGCATTTCCAGGTAGAGCAGAGTAAGCTACATAAGTTATGAGGCGAACTCTGGTTGTGATGTAGGGCTGTCCTAATGTTGGCCGGATATACTTATCCAGCTAACTTTAAGATAATCGGGGATATTAAGCGGCGCACCCATGCCACTGAATATCCCTGTTATGTTAGCTGGATAGCTACATCCCGCTAACTTAACTAGCCACTCCGCGGCTGAATCTCGGCCCCTGCATTAATGTAAGATGCATTGCATTGCTTTGGAAATTCTGTTTTAAGGGCATGTCACACTTTCACAGAACAAATATCTGTCATGTCAGGGAGGAGACTGAAGATTGAGTAGGGTCTGTAGCAGAACAGCAGGCAACCATAAATGGACAAATGGAGTTGAATCAAATGCTCCTTATCTGGCATATACAATTTAAACTGCAGGAAATTCTAGCGAGCATGTGCAACATATCAGACCATTCGGTATCCCTGGAAAAATAACCTCTTCTTTTGGTGGGAGCAGTCATAGGAAGGGGCAGAGTAGGAAACACACATCAAAAGTAGTAGCCCTTGTACTAGAGGACACTTTTATAACTGGAGCTAAAACTAGAGTTCCACAGGATCTTTCATCTCTCTTCCCTACTGAAGGCCTTGGTTGGTGGGGGAGGATCACCTCCTGGGCTCTAGGCATTAAATATCTGTCCAGTAATAAGTGCCAGTGATGAAGATAGACCCAGTGCTGGTGTTCCAACTTAACTTTACTGAGGAAACTGTTCAAACATGAAAAGTGCACTTTCTACTAGTCTCTCTTAGAATATACATACAGGTACTGAATTCTGTAAAACTGTGATCCTTTTGTTTGTTGATTGATTGATTTGATTTATATTCTGCCTTTCAGGCACTTCAGAGCGAATTACATTCAGGTATAGTAACTTCCCTATCCCCAGAGGGTTTACAAACTAAGGGCCTGATTTACTAAGGCTTTTCTCCTATTCTATGTCTGTGGGAAAAGGTTTTAGTAAATGAGGCCCTAAGTTTGTCCATCCCTTAGGGTCCCTTCCTAATCCATGAGCTGAAGATGAAGCTCCCTTGGACAAGTGGTTCTCCTTTCTCTTAAGGAGCTCCTCTTGAAATACCTTGGATCCACAGCTCCTCCTTGAATTCTCTACTTTTATCTCTCTTCACTAAGAGTAGCTAATGACGAGTACCTGCTGAATGACTCTCTTCTCCTCTTTCCACCCAGATTTTGGAACCTGTTGGGTGTCTACTTCTCCTCTTTCACTTGTTGGTTGAGCAAGTTTGATCCCCCAGATTAGGGAAATCGCAGCTGAAACAAAAAACTCCTCTCTTACTCCAACGAGAGGAAGGGTGGCTGGAAACTTCCTCCCAAAACAAAATTAATGTCTCAGAAGAAATACTCAAAAATCATTTAGGAATACATCTATTACTCACTGGGTGTGAGTTTAAGATCAAAAACCTTCTTAATTGTTCTAAGGCTCCATATTCTAAGGCTTAGGGCCTTACTTTTATAAATTTTCAGGAGCAGAAGAGACAAGTTTCTTCCTTCTCAAATAACTCATAATCCACCTAGACCACCAGAGGGCACCTGCTTTTATACTAGGAGGATAAGCCTGTGGTGGCAGCCTCACGTGGGGTTGCCACAGCAGGGATGGTGCATTCCTTTTTTCTCCTCCAAGTGCATAATCATTCTACAAGGCCATACCTTTGTAGGGATTGACATGAGGTACTACAAACATATTACTCATAGATGCAGACAACTTATACAGCAATTGTGTGACCTTGCTTGTTAGAAGGGTGACCCATAAGGGTGCGATATTCCAAGTGGGTTTTTGAAGTTAGCCAGGTTACCTCAACTTTTGAAAATCCTCCCCATGCTGAGTGGCTGAATTTAGTTGTTCAATAATTAATTAGGTGGCCTTTGCAGCAGTGATTGATCAGGCAAGAGACGTTAACAATGCTAGCTGGATAACTAGTGCTGCAACAGCAGGCCTAAATCTAACTGCTCAGAGTTTGGTTAGATTTCAGGGATGTATATTAGTTTTGAAATGACACGAAAAACACAACAAAAAAAAATCAGTTTTGTTTTGTATTGTTTCAAAATGAAACAAAAAGAATATCCCAATGAAATATGTTGGGTTTTCATTTTGAAATACCCTCCATGTCGCCACCGACACAGCCTCCAAATTCTGCCCCTACCCCAGCAATAAAAATGTTAATTCCCATCCTCTACCCATCCTCTACCCTCCCTGTACCCATCTCACCCCAACAGAGTCAAATGAGTGAAAGTAGGGCAGAAGTGATTTCAAAGTTGCTTTTGCCCTGTCAGATCCCATTGTCAAAGTGGCACCACCTCAGTATCAGCAAATGCCATTTTGACAACAGGACCTGGGGGAGAATGGCTGAGGATTCCTCCTGCCCCAATTTGATATTGAGTCTATGGATGGGGTAAGATAATGTGCTCAGGGGCTGTGGGGGATAAGCTTTTGTATTTCAGTGGCACTGCTGAAGGGTGGCCTTATCGGGGGGGGGGAAGCAGGGCCCAGTCCCTTTGTATTTTTTTTGTTATTCTTTTGTTTTGTTTTTTTACCATTTTTTAATGTTTATTTTCATGTAATCGAAATTAAGTAAACAAAACAAAAAAAATGAATTAAAATGAAAATGACATTTTTCCCATGTACATCTTTACTAGATTTAGCTCATTTTCAGTAGCAACTTCATGTGATTGAAAATGAGCCTGAGATCACTGCTATGTCGCAATTTGCCTCGAAGTTCCTGAATGCTGCGGTGAAAAAAAAATACAATTTGAATAAATAAATTAAGTAAGTAAATAGGTTTTAGCTGGTGATCTTGGGCACTTGGTGGTCATCTAAAAATCAGCACCATAAAGTCCAAAATGTAATTATATGTCAGAAATAAATGTTGATTTATCACGTGTGTGTGCAATGCTAATTCTAAAATAACCACATTGATTCTATTTGTTGGCATGCTTTCTCCTTACGTCCTTCTGCGAGATGAACACGTTTTATCTTGTTACTTCTTCCAGAAACAGCCAGCTACAGTAGAAGACGTTTAGGGATATTTTATATTGGCTTCTTCCTTTTATCATGAAGAGCCTGTACATGGGCTCCTCTTGTGATCACTTTCCCGCTAAACATTTAAGGAAAATTCACTCGTACTTCAGATGAGATGAACTGATCTCACAGCCAGAAAAATAGAGTTTTCTTTGAAAGGAAGTGGGGTCTGATGAGTTTAGTCTGTGGATTTTTGCACTTTGTGCTGTCCTCGCTCTGTAACTCCTTAGTTTCAGGGCTGTGTTATTTTTACCTGAGATTTTGTTTTTTTATTTAACCATAGGTATACATATAGAACACCAACAGCAATCGTATCAGATGAGAGCTAGGCCTGCATGGGTAAGAGACAGAAGAACAAAAGTAAGATATATATATATATAAGATCACATAAACCAGTTTCACATGAGCTTTAAGGCATCATAGGTATATCATAATATCTCGAAAAACTTCCAGATCAACTCGTATTTGGATTTATGTCCCATTAAAGAGTATTGCAACCATTCACTATCTGCAATATCTCTGGTTTTTACTCTCCATCTCTCCATACTAGGGTTAGTTTTTCATGTTGTAGCAAGAGTAAATCTACTAGCAGCCAAGAGTAATTGTGAAACCAAGGCTCGAAATCTCACTGGAATACACAAGCCGGACCACTTATCCAATAGACCTAGCACCCTAGATATAGGAAGAGAAGGGCATTCAGTAATGTCAGCTATATCTTGTCTCATCAATTTCTAGAAGTAATTAACCCCGGGCATTCCCACCACGTGTGCCCAGGTCCCCACACCCCCTCTAGCAGCTGGGATTTGCATCGGGGTAGATAGCAGCAAAGTGACAAGGGATTCAATAGGTTCTGTGCAATAGTCTGAGCATTAGTTCAGTCCTTTTATCACAGATGCAACTTTTATGTGCTAATACTCATAGATCATCATTCCATTTAGAGATTAAGCAAGCATTCGTATCTGCACCAGGTTTAGCCAGCACTGTTCTCCGATATATTACAGATGTTCCCTTGAGTAATGCATCAGCATCTATTAGTAAATTATTCCATAAGATTAAGTGAATGAAGATGATAAGAAATGCCAACTAATTGCTCCAAGCTTCTGCGCAACTGAAAATAAAGAGCCCTCCACCCTTCTTCCAGATCAAATTCATCTTTCAGGTCTGTGAAAGATTTACGCCCCTATAAATGTTTTTCAGTGCAATAGTTTGCTCTCTTGTTGTCACTATACTTGAAAACTGAAAATGGAACAGCACAAAACCTTTCCTTGTACAAAAGTCAGTGAACAAGAGAGGATAAACACATGAGACTAGCCTGAACAATAGACCCTTTTGACTCCCACAGGTCAAAAGATAGAAGAGGAATTCAGATCAGCTGTCCTAAAAAAAAAAAAAAAAAATACCCACCCTATTCTGGTATGGATCAAACCCAGCTAGCAGCGTCGGTGTTCAGATAAGCATAGTGATGTCTGATGGTGTATGGATGTGGCCTAGCAACACTGCTAAAATTTACTTACATTTCCATGAACATAGAGGAGTTTTTTGGGCTTCTTCTCAGAACCAGATAAAGTACTTGGAGGACGCTGGTCAAGTTTGTCTGCCCAAGCTAGTTATTGCCCAGCTAGGTCATATTCCTTTTATCAAACATGTCAAAATATTAGGGTATGACCCAGACAGGTTTGAACTGGCCGGAGTTCATGACAGTAGTCTTAACCTTCAGACCAACTGGGAACCTGAAGCAAGCAGAGGCAACAGAAAAGATTGCTTCAGAGAGCCCTGCAGACCATACTCCTGGGCATCAAGGACTGGCTGGGGCTTATTGAAAAGGGGTTGTTGAAAAGCAGGAAGCTGTTTGCATCAATTCGAGGGCTGACCTGCCTCTTGCTTCTGAACCTCCTACCTCGAGTTTCTGACTTGCTTTTGGACTCCAGTTCCTGGCCTGTAACTCTGACTTACCACTCCAGCCTGTTTCAGTGTTCAGTTTGTTCCGGACTCCAGTGTGTTCAGTGGCCTGGGTTGAGATCCATTGCAAATTAAGAACCAAATCTTCCTGCATGTGATGGGACAAAGGCAATGACGTCTGATTCATCCTGTCCATGATGACTGTGAATCCTCTCATGTATCTGCAGAACAAGTGAAAGACTTGAAAGGTTTCACCATCATCAAAGATCCAGTGTTCCCATCTTTGTAACCGCAGTTGGCTGTGTACATTTTGTAGCCTTGTAAAACAGATAAACAGTAGTAGCCCATATCTGTGGTTCTTTGGAAGATTATAGAATTCTTGGCCTACAGTGGACAGACCATCTTGCAATAGCCTATGTAGTTCATGTGTGGATCATACAGTGTCCAGAGTTTACAAGTGTGAGTGCTAGCACTGGTGGATGGATCCTATTGCAGTTAGAATTAGCAGCATGAATCCCAGTACAAGTGGATCATACTGTACATAAATGGGGGGGAGCGTGAATCCTGACACTAGTGAACAGCTGTGATGGGGGAATCCTCTGGAGAAGCTGTGATTATGAATTTATTGTGTGGATCCTAACGCAATTACAGGATTGCAACATGAATACAGTGGGGATTATACAATCTCTAAAGTACGACCATTGGGATCCTTCAGTAGTAGAAAGATTTTACACTTCTCTCTGTCATATGTGTTGCCTAAGATTCCCAAGTCGATTCATCTAGTCTCAGCCTGGACTGTGTTGAGGCTGATGTTCACAGACGTCTTTAACCAGTTTCCCATAATACAAAGGGCAATCCTTGGTGACTCTGTAATTAAAAGCCCTGCCCTGACGCGCCCCGGTGCCCCTCTGTGAAAAGGCGGCACTGATGCAGCAAAGTCCATTGAAGCCTCGTGCCTCCCCCCCCCCCCCCGCCGTCCCCATCATCGCAGGAGAGCTCCTGCCCCGCCGCACAGATTGTGCGGGTTAATGGGGTGGAGCTGCCCAGAGTGCTTCCTATTAATGGAGCAGAATCTAAACAGAATAAAGCCTTTATTTCTCGGCCTCTGCTTTCATTATTAATATACTTTCCAGTTCAGAGGCTCTTCATTTGCTCCAGTGTTTTCTCAGCTGGTGTAAGCTGCAGCTCCGAGTGAGAACAGTCATAAAATTTTCATTTCCAGTTGAATGTGTGTCCAATTCTCTGTGAAATGTTCTGTCTGTCGTGAATATTAAGTGTGCAGAGCAGTTGCTGCAGGATTAGTCAGATGTATTTTTGAGGCTTGTTTCAGGGTTTAGGAAAGATGGAGACCTGCTGCGGTGTTTTGAGCGTGTCTGGGCCGGCATCCTTAAACGCCCAATGGAAAAGCTATTGAGCTGCAGCGCATTGTAATAAAGCCCATCTAGTGGTGAGAGGCGATACGTACAGCTGAGACGAGCACACTTTCTACAGCTTAACCAGCAGGAGTGCCTCCTTTGGCAGATCAGTAGGGCTACTGCCTCCAGTTGCTAGTTCTAGCCTCAGCTGAGGTAATAAAAGACAGCCATGTAATTATACATTTGGATCGTTAGCCTGACTTTCCAAATAATGCTCAAGCCAGTTTACAGCATAATTAGCATTCTGATACGATGTAAGTTCTTGCCTTTGTATAAAATTCATGTTGTATTTGTCTATAACGTCTTAATGTATGCATGCTATTATAAATAATGTATGTTTATTGTTTAAACCCACTTTGTTCAGAGTTCTTTTCATAAAAGTAGAATATAAACAATAAATCAAATATCTCACAATCTACGGTAAGTGGGTACCTGAGGCAATGGAAGAAGATAAAGCGACTTGCCCAAGGCCACAAGGAATGCCAGTTTGGGATTTGAACCTTGGTTTTCAGCCTAGTGCCCTAACCACCAGGCCTTTCCTTCTGTCCATTAGGCCACTCCTTCTATAAGTATGCAAGTACCATTGAATGAGAGGGGGAGCCATTTGCATTTTATCTTTGCGCATTGCATATTTGAGCGCACAGGGTAATGTAGTAGAGAAAGGGGGTTTCTCAGACAGTCAAGTATAGTTTGCACTAGAGAGAATGTAATGTTCCCTCTCTAAGTAATAAACATTTTCTCTGTTTTTGTTAAGTACTGTGTATATATTTGAGAAACACAGAAAGTAATTACAGTATGTGAAGGAATGTCGTGTGTAGTAAGTGTATATCTGTATGTGCGGCCTTTTTGTGTATTTGAAACCCCTGGGGCTGCCCACGGCCCTCAACCATCTTTTAGTAGATGAGATGAGTGGATGTAGATGGTTAAGAAGCACTATGAGGGAAAGTGTGCCTGTGTAAGAGAGTTACGCACTATCTGCTAGCAAAAAAGAGAATTGTTACAGATAAGTGTTTGTGTGTGCGAGAGAGGTAGCGCATATGTGTGATATGACAGAGTTGGGGAAACAGCTAAACCAGTGTGTGTGTGTGTGTTTGTGGGTCTCAAGCTGTGCGAGAGGCTGACTGGAGTAGGAACATGTCCTGGCCAGACACTGAGGAGACCATGCCTTGCACAACAATGGCAGAGAAAAGTGTCCTACCTGCGTCTGCATCCTGAGAACAGCTGTCACTGGCAGAGTTTTTCCCCTGAACTGGAGGTGTTTATTGCTGCAGCTAATTTATCATCTCCCTCAACTGGAGCCTGTGCAGCTGCCGAGCCCTGCGCTCACCAAACTCTAAACCGCTGCGCTCTGAAAATAAACAGTGTCATTATGTGTCACTCAGTAAACTGCGGCAAGCACTCTTTGCAAAAACGGGGAAAAATGGCAGCAGCTGTCCAAAACAACAAATCCACCTCTGGCAGTTGTGGGAAAGCTTCCCCCTCCCCCCCCCCCCCCCCACCCTCCAGTTTGTCAAGTTTCAGCTTAATTTTTAATTTTAATTTGACTCACGCGTGCCAAAGGTTCCACTGTGTCAGGACTGGCTCCAGATGTCAGTATCTAGTATCTTACTGAGGATGGAGAGAACAGCCGATCTTGCAGGTATGCGAGACTGACAGGCAGGTGAGGGGGAAAAAAATAATAAACTCTAGGCAGAGGATGTCTGGGCAGAGCTCAGTGATTTGCATGGAGTCCTGGTGTTTTCAGGTGGCCAGCAGTTGTGCCGGCACTAGGTTTGGTTTAGTGGACCGAGATTTTGATATTTTAGATCGTTAGTAGTGTGCGCAGCAGGGTACAAAGGTCTTCAAAGAGAAGCCAACAATTAAGTGGACCACACAGGTTTAAGAGATAAGAGAGTAAGGGTCACTTGATGGCTCAGTGACAGTGCCATGCACTGTCCTCCCGTGCAGGAGATCCAGGTCCGATTCCTGAGTCCAGTTTCTACTCTTTCGGGCTGGCTGGGGCCGGGGATGCTGCAGAGCGATCACGCCTCCTTGAAGGGGGATAAGGCATCAAAGCTATCATTCAAGGACATCACTTACTGGCTAAACCCAGGGTGTTCAAATGCTGACTCTGGGAGGGAGACAGTTTGCCACCCCTGGCTCAGATTTTTTTTTTTCTGAAATAACTAGGTAAGAGGGAGGGGTTAAAAAAAAAAAAAAGTAGGAAACTGGCACACTCTCCCCTGGCAGTTGCAAATGAAGATTCATGGTGTGATAGCTCCAGCAGGGACCAGCTTCATTTAAGCTGGAGGCCCACAGGAGATGGAGGAAACTGCTGGGCCAAAAGAATGAAAGTTAAAAAAAAAAAAAGTAAGAATCAAGGGAGATTGTGTAAGTAGGGAGTAAGAGTGGTGTAAAGTAACAAAGCAATTTGAGAACAAATCATAGGAATGCTGGGATCACAGGATATAGACAGGCAGCCCAGGGAAGGGTCTGATCAGATGACACAAGGCCTTAAAGATGTATACCCGAGAGGAGAGGCGAAAGAGGGGAGGCACAGTATGATCAAGACATTCAGACAAATGCCTCAAAGGTATAAATAAAGCACAAGAAACAAACATTTTTCCGAGGATAGGAAATTCTAGAAGAGATCACAGTATGAGGCTCCATTAGAAAATATTTCTTCATGGAAAGGGTGAATGCATGGAGCAGAATCCCACTTTTTCTCCAGTTTGGCAAAGGTTGTTTGCCACAATTTAGTGAGGTAATAGAGCAGGGGTGGCTAACTCTAGTCCTCAAGAGCCACAAACAGTCAGGTTTTCAGGATATCCACAATGAATATGCATGAGATACATTTGCATGCCATGCGTATTCATTATGCCTATCTTGAAAAGCAGACCAGCTTGTGGCTTATGAGAACCAGAGTTGATAGAGGCATACATAGTAACAGAATTCAAAAAGGCATAGGCTAAGCACAGAGGATCCTTATTAAAAAAAAAAATGAAGGGAAAGCCAGATATTAACTGAGATCTGTGGTACTGCATCAGAAAGGAAATTGGATAGACTTGATGGGCCTTAGGGTCCCTCTCTATCATCACATTCTATGTTTCTATGACTCAGTATCAGTGTTCGATGGGGTAAGACTTATGGAGACTAATGAATGTGTCACTGTAGAAGTTTCTACAGGTGAAAGGTTGCGTTATTGATGGCACTGCAAAGGAAAGACATTCCAGAGCTAGGCAAATAAAATATGAAAGAGAAAGTAGGTGACATGAACGATGAGAGAGGACATCAAAAGCTATGAGTGCGGGAAAGATTTAACAAGACAAGTTTCAAGGTGTAAAGTTAAAACATATGAAGTGTTACAAATGAACAGGTGAAGTATAGTAACAGTAGAAGGGAAAAATGGGCCAGGAGGGCAAGGTGTGGTTAGGCATTAGGTCATCATTGGCTTGACAGTGTTTTGCTTAGGAGTTGCTTAGCTCACTGCAGCCTGAAGTACTGCCATAGAGGTTTATAGCAGTTTGTAAAACCAATCTGGAGATATATTGGCCCATAATTTCATGACAAATTAAAGCTGTATTTCCCCTTTAATTAACTCATAGGTTGTGATATTTAAGTTTACAGAGCTTTTCAAAGTTCTCCCAAATATGCATGCTAGACCAGGGTAAGGCAACACGATTCTGTACTTTTGCAGCTAGTTCTGCAGCTAAGCAAAAAATTCCCTCCCGGACCCTAGAAACATCTTTTTGAAGTTGCTTTTAATGATAGAATGGATCAGATTGGTTGTGGTGGCACTATATGATAAAGATGGCATGGACTCAAACAGTATAAAGATCCTGCAGGAGAACAAATATACTGTGAAATCCTTATGGATAAAAATTCTATGTGTGATGGAGAGGAATATAGCGGTGGGGATATACTACCATTTGCTATACACAGATTGAGAGAAATTACAAGAGGATCTTGCAAGAGTGGGAGACTGGGCATCCAAATGGGAGATGAAACTTAATGTGGATAAATTCAAAGTGATGCACATATGTTGTAAAAATAATCCAAACTCTGTTACATGATGTTAGGTTCCATATTAAAAGCCACCACTCAAGAAAAGAATCTAGGCGTCATTGTGAACAATAAGTTGAAATGCTTGGCTCAGTGTGCAGTGCTGGTCAAAAAAGCAAACAGAATGTTAGAAATTATTTATTTATGCAATCATTTATATTTCACAAAATCTAAAGAATATTAAAAAAAACATTCATTAAAAAAAATCTTACAAACAACCTTAAAAAAGAAACAGACATGAGCCACTGTCAAACCGAAGTATCTCAGCATGTGTCTTCCTGCCTCCCAACTTCAACAAAATCAGGGAACAGAAGGGATCATATCAGATCTCTGCAATTACAAGGAGTGCATAAACAGATTTTTCAACTGGTTTTTTTTTAAAGTTGATAAGTTTATCTCAGACCTGAAGCTCTCAGGAAGTAGGTTCCACCATGTAGGGCCTGCAATTAAAAAAAAAAAGTCCTATCCCTGGTTTCTGCCAGGTGAACCACTCTCACTGAGGGGACATCCAAAAAATTATTTCCAACAGATCAAAAAGTATGGTGGTATGTATATTTTTAACTGCGTACTAAAAAAAGGCTGGTGTATCTCTACTGAGAGCTTTATTTGTTTAAACTATGTTTTTTTACCCACACCCTCCAAATTTCAGGGCGGGGATTAAGATAACATACATAATATAAACATAGCCAAGGATACAAATTAAAATGTAAACTATTCAATAATATGGACAACTAAGATGCCTCAGCTAAGCATTACACTCCCATGCTGAAATTTTGAATTTTCTGTGAGATTGAATGGCTAACCAGTGAAGAGAAAGAAGAACAGGAGAGATGATGTCCCTTATTTTACTAATGATTAATACTTTAGCTGCTACAGTTTGCAGAGCTTTTATAGCTGTCAATGGGAAGCCCAAATAAACCAAATTGGCATAGTCCGAATAAGAAAAAACCATCACTTGCAGCACTATTCTAAAGATGTCCGAGGCTAGAAACAGTTTAAGCCTACATAATGAGCACAGTTTAAATAAAGCATTTTGTTTACAATATTTTTACCTGGAGGTGCATGGAAAGAGCTGAGTCAAAAATAACCCCGAGGTTACATACTTGTTGCGAAATTGATTGAAGGACATCTGCAGGGAGAGAGCAGCCTAAAATTAAAATTTCTGGGTTTTTTTCATTGTTTAAAGCCAGCTTATTAACAAAAAGCCACTCCTTAATTGCGGAAGCACTGGGACACTCTCATAAAAGATTGTCAAAAGTGGTAGAGCGCAATACAGAGACATAAAACTGGATATCATCTGAAAACAGATGGATGGTAGCCAAAATCCAAAACTAGCCAGCAATTTGCAAAGAGGTGAAATATAAATGGTCATCAGGAAAAGGGAGGTGATATGGCCCCTATATTGGAATACTGTGTACAATTCTGGAGACCTCACCTTCAAAAGGATATAACAGGATGGAGTTGGTTCAGAGGGTGGCTACTGAAGTGGTCAGTGATCTTTGTTTTAAAGTATATGAGGGTAAATTTAAAGATCTAAACATGTACACCATAGAGGAAAGTCAAGATAGGGGAGATATGCGGGCGGGCCTCTTTCAATGGAAAGGAGGCTCTAGAACAATGGGTCATGGGATGAGGGTAAAAGGGGGTAAACTCAGAAATAATCTTAAGAAATATTTTGTTTTAGAGAGGGTGGTGGATGCATGGAACAGCATCCCAGGGGAGGTAGTAGAGACAAAAACAGTATCTGAATTCAAGAAAGCATGGGATAAATACAGGGGCTTTCTAAGGGAGTGAAGGGAATTACAAAACTAAATTAATGGGCAATGGGTAGACTAGATGGGCCATACAGTCTTTTTCTGCTGTCATGTTTCTTTGTGTCTATGAATAATAAAGTGGAAAGGGCCGAGCACCAGGTACTAATGGAACTGGAGAGGACACTGAATCTCCCATGACTATGCACTGTGTCCGATTTAATAAAAAGGAAAAAAATGTACTGGAAAGGTTTAAGCTACTGAAATGGAGTAGAAGTATATTGTGATCCAAAGTAAAATAAAGCAGAAGAGATATCTAGTTGAATTAAAATGAATCTTGTTCCAGCATCAGACTTTCTGCGAAAAATAACCTTAGTAGTTAGTAGATAACAAAAGGTTTTCTATGTTATGAGAAGGCCGAAAGCCAAACTGAAATTGGTCCAAGACATGATGAGTTTCCAAAACATCTTGGAGCTGTTTCAGGTCCACTTACTCTATCAACTTAGTAAGAAAAGGAAACGAAGAAAATTGGGCAATAATGGTTAATAATAAATGGATTTAATGACTATTTCTTAAGAAGAGGACAAATGAATGCTTGTCTTAGCATGTCTGGTAGGAGGCCTTCTGGCAAGGAGTGATTAATCAATGCAGCCAGAGAAGCACATTTATTTATTTATTTTATTTATTTAACATTTTTTTATATACCGTTAGCCATATGCACATTGTACCGATTTACAAGGAACAGGCAGCAGGCCGGGAACAAGGCACAACTGTCACATGGAACACATAAAAGTAACATTTGAAAACATTTGATAACAAGGGTGCGATATTAGATAGCAAAGGAGCAAATTTATTAAAATTAACATTCCGGCAACATTCGGGAGCAAAATTATTAAATAAACATTCAGGCACCATTAAATCAATATTAATATAGCATTACATATGCAAGTATTTAACTTGGGTTTGAAATACTATGGTAGGAAGAGAAGTATTCGATTATTAGGGGAACAATTATTGGGTTATCGAAACATACTGTGGATGGGATAGATCAGATATCATGGTTTTCATAATAGCAGTGGGACATGCATTAGTAGGGCACACCGTATTATTTAAAGAAGAAATGAGTCCACAAATCTCCTCAAAAGAAACCAAAGAAAATTGATCCTAGGTTTCCACTTTGGGGTCAATTGGAGAAGTATCTGGTAAAATACTGTTTGGAAATTAAGCATAAATATCCTCAACTTTATCATGAAAAAAAAAAAGGCAAAAGCATCACAACTGAAAGGGCAATCAGAAACAACAGCAGAAGAATTCTTATTTATCAGGAAAAGAATGGAGAATATCATAATATCTCTGTATCACTCCATGCTGTGACCTCACCTAGAGTACTGTGTGCAATTCTGGTATCAGAAAAGATATAGCAGAACTAGAAAAGATACAGAGACGGGTGACCAAACTGATAAAGTGGATGAAACAGCTTTTCTGTGAGGAAAGGCTAAAGTAGTTAGGGCTCTTCAGCTTGGAAAAGAACCAGGTGGGGAGAAATATGAAAGAGGTCTGTAAAATCAAGAACTGAGTGAACTGGTAAACGCAATTCAATTGTTTACTCTTTCAAAAAAATATAAAGACAAGGAGACACTCCATGAAGTTACTAAGTAGCACATTTAAAATAAATCAGAGGAAATATGTTTTCACTTAACACGTAATTAAGCTCTGGAATTCACTGCCGGAGGATGTGGTAAAAGCAGTTAATGTAAGATTTGGGCAGGAATTGTCCATAAACTGTTACTAACCAGGTAGACTTGCAGAAAAGCACTTCTTATCCCTGGGCATAAGCAGCATGGAATATGTCTACTATTGAGATCCTGCCAGGTACTTGTGATCTGGACTAGCGAAGGTTGAAAACAGAATACTGGACTTGATGGACCCTTGGTTTGAATAGTATGTTGGTTCTTATGAAAACTTCCCTCTCTCATTCCAGCTCACATTCCTGGGGGTGGTGAGTTTTTGGCCAGATCAGAACATAATGCACATAGATTTCATTTTATTTATTTTCATATTAACACTGGTTATTTTCCTTAAAAATACTACCCCCACAGAATGCAGGTGAAAAAGTCCTTATGTGCACTGAATACATTGTATCAGTGTTTCCCAACCAGTGCCAATGCACGCTGGTGTGCCTTCAGATCTGATCAGGTGTGCCATGAAAAAGTCATCACTGCCTGATACCCAGATTCAGGGCAGCACCAGGGCTCGCCTCACAGCAACAAGAGACACCAGTGGTGGCACGAAAACATGTAGGATCTCCTTTCTGAGAACATGTGCCTCTTCCTAGCTAGAGCATGAGCCCTGGAGTCTGGTAATTAATGGACAGTAGCAGGGCAGAGATAGCTTGGCTCTGCTTTGTGCAGCAAACACATTGCACACAGCACCTCCTCATTTTCCCCATCCTAAGCCTCTTTCTTTTTTTTTAAAGTCCAGCTTCTATCCTCTCCTCAGGCTAAGTGAGTTGGCGAGAGCATGCACGGAGCACTAGATGTGACATGTGGAACGCTGGGAGTAGCAGCCACATGTGGCAGCCAAGGTAATGGAGCAGAGGCTGCCTGCACCACACTGACCTCTCCCTTCTGCACTTGTCTATAGAAGGAGCTGCTCCACCGAGATGGGTTTCTATGGGTCTCCACCCCCTCTCTTCCGTGGTTTTAAACTTTGCAAGAGAAAGACTGGTGGAGTTTCCAGTACTTCCCTAGCTCTTCTTTTAGCCATATGAGTCCTCTCCATGTCCGCACTGCCTTCTCTTTGGAGGTTGGTTTGCCATACATTTTTGTTAAGGTAGATGTGCTTTGGGCTTGAAAAGTTTGGGCAACACTGTTTTGTACTCACACCAGTTTTTGAAGGGAAAGTATACACATGCTTTATGAGATTTGATGTCAAGCTTGGGGGGGAAAGTACCTCCAGACTTCGTACCAAAGCGGACAGTTTGAAATGTGCCCCTTAGCAGTGAAATTAACTATGGCAGTAATAAAATTAGATACATTTATAAATGTATAATATTCACTAACAAATGACATTACATACACTATTAATATAATAATAATATGGTTCTTTAAAAGATTCTGGCAGTGAAGGTGGCTACCGTATAATTAGGGATAATAGTATACTTTCCCTACCCCTCCATGAAATGAATGACTTATTTGCTTTGCTACCCAGCTGTTAAGGAGGATTCTGTGGCTGCCAGTCCGTGGAGGCTATCAGCTGCTAGCTGTTCATGAACAGCAACTGACAGGTTCAGGAAAGAGCAGTCCCCGGGCCTCTCCGCCTCAGGAGCTCGCGTGCAATACTTTGCCTGCTTGCCGCTCAGACCTAGTCAAAAAAAAAATGAATGCTGAAAATCCTTTTGAGTCGCAAACCCTAAAATCTGGTGTGTGACTGGGGGGGGGGGGGTTAGGATGCGCTGAGGACTTGGAAGCCTGCAGAGAGCTAAATGAAAACAGCCTTGAATTTCCACAGGTTGCCGAGCCTAATTTTGAGCACCTTGGTGTGTGTGTGGTTGTTATCCTCAGAGGAAATAATTATATATGTGCATCTTGGCACTTAAAGCACTATAAAAGCGCCAAGGTGAGTTCACCTGCTGGGTAGTGCACTGCAGGGCTTGACATGTAATGATATAGGAAAGCAGCCTCTTTGCAATATGGAAATCTGGCAGCACTCAGAAGGTCACTGTGCCAGCTGAAGCTCTGCCATTCTATGCTGGGAGGTTTACCCCGATGCTACTGGCTGAGTCCCCCTCATCTCCGGGAGGTCTGCTCCCAGTTATTTCTGACTGCATCTCTATAATTGTGTAATGGGAAGGGTTGGGTTTTTTCTCTTGAATGTCCCTGCAATTGGGACCTTAGCACTGCCTTGATGGAAGACTTCTTTCTTAGGACTGCTGGCTGGGACTAGAAAATAAATTGAGCATGTTTATTTTGTGGGCACGTTGGGCTGAGGCAGTGGGAATACATGAGGGGGGCAGATTGCTCATATGGATGTCTTCGGTTGGACCTTGCATTGCAGGGTGGGAGTTTAATGCTTGTGAGAGCACACGTTTATAAAACTGTAAGTGGCATGCGAAATGCAAATTGTCAATGTGTGAAGTTGCTGAGGGGGGCTCATGCTCTCAAGAGGACAGAGACACACGGATGTTGAAGTCCGGGCAGCGCTGTATTGCACAACAGACTCAACACATAAAGTCAGTCCGGGCTCCCAGCTTCAGCAGAAGCAAAGTGCTTTCTTGGCTTCTGGCCACAGGAAGAGTTCAGTGTAGCAGAAATCCAGCTCTCAGTTCAGATGAAAACAGCTGTAGCCCTAATCAAGGTTTTCTGCAGCCTTTGGCTGCTTGGACCTGAGGCTGTTACCCCTCAGGCACTTTCAAAGCCCAAACATACTTACAGGACATTACATCTACCCGCAAGATTTTCCGAACTTAAAGTTATATAACTCTAGTTAAGGTGGCGGGGCTGGGCTGGTTCCAGGAAAAACACAGCAAAGGTATCCAGGGGTTTAAACATACCCACACAGACAACAGGAAAGCTATTTAAATTCAGCACAGCCCTTTCATTAAGCTACTAGGCCCGGACTGTTTTAAAAATAGTTCAGGCTCCTGTTTTTACTAAAACACACTTCAGGAGTCCAGCAAAGCCTTTTACTGCCCCAGAGAGAGCCCAGCTAGGTTTTATATAAAACAGATTGACAATGAAAAAGGATTGTAATCCAGGGAAAAATCCCTCCCTTTTGTAAAGCAAGCTGTCTTTTATCTGGCTCTCTCTGTTTACTAGGAGGGTAATTGTCAAAAGGATTTACACACTTAAAGCTGGGTTTTACACGCGTCAGGGCACTTTAAGCACAGAAATTGGCTTTTGAAAATTGCTATGATAGTGCGTTGCATATACACGCGTCACTCCTTTGAAAATTACCTCCGAAGCATTTTTTTCCCATAGACACAAAATGGGAGAAAATCTGTAGTAAAAATGCCCCAGACAGACCAATGCAGCAAGGAGTTTTACATTCACAAAATGAGTGTTCAAAAATTGTGTGGTCAGTTTAGTGCCCTTGCATGGAAATCCCATGCTAATGAGGGCATTAAATATTTCTAGGCCTTCCGTCCAGTCACTTAAGACCCCTGCATCTTCTGCAAAATGCCGCGGCCAGGCTATTGTCTGGAGCAAGAACATTTGATCACATCACCCCCAATTCTGATGGCCCTACGTTGAGTTCCAGTACAGTCTAGAATATATAATAAAGTTCTATCTATAATACACAACAATATTAACCTGAACGATAGCGATCTGCTAGGAATAACATTTAAACCTCACATCCCCCGATGAACTCTCAGATCACAGAACAAAGGCCTCCTAGAAATCCCGAATTTAAGAGGCTCTCATCTAACGCTAACTAGAGATACAGTGATCTCAACCTGCCCAAAACTGGGAATTCCATGCCTGAAGAACTTCGAACACTAACTGATAAAAAGAAATTCAAAACCACTTAAAAAGTTGGCTATTCAGAAAAGGCTTCTACTTGACTGAAACACCCAATTCCCCATGACTCAGGTAACCTATATAATTTCTTAAACAATAACCCCCACCTCGCTAACCCTTTAACCCTGCTCTGTTTCTACGTTAGAAATCTACCATTGTAGTACCTCTGTTTCTATCATTGTGTATCCACCTTGTAACACTCATTTTATTTATGAATGTTTTACCTGTAAACTGTTGTGAACTAGTGATTCTCACTTGGAAGGACGGCATATAAAACATTTAAATAAATAAAATAAATAAATAAATAAATTCACTCCCAGTGCAGAAAGGTGCACTAGCTGAACACATATTTTTTTAAAGCTGGAAACTTGACACCTGGGTCAGAGATGGTGTCAAGTTTCCAGCGCAGTTGTATGAGTACATAAATTTTTTTTAATCTTTCCCGCTCCTCCGCCATTTAGCTGGATAAGTTCTTATCTGACTATCTGGCCACTTAGTTGGATAATTATTCCAGCCTGGCCAATTAAACAAAATATCCTAGATGGCAGTGGCCATCAGGCAATCTCTGGGCCCTCACAGCCTGTGAGGTTTGAACACAAAAACATGGCTGCTTTCCTCCTGCTTTCCTCCTGGTACATGGTTGGCTCAGGGATTCTTCAGCTCCTATTGGCTCTGAGGGTCAGCTGACCCACTGCTTGTTAACTCTTCAGTAAACAGTCATTTATTAACCATAATGTGTGGGAAGTTCCAAGCTAAATGATGCACTGCAGAGCAAGCACCAGGGTCAGATTTAAGATTCTGGTGCCCATAGGCAGTGCCATGTCTGTGGGTGCCCCTTTGAAGCTCTGCTGGAACATGGCACTATAGCAAGCAGAAACTGGATTCTCTTTGCCCAGGGTGCCTTCAAAATTTGGCACCCTGGGCAACTGCCTATGTTGCCTATCCCATTGAAAACAGACAACCTGGACCCCACCAGCGGAGACTGGACCACTGGGTGAATAGGCTGCACAGAATTCCTTGTTCAAAATATGGCACATAAAGGTGTGAATTGATGACCAATAGCAGCTTTGCATGCATGGCCAGAGGATACGATAAAAGCAGTTAATGTAACAGGGTTTAAAAAAAAGGTTTGGACATGCAAGAGGAGATATGCTGCAATTTTAAATTGTGCACACGCTTGTATGCGTATGTTTTAAAAAACACCTCATGTGCATAAGTATGAGCATAATCTTTCTTTCCTAGGACTTAGGCGGCTTTTACGTGTGCGAGGGACAACCTAGTTTTTCCAATTAGTTAACTAGTTTGCCCAGATAATATTGAGGTCTTTAAGATCCCTCTGGTTTTTCATCCTGCGTGCCCCGCAGTTGACTCAAACTCCTCACCCTGTCCTGTAAGCCCTAAAACTCAAAATCTATAGACTTGCTTCTCATTTGGAGCAATAATAATGTCACATGGCTAACAAGCCCAAGCATGCCGTGGTCTCCTGTTTTAAAATATGGAGTTATGTGTGTAACTGTTGGCCCCGCCCTGGAGTGCCCAGGCCCCACCCCTTTCCACTCTCTTGTTTTTGATGAGCGCACCGGTATATGCACGCGTACTTCACAGCTTTTGAAAATCCGCTTTGCTCGCGTGCGGCCCACATACATGCATGTGTTGGCATTTCTGCCCATGCAGCGCTTTTAAAATTGACCTCTTAGTCTCTTGCTCCCTCTTGATGTTTCTGCGAGTTAAATTGTCTTCAATGTCAAACCTGAATTTATGGGGTAACTTCAGTAGCAGATTGCTGGGGCTAAACTCGATATACTGATTGGTTGGTACAGTGGATATTATTAGCAGGCAAGATATACTCATTATACCAGCTTTGCCTTATGGGCTGAGAAGGAACATCAGGAGAGGAACATGTGCTGAAAAATTATGTTTTTCAGGTATTTCATCACAGCAGTTGCCTACAATCTGCATTGAATTTTTAGCTGGTTACTGGCTTCTCTGTAGGTGATTGCAGCATAAATAGCCATAGTTCTTAAAAATGAACACATACTGCTTTACTAAGATCTGCCCATCAGCAGATGAGGTAGTAACAGAAATAGTGGCAGAATTCAAACATGCTTAAGACAGACCCAGAAAGCAGTGGCAAGGAAAGGGGATGATGGGTGAAGAGGTCTTCATTTGCCAGCAAATACATTGTTCTGCATCAAGAAACATAGTAAAACCGTAAGCTAAACCCCTTACCCCACAGGCTTCGTTCACTCATCGGTCCCCTGCACTTTGAAGTTCTACTCACTTAATGCTGCTTTCAGAGAGTAAATGCAACTCATTGTCCTGTGGTTAGAAAAGAAAATCAAGGATTATTTTTTAGTGTGCACACTTCTGAATTCAGGAGAGATAATAATAGTCTGTTCTTGATCCCCTGAACCTTCCCATCTGCTTCATGAAACAATAACATTTTTTTCTCTTTCTATCCCTCGCCTTTTTTTTTAATACTCCTACACATACGGTAATTTAAGACCATGGGGAACAAATCTTCTGCCATAACCCTGGTTATTTTTCCTTTCTTTTCAGTTAATGTATTGATGGCTGTTATTTAAAATGGCCTTTCCACTTGGTGAGAGAGTAGCATATTTGTCCTCTCCACCCAGGCTAAGACTAGACTCTTAATCTCCTCACTACTATCACCCCTTTATCCCCCACTCCCCCACCAGGATCGTAGAGTTCTTGGGGTCCATTTTCAGCCACTGTGTTGCTTGGCTAGTTAGCCGAATAAACCGCTGAATATACTGGGCTATCTTAAAGTTAGCTGGTTATGTCTAACCGGCTAACCTTAGGGCAGACCCATGGCCCGACCAGAGTTACCCACATATGTTATGCGGCTAACTCTGTTCCACCCAGAAACGCCCCTCACCTGCCCCCAGATCGCCCCATACTTATGCAGCTGAATTTTAGCCCCGTAACTAGAATTTAGCCGCATACAGCTTTCAATATCGCCAGGTAGCCATTTAGACGAATACATTTGCAGTTATCCATCTAAATGGGTTTTGAATATCAACCTTCTTGTGGCTTGCTTCAAAAGAAAATGCAGTGAAAGGCTGTCAATCAAACTGAACTACGTAATTAAACTTCTTAAATACCTGCTCATTTTTCAAATACTTGTGGGGTCCAAAAGCAGCACCATTTGTCTGGCTAAATTCAGATTTATCTGGACAAACAGGGGGCTTTGAAAATCCTGCCGTGCTGGCGCCCGGATAACTGGATAACGTTGTATCTGGCCAAAATGTTAACTGGCTAGCTTGGAGATAGGGTGGGGGCCTGCTGGTGTCTAGCTAAGTTAGTCGAATAAATGATGATTTTCAACGTTCTCCAGCTAACTTAGGGCCTCATTTTTTCCCCTACAGAATGGGAGAAAAGTAAATCAGGTTCTTAGCCAGATAACTTTAGGTCTGTCAAAGAGCAATCCTAAAGTTAGCAATTGTAAAGTTACCTGGCTAACTTTAAGATAGCCTGGTATTTTCGGTGGCACTGAATATCCCAATAGCCAGATAAACTTAACTTTGCTGGCCGGAGAGCAGCTGAGTATGGACTCCTGTGTGTCTGCTTCAACATAGGAGTGAAAACACACAAGTTAGAATGCACATGGCCCAAGTTTGTAACAGCCGCCACATTTCACCATAAGACAGCAAAGGAGACAGGTGAACTAGCTGCAAACAGACTACCTTAATGTGTTTAAACTACGGCTTGCATAAACACAGTATTGACTCTTCATGTTTATGCCCTTGAAATGGTGAATCAAAATGGCATTGTTCCTAAGTTACTGTAAAGATTCTCTACTTCTTTGTATTGCCAACACATTAAGAACTGAACATGAAAAGGTTTTGTGCAATGACATGCTTCCATTTTCTAGTTATTGCACCTTTTAATGTGAGAAGCAGAAAATCAACAACTCATGGGCATAACAACAGTTCTTATTTAGCTACAATTCAAAGCACCAGAAGTACAAAGAAAATCTCACCTACAAGTGCATTCATTCTGCAGCTCCTCATTACCTCTCATCTCTCTGCATCCCTCCTCGAGAACGACACTCATTCATCAAGTCCCTCTTTTTTTCTCTTTATTATTATTATTCAAAAATTAAACACAACCAGAACTTGTACAGAAAAAAGCTGAAAGAAATTCACATAGAAGAACAAAGCTGAATCATAATTAAAAAGAAATACTAGCAAATAAATTGAATGTCCCCCATTTTCAAAGGAAAAGTAGGGGGAGAGCAAGACCTACATGAGCGAAGAAAAAGAAGAAAAGAAAGGTAAAAAGCAATAAGGAAACACATGCCTAACAACAGAGTTGCTAACCAGAATCAGCATGAGAATCCAAATGACATCTCAATTGAGAAGGTTCAAAATAAACAAATTGCTCATTGGAATGCTTCATAATACATTTGCAAGGGCAACAAAGAATAAATTGTGCACCAAGAACAACAACTTCATGGTGCATTTCAAGAAATCTTCTCCATTGGATCTGAGTAAATCTGGTGATGTCAGGAAAAATCCCAAATCTTCCTGCCATAGCTTAAAGCATGACAGTTATGAAAATAATAATCTCAGAACAGGATCCTCTGTCCTGTGGAAAGACACAAGTTAACTAAAAGAGTTCCAAACTCAGAAACCAGAGTATCTATAGAAGATTCCAAAGAATCAGAAAAATCCATTTGGACCGCTTCACCTTGGAACTTCACTGGTGAGAATGGGGAGTCACAACATCTGAAGGAAATTTCAAAACATCAAGCAAATATTTTTTGAAAAGATCTAAATGTGATATTAATGATATTACATGAAATTTCAATACTCACAAGTTGAGATATCAAACAGAATTTTCGATATTTTCTAGTTTTTTAACTGATTAAATCACATTGATTTAAATTGCCCTGCACATTATGTAAAATCAGTCAGTCGTTTTTCCAAGTCTTCCAGTTTCTCCCCATGAGTAACTAAAACTCTGTCAGTTATTTGTATACAAGTGTTAATATAAAAAATCACATCAACAAGAGAGAACATTTATATCTCCAATACCACCAGAGTTAACCATACACAATCCAAGGTCATTGTCTGTGGTTTTTCAATAGATGCCCGATAGGTGGTTCTTACCGCTACTTTGTGTTCAGTAAACAGGAAAAGTTCTTGAAGTATCCTCCTGACCGCTGGCTGGGGTCGAAGAACACACCCGTTGATCCTGCATAGCATCCCAACTCAAAGGGAAACTGCCAAGATCTTAATCCAGAGACAAAATCCATCTGGCGATCTAGGGCAAGGTCCACCCCCAACGCATGGCAAAGTATCCCCAACGACGACAATGCCTCAAGCCTCTCCAACTGCTCATGTGGTGGTGAAGACTTGCCCATAGGTGCCATCCAGAGGGGAGGAGGAGGGAACCCCCGGTTCTCCAGGACTCAATGATGATGCCATGTCTGGTAGGGATGCCACCCTCTCTGTGGCATAGCCTGCCAAGGGACCGGCTCCCGAAGCAATCTCGGAAGTACGGGTGAGGAACTCCACAATTTTGGATTGTGAAAGGTCAGGTACAGGGTGGGCTGAGGGCCATTCACAGATTCTGTCCTTGCACTTTGTATGAGGCATTGTAGAAACAAGCAGTAAGGTATGCGGAGCACACAGACACCATGTCCTCTTACCAGATCGCCATCTTGTTCGCAGGTCCACATACTATCTTTCACCAACATATTGCATGGTCTGTATCTGGAATAGCCCTTATATTGATGGATATGGGGCAGTTAAGATGTAGCTCACAATGTCCCCTCATTGTGACAGCCTTATGGAAAGGCAGTCACCTGCCAACCCCTATCCATTCACGTCAATAGACTTCAGTGGCAGGTATAGCTATTGAAAGGCCCTAGCAGGTGATTAAGATGATTGGGCAGATCGCCAGAAAGCCTCAGGTTTGCATGAGTAGTCTGGTGGGAAAAGGGATTCTCTAGTACCAGCATCTAACCCTGTTACTTTATATGGAGCTGCCCATAGATTCGCCACCAAAATCTGTAACCATTTCATGCAGTACATTCTTTCTAATTCTTGTTTTGCTATATGGAAAAACATATGTTAGCAAGCAAATTGTAGGTGATTTCTTTACACTGAACTAATTTAGAGGGCAATTTTTTCCTTGTATTCTGCCCTTTTGTGACACTTCAGAGGAGATTATATTCAGGTACTTCCCTATCCCTATCCCAGGGGATTATATTCAGGTACTAGAGGTATTTCCTTATCCTCTTTTCTCACAGGAGGGTCCCACTATCGCATGGGGGTGTCACCTCAATAGTGTGGCCTCTCCCCCGAAAATGCACAATGGCTGTATGGCACGTTCTTTTGTGTTGTGCTCAGTGTGACACAAAATGCTTTAGGAGGCCCTTTAATGCAACAGTGGCCCCATTGTCATAGGACAGCCTTTATCTTAAAGGGCCGCTGACCCCCCCAAAAAATGTGGCCAAATGGAGAGGTTGAGTGGGGGGTAAGTGTCAACCTCCATTTTAACCTGAGCCGCCGGTTGAGGTGGCTGGGGCATGGAGGGTGGGTGGATTAATATTTCAGAGGGGCCAGGGGTTGGTGAGGGGGTTAGACTTTGGAGGGGGCCGCTGCCACTGTGCACATATTTGCACTTATTTTTCAGTTTTGGGGAGTCACGCCCTGGATTGAAATAGGCCACTCAACCTCCCCATTTGGCCATGGTTTATTTATTTATTTATTTTTACGGCAATTTTAAATATGCAGCGGGAGCCTCAAGACCTGTGTTAGGGTCCTAGGCCTCCCTCTGCACATCTAAAACTTCCCCAGGAGTTGGTGTTAGTTTATCTCGGCTGACCACCTTATTGGTCAGTTGTGATAAAGTATTAGCATCAAATTGTTTATTAATGATATTTTTTGCATGCATTTGTATTATTCAGGCATGCAAATCACAGACAAAGAAGGCCATTGTAAAAGGGGAGTATATCTGGGTAAGGAGATGCAAAATATCATGTATATTGCAAGTTTGAACCCTAAGGCAGCTTGATGAATGACTCAGCATGGGCCCTATTTACTAAGCATTTTTGCCATAGATACAAAATGGAAGAAAACCTTTAGTAAATAGGCTCCTAAGTTTGGACTTGAGGCAATGAAAAGTGAAGTGACCTGGCCAATGTCAAAAGAAGTGGCAGTGAGAATTCTTCCCTGGTTTACAGCCTTCCGCTCTAACCACTATTATTAATTTAATTAGATACACAAAATGAACATAAAGTAAATTACACTTTGAGGCAATAGAACATGATGAAACATATTAAAACAATAAATAGAATCAGCTGATAACATTTCCAAACAACAAACAATAGAATTTTAAAAAATTAAGTGTGAGTAGTAAATAAGGACAAACGACAGATATTTAATTTATTTATTTAGACATTTTATATACTGTTGCCACACGTAAAGATTACAGGTTACAGCAGTAGTACTGATAAACAGGCATTAACATTTTTCAAATGAAATATTCCAAAACATATTAACTAAAGAACTAGGACATCAAATAAAATAATATAACAAATTTCACATATTTCCCATATTAGTCAGTACGTTGTGTTGAGATTCTTATGACAGACATAATAAAATGACCTAAGAAGCCAGGTCAAACACTGATTGGAATAAGTGAGTTTTCATTAAATCCTTAAATGACTGATTACAAAAAGTTGCTGCAACGTTTCCAGTTTTCAACAGATTAAAAAGGTTTAACATGCCTAGATAGCCCTGCTTGAATATTGCTCAACCCAATGCAGGTAAAATGCAAGTCTTGTTTATCAATGTGGGCTCTTTTTTTAACCACTTTTATGGGAGATATTCTGGGGGCATATTTTGGGCAGAAAAAGCAGGTGCAAAGTCCATGGAGCCTTTTGTATCTGTGGACCATTTTCAAAGGGAATACAATGTGTGTGCTTTTCCTTCGAAAATAATGCATTTTATTTAATGTGTCTCACATTTCTAACCCACTTTTCCATTAAAAGTTCTAGACTTTCCACCTTAGTGGACCCTTTGAAAATCATCCACATAATAAGTTAACCCAATCATAAAGGAACTTTTTCGTTGGCCTTTATTTCTACATATCCAAGTGGACTAACTCAGCAGTCACACTACTTGTTTCACTATGGAAGAAAACTGGTCATATTTTTGCCTCCTCCTGAGGTCTGGGGTGAGGCCATTAATCCATTCTAAGAGGATGGTCAGCCAAATAAGACCTTTGGATTGACAGAGGTGCTCATATATGGCGTCATCTTATTATGCAGGACCCTTTTACCATCCAAGTGAGAAGAATCTGTGTTCATGTCTTCATTTTCATTGTAACTATGGCTGCAGGGCAAGGGCTTTGGAATCCTTCAGAAAGCAGATTTATTTAATGGTGTGTGTGTGTGTGTGTGTGTTTCGGCAGGCTCTCACAATCCGCCTGCTCTGCACCCTGAGAGGCCTCCGTCAATTTCAGCATTTCCTGACTGGATGGAGTAAGCCCTTTCTTTCCAGACTCACTGCCTCCAGGGTCACTAGCTACTTTTAGACCTGATTGTTAAATAAAGCTGTCAGCTCAGGACTATTAGCAGCTAGCGGGCCTGGAAGGAAGTGTGTGCTAGTTACTTACTGCTGCTCCCAGCTGTGACCTACTGCCTTTCTTGCATCTCTTCGCTCACTCTCCAGTCTTTGGCTTTCTCTCTTAATCTCTTTCCCACTCACTTTTCTCTCTGGTTCCACCATCTGCCTCTGTTCTCTCTTTTCCTATCCTTTCTTTTTTTCCTTTTCTACTAACATCTCTCCATCTTTACCTCACTCTGTGGCCATATGGCCTTGTTTTATTCTTCTTCCCCATCATATTTCAGGCTCTTGTTCTTGGTCTTACCTCTCCTCTCTCTGATCCTTCTCTTGGTGTCTGAGGTGCCTTTTATAAGTTTCTCTCCAAGCCTCACCTTTTGGTGTTTCTCTTGCATTCTGTGCAATTTTCATTTGTACATATTTAGCAAAACATTATTAAATGAGGCAGAGCTTGTGTGTAGTATTGTTTTCCTTATGCCCCATCAGCGTTCATTGAAGTCAGGCTCACCAGTCTATAGTTTCCCGGCTCACACCGGATCCAATTTTAAATATCGGGGTTACAACATAAAATAATATAAAATAACATCTTCAAAACAACTTAAAAATCAAACAGCTGCTCATACCAGAACTCCAAGCAACCTCCTTCAAATCCCTCCAAATTAAACACTAAAATCTATTGATATCAGCCAAGTTTTTAATTTATTTTTTTTTGGGAATCTCAATAAATCCTTTATTGGATATTATTTGATATATCTGCTGTTTTGAAATATGTTATTGGTTTTTGGGAACTTTAAAAAAATATTTATATGAATTTAATTATAAAATGTTATTCTATTCAAAAATTGCCTTGACATATATATATTTTTTATTAGTATGGTTTTATTATTATGATTTGATAATTTTTGTTTCATCATTTTATACGCTGGCTGGTCTGCTGAAAGACCTGTTCAAAAGATCCCTGGGAATGGGAGTGGAGCCACAAAATTGGAGAAGAGTGGTTGAGGTCCTACTTCACAAGTATGGTAGCAGAGGCGAGGCTGGAAACTACAGGCCAATTAGCCAACCTTATATGGTGGTAAAATTAATGGAGACTCTGCTGAAGGAAAGGATAATGAACTATCTACAATCCAGTGAGTTGCTAGACCCAAGGCAGCATGGATTCATCAGAGGAAGGTCCTGTCAGACAAATCTGATTGATTTTTTTTTTTTTTTGATTGGGTGACTAGAGATTTGGATCAAGGAAAAGCACTTGATGTGATTTACTTAGATTTCAGCAAAGCTTTTTGATACCTTTTTGCATAGAAGGCTCATGAATAAAATGAGAATCTTGGGAATGGGTGCCAAGGTGGCGGAGCGGATTACAAACTGGTTGACTGACAGGAAACAGTGTGTAATAGTAAGTGGAACCTGTTCTGAAGAGAAACGGGGTTGAGTGGAGTGCCACAGGGATCACTTTTGGGACTGGTTCTGTTCAATATCTTTGTAAGCGACATTGCGGAAGGCATAGAAGGTAAAGTTTGCCTATTTGTACATGATGCTAAGATCTGCAACAGATCTTAGCATCATGTAAAGAGACACACCTGAAAGAGTATACAGAATGAATAGTAATTTAAGAAAGCTTGAAGAGTGGTCAAAGATTTGGCAGCTGGGATTCAATACCAAGAAGTGCACAGTCCTGCACCTGGGGTGCAGTAATCCAAAAGAGCTGTATGTGATGGAAAGTGAAAGACTAATGTGCACTGGCTGAGAGAGGGATCTTGTGGTAATAGTTTCTGGTGAACTGAAGGCTTCGAGGCAATGCGATAAGGCATTAGCTAAAGCCAGAAGGATGGTGAGCTGCATAGAGAGAGGAATAACCAGCAGGAAAAAGGAGGTGGTGCTGCCCTTGTACAGGTCATTGGTAAGGCCTCACCTGAAATACTGTGTTCAGTTCTGGAGCCTGTATCTCAAAAAGGATAAGGTCAGGATAGAGGGGGTCCAGAGAAGGGTGACCAAATTGTGTGGGGTCTGTATCTGAAGACTTACGAGGAGAGGCTGAAGGATCTGAATATGTTCACCCTGGAAGAGAGGAGGTGCAGGGGGACATATGATATGGACCTTCAGATACCTGAAAGGTCTTTAATGATGCACGAACTTCAAATCTTTTCCATTGGAAAGGAAACTGTAGAACTAGAGGTCACGAAAAGAAACTCCAGGGAGACGATTCAAAAACAACATCAGGAATTATTTCTTCACGGAGAGGGTGTGGATGCCTGGAATGCCCTTTCAGAAGATATGGTGAGGATGGCATGGGATAAACACTGTGGATCTGTAAAAGCTAGAAGTTGGAAATGAAGGCAAGGGTCCATGGGGGTAACCTGCACAGAGTGGCAGTTACTACGCTTAACAGAAGATGTGGGGATTACTATCCTTAATCAATTAGCTTTGATGCTTGTGATGTAGCTACAGCATCGCTCTCTGCTTTGACCATGAGGAAAAAGAGGAATTAGATTCAGAATACAGCCAACGCTGGGCCCTGATGTTTACAATCTGGGTATTTGATATGCAGACTTTAGGGATAAAGCACAGGACTGCTTCTATGGCCAAGTCCAAAAGTAAAGCACATTCGAGCAGTGTTTTCTGAATAATTAAGAAGGCTCCTCACCCCATAAAATGTTGCTAACAATAATTTTGTATGTATTGCTTCCCTTAACATAAGGCTTGGGGGTAACCTGCATGGAGTGACAGTTTGTACCCTTAACAGAAATATGCGGGTAACCCGCATGGAAATGCAGTTACTACCATAAAAACTTGCTGGGCACACTGGATGGACCATTGGCCTTTTGCTGCCATTATTACTATGTTACTGTGTTTCATGATTTTATTGTTTTATGAATGGTGTTGTTTCCGTTTTTCCATTGTTGCACTGCATACAGAGTCTGGTTTTTTGTGGTTTCCAGTTTTTGTCTTCATGTTTCTATTTATACTTATGGTCACTTTTTTCTGCATTTGGTGAGGATCTATCTGTGTCCTGCTATATGACAGAGGTGAGATATTGTACCGAGTAATTTCTGTGTAAGGATCCATAGCAGCCTGTCTTCTGTTTTCTTAACAGAAGGTGTATTGGTGGTTTAGGGCCTGGTGTAATATTTCCTGGGTTGCATTTTCATGGGTAGGGTTCTTACTGTTTGAGTGCTGGCAGTTAGTGCAGTTTTGATATGGGAGGTTTAGGAGTTCCGTTTACTCATGGCTATCGACAAGCCAAGCTCAAACCTAAAAGGTCTAATACTATATAGGCTCCAAATGTCTTTTTTGCAGGGTTTCCTCATTGGCACTACCGCAGTGCATGTAAATATACAATACATGTTGTTGTAGGTGATATTTTACATCAGAAGTCTTTCTTTGAATGTCCTTTTTCACGTAAAATCTGTTATAAATGTATACGTTTTAATTCTATGTGGTAAGGGTTTGGGGTGGGGGTGGGCAGAAGGCTGCAAGCATCCTCTACAGCACCTCATACCCTTGCACCACCCTTGCTAGAGAGTGTGTCACAGACCCGCACCTTCTACTCATCTCCATCTTCCCCAGGGTACAAATGCTGGGGAAGGGTGGAAAACAGAAGTGTGTGGCAGAGTGACCGGTTTCCTAGAAATGTTATCACTGACGCTCTATCTGCCACACCTCTGGGAACCCTTACCCCTGCCTCCTCCCTTTCCCAGCATTTCAAATCATCTCAAGGGCCAAGGGGGACTTCCCCTCTCCCCCCCCCCCCCACCTGGCTATCTCAGTGATTTGACCTGCACCTTTTGGATGAGGGGGGGGGGCGAGATGCCATTGTACCCCTCAGCTCAGGAATCAGATTGCCTTGAACCACCCAAGGGAGGCAGTGGCTCCTATACAGCACCCCCCTCCTTTCTCTCCACTCATTCTTTTCCCAGGATCCCCTACTCTCCCCCCCCCCCCCCCAACCATCTGTCCAGAACCACTGTTGTGCACATAGCTTTCCCATATGACCAAGGGGAGGGGAGGGATCATCAAGTCATGTGAGCTCGGTGAGCTATTTTTATCACCATTGCCATCACCAGTGGAAAGCGCCGTCTCTCTCTCTCTCTCTCTCTCTCTGGTCTCTTCATTTCTGCTCTTAGCTTCCGTCTCTTCTCTCTCACCTTCCAGCTCTCTCACCTACACCTCTAATCCATGTTCCTTTCTCCTTCCCTTCCAGCTGTCTCCCATCCTCTCTACCTCCTTCTCCACTTCATCTTTATTTCATTTTGTAGCCTACTTCCTCATAAGATAATCTTCTAAGCAGATAACATTAGACATGCGGCATATACACAATCACATTCACAAACTAACAAAGCAGAATGAAATACTGATAAAAACAAATAAAATAAATCTTCCTTCCAATGCCTCCTTTCCTATTCATACCCCTTGCCACCACTAACCCTCCATTTCCATCTTCTCAGGCTTCTGACCTCCTGCTTCCTTCACCCCCTTCCCTGATGTCTGCCTCTACCTGAGGTTCCCTTCCTCAGTGTGTGCCCCGACCTTGCCTCAAAATCTGCCCCCTTCTCCCCATATGCCCTCTTTTTACCCAGCATCTGCTCCCTGTCTCTCCGCCTTGTCCTGATTCTGGCCTCTGCCTCTTCTGCTCTTTTCTGTAGCATTTGATTCTACCCTCCCCCCCCCCCCTCTTCCCTGGAAATATCCCCCCTTACCTTCCCCTGCATCTGCATCCCCTCAAGTAATCTCACTGAGTAGAGGGAGCCCATTCTGTCCACTGTACCACCTGACTGCTCCTTCTCTGGCAGCACTAAGAGCGTTTTCAGAACTGGTGAACTGGCATTTCCTGCTGCTGCTCCTGACCTCAGGCATGGTGGTCTCAGCAAGAGGGTAGTGGGTGGGGGTAGGGGGGCAAAGCAGGAGTGTTGTTCAGCCCCGGGGCCCATGAAGAAGTTAGTGTCTGCAGCGGCCACAGGCAGGAAAGATGCCGCCAGCCTGATGAGCTGTTTACCACTGCAGGAGGGCTGATAGTAGGGGCAAAGGCAGTTTTGAAGAAGTGAGGGAGGGAGTGTCGGCTAGTGGGCCTGGGTAGGGGACAGAGCAGCAGCATTGTTCTGACCTCAGGGCCATGAGTGGAGCCCTAGTGTAATGTTTTTGTTACAGCCCTCCTCTTATTTTGATGCTTTAGGCAACCGCCTAGTTTGCCTAATGGTAAAACCGACCCTGGAAGTGGGATTTACAAAATCACATGAAATGCCCTCTTGACTTTTCCATATGTTGTTGTCATTGTTCAGATAACATTCTTGCAGAGTACAAATGTATATACACTCATGGCATGCAGTGCAGGCACCATCATTTTCTTATCTGGCCTCTCCAGTTTGAAATTAAAATTTATCTCAGCCAGTTGGAGAAGTCTATCTTATTTTAACCTGCTGCTCATATTCCTTCTTCTCTCCTCATACCTTTCTTCCATGCCACAGGGGGTATGCATGTCTGTATGTTTACAATGATATGCCTTGTGTGTCCATGTGTGCTAGTGAATGAATATGGATGCATATGTAAGCGTGCATAGAATATATCTGTGTGAATGTCTCTGTGTACAGGGCGTGTTCACTTTTATAATGCATCTCTACGTGTGGGTTTCTCTGTGTTCTTATATCAGACACATCTGCCACTCTGAAACATTTTTCTATCGTTACAGCAAATTATTTAAACCCTACCCAGTGAAGCGCATCTGTCAGCCAGTACGTTGCCGGCTCAGACCCTGCTTCTCCAGCTCGACGAAATACACTAGCCAATGTTATCAAGCAAACAACAGGGTAAATTAAATCAAAGAAGCGTCTCGAGCGCCCAGGGGAAAAATGCACATCAGATTTGACTTATTGCATCCCGCACGCCTGCAAAGGCGAAACAGCAGCTTTTGTCACCACAAGGGGGCCGTGAAAAATGAATTAGGGCTGGTGCCGAGAAAGGGGCACGCGCTAAAATCTTTCATTCCAACACTGTCCTCTCTCACCTTGCAAACAGCTAATGAAAAAAAAAAAAAAGAAAGTGAAGTACCGCTGCCTGGTATAACTCTAGTCAAGGTTTGTCTTTCTCCTTCAGCCCTCCTGGGCTTAGAAAGCGAGGGCAGGGAGGACTGGAAAGGACAGAGGCATCCCAGGAGCTGGCTGCCAGCGAGCTCATCGCCTGTCCTTTGCACAGCCAAAACGTTCTCTCCACAGAGCAGGCATTATTGCGCATCGCCTCGTCCTCTTTCTTTTCTGTCAGGCTGCCCGCTGGCAGGACGTGCGGGGAAGGGCAGAGAAGACAATGGCCTCTCGGATGCAGCGCCGTTTCGGAGGAGTCCTGTCCCTTGTAAAGGTTCCCTTGCTGTCTGATGAGGGAGGGGGGGCTGCCATAACACAGCAGAATCTAATGCAGCACTAGCGCCGGGCTGCTTCCTACGAGAACAGTATCGTCTAGGCTAACATCAGCTAATGCGACATATATCACAGATTAGTCTGCGTGTCAGCGCTTAACTTTAAGCCTATCCTTGCTGTAAATCAGAAACACGGGCTTCTCTGGTATCCTTGCGGAATGCTGAGTGCTGCTTGGCTTGGAGTTTGCTCAGTGCCTGCATCTTATAATGTGTTAATGAATGGGTTAATTCCTTTTCCGCTTCTGTAATGTGATCATAGCAGGATCCCTCTCCTACATCTGATACGCTGTCTAGCCTATTAGAGTTTGAAATGTATTTATTTATTTATTTAACAGCTTTTATATAACGCTTGCCATTTGCACATCGTATCGGATGACAAGGAACATTGCGCTTATATATTACAGCATAACACTTACATGGAACGATTGGAACAAGGTACAAAGGAATATTGCGCATAATTATTATGGCATAACAATTACATGTAACGAATGGAAACAAAGGAGGGAAACAGGTTAATAAATGGGAACAAGTTACTAGAATGGTAGGAGAGGGGGATTAAAAAGTGAGGTACTAAACTATGTATAGGTTAGGCAGTTGGGTTGGAGAGAATTTAGTGAGGATTCGCTGTAGAGAATGAGTAAGAGGGAATTAGTGAAAGACCTGTTGGAAAAGCCATGATTTTAGGGTTTTTTTTAAAATTTCATTGTGCATGGTTCTATGTGGAGGTCAAATAAGGCGGTTGGGTTGGAGAGAATTTAGTGATTAAGCCATTAAGCAACTGAGCCAATTCCCTTACTTCCTTCACATCCAAGCTCTTCTCCTAGCCTTATAGCTGGAAGTGGTTCCTTCAAAAGCCGCTCCCATTGCTGCTTCTCCTCAGACATCACCCCTGGACAGATTTATCCCTCTCTTCTTTCCATAGCAGGCCATGGGAGCTAAGCCCTGTAGGGTTAGGGACATAAATACATAACCTGAAGGTAATCCGCCATGATGCACCAAAAAGCGGAATATAAATCAAATCAAACAAAAAATAAAAAGTTGTTAACACTGTCAACTCCGAGCAACAGGAGCGAGGCATGGCAACAGAGCCAAGGCTTTCCACTAGGCAGTGGAGAACACTTGACTGCCAAATCGTCGTTGGCTGCCTTAGATATTCCCGAGCATTTCCATTGCATGCACAATTTCCTGGGCAGGTAATGCACTTGGAGGTCGATTTTAAAATGTACATATGTGGTTCGTGCGTACACAATGTGGATTTTAAATGCCTCGATTTACGCGAGTACATGCCCCCTCCGTGTGCCAAAAATAAACGGGCGGAAAAGGGGTGGGGCGCGGGCGTTCCGGGGCGGGGGGGCAACACTTTCGCACATAATTCTGTATTGTAAAACCGGAGGCCGCAGCGCCCGTCAGCTTGTGAGCCGCGTAACTTTACTGCTGCTCTGTAATAAGGAGCAAGTCTGTAGATTTCAGATTTTAGGGCTTACAGGACAGAGTGAGGGGTCTGGGTCAACTGAGGGGCATGCAGGACGAAGAACCAGAGGGGTCTGGAGGGCCTCAATATTGACTGGACAAGCTGGTGCACTAATTGGTAAAACTGGGAATGTCCCTGGTGTGAGCATCTTTTAAAATCCAGTTATGTACGTGGGTTAAAGCCGGCAAAGTCCTATGGAAGATTACGTGAGGTAGGTTTGCTCAAGAAACCTCTTAAAATTAGGAGCACGCTTACACATGGTAGGTATATTTTTAATCATATGTGCACAAGTACATCCATGATTTAAAATTCCAGCATATCTCGTGTATGGATGCATGCATGCTCATTTTAAAACTGGCCTATTATTGTTCAAATCACCTGCATGCCTTGAAGAATATGCTGTGATAGTTTGGATTTCTTTGGCATGATGGCATCTAGACTGTATTATGACAAACATATGGTGAAAAGGTACATGGTAACATTCCCTTCTATACTAGTTCTCATTTTATTTATATACAAGCCGTTAAGCCCGTTAAAACGGGCTACATCCCTCTGTCTCTCACCTCCCCCTCATTCTCTCTCCCCTCACTCTTCACCACCCCCTACCTCCCTCCCTCACACTCACCCACTCCTCCCCACCCTCCCTCTCCTCTCACTCAGTCCCTCCCTCCCACTCAGTCTCACTCACTCCCTCCCCCCTCTCTCCCTCCCTCTCACTCACACTCAGTCCCACTCACTCTCACTCAGTCCCACTCCCTCCCTCAGTCCCACTCCCTCCCTCCTCTCCCTCAGTCCCACTCCCTCCCTCAGTCCCACTCACTCCCTCCCCCCCTCACTCAGTCCCCCCTCTCCCTCTCACTCAGTCCCCCTCTCCCTCTCACTCAGTCCCACTCCCTCCCTCCCCCCTCTCACTCAGTCCCACTCCCTCTCTCTCCTCCCCTCTCACTCAGTCCCTCCCTCTCTCTCAGTCAGTCCCTCCCTCTCTCTCTCTCCTCCCTCACTGCTGCCGCCCGTCTTCGCCGCCGCCGCTGCGGCCCTGTCTCTCACCTCTCCCTCATTCTCCCTCTCTCCCTTCCACTTACTCACATCCCTGACTCTCACCTCTCCCTCATTCTCACTCTCCCCTCACTCTTCCCCACCCCCCTCCCTCTCTCCCAACACACTCACCCACTCCTCCCTCCCTCTCACTCAGTCCCTCCCCCTCACTCAGTCCCTCCCTCCCAGTCCCTCCCCCTCACTCAATCCCTCCCTCCCACTCAGTCCCTCCCTCCCTCCCACTCAGTCCCTCCCTCTCACTCAGTCACTCCCTCCCACTCAGTCACTCCCTCCCACTCTCTCTCTCCGTCCCTCCCACTCCCTCCCTCCCTCTCAGTCCGTCCCTCCCTCTCTCTCTCGCCTCCCTCCCTCGCTACTGGCCGCTGCCGCCGCCACCCACCGCCACCCGCTGCCACCGCTGCCCGCTGCCCCTACCGCCGCCCGCTGCCGGTGCTGCCGCTACCGCCGCCCACTGCCGCTACCGCCGCCCGCTGCCGCTACCGCCGCCGCCGCCATGTTTTGTTTTTTTTTTTGACGCTGCCTAAGACCGACGTGCTTGCTCGCACATGCGGAGTAGAGCTGCTCTCTACTGCGCATTTGCGGCACGTCGGTCAAGCGTCGTTTATCTAGTTAGATATATATATATAATATTATGTTATATTATTTATATATACATATGTATATATAACTTATATTACCCTTCCCATATTTCAATAAAGCTTTTTTTTTTAAAACAGTGGACTTAAAAATGAAGCTAACCCCTACTCAATAGGGCATTAAGCTAGCAGCCATAGCAGCCTCCTTAACAGTCTAACACACTATAAGGATGCATGCAGTATATATTGAACTAAGGTACAGTGCCCATTTTCTGTCCAAATGACAGAGTCTTGGTAAATCGAATTCAATATGCCTTCTGCCACATTAAGTCAGATTCTATCATTTTTATGTCAGGATGATAAAATGTAATAGAAAAATGCCAAGCAATTCTGTAAAGGCACAAAGATCTCATTTAAACCCTGATGTAAGTGGCCAACTCTGGCTTTCACTAAAGCTCATCACTGCCAGCTACCTTTAAATTTCATTTATAAATTGGGTCAGGGCAGCGTCCATTCTGACTAAAGTTGCCTCACTGAATGTTACTGTAAGGTGTTACAAAAAGTCATAAGAACACACCATACTGGGTCAGACTAAGGTCCATCAAACCCAGCATTCTGCCTCCAACAGTGGCCAGTCCTGGCCACATGTACCCACCAGATCCCAAAAAGTGTATCCATTTCTTGTTACTCACAGGAGTTTCTCTAGTCTACCTGGCTGATGATCTTTTATGGACTTTTCCTCCAGGAAGTTGTCCAGAACTCTTTGAAACCCTACTATGCAGGGTCAAATTTCCCATAAGGCCAACCTAGGCCATGCAGCAGTCGGGGGGGGGGTATATACAGCAGAAATAACAAACATTTACAAATTTTTCAGTATTATTTTGAAAGGCCATATAAAATGCTGTTTTTTAAATTTACATCCATATACTTTAAATAAATTGAGTGGTACATTTACGTTGCCCATCTCTACAGTTTGCGCTGTCTTGCTCAGTCACAGGCAAAAAGCATTTGCTATTTCTCTCTCACTCACTCAGCATAAACCACGTGTTAGAGGAAAATTCCAGATTTGGCGTTACAATAGTGATTCCAAGTAATTCATTACGCTCATATTGCTTGCCTTCTACATATCTACTGATAATAGGTATGTAAAATATATCGTTACTACTTTTATATATTGTTTTGTTAACTCAGGGCTGAAAGTTGACGGGGTGTTTGCCAAATTATAAGGGGGTTGCGATTTTTATTACAAAACATGAAACATACACAACTTATGGCTTGTTTATGCAGCATCATTTAATGTGGTGTAATGTAAGTTTGACACAAAATGCAAAACATTTCAATAAAATTCTATAATGTCAGATTAGAATCGATGTAAATCTTCTGCATTTTATGTCAATTTTATTCGCTGTTTTTTGTATCGAATACGCCATCTGGGTGAATAATTTGAGCTAACCAAAGAAGTAATCATTGTACCTCGAATGGGTTATATAGGCAGACGTCTGCATTTTGCGGGCCAGGTCAGGTTCAAAATATTTCAGGTCTGGTCGGACAGAGGAACTTCTGAGGGGCGATGCGGGTCCCGCCGGCTGAAAATTGTTTTTACTGGTTTTGGTCTGTTTTATTTTGCTTCTGGGTTCACTCGTTGCAAGTTTAAATATGTTTCGAATAACTGGCAGGGATTACATATTAAATTGAAAATTATAAATCAACTTTTGAGGGGGAGGGGGTGCAGAATTGTGCTTTGCCCTAGGGCGTAGAAATGTGTAAATCGGGCCCTGCTACTATGCCAGTCGCTTGACCACATCCTCTAGCAACAGATTCCACAGCTTAATTGTGCATTGAGTGAAAAAGTATTTTCTGCAATTGTTTTTAAATCTGCTAATTGTTAGCTTCATTGATTTAGTATTATTTGAAAGAGTAAACAACCATCCACCCCACTCATGATTTTATAAATGTCTGTCATTTCCCTACTCAGCTGTCTCTTTTCCAAGCAGAAGAGCCTTAATCTGTTCAGCCTTTCTTAATAAGGGAGCCATTCCACTCTGCTTATCATTTTTGTTGCCATTCTCTTTACTTCTCTAGTTTCACTATTCCTTTTCTGAGATGACGCAACCAGAATGGCACACAATATTCAAGGTTTGGTTGCATCGTGGACTGATAAAATAATATTTTTGGTTTTATTCTCTATTCCTTTTCGGATCATCCCTAATATTCTATTTGCTTTTCTGATGGCCACCACACACTGAGCTGAGCATTTTAATATATTGTTCACAAGGATTGTAAAGTCCTTTTCCTGCATGGTAACTCCTAATATAGAACGCAGAACTTAGATTGTGAACCCTCTGGGGACCGAGAAATGCCCACAGTACCTGAATGTAATCCATTTTGAAGTGCCTGAGAAAGCAGAAGATAAATCAAATAAATAAAAAGAATCAGGAGTTGACAGAAATGTACCAGTGACCATGGAATCATCTGGTCATTTTAGTGCTAGAGGCAGATTAATTCCCAGGAAAAATCTGAACTCAGGTAATCAGTATGAAACAGTTGGTTTTGGTGGCGGTTTGGATTGTTACATGACTTTATGGTGGGACATGGGGTTTGGGAGGGCCAGGGGAGCCTGTATGCTATTCTACCCAGGATAGTGCAGACCCACTGAAGGAAGCAAAAATTGACTTAGGTAAGGAACAATCTCCTACAAGCATTCTACAGCTGGTAGCTAGGAAATATCATTAACAGAGTAGACCAGAAAAACCAGTGCAAGGGTATTAGATGTCCTATGCAAGCCTTCAATCACATGTTCTCACACACACACACACACACACACAACACTGAAAATACCTTTTCATATAAATATGTTCATAAAATCCACAATCTGCAATAAAATATTTCAAATCATCACACATTAAATAATATCCAATAATTAAAATGAAAAAATGCCCAGCTCTTTGTCCACTCACCCTCTGCCTAGCATCTCTCTCCCTCTATTTCTGCCCAGCATCTGTCCCTCTGCCCAGGAAAAACCTTTGCCCCACCAACTATAGTATTCGCCTCCTCCTCTCTTTTCTTCCTCCCACCCCAAGTCTCCAGCATCCTGCTCGCTCTCTACTCCCCCCCTCTGCCCAACCTCAGCAACATCCAGATTCTTCTCTGTCCCCGTCACAGCAGCATTCCCCCTCTCTCTTCCCTTGCCCAGCCCATCGGTATCCATATATCCCCCTCCCCCCAGCCCCTGAAGCATGTCCTCCTCTCACTCTCCATCCTCCCAACATTCCCCTTTCTCTCTCCCTTATCTCCCCCCCCCCCCCCCCCCACCAAGCCCTAGCAGCATTCCTTCCCCCTCTCTCCCCAATCTTAACCATGGAGCATCCAAATTCCCTCCTGTCTCCCATCTACTATGTCACTGTGTCACCCCTGTCATCTTAGCTATATTGAGCCACTACTGAGATGCCATGGAATCCAGGGTTAGAGCATTTTAGCATGATGCAGGTTATATTACACATCAGACAATGTGCCCAGCATTTTGCAGGACCTAGTTTTCGATGAAAGATTTTTTTCTGACAAGTTTCTGTAAGACAAAAGATTTGAATGAGTATTGGGCTTGGAAAGCACAATGGAAGATATACGGTGAACAGCTGATTGTCTGTAAGATGGATGGGCTGAAGGCTGCTGGTGAATAGAAGCTGCCGCTCACCCTGTATTCACAGAACAGGAGGCAGCTAAAATTGAAAAGCTAAAAGCAGACAATATCCTTCTGGATAGTGGGCAAAAATACAACAAAAAGGGAGATGTTTAGCTGGAAACGTCAAAGGATGTCGGCTCTAAGATTGCACAGCACTAATGATAGAATGGTGCATCTTTGACTGAGCTTCCTGATTTCATGATACTAACTCCTAGTAGCTAGGTCAGAATCCCTGTGCCCACACATCCAGCAATGTTCTGTGCCCATTGTCTATGGGGACTAGCAAGTGTAGAAGATAGGCCCAGTGCACCAAAAGTGTAAATATTCACTAGCATCAGCAGGATGGCACTAGTAACACATTCATCTCTAAAACCAGAGCAGGCTGTACAGGATTTCTACACCAGAGTCAGTATTTGGAGGCATCATGATATAGGAGAGAATTTTAGTAGCTGTATTAGGCATGGAAATAAAAACAAAAAACGGTTTCTTAAAGGTAATGATATCTTTTATCGGAAAATATATTGCAGCCTGCAAAAAAAACAAACAAACAAAAAAATAAATAAAATAAAACCCCAAAACACTGAGAGGTCCTTATTCAAAAGATTTATGTAGGTAAAATTGGCTTTTACCAATATAAATCTGGCCCTTTAAATATATCCCCCCCCCCCTTTGTCTGAGGAATATTGTTTGTGGGGACAACATTACCCTGACAAAATAATGGATGGGCTGGAGGTGTAATAGAGGGCTAACACATTATTTATATGTTGTACCTGCTATGATTTTTTATTCTTTCTGTTTTTTTCTATCTTTCAAGTTTATTAAACTTAAAGTTAATTTAATTTAATTTTAATATCTTTTTGCACAAGGATATTAGTAATATTGATATTGATATGTTGTTATGTAATTGTATTCATACTTTTATTATTTTATTTTATGTTCACTTTATGAAAGTTTAGTATTTATTATTTTATGCTCAGTGTTGTAAACCATTTTTGTTCAAATTTATTTGCTAAAGACGGTATATAAAAAGTCTTAAATAAATAAAATAAATTTACCTGACTAGCACCACAAAAAGCACTAACTGGCTAAATGTATATGGATAAGTTGGTCCGCACATATAGCAGATCTAAAACTATCTGGATAACTTTATCCGCTCAACATGTTTTTGAATATGAATCTCTCAGATGAAATCCAGGCACATTACTTTTATTCAGAACGACCCAGGAGATAGACAGTGGGTGCAGCCAGCTCTTCAAGATATTAGAGAGAGACAGGGATGAAGGGCCTGCTATGCTAGATGGAAGGAAATGTGCCATATGGCAGAAAATAGTTTGGAACTATAGTGCTTATTGTTTCCAGTCAACCTGGCAGAGAGTAAAACTGGCACAAACAGCACAAAAGAACTTGGGATGATTTGTTGGAAAAGAAACTGCTTTCTACAGTTGGGACAGTCTGTTCCATTTGTTTCAGAGAACAACAGGGAGAAAAGGATGTTAAAGCTTGCATGTCTATTAACTTTACATCCTGTGGAGGAGCTTCTGTGGCTTCTGTTCATGCTAGGGGCGCGTGTGCAAATTTTGGTAGAAGGAAGGGGGAAGAGGGGAACAGCAGGAGTTCACATGGGCTAACTGGGTTTGTTTCTTGACTAGGACAATACAATTGTCTTTCTTTAAAACTCATTACTTCAAGGGTATCAAGGCACAGTACAGACCTCCACAGGTTGCCTTAGTAGCTGCTCTTTTGAAAGTATCTTACAAGTTGGACTCTGAGAATAGATGGGCAGGAATTGGGAAGAAGGCTGTTCTTTGCCGGAAGGCATCAAATCTACAAAGGAGCCTGCAGATTTTAGCCCAGAATTTCAAAGAGGTCGTAGGCATATAAGTCTGCTTTGAAAATTTGTGGGTTGCCCTGGTATGCGCCTACACCTATGTGCTGCTCCCAAGCAGGAGTAACTTTCTGCAAGTAGGTTCACGTGCATACTTTTGCAAATGAAACGTTATGTGTGTAAATGCGTTCCCTAACCCAACTCTAGCCCCCCCCCCCCCCCCCCCCCAAGAATGCCCCTTACTAATGCTGGTAAAAGTGTGCGTGAACTGGGGCTTTGCACATTCTTTGACTTGCACAACAGCCTAATTCATTTTCTGGGCGCCACTTACATGCCTAAAATGGGGTTTTTCGCATGCAAGTCACTTTGAAAATCAAGCCCTTAATGAATATTCTATGGACAATCCATAATTAGTTTTCAAAGCACAAAGTACTTGACAGCAAATCTTGTAAGTAATAAAAAAAAAGAAAAAATCATAACATTTATGAACTGATTATTTGTTGTAGTGGACAATAATGAAATCGTGTTTTTTTTCTTTCATAGATCTTTATCTTAGCTTTCTTTAAAAATATTATATTTAACTATGTAAATTCACAGTTTTGACTGCTGCAATTTGCTCTACATTGGCTTACTACATTACCTTCTTAGATCCCCTACAACTAGCTCAATTTGCAGCACTCTGGAACGTGGCTCCATGATCACATATCATCCAAACTACAAAAGCTTCCTTGGCTCCCAATACAGCAGCGCATAAAATGCATTCTAATGCATACTCTCCTCAACAACCTCTCATCTCCATGGATTACTAGTTCTACCCTCAGAATACACTCCCCGATAAGGTCTCTTCAATCCTCATCCCACTCCTTCTCCTCACATAGCCCCACTGACAGTAACCAACGAAAGAACTTCCTCTATCGCAGGTCCTTCTCTCTGGAATGCCCCCCCCCCTGCCCCCCATCAATACGTCTCTTTAAGGACTCCAAAGAAGCCAAAAAGATCTTAAAAACATATTTGTATAGAATAGCATTCCCGGCAGACAAATAACGGCCTGGTCCTCTTTTACTGATGAGCATTCTGTAACAGCAGCTTGCATTCGATCGTGTCTTTGTTTTATGTTTTGACCATTGTTTTCACTCGTTGTGTGTTGCTTACTTTATTATGTATAATCAGTGAGTACCCCACCCTGAACTTTGGAGGGGCGGGAACTAAGCTCTTAATTAAATATATACATACATATATGCATACACTGCAGATTTAGGATGTATGACCATATTATCGTCTCCCTTTCACATCATTAAGATTTCTTTATGTTTATGGCCAGGCATCAGTGAGTGCATGACATATTTTCAAATAGAAGATGACTACAGAATATATTTTCTCTAGGTGCATTTATTTACTTATTTAACAAACATATTTCACTCTGTCACATAGTTTTAGGCGGGTAACAATTTGAACACTCATATTAGAAACATAAATACAATATAAACTTACTTTAAAACATACAAAATGTACATGATCTTTGTTTTTGTGTTCGCAACAGAAATCTTTAAACTTTCTGTTTTTGTGAGTGATCCCAAGGAAAAGGCTTTGCTCTTGCCCTTAAGCATTATTTTACTGGGACCAGCTATAAGGGGGTAAGTGGGGGCCAGAGAAGGAATCCCCCAGTCCCAGCACATGTTTATAGGGGAGCAGGAAAGGCCCAAGAGGCCCAGTTGGATAGGCCTGGGCCCCAGGCTCAATTTTAGGGACGTGGGAGTTAGAGGGACCCATGGAGACTTTGGCTGGGTCGAGCTCAGCCAGGCAGGCCCAGGCTCCAAGTTGGATTTACTGTACTGGAGAAGGATGGGAGGCTAGGTTTATTTGGTTATTTGTTTGGGGATTTTTTTTTTTGGGGGGGGGATTAATGTCATTTTCATTTAAGAAATGAATAAAACTGAATAAAACATTGAACGATCAGAAAAAAAACCAACCCCAAAACAAAAAAAGATGAACCAAACTAAAAATCTTGGGGCTCCACTTATTTAATCAATAGCTCTTCTGTCAGACATGTAGAGATGGTGGCCCTGACTCACTCAAATACCACAGTTGGTCTCTTATCGTCCCCAAACTCATGAATGGGCCTCAAAAATATATCTGATTAATCCCTTAGCACATTTAATATTCATTACAGAATATTTCATGGAGAATTTGACACATGATCAGCAAGATTAGGCAAACAAGAATGTTGGGCCCTTCACCATAATATAAATACACTTTAAATCCCAACAAACATATAAACACCAGTCCCTAGAAAGCCAATACACCTCCTACTGGGAAACAGAACAGGTTGGACTGCTACAGATCCCTACACAGAAACTACATAATAGAGGGCCCCTTGGTCACACATAGAACATAGACAGACCCTCAGCAAGCACAGAATATGAAACCTCAAATTAGAAATAGAAATACACATTGAAAACCCAGGAAGCCAGACTCTGCAAAAGGTGCAGCACTAAATTAAAAAAAAAACCAGAAATTAATTTTTTCCTGTACTACACAAAATACAAATATAGAAGGGGGTTCATATTCCCATAGCTGAGATATTATATTCACTAAACCGAATAAAATGCTTATTTTCTGACTTTTCCTGGATATTTTGAGGTCAATATTCGGAGATCTGGTGAGCAGATTGTTGTGCTCGGGGGTGGACCCTTGTCCTGAGGCAGTGGAGAATTGCCTCCTGGTAGGGACCAGGAGGCAACTGCTCCCAGGGGGACAGAGCACTGGAGGAGACAGAGGCTAGGAAGAGCTTCACCACTGGAAGCCCAAGGTCCCCCCGGGAGGAGCCCGTAGGGACCCAGGCTGCTTGGACTTAGGTGGGCCTTGCAGGGTCTCCTGGGAGAATGGAAGTCCGTCGTGCCCGCAGACAGAGAGGGAGCATGGTCAGGTTCGGAACAAGGAGGACCAGAATAGCGTAGGTGATGACAAGGCTAGGAACAGAGTCAGAATCTAGAGACGTGGTCAAGCAGGCAGAGGTCAGAGTCCGAGAGTCAGTCCGAGAAGTAGTCAACAAAGCAGAGGTCAGGTTCCGGAGGTCAGACGAAGTCACAGGCAGGCTGAGGTCAGAAGGCATGCAGCTGGCAGAGTCTAGGAACAAGCTGAGGTCAGGAGGAAGGCAGCAGGCAGGCCGGTCGAAAGGCAGGCTGGAGTCAGAAGGCAGGCGGCAGGCAGGCAGGTCAAGGAACAGACTGGAGTCAGAAGGCAGGCAGTAGACAAAGCAGGTCAAAGAACAAGCCAAGGTCAGTACCAGTAAGACAGTCTGGAGGTACTACCTGGGGAGACGAACAGGAACAGAAGGACGCTGGAGTACTAGGAAGCAAGAACAAGGCAGGAACAGAACTGGAACAGAAGGATCCTGGAACAAGACTTGGAACAAGATTGGAGCAAGATAAAAATGCAGTGACAATCTAGCTTAATGCCGATCCAATTGCCAAGGCAAGGAAGTACAAGCAGGGACTTCCTTATAACAGGGAATGAATCAGGACGCGCCACGGAGCTAGGACCCGCCCTTGGCCCTACAAGAGGCCGGGCATCTGTACGCGCGTGCATAGGGGTGTGGCCAACACAGCCGAGGACACCGAGCTCTGGCGTGAGGCCTGGTGTGCAGTGGAAGGCCCGGCGACCACTGCTGTGGGATGCCGAGGCCTAGAAACGCTTGCAGCTGCCGCTAGGGAGGCCGACCCGGGGCCTGCCGTGGAACCATGGAGGTGAGCAGGGCCGGGCGCGGACGGGATGCGTAACACAGATAAATTATCTGGGGGAAGTTATGCATTTAATTGTATCTGAATATTCAATAGGACTTACCTAGTTCTGCCTCTGAATATACCTGGATAAAGTTATGCGCATAGCTTTACCCAAATAACTTGAGGACAGGTATTTTTCTAGGCAGACGTATGCACATAACTTTAGCTAGACAGGTGCTCAATATCCGCCAGTACTGTCTAAAGTTTAGCCCTGCCCCCAGAATTCCTCCAGCACTGCCTTTTTGTAACTAGATCAGTTTTGAATGTGCAATGAATGTACACACAAAATGCATCTGGATGGTGAGAGAAAATATTCAAATCTTGGCTTTTGTTCAGCTAACTCCAAAAGGCAACCAGACAAAGCCTTCGAATATCAATCTCTTTATTTTTCAAATCGCGTTGATCTCAGTCTCTCTGATCTGCTTTCCTCTTATTGGTCTTCTAACTCTCTGTTTCTCCTCTCCTATCTTCTTCACTTTCTCACCCACAATTTCTCTGACATTTATCTTTCCCTTTCTTGTTATTTTTCTATTCTCTACCTCTGTCTATTCATAACTAGATATCAGCCTTCAGTTTTCCCGGTCCCACCCCTTCACCTTCCCAACTCTCCACTCCATCTCCACTGGGTTTTTGCCCTCATCAGTCTCCAGCTACCTGGCTCTCTTTTCATTTCCCCTAAAGGTGCCTCCTTTCTGGTTTGTGGAAACCACCTCTTAAATCATCCTCTCTCACTTCTCCCAACTATTCTCTTTCCCTCTCACCTCTTTCCAAGCTTTCCCATCCCTTCTAGTGACTCCCTCCCATGCTCTCCCTTAAATAATAATCTTACTTCTACCTTCTTGTCATTTTTCCAGATCTTTTATTGCACTTGCCCCATGTACAGTCTTACTTCTCCATCCCACCTCTGATTTTCTCCTCATTGTCCTTCCCAGTCCTCAGTCTCCCTATTTTCACCTCTTGCATAATTAACATCTTTCCAGCTGTCATTCTTATCCCCCCCAGCCTTTCTCCCATTCCCACCTCTCTCTCTCTCATTTCTTTACCAGGCCCTTCCCACCCTCCATCTCTTACCCCATCTCCATCCCTGTCTATCACTTCCTGCTCATACATTCCACCCAATTGCTGAGTCCCCACTGATCCCTTCTCCTTGCTCTCCCAATCCAATCTCTGAGCCCTCACTGCCTCCATCCCCAAATCCTGCTCTACCTTACAATCATTGAGTTCCCACTATCCCAACCCCAGCTCAGTCCCTGTGCTTCTCATATTCCAGGCCAGTCCCTGATGTGCCCCTTCTTCCAGTCCTTAAGTCATTACTCTTCTCATTCCCTATCCAATATCAAAGTCCCCATTGTCCCACCCATCCCTGCCCTACTTCCCAGTCCCAGATTTCCCACTTTCCCAAATTCTTACTCAATCCCTCAATCACACTCCGGTCCCCATTCAATCTCCCAATCTCTCTGCTCTCCCCACCCAATCCCAGAGACCATACTTTCCCCCTGTCTCCCCTGAATCTTCACTCTCTCAATTTGTCACTTATATCCCCAACCTAATCTCCTCTGAGTCTCTCACTGGCCCACCATTCCTCAGTCTCTTCTCTCCCAAATCCTACTCAATCTATCAGTCTCTGCTTCCACCCGCCCCCCCCCCCACCCCAGTTCCAGTTACCATGCCCCCTTCTTTGAGCCAATCCCCGAGTTCCCACTCTCCCTCCCATCCTGACCCAATTCCTGAGACATCATGCTAACCCAACCCATTCCCTGAATCCCTTATTTAATATAGGTTTGTTTATTTGCTTAATTTAGCTGTATATGTTTTAATATGTATTCTGCCTAGCACAACTGATATGAAATAAACAGCAAACAAATTTGTTTAACTAAATCAATCTCTTCCACTTGACCCAATCCCTGAGTCTCATTTCCCCCACCTAGTTACAGAGCTGTTTATCATGCCTACCTCTTCAGCCTCTCTTGCCCTCACCTCCTGCCTCTCTCATTGCTAGCAGGCGAGCTGGGCCAGCCATTGGTAGCTTCTAGCCCTATTGCTCCTCCTACCATCAGTGCCTCTCATCTCTCATGTGGTTCAGATTAGTATGGCAGGAAGAGGGGTAGAAATAACAGGTTAGAAGTTCCTGACCCATTCTCCTGCTGGCCAGGGGAGGGGGACAATGTTCATGTCTTGGCCCCAACAACTGCAGCTGGAGACAGGGCAGGAGGCGGTGGTGGTGGTGGTGGCCTTTTCTCTCTTTGGCTTCATGATGGCCTATCAAGAGAGAAGGGGGCTGGAAGCAGCCGGCACCTTTTTCTTTCTTTGCACTACATAGGCTCTATCGAGAAACATCTAGCAGCTTTTCATTCCTTTGGCCCTGCATGGAACCTATTATGAGGGCATACATCTTTGAAACAGGAAGTAGAAGCGTGCTTATGGGGGAGGAAGGAGGCTGCAGGGAACATACTCTGAGACCCCATGGCCTGCCCCATTGTGATCGCTTTGCTGACTTCTGCATGCCAACTACAAGCCACCCCATACTGGAGCCTACTCTATCACCAGCTGGATAAATTTGGTTGGAAAAATACTTGCCCTAAAGTTACCCATGTAAGGGGGGGTCTCAGAGTTTCCCCTTACTAATGTGTAACAGTGGTCTCAGTAGGTCTTGCATGTCAGTGATGTCTGAGTAGGTGATTGTCACACGCTATTGGGAGATGTCAGCAGTTTAACCAAACTCCACGCATATCAGTTTAGAGTTCTTCGGGGGTGTATCTGTCAACAGAGAATCCTCCTAGAGCAAGGTCTGGCAATAGGCAAAATACAAATTATTGTAAATAAATAGTGGAGGGGGTGGTCTCTCCAAAGGGAATGCCAGGTCTGATTCTTGTCTTACTGGGTGGTTGGGGGCGCTCAGATCTGTAGGTTAGGTTGAGGAGTCCAAGAAGGATTCCTATGTTTCCTGAACAAACTGACAAAAAGAATGAATTCCTGAGTTTGGGAAAACTCTCAAGGAAGAGAGGTGTAAGTCCCTGCTTCTCATCCATCCAGAAAGAGTTTTTTTCCAGATTGGGAAAAGAGGAGTTGCAGGCTGGAGTAAGGTGAAGTCTGGTTCCTGAGCTGCTGACCAAAGAGAAGCATCAGCTTTAGACATTCCTGACTTATTCTGAGAATTAAGATGGTTACTAAAGGAGTAAAGAGAGAGCTGTACCAGAGGAAGCTCTCAGAAGAAGGGGGTTCTTGATCTATGAGAGCTTAGCTGCCAGCATGTGCAACCTCTCCTCCTATGTGAGAGACTGAGTTTATTTTTTTGTGCTGCTGGAATTTTTTTTTTTTTCCTGTACTGTTTGGTACACAAAACCTTACAGGTGAATTTTCAACGAAGTTACACATGTAAATGTAATATACTATCATAGCAATTTTCAAAATACATTTATTAATTAAATTTATACAATTTTTAATTCCACATCTTCCATTAAAATGTGCACATAGCACGGTTAAAACCTATGGAAAATTCAATGGCATATATATTGTAGAAATTTTCAAAAGACAACTTACATGGGTGAAGTGCATTTACATATGTGAATTCCAGTTTTCCCTAGAAGCATGGGTCCTGTTCTTGCGTATGACCTTCACAGTGAGCATCTGTGCCCACCAGAGATTGGGGCAAGGGTTACACCCAGACAATTTAATTCTGGTAATTTGAGCCAGGTATGTTCAGCAGTAGACTTCTCTGGGTAAGTGCTGCTAAAAATCCAGGTGAAGTTACTTTCACCTCTGTGGCCTTCTCAACATCTACCTCATGTTCAGCACATCACTGCACCATGAATTTCACTATTACAATACAGTCCTCTTCTGACTTTCCCAGAACTGAGATTGAGATGCCTTCTATTTGAGTTTCCAGCACGTTTCCAAACCAAAATATATATTTCAGCCTCAGATGGAGAAGCATTTTATCTGTGATGTCATGTCTCTGTTTTAAGGATGCATTCTGCAAATTTCATACACTGGTAGGGATGTGCATTCCTTTGTAAACTAATGGTGTTTTAGAATGAAAAAAAATCTATTTTCCTGTCATTTCTGAAATTTTGGGGTATTTTTCAGTTCATTTTCTATAAAACCATTCAAAAAATGTATAAAGTATCCTCCATGGGCCTCCGCCATCCCTTTGATTCCGCTCCTCTCCACCTGCGACCAAGAAGCTTGGGGCGTGAGGCTACTCAGCTGGACTGAGCCAAGCCCAGTCTGTGCCTCCCCAGGCTCCTCTGCCACTCTGCAAATGAACCAAGCCTGGAGATCTCCCCAGTCCCCTTCTGTGGTGGGTCTTCCAGCAAGACAGAGTGATCCCCACTTGCTCCTGTCCCAGCTGGCCCTGAGACTAGCACCAAATGTGACATCAAAACAAAATGCGAAAACAAACTGAAGCATCCCTAGTAGCAGCAGACTCTTTGGATTCCAAGCACAGTATTTTATTTCCTTTCTTGCTCAGCTACATCCTGCCTGCCCCCTAGCCTTCTGGTCTTCCCTGGTCTTTGCTGGCAGCAAAGGTTTTACTGAAGATCTGGATAGGATTTCATCTGAACATTGAGGACAGTTTTCAAAGAAATTTATCTGGGTAGCTAAACAGTTATCCAGATGCAATTTCCTGGGCTGAAAACTTCCTTCCCTCTCTGGGGCCAAAAGTACATGCGCTGTTTCACAATGTGGATGCCTTGGCCCACAGGAAAAAGGGGTGGGGCCAGGACAGTGTTAAGGTGGGAAGAGGTAAAGTAAACGACTTAGAGATTGGAATGAGTGAAGCGATCAAATTTGCTGATGATACAAAATTTAAATTACAAAGAGGATTGTGAGAAATTGCAAGAGGACCTTTGGAGATTGGGCATCCAGATGGAAGATGACATTTAATGTGGACAAGTGCAAAGTGATGCATTTAGGGAAGATCAACCCAAATTATAGCTCCACAATGTAAGGTTCCGCATTGGGAGTCGCCACCCAGGAAAAGGATCTGGGCGTCATCGTGGATCATACCTTGAAATCCTCTGCTCAGTGTGTGGCGGTGGCGATGGCCAAGAGAGCAAGTTAGAAAGCTAGGAGTTATTAGGAAATGAATGGAGAATAAAACAGAGAATATCATAATGCCTCTGTATCGCTCCATGGTGTGACTGCATCTTGAGTACTGTGTGTAGTTCTGGCCACCGCATCAAAAAAAAAAATAAAGCTTAATTAAAAAAGGTACAGAGAAGGGCAACCAAAATGATAAAGAGGGTGGAACCATTCCCCTGTAAGGAAAGGCTAAAGAGGTTAGGACTCTTCAGCCTGGAGAAGAGATGGCTGAGTAGAAAAATGATAAAAAGAGCCACATACGGGTCTGGTTTTCACGATATCTGCAATGAATATGCATAAGATTTATTGCATGCAATGGAGAAAGTGTATGTAAATCCATCTCATTTATTTATTTTTATATTTATTTACTTACTTATTTAAAATGTCTTATATATTCATTGTTATCCTGAAAACCACACCAATTTCTGGCTCTTGAGTGGAATTGGCCACCCCTGTCTTAGAGGTCTATAAAATAATGAGTGGAGTGGAATGGGTAAATGCAAATCGGTTATTTACTCTTTCAAAAGTACAAAGACTAGTGGACATGCAATGAGGTTACTAGATAATACATTTAAGAAAAATAGGAGAACATGTTTTTTTTTCTCAGTGCATCATTAAGCTGTGGAATTCATTGCCGGAGGATGTGGTAAAAGCTGTTAGTGTAGCTGGGTTTAAAAAAAGTTTAGACAAGCTCCTGGAAAAAAAAATCATAAACCATTATTAAGGTGGACTTGGGGGGAAATCACTGGGATACGCAACATGGAATCTATCAACCTTTTGGGATCCTGACAGGTACTCGTGACCTGGATTGGAAACTGTTGGAAACAGGATACCTGATCTGATAGACCTTTGGTCTGACCCAGTATGGCAAAATGTATGATTTTATGATTTCATTTTTAAATCCTAGTGTGTATTTGGCACTTGGATTAAATAGGCGCAAAATCTGCTGGCCCCGCACAGGTCACAGATTTCCCCCTGCGTGGGAGAAAATTAAAGACCTAACAGTATTATCATGCTACTGGTGTTTTTGTTTCATGAAAGCAGGCTTGCCCACCTCTCAGACAACTACCAATTTGTCACACCCATCAAGTAAATTGAAGCCATTCCTGTAAATCATGAAAGAAGAACTCAGGTTTTGCAGTAATGTCATAAAGTGAGCCTTGCAATATTTGTAGAGCTACTCAAACTGATTGCCGAGTAATTCATAGTATCTGAAAAAGAACAACACAGAATCTTAACACTTTTTGAGATTTGAAAGTACATTTTAGTCACTTGGTGCTCCCATGAGATACTTGGAAAAGAAGGTAATTATCTATTGAAGCCTTCCATGTTTATTGTAGTTTTTGTTTTCCTGTTTTCCACAAGAGTCTTGTTTAGAGAAAATATCTCTTTTGCAAGAAAGTCCTGATTGAGCACCAGCAAAACAAAATATATAGTTCCAGCATAAGAATATATAGCATAACAACAAGAAAGATATAGATATCCATATTAGAGTGCTCAAATTAAAAAACAAACAAACCTGACATGACTTATCCAGGAATCTCTTTATATGTATTCAAGTCTAGCTAAAATATAAATAACAAAACCATGACTGTCTTATTTTCAACCGGTAGTGCCTGCCACTCACTGCAACAAATAAAATTATAGAAAGCAGGAGACTGAGGAAGAGAGGGGGAATATCGCTATTTTCCCAGTCTTCTTTAGAAATGGCATCCAAGAAGATTGGTCTCTGTCTAGTCACTGGTGAGAAGCTGAGAGGCAGTGTTTCATTGTCCTGGACCTCTGTTAATTCTGTGACTGCAGGCCACAGTTTTGAGACCTACAATCTAATTAATAAAAAAAAACTGGACAAGCATATGGCATCAAATCTATTTCTTCCTCACTGTCTTAAAGTAAGGGGGTAGGAGGTGGAGGCCTGGGGGAGGTAAAGGGGGAAGGCCAGTAAGAATGGATGGAAGGATCCAGCAAGTGAAAGACGCAGCATGAAATGCAACTGCAGGCAAGTCCTATGGACAGTGTTGCCCCAGTGACTCACTTTACTTTAAATGGAAGTACAGCATCTTCAGGTTTCCCGTAAATGTCCACAGTAGATCCAGAGATTAGGATGCGCCACACTTAGGTGCCTGTGAATTAAAGCCTTACGTGTGTGTGTTGAGGCTTCTTCCAGCTTAGCGGAACTCCTGGTTTTCAGCTTTAAGGCTCTGGCAGAGACCGTGCCATCCAGTCTTTGTGGGGGCCTACACTATCTTGTGGGGGATGATTAAATGATGGTGACCTTCTGAGTCAGGGCAACCAAGATTCCTCCCTGATCATTCCTTTTCATACTCCTGTCCTTCACCAAGCACATCCTCCCAGAGTATTCTTTCAAGATTCCTGCTGACAGAGAAGATAGGTGAGCAGGCACTGAAAAGCAGCTCTGTGCGCCAGGCTTACTTTCATCCAGTTCTGAAGTTAGGAAGGGGAGCCGGGAACATGCTCCGTTTGGTGTGCATTTGTTATTTAGCTTTCTCAATTCTATGTAACATTTTATGCTAGTTCGTGTTTGCATTTTTCACGCTATCAGAGAATGTTTTACCAGATATAAACTAACATTTATTGTATCACACATTAAGTGGTATTTTAGCATTCATGTAACATTTTTAAAGACTTGCATACTAAAATATGTTTATTGCGAGTTTTATTATATAGACTCCTCCCCCTCCCCCCCCCCTCCTTAGTTGGCACATGAAGATTGCTAAAATGTCTGCAGAAGGTCTGGCACAGATTGTGAAAAAGCAGCCAATGGGGAAATGTGAGGAAATCTGTGGGAAGCACTCAATAACTAAAGATTGGACAAGTTCCTGGAGGAAAAGTCCATTAACCATTATTAAGATGGAGTTGCAGAAATCCACTGCTTATCCCTGAGAATAGCAGCATGGAATCTGTCTACCCCTTGGGATCCTGCCAGGTACTTGTGCCCTGGATTGACCACTGCTGGAAAAAGGATACTGGGTTTGATGGACCTTTGGTCTGACCCAGTATGGCAAGTCTTATGTAGTTTCTTGCAAAGAAATTGGCAGCCTTTTAGCCATACACAATGTTCTTATGGTCCGACTCCAGTGTTCTCCACCTCCCTGATACCCATGCTGTCCCTCTTTCTTCTTGACCCTCATGCTCTCATTCTCCCCACCAACTTCTGATCCTGATGCCCTCATCCCCATGCCCCATTTACATAACCGGTATCAGAATGGAGGAGGGAGAGGGGGGCGAGAGGAGCAGGGATCAGTGTTGGAGTTGGTAGCAGATACACTTGCCTGCCTTGGGTGCTATAAAATGCCCAGTTACGGCTATGTAAAATCCTAATAAGAACGTCTGCAAGTAAAGTGTTGAAGCTGGGTCAGATGCTTTAAGTCTCATGAATGAAGCAACTCATCACCTGCTAAATGTTCACTTGTCAACGCAGAAGTTTATTTACTGTAAAGTTTTATTTCTTTGGAAAAAAAACTACTACTGTGTGGCATATGCAAGTTTGTGCTTGAGAGTCTGGTTCCTGCTAGCTAAACACCAGGAGAGCCCTGAAGTAAGTATATCTTTCCCCCAGGGAGATGGCTGGGTGGCCAGTTATCCACTAAGGGGAGCATTTTTTCTAAGCCACATAGCAGCAAGATACCGGTTCTTTCTCTTTGAAAACTCTCTTAACATTTAAGTGGCTACAAGCGTAGAAATATTATGCACATATATTTGCAAATCCAATTATAGATGCATAGATTTCTCTTCTGACCAAAATTACACCCTTGGAAATGCTCTCTTTTAGCATATAGGGAGCTAGATTTAGCTGCTCTGCATGGTGCAGTTTCTACCTCAAGGGATCTCGACAGCTGACTCCTCTGTTGGACAGCTAGACATCTTTATAAAATTGTCCTCTAAGCAAATCAGTCGTTGCCTTCTAGGACTGTGACAGGCCACGATCTGCGCTTGTGGAAATCTCTATATTGCAGGTAGGCTTTAACAAACACAAAGCAGTGCATGGTTGTTTAGCCCATTTCTAACCATCTCCTTATATCAATTAGTATCAGCGTACATAACCAGAGTTCTCCTTTCAATATTTACACACCCACCCAAACATCATATTTGGTTGTAATTAATATTCTCAATTTAATCCCACCTATAATCACCTACTTTAATTCTTCTCAATTGTGTCTTTGGTGTCTTCGCTCAAAGCCTCTTATTTGTTTTGTGTTGTACAGGGGTGTTGTTAGCTCTAAGCTCATGGGGCTCATGCCAGAGTCTGCTCAGCCGGACCCTTAGACTCAGCTGCTCCTGTTTATATTTCATCTGCTTTAGGCTTGTAAGGGGGGAAAAACAAAAGAGCCAGGCCTGGTCTTGAACTGGGTCTGCCCTGATGCAGGCCTGTGCTTTGCCCATGAGCCACAAGGTGGCTCTGTTGGCTGCAGTCAAGTAAGTTGAGAAGGTTTGTATACCTGCTTCCGGCCAGAACAAGCCCTGTAAGCCCATCCTGGAGGACTCTGATTGGTCCTTAGGGGGTTCAGAGAGGATCCCCGTTGTTCTTGGCAATTTGAAGGCTGTAAGCTATGCTGTGGACCCAATGATGAAGCTCTGTAACCCTGAGCATCTATGAAGCAACCCTGCTGAACCTGTAGATAATATTTTGCAAAATACATGAAAGCTACAAGGATGCAGGTAATAACACTGACCCTGTGGCCTGAGGTGATGCAGGGATTGTAAGAACAAAGAGAGAGTGGGGAGTGAAGAAGGAGGAAGGGGGGGGGGGGCCAAAGAGAATGAGAAAAGAAAGTGCAAATCGAGATGAAGCAAATAAATTGGGGGAGAGTGGGAAAAGGGGCTGGGGGATGAAAGCAAGAGGAATGAGGCAATGAGCAAGGAAGGCAGAGAGGTAAGAGCAAGTGGTCTTCAGAAGTGAGAGAGTGAGCAAGGTGGGTTTAGATGGAGAGAGCAGGAGGGGCGACAAAGCAAGCGACGTAGGGATATGCATCGGGTGCCCTATCGTTTATGCTTTCGGGTTTGTGTGGCCGTGGGAAAATCTCATTTTCCCTCGGATTGGCATTTTTTTTTTAGTAAAAAATCGTATTTTGGCTTAGTGCGCGCTAACGGGAGTTAGCGCGCACTGACAAAAATAACAAAAAGTAACAAAAAATAACAAAAATAAACTCCCATTGGCGCGCACTATCCCAAAAAATGATTTTCATGAAAATTTTGGGGGAAAGTGTTTGTTTCTCATTTTAATCGATATATAACGAATTAAGAAATATCATACGATATTTCAATTTGTTATAAAAACGATTCACATCCCTAAGCGATGGAGGGTGGAAGAGTGAGAGAATGAGCAAAAGGGGTTGGAGTGATAGCAAGGGGGCAGTGGGTGTGAGATAAGAAAAGAGGGGGATGGAATTAGGTGAGCGTGAGCAAGGTGGCGGCTGGGGTAGAGAGGAATGTGACCGAATAACAAACCTGATCTATGGGCAGCCCTTCATCATTTGATCCAGACTGGAAGATCAGAAGAAGCAGGCAGGCCCACTCAGCCATCACATTAAGGATAAGTGAAGCAACTGGATCTTTTTAAAATCAGATTTAGTTTAGTTTGGGGGTTTTTAGCCAGCCTTTCCAAATAATACTCAAGGTAGTTTTCAGCCTTTTTTTGGTTCTTAGAATTCAAGTACAGTAAGCCCCTGCCTCAGTTTAACAGTGGGTAACAGAGGCAATGGGACGTAAAGTATCTTGCCCAAGGCCACAATAGAATCAGTGTGGAAAGCAGGGTTCAAACTCTGGTTTCCCCGATTCTCAGCCCCATTGCTCTAACCCCTAGGGAGCTCTCTTTCAAATGGTTTACACCTAACATTAATGTTCAGTTTTAGGAGAGGAGCTTGTGATTCTTCAGTTTAATTATCTAAATGTTGGGAGGGGCAAGGGATGGGGAAGGATCTATGGGCCCTTTGCCACTGATCTTTTAAGTACCACCTAGCAATGCCTCTGCCATTGTGTGTCCTGTCTGTCTTGAGTCTCGATTAGATTGTAAGCTCCAGTCAGCAGGGGCTGTCCATCTTCTGTCTCTGTACAGCGCTGCCTACATCCGGTATGCGCTATCCAAATAATAATAACAATAATAATCAGATGGTCTCTGCTGCCATGATAATTGTGGGGTGGGGGTGGGGGGCGGAGGGCAACAGGGAAAGCCTAGGAGAGTGCTGCTCCCCGGCTTTCACCATTAACCACCGGTAAGAAGAGATCCACAAGGAGCAGATCTCCTCAGCGGCCTCCTTTCCTCGCCCATGTATCCTGTGTTATCTCTCTCTCCTTTTCTGACTTCTGGAGGCCTGAATCCAGTCCAGCACAGTTGGCTGGCGTTTGCCTGTGCCGTCTCGCAGCACTGACAGATGGGTTTTCATCAGGCAGGCGTTACAATGCAAGTCACCATTCAGTCACTTGTAGATCCTAATCTTCCAAATGTACCCATCGAGCCTTATCTCTGCCGTGCCACGAGGGAGCCGGAGCAGTGTTATTTATGCATCTCCATTTCATACTTACTGCTGCTGCCATTTCTTTCTGCAGCTCCGTGGACAGACAGGTAGAGAGAGCACAGGGCTCCAGGCGGCAGCTGTGGATACCAGCATACATTCGGAGACACTTATTCCCTTTGTTTGTTTAGATAATATACATATGTGTATGTTTATGTCCCTTACCCTCCTCATTAGGGGCGAGCGTAAGGGACATGGGTGGGACCCAAGAGCGATGGAATCTGACAGGAAGGATGACAGAGGGGGCTAATGGTGACCAGGGCAGGAAGAGTGAGGGAGAAGCAGGTTAGGCAGAAAGAGACGTGGCAGAATAAGAAGAGGGCGCGAGACCGAGAATGGAGAAGAGCAACAGGATAGCGAGAGTAGTGAAGTTTGGGGCAAAAAGAAAAATGAAACAGATGGTAGGAGACCGAAGCAGCCCGTAGATGGAAGGAGGACAGCAGAGAGAGGGAGAAGGAAGGTGTTGCATTCTCTGTTTATTTTATTTTAAATTATTTGCTAATTGCTCATGCTCTGCGTTATTTCTCCACTTGGCAGTGCGAGCCATCGTTTGCACTTCGAGATGCAACCCTTCCTGTGCCAGCTGCTGACTGCACTCTGCCTCTCAACCACCTCTCGCCCCTAGCACAGCCCCCCTTTTATGCACGGAGACCTTACCTGTCCCCTGGCTGAGTTTTTCTGTGCAAACCCAGAACACTCAAGTGTAAAATGTAGAATACGAGGACACAAAGTAGAGGCACCTGCATAAATGCCAGTCTAAATATCTACAAATGTCTAAATATTTTGTCCTCCTCAAACTAATTCTTTGTCAGTATACCAAGGTAATTCTGAGGGCGTCTTAAGAAGATAATAGTGGATAATAGCTGTAAAATGAAACTGAGTGGATCTGACATCACAACAAGGAAAGTAAAATCACTTATTAAGATTTTGTGATCTTCATTAATACTGTTATATTATTGAGTGTAGAGGTGTAGATGAGAAGAACGTTTGAGATAATGTATCTAATATTCATTAATTGTAATTTTATAGTCTATTTTTTGGCCCATTCTGGGTGCTTTTGTAACAGAATGGGTAAGAAAATTAATAAATAAAATGTAAATATGCTGATTTCCTTAATGTATGGGTGAGATAATTTGGTTAGAAATAAAAGTCTTAAATGTACGAGTATTAAAGGCATCTGACTGGCTTCTTTCATACTTTCATCACCATTTATTTATTTATTTATTTATTTATTTTTATTTATAAGATTTTATTTATTTAAAAGTATTATTCCTCATTTCTGCAGTTGTATTCTAAGTAGATTGCATGTCTCCACAGTAATTTATTGACAATGCTAGCTCCAAAGGAATGTCAAAATATAGTCATTAATTCACTGTGAATTCTAGGGGTGTGCATTCGGTTGCAAACATATTGGCAATCCGCAACATATATGCCATATTTGTATTCGTGGGGGTCACGAAACGTATGGCGAACCCCCACGAATACAACATATCACTAATGAATAAACCCTCACCCTCCTGACCCCCCCCCCCCCCAAGACTTGCCAAAAGTCCCTGGTGGTCCAGCGGGGGTCCCGGAGCAATCTCCTGCACTCGGGACGTCGACTGCCGGTATTCAAAATGGTGCCAATAGCCTTTTCCCTTACTATGTCACAGAGGCTACCGGTGCCATTGGTCGGCCCCTGTCACATGGTAGAAGCAATGGATGGCCGGTGCCATCTTGTGCTTCTACCATGTGAAGGGACTGACTAATGGCACCGGTAGCCCCTGTGACATAGTAAAGGCAAAGGCTATTGGTGCCATTTTGAATACCGGCAGCCGATGGCCCGAGTGCAGGAGATCGCTCCAGAACCCCTGCTGGACCACCATGGACTTTTGGCAAGTCATGGGGAAGGGGGGTCAGGAGGGTGGGGGGTTGTAGTTAATTAAATTTAAAGGGTTGGGATGGGGTTTTTTTTGGGAAACAAATACATATGTAGCTAATGAACGGATCGGGGTCCCCCGAGAACGGATGCAATGGATTTGGGTCCCGACAAATACGAATACCGAATGGGACGAATCTGTCCCTGCTGCACATCCCTAGTGAATTCTTCTTATTCTGAAACTCTCAAAAGCACCTCATGTTGGTCTTTAATACTGTAGAATCACAGTTTACTACAATTCATTATTGGCAATAGCATCCACAATAATTCATGATACTATAATTCAGAACATCATATATTGCTACATGAAATAACATATGACTGTACTGGACTTTCTGCCAATGGGGCATGATAATAAAGCATGGTACTCTAACCTATTATCCTAGGTTCTTTGCAATTTTATTACACTGGCTCTGTAAAAATGTTTTCCCAATCACAAGAATAACCCCATGTATATCTGGGGTTACCTTCCCTGCCTCAGGAAGCATTTGGGTTACTTTCGCAAGGTGGGGGGTCAAGTCTCCAAGGCCTTGACCTGGGGGCAGGATAACTTGCAGGGGCAATACCAGGCTGGGAACACTCCACACACACAAATCACTCTCCAGACTCAAGTTGTGCTCCAAAAAACTAAATAGTTTACTGTAGATTCTTCAGAGTCAAAATTTCTGCATCTACTTGAGCTGTCATTGTTAGAGTCTCGCGCTTTATTATCATGCCCCATAGGCAGAAAGTACAGTAGGGTCATATGTTATTTCTTGTTACAATATATAATCTAAATAATAATAATGTAAAATATTGTGGATGCTATTGCCAATAATGAATTTAACAAGTCAGCATTGTAGTAAACTGTGATTCTACTGTACTAAAGGCCAGCATGAGGTACATTTGAGGGTTTCAGGATGAGAAGAATTCACAGTGAATTAATGACTATGTTTTGACATTCCTTTCGAGTTAGCACTGTCAATAAATTGTTGAAGGATAATTACGAGACAAACTGGTAGCATGGAAGACCTCTTGGAAATTTAGGGCCTCTTCTGTTCTCCACTTCATCCTGTTTTGTGTGCAGAGAGGTTTGCGTACTTTTAAACCTATACAGGTATTTGGGAGAAGTGTGGATGTTGCCTGCCTCTGAACCATGCAACCTGAAATCTTTACCTCTGGAAGTGACATCATAGAGTTTGATGAAGACCAACTGAAACACTGACTTACTTTACTTCTGCTATTGACCATGCTACAAGCATTAAGAAACAGTTCCTTCTTATAGCAACACACAGTATCTGTGGTTACTTCGTTTCTGTTTTTTCCTCAGTCTTTTGAACAAACCTAGCCTGGTGGTCTCGTTATTTTCCTCAGTTAGTCAAATTATTACTCATAAGAATGTCCTGTTCCAGATCAAGGAAAAATCGTTCTGGTGCAGCATCAGGATCCTCTGAGCCCCACAGCAAGTTCCCTCTGGCAAAGTTTGTCTTCCTGGTCTGGATAAGCTCCTATCCCAGTTAAGTGCACAGGCTTTATTGTTTAAATTTCCAGGCTGTATGAACAGCCCTCTGCGTCTTCTCTTCAGGTCTCTGGAGAGTTGTGGGAGAAAAATCTCTGCCCTGCTCCTGCTGCTCCCTTCTGAAACCCTGGAAGAGAGGATCACTGCTCCCAACTGGTTTCTTCGTCCCCTTGCAGTCTGGAGCAGCCCCAGACTCAGTGGAGTCAGGGTTTTTATCACTTCTCCTCAATCATTGAGCCTCTAGGGGATGTACGCTCTTGTCTGTGAAGGAGGGCACGTAACACTCTCTGACCAACAGATGACTTGGAGCCCTGGAACATTCTTATATTGGCTCCAGATTAACCTCTTGCCCTCTGTACATCCTGTGCACGCGCAGCAGATGTTACATACTGTTTGAGGCTCTGCAGATGGTCCCATAAGGGGAAACCTTGATAACTTCTCTTTACTCTTGTGGCATAGGGGCCACACAAGAAACAGTTTTATGGATTCATAGAAGTCCAATTTACTATACCCTTCTCCCACTCCCCCCCCCCCCCCCTTCCCCCTTCCAAACCCTGGAAAACAGTAATAATTAACTTTCAAGTACCGAGTTTTAATTTAGGGTTTGGGCACAAGTAGTTGTGAAAAGTCTGAAAGTTGGTTCACTTGTCCAAATTTGAAATAATGTATCGTTTGCCCAGAGATTTAATTTTATGCAGCTTCTATAAGGGGGAAAAATCATGCAGTCTAGAACTTCTATAAAATATAATGGAAGAATTATAGCTAATTATCAAACTTTTGGGGAAATTAATGTCATTTCTCAAAGAGACATTCCCAAAAGGCAAGCTAACAAAGTCTTTGTTTTTCAACCTATCTGTCTTAGCACAGACCAGTGGTCCCCAAATCTGGGCCTTGAAAGTCCTCAATAGGTCTGATTTTCAAGGTAATCAAAATGTTTCAGATTATCCTGGGGTTTTTTTTTAGACAAAAATGTATGCAAAAATCTCATGAATATTTATCGTGGATGTGCTATAAACCAGAGAGTTTTGGATGACCAGATTAGGGAACTAGATGTACTAAGAGGTTTCTCCCACTTTGGATAGGGACATACTATGTACGAGGGATTGGGTGGGAATGATTTTGAAGAGCAGATATTCTGAACCCTTGTGAGAGGGGAAAAGATAATTATTGCCTTTTTTTATCTGATGTATTTGCTATTTTATTTGGCATATATGATATTGTATTGTGTTGTGTATTTTGATGCTGTAAGCCACCCCATTGGTCCTTTCAGGAGGAGGAAACATGTAAATTGAAAAATGAAATGAAAAACCCTTTTCTTTCTCTTCTGTAATTAGATGACCTTCTTGGGTTCTAATAGTGCTCTCAGACCTCTGCAGGTCTGCTATTGCCTATTATGTCCCTGATATTTTCTGTGAGAGCAGGGCCAGTGGTTATAGATGGTGTTAGCTTAACCACCGGTTTGTTCTGTCTATCCTGGCAGTCACTATAATGAGGCACATTTGTCCAAATACCAACAAGCATTCCCATAGCAAACAAACCCAGGCCACACTACATCATGTGTGAGTAATTACCCACAGCTCATATTATGCTGCTTCCTTATATTTCTGCATTGTGGATGTGGAATGAGTTATCATTGCAGCCTATATAATATTAATAACAGTAATCAACCTTTCATCAATACATAATAGTGCATTTCCCCATAATAAAACTGCTATTGAGAAATAGGCATGTTTATATGACACATTCTTTTAAGCCACAAAATATAAAAAGTTTAATAAAAAATACAAACACAATCTCCAGGAGTCATAGCAAACCCTTCATTAGCAGGAATCGGTCCTGATCCACTGTCTGTCATAATCTAGATTTCCAGAAGCACTTATTCCATGATCCATGGGTATAGTCTCCAGTAATGGACCTATGGAAGTGATTTTAAGAACTATAGTTACATTCTCTACAAATAGCACTCATTCCAGGATGTATGTATACTCTGTTGGCAGTGATACTTACGTCAGGATTTTAAAGTGTACAGTCTAGCAGACACATTTGTATATCTATCCAGGTGCTCCAGCAGCAAGATGGCCTTGACTTGCGGATGCTACCCAGCCATGATATGTGGTCTCTTTCTCCATCGGTACCACTGAATCCTGACCCACGAGTTCTGCCTGACAACCTGGTCCTGTTCTATAAACACTGTTGCCAGCACTGATAGCCAATAGATGATGTCTCTAGCTCTAACATTCATTACAAGACTCATGGCATGGTCTCTAGCCATGGTACTTATGTAATCCAATACAAACTGTTCAACATTAATTTGTTTTCTATTCCTGCAGCACTGTTGATTTAAAAATTACACTGTTATTATTAATTTCAGATGGTGTAGGGCAAACCTAATTAAAATATAACACCAATTGCCACACATATGTAGCAAGGACTTCCATTTAAAATTAATAGGAATATTAAGCGTGACACTGGGCTCAAGGAAGATCTACATAGTAATTACAGAAGTTTTGCTAGAAATGATCTGATAAAGCCAACGTAGAGATTTATGAAGTCCCCATGTTCTTTCTGGGTTCTATTAAAAAGCTTTCTACTTCAAGGTCAAATAGGTTTCCTTGGCAAGAGTAGAGAGTTAAGGTGGTAATAAGAGTGTGCTTACTGTGGCAATGTATACTTCTAACAGCTATATCGGTCCTGAAGAAATCTGGATTTTATTTATTTATTTATTTAACAGTTTTTTATACCGACCTTCATAATAAATAACCATATCGGATCGGTTTACAATTAACAATGGTATAACAGTGGTAACAATTCAGGTAAACAAAAAATAAACAATAGGAAGGAATAAGTCAAAGTTACAATCAACAGGGAAAGAGAACTTGGGAGCTTGTAACAAGCTGGAAAGAAGATAAGGCAGGAAATAAATATAAAGTGATATCATAGGATTCCTTTTGGTTGGACCAACATAAAATGTATTGACATGATGTGATATAGACCTTTTAAGACCACAAACGGTCTAGACTTATATGATCTGGAAAGCTCTTCTGTCATCATCACTTATGGATAATTCTTATGTTTTTCCCAATTATTTATTTTATTTAACGTGTTTTGTATATCGTCATTCAGTTTTGCCATCAAAACGGTTAAATTAGTTTTGCTGACTCCACAGTCAGGTTTTCAGGAAATGCACAGTGAATGCATAAGATATGTTGGAGACCCAGTATGTATACAGTTACTTCATGCATATTCATGGTGGATATCCTGAAAACCCAACTGGTGGTGGGGGTCATGAAAGACTGGTTGGGGAACGGCAGGGATTAATGAAAGGTAGCACAACCTTCAAGAAATCCTGATTATGGTGTGTGGATGCACTCCCTTTTGAACACTTAACTAATATCCTGGCACCTTTCTTTTCTGATTCTGTGCAGCTGAAGGGTTTGCGAGTGAAGAAGAGTATCTGGAGATTGAAGGCATCACCCGCGAGCAGTCTGGACAGTATGAGTGCAGCGCTGCCAATGATGTGGCAGCACCAGATGTCCAGAAAGTAAAAGTTACTGTGAATTGTAAGTGCCCCTCACTGGCTGTTCTTTCTCTGAGGGCTGGGGCAGACAGAAGCACATTCTTGTATGCCTCGGCAGACACTGAAAATAAATGGACAGCCATAAGTGACATACAATGAGCCGTGTATCATTTTCCATATCTTCCTCAGTCTTTCTGTTTCTAGTTTGCTGACATCTGAATGATTCTCTAGCTAAATACATACATAAATGTACCTATACGTGCCTTGAGATTATACGTCTTTCTTTTTAGCTTCTTTTCTTTTTCTGGCTCTCTTTTTATTTCTCTGACTATTGTCTGCATTCCTGCTATTCTAAGCACATCTGGGGAGAGTAGGCATAAGGGATGCGCCTTAGGGGTACAGAGTCCATTAGCTCTTTAGAAATCCACATTTTCTGTTCAGGATCCCTTTAAATGCAATAGGAAATTCTGGAGAGATCCGAAAAGTGCTCCAGTTTGGGAGCATGCCCATAGCAGTGAGTACCATTGGACCAGCGATTATGGGCTTTCAGCACACTGCTGTAAGCTCTGGTGGCCTGCTGGTGCAGAGCATTATGCGCTGGCTTTTGCTGCAGAATATGGTAAGCAGTATGCCACTTCTTATTTGGAAAGTGCCTGCCAGCCTCAGGAGGTATGTTACTGCCCAGAGATGAGGTATTGCCGGTATGTTGTCATCACATGCTGCGCAAGTCTCTCTGCTCTGTTACTTGTTGAGACTGTCACTTTTATATCAGGCTATCCACGACTAGGCAGATGGAGCCCCCGTGTTAGTTGTCGTCTAGACTGTAATGGATCTTTTTATTGTTGATGTGGTATGACATATTTTTATGGAAAGAAAATAGGGGTTTTTTTAACGATGCTGGGGAGTTGTTTTTTTAATTGAATGTTTGGCTCTTCCTGCTCCTTTGGGCTGCCAGCTCAGTTGGAATGGGCCTTTGGGGCACAATAGAGCCATGAGCCTTCATTCACAACTACCTGGGGTGCTCTCCCTATTTTTACAAACCTTGTCTTGCCCTCTCTCCCCCCTCCCCCCCCCCCCCCCCCCCCCCCAGACCACCTATCGCGAAGATCCATGGCTAAGAGCCATAGACCATGGCTTCTTGCAGGACCTGGTACAAAATCAATCTATTTCCAGCCAGTAGGTGGCACCGTTGAATAATGATGGAGTCTGTGAATGTAATATCCCCATCCCTGGCCAGCCCTTGTTACTGAGACACCAGGCCATCCCTAATGAAGTTGCTTTATTTCTGCAGATCCACCCTACATTTCAGATGCTAAGAGCACAGGGGCCACATTAGGACAGAAGGGAATTCTGCAGTGCGATGCCTCAGCGGTTCCTTCTGCAGATTTTTATTGGTACAAGGAAGACAAAAGGTAAACAAACTTCTCATTTTAGGGTTGTATGAGATATATATATTTTTTATTTATTTATTTATTTATTTATTTATTTATTTTTGGCAGTTTCTGCCTGCTTTTTTGGGTTTACCACTCAGTTGAAACTGGATTCTACCATTTGCAACTAGTTGGGGAGAGGGGGTCCTCATTTTAACACCCTCCTTCATTCCATCTAGCCCACCAGTACTATGACAGCTTCAGCCAGGAACCACAGACTGCAGCTTTCTTATGAACCCGATTAATGGGCATGCGGCATCTGGCTAGTAGATGTTGCTGTTGAGTGGTGCTTGGGACTCCTTCCTCCTTTGGAAGCTGTCAGCACTGCTTCCACATCAACCCTAACTCTAGCTCAGAAATCTAACTTTTCTCCTGTGTGGCCACACACAGCGCTACCACTGAGTCTTCTGACCAGCCCTAACATATACATAATGAGAGGAGTCTGAGTTTCTGAGGTGGGCAGGGGCATGATGAAAAGCCTAAACATGGCTTTGAACTGCGGACTGGGCAGGTAGGTTCTGTGCTCATCCCCAGTACCTCGTTCTGCCAGTGCAGAGATTAATGAGCTGCAGCGCTCCACGTTAGTAAGTCTTGGTCCCCCACAAAAATCAATTGGAGTACCTACAACTGTAACTGCAGCATCCCATAGTACTGCATCAGTAACCTAGCTGATGCTCTGTTGTATTTTGGCCTCTTTGCTTTTTTAATTGATTTATTTTGAGGTTAAAGTTCATTATTTGCCACCTCCTGCTCCAGTACTGGAACCCCATATACCTCTGACAGTGCACTTCAGTCTTGACTGGCATTACCCGTTATCGTTCCAGAATTGCGCTGCACCTCAGACCCATGCCTCCCCTGTTGTTTCAAGACTGAGGCTTCCTCACACCCAGCTTTGCTAGTACGCCTTCACCCTGATCTGCGGAAGCTTCTGCTGCTCTGGGATAAAGTCCTGCCCTTCATCAACAGTAGATGCCAGCACCTAGCAGGTTCTCTCTGAAGCCAGAAGGATACTCACTTGCAACTCTCTTCTTTCACCACAGGCTGATGGATGGAAACAAGGGGTTGAGCATGGAAACGAAGGATACTTTCTCCAGGCTGACCTTTTTCAATGTCTCTGAGCAGGACTATGGCAACTACACCTGTGTGGCCATCAACATGTTGGGCCAAACTAATGCCAGTATCATTCTGTATGGTAAGTAGGGCAGCCAAGAACGGGCACCTTGGAGAAGTAATATCAGAATGTTCCATTTGCAGCGTGTAGAGCTCCTTGGAAAAGAAGGGAAGTAAATTATTTCAGGTTGAGAAGGGCGATGTGTGTTATAGCGAGAACAGTACTGGACCTGGAGGGTAGTCAACCAATGTGGGCGCACAGGAAAGCACGGAAAAGAAAAATAGAATGGGGTTTGAAAGCGCACATGCGCAGATTTGTTCCCTACCTTGCACATGAGAACTTTTTGCATACACAACCCACAAGAAGGTAGAGGGAACATAGTCACATTCATTTTCTGAGGTAAGATGACATTCCGATGGGCAATATTCAAATGTTTTTAAGTGGGTAAAAAAAAATATATATATATATATTATTTTGTTGTGAGGTCTCCCTTCTTCTCCACCTCTGGAAGGTAATTTTCAGACCCCACTGGGAGCTCGTTTTCAAAAGGAAATTCCCCACGGAGCTTTCCTTTGAAAATCTGGACTGGTGCAAACTACCCCTGCTTTGATGCAGATGCAAAGCACATGCATCTGAAAGTACATGGGGCAGGGGATTACAAAATGCTATCCCTGCCCATGCTTTCCTGGGCCCATGCCTACCATGCCCCAGGCATCGCCCCCCTTTTGGCGTGGCAATAAGTGCGTGCACAGCTATTCAGTTCAGTTTTCAAACAGCATTTTTATGTGGGCAAGCCTGTGTTTCTGCCCTTTATTTCTCACCCCTTTTTAATCTTTAAGAGTATTTTGCCCCGCTTCCTGGTGTATATAGTATTGACTTTATTAGGCAAATGTCCGGTCGTCATTCTGTGGTACCCAAAATGTGGCTCTTCTACATCTCAAACGTTTGAGCAAACTACAAATTAAAATAGCGTGAATACTCACCTACCGAGTCTCAAATATATATATTGCAGTAGGAGGTGCATTCTTGCAGAGAGGTCCCCCACCCAGCACTAAAGAAAATTCCGAGATGATATTGCTGTCTGTCCGTGCCATGCCAGCTCCTTTCTTATATTAGCATTCTTTTCCCTTCTAATCTTTGTTGGGGGTGCTGCATTTCCTGTTTATATTGAGTGGAATGTGTAAATCTCTCTCTCTTAGATATATATATATATATATATATATATATATATATATATATATATATATATATATATATATATATATATATAATCCCATTTTTCTCCTTCACCTTTTCTTCACCTGGTGTAGAAATAAGCGAGCCCACAAGCCTCACCCTTGTTCCAAGGTCGGTATCGGTCGGTGTTGTATATCCTCTAATCCCACCTCTTGCTTCCCACCCTTACCTGAATGTTCCCTGTCTCCTTTGCATAGAAGACTGTACTCGTTCTTTGAGGGCGTTATTCAGGATGCAAATAGAGGGGACCAGTTCATTATCTGACATTCTCTATATTATAAGAACCTTTCAACTTCAGGTTTAGAGTGCACCAGATAAGAGACAACTAGCAGTGAGCAGAGCGAAAATCTATCATTATTCCATCAACTTCTGTAAACTACTTGACAGTACATTGACCTTTATCCTCTTTCCCACGTGTAAATGAGGCTGGTAGGAGAGCGAGTAACAAATCCTTGTAATAAATACATAATAAATGCAGTTTCAAAACAGCATAGCATTCTCTCAGGGAATATATTTGAAGTTTCATATGAGCTCAGAAATCTAGTACACATTCTTTCTCTGCATGGGATGTACTCAGAATCTATGCCTTTAGGATACAAGACTTCATTTTAAATTTGTTCTTTCTGTTCCATTGAGCAGTCTTAAGGAAGAGCTCTTCCTCTTTGCCAGTGGATATTAATTAAGGCCGTTGTCTATGGGCATCACAGGGGACTTCCACATGAGTTCTTGTCCTTGGCACCAAAAGCCTTCATTTGCAACTAGCTGGGGATTTTCCCCCTGTTTCATAATAAACTTGCTTCCTCATCTTCCTAAGTTGGTCACTGCAGTGACAGTTCTCAGCCTGGAGCCATGCACCAGGGCCCCCTCTGAAACCCTGCAATCATGGACTTGGAATGAAGCCACTAGGTGTTGCCCTTCAGCGATGACCATGACTCCCTCCCTCCCCCAGGGACTGTGAATGCGGACTTCGCAGCATCCCCAGCCAAGCCAGGAACAGAAAATCTGACTGTATGGCAATGCATAGCAATGCCGCAGAGTCACCAGGTCAGCTCAAGTAAGGAGGTCATTTTTAAAGGCGTTACATGTGTAAATGTAATATGCCATCCCAGCAAATTTCAAAAGCCATTTGCACACATAAAGTGCACTTACACGTGTAAATCCTATGGACAATTCAATGGCATATAGTGTAGCAATTTTCAAAAGCCCACTTAAACAGGTAACGTGTATTTACACGTGTAAAACCCAATTTTAAGCATGAAAATGCTTTTTAAAATCAGGCCCTATAGCTTTGAATGTTCTCTTTCTTTCTGTCTGTGTTAAAACATATTGCATACCCTTCTGAATCATTGAGTGAGGTTTTTATTTTATTTGTATTAAATTTCAAATATCTTCACAAGTAACCTTTCTGAGAAAAGAAAATCACCAATCAATCCAGAATACATAGCAAGAAAAATATAAAACTAATAAAGGCAAACATAAGTACATGATATAGTGAATTCCATTACACCTCGAAAAGGAGGGGATGGGGGTGCACAACAGGAAAACCAGAGGAAAAAATATAAGAAATAGGAAAACAATCTTATCGAAGGTAATGAAAAAGAATGGCCTGGAGCATACATAAAGACCGCTGTTCCTTTCAATCCCCATCCACAGCTGAATTAATCCTGTCAATTTTCTTAGCATTCAGAAAATGTAGTTCACCCCACTTACCCAAGCATATTTAAGTGAACATTTAGATTTGCAAGGGAATCGCAAAAGAAAAGAAGCCCTCAGAGGGTCTCTTTGTGCATTTCAAGCAAAAGATTTCTCCTTTTTTGCATTTTTTTTTTTAGCAAGATCTGGAAAAATCTGGATTCTTTGGCCCCATACATAATGCCTGAGAGTTGCAAAAAACATAGACACCTCGTCATATTCAAGGCCTGCTCTAAGACATTAGCAGCATCCCTCTTTCAGGAGTAGCCTAGTGGTTAGAGCAGCAGATTATGATCCATGCAAATCAGGGTTCAAATCCCACTGCTGCTCCTTATGACTTTAGCAAGCTGCTTTGCCTCAGGTAGAAAATTAGACTATAAGCTCTGTGGGGCTAGCAAAGTACCTGAATGTAGTCTGCTTTGACGTGCCACAATGCAGAATATAACAATATAAATAAATCTTGCATTGATCTTTCCAGGAAGGAGATCAAATCAAGGCTATCTGTTGTTAATTGAGTCTCTCCAGATTACTCATCCTTGGTTTTCTCTTCCTTTTTTCCCTCCAGGCAAAAAGTAAATTGTATTCACTGGACAGAGAGCCTTAGCAATAATTATCACTACCTCCATCAGATATTTCTTAAAGGAGTCTAGCAGTGACCTACCCACTAGTTTAGGAAATTAAGGAAACAGATATGTAGATGCCTATTAAAGTTCTCCATTTGTTTCCGATCACAAAGTATCAGGGCTTTATCTTGTATCAAGCTGGCATTCACAGCCTGAACTTCCATAGCTTCCTCTACCAGTACTTTCAGTCTTCTTTAAAGCAGGCCTCCTGGCTCTGTGTCAGTAATTTCACATTTTGAAAAGGGAAGTTTTGTCCAAGAAGCAAAAATACACCAAAGCAGTCAACCTCACCAGGACGGCCCAAACAGAATCCACGGTAACCACTGGGAGTTTCAGCAGGGTAGAGGAAATCTTAAATCTTAATCTTTCCTGCTCCCATGACTGGCAGGCAGGCAGGCTAAGTTTGAAGAGTTTCTAAATACCATGAACCGAGAGGTCAATTTTCAAAGGGTTTATCTGACGAACCTTTGGAGTCAGCTGGACAGAACACCAGATTTGACTATTACCCCCTTGCTCCTTGACTATATTTAATCTGGGCATATCATTACCCACTCGAAATTTAGCCCTGTAAAAAGAGACGGTACTGGAGGCATTCCTGGTGCATGGCCAAACTTTCTCTGGTCAATGCCGATATTCAGTGCTATCTGGATGAAAGGTATCTGGATAACTCAGGTCATCCAAATAGCTGGCCTAAAGTTATTCTAACCATGGCAGGTCCTAATCTTCCTCTCTTCCACCCTCCAGGATAAAAAGAAAATCTGCGGGGAGCAGTGCTGGCCCCCCCCCCCCCCCCCCTTGTCCTCCTGCCCTAAGATTAAAAAATGTAATGAAATTGACTGGATTCCCCCTCTCTCCCATAAGTTTAAATTGTAGTGGAGGAGTGGGATCTCCAGCCCTCCTGTCCAATAAAGATAAGTAGCAGCTGAGCCCCAAGCCCTGACCCCCCCCCCCTTCCCCACCTATAAAAGTGTGGGCCAATTCCCGTTTGCCACGAAATCACAGAAAGTGGCCATGGAACTCGAGGAGGGAGAGGGTCTTACCTCCTCCTGCCCCGCTGAAAGCCAATAGGTGAATTTTAAAAGTCCAGTGTGCACCAAAACCAGGAGGTACATGCACAAGTCGGGCCGGTGCGTGGCGAGCGGATTTTAGAAGCTGCCCGTGTAAGCGCGTATCTCCCACTGCTCACGCAAGCGAAAAGTTAGCAAAAAGGGGCAGGGCATGGGCGTGGTCTGGACGAGCGCATAAACACTTACGTGCATAGGTGCGCGCCAGCGACCCCTGCTGCATAACTTTACTTCTGCTGTGGATGATGTGTAGGTTTTAAAACAAAAAAACGTTTAGGCAAGTCAACAGAGTTTTAAGGGTTGAGCCTAACAAGGGGGAAGGGAATCTATCAAACTAGGGGGTTTGGAAGGCCTATCCCTTAACTGAGCAAACTGGAAAGAACTGGGAAAACGGCAAATGGCGACAGCACGCGTCCCTTGTAAAATTCCCCCACTTACGCGGTAGATACAGGATTTGGGTGCACAGGCGCACGCCCATTTAAAATTGAGCGCACATGTACGTGCATCCAGGCTATTTTATAACATGCGCATGTATATGCACGTATTTTATAAAATAGATGTGTCTCTGGGTGCGGGCCAACGAACGTGTGCACCTGCGCGCCTTTTAAAAGTTTCCATCCCTGAGCAGGCATTACTGACAGGAACAGGCACTTAATATAGTCATTTGTTCTCTGCTTTCCGAGGCGAATCGACCAATCCCCATTCAGAATTGAGTTCTGAATAGGGATTGGTCCCTTCCTTGTCAGAGAGTTCTTAATGGGGAGTGGTTCACCCAGGAACAGAGTAAATAAATTAATACAAAGGGCCGGTACCTGTCAGCGAAACCAATATTTAGAATTTAGTAGACTGGGAGGAAGTGGGTACTTTTAGGAGCTCCAGAGGAGTGGAAAGGTGAGGATATGGCCCCCCACTTTAAGGTGAGGGCTGAGGATGGGGACTGTCTGCTCTGGTGGGTGTGAGGGTGTGGGGTCCTGCATGCTTACTACAATTTTATCTGGGAGGAGGGGGTGTTGGGAGGGGAGAACCAGCACTGATCTCTGCTACATTTATTTATCTTGGGGGATAAGAGGGAAAGGGAGCAGTAAGGTTACTTAGATTATCTTTTCTGGGTAACTTGTTCTGAGCATATTCAACGACACTTATACCCAAATAAGCACCACTGAACATATGGACAGAATTAATTAGGTAAAGCTTCTGAATGTGGACCTTGTGGGGTAATTTTCAAAAAGATTTTACACGCATAAACCCAGTAAACCTTTATGCAGGTCAACGGTCTTTCAGAAATTATCTGGGGCGGGGAGAGGTGTGCACATTAAACTATACACAAAACAATTTTGTGCATACTTTTACGCACCATAAAGAGGTTTTCCTGGAGTGTAGTTGGGGTGAGGACACGACTTATGCGCATACGTTCAATTTTTTTTTTAAGTATTCATCCAAAAAATGCATGCGCAGATTTGTGCAGATATGTTAGTCCTGGTTCCACACACACCTGCAGATTTTGAAAGCAGATTTATGCTAAAGTCTATGGGTAAAAGGTACCCTCAGTCTTTAGCCTGTGTGGGCTGTTTCAGAATTATCTTTTTACCCACAGATCGAGACGTTTCAAAGCGAACTAACGCCTGTGAGTTCAGTTTTGAAAATACTCGGGTAATAGGCAGAGGACTCGCACACATTCACTTACCTAAAAAGGTCCTAGGGCTCCTCTCATCAGTGCACAGGACAAGCCACGCAAAACTGAGCTGCACGCATAATTTTATGCGCACCAAGCCCAGGTCAATTTTAGAAGAGCCAATTACATTCATAAAATTAATTTTATATGCTTAAATGACTGAAAATGTGAAACAGAGAAATGTGAAGGCATAAAAAAACCGCACAGCTTGTCTTCCCATCCGCAGCAATTACTCCATACCCGGGTGGTGCTGAAGAACAGCTCCTGGACAAAAAAAAAAAGTCGCAGTTCATTTCAAACCCTCATCCAAACACTCTAGCCCTCAGGTTTCCATAATTTGTATTGTTCATGCTAAGATTACAGTTACAAGGTTCGTTGAGGAGCAAGGGATTAAATGAATCACTGTTTAATTGAATTATTCATAACCCAATCAGTATTTTGCAAGGTTTGAGGTTTACCTGCATCCCTCTGGGTGTTAGCATGAATATTACCCTGGAATATTCCAGTGCAAATCATATGGTCATCGCTAAAAATCTGTTGCTTATTTTGGAGGTGTCCCTTCCCCACACACACACACACATTTCTCCCTGCATGGCAAGGCATGTCTCTCCCTCTCCTTCTCCCCATCTTTCATTTTTCTGTGCAGTTATTGAATGCTGCAAGCAATTTTTTTTCTGCTTTACTACATCTGTTTTGTAATTCACTTTTAACAAAGTATACTTAAGCATTTTTAAGAAACCTTCTACCATGACTTGATGGTGAATGCCAAGCGAGAAACCAGTTTTTAGTTCAGCTTCATAGTGGCAGCCTCTCCCATGAGAAAATATAGTATTTTTGCAGACACTGTGAGGTCCACATGCAAAAGGATTTGTCCAGCTGAGTTCAAAATGTAGTCAAACAATGTTGTGATTTAAGTATTTCCTCTCACTGTCCAGTTCAGATAATTGTACGCTGGCTGAGTCATTACCTGGTCAAAACTTATTTGGATAAAAATGAGGCGTTCCAAGAGCGATGCTTAATCATAGCCAGTTTGCACTGAACATCAGGGTTATCTGGCTAAGCTCAGCCCAAGTAAGTCTAGTGGTAAAAGGAGGTCTAAAATTATCTGAGAATGTGTACTCAGATAATTTTAGCCTTAACTGGATATATTCAACATATAGCCAGTTAAGTGACTGCAAAATTAAAAAAACCAAGTTTGTGGACCTTCAGGCCAGAGGCCACAGTCCGACCACCCCTCAAAACAGTTTGCAATAAGTGCAAACTAGCACCCGACTCCCCTCGACTCCTCACCAACCCACCACATTTTCATGACGACTGTAGCATTCTAAGGTCAGCCCCCTTCCTTCCATGATATTTTTTAAAGTCCCAAGCCCACTCCTGCCCCATCCCACCTTCTCCACCCCCCCCCCCCCCCCCCCCCCCCCACAACCTCTATTCCTACTCCCTGAAATTCCAGTGCGGGAGAATCTTATCCACTCCCAGATGCTTTCAGTGTTGCTCTAACAGCAGCGCTGAAAGTGTACGATAATAGCACTGCTGTCAGAGCAGAGACTGACAAGTTATCTGGCTAACTTTAGCTGGAAAATGTGTCCACTTGCTGGTTACTAAATATGGACTTCTGTGATCTGTGCGCTTTCCTTAATAAATAATTCCTGCCATAAGATTATACTGTTTATGAAAACCCCCTTAACCTGACATGAAGACCGTTTCTTTTTATTTTTATTAAACTTTATTAATGTTACGATTTAACAAATTCAAATATAAAATATATTTGAAAAAAGAAAAGCTGGGTATGTGATCCAGGCAGTAACAAAGAAATATACAAAAAAAGAAAAGAAAAAAAACATACAAAGATATGCAATCCACCATAGGCGAACATTGAAATAGGCCCAGGGGCCAATGGCCTAATAACTCTCAAAATAAAAATAATAATGAAACACTGCACAGCTGCAATAGAAATCTTTGCCCAAAATGAAAAATCGACGCTTGCTACCTGGATACAATCTAGCTTCAAACATCCCACTTGGAATCGATAAAGGCTCTTAAATAAGAAGGTTCAGAACATACATATTTTAACCCATCAAGTATCACAATGCATTTGCAAGGATAATGAATTATACATGAAGTTCCTATAGACAAAGCCTCAGGTCGCATGGCTAAAAACTTTTTTCTCCGCTCCTGTGTAGATCTAACAAGATCGAAAAAGATCCACAATTTCTGGCATTTAAATGGTACATGATGATTATAAAAAATAAACAATAAGATGAAGAATATTGCTACGATCTTGAGGAAAGACAAGTGTCACAAGCAAAGGAACTCTGCTGGATAACTCCTCTTCCGATTTGTCCTAAAACCCTGATATATTGTGACTACTCGCAGATATCTCTGTTGGGCCTCCATCTGTATTAGCCCCACCCCAATCTTCTTTGGAGGGTGAAGACAGAATATCTTGCTAATGGGAGGAGAACGTGTCTCAGGAGCCTGCAAAACCTCCTTCACATAAACTTTAAAAAGTTTAGGTGGAGAATGAAACTTCCTCATAGGAAAACTTAATATACAGAGTTTTAAGGATCTGACAGAGGTTTCCAAGTTTCCTGCTCTTTGATGCAAAAACACTTGATCTTTAATTATATTCGCTTGAACTTCCTTAACTTGTACAACTGAGGTATCCAACAGAGTCAATTTATTTTCACATGCTATCACCTTTTCTTCCTGTAATTGAAACTTAGAATATATATTCAAATTAAGAACAGCTAAAGAAGAAACTGATTTTTCTGAAGCTGCCATCACAGACCAAAGTATGTCCAAAGTAACTAGTAAAGTATTTTCCATGGGAGCTCTAACCTTTAAACTGTCAGTGGCTTCTGAAATCTCCACACAACAGGCAGTAATCCTTCCTGAAGACTGTACTTGATCTCCTCCATTGTCTGGCACAACACCCATGGTGCTAGCTCCTGCATTCAGCCCTGGGGCCCGAAAGACACTCTGCCCCATTTCCTAGCTAGATCCTCTCACAGAGTCAAACAGAAGGTGCCTCTCGATGATGCAGCTGAGGTGCCCGAAGACTTAGCTTCAGCAACTCCTCCTCAGCCGGAGCAAAGCTACCAGGAGGCCACAGCAGGCTAATCGCCCCTCCTGCCAAGCCGGATTCCAAAATCATTATATTAGGCAAGGTATGTGCATGCTTCCAGAACGATGTCTGTAGGATTGGCATCCCAGGGATCCAGGAGCCTTTCCTCTCACTGCCCCTTCCACTTCCCCATATTGAGAAGGAAAAAGGAGCACGAACAAAAGCCTTATAGAAGTAAGTCTGGGGAGCTCCTGTAGGAAACATCTATTCAGTGGCAGCCATCTTGAGTTCCCCCAAGAACTTTTATTTTTTCATAAGAGATGTTAATCAGATTGTAATTTGCTATGATAACTGTATTGTTTTGTTTGGAGTTTCTTGTCCAGCAGTTTTTCCCTGTTCCTTTGGGCTTCCAGCTCAATCAGAGCCAACCTCTGTTGAGCTATGACACCGAGAGCCTTCATTCACAACTCCCTGGGTATTTTTCCCTTGTTTTCATGTTCCCTCCAATTTTAGCCCAGGCATCATCACAATGGTCCTTGAATCAAGGCCACAAACTCTATCACCCTAAATCTAGCCATTAGGTGTTACCCTTGAGCAATGACTGATACACCCATTTCGTTGGGTGCTGTGAATGCTTCCTCTGCAGCATCCCCAGCCTGAGAAATGAGAAATCTAATCTGGCATTCAAGACTAGGGATGTGAATCGTTTTAGGACGATTAAAATTATCGTCCGATAATTTTAATATCGTCTTAAACCGTTATGGAACACAATACAATACAGATTCTAACGATTTATCGTTATAAATCGTTAGAATCGTGAGCCGGCACACTAAAACCCCCTAAAACCCACCCCCGACCCTTTAAATTAAATCCCCCACCCTCCCGAACCCCCCCCAAATAACTTAAATAACCTGCGGGTCCAGCAGCGGTCCGGAACGGCAGCGGTCCGGAACGGGCTCCTGCTCTGAATCTTGTCGTCTTCAGCCGGCGCCATTTTCCAAAATGGCGCCGAAAAATGGCGGCGGCCATAGACGAAAAAGATTGGACGGCAGGAGGTCCTTCCGGACCCCCGCTGGACTTTTGGCAAGTCTCGTGGGGGTCAGGAGGCCCCCCACAAGCTGGCCAAAAGTTCCTGGAGGTCCAGCGGGGGTCAGGGAGCGATTTCCCGCCGCGAATCGTTTTCGTACGGAAAATGGCGCCGGCAGGAGATCGACTGCAGGAGGTCGTTCAGCGAGGGTTCCGGCGCCTCACTGAACGACCTCCTGCAGTCGATCTCCTGCCGGCGCCATTTTCCGTACGGAAAATGGCGCCGGCCATACGTGTATGGCCGGCGCCATTTTCCGTACGAAAACGATTCGCGGCGGGAAATCGCTCCCTGACCCCCGCTGGACCTCCAGGAACTTTTGGCCAGCTTGTGGGGGGCCTCCTGACCCCCACGAGACTTGCCAAAAGTCCAGCGGGGGTCCGGAAGGACCTCCTGCCGTCCAATCTTTTTCGTCTATGGCCGCCGCCATTTTTCGGCGCCATTTTGGAAAATGGCGCCGGCTGAAGACGACAAGATTCAGAGCAGGAGCCCGTTCCGGACCGCTGCCGTTCCGGACCGCCGCTGGACCCGCAGGTTATTTAAGTTATTTGGGGGGGGGTTCGGGAGGGTGGGGGATTTAATTTAAAGGGTCGGGGGTGGGTTTTAGGGGGTTTTAATGTGCCGGTTTTTCAATTTTTCGATTTTTCGATTTTTAACGATTTTTCACGATTTTTCACGATATTTTACCCCCCCAAACGGCAACAATACGATTCCCTCCCCCTCCCAGCCGAAATCGATCGTTAAGACGATCGAGGACACGATTCACATCCCTATTCAAGACTAAGGTTCTCTGTGTTTATGTGCACTCTCAGCAAACTTTCCTGATGTAGTTCTGACAAAACACGGGCCATTTTGGGAGTAAGCATCTCACATTTTGGATCCAATTAAGTTGTGGGCATGTGACTCAGCTTCAATTTATTCACCATTGTTTTCAACATTTTTATCGGATGACTTAACTCAGGAAAATATTCATCGTTTAGAAGCTTGTTTTTGTCCTTAAAGTGCAAAGTTTTAATTAACAGATTTTGGTATTGTTTATGGGACCATTGATTATACTCTCCCATTTCTTGGAGGTTTTCTCCATTGTCTAGTTACTCTTAAATTATTGTGAGTAATTTTATTTTTTACAACCAAAGCTTTTCCCTTTTTTATAATGATTGGATCGGTCTGTTTTTATTCAGTGCACAGCACTTGCTACTAGGCCGGCCCACCTGCATTGCTTATTTTGATTTTCCTTATCATAGCAAATTTACAATACTAGTATGATGACTGAATTTTCTATAGTAAAATTGTATTGTACCATTTGCCGAAGGCATCAGAAGCAATCAATATTGTACTCAGTAAAATTATAACGTATTTCTACAGAACTATTCTAGACAGCTCTAATGCTTTTTTCCTGGAGAAAGAAATCAGAGAACCAGATAGGCCTATATAGTAAGGTGCACTCAGCTGTTCGCACATGTTAGCGGCAGAGTACACATTTGTTGTGTACTAAACTCCTTGTTAAATCAGGAGTGAAGTTGTACACACAAAAATGTGTACAACAAAATCAAGAAAGATCCACAATTTCTGGCCTTTACTCCTGATTTAACAAGGAGTTTAGTGCACAACAAATGTGTGCACAAACATGACTAAAACTGAACACAAATTAGCCCTTCTCCTTGCAAATCCCATGTTAATTAAGGCATTAATTATTACTTCCTAATGCAGTAAGGTGCAAAGCTTAACTCAGGTTTTCTTAATGCTGGAAATGGTCGAAGGTGGAGTAAAGTTTCTAGGGCTAATGTAAGCCTATAGGGCTGAACCTGAAGTTTGTGATATAGGTGACCTGTGCGCAGGGATTTATGTGCATAAAACATGCTTTGGGCACAAATCATGTTTTCTGCGCGTGTCCTGCTTTGCACGCGTAATTCATGTTTTATGCATACTAATCATGTCTTTTTGCATACATTTTAAGGTTAGCATGCTCGTTTCAACTTCCAGTGCATTAGCATAGTTGATTTTTTTTAGCACGTGAAGTTCAGAGCACATTTGCTTCTCACATCTTATTACTTCAGCGCCAGAGAGAAGAAGTTAAGGGAGAAAGCAATGGTAGTGGATTTAAGGCAGTCAGGGCTCTGCCCTTGGCTCTCCCTAACCACTGGATGCTAGTGCTGCCTCATTTTTAGGATAGCAGCTTTTAAAAGTAGCCTGGCAGCAAAGACCAAAAATGGCCCATCCAGTCTGCCCAGTAGGGTATTTAGGATTTTAACTCCTTGAAGATTACCCCTTTGCCTTCTTTATGGGATTATAAATGCCACTCTGTGCAGGTTACCTCCATGCCTGAAGTTAAAGATGTAACTGCTGCTCCATGCAATTTACTCCCATGCTTTCTATTTAGGGTTGTACTTGCTGCTCTGTGTAGGTTACTCCCATGCCTTCATGGAAGCAAAATGCAGCCATTTTACTGCTGTTTGGGGGTTGAATCACCACTCCATGCATATCATTACCTACTCCTTCATTACCATTCTCTTTTTATTATTTATTTTATTTATTTATTTAAAATTATTTTTAGCCCGCATCCTCCAAAGTTCGGGGCAGGTTACAACAATAAATGCATAAAAGCAAGTATGTATGTACACAATCAATTAAAACAAACTACGAATAAGACGTAGAACAAGGATCGCATGATAATACAGATAAGATATCTCTTCCTAGCTTGTAGGGCAAGAGTTCTAGAAACTGGGGACTCATTCTCATAAATCATTGCTGCATTGTTGGAATAGAAATTAAGCTGAAGTTGAGGGAAAGGCAATTGTGAAAAAGTGAGGTTTTTAAAGATTTTTAAAAATCTTTTTTATTCATGAGAAGTCGTAAATGCTGCCACTAGCGATACTCTATATCTATCCCGTGCCTTTTGAATTCCGTTACTATTTTTGTCTCCATCACCTCCTCCAGAAGGGAATTCTAGACATCTACCACCCTTTTTGTGAATAAACTATTTTTTGAGATTGTTCCTTACTCTAACGCCTTGGAGCTTTATATTTACAGCTTCCTTTCCATTGAAAAAGGTTTGCTTCTTGTCCATTATTAATACATTTCAGGTATTTAAATGTCTGTCGTATTCTCCCTGTCTCTCCTGTCCTCTAGGATATCCATAATTAGGTCCTCAAGTCTCATATAGCTTTTGGTGTAGACCTCTCACTATTTGGATTTTCTTTCTCTGGATCACCTCTAACCTCTTTCTATCCTTTCTGAGATAATGGCCTTCAGAACTGAACACAGTACCCTTCCAACACACTTGGAAGGCTTTTATATGGTTCTTTTTGTCTATCATGTAACACTATATGGCCACAGGAATTAAGGGATATATTCTTTCAGGGCAAGGTCCAGGTGGTCTTCTGTTGATTTCTATCAGGGATTCATTTGTGAAGCGTGGACTCTCACCCACTGGGGCCAAATAGAGGACTAACAGTTTGTGGAATGCTTTATTCACCAAATTATGAAGGAAAATAACTTTTGTGATTAAAAATGACTTTCACCTCCTGCAGCCATATAGTTCTTTGAAAAGGATTTTCCTACAGCTGCAATCATGGCCTTATTCACCTGTACCAAAGCATTTTAACATAGCCAGCATTCCAATCAGTTATGTGGAAATTCAGCTCTAAACTTGCTAGCTCTGCATGGGTAATCAAAATGGAAAATTACTCAACATGCCATAAATAGCTTTTAAGTACTGTAAATTACTGGGCGGTTTGAAACCATCTCTGCTACTGTACAAGAAACCTTTTCAAGTATATATGGTCAGTCCAAAAATGAATGCTGTCTGCTGTTTCTTTTACTGTAACTTGCAGAATGTATAAAAGATCTGCAAAGCCAATTAACGCTAAGTTTTCAAGAATCCACATGGAAATATGGTACATCTATAGAGCAACCACTTTTTTGATAACGCACTTAAGTTCAAGTGGCTTCTAAAACTCAAATGATAAATGGTACATTTTAGCTTGATGGGTTATGCATGTTGGTGGCTGTCTGGTTTCTCCTCTCCTGAAGGGTTAAAAATGTACATGATTTCTTATTTGTCTGATCTGATTACCTTGTAGATTTAGGTGTTTGTCTTTCGTCCACTTCTGTGGAGAAGCAACAATGTATGAATGGAACTAAGGATTCAATGTAATAAAGTGCACTAAGCCAGGGGTGAGCAAACATTATGAGCCTTGGCCCTCCCTTCTATTCATACAATTTGGTGGGACCCCCCACCCATCAAAGTTGGGTTACATCATGTATATAAAATATATATATATAAATATATATATATTAGACAGCAGTGCTCTAAGACCTGTCAGAAAACTGGGATTGGGTACTGCTGCTTATTCTCTGAAAGAGAAATTAGAGAAGGGGATAACAGTCCACTTACTATTGTCACTCAAACTTCAGATCATATAAGGCTGATGAGTCAACATACGAACATTCAACAGAGGGATATTGAGGACTTTGTCCCCCAATACCTTTGAAGAAAGAAGGGACTTTTTCACCTCTACAATGCCTACCGTACCACAGTGGGCTAAGTAGGTCAGTGTACTGTAGCATCGGAATCACTGCTAGTATTTTGAAAAAGAAAATATCTCCTCCGAATGACTCCAGTTACCTTCATTCAGAATTCTGGTAAGAGAGGTCCTCTGATCAGGGAAGAAAAAGGTTCTCCTTAAAACTTAAGGTTGGGGGACCATGACCCTGAAGACGGTAAGAAGATGATTACCTTGCTGATGTTGGAGGAAGAAGGAGAGTCCCCTGGAAATAAACCTGTCATCTTGTAATGCTTCTGGTCCTTTCAGTGATGATGCTTTGAACATAGATTGTCAGGCAAATGACACTAACTATGCTCTGCATGAACACATATCACAAGATCCCTCACCAAGTAGAGTTCAAGGATAGCCTTCTGCTATGATGCACTTGCACACTTCAAGAATGAAATCTTCTTGAGATATCTGCACTGGGCTCTATTAAGGAATTCACAACCAGATTACTTGTGATAAGAAATAGGCTCTGGCATTTCTAGATGTGGAGAGGAATTCTTGGATTGGGAGGCCACAACTTCTGTGCCAAAGGCCAGAAGCTTTGGCACGAGTGATTATAGAGTGCATCAAGCGTATTGATGAAGCAGAGGGATCATGTGCGCTGATGGTGTAGATGCAATGATGGCACTGCTAGATTGAGTGTAACGATGGTGTAGATGTACCAATGGCACAGCTGCATTGATGAGTTAAATGCACCAATGATGCAGGAATATTGAGTGCACTGATGGCGCAGATGCATGATGCAGATGAGTTGCTTGCATCAAAGGTGCAAATGTCTAGCTGGTGCAGATCGGCTGACAGTATTCAAAATGATGCAGATAGCCTTTGCCCTTACTATGTCACAGGGGCTACCGGTGCCATTGGTCAGCCCCTGTCACATGGTAGGGGCACAAGATGGCGCCGGCCATCCAGTGCTCCTACCATATGACAAGGTCTGGCCAATGGCACGGATACCCTGTCACATGGTAATGGCAAAGGGCCATCGGCGCCATTTTGATTAGTGGCAGCCGATGGCCCGGGAGCAGGAGATCACTCCAGGGACCCCCACTGGACCACCAGGTACCCGTAAAAAGTTTTTTGGGGGGTCGGGAGGGTGGGGGAAGCTAAGGGATTAGTTTTAAAGGGTTGGGGTGGGTTTAGGGGTTATATTTGTGTGCCGTTTTTCCCGCCCTCCCCCAAAACGATAAGAGAACCCCCACGATCAATATCGTGGGGTTTTCCTATCGTTTTGGGGGAGCCCCCGATTTCTGATGATTTTGAAAATATCGTCCGAAGTCCGATTCACATCCCTACTCTTTGGGAACTTCAAGGTACTTTCTGATGACCCAGACAGACTATGGTCAGAGACAAGGTGCTGAGCTCAATGAACTTTTGATCTTACCCAGCATGGCGCAACTTATGTTTTTATGTTGTCAATATTCAGATGGTTTGTCCAGCTGAGTTCAGGGCTTAGCCAGACAAACCTCAGATTTTAAATTTCCTCCCATTCTGAATGCCTCCTTGTTATCTGGCTAACTATTTTGCTGATTAAAAGTTAGCTGGATAAGTTAGTGGCATTCTGGAACAGAGTTCTCTGAATAATATATCCAGCTAATTCCAGTATTTAGAGTTAGCCGGATAACTTATCCAGCTAAGTAGGTCATGCTGGAGAAGGGTCTTAAAGTAATCCAGATAGTCTTAGCTAGCTGGGTAGACTTATCTGCTATATTCAGCAGAGTGCCTGATCAGCAGCTCTCCACTGAATATCCATGACAATTTATTTGGCTAAATTTTACTGTATAAATTGTCTGCTCACCATGCTGAACAAAATTGACCTCTATATTTTTATCCTACAATTCTTCCTTACTTCGGTGATTATAGGTGTGAGTTAACTTTAATCTCTAATCACAGAAGTTAAAAACAGTAGTAAAGTTAAAATTAACTACTATTCTTAGCATGCTTATTATTTTACTACCGTTTCTTTGCCTGCTTTTTTCACTACCAAGAGATTTGCATATAATTAGCTTGCTACGTTGATAATGAAGCTATATTTAGCGCTCTAGTAAAGAAAATGTTTTCTACATTTTTGTGCATTTCTTGCATCAATATATGCTAGCTAGAAGTGTAAATAGCTTCTCTCTCTCTCTGGCAGATGGCGCTAAACCTGCTATGGCATGTTAGCTGGTTGGACCCTTTTTTTTATTTTGTTTGTTTTCCTCTTTCTGAATTGAATTTCTCCTTTTGGTTAACATGCTTAATGCTTTGTTCTGTCACTTAGTATGGATGCTGCCTGTTTGTCTCATTTTACAAGCTCTGCTAACAGTTTATGGGCCCAGAGGAACCCAGGATTGCACAAAACATACTGGAAAAAAAAAATAAACAAAATGGCAAGCTAAATAGCACAAGGTTAAGAGACCACAGCCCAGATAATTGTAGTGACTTGTGCCACGCAGTTCAGCTATAGGGACAGTAACTTTCATAGCGGCACGCAGGTGCACATGTGCACACATTCATCAGCACACACCCTGGGACACGGCCATTTTTATAACATACGCGTGAATATGCATGCATGCTATAAAGTAGCCTGACCGCACGCACATGTGCACACAATTTGAAGTGGGCATGCGCCTGTGAGCGCAAATGCCACTTCTGTTGTGTAAGTGGGGGGGATTTTAAAAGTCACATGCACCAGCACTATTGCCAGTTTTCCCATTTCATTCCCAGTTCGCCCAGATAAGGGATAGGACTGCCAAACCCCCCCTCTCCCCCCCATTTAATACCCTTCCTTCCCCCTTGTTAGACCTGACCCTTAAAACCCCACTGATCTGCCCGGACCTTTTTGTTTTATGAATTACATGTCATCCACAGCAGAAGTAAAGTTAAGTGGCAGAGGATCCTGGCACATGCTAGTGCATGTAAGTATTTATGTGCTAATTTCATGTTTAAATCTAGCAACGCTCATGCCCCACCCAGGCTATATCCTGCCCATTTTTTTGAACTTTTCATTTGTGTGCACAGCGGCAAGTATGCGTGTATCCGGCTGGCTTTTAAAATCTGCTTGGCGTGCACCAACTCTATATATTCGTGCATCCCCTAATTTCGGGGCGCATCAGGCTTTTAAAATTCACCTTGAAGTCTGCAGTGGCAAGGTTTGAATAATGGGAACTATCACCTATGGAGTTTCAAATTAGAAATGCTGTTATTCAAAGTTTATCTGTAGGATGTTTTAAGCAGAGACACCAGCAGAATGAAATTGTAAGAACAGGCAAGAAAAACAACTCTAAACCTGCTAATGGAGGCTAATCAACTATAGTACACTAAAGAAATTGCATGAGCATTCAAATCTAAACAATGAATTACTGTGCATTTGTTGCACAAACTATAGAAAATGAGACTTGAAAGACGACAGTAAATATATGAATAAGTGAATGCCATGCTCGACATTGTGGAACAATTGTTTGGGAATAGAGATGAAATAAAAGGCAATCGCATAACAGTAGTATTACTATGTGGTCTCCCAGAGTCATTTAGTGCCCTCATTAATGCCCTTGAGAGGCCAGAATAGAATCAGAACTAACAATAGAATTTGTCAAGGGCAAACTAATGGCTGAATATAATCACAAAAAAAGAAGGTAAAGAGAATGATAAGTCAGATACAGCTCTCAAGGCCATGGAGGAATGAAGCGATTAAAATAAACCAGGACACCTGAAAAGGCAACAGTTCAATCTGGAAATTTGAGCAGTGGAAGCAAACACTAGAAATGTCCAAACGAAAGGCCAGAGCTGAGCAGATGAGACCAGAAGCAAAGAATAGGATGAAACGTTCAGTGCCATTCAGGGGGAAAACATCACATTGATGGTACATTGACTTAGGAGCAACAAGCCACGTGAGATGTGATGAGACATTCTTTACAGATATTGATTACAGCATTAAAAAAAACAAAACTTTTCTGGCACACAGCAGAGGGCATATGTTATGGATTCATGAGTTGCAACACACCATCAAGGGACATATCTAAGATCCTTGTGAAGGAAGTCCTAGATATTTCAAACTTAGAAGGAAGTCTACTGTCAGTGAAATGCCTTGCAAATTATGGTCTCACAATGCAATTTCAATGAAACTAATTCACCATTAAGAAGGGAAAAGAAAATTTAACCCAAGGAATTATGGATGTACACCTATATAAACTCATCTATAAGAATGAACAAGCCAAAGTTACTGTTCAAGCTTTTTAACATACTACGAGTCCCGTGAGGCAACAGGTATACTCAAATATCAAGATATTAATCCCACCAACAAAAACGAATACCACCTCACAGACTATTCTGCATTCCATTGAGCCGTTATTCTCAGAAGACATCTCATATCTACCTAAACTGGACACAGTCAAATGGACAGAAAAGGAGAAAAATATCACTTCACAAGACCCAGACCTGGACACTCATTAAACTACCATCTGGAAAAATAAATTGGTGTAAATGAACATTTAAAATCAAATACAGTCCAGAAAGGGATGTCCACCAATACAATGCAAGATTTGTAATCAAAGGATATTCCCCAAAATGTGAAAAGCATGATGAAATCTTTGCTTCAGTTGTGAAACACTTCATTATCAGAACACTTCTCAATGTGGCAGCTAGAAAGAGAATGGAAGTGAAGCAATTGGAAATAACGGCTGCTCTTCTGTCTGATAACATCAAGAAAGACATTTATATGGATCAGGCACCTGGTTTTGAGGAACTGGAAAACCAAAACCTCGTATGTAAACTTCAAAAGAACATCTGTACACTTAGGGGCAAATTTTAAAAGCCCAGCTTGCGCCAAAGCCGGGAGATACACCCAGAACTTAGCTGGCGCGTACTGCGCGGATTTTAAAAGGCACCCGTATACATGCATATCTCCCAGTATGCACACATTTTTTTTTCAAAAAAGGGGTGTGGGCATGGTCTGGACAGGGCCATGGGCATTCCAGGATTTATGAATGAAACCAGCGCATAGATACTTACGCGCACAAGTGCTTGCCGGGATTCCCTACTGTGTAACTTTACCTATGCTATGGATGGCATGTAAGTTTTAAAACAAAAAAATAAAATTAGGCTAGTCAGCGGGATTTTAAGGGTCAGGGCTAAAAGGGGGTGCTAATTAACTAGAGGGTTTAGAAAGTTCTATCCTTTACCTGGGAGAACTGGGAATGAACTGGGAATTTGGTAATTGCATCGTGTGCGTGTCTACTAAAGTCCTCCCACTTACTTGGTAGATGTGGCATTTGTGCGCATATGTACGCATGTACAGCCTATTTTATACCGTGCATGCACATACACGCACATGTTATAAAATGGTCATGTCCTTTGACATATGCACATACATGTGCACCCGTGTGCTGGTATCAAACTTACCGTCCCCTAGCTGTAAGATCTTGGTATGAGAAGATAAATGAAATGCTCACCAAGGAATGAGTTATGTGAAGTAAAGCGGATCCATGCTTGTACACTAAAATCAAGATAACAAATGGGCATACATTCTGATGTACAGTGTGTTGAAGATATAGTAATTTGCTTCAGGAAACAAGGGGACAGTGATGGCATATTTATGAACTGAATCAGAATTTTGAAGTAAAAGAACTAGGAAACATTACGCATTACCTTGGCATCAAATAGAGAAGAATATGTATGCTATATCCTCAGAGACAAAAGACCACTGAAATGCTGGAACACTTTGCCATGGAAACTGCAAAGGAAGTCAAGATTCCCATAGAAACAAGACTACCTGAAAGAATAATGGAAACCAAGATCCACTACCAAACCGTGATCAACATGAAAAGGCAATTGGAAAATTACTGTACATAGCTACTGTAACAAGAACAGACATTGCTGCAGCCTTCGGAACTTTGTGCAGGAACCTTACAGTACGAGTCAAAGGATTGGATTGCCATCAAAAAGCTAACTCAATATTTAAAAGGAGCAATCCATATGATGCTGAAAAGAAGCTTTTAATAACACAAATGCTGACTGAACTGGAGGCCCTGCTAATCAGAAGTAGGGATATGCTTGGAAAAAATGGTAAGTCTGGATCGTTCATTGGCTCAGTGATTCATTTATTTCAGTTCAGGTCCCAATAGTTTATTTGATTATTTTGTTCATTTGGTCATTCATTTTCCATTAAAGTCAAAGGGGGAAGCAGTGCAACATATTTTGGCCTCTAAAATTGGGGTTTTCTATCCTTGTTTAATGAAACTTGCAGGCAGGCATCAGCAGCAATCCAAGACATCAAGCGAAGGGAAAAATGGCACCAAGAGTGGCATGTATAGCCCAAGGCACCATGACAAGGCCAAAGCAGTAACAATACTGACAAGAACAACCCAAGTCTCCAAAAGAGGGGCGAATGGAACCAACAACAGTGGTTTGAAGACCAGAGGCAAAAGTGGCACATGAACACCCCAAGACACCGAGCAGTCAATTTTAAAAGGAGTGGTGCATGTTCATTGCGCGCGGTTCCTGGCGTGCGCACATGGATGCACCAATTTTATAACATGCATGCGCCAGCATATGCATGTTATGAAATCCAATGGCCACGCGCACATATATTCTGGATTTTAAAATCCGCATGTGCGAGGGGCCCTCAACTTGCACGCACAGGGGGGGGGGGGGTAATGTTCAAATTATACCCAGCGACACAATCGGCCTTTTTTCCAGTTCCCTAACCCCCTACCTAAGCTTCCTCCCCTTTCCCCTCTCCACCCCGACCCCTAACCCCTACCTACCTACCCTTTTTTTGTTCAGTAACTTACCTGCTCTTCCTTTGTGTTCTTGCTCTCACACACACACAAGCTCTTGCACATGCTATGGTCCACACACACACATCCAAGTTCTCTCACATACAGTATTATTGCTCACACTCACAAGCTCTCCCACATGCTATTACTCTCACACACACGTCTACACAAGCTCTCTCACATATTATTGCTCATACACACACTCGCACACAAGCTCTCAGGCAGGCTACTGCTATTGCTCAAACTCACACACACACAAGCTCTCACACTGGAATATGTGGGTACATGTAGCAGCGGCAGCCAACTCTTTTTGGCCCAGCCAACCTTGCAGCTTCCTCTTTTCCACCACGTGGACTGGAATCAGCAGCCTTTTCTTTTTGGCCATGCAGCCCAAGCCCAATGGAGCAGCCCTCCCTTTGGTGGCACAGCCTGGGCCCAACACACTAATCTTATCTTTTCAGCCGCTTATCCTGGCCCAAAATGCTAATCTCTTTTTGGTTGCATGGCCCAGGCCCACCCAGCAATCTTCTCTCTTCCGCTGATAGCCTTGGTCTGACGCGGCAGGCCTTCCTATAAGTGATACTCGAGACACTGTGCTTGAGATTTGGGGCACAGACCTCATGTGCCCGATGCTAAATATACTCTTGTGCTGCTGGCCACACATACACACAGTCAGGCAATACAGGAGGGCTTACTGAATGACTGATGCTGTTCTGTTATAGTATAGATTCTATATATCATGTAACATAGTTTATTATGTGCTTTATTGTATGTTAGATGGATGCTGTGCTATGCTCCAAACAGAAAGTTGTAAAGAGTGTGTAACTAAATAAATTTATTGTTGCTATTACTATTACCCATTTTTTTTGTCTTGTTTTATGTCTATTGCACTGCATTCACAGAGCCTTTATATGGAGGTGTTTACATTTTGGTTATTTATGACATAATACAGTACAATCTGTATGTAATATAGCTGATTACTATGAGGGTAAGTTTATATCAGCCTGTGTAAGGTTAAAGTCTGCGGGTACTTACTTCGTACCCTGAAACTGTACATCGAATTTTGAAAGCTAATTTATGAAAATTTGCAGATTGTCCTAATACATGCGTACACATACTCTCCTGAGCAGGCTTAACTTTCTGCATATATATTTATATGCTTACTTTAGAAAATCAAAGTATCCACATATATTCTTTCTCTGTCCCGAATCCGCCCCTAGTATGCCTCTCGCTAGTGCAGGCAAAAGTGTATGCAAAATGGGGTTTCACACTGACCCTTAAATGATGTTCAAAGTATCACTTACCAGACATAAAGCAGGGTTTTATGCACATAGGTTGCTTTGAAAATCACGCCCTATATTTCGATGTCCATGTTCATTTATTGTTATATTTAATACGATGTCCTTTGCCTTAGATGCTATTCTTTCAAAAATGTGGGTAACAGATTGCAATAAATATAAACAGATGTAAAGAAAAATCAGAGCCATGCTACAGTCCATTTCTAGCTTTGATCTAACAGTAATTTTTTTTTCTTTTATTTTAGAAGAAACCACAGCTGCTTTGACACCTTTGAAAGGTTAGTAAAGCCACTTCCCTGTCTTCTGCAGTGCGGGCCTTCTCTCCCTTTCCGCATTCTATCCCACATTCCTTTTTTACCACTAAAGACAAGGAAAAGCTGTGGCTAGCTCCTTACACTCATCAGCTGCAGTAACATTTTTGCTTTCATATTTTTTTCTATTTGTAGCCTCTTTGCTCCATGGCCTACCTTATGTTATAGTACCTTTGTGATTTTTTTTTAATTACATAATTTACATTGTGTCAGTCATGCTTGTGTACGTGTGCATAAAGTACATATTGCTAGTCCTAATCCCAGCTGCTTTTTATAGCTTCAGTAATAGCCGTGGGACATTGGAGGAAAGAAGCTAAGGATTTAAGGCAAAAGGAGAGGGATGAGTTTGCAAATGTGATCTGAAAACAGAAAGAGGATCCATAAATTAAAGTGACAGAGGTCTACATCTTTATTGCCAGGGTGCAAAGAAAAAAAATAGATTGTACAATCTGTATTGAGAAAAGAATGCAAGAGGAGGAGACAATAGCCCCAATATTCAGCACCACTTAGTCGGATAAGTAACAACTTATCCACTAAGTGGCAGTGGCTGAATAATATCTGCATTTACTGAGCAGCCACCATTTAGCTGGATAACTGCTTTTATAGCTAAGTAGTTCACTGGCTAAGAAGTGGGCTTGAGGGAGGCATAACGGGAGGAGTTAGTTATCTGACTAACTTAGCCAGATGAGTGCTTATATTCGGACCAATCTGGTTAAGTTAGCCAGATAAGTTAGACTTGTTATCGATCAGGTCTAAAGTTAGCCAGATAAATGGCCCCATACGCTATTTGCACATTGAGAGCTTGCAGTTGTGGTAGAACTCTCTCTGACAGGGGAGGGGGGGGGGGGGGGGGTTATAGCCACGTGTGATTCTGTGGCACCCAAAATATTAGAGAACTGTGCAACAGCACAGAAATCCATCTCCACAGCCTGCAGCTCATGCCTCTGTAAGGGAAATCTGATGTGATCATGAATATGCAAACACATGGCACACAGCACTTGGTGCAAACACCTTGAAAAGCTTGTTTGTGACATTCTCCCTACTGACAGTGGCTTGGAAAGAGCCAGAGGCTATGAAATGCAGTGAGCTCAACAGTTCACAAGGCCTGGAATGGCATGAGATCTGCCTGTGACAGAATCCATTTCATCTTTCAGCTCCTCATATAATGCCTTGATGGCCTGTGAGCTCAAATGGTACCTTCTGATCAATTCCTCAGGAAGACCAAGCAATGTGGCACAGACACAAAATATTCACTCCCTCTGGGTCCAGCTTCATCTCCAATGTGGTGTGAGACCCCTAACCCCATGCAGAACCCACCTGCCCTGGTTGCCCATTCACCTTCTGCTATGGCTCAGGAATGGGTAGCATTTCAGCCTCTTGATGCTACTGGTTTGCTTCCCTAATTTGCAATGTAGCCAAAAGCAGATTATAGTGGGCACACATTTTGATAGGAAGTAACTAGCTGCTCGGAAGCTCTTTTTATTGGTCTAAAACTTAGTAGGTGGGCTAGGAAGGTGTGAGCCTGAAAATATTGTGAGAAATAACCAGTTTTCGGCTGAAGTGTTTTGTTTTTCCCAAAATAACTCCTGTGTTGATATTTTTCCCCAAATCTGTGATATTTCCTGATGTAATGTACAATATAATATTGCAAGAAGTATTAAACCATCCTCATCTTCATATTTTGCTTGTGTGTTTAAATATTTCCATAAAAATTAGTGGTCAAAAGTTTTAATGCGCATTGCAAAATATTTCCACATGATGCGCTTACTTGTCGCACAAAATCAACCTTTTTAATGAGTTAAAGCTGTTTTCTGCATACTACAGCCCTATTACAGTTTAGCAAATGAGGAAGTTAACTAGCCAATAGTCTTTGAATATCAGGCTATTAGGAAATGACACAATTCTGACCTGCCCGTGGCATTCCTCTGGCATACCGATTGCCATCAGTAGCAGCAGCAGTGGCTTCTTCCGAGAGGGGCGTGACGTGAGACACACTCCATTTTGGCCCCTCCTTCCCGCCATGACAGATACCTCCGCTGGAAGTCCCTGCAAAAGACGTCGGATGCAGCTAGCGTTTAAGCAGCTTCTTCCCTGCAGCCCTATGCTTCGGCAACAGGCTTGGTGAGTAGGGGTTTGCTGCTTCTCCTGGATTATGCTGATTGTTCTGTTCCTTATGTTCTCCCTGCTTCCTGGTCCTGCCTTGTGAGTCCTATTGTGTGTAAGTTCTGTCATTGGTCTTCTCTTTGCTGCTTTGACCTTCTGCTGGATTCTGGACTTCGATTGCTCGCTACCTGCCCTGACCTTCTGCTGGATTCTAAACTTGGTTTGCTCGCTGCCTGTCCCGACCTACTGGAGTCTGAACTTGGATTGTTCACTGCCTGCGCCAACCTTCTGCTGAGTTCTGGACTTGGATTGCTCGCTGCCTGCCCAGACATTCTTCCTGCTCTGGATTTGAATTATTTGCTGCTTGTCCTTTCTGATTCTGTTCATTGACCACCTGCCGATGGTCTTTGCTCCCATCTCTGCTCCAAAGTAAGACTGTTAGTCTCTCCTGTGGGATCCACAAAAATCATAACAGTTTGCCGAGGCCATGGCTCCAGTAGATCTAACAGCCTTACAAGCCATTCCTGGCCTGGCAACTCCGGTACAGCAACAGCAAGGAGTTCTGGATCAAGCAACAGGGGTTCTTAAAAGACTTGTGGCATGAATGGATGCACTTGCCATATCCTCGCCAACACCGGCTCCTCCCAGTCCATCTACAAATTCAGTTCTTCGATTGCCATCTCCTCCTCATTTCATTGGTGATCCTTGCCAATGCAGATGTTTTATTAACCAGTGCAACATGCACTTCTCACTTCAGGTGCCACTATTTCCTACTGACAAAACAAAGGTCACCTTCATTCTTTCTCTGCTGGAGGGCTCAGCATTAGCTTGGGCATCTCCCCTTTGGGAATGAGACGACCCCTTATTGGACAATTTGACCATTTTCTTTGAGACTTTTGTTTGATTTTCAATGAACCAGGACATTCAGCCTCTGCAGCCTCTGATCTATTACAAATTCGTCAGGGCTCTTGCTTCATTGAAGACTATGTGATTCAGTTCCGGACTTTGGCCATTGAACTACGGTAGGGAGAGGATAGTCTTATAGCCATCTCACCAAGGACTGTCAGAATCCATAAAGGATGAATTGGCTGGACAAGAACCGCCAGATTCTAGGGATGTGGAGACCAAAAGTTTAAGTTCATAAGTCCATAAGTCGAAAGGGGGTCCCATTTGCGGTCAATATGGACATATGGAGAATTCCATAAGTTGAGTCTATGTCCATATGTGCAAATAAAAATTTAAACCCCTCACCCGCCCTAATCCCCCCCCCCCCCCCAAGACTTACCAAAACTCCCTGGTGGTCCAGCGGGGTCAGGACGCCATTCCTGAACTCCTTTGCAAGGAGCACGTGACGTCGGCGTCACGTCGGAGTGACGCGGCGTCACGTGATTCCCCTCGGGTTCGCTCCCGGACCCCTCGTTGGGCTCAAAAGGCACTTTTGGCCAGCTTGGGGGGGCCTCCTGACCCCCCCAAGCTGGCCAAAAGTGCCTTTTGGGCCCAACGAGGGTTCCGGGAGCGAACCCGAGGGGAATCACGTGACGTCGGCGCCACGTCGGAGTGACGCGGCATCACGTCGGAGTGACGCGGCGTCACGTGATTCCCCTCGGGTTCGCTCCCGGACCCCTCGTTGGGCTCAAAAGGCACTTTTGGCCAGCTTGGGGGGGCCTCCTGACCCCCCCAAGCTGGCCAAAAGTGCCTTTTGAGCCCAACGAGGGGTCCGGGAGCGAACCCGAGGGGAATCACGTGACGTTGGCGCCACGTCAGAGTGACGCGGCGTCACGTGATTCCCCTCGGGTTCGCTCCCGGACCCCTCGGGCTCAAAAGGAACTTTTGGCCAGCTTGGGGGGGCTTCCTGACCCCCCCAAGCTGGCCAAAAGTGCCTTTTGGGCCCAACGAGGTTTCCGGGAGCGAACCCGAGGGGAATCACGTGACGTCGGCGCCATGTCGGAGTGACGCGGTGTCACGTGATTCCCCTCGGGTTCTCTCCCGGACCCCTCGTTGGGCTCAAAAGGAACTTTTGGCCAGCTTGGGGGGGCCTCCTGACCCCCCCAAGCTGGCCAAAAGTGCCTTTTGGGCCCAACGAGGGTTCTGGGAGCGAACCCGAGGGGAATCACGTGACGTCGGCGCCACGTCGGATGCGGACGCGGACGCGTGGGGAATCACGTGATGTCCGCGTCACGTCGGAGTGACGCGGACATCACGTGATTCCCCACGCGTCCGCTCCCGGACCCCTCGTTGGGCTCAAAAGGAACTTTTGGCCAGCTTGGGGGGGCCTACTGACCCCCCCAAGCTGGCCAAAAGTGCCTTTTGGGCCCAACGAGGGTTCCGGGAGCGAACCCGAGGGGAATCACGTGACGTCGGTGCCACGTCGGAGTGACGCGGCGTCACGTGATTCCCCTCGGGTTCTCTCCCGGACCCCTCGTTGGGCTCAAAAGGAACTTTTGGCCAGCTTGGGGGGGCCTCCTGACCCCCCCAAGCTGGCCAAAAGTGCCTTTTGGGCCCGAGGGTTCCGGGAGCGAACCCGAGGGGAATCACGTGACGTCGGAGTGACGCGGCGTCACTCCGACGTGACGCGGACGTCACGTGATTCCCCACGCGTCTGCTCCCGGACCCTCACGGAACTTTTGGCCAGCTTTGGTAAGTCTTGGGGGGGGGGATTAAGGAGGGTGAGGGGTTTAAATTTTTATTTAGATCAACAATCACGATTTCCAACGTATTCAACATAGCTTATGTTGAATAAGTTGGAAATCCGATCGTTTAAGCCTCATCTTTTTTTTAAGTTAAAAAAAAAAAATAAGTTGCGTTTTCCATTTAAGTTCAAAACGAATGCACACCCTTACCAGATTCATTAAAAGAGTTGATTCGACTGGCAATACACCTGGACCTTAGGTTTCAAGAAAGATCTTGGGAGAGAGCCTCCCTTCATCATCCAGTACAATTATCACCTACGTTTCAACTCCCAGTCCTTCCCAACAAACCTCAGGAATCTCGACCCTCCTCCAAGGAACCCATGCAAGTGGACTGGATCAGGATTTCGCCTGAAGAACAACAGTGATGTTGGCAACATAATCTCTGTCTGTATTGTACTGAAGTAGGCCATTATGTGGCTTCTTGTCCCGTGAAATTGGGAAACTCTCAGACCTAGGGTTGGTAGGAGAAGCCACCCTGGGTCATTTGGCTTCCTCTCCACAGATCCTAATTCCGGTAAGTCTTTCAGTGAATAAGAAACCAATCCATCTTCAAGCTGCCTAAAATACGGGGGTGGCCGGGAACTTTATTGAAGAAAGTATAGTGCAGCAGTACCAAATTCCCACTGAACCTTTGAGAGTCACTCCTATGGTATCTTCTGTTTCAGGGGAACTCCTGGCGGAAAGGATTTCCTGAATCACAACACCTCTGACTATGAAGACTGGCCTTCTATATCAAGAAAATATCAGTTTATATGTTCTACCATCTGCTGTCAACCAGATTATATTGGGATTACTATGGTTAAAGTTATACTAACCTCACATTGATTGGAGTTCCTTGCAATTGGCTAAATGGAGTTCAAAATGTCATGAGACTTGTTTGATCCAAGTAAGGGCACCAGCACTCAAAATTCAGTGTTCTATTCCAGCTCTTCTGGGGTTACCCACTCCATTTGCAGAATTTGCTGATATCTTTAGTAAACAGCGAGCCGAGACCTTTTCCCCGCATCGAGACTGATTGCTCCATTGGATTACTTCCAGGAAAAATGCCCCCTCGGGGAGGAGTATACTCACTATCAGTTCCAGAAACAGAGGCTATTCAGGATACTTTGGCCAGAGGGTTCCTTAGACCTTCTTCTTCCCCGGCAGGAGCTGGGTGTTTTTTGTTGGGAAAAAAGATTGGTCTCTTGCATCGATTACCAGGGACTGAACACCATTACTAAGAAAAATCGGTATCCCTTGCCACTCATCACAGATCTTTTTGATTGACTCAGAGGAGCACAGATATTTACTAAATTAGACTTACAGGGAGATTACAATCTGATTCATATTTGAGAAGGAGATGAATGGGAAAACTGCTTTCAACACACATGATGGCCACTACAAATATTTAGTCATGCCATTTGGACTATGCAACACCCCAACAGTGCTCCAAGCTATGGTAAATGACATATTTTGAGACCTTTTATTTCCCACGTTGTCGTCGTATATTTGGATGATATTCTTATTTTTTCCAAGATATTGAACCAATAGCAAGACCATATACGACAAGTTCTTCAATGTTTGCATGAGCATAAGTTATATGCTAAGTTAGAGAAATATGCCTTTCATCAAGAATTACCTTTTCTGAGATATATAATTTCCTGAATCGGCTTACAGATGGATCCAGAAAAATTCAAGTCAATCCTGGACTGGCCTCAAGACATTACAGTGTTTTTTTGGGATTTTTCTAATTATTATCATCAGTTCATCTGTGGATATTCCTTATTGGCAGCTCCACTCAGGCCTTAACCCGAAAAGGGGCAGATATACACAATTGGACCCTAGAGGAAGTTCAAGCCTTTCAACAATTAAAGAAAAATTTGTCAAGGATCCCTGTTTTCAGCATCCCACCAAACCATTCATTGTCGAAGTAGATGCTTCCTTGGTAGGAGTTGAAGTGATTCTTTTACAATCAGATACAGTTAGGAAATGAATTACCTGTGCTTATTTCTCTAAAAAATGTTCTTCTGCCGATAATTATTCCATAGGTGATTGGGAACTTCTTGCCATTAAGTTAGCATTGAAAGAATGGTGTCTTCTAATAGAGGGAGCTAAGCATACTGTCACAATCTACACCGATCTTAAGAATTTGGCATATCTTTCTCATGCCCAATGGCTAAATCCCCGACAAGCCCGATGGGCTCTATTTTTTAGTCATTTTGACTTTAACTTGCTCTTTTGCCCAGCAGAAAAGAATCAACGGACACATGCTCTATCCAGAAGTTTTTACCCTGATGAAACCCCTGAGTTACTTCTTCATATTATAGATGCAGCCCGAATCATGATTGCCTCTATTTTTACAGTTCCGGTGGGGAAGACAGTAGTCCCTAAACAGTTGTGAGAATGAGTCCTTCAATGAGCCCATGACTCTCTTCTTGCAGGTCATCCAGGACTCCAATGAACTAAGAAGCATCTCTCTCAACTCTATTGGTGGCCTCAGTGGAAAAATGACACCAGACAATATGTAACATAGTAATGACGGCAGAAAAAGATGAAAATGGTCCATCTAGTCTGCACAGCAAGCTTCCCAAGGCAGTCACTGCTTCTCCGTGCAGGTTACCCCCATGTTTCTCTTAAGGGTAATAACTGCTGCTCCGTGCCGGTTAAGCTTTTTTATTTATTCCCATCCTCTAGCCTTTTAGTGAACCACATTGTTTATCCGATGCCCCTTTGAAATCCTTCACACTTTTAGTCTTTACCACGTCTTCTGGAAAGGCATTTCCTGTCCTATGTGTGCAGCCAACAAAAGTTCCCGGTCTCGACCTTGGGGGTTTCTTCAGCTGCTACCAGCCCCTGAGAAACCCTGAACCCACATTGCCAGTGACTTCATCACAGATCTTCTGAAGGAAACAATACGATTTGGGTGGTTGTGGATCACTTTTCAAGAATGGTCCACTTTGTTGCTCTCCCTGGACTGGAGTATGCACGATTGTTTGCTCAGCATGTTTTTCGACTACATGGACTTCCTCATCACATCCTGTCTGATAGAGGAGTTCCGTTTACTGCACATTATTGGAAAGGACTTTGTAAAAAATTTGGAATTCAGCTTGATTTCTCCTCAGCTTATCATCCTCAATCTAATGTATTGGCAGAATGAACTAATCAATCACTTAAAACCTTTTTACAATATTATGTGAACCAACGTCAGAACAATTGGTCTTCCTTATTTTTATGGGCCGAGATGTACCATAATCATGTTAACCAAGGCACAGGAACTTCACCTTTTGATCTGGTTTTTGGACATCATCCTCATATATCACTGCCTGTTACTACAACATCAACATGTCCAGCCATCATCCTCACTACCCAAGAACTACACGATCTATGGCAAAATACCCATCAGCTTCTGGAACGGGCCACGTTTCAAGCTAAAAAAATGGGTGGATCTGAAGTATCGACAATCTCCACAGTTCCATCCAAGAGAATTGGTATGGTTAAGTTCCCACAATCTCTGATTACAATTGCCCTCATTAAAGTTCACTCCTCAGCTTGTGGAATCTTTTCCAGTTGAGAGACAAATAGGAAATGTCACATATAAACTCAGACTAACTTCCAACCTTCAAATTCACAATGTATTTCATGTATGCCTCCTTAATCCTGCAATTTTGTCTTGGCCTACTAGAAAACCGAGACAACCTTCACCTGCAATAATTAAAGATGATACACAGTATGAAGTAGACAAAATCTTGGATTTACATGGACAAGATTATGGCCCGGAGGAAAATTCTTGGGAGCCCACCAGTAATATTCAAGCTCCTAAACTTATTCATCAATTTCATCAATGCTTTCCTTCTAAGCCCAGACCTAGGAGACAGGTGAAGAGACTTTGCTGGGGAGGTACTGTTAGAAAACAACGAGATTCTGAGCTGCCCGCGACATTCCCCCAGTGCGCCGATTGCTGTCAGTAGCCGTAGCGGCTTCCTCTGAGAGGAATGCGATGTGAGACTTTTGTTTGATTTTTGATGAACCAGGATGTTTGGCCCCTTCTTCCCACCATGCCAAACCCACCCTCCCCCCACTGAAAGACCCCGTGGAAGACTTCTGATGCAGCAGCATTTAAGCAGCTTCTTCCCTGCAGGCCTTCGCCTTGGCAACATGCTTGGTGAGTAGGAATTGCTGCTTCTCCTGGATTGTGCTGATTGTTCTGCTCCTTGTGTTCTTCCTGCTTCCTGGTCCTGCCTTGTGAGTCCTATTGTGTGTAAGTTCTGTCACTGGTCTTCTCTTCACTGCTCTTCTCTTCACTGCTCTGACCTTCTGCTGGATTCTGCACTTGGATTGCTCGCTCCCTGCCCCGACCTTCTGCTGGATTCTGCACTTGGATTGCTTGTTGCCAGCCCAGACATTTTGCCTCTCTGGATTTGGATTATTTGCCACTTGTCCTGATCACCTGTCTGATTCTGGTTATTGACCACCTGCTGACGGTCTGCGCTCCGATCTCTGGTCCAAGGTATGTCTGTTAGTCTCTCCTGTGGGATCCATAAAAATCGTAACACAGGCCCAATAGTGTATAGTCAAGGAAACTAGTAAGGTAATATTGAATGGTGACCTGAAAAGAAGCAAAATGAAGATCTATGGGGAAAAAAGGTAGCGTGATTGCATTTTTTAGTTCTCGTAAAGAACAAAAAACAGCATTTTACACTTATTAGACTTTGGAGAATAAAGGCTTAGAAAGTCCGTAGAGTAAAAAGATGCAGGAATCACGGTTGGAAGAGAAGAAAATTATGGCTGAGTAGAGTATTTCCTTGAAAGAAGAGTCAAGCATGTGGAAGATGTTGATGGTGTTAGAGGCAGAGATTGTAGAGAAAAGAAACATAATGAAATCAGGGCTGAGAAGGAAGTAATTAAGCACAAAGTTAATAAAATATCTGCACATTATAATTAGTTACAGTCAGTCAACCTTCCTCCTGTCTTCTTGGGTTTGTTGATAAAACCCTTTGACCCCTTTTCTTTTCTTCATACTGCTTACAAATGATGCTGTCTTTGCATCCTTTTATCCATTTGCATTCTATTAGTGTTTCCTTACATGAAGCAGAAATTAACCGGATTTTACATCATATCTTATGTCAGCAGCTTGCTTACTTCAGATATTTCTCTGATACAGAACTGTACTGTCACGCTAAATATATATTTTAAGAGGCTAATAAATGGCACATATGCACTATTATAGAAATACATATACATACACATCTAATAGCACATTACAAGGGTAATTTTCAAAGCTGAGAAACTCTATGAGTAGTTTTTACTCACAGACTTTCCACTATTTCAAAGCAAAAGCACATGCATACTTTCTCTTTGAAAACTTTTGGAAATTACGTGCAAAAGAGGATAACTTGTGTACTAGGAGGATAATTTTTAAGCAACTCTTCATGGCTGCATATACAAGCGTATATGGCTACACAGAGATCTATGATATTTTATAACTTATGCATATGAGATAAGCGCATATTATAAAATACGCATGACTGCTCTCAATATATGTGTGTATGTATGTATGCTTACTTGTAAAAGTATTTCATTGCATTGAACATGTGTACTTTTACTACCAATTTATAAAATATATGCGTGATTTTACATGCAGAACAAAGTAGCACTTGTCCATGTAAAACCAGATTTTCACATGGAAGTTAATATATTTTAAAACATGTCCACATAATTGAAATTTTCCGATTCCACCATCAGTTCGCCCTATCCTTCTCAAGTTCATCAGATTTCCTACCCAGTCAATAGTAGACAATAAACACGTCTGTTATCAATTATGCAAGATAATTAGCAGGAGTAAAATAATGCCAATAAGTTGCCAAAAGTATGCGCATAAGTCTCTTATGAGATAGCAACTTACAAGTGTAATTGTTGGCCCTGTACCAGAATGTTCCTGGACCCCTCTTTTTTTTGGTGCCCCAGCGGGCTCTGAATATTGCTTCTGCAGCATTCTCACCCCAAGTGGCACAGGAAATGAAAGGTCTGACCTAGGAATTGAACCCAAGTCCTCCACCTGGTAATACAGGGACAGATTTTTAAAGGCTACGCGCATAACCTGAGAAAATCTGCCCCTGCGCGCGTTGAGCCTTAGATACAATGGGACAAATAACTGGTCTGGCTCAGTTACTTCCTTCTGCCATGAGACCATTTGGTCACCATACTACAAGCGGCCTATCCCTCTAATTTTTCCTGAGGCAGAGCAATCTGAAAAAGAAAAGTCTTCACTGACCAGGTTTGGCACTAGTAGAGTTACAGTACTGTACAGTAATTATGGAGCAGGGTGACAATAAATATAGTTAACATTCAGTGCAGTAGTATACAGCGGTTAGGTATCATAATTTCAATAATAATAACATAATTACATAACAAACTAATCAACTCTGACAAACTTCCCTGGGCCAGTGCTTTGGTCTGGTTATATTGTCCCACGTGCATTAATGTCTCAAAAGCATGGTCTTTCAGATATTCCTTCAGCTCGACAGGCTCGCTTGGCCGTTAATTATGAATGTGCCTTTTCCGATGATGCACCTAGCTTCTAGAACTCATTGTCAAACGAGATTAGGCAATTGGATTGCTTAACAAATCTAAAATCCATGTTGAAAACAGTGCTCTTTAAGCGGGCGTTTCTATGCTAGCTGCAGTTAGTTAGTGCTTCCATAATAATCAGCTATTTCTCTCATGGCAAGCGCATTGTACTGTATCGTGTGTCTTGTATTTGTACTTCATAAATTCTATGTTTTGATGGCATTTTAATTGTGATATCTTTTTTCATTGAATTATATATGTTGAAATTTGTACATTGCCTTGGGCCTAGTGTATAGGTGATTATGACATTTTTAATAAACATAGACAAGGTAAATTCAAAGGTAGTGTATTCAGTCCAAGTCTAGGTAGTGCAAAGAATCAGTGTGCAAATATAAGTTGTTTAGTGCAATCTGAGAGTAGGTAGTGCAGTAATGCTGTCTAATGGGTAATATAGAGAGTTTTAGTAGTCTTTGGGATGAATTTTCAAAACATTTAAGAACATAAGAAATTGCCATGTTGGGTCAGACCAAGGGTCCATCAAGCCCAGCATCCTGTTTCCAACAGAGGCCTAACCAGGCCAGAAGAACCTGGCAATTACCCAAACACTAAGAAGAACCCATGCTACTGATGCAATTAGTAGCAGTTGCTATTCCTTAAGTAAACTTATTTAATAGCCGTTAATGGACTTCTCCTCCAAGAACCTATCCAAACCATTTTTGAACCCAGCTACACGAACTGCACTAACCACATCCTCTGGCAACAAATTCCAGAGCTTTATTGTGCGTTGAGTGAAAAAGATTTTTCTCCGGTTAGTCTTAAATATGCTACATGCTAACTTCATGGATTGCCCCACATGTAAAATTAGCATATAAATGCATAAGTAACTTGTATTTGTATATAAGCTATTTTATAAGCATCAACAGTATATGCATATTTTTGGTCTTGCATGCACATTAATGCGTGCAAAAAAGGGGGAATCTAGGGGTGTTCAGGAGCAAGCTCAAGAGATATGCGCGTAAGTTGCTTTAAGAGACTTATGCATGTACATTTGGCAATTTATTTGTGTACTTTTTCACTTGCTAATTATCTTGCACAATTGATATCAGACTAATTTATTTTCTACTATTCGTTGGGTGTGAGGTCTGGGTGAACTGGGGAGAGTTCAGAGTGAAAAACAAGGAAGGGCTTAATGACCTGGAGAAGGACTGGGTGAACAAGTAGATGTTTTGAAAACATGTTTTAAAATATACTGACTTCCGTGCATAAACAGGGTTTTCTGTGAGCAAGTCATAGTTTTTTTGCACAGAAATTATAGGTGTACATGTTTTTAAAATAGGTAGAAAAAGTGGGGCGGATTTTAAAAGCCCTGCTCGCGTAAATCCGCCCGGATTTACGCGAGCAGGGCCTTGCGCGCCGGCGCGCCTATTTTCCATAGGCCTGCCGGCGCGCGCAGAGCCACGGGACTCGCGTAAGTCCCGGGGTTTTTCGAGGGGGGTGGGGCCAATCGGCGCGGCATTTTGGGGGCGGGATATGGCGTTTCGGGGGCGGGCCCGGGGGCGTGGTTTCAGCCCGGGGCGGTCCGGGGGCATGTCCGCACCCTCCGGAACCGCCCCCAGGTCGCGTCTCGGCACGCTAGCGGCCCGCTGGCGCACAGGGATTTACTTCTCCCTCCGGGAGGCGTAAATCCCCCGACAAAGGTGGGGGGGGTTTAGATAGGGCCGGGGGGGTGGGTTAGATAGAAGAAGGGAGGGGAAGGTGAGGGGAGGGCGAAAGCGAGTTCCCTCCGAGGCCGCTCCGATTTCGGAGCGGCCTTGGAGGGAACGGAGGCAGGCTGCGCGGCTCGGCACGCGCCGGCTGCACAAAATCGGCAGCCTTGCGCGCGCCGATCCTGGATTTTAGCAGATACGCGCGGCTATGCGCGTATCTACTAAAATCCAGCGTACTTTTGTTTGCACCTGGTGCGCCAACAAAAGTACGCGAAGGCGCACTTTTTTAAAATCTACCCCAGTATGCGCTCTCAAAGCATTGCAAATGTTTGTGCATAAGGAAATATTTATGTATACATATGTGTGTACATGTATATTCTTTATATTTTTTTATATTCTTTATATATATTGTATATATAATACATGTATATTCTTCATATATATAATCTGCATGTACCTGATATGCAAAAATTATAAAACTCTGTAGTAGATGTCCGCAGGATCATTTATGCTTGCAGATGAATTTTCAAAGGAGCTATTCGTGTAAAATTAATATATTATTGTAGCAGTTTTTCAAAAGACATTTGCATGTCTAGAATGCACATAAGCAAGTAAATCCTATGGACAATTCAATGGCATATATTGTAGCAATTTTCAAAACCCCACTTAGATGGGTAAAGTGTATTTACATGTGTAAAACCCATTGCTAAGCGTGTAAATACTTTTGCAAATCTGGCCCATTGTATATGAGGTCACACAGAGTTGTTTGAAAGTTATCCTCTTTGTGTCCCTCTATGAGACCAGAGCCAGGTTTTTACCAGGTTCCTGAAGATAGCTCGGGCGTAGGACGTAGTACCTCAGAGGTTAGCTGGCTAAATGAATATTTGGGCACTTATCCAGCCTAATTCTAGCCAGCTAGAATTTAGCCAGCTAAGTTCGGGGCATTCCGGGAGCGTAACTGGGAGAAGTTAAGTTAGCCGGCTAATTCCAATATTTAGAGTTAGCTGACTAACTTAGGTGGCTAAGTTTGGTCAATCCATAAACCTGTCCTAAAGCTAGCCAGCTTAACCTTAAGATAGCCGGCTGTATTCAGCAGTGCAGCTGCATTATTGAATATAGCTATTTGTTAGCCAGATAAGTTTATCCGTCTAACTTTGCTATCCGGACTGTCTGAATATGGACCTCATTGATTATGAGAAGGGGTCTGCAGACATGGCAGAGTTGTGAGCACAAAGTGCTTGATATATATAAGGGTGAGAGATTTCGTGTGTTAGATCAGGGCCAGGCCAGGTGATCAAAGTTGTTTGATTTTGTATGAGCTGCTGGCGGCAGTTTAAGGTGTTAGGAATCCCAACGTAGAGGGAGTTACAGTGGTCCAGGCGGGATATTACTGATGCCTGAATGCATGGCGTGCATGAAGCAGGGTTTTTCCTTCATCCTATTTATTCTTCTTAAGTAATGTCTCTCTCTCTCTATATATATATATATATTTTTTTTTTCTGTTCACACAGGCCCAGGAGCAGTTCATGATGGGAACAAAGCGTCTGAGAAGGCTGGATGTGTTTGGCTGCAGCTGCTACCCCTCCTTCTGTTGCACCTGCATCTCAAGTTTTGACACACATGGAATGGTGGGAAAAAATGAGAAAAAATATATATATTAAATAAGAAAAAAAAAAAAGAAAAATAATATTGCAACCACTCACAAAAAAAAAAATCTGAAATTCGGAAAAGTGAAAAACACATCTCAGCACTGATGTCTGAAAGCAACAGAATTCTTTTCCTCCTGCGTTGGACAGTGTGCAGGCCTATGGACCAACCTTCGTGCACGACCCACGGCCTTCCCGAGTTGGGGGAGGGGGGGCCGGTCACTTTTTCCGATGAACCTTCTGCAGACGGTATTAAAGTTGAAGCCCTCAGTGTTGCGTGTTCTGATGGGCGTCCCACGGCCACCACCCATCCACAGGCCACACCCCCGCCCCCCTCCGCTCCCTCCCCCCATTTCCTGTAAAAGAGACAGCGACAAGAAAAACAAATAACATTTGTTAAACGTTTATTCATTTTACTACGTGGACATCACAGATCAAGAAAGAGGGGTCTGGTGGCTCATTATTAATTTTATTAATTATATTTTCCGATATGAACATAGAATGTCTTATTAAGTGTTTACGAATAGTGATTTGCATAGGCTTCTGGCTGGTACAGTCAGGTGCCAGCCCAGCCCTGGGTGTTAAGAGGAAACTGGTGAAACACCAGGACAGATCCGCAGAAAGGTGGTTTAACCACTTAGTGTTTCATTCACTGGTCAGCGATTATACTTTGCTGTTTAATGAAGCTGTGCATATGATAGTATGCTATAAACAGAACTGCTTAAAGACAAAAGGTTATTCACTGTATGTTGAGTTTCTTATATATGCTTATTCTTTCTACGATACAGTATATATATATATATATATATCTATATATATTTTTTTGTTTTGTTTTCAGTTATATCCACTATTCTTTCCTCTGCAGGGTCTCACTCCGCCTTCCCTTCTGCAGATTTGACTGCATGCTGTAAATGGAGTTAGCTGTGTTATTGGTCTAAGAGATGATGATAGACTTTTCACAGTCCTTGTGTAATTGGTTCCTGAATTTCTCGGGTTTATTTACATGTGGAGAGACATTTATAAAAGGAAAAAAAATAATAATTATAACAGCAGCTGCACTGTCTCCATGGATTTTGAATCAGTAAATAGAGACCTTCTCCCCACCTTCTACCCCTCCTCTTTAACACCAGTGGGGAAGGGGCAACATAACAAGAAATGGTAAAAGAAAATACAAGGAAATCGAATAAAGAATAATTTGGTTTTCATGGCATCTGACAGTTTTTTGGTGCCAGCGAGTGCTGGACCATAAGTTGTTCTTATGGAGTAAACAGTGGAGAAAAGGACAGGATGGTAAAAGGTGTCCATCTGGTGCAGGAGCTACAAAGGTCACTTTATTACTTCAGGAGAAGGTTCTGAAGACTTATAAATAAATTGCGGGCCCTTGATATGGATCCTAGAGTGTCTAGCTGGGCTAGAAACTGGCTGAGTGGGAGGCAACAAAGGGCAGTGGTAAATTGAGTTTTCTCTGAGGAGGGGGTTGTTGCTAGTGATGCGCCTCAGGGATCAGTCCTGGGACCGGTTCTTTTCAACATATTTTTGAGCGAAAGGTTTGTCAGGAAAGGTTTGTCTCTGTGCCAATGACATCAAAATCTGTAACAGAGTGGACCGCCAGGAAGGTGTGGAAAACATGAGGAGGGATCTAGCGAAGCTCGAGGAATGGTCTAAGGCAGCTAAGATTTAATGCTAAAAAATGCAGAGTAATGCATCTAAGATGCAAAAACCCAAGGGAAAGGTACAGTATTGGCGGTGAAATTCTTCTAAGCCCAAAGGAAGATTGGGATCTGGGGGTAATTGTATCTGATGACCTTAAGATTGTCAAACAGGTGGATAAAGCGATGGTAAATGCCAGAAAGATGCTTGGCTGCATAGGGAGAGGAATGGTCAGCAGGAAAAGGGAGGTGATATGGCCCCTATATTGGAATACTGTGTACAATTCTGGAGACTGCACCTTCAAAAGGATATAAACAGGATGGAGTTGGTCCAGAGGGCGGCTACTAAAACAGTCACTGGTCTTTGTTCTAAAAAATATGGGGATAGACTTAAAGATCTAAACATGTATACCCTAGAGGAAAGGTGAGATAGGGGAGATATTCAAATATCTCAAAAGTTTCCATACACTTCTCTAAGGAAGTAATGAGAATTATAATGCTAAATTAATTGGATGGATGGGCAGACTGGATGGGCCACACGATCTTTTTCTGCCATCATGTTTCTATTTCTGGTTCCTCCCTGTTCAATCTTCTCCCTATTCAGATCTGTTACTCCTGTCAAGAGCTTCTATCCTCGTCCACCTGACCATTGTATCTTCTCAGTGTGACACATTCCATAGCTCTCCCCAGCCTGGAATTATCCCCTCCTCCCTCCTCGTTCTGGTTGTGGCTCAATGTCCCTCCTTTCTCTGGCAGTGTTTCCTATCTCTATCAAGCCTTGCCCATGCTACCTGATGTTCCAGGCCCTCACCCTTCTCTATCATTCTTCAGTGTCCCTCACTGAAGCCCTGTCTCTGTCCAGTCTGGTCCTATCCTTCCTCAGGCTGTTGGCGTGCTCCCTGTTTCCTCATTTTCCTGGTACACCCTGGCCTTCCTCAAACTGGTATTTTACCGGATATTTCAAATACAGCTCTGCTTTCCTTAAATAATACATTATTCAACACTGAAACTAGTTAAAGTTTATAGCTTTTTGCTTTCTGTCGTATTTTTCCCAGGTGCTGTCTCTTCGTTCTCTTTAACATATTCAGAGGGTAAATATGTGCGTCAGCCACAAAGAAATGTTAAATGGGGGAATTTTGTTTTTTAATTAGAGTCTGCCAGTCAAAAGAACTCTGCAAATTCAGGAAGAGAACGCAGATTTGAAAGTACAGTGTATTAGAGCACCCCCACTGATTGGGGCAGAGAAAAGCAGCTTGCTTTTCCACGCTGTATTATGACGGTATTATTGCAATGCCTGTCATTGCTTCATGGCAGTGTTCCATTACGCATGAGGATGCTTCCATCTAGCTCCATCCATTCTCCTGATGGAGAATAGGATCAATGCTATGCTGTAAGCAACTTTCCAAGCTTAAGACCCTGAAATATCCATAGAGGACATCCACAAAAGTTCCTGCTGCTCTCACGATACTGTTTACTTTTTGATTTGATTTACTTCTTCCATTAGAGAGTGTGCAGATCCTCCTATAAGAGTGTGTGTGTGTGTGTAGCACCCTGTCTGTATTTACACCAAGAATAAGTCCTAGAGCAGAAGGTTATGCTGATTCAACTAGATTTGAAAAGCACTTCCCCCTTACCCCCTCCCAAAAACTCAAGTGGATCAGTGGGGACCAAAAAACACGACCCTCAGTGCTTCTCAATGCTTGGGGAAATCTTATAGTCATAAGCAAGGAAGAAAGTGGTAGGACAAAGGCAAAAGAAGATAACTGTAATCCTTTTTAAGAGATCATGATCAAACAGAATTGTCCACACCTTCCATGTCATCGGGGACAAGCTAAGCCAATCCTGGTTTTATCCTCATTGCACCTGTGGGCTTGTACTTCCAGTTCTCTAAGGCAAACAGGGCTACAAGTCCAGAGATGAAATTGTTGGCTAGCTCAGCCTTTCCCTGATGGAGCTTATGAGCATCGTTACCAATTAGGAGGAGGACAACCAAAGTTACTGCACAAATGAACGCAACATATGAAATGAGTAAGTGGAACTATGTTAAATAAACAGTCACTGGGTGTTGGGACTCAGTCCCCTGAGTCATCACTTGGTGTTGGGGCTCTTCTGAAGCTGTATTTTGGTACTGGAGATTCCCTTTGGTGAGTGGTCCCCAAATCCAGTCCTTGGGAAGCCCAAACAATGTATATGTAACTCCTATTGTGGTAGAACCCGGATAACGGTTCCAGAGGCCTTATCTCACACTTATGTTTAAGTGGATACTGTTTTTATGTCACAAAATACATTTCCAAGGTTTCCTGCACAGGGGAAAAGTTTCCTTTCAAGGCCCTCACATTGCTACTTTTCCCATAATGAAGTCTCTTGCATACAGCACTGATAAGCTCAGCTTTGGAAAAACAAAGTCACTACTCAATAAGACACATGAGAGAGGAGTTTGATAGTTTCCAACATTTCTCTTTACTGATAAGATTCAGTGGTGTTTTAATGCCTTTACAGCTGTGTATTTCACGTTTGAGCTGATACAAGTGCTTTTAGTAAGTTTGTGACTTCCTAAAATCTAATTAATTTTTTTAGTTACTTGACTCCTCCACTTCACTCCCATCGGAATACAGGGCAAGTTTTGAGATTTCCCTCCCCATGTAGATGAAGTATCAAAAGTTTACCTTTTAAAGAGAAAACTCAAAACAGCTTAATTGAGTCCAAAAGGATTTGAAAATCCAAACATAAATAAGTGGAATGAGAGGGTAGAAAGAAACTCTCATCTAAAACAAAAGATTCCTTGAAAGCAAAAAGAATTTACGAGAGCAAAATGGTGCTCTCTCTATATAACACTGGGACATTACCATTGCCAGCTGCCACATGGAACTGCAACCCCCAAAAAAACTACCAAGCTCTCTCTCCCCATACCCAGATGGCATATTCAAGTATTAGTAGGGGACTAAAGGGCCGAGCCCTCAGGACTAGCCAAGCTGGACTCTAGCAAAAATCTTTATAAGCTTTTTTTATTGGTGAACAGTAAAAAACAAACAAATTAGCTGGCTTTGTAGTTCAACAAAAAAATTGTAACTTACAGTTTGTTATCCTAAGATTTTGTCTCTCTCTGGGGCCCCGCTCATCCCCCAGGCCCGGACTTCTTAAGCCTGCTTACAGTGATGCACCGTAGCCCAGAATACCTTGCTGAATTGGAAGTTAATCAGGACTGGTACAGACAGTTGTAGGCGGTCCTTTAAGATGTTCTGAGGGAGTTTCTTATATGCTCCCTCACATAGCCTCCCACTCAGCTCAGCCTTGTCAGGCCAGGTGTCCAGTTGTGCCAGGACTACTTCCTAGCTCTTCCTCACCGGTGACCCACCCCTGGGTGGGCTGTCCTGATTTACTATGAGCTGGCTCCCCAGGGCTGTAAACTGGGGACAATCACGTCCCAAAATAACTGGGTATGGGAGCTAAGGTAGGACTCCCTCTTCCATAATGGCTTGACCTTAAGGGGGATCGTTAGCAGGACCTGATTGGGTATTTCTGTTTGTCCCCATTTATGCAGGTAACTGTCTCTTTTCTCTTGTGATTGATGCACTCTTTTGAAGGCTCTCCTCACAAACGAGTCTTGCCAGACCCCGAATACACCAATGCTTGGGTGGGCACGTCATCCTGCTCCTCCTGAATCACAGACTCTTTACGACGCTGATGAGGAACATCCACAGCTACAATTTTGCGAACATTTTCACCCAGTCTTGTTCCCATTTTTCATTCTCATTCTGGGGTTCTGCTGTTGCTGCCAGCTCTGTCATTCGCTGCTCCTCCCACTTGCGTGCACACTCCATGTCATCTAACCATGGACGCTCTTCAACGTTAGTCCACCGCCTTACAAAAGAGCATGCCCACTGGGTGGGTTCGCCTTTGCTTTTAGCTCTTGCCTTCAAGGGCTCTTTATTTTTGACCTTTCCAAATGGGCAGTGGCCCTTCTGATGACCATTCCTCACACAGAGGGCACAGAAGGAAAAATTGTCCACAGTTTCATTCCTGAGGAGAGTTGAATTCCCTGAGGTACATTTCTTCTTCCGGGGTGAGGATTGTTCTTGCTTTAGAGTTTTTCCTTTATCCCCAGAGACTTCACATTCTAGGTTGCCTGGGTCACTAAGCTAACATCCATAATTTCAGGCCCCTCAGATTGGCATTCTCATGCCAAATGACCTCTCCAACCAGAGTTAAAGCATGTGGAAGAGACTGTGGTCTGAGTAATAGGTACAGAAACAAGCTATCCACCTCTGATGGATGCTGCTGGGAACTCAACTCTCTGTGCTTTGCCAAGGAGTTTGTACAGCCTATTTTTTTGCTGCCTTGCCACATCAGGCATTAATTGCGCCTGGTGGAAGAAATCCACCACTTCTAGAGCTCTTTCCAACATAATCCCAGTGTGTTTGCAGCCCCAATTCCGCATGGGCCGGTCAAGCCAATCTAAGATTCCAGAAGCACCTGTCAGACTACTTCGAGGTCAGTCTTTGCCTCCACTTCCAGCCAGCATCCTTCAGGTGATGAAATAAGTTTCAGGGGCTCTTCCTGGGCTGCAGTAACCCCTGCTGATACAGCTGCCAGTATGTTTCTGAGGGGTATCCAGTTCTCTCCAGAATAGTGGCCTTGACTTCCGCATAGGTAGTATTGATGTGCATTTGTTTAAATGAATGTGTAAAATGTGATGAATAAGGGTAATTCATTTTATTTGGGAGCCCCGAAACAAATTGAGGGCCCCAAATGAATTGAACCTTATTGTTTAAAAAGAATGCATTGGGCCTAGGCCCAAGGCCAAGGCCTTGCCGAGGGTATAAGCTAAAGCCAAAAGCAGTGGCCACGACTTATGCCTGAGACCATTGCTGGCGCCTAGACATAGGTCTGAAGCTGAGGCCTTGCCTAGAGCATAGGCCAAGGACCAAAGCAGGGGCCACGGCCTAGCCTGGAGCATGACACCGGGACCTCAGCGGGGTCCCGGTGTCATGCTCCAGGGTATCTGTCGGGTATCTGATGAAGACTAGGTCAGGGCCCAATTCCAGGGCCTTGACCCAAACTCAGGCCTGATGCTGGAGCCTTGCCCAGAGGCTGGGTTCCAATGCCTGGGCCTCAGCCTAGAACAGGGCCTGGGCACAGACCCAAGGCCTGTCTTGGAAGCCAGGTCCCAACCTCTGGACCTCAGGCTAGGCCAGGGTCCCAATGCCTGGGCCTCGGCATGGCCCAGAGGCTGGGTCCCGACACCTGGGCCTCGGTCTAGGGGTAGGACCAGGCCTTAGAGCAGTGATAATGGCATCCTTTTCTCTTCTACCTTTGCGCATTCACCCCAGCGGATGGAGCCAATTTGATGTACGGCAATGCTGTACATCAAAATGGTGCCACCTGCTGGGGTGAATTCACCTGAGTTAGGATGCATTGTCAGAGCTGTGAGGCCTGGGCCTGACCCTAGGCCAAGACCCAGACATCGGGATCCAGCCTCCAGGCTGGGCTCTGGCGTTGGGTATGGGCTCCGGCTGAGGCAAAGACTTGAGCCTGGCATAGGCCGAGGTCGCGGTCGTGGTGACCTACCACATCCTTGGCCTAGGCCTCACAGGTGGCTCCCCACTAGACTGGTTAAATGGGGGCCAGGGGGATCCTGGCACTGGCATTTTTCCAGGTAGGAGATATGGGTGCTGGGGAAGGGAGAACGTGGGAGACCCCGTTTTTCTTTTTTTGGTTCCTTTTTGGGGTTGTTTTTTTAATGTTTGATTCATTTTTTTCACATGAATTAAATGAATCAAATATTCACCTCTCAAAAACAAACCAAAAAATGAAAACACATTTTTTATCCCTGTACACCCCTAATAGGTAGCCCTCCCATCCAGTTTGGTTACTTGGAAAGCCCCTTGACTCCTGCCCATGATGAGCAAGTTAGCCAAGAATGTAGTCCAACTGACATTGGGTCAAGCTGACACGTGGGCGGTCCTTTCAAAGTTTTTCAGGAAGACTTCCAGGTCCTCGTCTGGCTTCAGATATGAGGTAATGGATTTGCCTGGGGTATCCTGGTCACAGCAGTCTCCATGGCCTGTGCTATCTTGAGGGCAGGTCCTAACTACAGGACTGCTAGGACCTGGTTCTCACTTCTCTCAGCCTGTCTCAACAATTTCTCTCAATCCTCCCACTCTGTTTCAGTTTTCCAACTAATCTCACACAGTCCCCTACCCTGTCTCTACAAATCTCTCTTCTCTCTCAGTCCTCCCTCCCCCGTTCTTACTAGTTTCTCTTAATCACTCACCCTATCCCCACAAGCCTCTCTCTCTGTCTCAGTCCTCCCACCCTATTCATTAGTCTATCTCAATCCATCGTTACTACAAATCTCTCTCAGTCCTCCTATCAGTCGCTTTCACAATTTTCCCAGCCTGTCCCCACCAGACTGTCTCTTTCTCTGTTCCCTCACCCTGTTCTAATCTGTATCTCTTAATCATCCCACCCAATCCACATCAGTTACTCTATTTCAATATCTCAGTCTATTCCATCCTGTCTCCAGTACTCTCTCAGTTCCTCCTCTCTGTTCCCTCCAGCCTTTCTCAGTCTTCCCACCATCCTCTCTCCTTCAATACCTCCACTTGTATTGGCCAATCTCTCTTTTGCTCTTAACTCTCCATCCCTATGCACACACTAATTTCTCAGTCCTCACTAGTTTCTTTCTTCCCTCAATCTCTTATCCTAAACCCACCAGTCTCTTTCTCAATGCCCTCAATCTTTCCTCACCAGTCTCTCTCTCTCTCTCTCAGGCCTCCCAGTCTGTCTCTTGGCAGCCCCAGTGTAACATCCTGCTCTCCCACCATGAACACTAATGAAGGATCAGAGGCCCCAACAGAGCATCTTTCACCCTATCTTTTGTGCTACCTTACCTCTCCTCTCTCCACCCTCTGCTCACCACCAGTATCCTGCCAGAGCCCCTCTCTTTTTCATCCTTGCTCCTATCCCCTGTCTCTCCCACATACTCTCTCCTCCCCTCCCTCTTCCCAACATTACTATTCCCAGCACCTCTCCTGTCCTGTGCAGTGCTACCCAGTTGCGATGGGGACAGGAGAGCAAGAGCTGCATTTTGCACATGAAAGAGCCACATATGACTCCTAAGCCACAGGTTGGCCAACCTTGCTATAAGGGTTCAGAAATTGAGGTTCACATCCTTCAGGCCAAAAGAAACAGAAATATGTATATTAAAAAAAAAAGATCAAAGGCTTGCATAAAATAAATAGACCACTGTTTTTTTAAAAAATGTTATAGTCCAGTTCCTCTCTTACTGCCAAAGGAAATGATTTCCATAGCATAGGACTTGCAATGGAGAATATTCACCTGCACATTTCTTGCTAATTAACTTTTTAAAAAACTGTATTTTTATTGTATTTGTCATGTTTACAAAGTGCACAACTTTGTATGGAAATACAAATGAATAAGCATGAGAAAACAGTGCATGGACAGACTCTGCGTGGAAAAAGGTTGATAAAGACAATGGCACAGGAGAGGAAGCGGCCACTGCTGAGGGCAGCTCGCAGTCCCTAAAGGAGACATCTCCTCCATCTGTGGACAGCTCGAGAAAGCAAACCTAGGAAACAATCACATGGTGACCCCCACGAGTCATAGCAGGCAGCGATGAACTGGAAGATGGCAGCCAGAGTGAGGAAGAGGCCCCAGTGGCTGAGTAGAAGGTATTTATAGCACAGAAACAAAAGTGCGATGCATTCATACCTACAGTACCTAAATATAATCTGCTTTGAAATGCTGAAAAGCAGATTTATAAATCAAATAAGTAAATAGTTATTAAAGTACAAAAAATGAAGTAATAATCAATTTGCTTATCCATTCTCTTGTAAGTAAACAGGTGCCAGGGAGACTGAAAAGAGGAGTTTAAGAAGGAATCATAAATCAAGAAACACCAAATACCCAAAATAATAGTACTCCAAAATATACATATCAGGGAAGTTGGTTCAAATGGAAACAGGCGAAGACGTTATTACCCATCTAGCATCTATAAATGCTTTAAATTGATCCAGGGAGAAAAATATACAAGATGCATTATGATACTTAACAAAACATTTGCATGGGTAGTATAGTAGAAATGACATTCCAAAGCTACAGTATCCTGCCACAAGGCAAGAAAAGCTTTCTCCTCTCCTGTGTTGTCCTACATACTGTAGATCTGGGTGGATACACTCTCACAGCTTGACCATGAAAAGAAACATTCGTATTTCTAAAGCAAGCAGACATAATGTTGCTCAAATCTAATTCAGCGAGAAAAAAAAAGTTACAAGTAACATAGCCTGCTCGATGATCTTGGCCTCAGAAGTTTCAACAATTGAGTCAAATTCATGGAAGAAGATAATGGAGCATCCTGAGCATTAGAAAGTGCAGGAAATAATGAGAAGAAAATCTTATTAACAGGGGGCATTACATCATAAGACATATGTAAAATGTCTGATAGATATTTCTTGAAAGTTATTGAAAGGTAATTCCCCTCAAATTTTTGGAAAATTCAGGATCTGAAGGTTAAGAAGTCTTGAAGCATTTTCTAGTAATCCAACACAGCAAGACAAAACCCTACACTCCTGAATCAGAGTAGTCTGAAAGGCTTGAATCTTCTCAACCTCTTCATTAACAGTATCAAACTTAGTCACATGCTCAGTTAACGTGAAACCATGATTAGAAACTAGAGGTTCTAGCTTAGTAGTAGGTGAATCCAATTTGAAAGAAGAAATATCAAGAATTTGGCCAAACTTTGCCATAAACTCCCAGAGAGACTCCAACGTAAATGCCGCTAGCTTACCAAATAGCTGGGAGATATCATCTGGTGACTGGCCTTCTGCAGATCCAGGAATCTCACCCTAGTCCACAGAGGCTGAGAGTTATGTTAGCTCCAAATATCTGGAGAATATCCATCATCCAGGGAATCTCCTCAGACACATTTGGAACTGTTGAGGCAGAGATAAGAACTCTCAAGGGCCCCCACCAGCAAATTAGCAAGAACACTATCTTCTTTCTGCTCCGTCACAACAGTCTGAGAGGAATCATGCCTCAGCTCTGGCTGTGCATCCTGATGACGGCGGCTGAGAGAAACCTCGTCCTCTGATGGAACTCGCAACAGGACTTCACCTCTCGTTAAACGTGGAGCCAGAGATGCAAAAGGTAAGGTATAGAGGCTTGGTGGGGAAATTCATCATTTTCCCCTTGCATTTAGGTGACATAATCCAGGCAAAATGTTACAGGAAATTGGCACTGCACACTCACAGTATCTAGTTCAAGTGGCCATCTTGCTCCCCCATGAACATTTTTTAAAGTAGGAAGTATCAACAGAAACTACTCTGTGGAGCACAATGGTTATGAGGGTTATATCTCTCTAAGAGGTTGGTGAGATGCTTCAGGGCATCTCCTCTGAGGCCATTTTTTTATAGTAATATTTATTTGCTCTAAGGACATATTATATATTGGTGTAACCAGCTTAAAAATTGCTTGTGCACATCAGGAAGCTAGTGCAGCTCTTGCAAGCTGGGAGTAACATGATCCTTAATGGAGCAGCCTGTTTCAGCCCCAGATAGAATTCTGCACAAGTCCCACATGTAGAGAGTTGCAATAATGAATTGCATTCAGCACACAATGCTGAACTACCATATAGAAAATAGTCTCTGTTTAAAACTTCCTTGACAGGTGCTATTTACATTTTTCACTGGTATGCTGTGAATAAGATGTGCTTTCTGAAAATATGTAAGTTTATTTTTAGGTAATCTTCTTTCCTAAACTGTTTCAGTGATGTTATTAATTTATAGGCTTAAGATGTTAAATTTTAAAAAAAAGCCCTTAAAGTATAATGAAAAAATGATAAAGTTAAAATTGACAGTCACAGAGGTTTATGTTCTGAAAAAGTTGCAGAATATTTAAGGTGACCACCTAGTGCCAATTCATGAGAAGCAAGCTGAGCCAGTCCTGCTTCTATGCCATGAAAGGAGATATAGTCCATAGTGATATTAAGAACTACATCTCCCTACATGCCATGGGGTAAAACTATTCTTTCAGTAGGTCCCAGGCTGCTCCTAGAGTTCCTGCTCCAGGTCTGCTTTTCAGGATATCTACAAAGAATACATTTGGGTTACAAGCCAGAATTTTTAACCTATTGTCATTAACCTGAAAACCAGACCTTTCTACAAGTCTTCTGGACTAGATTTGGGAACCTCTGCTCCAAGCATTTTCACATGGTTACACAGTGGCAGAGCTGCTGACTGTCTCAAGTTTTCTGAATTTACACCCCAGTGCATTGTAGGATTTGTAGTCAGGTACCAAACCAAATCGGAAATGGTTTCAGAGCCTAAAGTGGGTCATTTGCCAGTTTTCCATTCAGTGGAAGTAAATGCTTTCTAAATCTGTTCCTAGGCTTCAGTGCAGCTTATGCAAAACATGGATCCATGTTGGGATCGAGCAATCTCGATCTAAGTGCCATTTTATTAATCATGCAAAAAAGGTTTTAAAAAAATGTATGTAGTTGATTAAGAGCCAGGACAGACCTATGATTAAAACAGTGAATCAGCATCAGAACTGTGACAATTGGCTCCACATCAGATGGTCCTTCAATAGTTTTTTATTTGTATATTGAGCTAGATATAGGTAAAATTGATATAATTTTCAAGGAAGAAATTGATTAGTGTCTTTACAATAGACTTATGTCATAAGTAGGCATTTACATTTTTTAAATTGATGTATTAATTAAGAATTTTGCCATTGGGTGGCCATCTGTTTCAATATCATAAGGAACAGACTAATCCAGTCCTGGTTTTACCCTATTGCATGCAGGGATTTGTAGTTCTGATGGTCCCATTGATTTACCTAAGAAAATCATAACTTCGAGTCCCTGCATGCAATAAAGTAAAAATATATAAAAACAGAAAAGAGGGTGTGAAAAAATTGTATCAAAACATGTTACAAAACAAATATACACTTTGAACACATGAAAGAACATCAGCCTTAATTAGCGTGCCAATGGATGTAATCCATTGCCTCTTGCCTTGCAATGAGCTTCAAGCAGTATCAGATAAATTGCACTCAAACTCGTACATTTGCTGCTTCAGATCAAAAGACATCTTTTTTGAAAAAATGTATTCAAAGCCTTCAATGCAAAAAAATTTTGGAGTTCATATTCAATAGGGCATTTCGTGGACAAGGTATCCGGCTGCAGTTTTTGGATAACTTGTCCTGGATATTGAATGGGATAAATGTCCTATTGATCATCCCCGATGTAAGCTATCTGGCTAAGATCAGCTAGATAAGGGTAAACTTAACCCAAATAATTTAAGACGTATCCAGCTATACAGCTGATTAACTGCTGAAGAGTTAAAACAAAACAAAAAACAAAAAAAAACAGATTGCACACCAAAAACCTCAACTAGCCCCTCTCCTCCTGCTCAGCATCTCTCCTTGTGGGGCTGAGCCTACCACCTGTGCCCGCCAGTGCCCTAAATTGGATGGGTTAAAAAAAATAGAGCCTGGGGGTTGGTGACTGTCTCTACCCCTCCCCTCACCCCTAGACACTGGGACCAAGTGTTTATTTTTTCAAAAAAATTCAACTTTTGGGCCTCACCCTAACCCTTACCCTCCCACCCTTCAAGTACTTTACATTTCTTTTTTCTCTTCACCCAGACCTCGATTGGAGGCTACTGCAACCTGGCCCAATGCTTCTGGCATTGCTAAGCATTTACCCTGGGAGTGTAGGCAAACTGCCATACATCAAAATGGCTCCCTCTGCTGCAGGGGATGTTCCAGATTTAATTAACTCCGGCATGTCTCTGAGCAGATGCTGCCATTTGATGTACAAAGATCAAAGAAAGAAGACCTATGAAGAGGACCTTCTGAGGTCCGAGCTCTGAGCCTGGGCCTGACCATGGGCTGAGGCCCAGGTGTCGCAACCTGACCTGTGGGCCAGGCCCTGGTATCGGGCCTGGGTCCAGACTGAGGCCCAGGCATCGGGACCTGGCCTCCAGGCTGGACCACAGTATTGGGCCTGGGTCTGGGCCAACATTCAGGCCCAGGTAGCAGAACCAGGCCAGGATACAGCATCAGATTTGGTGAGTGTGTGTGTGTGTAGGGGGGGGGGGGGGGGGGGAGGGTCAGGAATTTTCCAGGCCGTAGCCTTTGTTTGGGTCTTGGCCAATGCCCTGGCTTCAGGCTGGGGTATAGGCCCCTGGTATTACGTTTGGGCATAGGCCAAAATCCCGGTGTCGACTTGGGCATAGACTGTGGCCCCTTTGTCGGGCCTCAGCCTATTCCTAGGCAAGGTCCATCCACTGGAGATGAACATGGGCATAGGCCGAGAACCCTGCTTTGGATCTCAACCTGTTCCCTAGGTGAGGCCCCGGCTTCAGACTTACTCCTAGGCTCGACCAGCAATTTTTTTTTTTTAAATTGGTTTTCTAAATGAAGCAAGATTCCAACAAAATTTTGTCAGAATTTAACTTGTTCCATTTTGAAACCAACCCAAAATGAAATAGGAAATGAGACATTTCCTATTTTGTTTCTCCCAAATGCCCATCCCTAATAGATACACTTCCACACCTACTGCCACAATAAAAGTAAGGAGGAGCAAAAGAAAATCCTGTGAGACAGAAATTCCACACCCAGATTACAAGACCAACAGTTACCAGCCCTATTATGTACCAATTTAGCAACTTTAATACGAGTCCATATTGTCTTATGGGTAATGAAAAATGTGGTTTGGGTAATAAAAGTCGAAGAGGACACACAAATAGCTTTACCCCAAAATGTATGCCACAAACTTGGTTCCAAGTCCATATCAAGAGCTTTTCCATACCAATACTTCTTGACCTAGTATTGGATTTGAGAAGTTTATAAAAATAGTAACTTGCTTATTAGAAGAAGAGATACTTGTACAAATCAGAACTATAGTTAATTGCTCAGACAGTCCCGATATGTCCAATTTTAGGGAAGAAAAACAATGCTTTAGTTGTAGCCAATAAAAGTATTGACTAACAGGAAAGCCAAAATCAGCCTGAAGCTGAAGGTTTTCCAGCCAAGCCCATCAATCAACTGCACAAGCATCCAAACACCTTTCATATACTAGGCTTTCCAACAAATCATCTATTTATTGTGAATTTAGGGTTATTCCAAATGGGAGTTCTCTTAGAGAACAAACCTTGAGGGATTGACACACTTAAAAAAAAAAAAATGCATCCAGTGTTGCCGGCAGAGTCAAAAAATCATGCCGGGGGGGGGGGGGGGGTGTGTTAAGAGACATATCAACAAATAGTGGATGCTTTTCCGCTTAATCTATCACCTCCTTCAGTTGAAGCCAGATATGCTGCTTCTCAAGGTCTAGTCCCGCATCTAACCACAGACAGCCTTGTCACAATACAAAGACCCTATGGTACACAGCCAGTCAGGAAAATTATCTTCCTCACTGCCCCATGGCAGCTTTAGCTTAGCCAGAGCAATCCTTAGGAGGTTTAGAGTTCCATAGAAATTGAACAAGCAGATTTTCCACTTGCTTGTACAGAGCTGACTTCAATGGTAAAGGCAGCATACTCAAAATATATAAGAGTTTTGGAGCCACAATCATCTTTATGCTGCCCCTCCATGATAAATATAAAGGCGATCACCTTGAGACCAGAGCATGCACAATAATAAGCAATTTGGCAGTAATCCTTTCTATCCTCTCTTCTAGAGAGGTTCCAATCCACACCCCAAGATATTGCATAGCTGGAGCATCCCATTGGAAGGGAAAGTCGTCTAAATCAGAACAGATTGTTGCGACCCCAGTCGCTTACGCAGCGACCAGGGCTCTTACCTTCCCCGCGGGTCTCCTCCCTGCGCCGCGAGCCGCGCGATTCCGGGCCGGCCTGGCCGCATGGCAGCGGCGTCCTCCTCGTGGGGATGCCGGCAAGCCCGAGGATAGCTCCGCCCCCTGCGGGGGAATGCGCGCGCGAGGGCTGTCCTTTTGAGCTCCCAGCACCCGGATGTGCCGATCCGCCCTCCTTCTGACGTCAGCCCCGGAGGGGGATTTAAACCCGCAGCTTTCTTCTTTGCTTTGCCTTGCAACGTGGTCACTCCTTGGAGAGAGTTAGTTGCTGCTATCCTGCGTGTCTTGATCCTGGTTTGTCTCACGATTCTGCCTGCCTGCTGCCTGTCTTGATCCTGGTTTGTCTCACGATTCTGCCTGCCTGCTGCCTGCCTTGATCCTGGTTTGTTTCACGTCTCTGCCTGCCTCGACTCTGGCTCGCTTCTTGGAGCCACTACTTGCTGCATACCCAGACTCCGGCACACCTCCTCGTTCCTGTCTTCAGCTACCAGTCCAGACTTCTGTCCGTCCTCGGTTTTCCCTCACGCCAGTGACTCTCCTAAGTCCCAGCGGTCCGGGTCCCTACGGGCTCCTCCTGGGGGGACCTCGGACTTCCAGGGCGAAGCCACCTAAGTCCTAGCGACCCGGGCCCTAACAGCTCCTCTGGTGGGGTCACGGGTTTCCAGGTGAAGATCCATCCCGCACTGTGTGTGTCTGCCTTCCGACCGTCCCATATTGCCGGTCGGCCCAAGGATCCACACCCGGAGCTCAACAGTTTGCAAGGCCATGGATCCGGCAGACCTAGCTGGTCTACAGGCCATTCCCGGACTGGCTCAACGTTTGGTTCAACAACAACAGGTACTGGACACCCTGGCGGCCACCGTGGAACGGTTGGCTACCCGTATGGACGTTGAGCCCGCGGCACCGGTTCCGGTAGCCATACCTGCCCCAGTGGTGACGCTTCATACTCCCACGCAGCTTCCAGCTCCCACACGTTTTGCTGGGGACTCTAAGGCTTGTGCGGGCTTCCTGAATCAGTGTTTTGTACGGTTCGCCCTGCTACCCAATCAGTTTCCCTCAGATGGAATCAAGGTGGCTTACATCTTTTCATTACTTGATGGTCGAGCCTTAAACTGGGCGTCTCCCATGTGGGATAAGAATGATCCCGCCCTGAGTGATCTGAGTTTGTTCGTGGAGGAATTTCGAGCAGCATTCGATGAACCAGCACGTCAGGCCTCCGCAACTTCTGAACTACTCCAGCTTCGGCAGGGGACACGAACCCTAGCCGACTACGCTCTGGAATTCCGCACCCTTGCCCAAGAAGTGGGTTGGGCCGATAACGCCCTTCGCGGGGTTTTTCTTGAAGGCCTGGCGGCTAGAATAAAGGACGAGCTTGCAGCTCGGTACCTTCCTGAGGACCTGAACTCACTTATTAACGTGGCTGGGCGCATCGACCGACGCCTGCAGCAAAGAGCGAAGGAAGGGCGCTTCCCTCGCCGTCTGGTCCCCGTACCATCAGCTACCGCTAGATCTTCGAACTCCGGATCTCGGACCACCGGCTCCTCAGCAGAGTCTTCTCAGGAAGAGCCTATGCACCTAGGAAGATCCGCTCTGACCCCCGAGGAGAGGCAACGCCGCCGAGACTTGAATTTATGTTTATACTGCGGAGGTAAAGGCCATTTCCTGGCCCAATGCAAGGAGCGTCCGGGAAACTCCCGCACCTAGGGGTAAGTGAGGAGGTTCCCCTAGGTTGTCTGAATGCAACTCCTCATTGTACCGTACTCGTAACCCTCAAATATCCGGGGGGTTCTTTCAACACAAAGGCCCTCATAGATTCCGGCGCAGGAGGGAACTTTATCACTCAGGACTTGGTACGACACCTTCAGCTCTCCACGCAGCGTCAGGAACCTCCCTTACGGGTCACCTCCATTCAGGGTACACCGCTCGCCGGCAGTATAACTACTAGTACCAAGCCCATCATCCTTCAGACTGGTCTGCTTCACACAGAGAGGATTTCGTTCCTGGTTTTGGAGAAATCGGTATATCCCGTGGTCCTGGGGTTACCCTGGCTCCAACTACATTCCCCGGAGATTCGATGGGACGATTTCCAGATTGTCCGTTGGGGTGCACACTGCTCCCATTCTTGCATCCAGCCCTGGAGGGGTCCGCAAACGCCTCTGGCGCAGACTGATGTCAGGCTTCAGCTTCCGTTTCCCTACCAGGATTTTGCTGACGTGTTCTCTAAGGAAAAAGCGGAGTTGCTTCCACAGCATCGTCCATTTGATTGCGCGATTGACTTGCTTCCTGGCTCCACTCCCCCCCGTGGGAGAGTATACCCACTTTCTCAGCCTGAAACCCGAGCCATGTCTGAGTACATTTCGGAGAATCTCGCCAAGGGGTTTATTCGCCCCTCTAAGTCGCCCGCAGGAGCGGGTTTCTTTTTTGTGGCTAAGAAAGATGGGTCTTTGCGGCCCTGTATAGACTATCGTGGACTTAATGCCATAACCAAGAAAAATCGCTACCCACTGCCGTTAATCCCGGAGCTGTTGGACAAACTCCAGGGGGCACAAGTATTCACGAAGCTGGACTTGCGAGGGGCCTACAATTTGGTTCGTATCCGTCCCGGGGATGAATGGAAGACCGCTTTCAACACCCGGGATGGACATTACGAATACTTAGTGATGCCATTTGGCCTATGCAATGCTCCTGCAGTGTTCCAGCACTTAATGAATGAGATCCTCCGGGACTTCCTACAATCATGCGTTATAGTATATTTAGATGACGTTCTTATCTACTCCTCAGATCTAGCCTCTCACCGAAGACATGTTCGACAGGTACTCCAGATTCTGCGGGATCATCGGTTATATGCGAAATTAGAAAAATGTCTCTTTGAGCAGAATTCCTTGCCCTTTTTAGGGTATATCGTTTCTGCAACTGGTTTTCGCATGGATCCCAGCAAAGTATCTGCCATCCGAAATTGGCCCCGGCCGGTGGGCCTGAAGGCTTTGCAACGTTTTTTGGGCTTTGCAAATTTCTACCGCCACTTTATTCCACGGTATTCCCAGCTGGTGGCACCTCTCACCACCCTAACCAAGAAGGGTGCGGACACTCGAATCTGGCCTTCCGAGGCTTGCAAAGCTTTTGAGGACTTAAAGGAGGCTTTCCTCCATGACACCTGTTGGCGACATCCGGATCCCACTCAGCCATTCTTCGTGGAGGTAGATGCCTCTAGTGTTGCGGTAGGGGCGGTCCTCTCACAAAAGTCCTCTTCTGGCCATTTGTTCCCTTGCTCCTATTTTTCTAAGAAATTCACTTCCGCCGAAAACAACTATGGGATTGGCGACAAAGAGCTATTGGCAATCAAGTTGGCACTAGAAGAGTGGAGGCAATGGTTGGAGGGGGCGACTCATCCTGTGACGGTCTACACCGATCACAAGAATTTGGAATTCCTGAACCAAGCCCAGTGGCTGAACCCCAGACAAGCACGTTGGTCGCTGTTTTTCAGTCGGTTTGACTTTCTCCTCAAGTATCGACCTGCCGCGAAGAACGTCCGGGCGGACGCCCTCTCGAGGAATGATATTCCGGAGGAGAAGGAGGAGATCCCTCAGTATATTATCGATCCAGCCAAGGTCCAGTTAGCCAATACTATCGTATCCTCTGTTGAACGTGTTGTAGTCTCTCGCAGGGACCGCAAAAGAGTTCTTGCCTGGGCTCATGATTCCCTCTCTGGTGGTCACACCGGTAGGGAGAGGACCCTCAACCTTCTCAACCGCTATTACTGGTGGCCTAAGGTGCGCCAGGATGTACGCCTGTACGTGGATTCTTGCCCAGTTTGCGCCCGGCAGAAACCACTGAACGGTCGCCCATGGGGGCTTCTGCAGCCTCTTCCCATTCCCACGGAACCCTGGACCCATATCGCCACTGATTTTGTGGTGGATTTACCCCCTTCCAAGGGCAATACGGTGATATGGGTAACAGTAGACCGCTTCTCCAAAATGGTTCATCTCGTACCATTACCCAAGTTGCCATCAGCACCAGAGTTAGCCCACCTGTTCACACAGCATATCTTCAGGGCTCATGGACTTCCGCAAAGTATCGTGTCTGATCGGGGCCCACAGTTCACGGCTCGATTTTGGCGGGCCATCTGCCGGAAATTTGGGATACAGTTGAACCTATCTACAGCCTTCCACCCACAAAGCAATGGGCAGACCGAACGCATGAATAGGTCCTTGAAGACGTTCCTTCGAAGTTTTGTCTCCGAGAGAGGAGACAATTGGGTGTCCCTCCTTCCCTGGGCCGAGTTTGCCTACAACAACCACACCCACTCGATAACAGGACAATCACCTTTCCAGACCGTTTTCGGTCGCCACCTGAAACCTCCGGTGCCCATTCCTGTTACCGTGCCTTCACCGGCAGCACTGACGGTGGCCCAACACATTCATCATCTATGGAGGTCGGTCCAACGCCGACTCACTTCCTCAGCCGAAAAGATGCAGAAATATGCCAATCGCCACCGTCGACCAGCACCCATATTCTTACCCGGTACTAAGGTATGGCTAAGCACCAGAAACCTCCATTTGCCAGGTCGCTCCAAGAAATTGGCATCAAGATACTGTGGCCCTTTCACTATCGCTGAACGCATAGGGTTGGTCTCTTATAGACTCCGTCTACCCTCCTCTTTACGTGTCCACAACGTGTTCCATGTCTCTCTACTGAAGCCAGTGGTACTCTCCCGTTTCCATCAACCCTCGACTGATGCTGTATCATCCCCCTCTAATGAAGAACCTACCTATCAGGTACGCGAAGTACTAGATGTTCGTTTCCGGGCTCGTCGCTGGGAATACCTGTTGGCATGGGAGGGTTGCGGTCCTGAAGAGGATTCCTGGGAGCCAGCTCGGAATATTCTGGACAAATCGCTGTTAGCCCGCTTCCATCAGGACAATCCCGGTAAGCCGGGTCCCCTGAGGAGGGGCCGTAAGAAAGGGGGTACTGTTGCGACCCCAGTCGCTTACGCAGCGACCAGGGCTCTTACCTTCCCCGCGGGTCTCCTCCCTGCGCCGCGAGCCGCGCGATTCCGGGCCGGCCTGGCCGCATGGCAGCGGCGTCCTCCTCGTGGGGATGCCGGCAAGCCCGAGGATAGCTCCGCCCCCTGCGGGGGAATGCGCGCGAGGGCTGTCCTTTTGAGCTCCCAGCACCCGGATGTGCCGATCCGCCCTCCTTCTGACGTCAGCCCCGGAGGGGGATTTAAACCCGCAGCTTTCTTCTTTGCTTTGCCTTGCAACGTGGTCACTCCTTGGAGAGAGTTAGTTGCTGCTATCCTGCGTGTCTTGATCCTGGTTTGTCTCACGATTCTGCCTGCCTGCTGCCTGTCTTGATCCTGGTTTGTCTCACGATTCTGCCTGCCTGCTGCCTGTCTTGATCCTGGTTTGTCTCACGATTCTGCCTGCCTGCTGCCTGCCTTGATCCTGGTTTGTTTCACGTCTCTGCCTGCCTCGACTCTGGCTCGCTTCTTGGAGCCACTACTTGCTGCATACCCAGACTCCGGCACACCTCCTCGTTCCTGTCTTCAGCTACCAGTCCAGACTTCTGTCCGTCCTCGGTTTTCCCTCACGCCAGTGACTCTCCTAAGTCCCAGCGGTCCGGGTCCCTACGGGCTCCTCCTGGGGGGACCTCGGACTTCCAGGGCGAAGCCACCTAAGTCCTAGCGACCCGGGCCCTAACAGCTCCTCTGGTGGGGTCACGGGTTTCCAGGTGAAGATCCATCCCGCACTGTGTGTGTCTGCCTTCCGACCGTCCCATATTGCCGGTCGGCCCAAGGATCCACACCCGGAGCTCAACACAGATGACATATTTATTGAGTGGCATGACATTAGACTTTTCCCAATTCACTTTATAACCAGAAATCATCAAAAATTTGCCAATGATCCCAAAGGAAAAATAGAATTTAAAGAAATAGCAACATATAATCTGCAGAAAGAGATGGTTTAGATTCAGTCTACTTAAATCTCAATCCCTCTCAATCTCTCTTGCAGTAAGGCGAGCAATTGCTATGTGTTCTAAGGCTAAATTAAAAAGTAACAGAGACAGAAGACCCAACCCTTCCTTGTTCTCCTATGAAGACTAAATAACTCAGAACTTTGACCTTAATATACTCCCATGCTGTACAGGAGGAATGCAATAGTTTTTTATGAAACTGGGCCCAAAGCCAAACTATTCCAACACAGAAAACAAGTATTGCCATTCACCCTGTCAAAAGCCTTTTCAGCATGCTACAATAGGGTTCCAAATGAGAGATGGCCCTTGAACTCTACCATGGGAGCATCAGGGTCCCACATTAGGACCATGGTGCTCTGGCGCTAAAATAATGATTTCTGAAAAGGTGTAGCTAAACTAACATGATTGAAAAATGTCTAAATCAGCTATGTTATTTTATTTATGTAAAAATTAGTATGCGTTGTCTGCTTTGCATGTATTATGCAATTGTATGCATTCAAATGCATGCAAAGCACAAATTGTAATGGGGTGGATTTTAGTTTAAAAAAACATGCAATATCACTATATCACACAATAAATGCTATTTAACACACATAATAGCCATATCGCAGCTTAATAAATGACCTCCTGAGTTAGTAGTCAGGCAACCTGATGCTGATGTTTTTGTCACCAGAGGGAAAATTCTACATAACAGAAGCACCATAGAAGACCATTTTTGTTTTATCTTCTCATACTGCCTTAGATGCATTTGTAAGTAGAGTTCTCGGTCTGTATAGCCCCCCTCTCCATCCTATTAGCACCTTCAGCATCAACCACAAGCCAATTAAGTTAAGATGTTAAAAAAAAAAATCAGATGCTTCTGCTGTAAAGAGTAGTCCCATTCTATGAAAATAACTTCTAATGCTAGGTAGATCCTACTAAACTAGGCTGAAATGACCACCATATCTACAGTTCCCTTCATGCTTAGCCCAAAAATGGAGTGGTGAGAAGATGCTTAGAAGCCTTTGGAACAGCTTTTCCTGTCTGTTTCCTTTGGTTAACATGAACAGGCTCTTTACCTCAGGCTAAGTTTTTGTTGGGTGTTGTAGGGAAGAACCTTGCATTTACAGAAGCAACAAACACGGATGCCTTTCTTCAAAATCGCCTTTTAGTGATCCGGACCTGTTAACCTTCCCGTCTTCTTGCCCCATCTCCATACCTATGCAGCGCGTTGCGCAGGGCTCTCTTCTTTGCTCAGGAATGGAATGACATTGAATTGTCCTCTGTAAAGCACCATCAGAATATACAACGGTGGATACAGGGAATGCAATAAGGTACGAGAGTTGTACAACAATAAATGAAAAAAAACCAGGTGGGAATTTATGTATTTATTTAAAAGCATTTATATCACACTGACCTGCAAAACTCAGCGGGTTACAACAGAACCTACAGAAACGAAATGAGCAACATAAAAGGACGACACCACAATAATTAAAATACAGCTGCCTTCCTCCCCACCCCCACTATTGTTTTCTTATAACTCTGGTCAAAGACCGGTATTTTGCTTTTTCAATGCAAGATGCCTTTATTAAAATGGGATTAAGTATTTTAAAAGCTAATAAAAATTTCTCTGCTAGATGAGGCGGCCAAGACTTGTGTGCCTCTTTATGAATAATAAGGAGGTTTCAGTTTCCTGGGGAAGAGGAGCCGGAAGAGGAATGTAAGAGAGCCGCCTGCTCACTCTGGATTTCAGTTTGGAAAAGATGTTGGATTACATGTTTGCAGTGCTTTGAGCATCACAAGATGAAATGCTATTTGGGGGGACAGTTTTTCCTTTCCTATGTTAAGAGGTGCAAAGTACTTGTAGCCATTTTGTGCCTGGCGAAAACGGAATCCTTTTCAGGTTGTGCTAAATGTTTTGTTGTTGTTGGACCATGATGATGATGTGCAAGTTTTGAGACCTGCAGGACTCTTCTTTAGATGTCGCTTCTGAAGAATGGAACTATGTGGTCTTGAGCATTTTTGACCAGTTGGGCATCCAAAAATGAATGGATGTGTAGATTCTCAGGCAGGGAAAACTCCAGAGGTGTAGGGTAGGGTAGGGTGAGGGCCTCCCCCCCAAGTCTGGCTGGACCACTTTGATTAGTTGGCAGGAAAGGCATTTGGCACTTGCCCACCCTGAAATTCAGTGAGCCCCATTTGTGCGCCCCCCTTCCATACAAACACTTCTGGAGCTGCTGCTGTTTGTATGTTCATGCTACAGTTTCCATAAATAATAAATTATATTGATTGCCCGTTCATGAATGAACAATGCTCAAACAGTTCCTTCTGGGGAAGGACGTTAGGCTGCTGAGCTTACTTCCTGATGTGCAGGAATATATTGTTTCAGCTGCATTTCATTGATGGTTGGATAAACACCAGAATAAACCAGCTGATGATTAACCTTATTTATCATTTAAACATGGCCACAGTAAAATCTTACCAAGGGCCAATGAGTTTTCATGTACTGCAGCCAAATGGTTTTGGCCAGTCAGGGTGCCAAGGTCTGATTTCCAGGGGCAGCAGTCCTGCCAGGTTTTCAAGGCTAACCAAATTATGCAAATTAGCCAAATCACTAAACCTGGGGAGGACCATTTTCAAATTCATTTATCCTGATCTAATAGTTTGGCTGAAAATTGCACTCTTCCTGGTTAAAAGAATGCACGGCTTCAAAAGAGCACACACATTTCACCAGATTTAAAAAAGACATCCTTGGGATATGTTCATTCAGTTTTTCAAATGTACAACTTGCTATTTTGCCTCCTTGCCCTCGGCCACTGTTGAATCTTGCACCTTCCAGTTTAGAGCCCAATTCACCAAAGCTTTTTTTTTTTTTTTACCATTCTCTGTCTGTGAGAGAAAATGTTGTGAGTCAGCTCCTTAGTGCTGAATTATGTTCTTTTTTTTTTTCAGGAACACAGTCCTATGTGCTAAGAAGCTCTTCCTGATTTTTTTTTTATTGATGGGAAAACAATCTTTAATAAATTGTTCTAATAGTTCTGGTTCCAACACAGAATACAGATTCTTGCAACTTTACTGCTTCATTTTTATTAAATTTCCAAGGCAGTGACATAAGTCATATATTTATATTTTTTGCAACTGCATCAAATTAAAATCTGTTAACTGGCAGTTGCCTGCAGCAAGATTGACGTTTATGCAAACAATAACAGTTACAAAGCCAAGTGCAATTATAAATGTCGGGGTTACACATTAGTCCTCAGGGAGAGGGGCATTGAAGAGAAAAGGCACTGAATGCATAAAACATTTGTAGAATTACAATGAGAAAGGTAAGAACTCACTTCTTGCTGGAATGCAAATTTATAGCTCTTTTCCCAAGAAGAAAAGATTAGCAGGATGGGAGTGTGCTGTAGACGCGAGGATCCTAAATTTTAGGCCTATAATTCACTGGCCTAGATGTAGTCTCCTAAATTAGTTGCCTAGTCCTTGAGACCAGTGCTCAGCTCCTAACTTTGTTTCCCCACCCCTTTAACCACATACTTTTTAAGATCCTTAATTTAAGAGCCTAATAAAACTAGGAGTCTAAATTTTAGAAACTTAGGCCTAGTAGATTCGCAAAAGAGCCAATTTAGGAGCTTGCCTCTGAAATTTAGGAGCCTAAGCTCTTTGAAAATAGTTTCCTTCTAAGTTCAGCTGAAAACAGGTGTCAGTGTTAGGGATCTAATTAAGGCTCCTGAATTTAGATCTGCTTTTTTTTCAGTATTGGCTCTATGTATTTAGGAGTGTTGTGATATTGTAATGATTAATATAGTAATCATGGAGTGAAAGGTCAGTGCTTTGCTGTCTTCTCTCTGACCTAGAGGAGGCACAACAGTTCAAAGGAGATCTGAGTTTGCAGTCTGCACAAACTATGACAAGCAGGCAGGATGACGTCTTGCTGAGGAAGCCTTGATTGCAGAAACATGACACCTATCAATGCTATGTGGGTGGGGGCTGGCATTGTCTGGATCGACAGAGTGTATACCAGCAAATCTCTCTTGACAATCCATTTATGGTTACATAAAAAAAAACCCCACAGTGTAGAGGCAGGAAACATATTAACATTATAACATGCTGGACAGCAGAAAAAGACCAGCTGGTCCCTCCAGTCTGCCCAGTTATTCATGTTCAGCACTGCAAGGATATATCTTTGCTGCCAGCTATAGAGTATGGCCACTTGTAGTATATCTCTCGTTATTCAGCACAGTTTGTTTTGTCTTTTTCATTTGTGCTCTACCATCTTAGGTGAAGGTGGGAGTAACATTGTCATTGCTATGGATGACTGCAGTTTTTTAGCCACAAAGACATGTCTTGCAGAGGCCATATGATGTGATCTTGGTTCTTTTGTTGTGTTGGACTGTCCATGAGAGATCCCATAGATAGTCTGGTAGGGGAACATCAGCGGGGTACACGGCCATGAATTATGAGTAATACAATATTCAGCATTTCACTTTGTCCAGAAACCCTGGGAAGTCAGGAGGCCTAGGATGCTTGTTGCCCCCCCCCCCCCCCCCCCCGGCTCGGTGTGTCCAAATGCCCAGGATTTTCATTGGATAAGGACCACATATATGGTACAATAGATATATCATTCTATTCACACACTTTATGTGACTTTCCTATCTACAATGCTCACCTTGCTGGTGTTCTAGTTGGGAGATGTCCAATTGGCCAACCCCTCCTGCAGTTACATCCAAAATGGTACTCAGCCCAACCGTTTAGCTGCGGCGAAGCTGACCTGGCTGTCAGGCCCCTCAGCTATCATCCTGACCTGCCACCTCTTGAGCAAACTTTGGAGGTCCTGCCACTTGTGGCTCAGGTCTTTTACATTGTGGTTATTGTGATAGACCGCAGTCAGCCTGTGGCAGATCTTCTTCCTGTAAAGTACCATGCTTCTGGACTGCCGTACCTTCATTACCTGATGAACAAGATGATCAACCTCCCTGGCTTCCTAACATGTGCTCTGTTCCTTTTTAATACGGTGCTAGTAGGAAGACATGCACTGGGAGCCAGCTCTATATACCTGCATGCATATATAAATTGAACATATTTGTACATAAAGGGGGGGTGGCATACACACACAAATCGTACTTATTACTTGCTTATATAACAGTAACATTTGCGCATATACTCTGAAACTGTGGTAAACGTATTTTGTGCACTATTGAAGATGGATTTTAAAAGAGTTGTGCACATAAAAATGAGCACATGAGCACACAAATAGTACATGTTCGTGCAAGTGCTATTTTATAGGGATGTGCATCATTTTTATGATGAATTAAAATATCGTATGATATTTCATAATTCGTCATGTATTGGGCATCCCCGAAAATGATAGGAAAACCCCACGAAATTTTGTGTGGTTTTCTTATCGTTTGGGGGGGGGGGAAGGGCACACAGAAAAAAACCAACCCAAATCCACCCCAACCCTTCAGATCTAATTCTTTACAATCCCCCACCCTCCTGACCCCCTCAAAACTTGCCTAAAGTCCCTTGTGGTCCAGCGGGGGTCCTGGGAGCGATCTTCTGCTCTCATGTCGTCGGCTGCCAGTAAACAAAATGGCACCGGTGGCCCTTTGCCCTTACCATGTGACAGGGGCTATCGGTGCCATTGGCCGATCCCTGTCACATGGTAGGAGCAATGGACGGCCGGCGCCATCTTAAAAAATGTTGCGGGCCATCCATTGCTCCTACCTTGTGACAGGGACTGGCCAATGGCACCGATAGCCCCTGTCACATGGTAAGGGCAAAGGGCCATCGGCGCCATTTTGTTTACTGGCAGTTGACGGCCCGAGAGTGGGAGATCGCTTCCGGGACCGCCGCTGGACCACAAGGGACTTTAGGCAAGTTTTGGGGGGGCGGGAGGGTGGGGAATTGTAAATAATTAGATCTGAAGGGTTGGGGTTGGCTTGGGGGGGTTTGTAAATAATTGTAAATAATTAAATGTGAAGGATCAGGGTGCGCACTAACGGGAGCTAGTGCGCGCTAAACCGAAAACGATTCTATATGAAAAAAAAATGCCGATCCATGGGAAAACAAACTTTTCCCGCGGCTACACGAAACCGAAAGTGGAAACGATTGGGCACCCAATGCACATCTCTACTATTTTATAAACCTCAAACATACATGTGCAAGTAATGATGCGTGAATAAATTTGCTCATATAAATAAGTGTTCTGGGATAGAGCCAACATTTAGGTATATATGGTGCTATTTTAAAATCTGCAAACAGTTGCATGTACATATTTACAACTGCTAATTATCAGGTGTAAGTCAGAATAGAATTCTTTATAGCAAAATACTGACTGGGTGAGAGGTCTGGGCAAACTGAAGGGAGTGCAGGCTGAAGAACCAGGGGAGTCTAGATGATCTAGAGACAGACTGGGCAAACTGGTGGACTAATCAGTTAAACTGGTAATTTCCTTCACATATGCACGTAATAAAAGCTGACAATTGCTAAGGAAAATATGCAAGTTAAATTTCTTCATGTAAATGATTAAAATTAGGAGCACAAATCATGCATGCAAAGCAGATATCCTCCACTTATATGGATAACATTTTATTTATCCAGCTAAATCTTAAAAAGTGTTACTTAGCTGGTTAAGTAATATAGCCAGATAAGTCTTTAAACACTAGTTATCTGTCTATCTTACTTATCTGCCTAAGTTGTGCTTTTCTTTTACTTTCAGCTATCCTACTTACAGCCCGATCCAGTAAAGTCCGTGGGAGAGCGGACTAACGCCCGCTCTCCCGGCGCGCGCACCGGCCCCTCGCCGGTGCGCGCGATCCAGTATTTAAATTAGGCGACGCGGTGCAAACGAGGAAAAGGAGGCGCTAGGGACACTAGCGCGTCCCTAGCGCCTCCTTTTGGCCTGGAGCGGCGGCTGTCAGCGGGTTTGACAGCCGATGCTCAATTTTGCCGGCGTCGGTTCTCGAGCCCGCTGACAGCCACGGGCTCGGAAACCGGACGCCGGCAAATTTGAGCGTCCGGTTTTCGGCCCGACAGCCGCGGGCCGAATTCAAAATTATTATTTTTTTTTTTTTACTTTTTTTTACTTTTGGGGACCTCCGACTTAATATCGCTATGATATTAAGTCGGAGGGTGCACAGAAAAGCAGTTTTTACTGCTTTTCTGTGCACTTCCCTGGCGCCGGAAGAAATTAGCGCCGACCTTTGGGCGGCGCTAATTTCTTAGAGTAAAATGTGCGGCTTGGCTGCACATTTTACTTACTGGATCGCTCGGGAATACCTAATAGGGCCATCAACATGCATTTGCATGTTGAGGGCGCTATTAGGTGCCGCGGGTGGGCCGCGTGTTTTCCTCCCCTTACTGAATAAGGGGTAAGGGAAAACACGCGTCCAGAGCAGGGTGACAGTGCGCTCCGACGGAGCACACTTTACTGGATCGTCCTGTTAGCCGGATAAGTCTCAAACACTGCCACTTAGCCAGGTAATTCGCCACAGTGCTACTTAGCTGTATATTTGTCGCTAGTTAGCTGGATAAGTCAAACTTATGCAGCTATGTTTAAAATACATGTTGTTGGGTAGATTTATGCATTTTTCATATGGTGTGCGCACATTTACATGCACGATATAAAATACATATGCATGCATGCGAGCGTCCATTCAGCTGCGTATATGGGTGTGCTTGCACATGTTTTAAAGTTATCCTCCCTGTATAATGTATTTTCAGCATGATCCATCTGGTCAGGGACTTCAGTATCCGAGCCAATGTTTCTTTCTATTGTTTGCTACCTGGACCAGATCTGCAAGTCACTGATGCCATGGAGCCAACTGATATTACACCTCCACAAGGTATGTAGATATTAGGATAGCATGAAATGTGTGAATGAAAACATCATCATCAGATGTCTGGCTGAATAATATATTAGGTTCACCTGTATTCCCTGTATACCAGTATTTTTTTCCATCTGGAAATAGACCTTATGTTTGGCAGTATGTATCTCATAGTCTTTTTTTTTATGTGCCCTGTGTTTTACAATATATGTAGGCCAGATTTTCTAATCGGATTCTTTTATTTCTTCTACTCTACCAGACCTTTGTCATCTGAATTCAGTATGAATGGGAAATAGCTGATGACAATAACACTTTAGACCAATAAAGAAAACATACAAACAAATAAACTAAAACTGTTGTGAGATGTTCCGAAGCTCACACCAAAACCCATAACTCAGGCTTTCATAAGCACTTTTGCTAAAAGCAAAGCTTACAATTTATAGATCAATAGTTCCCAGTCTGGGGTCTGTGAGACCACTCCAGGGGGCCCGCCAGAAGGGATACAAGAAAATTTTTCTGGGGAGAAAAAGAACGGGCTGCTGCCATGGACTCGTCCCCCCCCCCCCCCCCCCCCCCCCCCCCACACACACATTGCTGCAGGCCAGGAGGAGGAGGAGCAACAAAGAAGGACCATTTGCATCCGGTAGGAATGTCAAACCACACCTGCCGCATGTCCAGCGGGAGGTAGGGAAGAGAGGGACTTATTTCAGCCCTCGAGAGTCATAAGCCTCATGGCTGCACAGTTAGGATGTCCGATTGCGGCTCTTGGAACCTTCAGCAGCCACTGCTGCCCGCTGAGGAAAGCAGGGCAATGGCAGAGGTGAGGAGCATCCTCTCTACTCTACTGTCACGCGCTCTGCCCCCGGCCTGAAACAGAGGAGCACAGTAAAGTGAGCCGAAGAGCTCACATAAAGAAAGGAAGAAATAGGGCCGGGGTTGACAGTCTGAGGGGAAAGATGGAATGGAGAAGGAATGAAGAAAAGGGGGATTCCACGACTGACCTGGGGAGTAAGAGTAGATGGCAGCCTATTGGGGCGATAGTGCCACTAGAGACCGGGAAAGAGGACCCCACCCCAGGAATCATGCTGGACCAGCGGTAAGGAGAGAAGGCTCACCATGGGCCGGGAGGGAGGACGAGACAACATCCAGGTGTGGTTGTGACATTATAATCACAAACGTTATTTAGAGGGACAACAGAGATCTCATAAGCCTTCTTCCCTTTAAAAAAAACAAGCCACTCTGCTTTTTCTAAAATGTCAATTATTTTGTGACTATCGTTTTCTGTATGTGTTTAAGAGTCAAAAAAAAGAAAACAATAAAGAAAAGCAAGCTAAAAGGAGAGCAATTTTCAAAACTTTTTGTAAATACCTGTTTACCCTTGTGAAAAGGCCCTTTGAAGTTGCTACTGCCCACCAGTGAGAGTAAAACCGTGAACAGCGTGCAGACTTTTCTCTGCCAGGAAAGAAGGCATGGGGGGGCAAGGAAAGTACATGCAAGGATTTAATTCTGAAATCCTTGTGCGTACTTTCACCCGTGCACTTTGCAAATTACGCAGGTACAAAAGTAGGGGCATCTCCCCAGCCGCCGAGTTTTTAAAATTAGATTGCGGATCTGCAGGTATCAATGCTGATTTTCTGCCAGGTCGCATCAAGTTGCCAACCTGGAACTTTTTTGAACTGGCTTCCTTTTCCCCATTGCAGCTGGAGTTGGAGGTGGAGGTCACTGTTGGCTTCAGCCTTCAGTTATGAAGGCAATTTGTAAATAGCTTACTAAATTGTCCTCCCTATTTATTCAGTTTAAATTAATAATCATTATTTAATAGTCAGTTTTCTACATTATGAATGATTCTAGAGGGCATATCATTGTTTCTTAAATATCATGCAAAAATTAAATGCTATGAGGGTCCGCAAAAGATTTTGAGCCTGAAAAGGGGTCCATATTCTCTGACAGGGTGGGAAGCCCCGTTATAGATAAAAAATAATTAGTGATGATCAGCCCCATAATATAATATGGAAGCATTATTCTTAAAACCAGAGGCAATAAAAAATAAATAACAAATTTATCCTGTTCTTACATGAAACCACTATAAGCCAATGGGAACAAATGCATCTTTAGTAACTTGCGAAAAGTCAACAAAAATGTTTCAGCTTTCAGGCAAGGTATTCCAAAGATTAGGGATGGTGACACTCCATGGAATCATCCAGTCTGATTGCTTAAAGGAAGAGACTGATGACAAATTCTGCTCAGAGGATCATAGAGAGCGTGCAGGCTGATAAATCTTCAGTAGCGAATTAAAATTAACTGGAAGAAAGAACATGTAAGGCCTTAAAAACTAAAATCAAAACCTTGAATTGTACTCTGCATGAGAAGGTAAATTTTAAAAAGGATGCAACGATTTTATAAGATGCGCGCATATTATAAAATTTGATACCTGCGCGCGTGCCCAGTTTTATATCGGTACACGCATGTGCATGCAGGTGCCCACTCGCACTCGCAAGGGGGGGTGTTTTGTAATAAACACACAGCAACACAATCTGGCCATCCCCAGATCCCTCCCAGTCTGCTCCAATAAAGGAGCGGACTGGGATTGAACTTCCCTAACCCCCCCCTACCTATCCTTCCTCCTTTTTCCCCTCTCCTCTCCGACCCCTAATCCCCATCTAACTTCCCGAATTTTTTTGTTTTAGAACTTACCTGCTCAACGGGGAAGCACAAAGTTCCGCATTCTGGCTGGCTGCCGTCGTGCGCTTCACCTGGACAGGATCTAATGGCGCTGTCCCAGCCGGCCCTCGTCCCCCTGTCCCACCCCTTTTTAAAAGCTCGGCACTTCCATGCATACCGGGAGATACGTGCCTGGCCAGGCTGCTTTAAAAATGCGCTTGGTTCATGTGTGGCCCGGCCAGGCACGTATCTCCTGGGATTTGTGCGCACCGGGCTTTTAAAATCGGCCCCATAATGAGCAACCAATGTAACTTGAACAAAATATGAGTGATATGGTCATAGGTTAGGACTTTTCAGCTTGGAGAAGAGTTGGCTGAGGGGGGATATGATAGAGATGTTTAAAATCATGAGAGGTCTAGAACGGGTAGATGTGAATCGGTTATTTACTCTTTCGGATAATAGAAAGACTAGGGGGCACTCCATGAAGTTAGCATGGGGCACATTTAAAACTAATCGGAGAAAGTTCTTTTTTACTCAACGCACAATTAAACTTTGGAATTTGTTGCCAGAGAATGTGGTTCGTGCAGTTAGTATAGCTGTGTTTAAAAAAGGATTGGATAAGTTCTTGGAGGAGAAGTCCATTACCTGCTATTAAGTTCACTTAGAGAATAACCACTGCCATTAGCAATGGTTACATGGAATAGACTTAGTTTTTGGGTACTTGCCAGGTTCTTATGGCCTGGTTTGGCCACTGTTGGAAACAGGATGCTGGGCTTGATGGACCCTTGGTCTGACCCAGTATGGCATGTTCTTATGTTCTTATGTAGGGGTAGATATTTGGGTGGAGGGTGTTAATGGGTTAGCACAGCAGACTGAGAACCAGAGAAGCCAATGTTCAGATCCATCTAGCGCTCCTTGTGACCTTGGGCAAGTCACTTCCCCCTTCATTGCCTCAGGTACAAACTTAGGGTCTGATTTACTATGGACCTTTCGCCCCCATTCTGAGTGTGGGAAAAATGCTTAGTAAATCAAGCCCTTAGATCGTAAGCCCTCTGAGGATAGGGAAATAACCACTGTGCCTGAATGTAACTCGCCTTCAGCTACCAGCAAAAAGGCATGAGCTAAATATAAATAAATCAGATACATTATAAATCTGAAAGAAAAATCAGGCATTAGTAACTTGCTGAAATTGAGCGTAACACTCTACTTCAGTGCTTCCCCAGTCAGTCCCAGAGCCTCGCTTAACAAGACTGTTTTATGGGCTAGCTACATTGACTATGCATGAGCTATATTTGCATACAGTGAGTCTCTAGTGTATGTAAATATGTTATGCATATGCGCTGTGGCTATCCTGAAAAACCAGTCATGGTTGAGTGATTGTCTAATACTGAGCTGTCCTACCTAATAGCCAAATGATTTCTGAGGAAGCCAGTTCCATGACCAGGAGGACCACAATTTTTAACCCTGTCTTCCTTCGTCTCTGCACTGAAGCCTGCTATCTTCCACTTCCTAGCAGCCACCTTACAGTAGGTCTGATTGAATACAGCATGTCACTAGTACCCTCTGCTGAACACTGCACCGCTGTACTACAGAAAGATCTCCTTTGTTTAGGTTTAGGGTTTTTTTTTTTTCTATATGATAAAAAATCTACTTGTCTGCGCTGGTAATAACATCCCACAAGCAGGTGTATACTTACAATAAACATCTTTCACAGTTCATTGAATGCTGTTTTGCTTTGCTGTTTAATCAACCATGGCAACCATTTATTTGCTTCGCATACTTCTCCTTAATGGATGTTATCACCTAAATACTGTAAGTAAAAGTGCAGAATTTGCTTACTAGTTGAATAATGGAAATATTTTACACTCTTTACAATGATGGTTATGTGCGTACTAAAATAGAAAAAAAGTCATGTGATGTAATTTGCTGTGCAGAATTGAGAACAGCTCTGTTTCTGGAGCAGTGTAAAATATAGAAACATGATTTTTACAATATTAAGATTCCCACGTGTATGAGCGATTTCTCCATTCCACTGGCTCTCTCTTGTTCTGTTGGTCTTCTAGCTCAGCTGGAGCCTGGCTCTGCCAGGGGGGGTGGAATTACCAGATGCCTTCATTCATGGCTTCCTGGAGAAATTTCAGGGCTGGCTGATCATGAAAACAAAGGAGGGTGGGGAATTCACTTGCTGAGGGGAGCTCGGTATCAGTCCTCTTTCTCACCCCCACCTCCTTCCCATCCTTCCTCTCTCCTCCCCCTGCTCAGTTACTTTTCTCTCATCCTTTCTTCCCTCCAGCTCACTCTCTGGAGCAGCCTTCCCTCTCTCTCTAACTTGATCCCTGGGCCCTCTTTTCCTCTGTTCCTTCTTCTCTCCACCCTAATCCCTCCCCCCTTCTTTGCTTCACTCCCATGATGCAGCTGAGCCTGATTCTCCCAGAAGCCGCAGCTTTGACAACAGCACACTACTCACAATCGGGGTGCCTTTCCAGAACATAAGCACAGGCACAGCCGAGGAGACGCCAAGGGCCTGATGTCATAAAAAGTGAGTGCAAAAAATCTGTGCCAAATTTCAGCGCACTTTTTCTTCCCTCCCATGCTGAAAAATGAATTAACTACCGATGCAGTAAGCCAATGGTATGAAAATGTACCGGGGGTTAAAAAAAACTTGTATGCAGAAGTCAATGTCAGCCTTATTATCTTGGCCCAAAAATGATTTGTGTACATAATACATGGTTTGTATGTATAAAACTGAAAAGGCGTACTAGACGTGCAGAGTGGCCTCTGCTAGGGTAGGGAAAGAGGGAATTAGGTGAGGATTTGTGAGTGGGTGGGTTAGTAAATAGTGAGAGGGGGCTGTAAAGTGAATGGGATAAGTTAATGGATGTGTAGAGGTAGGTAGTTGGGTAGGGGTGGATCCCATGTCAGTGTTCCTCTGGCTTAGGAGTCCCAGACTCAGATACTCCAGTGCTTAGTTAATGACTTTGTTTCTAGTCTTGGACTCTTGGATCAGAGATAGAATAAAAGTTAAACTAACACTAGACCTGAAAATGTGACTTTTGTGGTGCTTACCAGTTTGTTTCCGGACTTGAGCTCCTAGGTGCTGGGGTTCACAATCCTCACACCCAGGAACTCCAGGTCTAGGACCATGCGGGCTCAACACCATACACTAACCACCACTGACCCAGAAGTTATATTTCCAATGTTAAAAAAAAATGTGAGTTAAACTTTTGGGACTTTCACGCTCTTGCCTGCATTGGGGCATAATAGGTAATGATGTCATTCACCTGGGGTTTACATGGAGGTGCACATAGTTTTGCTCAAATCTTGTGCACACGTTTTGAGTGCTAAATCTTTATTAAATGGCTTCTAAAATTACATGCACGAAAATGTGCATCCAAACATATATATCTTCATGTCCTATCCCTACTGGCACATGCTTCCAGTAGCCCAAGCAGATTCTGCAGAGGAGAGGACAAGTGATCCACCACAAGGTCCATGTGTGCCACGTTTTGCCTCTCCTGTCTTCCACCAGCCAGCTGTCACAAGCTGACCCTTCATGTCACTCTACCCTACATCTTGGGGGTCTTTTTTTCACTGAGTATGACTGCCATACCCAGACTTGCATCTTGAGAGTCTTGCTGTCACTCTTCCTTGTCATACCCAAGACTCCACACTTTGGGGTGCTTTTGCCACTGCTGGGGGCTGCTTTGAAATTTTCATGGTGCCTTGCGGTGTTGATGCCACCCTTTGTGCTGCTTTGTCCCTTTATTGTTGTCTTGGGCTTTTCTGCCACTTTTTCTGCTTCATTCCCCCTTGATATGATGCCTTAGGATGTTGACGGCACACTTGGTACCACTTTGCCTCTCGTGCTGCCTTTGAAGTTGCATGCCACTGCTGTTGGTGCCACGTGTGAAGCTTGGGGAGTTCCTCTCACTGTGCTTGGAGAACTCCTGCCACTGCTTGTTACTCCTTTGCCTCTTTATGGTGTTTTATGTTATTCATGTCACTTTTGGTGCCACTTTGACACAGTCTAGATCCCTTGGATTCTTCCCCTCTTCCTATGATTTCTCCCCACAAGTTTCATTAGAATTGATGAGTAAACCCCAGTTTTGGAGCTCAGAATAGGCTCAGTGCTTCCCCCATTGACTTTAAAGGTAAACACATGAAAACATTTTTAAATTTGGAAATAATGAAACAAATGGAGATGCCCTACAAAACAAATGGACAAACTAAAACAAATATTTTTCCTCTGCACATCCCTATGAAACAGCAGGAGATGCTGCATATAGGTCTGAGGTTATTTATAATGATCTATTAGGAACTGATACTGGAATAGCAGGGGTGCATGGCAGATAGGTGTAGCTAGTACTTGTAATGCAGTTACAGTATTTTTGAGTCTATCCTGTATATACTGTTGTTTCTCATGTTCCCAAATGTCAAGTTTATCCAGCAAATCCACTGAATTTATCCAGTGGTTGAGGCATTAGGAAGACATATTGCTGTCTTGAGAAGGTATTTTTCCTGTAAAGGAATGGAAAGTGCCCTCAGAAAGTAACACAATCCAGCCATGAAGGATGTGCATACATATGGCAATTGGAATGCTGATAAATTAGGAAGAGACTGTCCTGTGGAACATTTCACACTCTCGATTAAAATCTGTAGCTAGAGAGTGAGAGATGGATGGTGATGCTTCTGTAAACTGCAAATCAACTTTCAGCCCACAGAGAGAGCAGAAAAACATCTTTCTGATGAATGAGGTTCAAGCTAAGGGTATGGAGATAAATATGAAAGGATGGCATGGGTGGGTCATAGTCCTTCAGGTGGCCTCTTGCTTACAGAAGAAATAATGAAGCAGCAATTTTTTTTTGAGGATAGGTTACTTAAATTCTGGATGTATCGTGGTAAATGATCTTTCTTTTATTGCTACCTGATAGAATATTGGACGAAGATCAAGCAGAAGATTGAATGGAAGTGTGTTTGCTGGAGCTCTAAGGAGAATAATAATACCACTCATTTCAATATCAGCATTTTCACCAAATGTTTTTTTAAATAATTTCTATTGATTCAGCATTGTATATTGCCTTACTAGAGCAGCCTTGATAGTTTTTGCTTTGTTTCTGAGGAAAAAAGGTCTGTTGGCATTGCTTGAAATATGTTGATGATAATTTACCCACAGCTATAAATATTCATGCAATAAATGTGCATATGTTGGATCTCTGGTGTATATTCATTGTGGATATTCTAAAAACTCAACTGCTTGTATGGGGGAGGGGTCACTAGAACGGGTTAGGGAAGCTCTGATTAATTTTGTAGGAAAGGACAAAATGGCATCTGTGTACAAGAATCCTAACACACACAGGATCCATGCATATGTTTTATGCATGGAACCATATCAGCGGTATATTACCTATATAACACATTCTTGATGGCTGGCAAAGACGTTATCCTGAAAACACAACTGGCGATAGGTTTGGGAAGCCCTGAATTGAATATTTCTGTTCTGCTCCAGTACATTTCCAGAGTGAGTTGAGATATTAACTTTCTTGTTTGCTCCCCTCTAAAAAGCTTGTATGTAAGTACATCTGGGGGGTCATCTAGATACATTTTGATGAGACATTTTTTATTAAGTATTTCTTGGCAATAAATATGTTTAAAATGCTTCTTTAGACCATAGAATAGTGAGATCATTTGTCAAATGAATATAGATCACTTGTCTATAGCAACCTAACATACTTGCTAAGTTAGAAGATAATTCTTAAAGTTATTTATACAGATAAATAGTGATTTGCATGGATACATTGGCCTGTCTGTGTGAGGGCAATTTTTATTCTGAGTGTGCATGGGATTTCAGAGCACATGTACTTTTAGCAGGATCAAGAGGAGGTATTCCTGAGGGGGAAGGGAGCTGCTGAAGTGTGTTTAGGCTAGGGTTGCAAAACAACATGTGTAAACAGGATTTTTAAAAGTATGTATACTAGGGATGTGAATCGTTTTCCATATCGTCTTAACGATAGAAATCGTGTGGCAGGGCAAGAAAATTGTCTTAGGCACGATTTTTTAGTTAAAAAATCGTTAAAAATCGTTTTTTCCGATTAGTGCGCACTAACTCGAGTTAGTGCGCACTAACGGGAGTTAGTGCGCACTAACTGGGAGTTAGTGCGCACTAACTGAAAATGATACAATTTGACACTTTTCAGGTCAGTTAAGGTCAGTTTAGGAATGAATATGTATTCCTATTGGCTGCCCTCTTATTTATTCATGTTACCAAGTTTCCTACTGACAGTATATGGGGGATGGGAAATGGAAACAGTTGGTAGCTTGACAAAACAAGTAATGTGATCAGTCAATGTGACTAGAACTTGTGCCCTAACCCTGATACCAGGGGTATTGTGATCTTCCTGCACACAGTGCCCTATCCCTATTAATACCAGGAGTGTTGTGATCTTCCTGCACACAGTGCCCTATTCCTGATACTGGGGGTGTTGTGATCTTCCTGCACACAGTGCCCTATTCCTGATACCGGGGGTGTTGTGATCTTCTTGCACACATCCCGATATCAGGGATAGGGCACTGCATGCAGGAAGATCACAACACTCCTGGTATTAATAGGGATAGGGCACTGCATGCAGGAAGATCACAACACTCCTGGTATTAATAGGGATAGGGCACTGCATGCAGGAAGATCACAACACCCCTGGTATCAGGGATAGGGCACTGTGTGCAGGAAGATCACAATACCCCGGAGGAGTGAGGGTCAGGCAGCTCCCCCCTGTCTGTGAAGCCAGCCTCTCACTAGTAATGCAGGGAGGGAGCTGTCTCAGACTTCACCATCCTCCCCCCCCCCCCCCTCACCCACACACCATTCACTAGCTGGGACATGGGGGAAGTCAGGAGTGAGGGTCAGGCAGCTCCCCCCTGTCTGTGAAGCCAGCCTCTCACTAGTAATGCAGGGAGGGAGCTGTCTCAGACTTCACCATCCTCCCCCCCCCCCTCACCCACACACCATTCACTAGCTGGGACATGGGGGATGTCAGGAGTGAGGGTCAGGCAGCTCCCCCCTGTCTGTGAAGCCAGCCTCTCACTAGTAATGCAGGGAGGGAGCTGTCTCAGACTTCACCATCCAACCCCCCCCCCCCCCTCACCCACACACCATTCACTAGCTGGGACATGGGGGATGTCAGGAGTGAGGGTCAGGCAGCTCCCCCCTGTCTGCGAAGCCAGCCTCTCACTAGTAATGCAGGGAGGGAGCTGTCTCAGACTTCACCATCCTCCCCCCCCCCCCCTCACCCACACACCATTCACTAGCTGGGACATGGGGGATGTCAGGAGTGAGGGTCAGGCAGCTCCCCCCTGTCTGTGAAGCCAGCCTCTCACTAGTAATGCAGGGAGGGAGCTGTCTCAGACTTCACCATCCTCCCCCCCCCCCCTCACCCACACACCATTCACTAGCTGGGACATGGGGGAAGTCAGGAGTGAGGGTCAGGCAGCTCCCCCCTGTCTGCGAAGCCAGCCTCTCACTAGTAATGCAGGGAGGGAGCTGTCTCAGACTTCACCATCCTCTCCCCCCCCCCCTCACCCACACACCATTCACTAGCTGGGACATGGGGGAAGTCAGGAGTGAGGGTCAGGCAGCTCCCCCCTGTCTGTGAAGCCAGCCTCTCACTAGTAATGCAGGGAGGGAGCTGTCTCAGACTGGTATCAGGGTTAGGGCACTGTGTGCAGGAAGATCACAACACTCCTGGTATTAATAGGGATAGGGCACTGTAAGAGATGACTGTAGTAGATTGAATAAAGATCTGATGTTTCTGCTCTCCTCACACCAAACAAAAACAACACACAAGCAGAGAAGCCCTTCTTACAAAGCTGAGCTAGTGAGTTAAGTAGGAGGAAAAGTAAACATACTGGTGCCAGTGTGGCTACTTAAAAAATACACTTACCAACAATCAATTACATATATTTGAACTGTGTACAGTTCCAGCCAGGACCACCTTTCTAAAATGCACAGTGATTGGCAAATTCAACATGCACTAGCATTTCAGGTGCCTGCTAACAAAAATAATAAACAAACAAGTTCTAGTCACGTGAGTGCTGATCATTACATTACTTTTTTTGTCAAGCTTCCAACTGTTTCCATTTCACATCCCCCCAACCATATTGGTAACATCAATAGATAAGAGCACAGCCAGCCAATAGGAATACATACATACATATTCATTCCTAAGTGACCTTTACTGACCTGGGAAGTGTGAACACTTTGTTTCATTTTCTGTTGGTGTTCGTTAGTTTCCAGTTCCATTTCCCATCCCCCCAACCATCACCTCAGTGGTAACCTTGGTAATATCAATAGATAAGAGGGCAGCCAGCCAATAGGAACACATATTCATTCCTAACTGACCTTCAGTGACCTGGAAAGTGTTTATTTGTATCATTTTCAGTTAGTGCGCACTAACTCGAGTTAGTGCGCACTAACACGATTTAACGATTTTTAACGATAAATCGTTAGAATTTCTATTGTATCGTGTTCTATAACGATTTAAGACGATATAAACATTATCGGACGATAATTTTAATCGTTGAAAAACGATTCACATCCCTAATGTATACTGCTTTCCAGTAAAAATCTGCCTGCAGAAAAAACAGGAGCACAATCCATGGGGTCCTATATGTACCCATAGCAATTTTCAAAGGGAAACAAAGTGCATGGTCTTTATATCTAGGCAGATGGTTTGAAAATTGCACCTTGACATGTTACCATCTCTTAATATTTATCTCATAAATATTCTGAAATATTGGATACTAGGGGTATGTACATTCATTTGAAGCAAATGGGTGAAACACAATCAATGAGTCCATATTCATTCCATTGGTGGTCCCCCAAAAGGAATGGAGAGGTCCAATGAATGAAACAAAAAATATTTCTCTCATTTGTTTGTTTCCCAATCAAGTCTATAGTCCATTGAAATCTATGGCTCTGTACTGGTGAGCAAAAAACAATTGGTAACTACAGCAATCAACTCTTGGCTGTGTGCCTTACATTCTTGTGAGAGCTAAGTCAGGACAAACAGCAAGGAAACCACACAGATAAGAAATCATGGTGCACCATCTTTTTAAACAGCCTATATCTGCTATCTGGATCAAATGACACTGACCCACTCTCACTGTAAATTTTGAGCATATGCAAGAAGCAGTCTGTATTTCCTCTCTACCTGTTTACAAATACAAATGTGGGTAGAAGCTCTCGTGTAGTTTTAAATAAAGCTTAGAAACTGTAGTATACTGCCAGGAAGACAGAGGCAGTAGCACTGTTGCTGTTTTTTATTTTTCTCTTCACTGGGGAAGGATCAGGATAGAAGACAGTGTGGAGATTGTAGCAGTGCTAGTGAACCAAGACAAGGAATACAGAACAAGGTACAAGACAAGAATGAGACAAGAATAGCATCAGCCCAGTGCTACAGGAAGTCCCAGCTAGGGGACCTATAAAGGAAGTCCAAATTTACAGGAAGTTCTAGCCGGATCCTTGCAACAGCATACAGCTGGAGACACTTTGGATCAGAGGTGAGGAGCTTAACAGTACCCCTCCTCCAAAGCCCCCTCCCCAGTCTTCTAGGCCTGGGCTTCAAGGGGAACCTGTGGTGGAACACCTCCACCAGCTGGGGAGCCTGCAGATTGCTGGCAGGTTCCCAAGAATTCTCCTCAGGGCCATAGTTCTTCCAGGAGATGATATACTCTGTAACTTGTTTCAGACCCTGTGAGAATCAAGAATGTCTTCTACTTTGAACTGAGTGTCCTCTATCAGAGTGAGTTCAGGCTTTGGGGGCCATGCATTTCTTGGCCATGGCAGGATTGCAGACTTTAACATAGAGATGTGAAAGATGTTATGCATTCATAGAAGCACAGGAAGCTTGAGTTTATAGGTGACTGGGATCAGCTGCCATTCAATGGGAAAAGGCCCCATGAATTGGGGCGCAAAATTTGCAGATGGCATTTTAAACCTCATATTCTTGGTACTGAGCCATAGCAATGTACCAGGCTGAAGAGTGGGAACAAGGTGCTGTTTCTTGTCGGCTCTGGCTTTAGAATGTAGTGCAGCTTGGTCAATGAGTTGGCAAGTCTTTATCCATAGATCTTGGAGCTCTTGTCCTTCCAGGGTGGCAGTTGGGCAGGTCTTTGGCACAGGAACAGGTCACGGGTTTCATGGGTTGCTTCCAAAGATGATGTAAAATAGTGATGATCCAGTGGAGCTGTTGACATGGTTGTCATGGGTGAATTCAGCCCATGGAAGCAAGAAGGCCGAGTTGTCTTGTCTATCATTTACATATGAGTGCAGAAAAGGTTTGAGGCTTTGGTTGACTTGTTCGATCTGGCTATTGCTCTAACGGTGTTAGACAGAGGTGAAATCCAGGACAATCCTGAATTTCTGGCATAGACCTCTTCAGTACTTCGCAGTGAATTAGATCCCCCAATCAAAAAGAATATGGAGAGGAAGTACATGGATTCTGAATATGTGCTGAGTGAAGAGTTGAGCGAGTTCAGGTGCAGACGGGAGTCCAGGGAGAGGAACAAAGTGTGACAATTTTGATAACCTATCCACAACCACCTATATGGTGGTGTGACCATTCGAAGGAGGCAGATTGCAGATAAAATAGGTGGGCACATGGGTCCAGGGTTCTATGAGAGCCTGCAGTAGCTGTAAGAGCCCCCACCTGCATGGCACAAGTAGGACAGTAGCCCGCATAATGTTGAATGTCATTCTTCATGTGAGGCAACCGGTAATGGTGCATGATGAGTTCCAGGTTGCTGGTGATGCTGGGATACCCTAAGAGATGAGAGCCATGGGCCCCTTCTAGAACCTTTCATTGTAAATGCTGGGAAACCATGGTTTTACCAGAAGGAAGCATGAAGATGGTCATGTGTACAATCTTGGCTAGGTCAAGGATGGGCTGAAATGGCTTTGGTATACCTTCTGTTTCGAAGGATTGAGATAGCACATCGGCTCAATGGTTCTTGTCAGCAGGGTGATAGTGCAACTGAAAGTTGAACCTGTTAAAAAAAAAATAGAGACCAGTGGGCGGCTTGTCTTGGGTTCAGTGTATCTGCTTTCACCAGGTGCTCAAGATTTTATGGTCCATATAAATGATTACAGGATATTTGTTTCCTTCCAGGAGGTGCTCCCATTCCTCCAGCAACAACTTGACTTCAAGCAGCTCATGGTCTCCAATAGTATAGCTTTTCTTGGCCGAGGAGAATTTCCTAGAGAAGTAAGAGTAGGTCCCGAGAGTATCATTAAGGTTTTGCTGTAGGAGGACAGTGCCCACTCCCAGGATGGACACATCTACCTCCACAATGAATGGTCCTGCTGGGTCTAGGTGATGAAGGTATGGGTCCTGCGTGAACTTTTCCTTGAGTTGTTCAAAGGCTTAAGCGGTGTCTGCTTGCCAATTCCTAGTATTGGTTCCTTAGCTTAGGAATGCCAGGGGGGCTACCAAAGAGGAGTAACTGGGGATAAATTGTCTGTAGTAGTTAGCGAACCCTAAACATTTTTGCAGTGCCTTGAGACCAATGGGTTGAGGCCACAGTGGCTTTCAATTTATCAAAATCCATCTTGAGACTTTGGCACAAAATAATATACCCTAAAAAGGGGAGCTCCCCTTGCCCAAAGTCACACTTTTCCAGCTTATCATAGAGGTGGTGGTCACAGAGTCTCTGTAGGACCTGTTTTACATGGATTCAGTAAGTGATTTAGAGAATACTAGGATGTTGTCCAAGTATAAGACTATATGGGAGTAGATAAGGTCTCTAAAGATCTCAGTTAGCATTGACTGGAATACTGTGGTGGGGGCATTACACAATCCAAATGTCATTACCAGATACTCATGGGGTAGATTTTAAAAAAGTACGCTGGATTTTAGTAGATACGTGCATATCTGCTAAAATCCAGGATCGGCGCACGCAAGGCTGCCGATTTTGTGCAGCCGGTGCGCGCCAAGCCGCGCAGCCTGCCTCCGTTCCCTCCAAGGCCGCTCATCGGAGCGGCCTCGGAGGGAACTCGCTTTCGCCCTCCCCTCACCTTCCCCTCCCTTCCTCTATCTAACCCACCCCCCCGGCCCTATCTAAACCCCCCCTACCTTTGTCGGGGGATTTACGCCTCCCGGAGGGAGAAGTAAATCCCCGCACTCCAGCGGGCCGCTAGCGTGCTGAGACGCGACCTGGGGGCCATGCCCCCGGACCGCCCCGGGCCGAAACCACGCCCCCGGGCCCGCCTCCGAAACGCCGCACCGATCGGCCCCGCCCCCGACACGCCCCCCTCGAAAAACCCCGGGACTTACGCGAGTCCCGGGGCTCTGCGCGCGCCGGCAGGCCTAGGGAAAATAGGTGCGCCGGCACGCAAGGCCCTGCTCGCGTAAATCCGGGCGGATTTACACGAGCAGGGCTTTTAAAATCCACCCCATAGTGCCCATCGGGGTATTAAAGGCAGTTTTCCTTTCATCGCCCTCTCGGATCTTGATCAAGTTGTAGGCTCCCCGGATTTCTGGTTTGATGAAGGCTTGTGCAACCCACAGGCAGTCAAATTGTTCAAAGATTAAGGGACGTAGGTAATGTTTTTTCTTTGTTATGGTGTTTTGGCCCTGGTAATCTATACAGGGGCACAGTGATCCATCCTTGCTGACAAAAAATAATTCGGCCCCGGCGGGTGATGGAAAATAAACCCTTTGTCAAGGTTCTCTTTAATGGATATGGCCTCTGTATCTGGCTTACAAAAGCTAAGCACTGCTTGTTTGAAATGGGTAATAGCACTCACTTTTACTTTCCTAAGATTCGGGTATTTTATATAGTTGCTAGATTTTTTTGCTCATTAAGATTTTTGAATTAAATGACCAGAACTCTTATTGTTTTTCTAACATTGTCATCTATGGAAGGCACAGAATGATATGGTTGATTGCCCCCAGGAAGGATGGAGCTGACCGGTTTCCATCAGAAGAGGTGTGGTGGAGTGGGTGACATGACTTGTTAGAGTCTTTCCTGTGACCGTGGATATGGAGAGCGAGATATCAAAGGGTTAGTCGGGATATAGTACAGTCACACGAGATCCTTGGCAATAAAACTCCCAGGGTCCCTAGAGTACAGAAAAGAAGCTTGCAGCCAAATATTGGATCCTTTCCAAGAGAGGGATATATGAATTACCATCTATGGAGAGGAGTTAATATGACCTAGGGCGGTCTCCTCCACCAGCCCTAGGTCCTGGCATTTCCTGACTTCACCAGCAGCAAGATGCGAAATGTTCTGGGGCTTCACAGTACAAGCAGAGGTTTAGTCAGCATCTCCTCTGCTTCTCCTCTGGTGAGATCTGACAGCGATCAACCTGCATAGACTCTTTGGTGGCAGTGGTAGCCTCTTCATCGCAGGGGTGACCAGGTGACACAGAGAGGTTGGAGATCATTGAGGTGGTCTGGTGAACCAAGCCTCTCTTTCTCACTCTTTCCCTGAACTACAAGTCTAAGCGGATGTCTAGGCTAATAAATTCCTCCAGGGTCACAGAGAGGTCCCGGCCAGCAAGCTCATCCTTGATAGCTTCAGAGAGCCCTTGCTGGAATATTGCAATCAGACTATCCTCCCTCCATTGGAGCTCTGAGACAAGAGTCCTTAAGCGCACAGTGAAGATGGGTCACCAAATGGTCTAGTACCCCAGTCACCTGGTCCATAACATTTTGCTGCTGCTGTATATATTGTTCAATGCCAGGTATGGCCTGCAGAGTGAATAGGAATGCCGGGTCCATGGCCTTATGTCCTGTAACAGTATTTAAGAAAGTGGACCCTTGTGGCTGTGGTGTGGTTGGCATTACCTAGTGAGTAAGCATGCTAGACCCATGCCAGCATCCGGCAGAGAAGCCCATAGGTGGGACCGGATAGAGCTTTACCTATACCAGCTGCCTCCCCACGCAGGTTGAGCCCTTGGGTTCTGGAAGCTGGCAGGACTTATGTGGATCTCTAGGGCTATCCTGAGTGAGAGTCTAATCTGAGCAAGGATTGTGGCAGGCAGCAGACAGCAGAATGTGTAAAAAGCCAGAAGTCTGGGCAGGCAGCAGACAATAGAAGCTCAGAGGCCAGCCCAGGAACAGGATTCAGGTAGTCAGTTTGAGACAAACAGGACAGACAAGACAGACATGACCAATAGGACAAGCAATGGCCAGGAACAGGGATGCACAGGCAAGGAAATGGACAAGGAACACAGAGCAAGGCACAAGGCAAGAATGAAACAAGGATAGCAACATACACTGGAATACAGGGCATCTGGAGATCTGTTGCTGAGGCAGTGGTTGGTTACAAAGGAGTTCCCTATTTACTAATGGAGGATGTGATGCCATCAGACAGTGCCAGAGAAAACCCCAGCTAGAGGACCTATAAAGGAAGTCCAAATTTAGAGGAAGTTCTATCTCGAATCATTAGAACCAGCATGCTGCTGGAGGCTATGCTGGAGTCACTTCAGGTCAGGGGTGTCACTTCAGATCAGATAACAGGTATCCCTCACTCCAGCTGTCTTCAAGCTTCTAACCAAATCTTCTGCAGCTCCAGCACTGCTCTCTACATCAATGGCGGTGGTGGAAGGTAATTAATACCAAAATGTTACTAATAAGGGCCAAGAGTAACAGATAAGTATGAGAAAAATAAGTGTGAAAGCTTGCTAGGCAGACTGGATGGGCCGTTTGGTCGTCTTCTGCCGTCATTTCTATGTTTCTTCCCCTATGGTATCCCCTGACTCTTGCTCTTGCCCTGGCCATCCATTGCTTTGCACACCTGCTACAGCATTCCTTGGGCTTTTGATACCATTCTTCCTCCACTCATAACTCAAGGTACTTTTCGAAGGTTTTAAGGGTAGTCTTCTCACTGTGTTGCTCTGCTCCTACATTTCAGTTTTTAGTATTTTCCAGTGCTACTGCTGCTGCCATGTCAAGTCAGTCTTGGTACCTTAGGGTGCTTCCTCTACTGCTCCAGCTGTCTGAGGTTCCTTCCAAATCCCGTTCCCCTACAGTACTTGCCAACGCTTGCTCTTGCCCTGGCCATCTATGCTTTTCACAGGCCTGAACCCACCCAGTTATCTTTAACGGTTTTATGTGCTCTTGGGCATTTTCTTCAAATTATGTTCCCTTATGGTTCTTGCAATTATTGGTCTCATTTGGTATTTGTTCATTCTTACATTCTGTAATGTTCATCTAATGTTCAGTGCAGATTATAAAATATATAGATAGTAATAAAAATTTAAAAATCACAAAACATACAATAAAATACAATTATTCACTATTTCTTCAATTTATCAGCTAAAATCACTTGCTATATAGATCCACACATTTAAAATATTAACTGTCAAGAAAATCTTGTACAAATAAAATAGCTTTAATTTTTCCTAAAGCACAAATAGTCTTTCCTCATGTACTTCAATGGTAATTTATTCCACAGACCAGGGGCAGCAATATAAAAAAATCTGATTCCGTGTATCTTGCAATCTATATTCATGAATGAGTAGAATTGCAAGCAAATTTTACTCTGATGAGCGCAAAGATCTAGAAGGTGTGTAATGGGACAATAAATGAGCTAAGCAATTATAGGCATCAGAACTTATAGCTTTATGAACGAAGGTTAACATCTTAAATTGCGAGCTCAGATTTCCAAATAAAGAATCATTGAATTCTGCCTCAGAAGAGTTTGGATTCATTTCTGCTTCACAGTAAGTAGTGGGGCATCCCTGCTGAACACACCTCGGTCTGACCACGAACAAGCAGATTGAGCCAGAATGATACCAGTCAGGAGAAAAGTCCAACAAGATCAACTTAACAGCAAACTAATTGTTTCTTAAACTCAAATACAGTTCCCCATGTTTAGGCATTCTTTTAAGGGATGTGCACCAAAATAATTTTCGGTTTGGTTCATTTTTTCAATCTAGGGGCAGGGGTTGTTTTGTTTTTCAGTTTTTTTAATTGATTTTTTTTCAGTTGGGTTTTTTTTTTTTTTTTTTTGCTAAACTGAAATATACATTAAAAAAAACAAAAAACCTCAAAACAATTAAAAAAACAAAACAAAACTGGGGCCCCACCAACCCCCTTCTTGACCCCAAAGAAGTCTGCAGAGATCAGTCCTACCCAGCTAGGCTGAGCCAAACCCTGCCAAGGTCTCCGCCAGACCCCTCTGATCACCCTCGTCTGCTCCCCCCAAAATCTGCCTGGACTGTGGATCTCCCCAGCCCACACTTACCCCTTCCAATGGCGTCCTTGTGGAAGAAAGGAACAGGAATGATGCCCACTCACTTCAGCCCCATCACAATCCTTTAAAATATGGCACCAGCCAGCAATGAGGCCAGCACCAACGTGACGTCAAAATGGCTCCAGTCTTAGATCATCTGTTTGTATGGCCATACAACATAATGGCACTGTTGGCTCTGAGCCTGGCACCATTTTGATGTCTCAGGAACAGCTGGTGGCATTTTTAAAGGGATGATGGCAGGGCAGGAAGGAATGGGGTTTCTATAAGGACTTCCATGGAAAGGGTAAATGGGGACTCGGGAGGTCCCTGGCCCCATAACATTTTTCAGGGTGTAGAAGGGGTTGAAGATGCCCAGGGAGGCCCAGGCAGGGCTCAGTTTAGCCCAGCTCAGCCAGTTAGGCCAGGGACTCCACTGGTTTCTTGGGGACTGGAAGGACCCAGTGAGGCCCCAGGAAAGCCCTAGAGAGCAGCAGTGGGGGCCACACCGGAGGGCCAAAGAGGCCACTTTTTTAAACAAACCAAAAATACCCCAAACTTTTGGGGTATTTTTGGACAAGATAATTTGTTTCCTTTCAGAGCAAACTGAAAATTGTCTTTTTTTTTGGTTTGAATGTGCCCATGGTTTAAAACTAATGCATATCTCTAGTTCTTTGCAATCCAGCTAGTGAGTGAGTATTACCACCAGGGGAGAGCTGGATAATTTTATGCAGCTTCCTTTAGGACATCTCTTTGGTGTGACCAGCGTTAGTCGGATAAATTATCTGCCTAACTCTAAACACTGGAATTAGCTGGCTAGCGTAACTCTTCCCAGAAACGCCCCAAGAATGTCCCTATGTTATTCAGCTAAATTTTGGCTGGATCATGAGATATTCAGCTAGTCAGATAACGGCCCAAAGTATTCAAAAGTCAGCATTTAGACAGATAACTTTGTGAGTTAGCCAGCTGAATGCCACTGATTATAGACTCCCACATATCCTGATTAGATCTATCCATTTGTCCTGTCTTTTTATAACTCTCTCTATTGTATTCCTCCTGTCCATTACATGTGGGGGTGCTGTGCCCAGTGAGTGCAGTCAAGGGCGGGATCAGTTTCTTGTACACAGGCATTTGCATGATCTGAGCAAACAGGTGCTGGAGGCTGTTGTAGCAGAGGAAGGTCAGTGCTGGCAGCCGGAAACTTGGAACAGTTGTGTGGACACAGGCGTATGCAAGCTCTAGGCAAGCAAATACTAAGAGGGATATACAGTGCCGGAAGCTGGAAGCAGTAATCAGCCACATGTGTCATGCGAAGCACGGAGATTTACCAGTAGAGGACACCGTGGGAAAGAGTGAGTGATGGCAGATGGAGCCTGCGGTCGGCCACACAGAGGTAAGCAGCTCAGATGCGGCTACTGAGAGTCACACGCCTTTCACAGCGAATATGCAGAAGCCAAAGAACACCACATTCATCTGTACACACTGAAGGTATACAGCCTTTCCAACTGGCCTTTTTCCCTAAAATCATGATGTTCTGCCCTAATACTGTTTCATTGTTTCATGTTCTTGCACTCAACCAAGCCTGCAATGTAATAGCAATTCTCACAAGCAGCCCTGCAAAAATGTTATTTATGAGATGGCTAGCAAACCAAGCGGGGAACAGAAACATCATCCATTTTTAGCACATTTTATGAAAATGAAAGTGTGTTTATGTTTTTGGTATGTTCATCTGTCTGTCACACCTGACATCTCAGGCAGGAACTAGCAGCAGAGAAACACAAAGCAAAAAAAACCCACAAGTGACGGGATGGAAGGACCATCACCATAGCAGCCCAGCAGCCAATCCTACTGTGTTAAAGATTGCCACCCGAGTGACTCGTCAATATCTCTCTTATGACTGCCGATTAGGCCAGGGCAAGGAGAGCAGTGGTGCCCCAGGCCACGTCCTCCTCCTCCTCTGCCACCAGGGCCTGGCTGGCACTTCTTGAACCAGTTGAAAGTGCCAGTCAGGCGCCAAGTAGAAAAGAAGTATGCGGTCCCGATGCCCTGCTGCTGCTGCTCTCCTCCTCCTGCCAGCCTGAACCAGCAAGGGAAGGAAGAGCTATGGGGCAAAGAGTGGCTGGGGAAACAAGGAGT